>NC_060145.1:403053678-404303678 GCF_021461385.2 Schistocerca piceifrons
TCATGGTTATTTGTGTATCAAATCATGGCAATATAGCTGTTGTGCAAACCCTATGGACAAAAAGTTCATAATTTTTGCTAGATATGTCTCTGCCAAGTAATATGGTTCAATGAAATGTGGGCCACTCATAGAAAGAATTGCTGCAGTGTGTTGAAGAAGGTCACTGAAACAAGTGTGCAATGAGAAGAACAGAAATAACAATTTCATTCAAAGTAGAATTACACTAAAGTGTCTGCGTTTCATGATGGTCCCCAGGTTTACAAATAGCGGGACATGGTTCTTAAAGGAATGTGTGATCACCACTGATGACAGCAAGGTTGGTAATAAGTTTTTGTGGCAGGGTGTTTGATTCATCTGCCAGCAGGATTGACAGCTGTTGTATGGTCCTTGGTGAATGTGGATATGCTGCAATACATTTCCCTAATGGATCTCACACGTGCTCGATGGGATTTACGTCACGAGAACGGACAGGCCAGCCCATTCGCCAAATATCCTCTCACTGCAAGAGAACCTCCAACTGTGCTGTTCGATGCAGCTGGACATTATTATTCATCAGGGGCCCTGTACAAAACTTTAGCACTTTCATAATTTTAAATAATGACAGTATTTGGGATAAGAATGTAGTTGGGATAAGAATAGTTGTGTGAACTGAAAAAAAAAAAAATTCTTTAAAAATAAACTGAAAAAGCGAAATAATAATCATAAATTTATGACGCACCATTTTCTACATATTTCCACACAGAAAATTTGAATGAAATTCCTTCCAGGGCTTTAGAATACCTCGTTGTAAACAATATGTCATACAAGAATTAGAGCTTCATGAACTTTATATTTTTGATTTTCCTTAAGGGATACGAAAATGTTAGTTGGTTTAGTTAGTCCTGAAATGGCAGCATGCAACTGCCTCTAAGTAAAGAATGGATATGGTAAATACGATCCTGTGTTTTTAAACTTTTGTCCCTGTAATTTGCTTGTAGTGACAGCGAATGCAATTTTAATTCGCTTCTTATCTGGTATTCACTAAGACCTCAATAAATTCTAACTGTATTTTGGGATTTTGATTGCATTTATTACTTCACGTAAGCAAGTTGGGGCGAAGCAACAATACGTAAATCACAATTTATGATGATTATGACTAATATCTTTGTCGTTTTGAAACGTATATTCATTTAGAAAAGTCAACTGTACGATGGGCAGAGATAATGGACTACTGCAGTGGTCACCGTTATTATCTGTGACACTGCTGTTTACAAATTATCCAGTTAATAAGAAGTTATTTGTAATAAGAAAATATGAAAACCGAGTCTCTTGTTCCTGAGTAAGAGGTTAGCTTCACAAAATACAGGTATGATGCTGGGCATCCATGATGCCCTTTTGCCTATGATAGCTCAAGATTTTCTAATGATGCCTCATTCATCTCTGTACGATAAGAATGTCTTGAAGAAGAGGGATGTTGACTTGAGAAATAATATATATGAATGAAACCGAAGCCAGTGCCAAATGCACCTCCAGAAAGGCAAACGAGGGTAACAAGTACAGTGTCGCAATAACATTGACAGGTGGGCGTGGAGGTCAGTTCGATCAAGTAACATTATGTGTTTGCCCACCATTAACACCTGCACCACAAAAACAATCATGTTCAACAATGTTCCTGGATGCATTACCTATTACTACCTCTTGCCACATTGGGGAAGATTCAACTTCCCAGAAATAGTGTTCTGGTACAGCAGTGGATATCTACTATGTGATGTGCAATACCTGAGATGTATTTACATTCCCCTGTAAGCTGAAAGTATCAATTTGCTACAATGGAAGAGTAAAAATGATGTATTTCACTTTCTGACTTTTAGTAACAGAAAAAGATCCAAAAATGTTGTGCAAAAGAGCTGTTGGCTGTGGTCCAGCTCAAAACACTGTGCTCTAGAGTTTACTTTGTCACACCAGACTCCAGCCACCAATCATGGAAGTCGGCTGATAGGGATAGATGTCCACTCAGGTGACTGCAACACGTCATTTCCTGAACCAATGATGTATGCTGGTGCACTAGCTCTGCCAAGCATGAAATTATTTCCTTTTTATTATGACTTTTCATGAGAAATATCTGTCATGAAATGAATGAACATATTGCAGTAACTAAATTGGTGTGGCCATTTCTCAGGCAGAGTATGTCATGAGAGATGTTTAAGTGTTAAGATTTCCATGGGAAAAAAGTCAGGATTATTAGTTTGTAGCTGTGTCTGTGACAACCACAGATAAATTCTTCTCTATTATAAGTTTGTTTTCTCAGGCATAATCTCTCGATCTGCGACTGTTATTCTCTGAAGATAGTTTCGGACATATGAAGCTCTGGAAAACTGATCTCTATTGAGAGTTCTGCCATGAAGAAATTGCAAGGTTGGTGACGCATAACATACATTGCTACAGATAGGCTTAGTAGTTGGCAGTGAATGCGTTCAACAATGCTGACAGATTTCTGATGAAACAAGATGCTGAATGAAAGAGAATAGGCCAATGCATGTACCATTGTGTAAATAATGCTCTAGTACAAAGGTAAAACAGATGCCCTACACTGATTCCAGTGAAGGTTTTTTATGAGAACTATTAAAAAACAATAGTTACACTCAATGAGTATTCTCATGTTGCTCAAATAATTTGTTTATTGTAAACAAAAATCAGTTTTAAATGCCAGGCAAACATTACTGACTGTACTGATTTTAGCCTCACAATGACGTAACGCTTCTGTTGTGGTAGCAGCAGAGCCACAGCGTCTCCATCCAACAGGTGGTGTCTTGTCAGTGTCCATGACGTCGGCACCTGGTGCTGCTAGTGTGTTGGCTGCACTTATAGTAGGCGGATGCCCACCACAATAGGAAAAAAATCCTCGGCGGTGATGAGCTGTCCCCGTTGCCTGGAAGGTGGGTGTCCACCCCAATACTAATGACTTTCTCACTGCTGGCTGACCTGTCACAGGGGACATTAGGCCTGTCCAAGACAACTGAGCACACCTGTGGACAACAATGATGCTGATTTAAGTGCTGGTGCCTATGCCACACGAGAGAAATCTCAAATTTCAAGTTGTATGCCAAAACACATAGATCTTACACATAATGAGAAGATGGAGGTGCATATCACAAGGAAAAGTTCATAAAAAGGAGTCAGTTTCCAAGTCTGAAACAAATTTTAAACTGGAAACAATTATTACGTTTTAAAAGTTTCGCCTCTTTAGCTGTTACCACAGATTTCAAACATATAAGCTACAGTTTCTACGTTTCATAGTTATATGAGGGACTTACTCACATTTTAGTCTTGCCATGTGGCTTAGTGGTTAATGATACTTTGACAAAGGTAATGATATGATGTAATTTTTGCCTAGTGAAGTTACTAGTGCCTATATTTTGTTAATTTTTGTTTGTTTCAATGTGCTCATAATGTTTGTTACTGTTTATACCATTAAGTTGCACCATAATACCCAAGAGTGTGAAACTAGCTATGGATGAAACTGGCTAATCGCCTAACATCTTTCAGTACAACCTTCTCGTACTTCCAGCCATGTCAAGAAGTCATACTTCCATGTGTTTCTGGACAAGTGCTACTAGCCCCCTGTGAAGTGGTAACCGACTGTTGCCTGGTTGCTGTCCTCATCTTTATTTAGCCATGGAACCAGCTGCTGCTAAGGCCATCCACATAAGACTTTGAGGATACAGCCTGGGATACAACTTGCAGAAAGTCAAGTTGCTCTTACTACCTTTTCTACAACTCATTCACTGTCTGCTTCTTTTACAGCAGAGCAGTTCAAAGATGATGTCTTCAGACAGGTGAATCATTTACAAGTTATCAAGCTCCAATTTTTGAAAGAATATTGGTCTACAGCAATTCAGCAAGAACTGCTCATAGATTTCTGGACCGAAGACTAGTATCAACCTGGTCAGGGCACAATGAAGTCATTCTGTAAGCACTGATGTGGGGGTGGCTGTACAGTTGTTGCTGAGGGTATAAAACTTTTGTTACCATACTGTGTTTTGTGAGATCTTGTAGCACCACTCCATGACAATTATGAGAATTATGAACGTTTTCTCGAAAGAGTCTAATATTCTCATGGCCCTTACAGTATAGTGCAAAATATACCACAGCAAATGCGGGAAGGTGGAAGACTGGTGCCCCTTATGATGATGTGCACGACAGGCAACAGAATATCAATCATTGTGATGACCAGTTTTAAGTAATAGTGAAGAACATAAATTGAGTGTGGATAGCAGCTGCCACAGATTACCTTGGTGGCAAGGAGGTGCACTCAGTGAGGGAACAAGATTGCTGAATAGCTTGGTTGGGCAGTTGATAGGAAGTTCTAGTGAACTTGGTAGGAATGGAGACACTGATGAGTGGGGGAGACATTCCTGCACCACCGAGTGTGTGTGTGTGAAGAGCCACCGGACTTACACACCAGTTATTATTATGACACAAGTGACGAATTAAACACTGCTGGTACTATAGGGATGGTGTGACAGTTTGACAAAAAGCAATTGACTGGAACTGGAACAATAAGAAGTAAAAATTCATTGATGTGGCAAGTCTGGGAACTTCAGGCTGCAGAGCAGTATATAAAAGACTGCAAGGAAGCAAGCACTTCTGAACTGCAAGTGAGAGAATTCAAACAAGCATGTTCATTACAAAACGCAAGAGTGCCTCCAGACGGAAGTAATATGATTTATAAATTCGTATGATTTATAAATTCGTATTTGATGGAGATTCCAAATATGAACTGCCATCTAGGTTGGACAGTGCTCATGCAGTGTGATTTTTGACTCCCAGGCTCAATGGTGAATAGGAAGAGCAAAGATAGAAATTCGATGCCTGTGACTGAGTTTGGTAAAAAAAAGCCAAATAAAAGAGTTGTTTTGTGGAGGAGAGTTGGTGCCCATTTCAGCTGATGTCAATCCAATTGTAAGAGTAGCAGTAGGTGGCTTAGAAAGTGAGGTATTGGTTGACAGCTGTTCACAGATTTCAGTGACTTCACCCAGCAAAATGGACAAAGTACTACTGCTGATCTGTAATGTTAAAATTTATGATGCTACAGGGATGGTGTCCAAAAACGATCCAACATGAAGTCAAACTACTCTTGCAGTTCAAAGTTGTGGTCACAGAATTACACACATTAGAGAATTCAGAAACTCAGTGTCAACATGATCACAGGTATTGATTTTTTAATATGAATTGTTGTGATGTAAATTTCGAGTGGTGTTGTATAATAATGTATGTGCAGTGTTAATGTATTTTACATCTTTGGTGCTCTTTAACAACTAAATAATTAAAGTCAGTATTTTATGTTCAGTGGTTGGTAATACACACCTGTGTGTGGTTTTTCTGTATATTGTTATTGTTGTTGTATGTGCTTTGTGTTCAACCGGTACCTCCATGTGTATTTCCAAATAGGAAAATATTCATTTTCTAACAAAATCTCAGCAGGTTATGGGCCCAGGTGCATGTTAAAAGGACACTTGTATGAAAATAATAACGTAGCTCTGTGTGAAAGGTTTGTAAAGTTATCTCCAAGAAGACGTCTTTGAAGTTGTTAATTCCACGCAACCAATGATGGATTCAATGAGAATTATCAACATCGGAGTTGTGGAAGGCAAAACAAATTGGAGCACTTGGAAATACAAAATAAGTATTTGTCTACAAGGAATTCCTGGTGCACTTGATCTTGTGGAAGGCAGTTTAGTGAAACCTAGTATTATTTCTGAAAGTGCTACGGTTGAACAAAGAGCGATCTACAAAAGTGCTTTAGAAACTTTTAACAAAGCAGACAGCAATGCTCTACTTGTTTTGACTACAAATATGTCGGAAAAAACTTTGCGGAACATAATGCGTCTAAATACAGCATGTGAAGTGTGGACAGAATTACACAAAATATTTGATGGTGTTTCTGAAGACAAAATGTACAACCTTTGTTTGCAGTTCTTTAGTTACAAAAAGGCTCCTGAAGATGATATTGTGACACACATTTCCAAACTGAAAAATTTGTGGAGTTAATTGAAACAGGAAATTACTAAAGATATTGTAAATAATTCAGAAATGCCTTATTTGTTTTTGATTTGTAAAATATTAGGTACACTACCAGAAGACTATTTTTCGTTTAAATCTAGTTGGATGCTAACATCTAGAGATGACAGAACAATTGATAATTTAACAAATCAATTGTGTGCACATGAAAAAGCTCCGAGTACAATGGAGGGTGATTTTAGTAAACAAGAAGTCCTCACTACAGACTCATCAAGGCTGTCATTCAGCAAGTAAATCCAATGGAGAAAAAGAAGTATAAGAAATTAATATGTAATTACTGCAAGAAACCGAACCATACAATTAAAGTGTGCAGAAAGTGGGCAGCAGATGGCAAACCTCCAAAACCAGCTACAACAGATACAAATATACTACTTCTTTCTGTGACATCTTCTGTGATGAACTCTGAATGTAGAAATGCGGACTGGTATACAGACAATGGTGCAACAAGTCATATTACAAATGACAGGAATTGTTTCAAAACATTTCAGCCTTTTCTAACAAAACACTCAGTTACTACAGCTAATGGGGACATAATTGAAGCAATTGGAAAAGGCTCAGTAGACTCTGAAGCAGCAGTTGGAGGAAAATGGAACAGAATTACCTTGACAGATGTATGGTATGTACCTCAGATTCACAAGAATTTATTCTCTGTTCTTGCAGCACAGGATAAACATCCAGAAAGTAAATTCACATCAAGCGCAGAATTTTGTCATCTTAAGATTGATAATGTCACTAGATTGGTAGGTGACAGTGATTGCTTTGTAGGCCTTTTTAAACTTGCTGTAAGAAATGTGAAACCTAGCTCCCTCAGCAAAGTTAACACCACTAGCAGAGACAATACGTTGCAGCTTTATCACGAAAGATTTGGAAACCATACAAGCATGATGTGAAGTCTGTACTTTGTAGCGAATTAAATATTGAGGTGGAAATGGACAGTGAACTTTGTGAAGGCTGTATTTATGGCAAGGCTCATCGTTTACCATTTGGCAACAGAAAGAGGACAGCAGAACCAGGTGAGCTTATTCACGCTGATGTATGTGTTCCGTTTCATGTACCTTCTGTGTCAGGGCACCGGTATTTTATTCTTTTCAAAGATGATTATACAAAGTTTAGGGCAACACATTTCATACAAGAAAAGTCTGGAGTTGCAGAAAAGTTAAGGCAGTTCATTGCTGAAGCAAAAGCTGCTGGACATACCACCAAGGAACTTCTGAGTGATAATGGGAAAGAATTTGACAACAAACAAGCAAAAGAGATTCTTCACAAAGATGGTGTAATTCAACGCCTCACAATGCCTTACACTCCAGAACAAAATGGGTGCAGTGAAGGAGAGAACTGCACAGTTGTGGAAACTGTCAGAGCCACAATGCATGCACATGCAAACACTCCACAGGAACTTTGGGCAGAGATGGTGAACACCACAACCTACATTCTATCTGAACAGGGCCTTCCAGTATTCCAGGAACATCTCCATATGAATTGTGGTATGGAAAGAAGCCAAGACTGAAACATCAGCAGGTGATAGGCTCCACTTGCTATGCTCATGTTCCAAAACAACAGAGAAGGAAGATGGACCGAAAACCACTGAAAGGTGTCCTCATTGGATATGATCACAATGAGGGTTACAGAATTTATTGTGGAGAGGTGTGCAAACTCATTAGGTCACGAGATGTCATCTTCGAGGAGAGGCCACTGAAGAGTGAGAAAAGTTCAACTCTTCCAGTGAGTGTTTTCAATCATCAGGATCCAGCACCTCAGACTGAAGACCAATGGTATTGATAGTGAGAGTGAAGAGGATGGCAGTTCCTTGGATGTAGATGAAGACGCTTAGGAGGAAGATCAGGAAGTCACAAGTGGAGAAGCTTTACCATGTCTGCGTGATTGGTTAACCCTCAGACGTCCACAAAAATTTAATGATTATGTAATGAACCTCTCACTATCTTTCCAAGAACCAGAAACAGACAGCGATGCCATGAAGTTTGTTCAACACGATTTCGAGAAGGAAGCTATGGATTCTGAAATAAAAGCTCTTCAAGAAAATAGAATGTGGGTTGTGGTTGACCTACCATATCCAAAGAGGTCCATTCCTAATAGACGGGTGTATAAAGTCAAAACAAATGCTGAAGGCCCAGTCAATAAATTCAAGGCAAGATTGGTGATTAAGGGTTATTCGCAGCAGAAAGGAGCTCACTATGGCCAGACTTTCAGTTCTGTAGCTAGAGTGTCTACCATTTGAGCACTACTAAGTGTTGCTGCAAGTGAGAGCATGACACTTTTACAAATTGATGTTTCAACGGCTTTTCTTTATGGTGATTTAAAAGAAACAATTTATATGCAACAACCTCAAGGATGTGACGATGGGTCTGGGAGAGCATGTCACTTGAAGAAAAGTCTATACGGACTGAAACAGGCTCCACATTGCTGGAATGAGAAGATCAGTAATCATATCACTAAACTGGGCTTTCTGAGGAGTGAAGCTGATCCTTGTCTTTTCGTGAGACAGTAAGGCTGTAAGAAAATATTCCTTGTGCTTTATGTTGATGATGGTCTGATCGCAGCTCACAGTGAACAGGAACTTGAAGACATTGTCAGTGATTTAAGAGAAGAGTTTAAAATTACTTCAGTGCCTGCATCATTTTTCTTAGGTCTGGAAATTGACCAACAAGAACGTGGAACTGTATGTGTAAGTCAGACTCATTACACAGGAAAATACCAGAGCGTTTCAACATGAAGAACTGCAAGGCTGTAACTACACCCATTATAAATGACAATGATACAGAAGAAAGTCCTCGCAACTCTGAATTTCCATACAGCCAAGCTGTTGGAGCACTGATGTTTCTGATGTGTGGGAGACGTCCTGACATTGCATATGCTGTCAGTGTTGTATCATGAAATCAACAGATTGTGATGTAGTGAAAGTTAAAAGAATCTTACGATACTTGAGAGGCACAACAAATTATGGACTTTTATATAAAAACAATTCTAAGAGGCAGGTTTCAGAGTGTTCTAGTGATGCTGACCACATTGGAGGTGATCTTGGCTCTGGGCTCTCAACATATGGTGTCCTTTGTCTGTACTTTGGGACACCTATTTCCTGGATTAGTCAAAAGGCAATCTTCTGTTGCCATAGCCACAACTGAAGCTGAGGTTGTGGCTGCCAGTGACGCTGCTTGGGAAATTGTCTGGATCAAGAAGCTTCTGACAGAAATGGACCAATTGGAGGCAACACCAGTTCTGCAGGCTGACAACAAAACTGCTATCTGGCTTGCCCAGAAACCTGAGTTTCACTGAAGAATGAAGCATATTCATATAAGGCATTTCTTTGTCTGTGAACTAGTCAACGCTTATGAAATCACAGTTGCAAAAGTAGACACTGTAGAACAACATGCTGATATACTAAAAAAGCCACTGTTTTACATTAGATATCAGTATTTATGTAATAAGATTAGACTTTCCAAGTTATTAAATAAGGAAGATCGTTAATGTGTTTCACATCTTTGGTGTTCTTTAATAACTAAATAACTAAAGTCAGTATTTCATGTTCAGTGGTTGGTAATACGCACATGTGTGTGGTTTCTCTGTATGTTGTTGTTGTTGTATGTGCTTTGTGTTGAACCGGTACCTAATAAACCATGTGTATTTCCAAGTATGCAAATATTCGTTTTCTAACAAAATCTCAGCATGCAGTAAAAGGCAGTCATCAGATCAGCGAAGTTAAACGCTGTCAGACAGGGCTATGACTTGAATGGGTGACCATTCGGTTTACCGAGCGCTGTTGGTAAGTGGGCTGTACTCAGCCCTTGTGAGGTAAACTGAGGAGCTACTTGATGGAGAAGTGGCAGCTCCAGTCATGTAAACTGACTAACGGTCAGTGGTGTGATGTGCTGACCACATGCCCCTCCACATCCCCACTGACGCCTGTGGGCTGAGGATGACATGGCGCCCAGTCGGTACCGCTAGAACTTCATGGTGCCTGTCCACGCAGAGTTTAGTTAGGAAAAGGCAGTAGTAACACAATTTTTGTAGCAAAAGGAGCCATTTCTGGGCAATTTTGAACTTTCAAGTAGGACCAAAGGTTCTAACGAAAAAGAAATATGAAATATAAGTTTATATCGTTTTAGAGTTCAAAGGGAAGCAGAAAAAGGATGTAAGTGTTATCCTCTGGAAGGAGGACCAGAAACAGATACGTGGGAAGTTGATGAAGGGATGGTAGATGAGGCACATTAAAAAGCGTACGAGGGTTCCTGCTCTATGGGAAACTTCACAGCGAGGCGACTGTGCGTACTTGAGCCGGGTAGAACAATGCATTCTTTCCTTGTTCTATTCTCTTGAGATGAGGATGACATGGCGCCCAGTCGGTACCGCTAGAACTTCATGGTGCCTGTCCACGCAGAGTTTAGTTAGGAAAAGGCAGTAGTAACACAATTTTTGTAGCAAAAGGAGCCATTTCTGGGCAATTTTGAACTTCCAAGTAGGACCAAAGGTTCTAACGAAAAAGAAATATGAAATATAAGTTTATATCGTTTTAGAGTTCAAAGGGAAGCAGAAAAAGGATGTAAGTGTTATCCTCTGGAAGGAGGACCAGAAACAGATACGTGGGAAGTTGATGAAGGGATGGTAGATGAGGCACATTAAAAAGCGTACGAGGGTTCCTGCTCTATGGGAAACTTCACAGCGAGGCGACTGTGCGTACTTGAGCCGGGTAGAACAATGCATTCTTTCCTTGTTCTATTCTCTTCCCCTTTTGTTTAATCTATTGTTGGTAGTCTTCAGTATGTACATATAGACAACTGAGAAGTGAGGAAGTTATTGAAATGCAAGAGAATATGTGAAGTAAGTCAATGGTTGGATACAGGATGTCATGAAGATATCATGATAAACGTAAAATCCTGAAAGTAGAACAGTGTGAATAGGGTTTTGAAATACAGAGAAAATAACAAGGGGGACATGAAGTGAAAACAAGACAAAATTCTGGGCAAACCATGATATTGGAAGTAACGCTCTGTGATATACAAGTATGAACAGTGTTCTTATGTTTTAAGTTAAATAGGTTACAAGAGGAATAAATCTAATAGAAATGTAACTTGGAACTAAAGTAACAGTGCGGAATGTGTAATATACACGAGGGCAAGAATCTGATGTTAAGAAGATTAGTGATTTGTGTCACAAACAGGTGTGTGATCTGCATATTTTATGTATTTGGCTAAGGAAATAAGGGACTGAGCAGTGTGGAGCACCAGAATAGGTGGACTTAGAAGTATAAATATAAAAAGGTCCAATGATTTAGTAAATGTAGCAAATGCAATCAAGAAAGTATGATTTTCAGTGTATGAAAACCAAAAAAGTACAATAATGGACAGGGAAAAGTCTATGGAGTCATGAGTGGTATTCCTTGGACAGAGTAAATCATAATGAGTAATAATGGTAAGCTTCCATCACTGAAGTCATGACTAAAATTATTCTGAAAATATTTGGAAAAAGTAGTGTAACAAATTAATCTGTGTGTAGTTAGAATACAAACTTTGTTACATGGTGTGGAAAATGGTGGCCTTCAGGTGTTATTGTGAGGCTTTTATTCTGAGATTTATGAACCTATCTCACATTAGAGAAAGATGGCTCTGGAGTAGGGATTGGAGTGGACCATGGCGTTGATGAGGAAGAAGGTGTCATGGGAGACATGGTGGACAGCAATACTCTCTTTTGTCCCATGCCTAGGGTTAGATCTCAAGGTGGAGGATCATAATCACTTACCTCATATCTTATAGGTTAACGCACCAGCACTAGCATGTGAAACTGTGTGGTGAAGTTAGATGTGAAGTGTTAAGTGGTACGACAAAGTAACTGTGATAACACTACACACATAGCATAAAGAGATACTCTTACTGAAATTTGTTGTATTAGAATTAACTTAAAAATTTTATATATGTATCCTCATGACAAATAAAATTATGTAACTACCAGTGCATGTTTTCTTTAAAATATATAGTGTTAAAAGTTGGGGGGGGGGGGGGGGAAGTTCTAAAAACTGGTAAGACTTGCAAAGGACATGAAAAGGCCAGAATTGAATACTGTGACCAGTTGGGGGCAGGAGAAAATGTGAGAAAATGAAATATACCTGCATGACGTAGAAATAAAGAAAGTGAAGTTTATCATGTACCGATATTCAGTGCTCATGAATGTTTCAAAAACAATATGAGAAGGTTGAGACATGGCAGAGGTAGATTCTTGCATGCTCTGCACACTCATAGCTAATCTGTCGATAAATTAAAATAATGAAGGAGAGTGATTAGTATATGCAATCACAGGATGATGTACATACAATTTGATTAGAGAGGGCCTTGTGAAAACATGCTTTGTGATTTGAGTGTTAGATCTCAAGATATATCAGTTGCAACTAAGCACTGAAATTAGAATTTGTAGGACCACCTGAAGGGAGGAAGCTACCATTGTTGCATAGGGACGAAAGGGCGGGGGAAGGGGGGACAAGGGCACCATGTCATTAGGGCAGGCAGGAGAACATAGTTGCAGAAAGTTTCGGAGAGCTGACATAAGGTTTCGCTAAGGCACAAACAATTCGTAAGATTGAATTTTTGAAGGCAGATATCCCTTGGAAATCAGCGAACGGACGAGTCCAAGGAATGGACGACCAAGGAAAAAAAATACTACTTCCGAAAAAAGCATTTTAAGGCAATAAAAATTAAGTGAAAATTTTTCAGAGAGTGCTGCTAAAGAGTATCCACTGGAGAAACCAATATAGGACACTGCAGTTTCAATAGACAAATAATCGATAAAGTGGCTTGCCTGATGTCACAGCAGCCTCAAAAGTTCTAGGTAAGACAGACAGGCCATTGAATGGAAGAAAAGTCTTGGGGCCTGGCTGATGTCGGACCTACTTCAGACTGTAATCCGCCATGGTTACATCATATGCTTTCTATTTGTTCATTTCATATTAAATAAGACTAAATAGATACAATCACATAGGCAATCTTTTTAGTTGCCGTTTCAGTATTTATTTTTCCTGGTGGCAATATCTACAGACTTAGATGGAGGTAGTTTAAGTGAACAAAGCATATGGGAGGTCATACATTGTGACTCAACCAACTGTCGGTCAGTGGGTTGAGGGCTTCATTGCTATACTGGCTCATTGTTGTAACAAGATGTTGAAGATCGCTGTGTGGTTGAGTCTAGGTTGTTGGTGTGATTTTTGTTCTGAAGAAATCGTGTGATTTTATTGAAGGCAAAGTCCAAAACTTTCCTAAGAGCTACATGGCACAACATCAAAGAGATTTTAAGGTTATCTATGAGTAAATAAATATGACACAACGCGATTGTTTTGTATCCACATTAGTTTGTCTCCCAAACTCCCTGAACTCAGGTAAGTACTGTTGTCAATTTTGCACAAATGTTTTGCATTCTTACCGTCAACTTCATTGGCAAGTAAGGGGCCTCGAAAAAATAGTTGATTTTACCAGATAGTTTGTTCTTTCTCTGTTGGTGCACTGACCCTTTTCCAAGTGTTATTGTAGTCATCCAAGATTCAGTGATGTGTGCAGACCGGAGTGCAGCATAAAAAGAACTGCATCATAGGTAGGGATTGTGTGGCTGGACTTAAGGCATGCCGTCACTCAACGTAGTTCTACGACAAAATGAAATCCTGCACTCCTGTTAGATCGTCGATTACCGTCACATGCAAGTTGTTCCGAATTATGTTATCGTAGTGTGTATTGCCTTTGTTCTTTCTCTCAGTGCAGTCCAATGTATTTATTTGTATTAACATCAAATTGATAAACTATGTTCACAAAATAACCGAGAGAAGGTCAACTATGTTACAGTTTAAGTTGAAATTTCAATGAATGTTGTTGATCAGTAGAACACAGGTAGCTAACACAAACAACAGTCGGAAGTTACCGGTAAATAATGGTTTGTGTCTATTAGTGTGGCTTTCACAAAGTGACAATCTGAGAGAGAAAAGGTTGTAATGAAATATTTCTATCTGTAACATCGCTAACTGTGGTGAAAAACGGACCAAATTTGTGAATGAGCAACTCTGTAGTTTTAGCCCGAACTGAAAAGTTAAGCAATGACAAACAAAAAACGGAATGGTCTGCAGGTGCTTACTAAGATGTGTGATCGCATGTTGGTGTTAGAAATGTAGAATGGTGATATGGGAGGAAATAAGAATAGTCCAACATAGTTGGGAAGACGTTTGACACTAATCTGTGTGTGCTCTGGAGTCAACAAAAAGTCTTTCCCACCCAACACGTGTAAGTACTCTGTGAATGAAAGCATTAAGTTTCATCAAACTGCACTGTTGTCGATGAAGGTAAATAAATAACCAAGTGTAAGATCACAAAAAAGTAGTAGATTGGAACATATACTCACCATTCTCCTTGTTCTCAAGGCTGAAGGCTGTTCTGCATGGTGTGCGGAATGCTGATTTCTCCAAGGTAAAATTAGCTCCTTCCTGGCCAACATTTCTGAGTAGTACTAGACACCGAAGGCCAATTTGTCTAGCTAGAAGGGTAGTTGCTGTTCTGGACCAAAATGCTCCTCACCGCCAAGTAGACCTGATTAGACAGTGAAGAAACTGGTTACATTTCATCAAAGTGTATATTTATAGATCATGGTAAAATTGCAAAAGAATATAAGAACACAGTATCACAACGGACTGAAACATGTACTCACAGTCCCATCTCTTGCGCTCGAGTTTGAAGACTGTTTTATCTAGTTAGCAGAATGGTTGCTACTCTGCGCCAAATTCAGCTCCTTTCTAGTCACCAGGCCTGAGTAGTACTTGGCTGTGAAGGCTGTTTTGTTAGCGAGCAGAATACCTGCTGCCCTGGACCAATATAGTCGCCCTCCAGCCAGCAGCTTTGAGTAGGCTGTGAACAAAAACGGTTACTTTTTATCAAAATGTACCCAAATCGTTAGAGGTAAAAAATATAAACAAGTGTGTGAACAAAATATCAAGCAGACTGGATCATGTACTCACCATTCTACTTCCTGTTGTCGAGTCTGAACACCATCTTGCCTGGTGACCGGAATGCTTCCTGCTGTGGGCTGAAATCAGCTTCTTCACGGACAATAGATCTGAGTAGTGGTTGGCTCTGAATGCCGTTTTGTCAAGTGTTCAGAACAGTTTCTGCTTTGGGCCAAAATCAGCACACTGCCAGCAAGCAGGCCTGAGTAACTGTGAACAAAAGAACTATGTTTCATTAAAATAAACCCCAGTTGATCAATGTGAAAAATATAAACCAGTGTAAGAAGACATTATCACAGGACACTGGATTGTGTACTCACCATTTTAGCTCCTTTGGTCGAGTTCGAAGGCCGTTTTGCATGGCGAGCAGAATTCTTGCTGCTCCACGCTATAATTAGATCCTTTACGGCCAACAGCCCTGACCAGTGCTTGGTCCTGAAGGGTATTTTGTTTAGACAGCACAACACTTGCTGCTCTGGGCCAGTATAGTCACTCTTCTGTCCAGCAGGAATGCGTAGACTGTGAGCAAAAAGGTTACATGTTATCAAGATGTACCCATATCGATAGGGGTAAAAAATATAAACAAGTGTGTGTACAAAATATCAAGCAGACTGGATCATATACTCACCATCCTACTTATTGTGCTCTAGTCTGAATGGCGTTTCGTGTGGTGAGCGGAATTCTTTCTGCTCTGGACTAAATCCAGCTTCTTCCCAGCCTACAGGTCTGAGTAGTGCTGGCCCTGAGGGCCGTATTGTGGAGTGTGCAGAACAGGTGTTCCTTGGGGCCAAAATTGGCACACTCCTGGCTACCATGCTTGAGAAGAGTGTGAACAAAAGGGATAAAGTTTATCAAAATGTACCCAAATTGACAGAGCTAAAACAATATAAACAAGTTTATGAACGCAATATCACAGCAGTGTTGATTGTATACTAACCAGTCTACTTCTCATGCTCAACCTCCAGCGAGCAGAATGCTGGCTCCACATCGGGCAAAACAAATTCCTGTATATCTGACATGCCTGAGTGCACTGTAAAGAAAAAGATTAACTTTCATGAAAATGCACCCTTGTTTACAAAGGTAAGAAATATAAACTGGTGTAAGAACACAATAAAATTTACAAAACTGATTAGTTAGTTGTGCAGTAAATTTAATCTCAACTGTTTACACCAAGAGAGCTGTAAGTTTACAGTGTAGAAAACATCGGGTAAAATGTTATTATGATCAAAACACAAATGTCGCGTGAGTATCTACAGCAAATAGCTTAGTTCTTGTGTTACATGCTGAGCAGTGGTGGAGCAATTTTGTAGTGTTTTGGAGAGTGGATTGTAAGCATTTTATCCATTGCTGTAAATTTTCTTTTATTTAATGCTGGTTAAGACAGTCATTCAGCCATCCAACACACCATTCAAGCAGTTCTATCTTTGCAGCATAAGTTCAGAAAATTTTCATCCCTCGACTACACTATCTCACACACACACACACACACACACACACACACACACACACACACACAAACAAACACACATTAATTTCAGAGTTGCTGACTGCATAGGTCATCACAGTGGGTTTATTTTTTTTAGGAATAACTGTCTTATTTCCATATTGTCTGCAATGAAGATGCTCAATAATAGGTTCAAGGCAATGACATTGGTATCAGGCAGAAGCGGCGGGATGGTGGAAGGTCTCCTGTATCCCACATACAGAATCTGATGAAGTAGTATGCATGTTCCGTATTTCCGTCGCTGGTAGGCAAACACAATGTGGTTAATGTCATCTCACACTCTGTATTGCAATATAGTGAGCCCACTCTCCTACTTATGTAAACATGTGGTTTAAATTGTTATTGCTTGAATTTTAGAAGTGCCAATGCTTCATAAGCACCTTGCAGTATAGTTCACCTAGTATACATGTGGAGTTGTCGTATATCCACTGCCTTATAAAAAAAGAGTGAAACTCCCAGAAACCACGGTCAGATAACAATGTAACTGCGTCTATGTTCACACAATCCATGCATTTAAAACTTCCTGACAGATTAAAACTGCGTGCCGGACCAAGACTCGAAGTCTTGAAGTTTCATATTAGCACACACTCCTCTTCAGAGTGAAAATCTCATTCGGGATCCACATATTTCTAAAAAATTAGTGTAGCAATTCTCTAAGACAGAATGGTCACCAAACTGTGTTAGTGGTGTTCATGTTTGGTGTTGTACCAGAACTGGTAGGATATATAAGGAACGTGAACAGCTTCAAATGTTGAGTGCTCACTGTAAATGACATTGATATGCTGCGTACACATGAGAGACAGCATTACCAGCTCCTGACTGGACTGAAAGTAGCCTCACAATGGGCGTCCATTGGGTTGGATGGTCAAATAATGCAGTGTCAAGATGTCACATTGGTTTAAAATTGAACACACACACACACACACACACACACACACACACACACACACTCTCAGCAATAAATCATTGTTCTACGTTACCCTGACGACTATGGTCAACGAGTGTGGTGGCGGCATGGGGAGTGGTCTCATTCATCCACTGGTTTGGATAGACACAATTTGTTTGCACCTGGTCTCATATTGAGAGGAGCTATCAGATATCATTTCGGGTCATGGCTGGTAGAGATTAACTGAACTGTGATAGTACACTGGTTTGACATGGACATGCTGCACCATCATGCGTTATCTCTCATGTGACAGTATCATGTTGCATTTTTTTAACAGCACAATGCCTATCCACACATGGACGTATATCCTGTCTGCGTAACTGAGATACCCCTATGGCCTGCAAGATCCCTAGATCTATCTCTGATGGTGCATGATTTAGACCAGTTCGAACATCAACGACGTCGTCATTCCTGTATCCAGAATATCAAGTACGATTACAATCGTTGTGGGTTGGGATGCCTCAGGAGAAACCCTTTCTAACCAATTTAGATCATGCATCCAGGCAGGAGGGATTTCAGCATTTTGCTGATAAATGAAGTAATTTTGACTCAGTGTGTTAATCACTGAAATAGCATCATGTATCCTCTCAACTCATGAAATTTCATTTTGTCTCCTCCGCCTTTTCTGGGCATTTCTCTATTTTAGTCAAACATTGCAACTCGGACTCCACTACAGCGATGTCCTCTGATAGAGGAAGATGTTATCCGTTTGTGTCTTAATGATTCATTTTATTTCGATTACAGATGACATGTTGTGGATCTCATCGTACTCTTGACTGCTCCTGGTAATCTCTTATTTCGCTAACCTCTCAACCATGTTAGGCCAGTTAGGATGACTATTTATCCTATCTGCAAAAAGGAACAAAAATATTGTTTCAGGCCATTGGAGGAAGTATATCTGAAACAGTAAATTTTATCAGTGGTGTTAGTTCCTCTGTGACGAATATTTATAGAAAGGGAACTAACAAGAACTTATTTGGAAATGAAAGTATTTGCATGTGTAAATGCAATTGGCTTCTTGCAGCATCAATTGACAGTGACAGTAACATTTCAGAAGACATTTCTCTCCTTACATCTTTGCATTTTGAAAACTGACTTTTCATGAATATGAATTTTTCACTTTTATTCATTAATTACTTCTTCTTCTTTTGAGACTGGCTTTGTTCTGCATCATGCACAGGGTCAGCAGTGTTTAGTACAGAACTGGCATGGTTAATTTTATGGGATGGCTGGATTACTTTCCTGCCACCACCCCATAACCCCCGTCCCCCCTCCGGGATGGAATCAGTGTACCCCAGCTGCCTGCGACGTGAATAAACCATGAAACAGTGCGAGCAAGAGCATCCTAAAACTTCATCGTAAATATTTCAATTCTAGACAAAGGAGTGCACCTCTTGTGGGTTAATTTTAAGGGGTTGCCAGATTACTGGTCTGGGTGCATGTATTGGTTCAGTACAGAATTGTGTCATAAAACTGTTGATCCAGTCCTGACACAAGCTAGCTGGTCCACAGCTGATGTAACTGGTCCTTGATATCCTGGATCGTTTCACTGGGATGGAGATGGCATACGAGCTGATGTCTCATATATTCTATTGGGTACAGAGCTAATAGCTAAACATAACACAGAGCGCTGATAGGGACGCATGTTGCATGTGGATGATCGTTGTCCTCTTGAAAAATGGCGCCATGGTACTGTCTCATAGAAGGCACCACATGAAGATGCAGGATGTAAGTGACGTACTATTGTGCTGTCAGAGTTACCTTGGTCAATACCAGCCACGACCGGAAGTGATACCCGATTTTTCCCTCCACTGGAAGAATCACACAGCAATACTCTAAATGCAGCCTTTTGTGTTGTGGTGTTGATGCCAGCCCACACCTGGCGTAGTAATCCCCTACTCTGGCTGCTGGTTGTCTCTGACCAATGTTGCAGGATGACACAGAATGTAGAGGGAGTCCATTAATTGTTCTCAGATAGCAGACAAGGATATCTAAGGGTTACAATATGTTTCATGCACAATAAGGAGAATCTCCCTTGTGGTGTAATCATAAGTGTTTCATTGGAACCATGACGATGAGTATGCCTGCCCTCATATTCCCTGCCATGCAGGATTAGCCGAGCGGTCTAAGGTGCTGCAGTCATGGACTGTGCAGCTGGTCCTGGTGGAGTCCTCCCTCGGGCATGGGTGTGTGTGTTTCTCCTTAGGATAAGTTAGGTTAAGTAGTGTGTAAGCTTAGGGACTGGTGACCTTAGCAGTTAAGTCCCATAAGATTTCACACACATTTTACTCACATTCATATTCCCTTGCAGTCCACCATCGGGCCACTGTCACATCTGAATGTTTCAAAAACTTACACCTGCCATGAGGACACTTTGAATCTCTGTCAGGCGCTATAACTCCGTTTCACAACAGTTCACAGCGTCTCTGTGCCCTTCACAGTCATCACTTAATGTTGACGCTGTTTTGCCTCTTATAATTTTACCAGGCCTAGTAACAACACTAAATATGAACAACAGTAATGCATGTATGTATGTATGGTGTCTGTTCTTTCTAACATGTCCAAAAGAACAGACACCTCAAAATAATATCTTCTGTGGGGATGCACTTACTTGTCTGAATCCTTGTGCGACTCATGTGATGGGAGATAATGGACAGAGGACACTACATCTGTAGTGTGTGGCATGTAGGAATTTGGGCAGGGCAGGAGCTGTGCTCAGGTGCCTTAAGTGATTAAAGGAACTGCTATAGAGAAGTGGAGCATCCGGATTCGAGTTCTGGTCCAACACAAATTTTCACATGTCGCCATTGGATTTAATACAATGCCTGTATGTAGCTGTGTCTGTAAGATTTCTAACACTAGAGCACTCTGGTGGGCCATTCTACCAGTCACAGAGAACTGCCACTCTAATCGTTTACTTACCATCGATGGTGTACAGGTATACAAAGTCACACTTGACATCCAGCCAAGTCTTCTGGGTGCTTCATTAATTAATTTATTTATTTTCAGGCAATATAATTTGTAGTCAGTTTGGAAGTGATTTTGTTAAATATGTGCTTTATCAGCTATCTGTCGACCTAACTGTTGATATCACAGTGGAAGAGTACTGCATTAAGATTCTACAGTTTGATGGAATGGTAGACATCACTGTCTTCCCAACTCCTTTGTCGCGCCCCGCCCTGCACCGCCCCCCCCCCCCCCCCCATTTTTCTGTGTCCCCTTCCTCTATTGGCTTCCCCCTCCCCCTTATTTGCCCCCCCCCCCCCCGCCACTCCATACCCATATGCCATTGTACTCTATATTGCAGTATTTTCCGTGAGTGTTCAGTGTTGTACGTCCTCTTTTTAAAGTGTTGCGAACAGAAACCAAACTGTCACCATGTTTTTTAATTGTGCCTGTCTGTTTCCTAAGCGTTTTTAATCAGCATCACTGACCTCTTTGTTTTTTATTTTTCTTCACAACTTTTTTGCCATGTACAAGTTTTAAACAGTCACCATTTTATCACCTCTTTATACTGTTATATCTTCTTATTATGTTTTTTAAATTTATCTGTAGGCTGCAGAGTGGCGTATTATGCTGCTGCCAGCCTGCCCCCCTTCTGGGGGGGGGGGATCAAAATACAATAAGGGAAGAAATAAATAAAGAATGAAAAAGAGGTAGACATCTCGCAGGAAATGAATTTTTGTCTTAAGAACCAGTTTCGAAATGGGTGTTCAATGTTGTCAATGTAGAAGCGAAATGCCCTAAGGAGAAACTTCAAAAGTGCATTTAAAAAGCTCAAAGTCAGTTCAAAGGTCTCTCAGCATTGTTGAATTTCTGTAGGTTAGTCATGGATCAATCATTACTTCCTGGAGAAAAAAAAAAGTGAACTTAAAACAGTAGTTTTGCGAAAATGGTGAATACCGTTTTGCTAATGATTGAAGTGGCAGAACTTCATTAAGGTTGACACAAAAATCATATGCTACTTAATGTGGGGCGGTTGACTATACTTTTGCTATCGCATTAACCAAAGCTCGTTTCTGATTTAATTCACTATGTGCTTGGGTCAAAAGCGGAGCGCAAAAAAAGAACCTGCGACAATTTTATCATCTGCCAAACAATTTCTTTACTCAGAAAGAGGTATCGAGGAAATCTCATCAGAAGCGTTTGCTACAGTCAAATGACATGTTTCATCCACATTTGAACTTATTCGGCACAGAAAAGTGTAAGAATCTATCGAACCTTCACAGCTCCATGAAGCCAACTAGAGTTCTGAGACCTATAGCTATATACGATCATAGACTTTGGATGAAACTTCTGAAGTTCCTCAAAACGGGTTCCATAATTTTTGCATTCCCTGGCAAAATTCTGCAGATTGAAGCAAAGGCTAGGTCACAGGATTGGGCCCAAACAGTACATACAGTGCTTGCCTCACATGAACATTTGTGACATTTCCAGGGTGTGGTACAGGTGCGCAGGAAGTAGCGGCGCCTACTAAATTGCATACAAGAAGTTGCCCCACTTACCAGCGACAAGGCTCAGGCTGTCCACGGACATCTCTCTTGCAGCACCCTCCTCTGCTGCTCCTGCTGCTGCTGCTGCTGCTGCTGGTGGTGGTGGTGGTGGTGGTGCAGCAGGTGGCCCAGACCAATCTTCGTTCTTCGCTACCCGTTCATCAGACTTGCTGCAAGGACGAGAAACATGCTTCAGTATATGACCAGACTGCACATTGACTAACGTTTCTACAACTTCCACTACTATGGACACCCTGGTAATAAAAAAGAGAGTCATGCTCATTAGATTAGCACAGCTAACGAAAGCTCTTAGTGCTCTGCCCAATTTTGAAGAATGTCTTTGGCCTAGCTTGTTCTGAGTTTCCCTAAGGTTCTTCCACTCTAGTTCCAGGACTGTTTGCTGGCGTTATATCTTGACGAACCATTCCTTAACAGTGGTTGGAATTTTTAACGCTTGGCTTCCAGATTACTTGTGTTGACACATGCTATTGAAGAAAAAAGTGAGTCACATGTGTGGCCTAGGATTTAGATGAAGTGGCGTTTGGACTGAGAGCTGTGTACATGAGGGACTCAATTTATTTTGTTTAACATCAACAGATTAGAAATACAGTTTCCTTAAGTAAGATATTTCTGTAGCCTATAAAGATCCCAACACTGGGCTCCAAACAACCAATAAAAAGTATCTTCCATCAAATAACCTTACCTTAGGACAATCGTACACAGCTAACAATGACAAAAATTTACAATGCTTGGCACATAATGAGTAATAATATGTGAGACAACTTCAGTAGCAAAAGACAGAATATAAAAACACTCTAGGACCTAACTAGGATCATAACACAAAACTGCGTATTTGTTTACTACCACCACTGTCACCATATAATACCACAACTAACTACACATTATGCTCTGTAAAAGTTCATTTGCAGCTGCAAGTGTTTTTTTTTTCAGAAACAATTTATCTAATAATGCAACGAATTGATTTTTGACATAGAACAGGTAACAAGATGAATTTCAAGCAGAATAGTCTCAACAAGAGAGTTATGTTCACAGCATAATTTAAGCTAACATTTTAGGATCAATACAATTAATCACACTCACATCATGTATTTAACAAACTGAAGTGCTCTCATTCACTGCACACACACCCACACATCTATGTGCAATCAATAACCAACCACACCTTGTCACACAACAACCAAAGACTTGCAAGTGGAATGCTTTTGCTATCAGATGTACCAAATGTACAGCTAGTATACCACATGATACACTGTACCAACCATAAAGTCACCAGCATGCAACTGTCAGCTGCAAAAGTTCTCAGTTAGTGCTCCTCTTGATATGCCGAAGCCAGGTTCTCTGCCTCAACTGGGATCACTGTCCATCTGGCTGTGAACAGGCACCAACCACTCCACCAAGTTGTTATGTCCACACAGTGGCCATGCCCCTCACAGACTGTTGTGACATTCAGGTGACAGAAGTGTAGTGCATCAAATTCTTGAGGCCCTCAGGAACAATTCTGCCCAGAACCTGCACATTCGTCTCCATGTAGCTGCCCAGTAACTCCAACATCTTCAGGTCCGCCCCACAATATGGACACATTGGCCACCATGACATTTTGGCCACTGGTTCTTCTCTGTAGGCTTGTTCGCCTCTTAAAAATTGGTGATCGTGCTGGAAGACATTGCTGGTTCCTCTAGTTGCAGCTGACTCATTATACCACCATACATGCTTGATACTAGCTCGACCACAGTGGCACTCACAGCAGTCACATATATGGGCTGTCTGCCACTTTGGGTCCACAGAATGACACTCCATTCAAACTTACTCTCTGGACACAGCAAAATAAATCATACCACTCGACTTGGCACCCATGGTTGGGATACACTGAACAGAAGAGCATACATGGCATAGGATCTGTGATATCAGTACATATGTCACCATTTAGCCAATGTTGTGAGGACACAGCACCGATTCAAGGAAAATCACTATCTCTACAGCCTTTTGTCGACATGTGAACACTGTATTTATACTGTTATTTGTTATTGTCAACTGTCGTGGCTTGTGACTGTGGATTGATGGACAATAATGCAGCGACTATTAGCCATTTTAATGCTGGACGACAGCATCCTGCCAACAGCCATATCGCCATATCCATGTGGCAGACAATTCATCGCTCCACATGTGTACCTACACTCGCTGCACAAAACAAGCACCGAAATTGCTGTGGGCACAAGAAAAATGTTATGGTTCTATGTCCCTTTGATGCTAAGAGTGCTGCAGGTTGGGCACAAGGCTGGATTGGGAAAGGATGGGGATGGACAGGTAAGGAAACTGGTTGCTTTCTTTCTGAGGGAATCATCTAGAAATTTACCGTAAGCTATTTAGGGACATCACAGAAACCCCAAGACAGGTTTGTGAGGGATGGAGCTGGAACTTCTGTATTGTCAAACGCAAGTCCAGTGTCTGACCACAGCACCACCTCGCTCAGTCCCAACTATCTTATCAAGAGGTGTGTAGTGTACTCTGAATTGCCGACAGTGGTCGAAGTGTTGGAGATTGGAAGAATATTTGCCCTATAAGCTTGGAAAATACACATCAGGAGTAACGTGTCACGATATAAGTTGGTGCACACCAATGGCAGTGATCAAATTCGTTCAAGCCACATGTTCAGTACGCAGGATGAAAAGAGGTGTTTGATGCACTGCTATCATCTTCTCCCGGCCATCAGTACCTTAACATACTGTTTGATTATAACTGCGTAAATCTGTTTCACCACCTTTAGCGCCCAGTGTTGACTTGTAGTTTCAGGAGTCCAATTCATTACTTTTGTCAGTTAAGTGTGAATGCTTTGAGGAACACTCCACACACATGAGGCCACTTGTGTAAGTTTTCATATCATATGACACTGGTCCTATTAAGTACACCTGGGAGAGCATCGAGCGAGATGTCTATGTCTTGGAGAAAACTCCAGCTGATCTACTCCAGTTGTGGTAGCAGTTCGACTTCACAGAACCTTCTCTCTGTTAGACGAAGCATTGTTTTTAAAGATACAATGACACTCCATCCAGCAGTGGGCTGGAGGACCACAGGGCAGGTAGAGATCTGTATAGCTCATTTCCACGTAGGAGCTTTTCATTCCAAATAAAACTGTATGACGTATTTGTGTTTCTCTGGAAAATAAACCGGGGCCAAAAAGACAAAAAGCTGTTAATAATTTTATAAATGTTGCCTATATAGACGTTACTTACATGAAGATTCAGAGAATTTTGACACGCCTTTGGAACCAGCCTCTGCGGCTGTAGCGATGAACAAGATGTGTAGGCGTTCAGTCTATGACTTTTCCGTATAATTCCTAATGATACAAGATGTTTCCATAGGTTTCCATCAGACTGATGTTCAGACATACTCTCTGGTCACCAAACTATATGTCTGCGCCCTGGTTTCAATGCCCAGGCATTCTGCAGAGACATGTTGAATTACTGGGTACAAAAGTGTCAGTTGTGGTTCGTTGGTCATATTGTGACCTCATGTTTATTGCCCTCTGGTTTGATACTGGAGAAGAATAAGTTAGCTGTGATATCTGCTGTCACTTCCTCTTTCACCATCAAGGACACAAAGTCACCTCTACACTCTACACAGCTTCATTACAACCCTCTGCACTAGACAAATTCGTATGATACAGCACATACACAAGGATTGCTGCAAATGTATGTGAAGAAGATATCCCTTCCCAGTAGTGGCCTAACCACATTCTGGAGTCCTAAAGCCTACATCATCCTGGGACATATCATCATTTCTTTGACATCTGGTACAGTCAGGGACTTGGGGCCCCAGAGTAAGTCCACATACTCGTTTAATTTTGATGATGAAAGGAATGTAATCAAAAGAAATGTACTTTACCTGTGACCAGGCAAAGTACTTAGAAATATCTATGGATAATGTAAAGTAAAAGTAAAAAGCTAAAATGGGTCTTACCGATCCAGGACGATACAGGTCCACCAGAGGAACCTGAAACATGAGAAGTTTAAATATTAGACTGTATACTGCAGTAAGCACAAGACAGTCAGAGTGTGTTGCAGTGGGTGCGACAAGTATTTCCGTGTCACTGTGTGTGTGAGCAGGCCTTGTGGCCAGCCTTGTTCTGTACGGCCCTGCTATCTGCTTCTGCTGTCTGCCGTCTGTGTTATGAGGAGCTCCTGCAGCAAAGAGGCTGCCACCTCTCTTGTCAGCGCCTGTTCATACACTGGGAAGGACTTCCACACCTCCAACTGTTTTGTCAAGTACAAAACTCAAACCACCCTTCCAGCTGTACCTTAACCATCATCCCTTCCGATTTATAAACGTTTACATATATTAAGGGCATTTAGTAATTAACAGAAGATTTGAAAATGAAAGTAAAATTTAATTGTAAAAGCTGTAGAAGTTGGCCTATATGTGAGACACATCAATACTGTGCATGAGAAAAATCTATCAACAGTTCAGCATACTGTATATTTGTATATTCAAGCACCTACCTACATCCTAAGATACCTATGGCAAAATAATTAACATTTATGTAGATCTCATTTCCCCAGGGATGAGTCTTATGTGACTTGTTCATCTCCCCCAGACAAACGTTATTTTAAATAAATTTTTGTCAGTAGCCTCAGAGGAACCAGTTTGGGAAAAGATTTGATCTTGGAGACAAATATTTATTTTATTCAAGGTAACAATTCAAGCCACAGCAGTCAGTGGGACTTAGGTTAAGTGTCTCTATTTCTTTATTCAACAGTTTTTGTAGGAACAGTTCCCCTTAGCATCTGATACTTCGCCACATGTGAAATGAATCCCAGTCAGTATCTCTTTTTCCGATGCGTGGAAATAAATAAGGGAGATTGATTATTTGGACAGCACTTTCAGGGATGCGCAATATCAACGATCCTTGCATTGTTGCTTCAAGGAAGGAAGACTATAGACTGAAGTTTGGTCGACTGAACGATATTTAGAGTCGGAACACTTTCTTCACTAAGCAGAAAAGAAGAAGTAAACTATCATTGTTTGCTAGAACCTTAACCCTCCATTCACCTCAAATGATATCCGACATATATATCTATATAACTGCTCTCCAATTCACACTGAGGTGCTTGACAGATGGTTCATCGAACCTCCTTCACACTATTTCTCTACCGTTCCACTCACTAACAGCACATGGTAAAAACAAACATTTCAATCTTTCTGTGCAAGCTCTGACGTCCTTATTTTATTACAATGATCATTTCTCCCTATCAGTGTGGGTGTTCACAAAATATTCTTGCACTCGGAGCAGAACACAGTTTATTGAAATGTCATGGGAAATTTTCACTGCAATGAAAAATGCCATTGTTTTACTGGTTGTCACCCCAACTCAAAAGTTGTAGGCCAAGGGCCGTGTCTGTGCATTTTGTTAGTGTGGGTTGCCTACATCAGGGGCTAGTAGGCACTCAGGGTCAACCTGTTGTGGTGACAGGTCATTAACCTATTGTTTTGCTAACATGATCCTTCCTTTTGATTGACAGTTCCTTAACAGATTGTTCCCCACCTCTCCCTCTCCTTCTCCTCCCCTCTGAGCCTTCAGGAAACCTCCAACCCACCCCCTCCCCTCACTGATGTAGGTACACTTGCAGCTCTGAGTTATTTGAATAATCCCCTCTTGAGTCCCATAGTGCTCAGAGCCATTTTTGAACCAATAATCCCCTCTCATTCTTCTCAAGATCATTGACTACTTAGTTAAACTGATCAATTAGTCCTACCTCTCTGGTAAACATCCCCATCCCTCCAGCCCCCCCCCCCCCTCCCCACCCTTTCCCTACCTGAAAATTGGTGGCTCTGCGATGGAGAGGAAGGAGCTCATAACAGGAAACTCAAAGGTATATTGTTTATTTATAAAAAATTCAGTTTGTGCGGTTGGATTTCTCTCGTTCGTTGTTCTCTGCTGTTAGGAAAGATGCAGGCCGTGCAAGAAGTAATCACATTGAAACTTTCTGGCAGATTAAAACTGTGTGCCGGACCGAGACTCGAACTCCCGAGTTCGAGTCTCGGTCCGGCACACAGTTTTAATCTACCAGGAAGTTTCATATCAGCGCACACTCCACTGCAGAGTGAAAATCTCATTCTGGAGTAATCACATTGATTGATTTACTTTTTTTATTCCGATTGTGCGAGGAATGTCGTCATCAAACACTTATGACATGTAATTATACTGGTAAAAATCTTTCAAACACGAACCATGTGCTCTCCACTGGACTGCACGCACCGCCACCACACGCACTGCCAGGAGTCAGGGTGTACTGGCAGCCCCACAAAGCAACGATGTGGCTATCAGCTGCCGGGCCATGTGCAGGTGTCTGTTTAGGTCCCACAAGCATGAGATGGTGGCAGCCCTTTTATACTTGACACATGAGAAATCCCTGTCGAAGCAATTGCTTTCCTACCCACCATGGCTGACGCATAGCTCTCATAGGTGCGGCTCACCCTTGTAGGTGCAGCTAAAAGGCTGACAGTGTTATACTGATGTCACATGTCTATGTAAATAACAGCCAAGTCTCCCTCTGCTTATGAAAATATCCCAGAATAACACAAGTTGCATTCTTTCTACCGATCCTAGTGGGACAGCCTGTTCATCATGTGTTACGCTGTCCTGCCTTCAAAATACGTCTCAGACATGGTAAACGTTCTCATCACTAAAAGCCTTCATTATGGCTGTGCGTAGTTGCGAAAACTCCATTTATCATAAACCCATTCTTGTTGTTTGGGAAGAGAGCACTGTCTAAGCAAAGATGGGAAATTCAGAACAATTTCACAAACAGAATTCGAAGCTCTGACCTACAGTGGAGATGTCCTAATGCCACAATCCTGCCAGGGACGGATGGTATGCTTCATCCTGTCTTTGAACACTTGAACAAACAAGACATCACATTACTCTCTGAACTTTAAGTAGATACCTTGCTCCCATCTTGTTTGAACCAGTCTGTAGAGGCTATTGTGTCCCAGCACAAAGGAATTCTTGTGAATGAATGGAGCATTCTGGTTAGCTCTTCCTGAATTCAACCGCCAAATTACTGCCGGCATGGCAGCACTGTTTGCCATTCTCTTCTGCAGACGAGACATTCAGTGGCAAACCTATTTTCTACCGGTCGCCATATTGCACTGACAGCTAAATTCTTCATATAGGTACGAAAAGGGGCTCAGTATAATTTCAGCTACCTAGTTTCAACAACTTTTCAAGGTCTTCAGCTACCCACTTTCCACATCTGAATTCATGCCCACAGATCATTGTATTTAGGAAATATCTTAGGATTTTTGGTAGATTAGCAAACAAGAGAAGCAGATATTCTTGTACTAAGTCTTTATTAACTTTAGCATACACTTTTAGATACAGAAAACAACTCTTTCCTTATTTTTGTTAGACGTAGTTTTAATAGTGTCCAATTTGATTTTTAATTATTAAGTTAAATCCACATCTTAATTTCCCATCTGTGCTTAGACAGTGCTCTCTTCCCAAATAACAAGAATGCTCTTATGATAAATGGTGTTTTCGCAACCATGCACAGACAAGATGAAAACTTTTAGTGGTGAGAATTTTTACCATTTCTGAGATGTATGTCGAAGGCAGTACAGCATAATGCATGACGAATGGGCTATCCCGTAAGGATCTCTAGCAACAATGCAACCTGTGTTATTCTGAGATATTTTCGTAAATGTTTTGTGAATACATTGCATCAGATTTCTAGAGTACATCCAGAGGGAGACTTGGCTGTTATTTACATAGACGTGTGACGTCAGTGTAACACTGACAACCTGTTAGCTGCATCCTGCGAGGGTGAGCCTCTATGCAAACATCTCGATCGGTACTGGACCCACAGCTATGAAAGCCATGCATCAGCTTTGGTGGCTAGGAAAACACTTGTTTCGACAGGAATTTCTCAGGTGTCAAGCGTGAAAGGGATGCCACAGCCTCATGCTTGCGGGTCATGAATGGACTCCTGCATGTGGCTCGGCAGCTGATGGCCGCGTTTGCAGGGGCTGCCAGTGCACCCTGACTCCTGGCAGTGCGTGCGGTGGCATTCTGCGTGGTCCAGTGGATGCTTCATGCTTCGCGCTTGAAAAATTTTTACCAGTGTAATTACATGTCATAGGTGTTTCATGACAGTATTCCTTGCACGATTGGAAAAAAATGAGGAAAGCATTTGATGAAATACTTCCTACAAGACCTGCATGTTCCCAAACAGCAGAGAACAATGAGCAAGAGAAATCCAACCCCGCAAACAGAATTTCTTATAAATAAAGAATATACCCTTGAATTTCCTGTTATGAGATCATTTCTCTCCGCCGCAGAGCCATCAATTTCCAGCTGTGGGTGGAGCAGGGAGAGGGGGAAGGAGGGATGTGGGGGTTTACCAGAGGTGGAGAGGTTAATTAATTGATAAATTTAATTAAGTAGTCAGTCAATTGATAAGAATGAGAGGAGGCTATTCGAATAACTGGGAGCTAAAAGTGTACCTGCATCAGCGAGGGGGAGGGGATGGGTTGGGGGTTTCCTGAGGGTTTTTGGGGAGGGCTCGGTGGAGGTGCCGGCAAACAATAGGTTAAGGGCCTGTGAATCAAGAGGAAGGAGCCTGTTAGCAGAACAGTAGGTTAATGACCTGTTAGTCATAGGAGAACAATCAGTTTGCCCCTGAGTGCATCCTTGCCCCTGATTTAGACAACCCGCATTAACCAAATGCACTGACGCCACCCTTCTCCTACTACTCTCGAATATCATATCCATGACACTCTCTCCCCTACTTTGCTATAATACGAAATGAGGTTCCCTTGTTTTAACTTTTTCAATATCCTCCATCAGTGCTATCTAGTACGGATCCAATACTGCAAAGCAATATTCGAACAGGAAGTGGACAGGTGCAGTGTATGCAGCCTCTTTACTAGACCTGTTTCGTCTTCTAAGTGTTCTGCCAATAAAACACAGTTTTTGGTTTGCCTTCCCCACTACATTGTCTATATGTTCATTCCAATTTAAGTTTTTCATAATTGCAATTCCTAGACCCGTAGTTGAATTCATACATCCAAAATTTAACAGATTCATTTTGGTAGTCATGTGGATGACCTCACACTTTTCTTTATTTAGGATCAATTGCCACTTTTTTCAGCATACACATATCTTGTATAAATCACTTTGCAAATAGTTTTGATCTTCTGATTACTTTATTAGACGCTAAATGAAGCACAATTTGCAAACAATCTAAGACGGCTGCTGAGATCGTCTCTCAATCCTTTTATATAGATGAGGAACAGCAGATGGCCAGTAGGACCTCCTTGGGTGATGCCAGTTATCACTTCTGTTTTACTCGATAACTTTCCTTCAATTACTACGAATTGTGATATTTTTGATAATAAATGATGGATCCAGTCACAGAACAGATACGATACTCTACAGGCATGCAATTTGTTTAAAAACAGCTTGTGAGGAACTGTGTCAAAAGCCATTTGGGAATCTAGGAACATATAAACAACTTGAGGCTCCCTGTCGATAGCACTCACTATTTCATGAGAATAAAGATCTAGTTGTGCTTGTCAAGAATGGTATTTCCTGCATTTGTTCTGACAGATCGTTTTCCTCAAGGTAATTCATAATGTTGGAACGGAAATGAAATGAAATATCGTGTGGCTAAGGCCTCCTGCCGGGAAGATTGGTCACCTGGTGCAAGTCTTTTGATTTGACGCCACTTCAGCGACTTGCGCAGGAGGGAATCGAACCCGGGCCCCTTTGCACAGCATTCGGCCGCGCTGGCCACTACTTTTTTTCTTTGACCTTATTTTGTTCTGTATTGTTCGTTGAATTTGTTCGTGGCGGACGTCCGATGACACTCGTTCAGGTTGTTCGTTGATCCGATCACTCAATATTTTTATTACAATGGGCAGGTAGCTCTCTGACCAAACACGCTGAGCTACTGTGCCGGCCTCCACTCAGCTACCGAGGCGGATTTTCGAATGCAGTACATGTTATAAAATCCTACTTCAAATCAACGTCAGTGTTACGGGTCTGTAATCTGTCGGATTACTCTTACTTCCTTCATGTGACCTGGGCAACTTTCCATCTTTTACGCATGGATCTTTCATGCAGCGACCGGATGTATACGATAGTAAAGTACAGAGCTTTTATACACTACTGGCCATTAAAATTGCTACACCAAGAAGAAATGCAGATGATAAACGGGTATTCATTGGACAAATATATTATACTAGAACTTACATGTGATTACATTTTCACGTAATTTGGGTGCAGAGATCCTGAGAAATCAGTACCCAGAACAACCACCTCTGGCCGTAATAACAGCCTTGATACGCCTGGGCATTGAGTCAAACAGAGCTTGGATGGCGTGTACAGGTACAGCTGCCCATGCAGCTTCAACACGACACCACATTCCATCAAGAGTAGTGACTGGCATATTGTGACGAGCCAGTTGCTCGGCCACCACTGACCTGACGTTTTCAATTGGTGAGAGATTTGGAGAATGTGCTGGCCAGGGCAGCAGTCGAACATTTTCTGTATCCAGAAAGGCCCGTACAGGACCTGCAACATGCGGTCGTGCATTATCCTGCTGAAATGTAGGGTTTCGTGGGAATCGAATGAAGGGTAGAGCCACGGGTTGTAACACATCTGAAATGTAACGTCCACTGTTCAAAGTGCCGTTAATGCAAACAAGAGGTGACCGAGACGTGTAACCAATGGCACCCCATACCATCACGCCGGGTGATACGCCAGTATGGTGATGACAAATACAAGCTTCCAATGTGCGTTCACCAATGTGCGCCAAACACAGATGCGACCATCATGATGCTGTAAACAGAACCTGGATTCATCCGAAAAAATGACATTTTGCCATTCGTGCACCCAGGTTCGTCGTTGAGGTTACCATCGCAGGCGCTACTGTCTGTGATGCAGCGTCAAGGGTAACCTCAGCCATGGTCTCCAAGCTGATAGTCCATGCTGCTGCAAAAGTCGTCGAACTGTTTGTGCAGGTGGTTGTTGTCTTGCAAACGTCCCCATCTGTGGACTCAGGGATCGAGACGTGGCTGCATGATGCGTTACAGCGATGCGGAGAAGATGCCAATCATCTCGACTACTAGTGATACGAGGCCATTGAGATCCAGCACGGCGTTCCATATTACCCTCCTGAACCCACCGATTCCGTATTCTGCTAACAGCCATTGGATCTTGACCGACGCGAGCAGCAATGTCGCGATACGATAAACCGCAATCGCGATAGGCTACAATCCGACCTTTATCAAAGTCATAAACGTGATGGTACGCATTTCTCCTCCTTACACGAGGCATCACAACAACGTTTCACCAGGCAACGCCGGTCAGCAGCTGTTTGTGTATGAGAAATCGGTTGGAAACTTTCCTCATGACAGCACGATGTAGGTGTCGCCACCGGCGCCAACCTTGTATGAATGCTCTGAAAAGCTAATAATTTGCATATCACAGCATCTTCTTTGTTGTGTTGGCAGAAGAGCCAACACCGAGTTACTAGTAGAGGCCGAAATGCACCCGTTTTAGCTCACGCAGGCTGGCGTGAAAAGGGAAGGACTATACTGACGTGAGGTCTGGAACATGATAAGGAATTAGAATTCAGAAAGCGGACGTAATTAGTTTGATACTTAACTTTAGTCCATTAATGATGAACGTCGCTTTTGACAGTACATGAGTCACAATATTATCTGTTCAGAAGACATAGTAACTGAATCTGGCGCCTTGCTAGGTCGTAGCAAATGACGTAGGTGAAGGCTATGCTAAACTGTCGTCTCTACAAATGAGAGCGTCTGTAGTCAGTGAACCATCGCTAGCAAAGTCGGCTGTATAACTGGGTCGAGTACTAGGGAGTCTCTCTAGACCTGCCGTGTGGTGGCGCTCGGTCTGCAATCACTGATAGTGGCGACACGCGAGTCCGACGTATACTACCGGACCGCGGCCGATTTAAAGGCTACCACCTAGCAAGTGTGGTGTCTGGCGGTGACACCACATTCTTCGTGTCGGTTAAATTTCGCTTCTGTAGCACGTCATCCTCGTGGTGTAGCAATTTTAATGGCCAGTAGTGTATTTTCACGTCTGTGCCTACAATCTATTGTGACGACGTCGGAGCATGAAAGTGCTCCGGCATACTTCTCAGTGTTTGCGTTTGTGGTATTTCCTGGCTTGTCACTAGAGGAGCTGAATACTCTTCGTCAGTGTAAATACTGGTATTCCGATACACTAAGGAAGCCATCTGTAACTGTGAGGGTGTTTTAGGTCTTACGACTACTGCGTCATGGAAACTGACATTGGAAGACTAGTGCTAAACATAGTTACAGAAGACAATGTGTTATCAGCGATGGGCAACATTATTTTGAACGATATAAATGAGTGTTATGTTCACCAGGACAATACAGGACTGAAAGATGTCAGTGTGGGAACAGATGTGGATGAAGACAGTGAACATTTGCACACTGGCGTGTAATACCGAAGAAACGAGGTGGGCTAGCAGTGGACCCGAAACAGGTGCTTACATATACCGTGGTAAGAAAACTGTTAACTAAGGAAATGGCGTCAGGGCCAACAATAAGTCGCAGCTTAAAGTAACCAACATTGAGAGCACTAACTCTGTTGTAGCACGTGTACGAGAAACCAATCTTTTTGTCAGTGTAAAAACAACTGTCAACATTGACGATCAAAAACATCGAGACAGTTTGGGGGTTAAGGAAAAAGTCAATGTACCAATCCTAGGAGTTTTGATAACTTGTAGAAGCAACATACCGCAAGAATACACAAAAATAACGAAATTGGGAATCGACACGACGCCCACTAATATGTATTCACTCAAGAGAACTCTCAAGCTCCGAGTAATTCCGAGCGTAACCCGACTGCACCCCATGTCAGTAGGCAAACTAGTCCGAGAGACTATGCCCGGAATACAGGACGCCATTATCAGTATACTGTACTTACGCCAGTCTAATGCACCGTGGAATGTAATGCACCCCCCTAGTTAAAGTTGTAAACAAAGAGTTTGTTGGCTTATCACTAGTAGGCTCCGTTTATTTACACGTCAGTGGATGTATACATGAAGCATCAAAACAACAATTTTAAGCCACCACCCATTCTTAAGTGACACAGTCATTATTAAAAAATATGTCCTAAATTGATTACCTACATGACATACAAATAAATAGATCATAAATCACGGTCGTTACTCATCATTATCCACTAATGTCATCATTTCCGGTATTCTCGGAGGATTCTACATCAGAAGCAGTTTCATTTACTCTTTCCCCCGTCGTCCTCGTTCCAGAGCACACCATTTTCATGATCGTCCAGAGTATATAAAATGCAGCATTTCTCGAATGATTCTACTATCATTGGTGCTTCGATTTTTCTCCATGAGGCCGAAATCAAGCGTGTAATAATGTGGGGTGCAGCAATCTTAATTTTCCGTATCGGAGTCAGTTTACAGTTTGGTTCGCAAAACCATGTCTTGCACTCTTCCTGAAAGTAACCTCAGAAAACTTTACTTACACTAACGTTCAATGGTTTTAACACAAAAGTCATTCCTCCAGGAATAATAACAGATCACTGCCTAGACTGTGCATCTTCTTTTTTACGTCATCAGCAAGATGACCACGAAATGCGTATAGACATAGCATTAATTGTAGTTTGGAGTTCTCATACGCTTCGCAGCTAGTCAAGCGTTAGAATTTGTCACGTGTCCCTTCTCTTTATTTCGAACAATGACGTCAACAGGGAACAGCTTTTCATTTTTAGAAGCCTTGGGACTTGTTTTCCGCTTGTAGATTAAGAGAGGAGGAAGTTTTCGCCCATCTGCTGTGACTGCCAGCGTTATAGCTACGTGCTGTTTTTCACACCACGATGCTTTGATGTAACGTCTTTTGTCCCCTTTCATCAGTCGTGTAATCATGTGGCATATTAAACCAAATTGGCGTATCAACAAAGTCGCCTGTTTGGCTCATCGAAACATTCCTTCGTTGCCGAAGTGTGGTGACATAGAGCTGAAATTCTTGATTTTTTTCCCCTCAAAATCTTGTGGAAGCTTTTGTTGTACGGCATCGTAGAGATAAGCCCGCCCCTTTCATAAAGCGATCAACCCATCCACGACTAGCCTGAAACTCTCACCTCGGTATATTAGGAACTGCAGCCACCTCCTTTTGCTTTGTTTCTTATGGCATAATTAGTTTACAGATTGTCCATTTTTCCTCCTTCCACGGACGAATTCCAAAAATATTGGTTCAACGTCAGGATGTCTTCCACTGTGAGGACCAGTGAATTTCTTTCTAGTACTGGTAGTTGCAAATAATGCCAATTTCTAATTCTTCGAAAAGCAAACGTTACTCTCAGCTACATCGAACTCTCGTCCCGCCCTCCTGTTACCGTATTTTTAAGCATAAGGAATTACTTTACGCTCTATAGTAGTATTATACGATATTCTTCCGTGCTTGCCTTCCATTTCGTGACTACCTAATACGAACACACTACGCAGTAATAGCCCAACAAAAACGTAAGCTGAAAATTACAACAATGCATTGAGATGTAAGGAACCATACGTAAATTTCAATGATCTTGTCCCTGAACGACGGATTCAGGTTGGTACTCGAATGTAATGCACCGACGATTCTTATGCACAACCCAGTTTTGATTACTGCATATGGTAAACAAAAAGGTGTGCATTAGATTCGCGTAAATACAGTATCTGAGAAAGGTAGAAATCACAGTTCGGCACAGTTGACTAACAGTGTTACAGTTATGGCAAGCCATAAGTCAATGGAAGATACAAGATGGACATAAGCAAAAGCAAAACGAGAATAATGGAATATAGTCGAATTAAATCGAGTGATGCTGAAGGTATCAGATTAGGAAATGAGATGCTTAAAGTAGTACACTCATGCTCATAAATTAAGGATAATTGCAGAATCTTGCGTCACACAACGTGGTACTACACAAAACTGACGCTAATAGCATAGGCACATAGGGGACACACACACGACACAGATCTGTAAGTCCAAGGTATTGCTGATAAGTTGAGAAAACTATCCCAAATTACATATGCTACACAACGCCACTGTTTCCTGTGCATGTACCCCGACATCAATATGAAATATGATCACCATGCAAACGTACACAGGCTGCACAACAGGTTGGCATACTCTGGATCAGGTGGTCGAGCAGCTGCTGGGGTATAGACTCCCATTCTTGCACCAGTGCCTGTCGGAGTTCCCGAAGTGTCGTAGGTTTTTGAAGACATGCAGCTATAAGTCGACTAAGAGCATCCCAGACGTGCTCGATGGGATTTAGGTCTGGAGAACAGGCACGCCACTCCATTCGCCTGGTATCTTCTGTTTCAAGGTACTCCTCCACGATGGCAGCTCGGTGGTTCCGTGCGTTATCATCCATCACGAGGAAGGTGGGACCCACTGCACCCCTGAAAAGGCTGACATACTCACGCAAAAAGATGTCCCAATAAACCTGACTTGTTACAGTTCCTCTGTCAAAGACATGCAGAGGTGTACGTGCACCAATCATAATCCCACCCCACACCATCAAAAGACGACCTCCATACAGGTCCCTTTCAAGGACGTTAAGGGGTTGGTATCTGGTCCCTGGTTCACGCCAGATGAAAACCCGGCGAGAATCACTGTACCTGGACTCGTCTATGAATATAACCTGGGACCACTGTTCCAATGACCACGTACTGTGTTCTTGAAACCAAGTTTTATGGGCTCTCCTGTGACCAGGGGTCAGTGGAATGCACCTTGCAGGTCTCTGGGCGAATAAACCATGTCTGTTCAGTCGTCTGTAGACTGTGTGTCTGGAGACAACTGTTCCAGTGGCTGCAGTAGGGTCCCGAGCATGGCTACCTGCAGTAATCCTTGGCCATCTGCTGGCACTGATGGTGGGATATCGGTCTCCTTGTGGTAGTGTCGTATACTGTGGACATCCCGTACTGTAGCGCCTGGACACGATTCCTGTCTGCTTGAGTTGTTGCCATAATCTTGATATCACACTTTGTGGCACACGGAGGGCCCATGCTACGACCTGCTGTGTTTGATCAGCCTCCAGTCGCCCTAGTATTCTACCCCTCATAACGTCATCAATATCAGTTATTTGAGCTATTTTCAACACACAGTCACCATTAGCACGTCTGAAAACGTCTGCGCACTTATTCGCTGCACCGTACTCTGACATGCACCAACACACCTCTGCTTATGTGGACTGCTGCCAGCGCCATCGTGCGACGACCGCAGGTCAAATGCACCGTGTTGTCATACCCCCTGGTGATTTAAACCCGCAAACCGCCCACCAGAGCGTTGCTTCACCACGTATCAGCATTATCCTTAATTTATAAGCATGAGTGTAGATGAGTTTTGCTATATGGGGAGTGTAATTATTGATGACGGTCAAGGTACAGAGGATACAAAATGTAGACTGGCTATGGCAAGGAAAGCGTTTCTGAATAAGAGAAATTTGTTAACATCGAGTATAGATTTAACTGTCAGGAAGTCTTTTCCAAAAATATTTGTATGGAGTGTAGCCTAGTATGGTAGTGAAACATGGAGGACAAATAGTTTAGACAAGAAGAGAATAGAAGCTTTCGAAATGTTGTTCTACAGAAGAATGCTGAAGATTAGATGGGTAGATCACGTAACTAATGAGAAGATACTACTGAATAGAACTGGGGAAAAGAGAAATTTATGGCACAACTTGACTAGAAGAAGGGATCAGTTGGTAGGACAAATTCTGAAGCATCAAGAGATCACCAGTTTAATATTGGAGGGAACCGTGGAAGGTAAAAATTGTAGGAGGAGACCAAGAGGAGAATATATTAAGCAGATTCAGAAGGATGTAGATTGCAGTAGTTACTCGGAGATGATGAAGCTTGTACAGGATAGAGTAGCATGGAGAGCTGCGTCAAACCAGTCTCTGGAGTGAAGACCACAACAACAACAACAATAACTTTCTTATTACCTGTAACTGCCAACAAACCAGCAGAGCTGGAAGAAGCTATTGTTCGTACTGACGTGGCAAATTATTCTGATGTAGAGGGTGGAGTTGCCTCCAGTTCCCGTAAGAGACAAGGGATGACAGAAGGGAAGAAACTGTTTCAGGTACTTGCAGCAAACATCAAGAAAAAGAAAATTCATCAAACCGTGAAGGAGATTACCCTGATAATCATTTTCTACTGTCATTATTAGATGATTTGAAATCTGTGGCAAAGCGTTTAAAGATGGACAATAATTTTAAAATAATGTCAGTTTTGTGGTAATACAGCAGGTCTTACAGTTCACTAGAAAACTGTAAGTTTCAGATCACTTCACACATACCAGTACCTATATATTCAAATACACCATAACTGTTCATGCTTTCAATCCATGTCCAAGTACATCAAATCACTTTCACCTATATCACCTGATTCATCAGTGACCACTGATTTATTCTCTGGGTAGCGTAGATTTTAGGAAGCTGTTTTAACGTATTTCATCGAAAAAAATTATTGTCGAATTTACTTTAAACATAAATTTATATGTAAAAAAGGCATTTTATTTCCTTGAAGTAATCATTCGTCTTTCATCTGATGATATACTATTTCTCATTTATGTACTTTCTTTTATTTTGTTAGCCCTCAGCACAGCACATAACTGATCAAAAGACGTCACAGACATTCTGCAGCAGTTAAAGCATTTTTTAGAGTTTTCTTTCAATTTCTTATAAATTATAAAAAAAAGTCCATGTTTTTCTCCAGTAGTTAACATAGGATGAATCCGGTACTTTGGATGATGTCGCTGATGCCTGTGTTTTCTTTTCAATAACAAAACGAAAAGCAACACTTTCTCATCAGAGTCCGTTTCGTCGCTAAGTAGCAGAAGCATACAGACAGCTCTTGCCACAGAGCTTCTGCTGCGTGGTACAGTTGCATGTCTGGCAATTCGACCACGCTGCTCAAAAGTGCGGTAGTCGCCCATTGCTGCGATTGAACCGCGTGGCTGAAACGCCACAACGAAGTCGCCAGTGTGAAAGCAGCCATAGTCTGCGTCACAGTGACACAGACAATGGTCGCCAGATGTTGCCCAATAACATTGGCCGACAGTGTGGTCATAGTGCGTCTTATCTCCTCCGTCTGTTTTTCCCAGGGTCAAGAAGGTTAGGTTAGAATCTATTCTGTGTATGATGTGGGTTAGATTTTAATCTCTTAAGGTGGGGTGGATACAACGACGCCTCTGTGTTGTGGATACAAGGGCTGCGTAGCAGCTTCTGCTATTAAAGAGACACCGAATGCATGGGAATGAGCTTTCGTGAATCGTAAAGAACGTGGCAAGTACTATGCTTTCTGTCCTCAGTTATCGGAATAACCAGACAAGTTTTACGAATATATGAGATGACGGGAGAAACGTTGTTCTATACTCGAGATAATTCGTGGTGACCTTGAAAAGCTAGTTATAAACACTTTGTGTCGCTGTATTTATTTGAAGTTGTGCTGACGTACATCAATTAGTGATTGTCGTTTTACACACGAGTGAAAGACAAGTAAAAGGTGTAGCATAAAGTACTCTGAAAAACTGAAGCACTTAAAAGTGGAAATACTTACCGTACACTGCATTTTCAAACCACTTCATATTAACAGCATCACTAACCTACTGGCATGAAACGCCAGTAAGCAGTAATAATAATTTGTAGACAACTAATGACATCCTACCACAAGAAAGATCCAGTACGGTAGCTATGCGCATAAAACATACGCCACCCTCTTCACGTCAAAAAATACATTTTTGAGGTTATAATCTATTCCTAAAATTTCCAATACCGATTTTGCATATGAGGATTCGAATAAACCTGCGATTTTAGTCCATAGATTCTGAACTATGTGCCGATTATGATATTTTCATCCTCAGGATGCCACAAAGTCATTCTCTTTTGGCGGTTTCTCATGCTCCATAGCTCGTGTGCGAGGATATCGGCCGATTTGACCAAAAAAAACAAACTGATTTGAATTTCACCGATTGCCCTTCGAAATGTGTACGTTCAGGAGAAGGGATCAGTTTTAGTGTGGTCGTGCACATAGTGGCGTACGTACTGATTTGGAAAGATCGGCCGTCTCCAGATGATGTCGGTCGTCGGCAGAATCCAGCGATATCGGAGCCGCTACGACTGCAGCCTTAATCCAAGTCCACTTCTTCAAACACTGTCCCATATGACCGTGTCTGGCTTGCGTACCAGATGCTACTTTTGCCCCTGCAATGCAGGCACCATAGACTCAGCCAGCCCCACAGTTTGTCCCACTCAACAACAAGTCAGAACCAGAGGACTCAATCAGCGGTCAGTGCTCAGAGGTTTGTACTACAATGTGCCTGTCCCTATATCCCTGACTGTACATAAACCATTCTGACCCATGTCATCTGTTAGGGCAAACATCATAGATAATTTATATCACAAGTGTATGTCTATCATTAGCATGGTGCAGTTGGGTGCAGTTCAAAAGGATTCGAAACATCATGTTGCGAGAGTGAGTGAGGCACATAATGGACAGTAATCATTTGGACAGAGTTATGTTATGGAACATTCATTTGGCCTGCTCTAATAGGGAAAATCTGGTTTATTTCCAAATGGAATATAAAATTCATATTATGGGATTGGCAGAAACTAGGATAAGAACAGTACATAACTTCTACACTGAAGTGGCAAAGAAACTGATACACCTGCCTAATATCGTGTAGGGCCCCCGAGAGCACGCCACAGTAGTGCCATAACACGATGGGGCATGAACTTGACTAATGTCTGAAGTAGTGCTGGAGAGAACTGACACCATGAATCCTGCAGGCCTTGGAGATTTCTTCTGAACAGCATGTTATAAGGCATCGCAGATTTCCTCAGTAATGTTCGTGTCTGGGGAGTTTGGCGGCCAGCGGAAGTGTTTAAACTCAGGAGAGCAGCTCTGTAGCGATTCTGGAAGTGTGGGGTGTCACATCGTCCTGCTGAAATTGCCAAAGTGCGTCGGAATGCACAATGGACATGAGTTGATGCAGGTGATCAGACAGGATGCTTATGTATGAGTCACCTATCTGAGTCATATCTAGACATATCAGGGTACATATAACTCAAACTGCACACTCCCCACACCGTTACAGGGTCTCCACCAGCCTCTGCTGACAGGCTGGGTCCATTAATTCATGAGGTTGTCTCCATACCTGTACACGTCCATCCTCTCGATACAATTTCAAACGACACTCGTCCAACCAGGCAACACGTTTACAATCATCAACAGTCCAATGTCAGTGTTGACAGGCCAAGACAAGGCGTAAAGCTTTGTGTCGTGCGGTCATTAAGGGTGTATGAGTGTGCCTTTGGCTCCAAAAGCCCATATCGATGATGTTTCATTGAATTGTTCACACGCTGACACTTGTTGATGGCCCAACGCTGAAATCTGCAGCAGTTTGCGGAAGGGTTGCACTTCTATCATGTCGAATGATTCTCTTCAGTCATTGATCCTATTCTTGCAGGACCTTTTTGCAGTTGGAGCAATGTTGGGGATTTGATGTTTTCCGGATTCCTGATATTCATGGTACTCTCGTGAAACGGTCATATGGGAAAATTCCCACTTCATCGCTACCTCGAAGATGGTGTTTCCCATCACTCGTCCGCCAACTGTAGCACCACATTCAAACTCGATTAACTCTTGATAACCTGCCATTGTAGCAGCAGTAATCGATCTAACAATTGCGCCAGACACTTGTTCTCTTGGATAGGCGCTGCCGACCGCAATGCCGTATTCTGCCTATTTACATATCTCTGTATTTGAATATGTATACTTATATCAGTTTCTTTGGCACTTGATATAACGGAGATGAAGGTGCGTTCGGTAAGTAATGCAACACATTTTTTCGGCCGGTTTTGGTTGAAAAAAATGCGGATTTTGTTGTGCAACTTCGTCGAATATTTCCACTTCAGCTCCTATAGTTTCATGAATTTGTGAATGGTGGCGGCACTATACATAGCCTTGGAAATAGTGTCTGTAATGCATGTGCATTCCAAGCAGAGAGCTGTCACTGATTTCTTTTTATGGAAAACCAGAGCACTGCAGATATTCATGGTCGCATGCAGAATATCTATGGGGACCTGGAACAAAAGAACAGTGAGTCATTGGGTGTTGAGTCTGTTATCATAACAAGGTTGCGCAAACATGCCCAATCCCCTGCGTGCCAGCCGGCTGCAACTCCTGCAATGTTGGAATGTGCAGACACACTCATTTGAGGTGATCAATGGATAACAGTCAAACTCTCTGCACAACTGGATGGCTCTGTTGGTAGCCTAGTACTCTCGTCCTCCAGTTGGGGTACATAAAAGTGTGTGCTCTGTGGATTATTTGCTACCTAGCAGAAGACCATGAAGAGCAATGAAGGACGATTTGTGTGAAGTCACTTGCACGTTATGAGGCTGGGCATGACAGTTTTTCTCGAACATCATTGCAAGCAATGAAACATGGGCTCATCACTTTTAACTGGAAACGAAATGGTGACCCGTTGAGTGGTGCTACACCAGCTCTGCTCCGTAGAAAAATTTCAAAGTCTAACTTTCAACTGGTAAAGTCATGGTTACAGTCTTCTGTGCTGAATGAGTTATTCTAATTTATGTCCTCCAGTGCCAGATTAAGGGAAGGGAAAAGGGGGGCTCTAGACCCAGGACTCCATGTGGACGGGGGGCCTCCACTCTGATCTTCCTCATCTGGCTCTCTAATAAGAATCATTCAAGATACAACCATCACCATGGGATAAAATAAGACCCTAAAATATAAAACAAATTTCTTTGTTTGTTACAACCACCATCTTAAAAAACTATCATAAATCAGTTTAAAACAAAAGGTCGAATATAGTACATGATAATTATGATTCATATTTTCTCGTTGAACAGAAATGTTCTGCAGTCTCATGTAGTCACAGAATACCTAGTCCAAATCCAGCAAAAAATTAAGTTACTGCGCAGTTGCGCAACATTCCTTCCATGTCAACAAGTTCCATCTATTTATAAACTCTGTATGCATGTATTCGAGCAGAATTTTTGACCTTAACAATAGGCGAGTTACTTCAAACACTTTTGCGTTTTGTTTGATGCACTCACCATTCACCCATCGCCCTTTCCTTCTTCTGTTCGTTGCTTATATTCCTCGTCTATTGTTGGAGAGCTGAATTGTTAATTCGAGCAAAAGAAAAGCACAGAAAGAAGGAGCTACATTTATGAAGAAACTGCCACAAGTGACTGCATAGTCTTACGAAAAAAAATTGCCCCACTGGTAATGTTAGTGAAGTCTGTACTGAACCGGTACCTTTTACACTGGTATCTATTTCTTCTAAGGAGTGTTTTACAGATCCCGGTGAAACTGAAATTGTAGTCGGGCAGTATTTTGTAATTGAGGTGGCAATGAAAGCGAATGTTGAACTAAGCGATCATAAAATCGAAATCGGAGACAGAACTTACAGTGAATTAGTGAAGTGCCCAACATTGGAGAAACATTCGGCGAAATAGAAAAACGTGAAAAATCATTGGTGGAATTGATTTTAGCGAATGGTTTAGACTATGATAAGAACAATTTAGATGATCTAAGTAAATCTGAACGTGTCTATAAATCACAAAAAATGTACTCACCCAACACCTTGTTCTGTAGAAAATTGCTAAATGGAGAGAAAAATGAAAGGAAATGGCTGTAGTATTCCAAATCTACAAGAAATGTGTTTTGTATTTTCTGTAAATTATTCAGTGACAGCATTGACTTAGATGATATGAGTTCTCCATTTTCAATTTGTGGGCTTTATGTCTGGAAGAAAGAGGTAGAAAAAGTGACATCTCATGAAAACAATGCTATTCATCCCAAAAATTCAGTGACGCGGCTTCTACCTTGGAAGAATGAGAGACGTGCTGTATCGACAGTGAACTGCAGCATACGATTTAAACCGAGGAAAATTATTGGCAAGAAGTGCTTCCCTGCGTGATAGAGGTAGTTAAGCATTTGGAAATAAGAGGATTTGCTTTTAATGGTGATAACAAAATTTTTTGGACCAAAAATAATGGTAACTATTTAGGTTTCCTTGAATTAATTGCTCATTTTGACCCGTTTTTGAAACAACACATCCATGAGCGTTGCTCTAAAGGTCATTGCCATCAGTCATATTTTTCCAAGGCTACCGGTATTGTGAAGAATTCATTGGTCTTGTGGGAGTCAAGGTATTGAGTAAAATAGTTGCCGAAATTCAAACAGCAAAATTCTAAAGGTTAGCTGTATATTCAACAGTAGACACAGCACATGAAGATCAGCTAGCCCTTGTAGAAGGTATTGTTTCGAGGGAAGAGTTTATGAGGAAGATTTTTATGTTTTGTTCCCAACACAGACACACAGGAGAAAGTCTTAGGAAAGTTTACCTAGATCTCTTTTGGGAATACAGTACCGTATGAGGACAGAAGATTGTCGTTGCCAGTAACACGAGTGGAAAATATTCAGGTTTAAGTGCAAAGATAAAGGAACTGAATTAATTAGCTTTCTATGTGCCTTGTGTTGATACCTGTTAAACCTGGTGTTCCAAACAGTGCTGAGAAATCGTCAGAAACAGCTGTTTTTTTTTTTCCAAGTTATTCAATGACTATATGGTTTTTTTGTAGTTTGTACTCACCGTTGGCACATGCTTGTGAGGAAGAATGAGTGACTTAAGATATTGTGTGATACTAGATGGTCATGCTGTGAGGAAGCAATATCAGCTATTCAACAGAATTTCTATGCCGTTTATGTGTTCTTTAAAGAAATTATTGAGAACAAGAAAATGCAGTGACAAGAAATGGGGCAGAATCGCTTTTGAAAAATCTGAAGACAGCAAGCAGTACTAGCTGTCTTCTGCGATGCCATGTTGTCTTGAATGGACAAAACTAACAAATATTTGCAATGGCCTGGACTGAATTTAATTAGCGGGTATCATGTGTTGCGATCATTGATTCCATTTTTCAGCCATGTTAGTGAAAATTTTAATGAACATGAAAACCAGGCTAACTCTGCGACTGCCATTCCCATTCCCGAGGCCTCATCGCGCAAGTTATGAGGAAAGAAGAGGGTGAGGAATATACCCCATAGAAAAACTTGAATCCATCTGGCTCTGGATGGTAGTATCCTTTGAGGCCCCCACCTAGGGTTACAGGTGAAACCGGTCAACAGTCTCAAAGGCAGAAAGGAATCCTAATTCCCAACAGTAGAGAGAGCGGAAGAACCTAATGGAGAAAACCATGAGAAATCATTTTGGACTAACAATCCGTTCTTATCTTGGAATTTATTTCCTGCCATGTACAACATACAATTTCAATTGCAGAATGGAAGGGCTGGTAAAAGTAAGCACTACCCCAGTTGGTAACTCAAAAGAGGTATCCACCATTTGCTTTATGCAGTGCTTAGGGATCTAGAGTTTGGGAAGCAGCAACATGTGCAGTAAGGACGAGATTAAGAAACCTCGGTGTCATTCCAAACTTAAGTTCAAAAGAAAATCTTTACAGCCATCTTGAATGTAAAAACTGGTAAACAATAAGAACTGAAAATTCCCTAAGATAAACATGAAATACAAGTTTCAGCAGTACAAGAAACGCGAGTTTTGGACAAAACTGCTACAGAAACCAAAAATCATAGAATTTTTAAGGGTAAACCAACTGCAAAAATTATGAAAGGCATACCAATACTTGGTATCAGCTTCTATACTCATAAAAATTTAGTAGATGACGTTACAGAATTCAAATCCAGTTCAGAAACACTCTCTTCTCACAGTGAAATGCAAAAATAAACAGTATATCTTTGTTAACGTACAAGCTGTATTTAATGATGACAGTTAAGATAAATCTGAGTTAAGTAGAAGCATTCTGGCAACTTTTGGCAGACTAAATGTAAAAAATTCCAAAATCAAATATTGTGATTTTACTGGGATATTTTAACGTACATGTAGGATAAGCAAAAAGCTATTTTAAAAATCATAGTCCAACCCATGAATGAGCAAAAAAAGAAAAAACGCTGCAAGACTAATGAATCTTTGGAAAACATTTTTGTTGAAGTTAATGTCAACTTTCTTAAAAAAATTGCTAAGTAAAGCAAAAACATATATATCTCCAAGTCTAGCACTACAGAAGTTCCAGTTAGATCATGTGGATATTTCTCAAAGTAATGTTAAAGAACTTGTAAATGTAACAAGAAACAGGGAATTTTACTCTGTTCATTACCTGACTAAAATTAAACTGAAATTTATCCCTAATAAAAAGGGTAAGAGACAGCAAAAATTGATTAAATATAACGCAGACAAGCTCAACATCACAAACGACACAAACGTGGCAATGAAACATTTTCAAGAAGAAATTAAAATAGCTAAATCAGAGTAATTGGAACAATTATCTAAAGAAATCAACAGGGCAGTGAAGAATGAATTTGAATCAACAAAAATGAGAAGAAAGTCTGCTGGAATGAAATCTGTGAAAAAGGCAGTTGCAGACAGAATAAAACAGTGGAAGAAATGGAAACATTCTGGGAAGACTGAGTACCTTGATCAACTTAAACTGCAAATTTCAATTTATTGTTCATAACATGTACTGTAGTTTTACATGCATGTGCATTTTCAAGTAAGTATAAAGATTTTACAATTACAATTTCTTTTAGTTTACATTATTTCTGAAACTTCCTAGCAGATTAAAACTGTGTCCCAGATCGAGACTCAATCTCAGAGTCTTTGCCTTTAATGGGCAACTGCTCTACATTTTTTTCCCTGTAATTCTAATTTTGTTTGATATTGTTCACTGCATTTGTTTGGGGTAGGTGTCGTATGTCACCCATCGTTGATCCGTTCACTTTTTTTTTCGTTGCAGAGGGCAGCTAACTCTCTGACTGAACATGCTGAGCTACTGTGCTAGCCTATCTGAGCTACCCAAGCATGACTCACAACCAGTCCTCACAGCTTTAATTCCCCCAGTACCTCGTCTCCTACCTTCCAAACTTTAGATAAGCTCTCCTGCATCTGTGCTACCCAAGGACAACTCACAACCCATCCTCACAGGGGGTCGTGAGTTGTGCTTGGGCTGCTCAGACGATAGACCCATTGCCTGCGAAAGGCAAAGATCTCAAGTTCGAGTACTGGACCAGCACACAGTTTTAATCTGCCAGGAAGTTTCATATGAGCGCACACTCCACTACAGAGGAAAAATCTCATTCTGAAAACATCCCCCAGGCTGTGACTAAGCCATGTCTTCGCAGTATCCTTTCTTCCAGGAGTGCTAGTCCTGCAAGGTCTGCAGGAAAGCTTCTGTGAAGTTTGGAAGATAGGAGACGAGGTACTCATAGAATTAAAGCCATGAGGACAGGTCATGAGTCGTGCTTCGATAGTTCAGATGGTACAGCACTTGCCTGCAAAAGGCGAAAGTTCTGAGTTTGAGTCTCGGTCCAGCACACAGTTTTAATTTGCCAGAAAGTTTATATCGGTGCACACTCTGAAAATTTCATTGTGAATACATTATTTCTTATTAAATTATAATTCATGATAAATTCAAGTTATGAGGAAATTTTTGGATAAGCCACTGCTTGACTCGCTTTTTGAAAGTATCCCCTGTCAATATATTAACTTCATTTGGTTACAAATTATGAAAAACATATTTGACATAGGAGCTTTTTGCTGGTAAAGCAAAAAATCTTTTGTTAACCATACGAAAGTCTTTTCTATGCCGTATTTCACAGTTGGGAATATCTATGTTCCTTTTTGTAATCTTAGTGTCTGCTTTCACTAGGCTTAGAGGTTCTAGGTTGTTGTATATAAATGGCACAAACTATGAGACTATTGTTTATAATGAATAGGAATTTGCTAGAAGTTCCTGGTTTTACTTTTGCGATGATCCTCAACGCTCGCTTCTGCAGTATGAAACCCCTTTTCATATTAGTTAGGCCTCTTCCAGCCCACAGTAGTAGTCCATAAAACAAGAAAGGGTACACTAATCCAAAATACACAGTCCTTAGGGTTTGAGAATTAAGATATGGTGATAATCTTCTTAAAAAAAAATAAAGACGGTGTTAATTTTTTACAGATGTAATCAGCTTGCTGCTTCCATGAAAGTCAATCATCTATGCATAAACCTGATTATTCACAATGTTGTTGGTAGAATTTCATCAATCACAGTATTTTGTCTGTTTGTACCATTTGGTTTAAAGTGAATAATATTAGATTTTTCTTTTTTACATGTAGGTTGTCTCTTTCAAAGTGAGCACTTGTCATGTATCGTCTGCATGCATAGTGATCAGTTGCTTATTGTCAAGAGAACTTGATAAATCACTTACATAGCATATGAATAGGACTGGACCTAAAATGGAGATCTGTGGAACATAAAAACATATTTGCTTATACTTGGCCTTCTCCTCTCCAGTATTTCTTCATTAGAGTGTATAATCTCCGTGCACTGCTGTCTACCCTTTGAATATGTTTCTAGCAATTGCATGAGTTTTCCAGTGACACCACTCTTCACAGTTTTTGATAAGACCACATGATTATGTGCTCTATCAAAAGCTCTTAAGAGGTCCAGGAATACTCCTGCTGCTTAAGGTTTTTCATTTATTTTTTCAAGTATATTATGGGAAAATAGTACTGCTGCTGATGTGGTAGTTTGACCTCTTCTGAAACCATGCTAGAAATCACCTAATATGTCAGCATTGTTGTAATGTACCAGGACTTTTTTAATATTATTTTCTCTAACAGCCTGCTGAAAGTAGAGATTAGGGCAATGGGTATGTAGTTCTGTAAATGCTTTTTCAACTTGTCAGGGAACACCCCATTCTTTAGAACACTGTTTAGTAGGTGAACTAGTGGTTTCATTAGTTCATGTTTCCATTGCTTCAATATATATGGTTAAATTTCATCTAATATTGCTAATTTTTTGTTTGTATCAATAAGCTACAGAATGTCATATGTGCTTACTGAGGGTAGTTTACTGCAGTTCTGTTTGTTACAGAACTCAGATGTTTCCTGTATTTCCTGTTTCTCAGAGACATCATTTTCAATTTTCGATGAATGAATTATTAAAAATATTGCTAACTAGAGGGGGATGTCCTCAGTCAGAATTTCTGTGGACATGTTCTGTTTGTTGTTGATCCTAATTGTAGTAATAACTGATTCCCATGATTTCTGGCTTAAACTATGTCTTAGTGTAGCAATGTTGTTTGCAGACAGTATTTGCCTGTGCTCATACATTTTTCTTGGTTTCAATTTGGTGTTACATTTTAGGACCATTATTCAGCCTAAATGATCTGGGAGGTGACCATTTATGACATCTGTTGAGATGATGTGGTCATAATTTGTGATAGCATGATCAGTTAAACTACTATGTGTGTTAGCTATCCTGATGGATACTAATCCAAGAAGATCTTTAGCCCTGTAAGACAGGACGCAATCTGTAAAACGTTTGCTTTCCTGACCGTCACGTAAATTGTTGATGTTCAGATCTCCCGGTATAACAAGATGTACAGTTCTACTACCTGACATTAATTTACTTCAAACTCCATCAGTTGATTTCAGAAAAAGCATCAATAATTTCTGGATAGGGATGTATATACACCTATGACATAGAAAAGAACAGTGCAAAATGTGAGTTTAAGCATTGCGAAACCTTTGTCAACACAGAAATTGTTCCCCCATAGCACTTTTCCTGTGGTGGTTACAAACTTATAATTTCTTGGGTAGATGGCAACACCACCACTTTTATTATGTGTTCTACTGTAGAACATATCTAGGTTGTAGCCTTCTAAATTGCAATATTGGTTGTTGTCCACTGTTTACTGCTGTTCCGTAACTTATACTACTTGTGAAGATAGTCCTGTGATAAATGATTCAAAAGCATCTTATTTTGTTTCGTAAACCCTGTATATTATAATGCAAAAGTGATAAATTAGATTAATAAGATGTTTAAAAATGATCTAAGGGGCTATTGAGCTCCAAGTATTAGCTCGAGATGAAAATGGTAAAATAGGCCTAAGCAATACCCAGAACTGTGAAATACTAAAAAAGCACTTTGAACAGCTCTTGAACTGTGAAGAACTGTACTGTAAACTAGAATTCCTGGATCTTCAAAAAAAAAAACACAGAGGCGGATCCCCCACCTACAGCTGAAGAAATAAAAAGAACAATACATATTCCGAAAACTAGCAAAGCCTACGGAGAAAATAATCTCAACCAAAATTTATAACTAACCTTCAGGTCATGTTTGAAGAAATATGGGAAATTGAAAAGATTTCAGAAGACTGGAATGTGGTTCTTATTCATCCTAAGCACGAGAAAGGTTATAAACATAATGTGAATAACTCCATAGGTATATATCTGTAGCCAATGGGTTATAAGATATTTTCAACAATATTACTAAGCCTCTTAGAGAAAATAGTTGTAGAATGGAAACAAAAACTAAAAGAATATAAGATGTCACCAGTAACTATGGGGACTAAGAACAAAGGTATTAAAATTAACTGTCTATCATTTGCAGATGATTTTGCCATTGTTTCTGGAAACCTAACAGATGCAGAAATACAAATCAATCTGTTGGAAGAAATAGCCAACAAAGTAGGTTTAAGAACTTCTCTAGAAATAATAAAATTTATGATAAATGTAAAAACTGCTCCAGAATTCTTTGTAGCAGATTTTGGACAGATAAAGAGGGTTAATAAATGCAAATACTTGGAAAAAATTATTCAATGAAATGGCTTAGAACAATTCGCTGCAAAATAAAGTGTACATAAAATGCAGAGAGAGCATATGGTATAACAAGGAATATTTATGAAAAAGGTATTTGTCTAAGAATTTGAAAATACAACACTACAACACAGTAGTGAAACGAAAATGTATTTATACAAGTGAATGTTTAATACTAAATAACAAATTACACAAACTTGAGGTCCTAGAAAGAAGAATGATTCAAAAAATACATGGTCCGCTAAGAAATTCAGAGGTTTGGAAATGAAGAAGTAATGAAGAAGTGTATCACAACATAGAAAATGTAACTGAAATACTACAGAAGATTCAATTGATTTTTTTGAGCATTTATAAAGAATGAACAACAACAGGTTAACCAAACAGATACTTAAATATATGTGGGACAAGAAGTCAATGATAGGCTGGATTCAAGAAGTTAGGAAAGATATGGAAAGAAACAGCATAAGTGAAAAGGATGCAACAGAAAGAGAGATTTTTGAGATGAAAGGATTCCAAGGCAGTTGGGAGAAGAAAATGGCTGAAAACGGTTTGAGAAGAGAAAAAGATACGTAGTGAGGAGATGAAAGAATACTGTAGGAAGAAGAAAGAAGAACAAAGCAGGAAGCATTGAAATTGGTATGTGGTCCATATGTAAGCCAAAGAGAAAGAGAAATAAGAACAAGGAAACCAAGCTAGCAGGTCAAGTGAGCTTGTGTATCAAGAATATAGTAACAAAAGGAAATTTGAAATACAAAGATTCCCTGATGGAGAATAATCAGAATAATTTAGTGACATGATAAATTTTATGTGCCACTTATTGCAGTTGCTGAGAAACTGCAAGCAAAACTTAAAAGTGAAAAGAAATGTATTGCAAAGTAATCAGTCTTTTCCTACCTTCAACAAATACATAGTAAAGTACAAAGCTAAAGAACTCTTAACAGAAAAGTCTAAACTTCAGGAAAAATACTGAGGTAACCTCAATGAAGAAAGTTTTTCTTCCCAAATTCTTTATTTTAGTGAATATTTGAAGAGTTCTCTAAAAGAAAGCTGCTAAACATTTCAGCAGTCAAACTATATGGCATTATGTATTGTGCTATGAGACCAAGAAGCTGCTGTGTTCAATTATATATTATTTATTACAATAGGCCTATTTTGACATAATTGCCATTATCAGGTTATTGTACATCAGGTGGTCTTGAGGGCCATATGACATTGGTGTCTTATTTGCGGTCACTAATGTATAATTTTGCTCCTTTGACATTGGTGGAGCTACAGTAGGTGTTAAACTGCAACTGGAGCAGTTATTTATGAGGTTTTACAATCATGAAATTTTATTTCATCAATTAACATCATTATGACATAAACTTCCATAGTTGGAAATTTCAGAAATAACTGGTCCAGCTAGAGTTTAACATCTACTATAGCTCCACCAATGTCAAGGGAGCAAACTTATACAACAGTGACAGCAACCAAGACAGTGACATCATATGGACATCAAGACCATAATCTGATGGTGGCAATCATGCCAAAATTGCCCTGTTGTAATAAAACAATGTAATCAAACACACCAACATCTTGGTCTCATAATACAATATATAATGTCCTTATATGACATATATGATGCAGAAGGCCCAGATGGACATGAATTATATGAATTAATGGTTGAAAATGATCTTGGGGATGTTTTTCCAAAAGTGATGATTTCTTACCAAATTTACCCTGAAAACCAATTGTGAATTGTGCATCTGAGAGGGGATTCTCCAAATTAGCCCTTATCAAGAACAAATTATGTGTTATAGTGCAACAAGAATGCATTTTCACTCTCCCCTTGTTATCAGTTGAACATGAGGTGTCTAGTTCTCTTGACTTCCAGGATATGATAGAGGACTCTGCCAGGACAAAATATTCAGGAAAAGAAATTTTTCAGATACTCATTTTCTATTTATTGCATTTATATAATAGGGTAATGTTGTGTGATTTTTTTAAAAACGCAATTGCAAAGTTCTTTTAGGCATAATATCATCTCCTGATGGCATGGTTGATGTCATAAAAATATATGTATTCTTTTACTTTTCTTATTGTACTTTCACAGAAACGAATTAGGCCTACATGAAGTAAGCAGGATCCATACATTTTTTCTAGCCCCAGGCCTCCACATGGGTTAACCCAGTCCTGATGTCCTCCCTCAAGGTGCAACAATCAACTGAAAAGTGTATTTTGCTACCCTCATGAAACTGAAGAAACGACTTCAATGTGTTTGCCACCATTAAAATGCCAATGGACTTCTCCTTCTCTGACAATGTGAGGCCTAACAGAAGTCTGTGAAAGCAAGAGGAGTTCACAAAATTTCATTGGACTGTTCTTCCTCATCCATCCTACAGCCCGGATCTCACAATTTCTGATTTCCATCTGTTTGGCTGAATGAAGGATGCAGTCTGCAGGAAGCAGTATGTGGATGATGGGGAGGTTTTTGATGCAGTAAGACATTGGCTAAGACGGTGACCAGTAGAGTGGTACCCCTCCCATTATGATGGTCTATGGCCATCACATGGAACAGAGACTATATTATAAAATAGGATTTTGTAGTCAAAAGATTGGGGAATAAAATGGTGTATTGAAATTGTGAATAAAACAACATGCTTTTAGAAAAAAAGTGTTGCATTATGTATTGAACACTCCTCATAATATGGTATGCATAAACAGAGAAGATAGATTTGGGGGAGATGGTATAAAAAATAAAAAATGATTAGTACTTTAATTAACTTACTATAGACACTGGAAATGACCTCTTTCAGAGATCTGCTATTAGATCACAAGTAAAAAACATTGAAATGTCTATTGTGCTACATACTGAGTCCCACAACTAAGTGACACCAAACATGCCTTCCGTAATTTGATGGCTAATATCTCCTACAAAGTAATTATTATGAGAGACCTCAGTGAGCATAATAAAGGATCGGGAAGCATTATAACAGACCAGGTGGGCATGTTAATGCTTGATACAATGCTTGACAATAACTCAGAAGTCCTGAATGATTGTTCTGCCACTGGTTATGTCAAGGAGAGGTGAAGCCCATTCAGCAGTAGATGTGGTCCTAGCATCTCCACAGTTGACGCCACCCAACACATGAGAGGTTCTACAAGATACTGGGGATTCAGATCACTTTCCAATAGGCAGAGGGTATGGGTATGGTAGAAATTACTGTCGACATTATAGTCCACAAATCTGAAATACAAAAAGCGGCAATTGGGAAAAAATACCACAAGCTGGCAGAGAAAGAACTCATGTCATACACTGAATCCAGAGATGTCGAAGGCAACCACAAAGAACTGGTACAAGTCACTGGGATGGCAGTAGTGACACTGATACCATGCATCACACATGCCACATAAAGTACATGAAAGGTAGCCCCGTTGTGGATTGAGGAATGTCAAGGAGTCATTTCATAAAGCAAAGAAGTGTTACAAGTGTACAAAAAAAGCCAGTGCAGTGGAAAACTTCATTCCCCTTAAAGCATGCCAGGCATGAGTGAAAATAAAACTTAAAGAAAAGGAAAGATTCAAGTGGGCAGAATACTGTAATAAGTTAAACCATCAAACCACAATAATGACAATCTGGTAACAAATTCAGTGGATCATAAATGCTATAGATGGACACCCCTTCACACGGGCACATCACCTATTGATGGAGGAAATATTGTCCAGGTTGGAAAGTTTGGTTAAAAAGCATTTTTAATGGTACATAGAGGATTTTAAATCATACCCAACTTTCAACTAGGTTTTTGGCATGGGCAGGGCACATCTGTTAGTGGACATACAGTTGTGTCATTCCATAACTAAATATTTAACAGTGTTTTATATAAACATAAATCATGTGTGCAACAAAGTCTTGTTATCTGTTTTTGCTCAAACACCAAGAAACTTGCAGAGACCATGAAGTTTACTCATCTGCAGCCGTCTGTCCCTGGAGGAGGTTAATAACATTTTCTGATAAGGGCACTATCAAACTGATGACAACCAGCATGGCGTTGGCACAAGGATCAGTTCTCTCTCTATTGTGCTTAATATTTATACCAGTGAACTCTTTTAGTAGTTGGTTGTTGAATGTTAAACAATTAGGTACTGAAAGAGTGTTGGATGTGATCTGATGTTCCACTACTCCAAGTTGTAGCATGAGCAATAACTATATTCATCATTGATTCTGAATCAAATGGTCTGGTCTTAGTTATTATTTCCAGGAATGGTTATGAGTAGACAAAAGAAACGTCTGTATAATATGAGCATTTAGTTCCATTTTCAGTGATTTTAGAGTATTCATCTAGTTGATTCTGCTCTATAGCATCACACGTTCATAACAGTTTGTAATAATGCACCCGTTTTAATGTAGTTTTGTGTAATAATAGTGGAACAGCTTTCTGAAAAAATATATAAATAGTAACTCAGGTTGAATGAGCTTCAATTAAAAAAGAGGATCAAATGAGGAGCACTGGTCTTGCAAGAGTTGCAAGGGAACTTCTATGAAGTTTGGATGGTCCAAGCTTACCCATCCAGTGTGGAAGTTAAGGCTGAATTGCAGGATGTGAATCAAGTGGTAAACCTGAAGATGCATCTATAGTGATGGGAAACTGGTAGTTAAGAATGAAGCACCTTCATACAGCTATGCAGCTTTTGGAAACATCCCATAATTCTTGACTTTTTAATTGTTGTAATTTTTATGACAATTTGAATGGTTATTGGGTGTTGAGTGTTGTTATTGTCATTCATAATGTCTGCTTATCATATCTGGGTGGATTGGCATGAATGAAACATAATGTCATTGGGATTTGTTGCATAATTTCCTCCTTGGAAAAAGTCATGAAGCTTCAGGCTCAATTTATCGCCAAAACAAGTGCTAGTGTATGCCATCTCTATTAACAGCCACTCCAGATAAGAAAATGAGTACATTACACATTATAAATACTAATATTTATATTTTGAGAGTTCTATCTCAAAATTAATTAAAGATTGTATTATTAATTCAGTAGTGTCAGGGTTTGCAGTAAGTAATAAGCAACATATTAAGAATTTCTGGTAATTAACAGTTTTTTTAGTATAGCATAATGCAGATACCTTTTAGCTGAATTTTCTTGGTCAAAGACAATAACAGAATGAGAATGCAGATTGGCTGATCAGTTATTTTATGAATTTAATTGACCAGTGAGTAGACTACAACATGGTCACTTTTTGACTTATCCATACAATATCACTTCTGGAATACTATGTGGTTACTGACAAAGACCGCAAACATCACAACTCAAACTATAATGCTATGATATGTTATAAGCTGTGCTGCAAGCCAGTGGCTGATAGTGCTTAGGTAGATCATAATCAAACAATGTGCACTGTGTCATCTCAAAAACTGATCTGTTAGTTATTTCCATAATACCATTTTCTTCTAGACTATGGAGGACACTAATCTTAGGCTCAGTCCAACTCTCTCTTGGAAATTAATCCAACTTAGAGTTTACAAACTCATTGCCATTGTTAAATCTAACAGCTTTGATGTTTGCATCAATCCTATTTTCTGTCAAAGTCTTAAACTAAAAAAAAAAAAAAAAAAAAAAAAAAATTAAAATCTAATGCTTGATCTTCACTTTTGAGAAACTGGCACAATGTCCTGGAATAATCGCTCACTAGTACCTGTATGTACTCAGCCCTAGTATGTGATGTTTGCTCCATGGGACCACATAAATCCATATGCATCAAGCCAAGCACCTCAAATGCACATTCCCCTCCAGCCTCAGGAAATAAGAATTTAGACTTTTTACCAAGCACACATGATTTAATTTATGTTTGTCAACAAGTTCAAAATCACAACACTCCAACCTAGTGCCTACACCCTCTAAACATGACTTAAGTCTAGCATGAACTGTAGCATGGCCATGTCTAGAATTCTGTAAGTCTTCCATGTTATTAATTTTACTAACAGACTGTAATGGGCCATCCTCCTCTAGCATTACTTTTCTTCAACAGTAATAGTTGACACCAGTAATATTTTTCAAATTTTGGACGTGTCAATATTATCTCAGCTGTTTTTCTGAAAAATTTCATATACTTCTGTACACAATATGTTATATTTCAGAATAAAATTTGTGGAAAGGAATTATTTTACTTTTGATGTTACAATCAATATCTACTAACTCTGAAGGTACAGTTAAAATTATTTTCTTTTAGAAACATTTGAAAATTATGAATTATTTATCATACTTAAATTTTTTTTTATTAATTTTGCAATCTAGTGCTGTTTATTATGTTTGTTTCTGAATTCATTTATAAAATAGTAATTGTACTTAATAGAAATTAATTTGTCAAGAAAAATAGTAAACCCTTTCGAATATTGTTACGACTGCAGAGTGAAGTAGCAGTAAGCATGCCTCTGATGTGAACAGACTGTTTTTGTATTTTGGATGAACAATGTAAAATCGGTTTTGCTGATGTGAAAATTCAAAACACTGTGTTATATACAAAAATGTGACAAAGTACATTAACACAAAAACAAAAATTCTGTAACAACAATCTTCAAAATTATTTAGATCAATTGAACCATGAGAACCTAAAATGTGAGAATTTCAGCTTCAAGAATCAGACCCCTAGACAAGACCAACTGGAGTCAACACTTCAAGAAAAGATAAGTAAACTAAAAAGTTTATTTTGATCTTACGCCTGTCAAATCTTCAGAGAAGACTTTGCACATTGGTGAACAATAGCAACAGCTAGGAAAGATGGAGTAGATTACAAAGAAGAGCATGCTTATCTGAATCCAGTTCAACATGTTTTAATTTATAAATGTGATTTGTTTCTGAACCAGAAACAGTAGCTCATACCTTTTGAATCTCTTATATACACCTTCATGAAAACAACATTTATGCCTTTCTTAATCAAAGTAGAAACTGGCAACAAATTAGTGGCTAAGCTACAGATTGGAATATCATTGCTGATTGAAGATATACCTGATGAGTTGAAACTTGCATTTCACTTCTCTTCACAATTTTTTATTTGAAATTTTCTGGTACAAAATCTTTGAAACCACCCCTTTCTTGAAGTCGTGTCTGACGATGCTCTGAAATTGATGATCCACTCACTCCTGTTAACTCTGACACATCAAGTAAAAAAAACAATGACTTTTCTTCTCATCTGGAATTGACCTTTGATGATTCTTGTTTGTGGGAACAATCAGACTTGAAGTGACCATACCTCCAGCAATTAAAGCATTTTATTTTTTTTATTTTCTTGTTTTTCATTGTAAAGCTGCTTTTATGATATGAAATTTTCATCTATTGTACTGGACTCTATAATTGCCCCTCTGGTAATGTAGATAAACTTCTGGTAAGCTTCACAGCATACTGAATGGAATTAGTTCATTGTAAATTTGTTTGTCTATGCTCTTAACTTTTGTTGGTTATATACAAAATAAGAATTACATAACCTTGAAGACTTTCTTCAGATCTGGATAATGTAGTATCCAACAAAGCATTCCAAAGATTCATCCATTTAGTTTTGTTTTTATCAGCAAGCAGGTTTTTGAGGACATACCAAGCTTTGTTTGCCTTTGTTATGTTTCCCACATGTAATAAATGTAATAGCTTCATAGTTAAGTAACAGAAAATAATATGTCTCAGTGAGACACAGACATTGTGTGGTGAAAATTGTTGAGACTGGGCTAGCATAGGGATCAGTTCTAGGACCATTATTTTTCATAATTACAATCAATGTTTTGCCACATCATATTTCCTAATCTATTAGCTGCCATACTGATGACACAATGATAATTGCAACTCATCAAGAAATATCAGTATTACAACAAATGTTATTGACAGGGGATCTCAAACTGATTCGATATTTCTAGATATCCAGAAGGCTTTTGACACCATTTCTCACAAGTGACATCTAATCAGATTGTGTGCGTATGGAGTACCAGATTATCACTTCAGTTGTGTGACTGCATTCATGATTTCTTGTCAGAAACGTCACAGTACACAGTAATTACTGGAAAATCAACTTTCAGAGGGAGAAATGATCATCATAGTAAAATAAATCAGAGCTCATACAGGCAGATTTATGTGTTAATTTTTCCCATCCGCTGTTCAAGAGTGGAATGGTAGGGACATAGTCTGAAGATGGCTTGAAGAATCCTCTGCGAGGCATTTAATTGTGAACTGCAGAGTAATCATGTAGATGTAGGTATAAATATATATGTCACTTGAATAATTAGACACTGTAGGGAAATGGTTCTCCTCTACCAAACTTCTGTGTAACACTGCAGGGCCTTTAATTTTCCATCATCTAACAGAATAGAAAATAGAATGGTTAAAATTTTGGAATTCCATATTGACTCCAAGCTGATCTGCGGAGAACATATCAATTACATCCACAGGAGAATATCTAGGGTAACATACCTAATGAGCATACTGAGAGATTTAGTTTAGAATATTTAACATTAATCTATTTTGAACTGTTTCATTCTCACATTTCATATGGACTGCTGGTATGGGGGGGGGGGGGGGGGGGGACTCTTTATATACAAGTGATATACTGAAGATATAAAAAAGTCCTAAGTGAAATGTGCAGGGCTGCACCAAGAGATCACTATTTATTCTGTTAATATGTATATATATTGTTCATCACTATACATTAAACTAAATGTAGAATAATTTCAAATAACAGGAGATATAGACTAAAACAACACTTGGAGAAAAATTAAAATGGATATTCCAAGACACCTTATTTGCCCAGAGCCAGGTCCACAGAAATCCTTAACAAAGTACCACACTCAGCATAGTCCATGTCTTGTAAAGTATTTCAAAGGAAATTGTGTAAATGGTTGGCTGAAAATCAATTTTGTAATGTGAAGGAATTTTTTGATTTACAGATTGTGAGCATATGTTGAAATTTAAAATGCATCTCTAAATGTCTATAATTGTGTGTGTAATTAAGTGCATTTATGTTATGTATGAGAAATCAAGAACATTGTATATATGGTCAATGATTAATAAAGAATGAAGATTAAGGCATGTGTTGCAGCACTTGCCCCAGGACATAGGTCCAAAATTTTTCATTTACTAGAATTAGTTTCATCTCAAACTTACATGCATTGTAATTATCTTTCTATTTTAGTTTCCCTAGCCCTGGAGTCATGGTTTTTGTCAAACTGACATCTGAAGACATTTTTAGAAACCTGAACCATAACAAATAACACAAGTAACATGGACACATGAGGTAATACACTTATTCAATTTTTATATTCCTACCAGCATGACATACATAGTTCACTGCAGAGATTAAGCCCACAACCTATCACAATTTGCTATTGTTTATGATATTATGGATAAATCATTCATAATTATTATATTCATGCATCAGCATTGCATCACACATACAGACAACAAAAGCAACAACAACACAGAGATAATCCATTGACTTGTAGATGGTTACAGCAAAGATTAAATCATGTGCTGGGTCACTAGGATAACCACAGAAGTGCTTTCATTTGCTTGATGTTCCCACAGCATGTGATAGGATATTGAAAACACAAATGCAAACTATACTTCTAATGATACATAGAAATTTATTAATATTCAGCTTACAGGCACACATGGTCACAACTGAAGTACAAACAAAAGTGGTCACATTAGTTGACGAAGTCAACCAGAGTTCCTAGTTTTGCTCTGAATTCGAATTACTCATTGTTGGACTGTTGGACCTCTGTTTGCCATCTGTATTGTTGCCAAAGATGTATCGAGAAGACACTGGCAATAATTGCTACCTATTTTTGTCTGTGCTATGTTTGGTCTATGAAGTCAATCACATGATTGGTAATATAAGCAATTTTTTTTCGTATTAATTATTTGTACCACCATTTTTATGGGTTGAAATCTTTCCTTATAAAATGAGTTTCATTTTTGCTTGTACTTTTAGGGCTCCATTCAAAAAAGGATTATCACAAGAGGAAATTGAAAAGGTTCTAAATGATGGTTCCAATGACCGTAAGCATTCTGAATTTGACTGGTCCATCAGGCAGGAAAAACAAATATGAGTTAGTGATCACAAAAGTGAATTAGAAATAGAAGCAGATCCTTTGGAGGGAAATGAACACATTCATCTTGAAGAAGATAAAATGCAACATCATGAAGAAGACAATGTTGGTGATGACAATGTAGATTTTATTTGTGCGTCTTTTGTTAGTAAAGATGATAAAACTAAACAGTCCAAGGAAAGTGTTATAGCCAGAACAGCAACATTGCCCTCAAGAAAAACAATAAAAATCCTTCCTTTTCCAAATAGGCTGGCTAAGGATATTACACAGGAACTGACAGTATTCAGCAAGATTACTAGTGCATAAATGATTGATTTACTTGTGGAATACACCAACTTCCATATTAGAAACCTGGTATCACAAATCAACTATTCTAAAGAGAGCTGTGTAAAAGGGACTTCAAAGAAAGAGGTCTGTGCTCTTGTTGGACCCCTTACTTTTATTGGCTTGAAGGGTGGAAATGAAACAAATGTTCAAGAACTTTGGAATAATGATGGCAATGGAATGATAATTCTCAGAGCTTGTATGTTATACAGATGGTTCTTATTTCTCCTCAGAAGTGATAAGAGCATAAAAATCTGAGAAAGATAAATTATCAGTGATCAGGTCATATTTGGATAAATTTGTTACAAGTTGTAAGGAAATCTATAGTTTGGGAGAGTTTGCAGCTGTAATTGAGATGCTGACACCTTTTCGAGGAAGATGTTCATTTGTTCAATACATGTATAACAAACCAGTGAAGTACGACTTGACATTCTATTTTCGATGCCAAAACATTCTGCGCAGCACCAGTTGAGTTATATTGTGCAACACAAGCAGATGGCCCTTACAAGGTGTCAAACAAATCATATGATATTGGGCATTGACTTGTAGAAAATGTGAATGGAATCAATTGGAATATTCAGAATATTATTTTTGATATTTAATATACAAGTTAATCACTGACAGTTTCACTTTTGTACAAAAACATCACTTGTGTTGGAACTCTGGGGGGAGAGAGAGAGAGAGAGAGAGAGAGAGAGAGAGAGAGAGGGAGAGAGAGAGAGAGAGAGACAAAAGGAAATTCCTACTGCTGAAATTTAGGAGTGTAGGGTCTTCACTGTTTGGATACCAAAAGGATATCACAATTGTGTCAGATGTTCCAGAAATAAATAAATAAATATGTCGTTCTACCTAGCTCCAAGCACAGTGAAGGTGCAATTGATGAAGGAACCAATAAACTACACATTATCATGTACTACAACACTATAAAGGGATGGGCTGACACAGTTAACCAGATGTGTAGTAAATACTCTGTAACTTATGTAACTAGAAAATGGACAATGCCTTTATGGTTTGCTTCACTAAATATTGCTGGCACCCATGTCCATATATTGGTTCAGTTCAATGCAGGAAACCCAAGAGAACCAAGGAGGATATTTTTGAAACAGCTATCTTAACAACTTATGGAAGCTCATTTAGTTACACCAGCCTACACTCCTACACTTCCAGATGACCTCAAAATATTTTTGGCACCTTATAAATTGGAAGAACCTTGAGAGCTGGAAGAGTCTCCAAACAAAAAAAAGAGTTGCTGCATTATGTGTTGTAGAAAAGAGAATGTTGTTATCATAATTCATTGTTGTCAGTGTAATATGGTTGTGTGCAGAAAGTATTCTTCCACTGGGTGTGAAAAGTGTGCATGTAACACAGTGGATGATCTGGAAGAACAGGATGAGTAAAATTTGTGTATATAATAACAAACAACAACAAATCTAATAAATAACCCGAATATAGTACAATTAGTGTTGTAGAAGTAGTATGCACTGCGAAATCAATGTAGGCCAAGTGTGATGTGAGATTATGATGTGTGTTAGAAATTAAATGATTAAAATTTATGTATGTAAAAATCAAAATAACATTAATTTTTTTCAGTAGCAAGCAGAATGTTTTGTGCCTCTAGAGAACGTGTGACAGTGTCAATCATGAGACCACTGATGTTAACAAAAACTGGCACCACTGCTTGAGGGTTAAGGAACACATGGTGTTCATGGATGGCACCAACCTCTCTTGAATTCACAATTCCATTCATTTTTTAAAAGTCCTGTCATACTGAATATGCCATAAACACCATTCTCTAACATATCAGTTCAAATACATACTGTTCAAGACAAGGAATTATATCAGTGTACCCCTGCTTTGTTTAATTATTCCAGTATCTTTATGGGACTCCTAGAGAAATCCTTCCTAACCAGGAAGCACTTTAAATCTCTCATCTCTTTAAGATGGACTTTGTTGATAATCTGGGTCTTTGAGAAGGATAGCCTCTGCTCTTTCTTCCTGAACTGAACACCTACTGCCAAATCTGCATCATCTATATACTTTTCAACTCATTCTTGAGTATTGATCTCCACCTTTCTCATGATTCAATAATATTCTTTGTTGATGTATAAAGCAATAACTACCAACAGAACATCTTCATTTTACACTTGTCAACATTTTCCTATATAAAAAAAAGCACCTTGTTTACGGGCTTTGCACTTGTGGGTGTCACAGTCACAGTGGAATGCAGTAATTATCTCCAAATGTGTATCCTGCCCAGAAGATTCAGAAATTGATTTTTTGTGAGATTTCTTCTCATGCCAGCAACAGCTGACCAAGTTCCACCAATAACTGCCACAGTTTCTTCAGTATCCGCACCTTTTGTATAAATGGTGAACTCTTTCAAATTTGATAGGTGTGTGTGTGTCTGTGTGTGTGTGTGTGTGTGTGTGTGTGTGTGTGTGTGTGTGTGTAAGAGCAGAAGCTCAAAAGCTACTGTGATTTTCCCATGCTCTAAATGTGCCTGTGCACCACTGTAATGTTAAAAGGCTCTGGTATGTGTTGTAACTGAATCAACAACTTCACTAATGATCTGTCATCTTTATGTTGTTCACGAGCTTTTACCTTGACTGTTTTTGTATGGTCACCTTCTTGTAGTTTCTTGGTGCTCACAGTGGAGATTTTCTAGATACTTAAACAATGTTTTTAAATGAATGTTTTTCATCTTGTTGTGGCAAAGAGGCGAAACATGTTTTTCTAATGAATAGCATGTTCCATCCCCCCACAGAGATGAAAGATATCATTTAAAGTAACTTAATTAATGAATTAGAAATTTGCTATAACATTGTGCTTTTTACTAAATTATTAACATTATTAAAATAAATGTCTTCTAAGACTGAAATCTGTTCCTCCACTCAACATGGCATCAGCACCAGCACCTGCATGTGATGCATCACTGTCACCAGTGGCATTATCAGTAGCAGCATTAGAAAATGAAGCAACTGTAGATTAAAATTGAGCTGTTGGTTTGAAAAAGTGATGTATTTTTAATGACAAATTTCATTAAGGAATAAATATATTGGGAAGCAGTAGTTAGTATCCCTAGTTCCTTAAACAGGCTTCTGCATGATGTTCTTGAGTTCAAGCCACATATAACTCTTGTTGCATGGTTTTGTGCCTGGAAAACTTTAGCTTGGCTTGATGAATTACCTCAAAAATAATCCCATATGACATTATGGAATGAAAGTAAGCATAGTGTGCCAGCTTCTTCATTTTTATATCTCCTATGTCTGACACAATTCGCCTTGCAAATAGAGATTTCTTAAGACGCTTCGGCAGTTCTGTGGTGTGCTCCTCCTACTCGAATTTATTACCAAGCTGTAATCCCAAGAATTCAACAATGTCCATTTCTTCTATCTGCTTGTCATCGTATGTTAGGCATATACTTGTGGGACATCCTTTACAAGTTCTGAATTGCATGTCATGTGTTTTTTTTTTCAAAGTTTAGTAACAAGCAATTGGCTGGGAACCAGTGATTAATGTCCACAAATATTTTATTAGCTGATTTTTCTAAGGCTACACTTGATTTGCTATTTATTGCAATGTTCGTATCATCAGCAAACATAACAAACTTGGCATCTGGTAATGTTACTGATGAAAGGTCATTGATATACCCAAGAAAAAGTAAGGCCTCTAAGATGAAACCTTGTGGGACACCACATGTTATTAGTTCCCAATTGGATGATGCCTGGTATCTTAATACATGTCTCTTTGCTGATAACACCCTTTGTTTCCTGCCAGATATATAAGATTTGAACCATTTGCAGCATTTCCTGTTACAGCATAATATTCTGATTTACTAGAGAGGATATTGTGATTTACACAATCAAATGCCTCTGATAGATCACAAAACATACCATTTGCCTGTAATTTTTTGTCTAATGAATTAAGTATATTTTCTCTGTAAGTGGTAGATAGCCTTCTCAATATCAGATCCCTTTAGAAATTCAAATTGTGACCTTGACAGTATGTTAATTGTGGTAAGATGGTTATCTAGCCAATTGTACATTAGCTTTTCTAAAATTTTTGAGAATGCTGGCAAAAGTGAAATTGAACGGAAATTAGATGATATATCTTTAGCTCCCTTCTTAAACAGAGGCTTAACTTCAGCATATTTCAAGCATTTAGGAAATATTCCATTGATAAACAACTGGTTACACAGATAGCTTAATATGTTACTTAACTCAAAATCACATTCTTTGATTAACTTTGTTGATATCATCACACCCACTAGAAGTTTTTGATTTTAAAGACTTTATGATGGACATTACTTCTGCTGGGGTAGTGAGGGTCCAATTCATGTTATGTAAGTTATTTGAAATGTCTGGTCTGAAGTATTCCATAGCAGCATCTACAGAACCTGACAACCCCATCTTGTCAGTAATAGTTATAAAATGTTTGTTAAAAAGTTCTGCAACACTATACACATCTGTCACCAACGTATCATTTACTCTTAATGCTATTTGTCCCTCTTCATGTCTGATTCTACCAGTCTCCTCCTTCACTATATCCCATATTGCCTTTATTTTGTTATCTGATATGACTATCTTTTCCTTGTAATATATTTGCTTTGATGTCCATATTACAGTCTTTAATATTTATCAGTAGTTCTTGTAATGTGCTATAGCATCAACATCAGAACTATTTTGGATTGACAGATACAGTTTTCTTTTTGTTTTACAAGATACCTCTATTCCTTGAGTAATGAATGGCTTCTCTGTAGCCTTTGCTCTAACCTCGATTAGTTTTGGGGGAAAACAGTGTTCAAATAATGTAAGCACCTTATTAGCAAAAGTGTTATATTTTTCACTCATGCCATGAGCACTGTAAACATCACTCCAGTGAATGTCTCTGAGGAGTGTCCAAAAGTAATCAATTTTTGGCTTATTGATTACCATCTTGAGCACAGATTTAACAGATTTTATATCCTGTGCAGTATTAACATTTAGCAGAAGGAACTGCATGTCATGGTCTGAGAGGCCATTGACTATTGGTTTTTAATATAATTTTGTTCATTGGAATTTTCTATAAAGATGTTATCAATGGCTGTTTGTGAGTAATTGGCTACCCTAGTGGGGAACTTTACAGCGGGAATGAAGTTGAATGATAGTGTTACTAACTCAAATAAATTCTTATTGGAAGAGGTTTTAAGGAAATCTACATTGAAGCCACCAGCAACCACTATTTCTTTGTTTTTGGTTCTTAAATGGGTCAGTACAGCGTCAAGGTGGTTTATGAACAGATTAAAGTTAGCTGCAGGGGCTTGATATACACGTAATATTATGAAGGATTTTTGAGCAAAATTCTACTTCTCTTGCACATGTTTCCATATGCTGTTCTAGGCAAAATTTATGAATGTATATGTTCTTAAATTTATGACAGTTCCTGATGAATGTGGCAACTCCTCCATTCTCCATTTCTGCTCTACAAAAGTCAGATGCTAACCTAAATCCTGTAACACTAAAAGTTCTATACTAGTGGTCACATGATGTTCAGATGGGCAGATTATGTAAGCTGAGTTTGAGGACTCTAATTCATTTATGCAGAGAATTAATTTATTAATTTTATTTCTCAGTCCTCAAATATTTTGATGCAATAAAGATAGCTGACATTTCACATTGACTGAGTTGAAATTTCTGCTGATTGTTGAAAATTCTTAACCAATAGCTGTTTGTGCTGATGTAATAAGCTACAATTATGTCTTTCGGTTTCTTTCTGAAACTGAAGGTTTTTCTCAATCCTAACCTCTCTTAAAACTTGGTTTCTTTCTGTCCTCCCTATCCTAAAAAGTGTCTTTTATGAACCCTATAACCACTGGTATTTTATCACTCATGGCAATGCTTCCCCCCTTTAACTTTCCTGCTTTTTTCCCAGCCAGTTTACCCTTCCTTACACAAGCCATAAAAAAAGTTTCTCCAGTAACAGTACCATCAGGAGAAGGGAACAGAAATGCAGTTGAAGAAAATGTGTCAGCTGTTATGGGTAAGCAGAAAACAGTGCCTCCTCTCTGTCTAAACGAATTTTTGTGGAACGCAGCAAGATGAAGAGGCTCATAAGTAGTGCAACAGATACTGTAGTTTCTCACCAAAGAGGTTCAGTCTGAAGGGAATAACAATTTTGAGATTAAAATTTGCTACCTAAACATTCAAGGAATAAAAGATAAAGAAATTTTTGGGAGTAGCCTACTTTTGGCCTGGATAATAAATTTGATTTTTTTGTTTGAGTGAACATTGGGCTACTGTTGGTGAACTTACAGTTGTGAAACTTGATAACTATAATACAGCAAATAGTTACTGTAGAAAATTGCATAGAAGGGGTCGTATAACAATCTATTTTAACCAGTCACTCAGTTGCTCCATTAGTAAGGTGGATCGAGAGTATTTCTGTGATGAACAGAATTTTGAAGCTACTGGTATAGTCGTTGATAGTTTTAAGTTAGTAGTAATATCTCTATACAGGACACCTAAGGGTACCACCAGCGTATTTCTAGAAAAACTGGACATGTTGTTGCATGTATTTAGGAAGCCAAAATAGTTGCATTGTGATGTTGTAATGGGTGGAGATCTGAATACAGATTTTGATGTAACAACACACAAATGTAGTGTCACTGAGCTGAAAAATCTTATAAGACAATGCAATTTATACCTTATCAATAATGAACCCACAAGAGAAGCATGACTTGACAACATTTTTGTCAGTTTTGAAACTACAGATGACTCATGTGATGTGACAGTATTTCTATTCTTGGCCCATGATTCTGTATCCTTAAATTGTAAAACTAAATTTTCTGCTGATAAGAGTAATATTGCAAGGCATATCCCAAAAGCTGTAATCACCAGACCTGTCACAAATTATAAAATTGTCGGGTTTTGTGAGTCCCTTGCAGACAGAGACTGGTTAGGCCAGTGTTACAGTGATACACATTATAGCTTATATAATGATTTACCAACAAAGTTAACATTTGAAAAGTTCTTTACAGCATTTTTGACACAATTTAATGACAGCATTCTCTTAAAGAAATGCAAAATAATTGACAAAGGCTTCAAATCAAGGGCACAACTAAATAAAATCCATGGTATAGTGAACAAATAACAAATTTGAAAAACCAAGTTATGCTGTTGCAAATGTATATAAAAGTCTGAAGAATGACCATACCAGATCAGACTATCTTAAATATAGGAATGAGTATAAAAATGCCCTTGTGAAAGCCAAAAACGCATACAATTCCAACAGTATTGAGAATTCCACCAATAAGTGCTATGCTGTGTGGAAACTAATAAATGGTATTGCTAAAAATGAAAGAAACAGGAAAATTAATGTGTCCCCAAAAATTCAATGATTTTATTAAATCAGTTGAGAAAGAAGGAAATTCTATTATGAAACACGATATTAGTTTATAATTTCGTAGGCTTCCGTGGCCGGAGTCAGTCGACATAAAAGTTTTCTGGGTTTGGTACTGCGTCATAATGTAAAACTACTGCTGCTATAGAAAAGCCAACGTTTAGGCCACGATTGCAGCGGCCTTCTTCTGGGTCTAATGGTGCATTCTAGCTATGCAGTGTCCTTTATATTTTGTTGTTAGTGTTCACTGCGCACGCCATTACGTCATAATTTTAAAAGGTAGTTAGTTTATTGGTCACTAAAGGAAGAAGGAGAGCGAACTTTATTTTAATAGGTTATTGTGGTGGAGGTAGAACGTGACCTCTGTTGTCCATTGGCTCTTGTGTAATGTACCATGATTGGTGGCCACCGTCGAATGAGAAGTTGGCTGTTGTTTACCAACTGGTGGACGTCGGCCGCGCGGCGGCAGTTACTCGCCGGTAGTGCTCGTTCCTCGTGTTGACAGTGCGGTCTGTTGGGCTGTGATTGCTGGCAGCCAGGATGGGGCAAGCCTGAGTCCATCCTCCCTGTTCATGTTGTTACAGTGTTTGAGAATTTCGATGGCCTCTCTGATATTGCGTTTCGTCATAATTGGCTGCTTGGCCAACACACACGCTTCGCTGAATTTTATTCCTTTTCCACAGTCATGGTAGTGTTCTGCCACTGCGGATTTGTTGTCTTGTCCTAGACGAATATAACGCTTGCGCTCCCGAATGCGTGTTGCTATTGGCCTACCAGTCTCGCCGATGTATCCAGGACGTGCTAGGCTCCACCAAGGACAAGGTGGATGCATTACACACTGCAGGCGTTTACAAGGTGGAATGCGAATGTGGAGAGGCACACATCTGCAAAACTGGTAAGCCAATAGCAACGCGCATTCGGGAGCATGAGCGTTATGTTCGTCTAGGGCAACATAACAAATCTGCAGTGGCAGAACACTACCATGACTGCGGAAAAGAAATAAAATTCAGCGAAGCGTGTGTGTTGGCCAAGCAGCCAATTATGACGAAACGCAAAATCAGAGAGGCCATTGAAATACTCAAACACCGTAACAACATGAACAGGGAGGATGGACTCAGGCTTGCGCCATCCTGGTTGCCAGCAATCACAGCCCAACAGACCACACTGTCAACACGAGGTACGAGCACTACCGCCGAGTAACTGCCGCCGCGCGGCCGACGTCCACCAGTTGGTAAACAGCAGCAAACTTCTCATTCGACGGTGGCCACCAATCATGGTACGTAACACAAGAGCTAATGGACAACAGAGGTCACTTTCTCCCTCCACCGCAATAACCTATTAAAATAAAGTTCCCTCTCCTTCTTCCTTAAGTGACCAATAAACTAACTACCTTTTAAAATTATGACGTAATGGCATGAGCAGTGAACAGTAACAACAAAATACAAAGGACACTGCATAGCTAGAACGCACCATTAGACCCAGAAGAAGGCCACTGCAATCGTGGCCGAAACGTTGGCTTTTCTATAGCAGCAGTAGTTTTACATTATGACGCGGTACCAAACCCAGAAAACTTTTATGTCGACTGACTATGGCCGCGGAAGCCTACAAAATTATATTAGCAACCTGTATGGGCAGGAAACACACAGCAACATCCGCAAACTGGAAACACTCAGGAAGAAGAAAGGGAAACTTCTCAACGATCTTATCTACTTGAAGAGGTGTCGGGATCAGGACATTGTACCTAAATTTCTTCGGTTCAAATTTAACATCGACACTCACAAAGCAAGAAGCATCTACAGGTGAGCCATTAAATCTCTTCCGAAGGAGCGTATTCAGCAGGTGCGGAGAGAACTTGACTTTAACAACAAACCGTTGCTGCAAATACATCTTCTGCTATCATCTACGTTATCGCCCACCGACTGGAATAACATCGACAGAATCACTCACCTGCAAGCGTATGCAGCCAGTGCAACTGCCGCCATTCGCCAGAAGAAGAAATTTGAGCATCTGGCTGAGACGACACGGAACACTACGCCTCGACTGGATACATCTCGAACAGTGGTGAACCTTTCTCCTCATCCCATCAGCACCGCAGCTCCAGAAGCACTAGCTAAAGGACTAAACTTTGCCGTCACACCTGAGCGGTTTCCCACGGAAGAAATTATCGAATCCATGGAAACAGCACTCCGGCACACATCTGCGATTGAAGCTGAGAAAACTAGACAGGAAACCGTTCGAGTTCTACTACGTGCCAAGCCACAGAAACACAACCTTAACAGAGAGGAAAGAGCAGCTATCAGGGAGCTGAACAACGACGAAATTGTGATATTAACAGCAGACAAAGGCAATGCTACTGTCATCTTAGACACCTTGCAGTATGAATACAAGATGAAAGAATTATTAAATGATCCCACCTACAAAGAACTAAGGGCGGACCCTACGGCAAAGATAATTCGAAAGATGCAGGCCGCGATTAAGGACTCAAGAATTGACGCTGACACAGCCAAGGGTCTTATTCCCAGAGTACCAGTCTCTCCTAGAATTTACGGTGTTCCAAAGATACACAAGGAAAGTTGTCCTTTGAGGCCAATAGTGAATGGGATCAATTCGCCTACTTACAATTTGGCAAAGTACCTAGCCTGCAAACTAAGCCGTCTAGTTGGTAAGACGGACTCTTATGTGAAGAACTTGGCACACTTTATAGAATGCCTAAAGGGAGAAACAATTTTACCTACGGACATCATGGTCAGCTTTGACGTGAAATCACTATTTATGAACGTGCCAGTAGATGAAACTATCCACATCCTTCAGGAGCATGTCCCGCCAGACATATGCAACCTGGTTGAGTTGTGCCTGACTTCAACGTACTCCAAATGGCAAGGAAAATACTACGAGCAGACAGACGGTGTAGTAATGGGGTCTCCCCTATCTCCGCTGGCAGCCGACATATTCATGGAAGCCTTTGAAGCAACGGCCCTCAGTTCAGCTCCTTTACAACCACGTTGCCGGTTTAGATACGTGGGCGACACGTTCGCTATATGGCCTCATGGTGAAACGGAGCTACACAAGTTCCACGAATATCTGAACAGTATGCACGGGAAGATACAGTTCACGCTGGAAGTAGAAAAGAATGGTGCTATCCCATTTCTAGACGTCGAAGTGTACAGGAGAATGGAAGGCACACTGGGGCACAGAGTATATCGTAAGCCTACGCATACTGACAGGTATCTGCACACCCAATCCTACCACCACCCAGTGCAGAAGAACTCTGTCATCCGCTCTTTGGCAATCTGTGCGCAGTGCCTTAGTGATGCTCAAAACATCACACCTGAGCTTAAACGGTTACGCACAACGTCTTTGGCCAATGGCTACAGCCACAAGTCGATAAACACAGCCTTGTCGACGAACACAAGCAAGAAAGATAAGCAGGAAATGGACAAACAGCAGCTAACAGTACGCTTACCCTATGTGAAAAAAGTTACTGACCGAATAGGCAAACACCTTTGCCGCGTTGGGGTGCAGCCTGTCTTCTATAGTGGTCGTAGGATCCAGGACGTGCTCGGCTCCACCACGGATAAGGTGGATGCATTACACACTGCAGGCGTTTACAATGTGGAATGCGAATGTGGAGAGGCACACATCCGCGAGACTGGTAGGCCAATAGCAATGCGCATTCGGGAGCATGAGCGTTATATTCGTCTAGGGCAACATAACAAATCCGCAGTGGCAGAACACTACCATGACTGCGGAAAAGAAATAAAATTCAGCGAAGCGTGTGTGTTGGCCAAGCAGCCAATTATGACGAAACGCAATATCAGAGAGGCCATCGAAATACTCAAACACTGTAACAACATGAACAGGGAGGATGGACTCAGGCTTGCCCCATTCTGGCTGCCAGCAATCAGAGCCCAACAGACCGCACTGTCAACACGAGGAACGAGCACTACCGGCGAGTAACTGCCGCCGCGCGGCCGACGTCCACCAATTGGTAAACAGCAGCCAACTTCTCATTCGACGGTGACCACCAATCATGGTACATAACACAAGAGCCAATGGACAACAGAGGTCACTTTCTCCCTCCACCGCAATAACCTATTAAAATAAAGTTCCCTCTCCTTCTTCCTTAATTGATCAATAAACTAACTACCTTTTAAAATTATGACGTAATGGCATGCGCAGTGAACACTAACAACAAAATATAAAGGACACTGCATAGCTAGAATGCACCATTAGACCCAGAAGAAGGCCGCTGCAATCGTGGCCGAATCATTGGCTTTTCTCTAGCAGCAGTAATTTTACATTATGACACGGTACCAAACCCAGAAAACTTTTATGTCGATGATATTAGTTCATCAGAAATTTTTTCAAAAATGTCTGTAAACCACTGGCTGATACACACATCTGTGCCTTCGCCTAGGTCTCTTCTGGTCTCATCCTAAGAATAGTAAAACAGCTAAAATCATCAGACAGTGTAGATGGCATGTTGTGTAATGTTCTAAAGAAAGTAATATACTGTGTTGTGTATCCCTTAATATATTTTATAAACAATATATTATCTTAATGAGCTAAAAGTGCCTTACCGGATCTAACCCCCCCCCCCCCCTACTACCCTCTCCTTCATGGTAACCAACTCTTCCCTGACAACCTTAGTAAGGCCAATCACTTTGCCTCCTACCTCTCTGATATCTTTACCATCCCAGACGATCCCCAGTTTGATTACTTCCTCTTCCCAGATGTCCACGATCGAACTGACACCTCTGTCCCTCCCCTCGCTCCTGGTTTCCAGTACTTGGACAACATTGCACACAACAAACTCAAGGCCCCCATCACTACTCAGGATATCATCACTACACTCCGCGCGAAATGCATCACCACTCCCGGTCACAATCGTGTCACCTATCGCCACCTTCGTGAAGCTCCTGCCTCCTTCCTCTCCACCCTGGCCAGGCATTATAATGTGGTCATGTCCACTGGCTACCACCCCAACCTGTGGAAAACCTCCCATATCCTGATGTTCCTTAAACCCAACAAACCGCCATCCGCTGTCTCCTCCTACTGTCCCATCAGCCTTACCTCGGTCTTCAGCAAGGTCCTGGAATCCATCCTTACCCGACGCATCCACCAGCATCTCCGCCACCACCGCCTCCTTCCCATTACCCAGTGTGGCTTTCGGCCGTCTTTCTCTACTGATGACCTTCTCCTTCACCTCACTCATCTCCTCTATGAACAGCTCAACTCCTGTCACTCCACTATCTTCCTCTCCCTTGACCTTGAACGCACCTATGACTGGGTTTGTCATTCCGGTCTCCTCTTCAAGCTCCAAACCTTCACCCTTCCTATCAACTACGTCTGTCCTTTCTTTCCCAACGTCCTACCTACGTCACCATCCATAACACGGATTCTTACACCTTTTTCCCCTCGACCGGTGTGCCCCAAGGTTCCGTCCTTTCCCCTCTTCTATACTTTTTGTATACAGCAGACATGCCGCTGTCTACACCCCCCCGTCCACCTTCTCCAATACACCGATGACACCGCCTTCCTTGCCCTCACCCCCACCCTGCAACGCTCCCAACACCTTCTCCAATCCCATCTTGACCAGTTCACTGCTTGGTGCAACCAGTGGTTGCTGAAGGACAATCCTTCTAAGACCTAGGCGATCACTGTAGGCAAAACCACACCTTTCTTCCGTCTCCACGACTTCTATGTCAACATTTATGGCCATCCTATTACCCTCACCCCCACTCTTAAATACCTTGGTGTCACCCTTGACCATCGCCTCTCCTGGACTCCCCATCTCTGGACAATCCAAGCCAAGACACGCTCACGAGTCTGTCTCCTCAAGCTCCTCTCTGGCCGCACATGAGGTCTGGGCCCCTCCACCATCCTCCACACATGTAAGTCCCTCATCCGCCCTATCCTCTGCTACGCCAGTGCCGGTTGGTCACAGCCAGTGTGCTCCCTGCCGCCGTTGGATAAGCAGCTGCCAGCAGCAAGTCGTATACTCTTAGCTCACTTACTTGTTACATAGTTTAATTCTTAATTTCTTTGCGAGTTTTTGGGCACTTGCTTTGTTTAATAAATTTCGGGCGTATTATAGTATTTGAGAGTTGTAGCATCGCATTTTAGTTCCTGAATAGTGTAAAATCTCCTTCTGCCGCCAAGCAGTGTGTCAGCAGTGCGCAAGTAGCAGCATTACTGCATTTACTAGGCAGTCTTGTATTTTAATAACTGTTTAAATTTTGTGTCGAACTGTTTGTGCTCTCTGTAGATTAGTTCAGACGTTCTTTGCACAACAGTATTTAGCATGGATAGGGACTGTGACTGCTGTGTTCATATGTGGGCTGAGTTGGCATCCCTTCGCCCGCAGCTTCAGGCAGTGTTGGCTTTGGTCACACAGCTTGAGGCTGTTGCCAATGGTCATCACTGTGGGGGTCCGGATGGGGGTTTATCAGGGACGGCCAGCACGTCCCACGCATTCCCCGATCGGACTATGGCTGTGGCTGCCCGTGATACTGCCCACATTGAGACTGACCCCTCACCCGTGGTAGAGTGGGAGGTCGTCTCGAGGTGTGGCAGGGGGCGAAAGACATTCCGAAGGGCTGAACGGAAGGCCTCTCCAGTTTGTCTGACGAACCGGTTTCAGGCTCTGTCTCAGGCTGATACTGATCTCCAGCCAGACATGGCTGCTTGTCCTGTTCCAGAGGTTGCCCCTCAGTCTGCAAGATTCAGGCGGTCGCAGAGGGTGGGCTTACTGGTAGTTGGGAGCTCCATCGTCAGGCACGTAATGGGGCCCTTTAGGGATATGGCAGCAAGACAGGGGAAGGAAACCAATGTGCACTGCGTGTGCATACCGGGGGAGTCACTCCAGATGTGGAAAGGGTCCTTCCGGATGCCATGAAGGGTACAGGGTGCACCCATCTGCAAGTGGTCGCTCATGTCAGCACCAATGATGTGTGTCACTACGGATCAGAGGAAATCCTCTCTGGCTTCCGGTGGCTATCTGATTTGGTGAAGACTGCCAGTCTCACTAGCGGGATGAAAGCAGAGCTCACCATCTGCAGCATCGTTGACAGGACTGACTGCGGATCGTTGGTACAGAGCCAAGTGGAGGGTCTGAATCAGAGGCTGAGACGGTTCTGCGACCGTGTGGGCTGCAGATTCCTTGACTTGCGCCATAGGGTGGTGGGGTTTCAGGTTCCGCTGGATAGGTCAGGAGTCCACTACACACAGCAGGCGGCTACACAGGTAGCAGGGGTTGTGTGGCGTGGACTGGGCGGTTTTTTAGGTTAGATGGCCTTGGGCAAGTACAGAAAGGACAACAGCCGCAAAGGGTGCGGGGAAAAGTCAGGACATGCAAGGACCAAGCAGCAATCGGTATTGCAACTGTAAACTGTCGAAGCTGCATTGGTAAAATACCAGAACTTCAAGCGCTGATAGAAAGCACTGAAGCTGAAATCGTTATAGGTACGGAAAGCTGGCTGAAGCCAGAGATAAATTCTGCCGAAATTTTTACAAAGGCACAAAAGGTGCATGCAACTGGTGGTGGAATGTTTGTCGCTGTTAGTAGTAGTTTATCCTGTAGTGAAGTAGAAGTGGATAGTTCCTGTGAATTATTATGGGTGGAGGTTACACTCAATAACTGAGCTAGGTTAATAATTGGCTCCTTTTACCGACCTCCCGACTCAAGCATTAGTGGCAGAACAACTGAGAGAAAATCTGGAATACATTTCACATAAATTTTCTCAGCATGTTATAGTCTTAGGTGGAGATTTCAATTTACCAGATATAGACTGGGACACTCAGATGTTTAGGACGTGTGGTAGGGACAGAGCATCAAGTGACATTATACTGAGTGCACTATCCGAAAATTACCTCGAGCAATTAAACAGAGAACCGACTCATGTAGATAACAGCTTGGACTTACTGATAACAAACAGACCTGATCTTTTCGACTCTGTAAACGCAGAACAGGGAATCAGTGATCATAAGGCCGTTGCAGCATTCCTGAATATGGAAGTAAATAGGAATATAAACAAAGGGAGGAAGGTTTATCTGTTTAGCAAGAGTAATAGAAGGCAGATTTCAGACTACCTAACAGATCAAAATGAAAATTTCTCTTCCGACACTGACAATGTTGAGTGTTTATGGAAAAAGTTCAAGGCAATTATAAAATGCGTTTTAGACAGGTATGTGCCGAGTAAAACTGTGAGGGATGGGAAAAATCCATTGTGGTTCAACAACAAAGTTAGGAAACTACTGCGAAAGCAAAGAGAGCTTCACTGCAAGTTTAAACGCAGCCAAAACCTCTCAGACAAACAGAAGCTACACGATGTCAAAGTTAGTGTAAGGAGGGCTATGAGTGAAACATTCAGTGGATTTGAAAGTAAAATTCTATGTACCGACTTGACAGAAAATCCTAGGAAGTTCTGGTCTTGCGTTATTTCAGTAAGTGACTCGAAACAGCATATCCAGACACTACGGGATGATGATGGCATTGAAACAGAGGATGACACGCGTAAAGCTGAAATACTAAACACCTTTTTCCAAAGCTGTTTCACAGAGGAAAACCGCACTTCAGTTCCCTCTCTAAATCCTCGTACAAACGAAAAAATGGTTGACATCGAAATAAGTGTCCAAGGAACAGAAAAGCAACTAAAATCACTAAACAGAGGAAAGTGTACTGGACCTTACGGGATACCAATTCGATTCTACACCGAGTATGTGAAAGAACTTGCCCCCCTTCTAACAGCCGTGTACCACAAGTCTCTAGAGGAACTGAAGGTTCCAAATGATTGGAAAAGAGCATAGGTAGTCCCAGTCTTCAAGAAGGGTCGTCGAGCAGATGCGCAAAACTATAGACCTATATCTCTGACATCGATCTGTTGTAGAATATTAGAACATGTTTTTTGCTCGCGTATCATGTCATTTCTGGAAACCCAGAATGTACTCTGTAGGAATCAATATGGATTCCCGAAACAGCGATCGTGTGAGACCCAACTTGCTTTATTTGTTCATGAGACCCAGAAAATATCAGATATAGACTCCCAGGTAGATGCCATTTTCCTTGACTTCCGGAAGGCATTCGATACAGTTCCACACTGTCGCCTGATAAACAAAGTAAGAGCCTACAGAATATCAGACCAGCTGTGTGGCTGGACTGAAGAGTTTTTAGCAAACAGAACTCAACATGTTGTTCTCAATGGAGAGACGTCTACAGATGTTAAAGTAACATCTGGCGTGCCACCGGGGAGTGTTATGGGACCATTGCTTTTCACAATACATATAAATGACATAGTAGATAGTGTTGGAAGTTCCATGTGGCTTTTCGTGGATGATGCTGTAGTATACAGAGAAGTTGCAACTTTAGAAAATTGCAGTGAAATGCAGGAAGATCTGTAGCGGATAGTCACTTGGTGCAGGGAGTGGCAACTGACCCTTAACATAGACAAATGTAATGTACTGTGAATACATAGAAAGAAGGATCCTTTATTGTATGATAGCAGCTACTTCTGTAAAATATCTGGGAGTATGCGTGCGGAACGATTCGAAGTGGAATGATCAAATAAAATTAATTGTTGGTAAGGCGGCTGCCAGGTTGAGATTCATTGGGAGAGTCCTTAGAAAATGTAGTCCATCAACAAAGGAGGTGGCTTACAAGACATTCGTGCGACCTATACTTGAGTATTGCTCATCAGTGTGGGATCCGTACCAGGTCAGGTTGACAGAAGAGAGAGAGAAGATCCAAAGAAGAGCGGCGCGTTTCGTCACAGGGTTATTTTCTAAGCCTGATAGCGTTACGGAGATGATTAGCAAACTGAAGCGGCAGACTCTGCAAGAGAGGCGCTCTGCATCACAGTGTAGCTTGCTGTCCAGGTTTCGAGAGGGTGCATTTCTGGATGAGGTATCGAATATATTGGTCCCCCTACTTATACCTCCCGAGGAGATCACAAATGTAAAATTAGAGAGATTTGAGCGCGCACGGAGGCTTTCCGGCAGTCGTTCTTCCTGCAAACCATACGCGACTGGAACAGGAAAGGGAGGTAATGACAGTGGCACATAAAGTGCCCTCCGCCACACACCGTTGAGTGGCTTGCGGAGTATAAATGTAGATGTAGATGTACGCCCACCCTGCCTGGATCTCCGCCTTTCCTACCTTTTACAAATCCATTCAAATCCTTGAACGTCCTGCTCTCTGCCTCTTCTATCGCATATGTCTCCCCTCCCCCACGCAGATCCTGTACAACCTTATTCTGTTCCCACACCTCCTCCTTTTCCTCAAATGGATGCGGATCCTCTACACCTCCCGTAAACTTGATCCCCCTCACCCGCTTTTCTCTCCCATCCTCTCCCAACCCCTTCGCTGCCGCGCCTGTATTCCCACATCCCACCTGCTCTCCATCTCTCCAGTCTCCTTACCCTCTCCCTAGGTGGCTTCCACCAGCTCCCCCTCCCTGATGATGCCTTCATCCCCTCCATCTACCCCTCCTATCAACTTTGATCCTCCCCTTCCACTTCCTGTGTTTTTTTCCTTAGGGCGCCCTCTCTCTCTTCTCTCCCTCCTCCCTTCCTCCCCCAGGCTTCCCCTACCCCCCATACCTTCTTTCCTCCCCCCCCCCCCCATCTCCTCTGCCACTGGCATCTCCACTCTCCCCCCTCCCCTCCCTTTGTTGCCTTTTGGCAGGTCCCCGAACTCGCAGATGTCACGTCAACATTAGCGCACTTGAAGGTCATCTCCAACAGGTGTGTGTGTGTACCGTCGTGTTTGTGCTTCAGTGTTTTTCGCCACCCACGCTCAATCGTTCACGTGTGTTGTCTTAATCATCAGTGTTTGTGTACAGTGCTAACAGTTTCTTTGTTTTTCTTTGCGTGTGAATGGCTTCGTGTTTTTTCGTTACTCAAATGGTTCAAATGGCTCTGAGCACTATGGGACTCAACTGCTGAGGTCATTAGTCCCCTAGAACTTAGAACTAGTTAAACCTAACTAACCTAAGGACATCACAAACATCCATGCCCGAGGCAGGATTCGAACCTGCGACCGTAGCGGTCTTGCGGTTCCAGACTGCAGCGCCTTTAACCGCACGGTTTCGTTACTGCATCTACTGTTATTTGTCCACCGTTACGTTATGTGAACCATGGACCTCGCCGTTGGTGGGGAGGCTTGCGTGCCTCAGCGATACAGATAGCTGTACCGTAGGTGCAACCACAATGGAGGGGTACCTGTTGAGAGGCCAGACAAACGCATGGTTCCTGAAGAGGGGCAGCAGCCTTTTCAGTAGTTGCAGGGGCAACAGTCTGGATGATTGACTGATCTGGCCTTGTAACACTAACCAAAATGGCCTTGCTGTGCTGTACTGTGAACGGCTGAAAGCAAGGGAAAACTACAGCCGTAATTTTTCCCGAGGAAATGCAGCTTTACTGTATGGTTAAATGATGATGGCGTCCTCTTGGGTAAAATATTCCGGAGGTAAAATAGTCCCCCATTCGGATCTCCGGGCGGGGACTACTCTGGAGGACGTCGTTATCAGGAGAAAGAAAACTGGCATTCTACGGATCGGAGACTGGAATGTCAGTTCCCTTAATTGGGCAGGTAGGTTAGAAAATTTAAAAAGGGAAATGGATAGGTTAAAGTTAGATATAGTGGGAATTAGTGAAGTTCGGTGGCAGGAGGAACAAGAATTTTTCTCAGGTGAATACAGGGTTATAAATACAAAATCAAATAGGGTAATGCAGGAGTAGGTTTAATAATGAATAAAAAAATAGGAGTGCGGGTAAGCTACTACAAACAGCATAGTGAACGCATTATTGTGGCCAAGATCGACATGAAGCCCACACCTACTACACTAGTACAAGTTTATATGCCAACTAGCTCTGCAGATGATAGAAATTGATGAAATGTATGATGAGAAAAAAGAAATTATTCAGGTAGTGAAGGGAGACGAAAATTTAATAGTCATGGGCGACTGGAATTCGGTAGTAGGAAAAGGGAGAGAAGGAAACATAGTAGGTGAATATGGATTGGGGGAAATAAATGAAAGAGGAAGCCGTCTGGTAGAATTTTGCACAGAGCATAACTTAATCATAGCTAACACATGGTTCAAGAATCATAAAAGAAGGTTGCACACATGGAAGAATCCTGGAAATACTAGAAGGTATCAGATAGATTATATAATGGTAAGACAGAGATTTAAGAACCAGGTATTAAATTGTAAGACATTTCCAGGGGCAGATGTGGACTCTGACCACAATCTATTGGTTATGAACTGTAGATTAAAACTGAAGAAACTGCAGAAAGCTGGGAATTTAAGGAGATGGGACCTGGACAGACTGATTAAACCAGAGGTTGTACAGAGTTTCAGGGAGAGCATAAGGGAACAATTGTCACAAATGGTGGAAAGAAATACAGTAGAAGAAGAATGGGTGGCTCTGAGGGATGAAGTAGTGAAGGCAGCAGAGGATCAAGTAGGTAAAAAGACGAGGGCTAGTAGAAATCCTTGGATAACAGAAGAAATATTGAATTTACTTGATGAAAGGAGAAAATATAAAAATGTTATAAATGAAGCGGGCAAAAAGGAATACAAACGTCTCAAAAATGAGATTGACAGGAAGTGCAAAATGGCTAAGCAGGGATGGATGGCTAGAGGGCAAATGTAAGGATGTAGAAGCTTATCTCACTAGGGGTAAGATAGATACTGCCTACAGGAAAATTAAAGAGACCTTTGAAGAAAAGAGAACCACTTGTATGAATATCAATAGCTCAAGTGGAAACCCAGTTCTAAGCAAAGAAGGGAAAACAGAAAGGTGGAAGGAGTATATAGAGGGTCTATACAAGGGCGACGTACTTGAGGACAATATTCTGGAAATGGAAGAGAATGTAGATGAAGACAAAATGGGAGATACAATACTGCGTGAAGAGTTTGACAGAGCACTGAAAGACCTAGGTCGAAACAAGGCCCCGGGAGTAGACAACATTACATTAGAACTACTGACGGCCTTGGGAGAGCTAGTCCTGACAAAACTCTACCATCTGGTGAGCAAGATGTATGAGACAGGCGAAATACCCTCAAACTTCAAGAAGAATATAATAATTCCAATGCCAAAGAAAGCAGGTGTTGACAGATGTGAAAATTACCGAACTATCAGTTTAATAAGTCACAGCTGCAAAATACTAACGCGTATTCTTTACAGACGAATGGAAAAACTGGTAGAAGCCGACCTTGAGGAATATCAGTTTGCATTCCATAGAAATATTGGAACATGTGAGGCAATACTGACCTTACGACTTTTCTTAGAAGAAAGATTAAGGAAAGGCAAACCTATGTTTCTAGCATTTGTAGACTTAGAGAAAGCTTTTGACAAAGTTGACTGGAATACTCTCTTTCAAATTCTGAAGGTGGCAGGGGTAAAATACAGGGAGCGAAAGGCTATTTACAATTTGTACAGAAATCAGATGGCAGTTATAAGAGTTGAGGAGCATGAAAACAAAATAGTGGTAGAGAAGGAGTGAGAGAGGGTTGTAGCCTATGCCTCATGTTATTCAGTCTGTATATTGAGCAAGCAGTGAAGGAAACTAAAGAAAAATTCAGAGTAGCAATTAAAATCCACGGAGAAGAAATAAAATCTTCGACGTTTACCAATGACACTGTAATTCTGTCACAGACAGAAAAGGATCTGGAAGAGCATTTGAACAAAATGGACAGTGTCTTGAAAGGAGAATGTAAGATGAACATCAGCAATAACAAAATGAGGATAATGGAATGTAGCTGAATTAAATCAGGTGATGCTGAGGGAATTAGATTAGGAAATGAGACACTTAAAGTAATAAAGGAGTTTTGCTATTTGAGGAGCAAAATAACTGATGATGGTCAAAGTAGAGAGGATATAAAATGTAGACTGGCAATGGCAAGGAAAGCGTTTCTGAAGAAGAGAAATTTGTTAACATCGAGTATAGATTTAAGTGTCAGGAAGTCGTTTCTGAAAGTATTTGTATGGAGTGTGACCTTGTATGGAAGTGAAACATGGACGATAAATAGTTTGGACAGGAAGAGAATAGAAGCTTTCGAAATGTGGTGCTACAGAAGAATGCTGAAGATTAGATGGGTAGATCACATAACTAACGAGGAGGCATTGCATATAATTGGAGAGAAGAGGAGTTTATGGCACAACTTGACAAGAAGAAGGGACCGATTGGTAGGACATGTTCTGAGGCATCAAGGGATCACAAATTTAGCATTGGAGGGCAGCGTGGAGGGTAAAATTGTAGAGGGAGACCAAGAGATGAATACACTAAGCAGATTCAGAGGGATGTAGGTTGCAGTAAGTACTGAGACATGAAGAAGCTTGCACAGGATAGAGTAGCATGGAGAGCTGCATCAAACCAGTCTCAGGACTGAAGACCACAACAACAACAACGTTATGTTCATTCTGTGTCTCCATTGTTTTCTCTTGTACTGCCTGTGGCTGAAGAGCGGCGTACTGTTTCGCTGCCAGCCCACCTTGTATAAGGTGTAAAATGACAATAAAGAAAAAAAAAAACAATAAGCTCAGCCTGCCAGTCTAACCTTGCATACGTCTCAGGATATATCGCCTCACATTAGACAGTGTATTTACTTTCGTGTTTTCTTTACGAGTGGACGTGGTTGTCTTTTCTCGTTTTCTTGACTCTGTTGTCCATTCTTGTTGTTGTCGTGAGGTCCTTCATTGGTCGTGTCTGTTCTCTCCCGTTGTGTTGTTATTCGCGGGCTGCTCCGCGGGTCCCACTGTGTTTCCGTCACTTCAACCCTGTGACTGTTCCAGTTGCCGTTACAACAAAGTCACTGAAAAAAGTTCTTAGTACTGCCCAAGAGTTGATACCATGACGTCTGCACCTGTAGTGTGCTATTTAGCTACTGAAACTACAAATATAACAGTCCCGCATATTACTTTTGAACATATGTGGGACGCTACACTAATATGAAAGAAAAGTGTACAACACTTAAGCATGACAGCTGTAAACACACCGCTACTACAGGAAGAAATATTGGTGTTTAATGTCCCTTTGATGAGAGATGAAGAACCAGTTCCAGCTGAGGAAAGTTGAGGTTGGAAAGTAGCAGAGGTCTTACTAGAGCAACAACACCAGAAAGTGTCTTAAAAGTTTAAATGTGGTTATGTGATGGGAAATTTAGCCACCTCCCCCCCCCCCCCCCAATTGCAATAATAGTTTGCTACCACTTCACCAGTAGTGGAACAAGGGCGGCGTCACCCCCCTCTGCATTGTTGACAAATTTATTCAAAATGGCGCCGATAGATACGGCAACTTTGTAATGACATCATGGTGGGAAGTTCAAATTTTTGTGGGAAAAGCAGGTCAATTGAGCTACCTCCGTTAACCTAACCTTTTTCCCCTTCTCCCCCATAAAATGCTGTACCTAAGAAAATTGCTGGAAAAGTTTGGCAGGAAAATAGGCCACTTGGGCTACCTCCACTAACCTAAGTCATTGGACCACCACCTCTTCCTTGGAATTGCCGGGAAAAGGACTCATCCTGCACTGGGCTGCTGGAGAGGAAAGACTGTACTTTATTTATTTTCAGTGGGAAGTTGGAACAATTTATTTAGGGATGGATTTCACGGAGTTTATTTATTACACTGATGTGTTTGGGGTCACAATACACAGCATACAGAGCTGCAAACTACATATAAATCACGGAAATAATGCAGTATATTGATGTACAGACACATTGTCAAAGTAATGCATGTAAAACGCTCTGCAGACATTCTCACTAATTATGAACAGTTGAAATAATGCTTTGCCCAGCCTACAGACCTGTTCACAAAATAATGCAACACACACATTCACTACACATAAAATTGTCAATGCATATATAGAACTCAGCCCACATGCTCACAACACTTAAACAGCAGAAAATAATGCAGTGCGCAGCCACTCACTGCACGTGAAATCACTTTCGAACTATTGTTAAGAAATTCTACTGCAGTATATCAGTGAATTGTTCCCTACAGAGGTCCAATGCGCTTGTGCACCAGTATGGCCAGACCTGCAAAGTGACGATGTAACCATCAGCTGATGGGCCAATTGGTGTCCATTCGGGTCCTGCAAGCATTAGGTTCGGGCATCCCTTTCATAAATGACACTTGCGAAATTCCTGTCAAAACACATATTTACCTGGCCACTGTGGCTGATGCACAGCTGCAGGTCCAGTGCCGAGCAAGAGATGTTTGCACAGCAGTTCACGTTCGCAGGTGCAGCTAGAAGATTGTCAGGGTTACACTGACATCAGGAGTCTATGTAAATAACAGCCAAATCTCCCTCTTGACGTGCTATAGAAACCTTTTGAAGTGCTTCCCAGAATAACACAGGATACATTCTTCCTAGCAATTCCAACAGGGCAGCTGATCCATTACATATCAGTCCCTGCACATAAATCGTAAAGTGTCAGAGAAACAGTTAACAGTCGCTATTGTCGTAAGAGCTTTCGTGATGTCTGAGCTTGCCTGCATGGAAATTCTTGTTCTAACAGGACCTGGTTACGAAAATAGCTCGGAATAATACCAACTGCATTCTCACTGATGGTCCTAATGGCACATCACGTGTTCCCTTCCTGGAAATCGTGACGTCCTGATTTCAACATGTCTCAGAAAAAGTAAACATTCTCACTGTTAAAAGCATTCATCATGCCTGTGCATGCTTTTGAAAACACTGTTAATCATAAAAGCATTCTTGTTATTTGGAAAGAGAGACAATGGTCGCATCAATCCCTTCCAGGAAATAGTGACGTTCCATAAAAGCTTCTCATTATCTACCCATCCAAATGAAGCTCTCTCACTGGTCACCTCAGTCTATATATAAATCCACAACCAACCACACCCCTCTGTGTGTGCGTGTGTTTTATTCTCCAAGATGAAGAGTGTAGCGGCAAGAGGCGTAGAGTTCTAGAGACAGGATTACCAACTGAGTAAATAAGTGGTATTTTGAGTGTAAATTTTTGTGTGTATGTTAAATTTGCTTTATTAATTCCGTCTCCTTGTTATAGTACAGCTCCAGGAATTTATCTTGGAGTGTGAGGAGAGACAGGAGGGGGCTGGACCTTGGCAGACTCTCAACGTCCAGCCATCCATGGTGGGTTCACAGCTACCATTGCCATATGAGTATAATTTTCCTTGTAATTTGTTCTTGTATAGTAGTGATTCAAAATCTTCTTATTTCATACTTTTTTTTCAATTTATGCATCTTGCTTTTTGTTGTTGTGAGCAAGACAAGACAAACCAATTGCCTGATGCCGATTCTGACAAGGACAGTGATATGCCTGAATGGGACAGACAAAGGGTCATTGAACCAGAGGAGGATGTAATCTGGCCCTGCTAAATGATGATGATGATGATGATGATGATGATGACTTCTTTGAGGGTGTGGTGGAGATTTCCGATGAAGTGTTAATGCCTTGCAGCCAGAGCGAAAAATGTAATCACTCACTCTGCTTATAACCTTGAGATCGTCAGTATTCTTTCTTTCACTGTGCCAGCAGCGGTAAGCAATGTACTTAACTATAATTTTTTTATTTCTTCTTTTACAGCAGTCCCGTCTTCGCAGCCACAACACAGTGTGGCGCACATACCAATGGTGGCTAAATCTTCTTCATCCCCAAAGCGGCGCCCCGTAAGGCATGCATCACCTATAAGGATGCCGCTAGTTGCCGCGAGGGAACTGCAGCCACCGCTGCCCAAAACACCACCGCTCTGGCGTCCATGAGCCAAGCAACGAGCCACCACCCCTCAAGTTATTGGGTCAGTTCTGCAGCAGCAGTAGCAGCAACAACAGCATTGAGAACCATCACCGCAGCCTGGCTGTTCCCATCAGTCTGACCTGGTAACACTGCAGCATCCTCCTCCATCATCATCATCATCATCATCATCATCATATGAGCCTTGTCAGAATCGGTGTAAAAGCAAATGGATTGGTGAATACCGACTGGCCCCTCCTCAACACCATCATCAACAGGGTGGACTCAGAATGAAAATGCGGGGCATGTCAATTGCCGGGTGGTTTCGTAAATCCACCTTGAGTGCTATACTGGCCCGGTTTTCCGAGATGGAGGTCGGAGGGTCAGCTAAAGCACTCAGCTGAATACTACACCTTGTAACGGAACATATTAAAGGCTTTACTTTAATGAAGTATGTGATACCCTCCAAATTCAACCAGTTTAACGAGTATTTATGATTATAGAAGAGTTATTGTGTATGTTAACAATGATTGCACAACATGTCTCCATAAACAGTCAACCCATTAAATTATACTGAATAACTGACCCACACAAAAGTTAATATCACTTGATCACTGATACAGCAAATGTCATCATGTAAAAACACTAAGTTTATCTTAAATAATTAATATGAAGTACGAAAAATAGTAGCCAACTTTGGTATTTTGGATCTCCTTAAATAAAAATCACCCAGTGAAACCTATTTGTTCACTAGGAGCGTTTTCACTCAGTATTCACGTAATCAATCCTATTTTAGACGAAAACCAATGTAATTCTTAATAATTCATGTTACTTACTTATTTATGCAAATTAGAGAAGTCAATTGACAAACTTCTAAAAAATGGCCTTTTTGTAACAGAGAATTATTCTGTCAAGTCAACAAATCTGTCTGTCATTTTGGGACTAGTGTAGCAGGGGATACAACCCGTCGGCTTTGGACACTGACGTCACAAGTCGCCAATCGAGAAGCGATTCTTCTTAGTGTTGTAGCTCCCTTCAGTGGCTGATAAGTGTTTTTTGGCTTTTTTAAAAAAAATCTCACGAGATAGAATAAACAGATCCACTTTATTAAGCAATCAGTAAAAAAACGAAACTGAAACATAACAGCAAAAGCGAAAATGGTAAACTGCTATCTGGCGACTTGTGACATCATTGTCCAAAGCCGACGGGTTGTATCCCCTGCTGCACTAGACCCGTCATTTTCATAACATGTTAAATTATGTCACTCGATGCAAATTAATAACTTACCTGCACAAATTATGATAACAGATGTACATGTGACTTATAAACTATATATCTTTTTAGTAGTTCTTTGACAATGTTATAAATACAAGCAACAAGAAGGGTCGAGGAGGCAGTCGGAATGTCACTTTGGTAAAGTGTGTTTGTGTGTTATTGTCTGAGGTGGATAAACAATGCAAAGATCATGTAAAGGAAGTACTACTTTGTGTTGTGTCATGGTCTTTGGTGGACAGTGGAATTAAGATGGCCACCAGAGTAATAAATATATGAAGGTTACATATTTGTTGGTTTTGCTCGTTCTTTATCATCAAAAGCACATAAAAAACACGGACCTCATGTTTTTAACCCTAGACAACCAGATTTAGAGCCAGCATCAGCATCGAGACACAGCAGCGATCCAGCAAGCAGCAGCGATTACTACAACGCATTTTAATGGCGCCAACCAAACATCAAGTGCTAACAAGCTCCGTAAACGGGAGTGAAATAGTGCGATTACAGCAATTAGCTATATCAATGACTAGGTGACCATTACAAAGGTGGGGGCTCGTCCGGGATCTTTAAGTGCATCGATGATAATAGTGCAGCGATAAATTTCGTAAGTGCTTAGCACTTCAAAAAAAAAAAAAAAAAAAAAGTTTATTTGTGCAGTGTGGCAACAGTGAAGATATGTCAAAGTGAAAAACAAAAAAACGTGTGTATGTGCGATTACGAAAAACTATCATCACACCGCTCGGAAGATTAACGTCTGGATTGTCAATGGAATTCATCAATCAAGATAAAACCGTATAGATGTGAAGAAAGCCAACAAGAACACCGATCACGACATCATAGCATAGCTACATAAAGCAAGGTATTTTGTTGTTGTAAAAATTATAGTTAACATGTCTCTACCTGAGAGTGATGAGATCGTAGGAAATGTAAAAATTGAACCAGGGGATGGTGAACAATTAAATTTAACAGAGTGGCTAGCAGAGTTTGCAACTCAAATAAGCTCGCAACTTAAACAATCGAGTGAACAAGTAAGTTTGAAACTTAAAGAAAACACAGATAGACTGGATAAGTTAAGTTTGAATTTTGATCTATTAACCACTCATCTCAATGAGAAGTGTGAGGAAATTAAAACTACCCTCAGTAAGGACACTAGCGAACAGCTGATACACTTCAGAAAAGAATTTCAAATTAAAGTTGAAAGTTTAAATGAAAATATACAAGCTAACACAGACAGCATTGCTGTCATCTACAACAGAGTAGATACTGAAGTTGAAAGATTAGATCAGAGAATAGACAAAACATCAGAAAACCTTAAACAAGAATACAACCTGTATACCACTAATGTAGATACAAAAGTAGAAAAGATACACACTAAATACACACAATTGGAAGATGCATTGATGTCAAAACAAATGTTTTACAATCAAAATACAATGTATGGGCACATCCAAGTGAAATGCTTTCCTGGTGAAAATCTGCACCCTATTGACTTTATTCATCAATGTAAGGATATGTTTGTTGTAGGAATGACAGATAACATAAAAATTAAGTTAGTAAAACGGTTTCTAGAAGGGGAGGCCCTATCCTGGGCAAATGAGAATAATGATTCTTGGAATACTTTTGAAGAGTTTGAAGCTAAATTCATTTGTAAATTTTGGTCACAATCCATACAAGCCAGATTAAAGTCAGAATTTCTAAATGGACCAGTGTATAGAGGGAAAATAGGGGGAATGCAAAATTTTTGCAGAGACCAATTGAAAGAACTTGCTCATTTGAATAACTCATTTGATGTTATGACACAAATTGATGTTTTAAAAAGAAGGTTACCAGAGAGACTGCAGTGGGAATTGGTCCATGGACCAGACGATTCAATGGAAGAGTTCCTGAAATTTGTAGATAGATTAGATAGGGCCTTGGAAAGAGAAAATAACCAAAGATTTGGCTCTGACAACAACCAGTATGGGGGATGGAACAGGAATGTAAATAGAGATTATTATGGGAGGAGAGACTTTGAAAATTCTGGAAATAATGCTCCAAATAGGGGAGATAGGAGATATGAAAATGATTTCAGAAACAATACACAGGAGGGAGGATGGAGGAGAGATAACAGGAATGATAGAAATAGGTATTGGGGAAGAGAACAAGATAGAAGGGGGTTTGTTGAAACTAGTGAACAAAACGACAACTACAAACGGACAGACCGAGGGAACCAGCCGGGAAACGGTGGACAGTCCCACTAGATGTCCGTAGTTTTGGGGCTAGACAATATTATGATAGGACAACATTTAACCGAAACTGGAAAAGGAGAGGATACAATGTAAAGAGTAAATACCATGAAAATACTGATGTTGTTAGAATGAATAAATTAGAATTTAATAAAAGGTTTTGGGATACTATGAGTAAAAGTGATACAGTTAATAAAAACAGTGTTCAAGCACAGGTAGTTAGGGAAAGTGCAGAAGTTGAAGGTATTGCAGAGTTCCATAGTTGGGCTGAAAAAGATACTGGCGTTAATAACAAGTCAGACACACCACAAATAGAATCTATTTTGGGGGGTTTATTTGATAAGAAGGGGGATGCCGAAGTGTTTAATGGAGCCAAAGACTCAATTGCTGAGATTCAGATACATAGGGGAGAAACTGAAGATGGGGTTGTTGTGGAGGAGGAGGAAGAAGTAATAGAGGGACATTTAAATAATGATCCTAAATCAAGTGATGTTATTGATGAGAGTGTGGAGGAAGAAATAAAAGTATTTGTAGAATTGAGAAGTGATTATGTAGTAAAGGTAAGTGATGTGACAAACATGGGTAATAATGAGGTTAATTTAAGTGAAATGCAGACTAGGGAATGTGCATCTGAGGACAAGCTATTGCCTATTGGGAACTATGAAACACTAATCTATGAGAATGGTGGTAATAATAATAATAATAATAATAAAGAAAATATAAAGGGATGGAATGTAAATGTGTGTTTTCAAGAAAAAGGGGAAAAGTTTTTAGAAGTTTTGTGGAACAACTATGGAAACAGTATAAACAAAGATGCCTTTTGGAAAGAATTAGCAAAGGTAAGTGCAACCTTGTATCCTACATGGTGGACAAAAATCCGTAGTGGACTTTATAAAAAATGGGGTGAAAACAGTAGTTTGTTAAGTGACAACACAGTGTTAAGAGGAACAGATGAAAACAAAGGTTTATGTTTAAATGTCAATGCTTTGCAAACAGAGAGGGATGTGTCTAAGTGTAGGAAAGAGACATTAGACTTAGGAACTAAAGAAATTGAAAATGATCTATTGTTTGAAATTACTGAAATAGACAAAGATGTTGAGCTAGGTTGCCCATATGTTAAAGTAAACATTGACAAGTGGGAAGGACGAGTGTTAGTAGACACAGGAAGTTCTGTTTCTGCCATCACTTCTAGACTTAGAGATAAGCTCAGAAATTCTCAACATTTTCCTGAGATGCCAGTTGTTGGATTAAAAGTGAAAGGAGCTACAGGCAGAGCCAGTAAGGTAGTTAAGAAACAAGTGTTACTTACTTTTAAAATTGATAACCTAAATTTTGAACATGGATGCTTAGTAGTAGATGGCCTGAATGAAAATTTCATTTTAGGTATGGATTGGATATTAAAAGTGAATGCTGGGTTTAATTTTACAGCAAAACAAATGTGTATTATAGAACCTGTTAAGCAACAAAGCTGTGTAGTGAATTTGTTAATTTTAAACTGTGGTGACAGCTGTAACCACATTCAATCAGTGTATCATGAAAATGAGGATGTTTATTACCCGGATGAGAACTTAGGGGATGGCTTGGCTCTGAGCACTATGGGACTCAACTGCTGAGGTCATTAGTCCCCTAGAACTTAGAACTAGTTAAACCTAACTAACCTAAGGACATCACACACATCCATGCCCGAGGCAGGATTCGAACCTGCGACCGTCGCGGTCTTGCGGTTCCAGACTGCAGCGCCTTTAACCGCACGGCCACTTCGGCCGGCCCTTAGGGGATGATGCAGAGGGTCAAGAGTTTGAGAAGTTAGTAGAGAAAAAACTGGGGGAAGCTGAAAGCCTAAATAATACACAGAAGGAAAAATTAAAAGAGTTATTATGGGAATTCCAGGATGTGTTTGATGATAGACCTGGTAGAGTGAAATATTATCAATGTAAATTACAGTTAAAACCTCATGCGCCTTTCTTTATGAAACCGTATGGAATACCATTTGCAAAAAGAGACGCTGTGGAAAAAGAAATACAAAAAATGGAAAATTGGGAAGTTATAGAAAGAAGTTGCAGTGCCTACAACAACCCGTTGGTCATTGTAAAAAAAGGAGACAATAGCGTTAGGATTGTATTAGACTCCAGACATCTGAACAAGTATCTCATCAGAGAAAACGACCACCCAGAAAGTATAGATGAGCTGTTAGGTAAATTTGAGTGTGTCAAACATATGACAAGCCTAGATCTCACTGCTAGTTTTCATCAAGTTGAACTTAGTCCTGATTCGAGAAAATATACAGCCTTTTTATATAATGGTAAATGCTATCAGTATACAGTCGTTCCATTTGGTCTCAATGTATCAGTTGCGGAATTCATCAGAGCATTAGATTTTGTACTTGGTCATGAAACTAGTTCAAAATTAACCATTTATGTAGATGACATTTTAATCACTGGGAAAACTTGGGAAGAACACCTTGAACTATTAAGGGAGGTATTTATAAAACTCAGAAAGGGAGGAATGACATTAAAATTAGAAAAATGTAAATTTGGGCTAGAGGAGTTAAAATTTTTGGGACACATCATTACAGAACAAGGGATTTTGCCAGACAAAGACAAAATAAAAGCCATAGAAAATTTTCCAACACCTAGAAACAAGAAACAACTCAAATCATTTTTCGGCTTCACAGGATTTTACAGGAAATTCATCAGTAATCAAGCATTAAATGCAGTTTGTTTGTATAACTTACTTTAAAAAAATGTAGTGTGGGATTGGACACCAGAATGTGAAGATGCTTTTAACAAAATCAAAACGCAACTATGTAACAGCCAACTTCTACATAGACCAGACATGTCAAGTCCTTTCTGGCTAGCTACTGACAGCAGCGATGCAGGGTTAGGAGTACATTTATTTCAAGAAAAGGAAGTAAACGGAAAAATGGAACACCGAACAATCGCATTTGCCAGCAGAATTGTTCAAAAACATGAAAAACACTACACAGTGACAGAAAAGGAATTACTAGCTATACATTGGGGTTTTACAAAATTTAGAAATTACCTCTTGGGACATAAAGTAATAGTACAGACAGACCTCAAAGCATTAAGCTATCTCCAAGAGTGCAGGTTATACCATAACAGACTTACCAGATGGGCCATGTTTCTCCAGCAGTTTGATTACGAAGTGAGGTACATTCAGGGAAAACAAAATGTGGTAGCAGACGCTTTATCAAGACTACCTTTGGGAAGTGATTTGGAGGGAAGTAGTGGAGAGGATGAGAAAATTTTCAAAATTATGTATCTAAAGGGTATTAAAGAGGAAAAGGAAATACAAAAAATCTGTAACGACATTAGGAGGTTTCAGAACCACGATGAAAACTGGAAACTAGTCAAAAGTTGCATAGGAAAAACTGGGGGAGAAAAGGTAGAAGCATACTATAAAGTACACAAGGGGATACTATTCAGAAGACCTAAACCCGATTTAGACTATTGGAAACTGTGTTGGCCTGAGCAACAAATAGATACGCTCATTACTTATGTACATGAAAGCTTTGGCCACTGTGGCACCACTAAGTGTATCCAAAAAATACAGGAGAACATTTATTTTTACAACATTAGCAGAAGAGTAAAGAAAAAGTTATCAACATGTGACAGATGTCAGAGGGTAAAAGTGACAAACCAAACAACCAGGGGAATAATGCAGAACATATTACCCACAAATAGACTCGATCTCGTTGCAACTGACATCTACGGACCGTTACCCAAGACAAGGGGGGGTTACAGTTATATTTATGTCATGGTAGACATCTTCTCCAAATTTATAAAGCTTTATCCCTTAAGGAAAGCTACCAGCAAACAAATAGTTTCAAAAATTACAAGTAATTATTTCAACACTGTGGGAAAGCCTAAGGCAATACTTTCAGACAATGGGTCTCAGTTCACCTCTAAATACTGGAAAACTTTTATTGAAGACACGGGAATTAAACACATTTTAATATCTGCTTACCACCCATCAAGCAATCCGGCTGAGAGATACATGAGAGAGATTGGAAGACTGTGCAGAACCTACTGTAGCCAGAACCACACTAATTGGTTAGAGTACATAAATAGTTTTGAAGAAATAATGAACAGCTTACAGCACTCTTCCACTGGGTGTTCCCCACACGAAATAATGTACAACCAATACCCTGCTAGTTTCTTCACTGAAAACATAGAGTATCCACCTTGGAAAATTATGTCGCCCCAAGAAAGAGAAGACTGTGTACGGGAAACTATGAAAAAACAAGGGGAATTGAGAAAAAGGCGACATGCAGCCAAAGGAAAAGCTACACAGTTCAAACCAGGGGACCTTGTACTCGTCAAGACACAAGAGAAATCAAAATTATTGTCAGCCGAACTTAAAAAGTTTTTTGATATTTACATTGGTCCATTTGAAATAAAAGAAAGCCCACATCCTAATGCGTATAGACTTATCTTTCCCAGATCAAGAAGGTTATTTGGATTAAGAAACATCACTGAATTGAAACCATATAAACATGATTAAGCACATTTCCCTGTTTGAATACAGTTACTTACCCATTTTCCGTAAAGCATTTTATCAGCAAAGATTTTTACTGGGTGTGTCAAATACCAACTACCACTCATCCTACAGACCCTGGAAAAGTTCCAGATCTCTGAGAGAATGTTTTTATATTTGTATTTTCACTATTGAATATTAAATTTTGAGACATCTTCCTTACTTGCAACGGGCAATAAGGTGACAAACATTTATTACTTTCTTTTTGTATTGTTGAATATGGGGCATACTTGCACCAAATAAGACAATGTAAAAAATTGTTGTGCAAGACCCATCATTTTGTTACTATTGTTTTCTTAGGCATAAGATTTGTGTACAATTTTCTACAGCTAATCAGATGTTCACCAAGTTTGATGTTTGTGTTATGTTGTGACCAATTTAAGTGTCCAATTTTAGTATTAATTTGTTCTTGTACTATCTTGACTGTGTCTCAATGGGAGACAAGTTTTTTTAATATTTTCTTTTTTTTTAAATGCATATTATATTCATACATGTGACTTCTCTAGTGTTTGTGTTTATATATCATGTCCATACTTATAATTATGTTCTTTGTTTTCATTTCCTTTATGTGGCTCAAAATGAGCAGACAGCTACAATATTTTTCCTATGGACATCTGAACTGTCAATCTATGTAATATATTTATGTTCCTTCTATTATCTTGATTATTCTGTGACTCAATGAGTGCTGACTTTGAAATAATTTTCATATATTTTTTTTTATATCTTAAGATCGCATGTGATATATTTGTGTCTGTTTTTGATCATTTTCCATGTGGCTCACTGGGAACAAAGATTAACAGTTTTTTTTTTTTTTGCTTTCAGATATTACTAAATATTTTTATTATGCTGTCATACTGAGGGCCATAACACAAAGTGCATTTGAAACAACACAACTAAAATATTTGCAGGAAACAGTCATTGTATACATACACATTATGCATAGTAAAGAAAAAAAAAAAAAAAAATTATTAAAATAGTACTTTTCCAAATTTTAACCATTTGACACATTTGTCCTAGTCGGCTAATATCATTAACATTCTGTAAATGATATTACCCGAGGGGGGTATTGTAACGGAACATATTAAAGGCTTTACTTTAATGAAGTATGTGATACCCTCCAAATTCAACCAGTTTAACGAGTATTTATGATTATAGAAGAGTTATTGTGTATGTTAACAATGATTGCACAACATGTCTCCATAAACAGTCAACCCATTAAATTATACTGAATAACTGACCCACACAAAAGTTAATATCACTTGATCACTGATACAGCAAATGTCATCATGTAAAAACACTAAGTTTATCTTAAATAATTAATATGAAGTACGAAAAATAGTAGCCAACTTTGGTATTTTGGATCTCCTTAAATAAAAATCACCCAGTGAAACCTATTTGTTCACTAGGAGCGTTTTCACTCAGTATTCACGTAATCAATCCTATTTTAGACGAAAACCAATGTAATTCTTAATAATTCATGTTACTTACTTATTTATGCAAATTAGAGAAGTCAATTGACAAACTTCTAAAAAATGGCCTTTTTGTAACAGAGAATTATTCTGTCAAGTCAACAAATCTGTCTGTCATTTTCATAACATGTTGAATTATGTCACTCGTTGCAAATTAATAACTTATCTGCACAAATTATGATAACAGATGTACATGTGACTTATAAACTATATATCTTTTTAGTAGTTCTTTGACAATGTTATAAATACAAGCAGCAAGAAGGGTCGAGGAGGCAGTCGGAATGTCACTTTGGTAAAGTGTGTTTGTGTGTTATTGTCTGAGGTGGATAAACAATGCAAAGATCATGTAAAGGAAGTACTACTTTGTGTTGTGTCATGGTCTTTGGTGGACAGTGGAATTAAGATGGCCACCAGAGTAATAAATATATGAAGGTTACATATTTGTTGGTTTTGCTCGTTCTTTATCATCAAAAGCACATAAAAAACACGGACCTCATGTTTTTAACCCTAGACAACCAGATTTAGAGCCAGCATCAGCATCGAGACACAGCAGCGATCCAGCAAGCAGCAGCGATTACTACAACGCATTTTAATGGCGCCAACCAAACATCAAGTGCTAACAAGCTCCGTAAACGGGAGTGAAATAGTGCGATTACAGCAATTAGCTATATCAACGACTAGGCGACCATTACAACCTGGACATCCATATAGATGTCTATGATCTGGTAAATGGAGGGTCAAGCTATATTAAGCTCCCTAAAGATATAGCTAACAAGAGAGCATGCAATAATGTTGAAAATAAAATCAACCAGGTTTGTTTCGCATGATCAGTCCTGGCTTGTGAGAGAAATTACAATTACATAGATCATCCTCAGTATCCCAGTACACACCATGTAGGTGATAATATTCATGGGTGTTATAACTTTGATGGTATCGATTTCCCCATCAAGATGCAGGACATACATAAATTTGAGGCACAAAATACTGGAATATTGGTTCATGTTTATGGCCTGGAGAAGAAAAGCAAGTCAGATGAGCGAGACAAGCACATTGTTGCCAGGCGCTTTCATTTCTCAAAATTTGCAGGTGAGCGTGAGCTGCACGTGAACATGCTGATCTTCTCTGAAGGTGATAATTATCACTATGTTTGGATCAAAGACATGTCTTGACCCCTTTACAGCCAGTGTCGAAAAAGTAACATAAAAAGCGTATTTTCTTAAGGTGTCTGAATTATTTCTCCTCAGACAAGTTATTAGTGGCGTACCTAGCAGACTGCATTTCCAATGGCCCGGTAGGTGCTATCACGCCTACTGAGGAAAACAAATTCAAAAAGTTTAAGAATGCTCACCGCCAGGAGCAATGCCTGTTTGTAGTGTATGTCAACTTTGAATGCCTCCTCGCTCCTGTGACGCACTGTGGAGGTAACCCTACAGCCTCACACGTCACATTTACAGAAAACCACGTACCATATTTGGCAGTGTATCAAACTGTATCGTCATATGATTCCAGTCTTAACAGCTACAAATGTTATGTCAGGGATAATCCTGAAGTTTGGCTGCTCACTGAGCTCAAAAAACTTTCAAGGGAAGTTGATAACCTTTACAGCGACAACATACCCATGACCAAATCGAAGGAGAATGAAAATTTGTATAATAATGAGGAGGAAAATGACTACTTTGAAAAAAGAAAAAGAAGAAATGGGAACGGCTTCTTCCATACATTAATTAGCTAGTATTTTAATTTAACTCTTCAAACAGAGCGTTTCAGCAACTTTATACAGACCACAACCAGCTGCCTACATACTTGCAAACATAAACACAATATATATTCTTGAGTACACTGCACATAGAATGGCTACTACATTCTTTTATTTCAACTTTAAATATTTGGATATTTTCAGTTTCTTGTCATAAGCCAATATATAACCAATTATAACGTTTTGCACCAGAATAAATAAGCTCCATTCTGAAAACTAGAGATTTATATTTAATCTATATCAAAATTATATTTAATTCTAATATTGTGTTAGTGAATTTATGAATTCACCCTAAATTCACATTTGTCATCAACCAGAAATACCAGTATGGAGCATATGACTGACATGTAAGTATATGAAATCTTAGCTCCCTGAAGAGGCTTCTTCAAGATATTTACTTGTCAACTTGACAAAATGTTCTTATTTCAACCTCTGTAGCAATCATTTTTTTTTTTCATTTAAACTTCAGCAAGTTGCAGATTATACCATAGGACAGAACTGAGTCAGACAAGTGCATGCAATGTAGTTGTAGTTGCAAATATGGAAAAACATTAGCTGTATAATGGAGTGACAACAAAAAATTTTTTGTGCTGGACCTAGAATTGTGGCAGATTTCTGGCTTATTGATAGCTGTCAGTTTACCATTAGCTACCTGTGTATTCTCCATGTATGTCGCCAACCTGCACTTGTACATCTGTTATGTATATTCCTGTACAGGAGAGATATTTTAATTGAAAGTCACTAGCCCAGTATTGGTGGATAAATAAAATACTGCAGTGGCTTTGTTGTTCTGAAGTACAATGCAATGTTCCTTTAGATGTGCATCCATGTGGAAAGGAACAGGCACACATTGGACAACCGTCAACTGTATAACTGAATGACAATAATGAAAATTTGTGCTGGACCAGGACTCAAATGCGGATTTCCCACTTATCGCGAGTGGTCACCTTACCATTAGGCTATCTGAGCCAGACCCAAATTTCCATATGTTGTCAATCATGTGTCTGTAACCAGCATTCATATGTTAATTATGTATATTGCCATACAAGAGTGACATTTTTAATTGAAAGACACTTGCTAATTGTCGGTGGATAGTTATAGTATTGCAGTGCCTGTGTTGTTCATAATTATGATGCAATGTTCCTGAAATTGGAATGATCACATAGATAATATTTTGAGGGAGGCAAACCAAAGACTTCATTTTACTGGCAGAGAACTTAGAAGATGCAATAGGTCTACTAAGGAGATTGCCTACATTATAATTGTCCATCCTGTGCTAGGGTATGACTGTGCAGTATGGTACCCTTACCAGATGGGACTGACGAGAGGACATTGAAAAAGCTCAGTGAGGGGCAGCTCATTTGGTATTATCAAAAAATAGGGGAGAGAGAGATGGACATGTTACATGACTGATGATGCCAGCCATTAAAACAATACTGTTTTTCAGGGCAGTGATATCTTTTCAGCAAAGTCCGTTTTTCCCATTCACTGTTACAGAGTGGAACGGTAGAGGAATAGTAAAAGTGTTTTGATGAACCCTCTGCCAGGCACTTAAAGGTGACTTACAGAGTATTCATGCAGGTGTAGCTCAAGGTGACACTACCTCAGAGGTGCAATGAGATTTATTGTTACTTCAACTGATGTTGCTAAATAAAATGATGTACTATCGTGTAGGAGATGTGATGAGATGAACGAAAATTTTGTCATACTCCCGTGTCATCTCTCACTACAGGACCGGTATGTAGAGCTATCATCACTATCTGACTGCGTATTGGCTATTCTGATGTTGTGGTAGATAATTGCAGGTGGCCTTGTGATTGCGATTGAGTATGGAAACATAATAGCAGTGTAGAATCTTACTGTGAATGGTGTTTTGCACTATCGTCAATATCTTGGCTATTTGTGTGTCAAGTCATGGCAATACAACTGTTGTGCAAACCTTATGGACAAAAAGTTCGTAATTTTCACAAGATGTGTCTCTGCCAAGTAATATGGTTCAATGAAATGTGGGCCATTCATAGAAAGAATTGCTACAGTGTATTAGAGAAGGTTACTGAAAGAAGTGCGCAATGAGAACAGAAATAACTTCATTCAAAGTCGAATTACACTAAAGTGTCTGCGTTTCATGATGGTCCCCTGGTATTACAAATGGCGGGACATGGGTCTTAATGGAATGTGTGATCACCACTGATATGTTTTCCTACTGGATCTCACACGTGCTCGATGAAATTTACGTCACGGGACAGGCCAGCCCATTTGCCAAATATCCTCCTACTCCAAGAGCACCTCCAACAGAGCTGTTCGATGCGGCTGGACATTATTACTCATCAGGAGCCCTGTACGAAACTTAAGTGCTTTCATAGTTTTAAATAATGACAGTATTTGGGATAAGAATGTAGTTGGGATACAGATGGTTTGTGAACTGATAAAAATTCTTTAAAAATAAACCAAAAAAGTGAAATAATAATCATAAATTTATGACGCACACTTTTCTATATATTTCCACACAGAAAATTTGAACGAAATTGTTTCCAGAGCTTTAGTATATCTAATTGTAAATGATATATTGCATAAGAATTTGAGCTTCATGAACTTTTTATTTTTCATTTTCCTTAAGGGATAAGAAAATGTTGGTTGATTTATTTTGTCCTGAAATGGCTACATGCGACTGCCTGTAAGTAAAGAATGGATATGGTAAATACGATTTGAAACTTTGTCCCCATAACTTGCTTATAGTGACAGCAAATGCAATTTTAATTCGCTTCTTACCTGGTATTCACTAAGACCTCAAATAAATTCTAACTGTATTTCAGGATTCTGATTGCATTTCGTACTTCATGTAAGCACGTTAGGCCATAGCAGCAATACGTAAATCATAATTTATGTTGGCAGGGGCTAATGTTTTTGTCATTTCGAAAGGCGTATTCGTATAGGAATGTCAACCTGTAGAACAGGCAGAGATAATGGACTACTGCAGTGGTCACCGTCATAGTCTATGACACTGATGTATACAAATTATCCAGTTAATAAGATGTAATTTGTAATAAGATAAAATGAAAAGTGAGTTTCTTGTTCGTGAGTAAGAGGTTAGCTTCACAAACTACAGGTATGATGCCGGACATCTATGATGCCCTTTTGCCTACGATAGTTCAAAATTTTCGACAAATAGTAAGTCTTAGCACAAAACCGGTATGCAGTATGAGAAACGATTAAAAATTTTCTAATGATGCCTCAGTCATCTGTGTACGATTAGCATGTCTTGAAGAAAAGGGATGTTGACTTGAGAAGTAATATATATGAATAAAACAGAAGCCAGTGCCGAATGCACCTTTGGAAAGACAAACGTGGGGAACAAGTATAATGTCGCAATAACATTATGCCTTTGCCCACCATTAACACCTGCACCATGAAAACAATCATGTTAGACAATGTTCCAGGATGCATTAGCTATTACCACCTCTCACCACTTGGGGGAAGATTCAACTTCCCAGAAATAGTGTTTTGGTACAGCAGTGGATATCTACTATGTGATGTGCAATACCTGACATGTATTTACATTCCCCTAAAAGCTAAAGGTATCATTTTGCTACAATGGAAGAGTAAAAATAATGTGTTTCACTTTCTGACTTTCAGTAATAGAAAAAGATCAAAAAATGTTGTGTGAAAGAGCTGTTGGCTGTGGTCCAGCTCAAAACATTGTGCTCTAGAGTTTGCCTATGTCACACCAGACTCTGGCCACCAATTGTGGAAGTCGGCTGATAGGGACCGATGGCCAGTCATGTGACTGTGACACGTCATTTACTGAACCAATGATGTATGCTGGTGCACTCGCTCTGCCAAGCATGAAATTATTTCCTTTTTATTTTGACTTTTCATGTGAAATATCTGTGATGAAGCGAATGAATACAGTGTGGTAACTTAACTGGTGTGGCCTTTCTCAGGCAGAATATGTCAAGAGGGATGTTTAAGTGTTAAGATTTCCATGGGAAAAAAGTCAGGATTATTAGTTTGTAGCTGTGTCTGTGACGACCACAGATAAATTCTTCTCTATTATAAGTTTCTTTTCTCAGGCATTATCTCTCGATCTAGGACTGTTATACTCTTAAGATGGCTTCGAAAACATGAAGCTCTGGAAACTTTGTCTGTATTGAGAGTTCTACCATAAAGAAATTGTGAGGTTGATGACGCATAACATACACTGCTACAGATAGGCTAAGTGGTTGGCAGTGAACGCCTTCAAGAATGCTGTTAAATTTCTGATGGAACAAGATGCTGAATGAAAGTGAATAGGCCAATGCATGTATCGTCGTGTAACTAATGCTCTAGTACAAAGCTAAAACAGATGCCCTACACTGATCTCAGTGAAGGTTGTTACGCGAACTATTAAACAATGATAAGTTACTCTCAATGAGTATTCTCATGTTGCTCAAATAATTTGTTTATTGTAAACAAAAATCAGTTTTAAATGCCAGGTAAACATTTCTGACTGTACTGATGTTAGCCTCACAATGATGTAATGTTTCTGTTGTGGTAACAGCAGAGCCACAGCGTCTCCAGCCAATAGGTGATGTCTTCTCTGTGCCCGTGACGTCGACACGTGGTGTTTCTAGTGTATTGGCTGCGCTTATAGTATGCGGATGCCCACCACAATAGAAAAAGAAAACATCGTCAATGATGAGCTGCTGTTATTGCCTGGAAGGTGGGTGTCCACCCCGATACTAATGACTTTGTCGCTGCTGGCTGACCTGTCACAGGGGACATTAGGAGTGTCCAAGACAACCGAGCACACCTGTGGACAACAAAGACACTGATTTAAGTGCTGGTGCCTATGCCACATAAGAGAAATGTCAAATTTCAAGTTTTATGCCAAAACACATAGACCTTACACATAAAGAGTAGAGGGAGGTGCATATCACAAGGAACAGTTCATCAAAAGGAGTCAGTTTCCAAGTATGAAACAAATTTTAAACTGGAAACAATTATTACATTTTAGAAGTTTCGCCTCTTTAGCTGTTACCACGGATTTCAAACGTATAAGCTACAGTTTCTACATTTTATAGTTATACTAGGGGCATCCTCACATTTTAATCTTGTCATGTGGCTTTATGGTTAATGATACTTTGACAAAGGTAATGATATAAATTAATTTTTGCCTAGTGAAGTTACTAGTGCCTATATTTTGTTAATTTTTGTTTGTTTCATTGTGCTCATAATGTTTGTTACTATTTATACCATTAAGTTGCACCATAATATCCAAGAGTGTGAAACTAGCTATGGATGAAACTCAAAAGGAGTCAGTTTCCAAGTATGAAACAAATTTTAAACTGGAAACAATTATTACATTTTAGAAGTTTCGCCTCTTTAGCTGTTACCACGGATTTCAAACGTATAAGCTACAGTTTCTACATTTTATAGTTATACTAGGGGCATCCTCACATTTTAATCTTGTCATGTGGCTTTATGGTTAATGATACTTTGACAAAGGTAATGATATAAATTAATTTTTGCCTAGTGAAGTTACTAGTGCCTATATTTTGTTAATTTTTGTTTGTTTCATTGTGCTCATAATGTTTGTTACTATTTATACCATTAAGTTGCACCATAATATCCAAGAGTGTAAAACTAGCTATGGATGAAACTGGCTAATCGCCTAACATCTTTCAGTACAATCTTCTCGTACTTCCAGCCATGTCAAGAAGTCATACTTCCATGTGTTTCTGGACAAGTTGCTATTAGCCCACTGTGAAGCAGTAACCGACTGTTGCCTGGTTGCTGTCCTCATCTTTACTTAGCCATGGAACCAGCTGCGGCTAAGGCCATCCACATAAGACTTTGAGGATATAGCCTTGGATACAACTCGCAGAAAGTCAAGTTGCTCTTACTACCTTTTCTACAACTCATTCGCTGTCTGTTTCTTTTACAGCAGAGCAATTCAAAGATGCTGTCTTTAGACAAGTGAATGATGTAACTAAGTACTGTAATAATTTACAAATTATCAAGGTCCAATTTTTGAAAGAATATTGGTCTACAGCAATTCAGTGAGAACTGCTCATACATTTCTGGATCGAAGACTAGTTCAACCTGTCCAGGGCACAATGAAGGCAATCTGTAAGTACTGATGTGGGGTGGCTGTACAGTTGTTGTTGTTGTTGTGGGTATAAAACTTTTGTTACCATTCTGTGTTTGGTGAGAACTTGTAGCACCACTCCATGACAATTACGAGAATTATGAACATTTTCTTGAAAGAGTCTAATATTCTCATGGCCCTTACAGTACAGTGCAAAATATAACATAGGAGCTGCGGGAAGGTGGAAGACTCGTGCCACTTATGATGATGTGCATGGCAGGCAACAGAATTTCAATCATTCTGATGACCAGTTTTAAGTAGAAAACTGGCAAGTAATAGTGAGGAACATAAATAAAGTGTATATAGCAGCTGCCACAGGTGACCTTGGTGGGGAGGAGGTGCACTCAGTGGGGGAACAAGATTGCTGAATAGCTTGGTTGGGCAGCTGATGGGAAGTTCTATTGAACTTTGTAAGAATGGAGACACTAATGAGTGGGGGAGACATTCCTGCACCACTGAGTGTGTGTGAAGAGTCACCTGACTTGCATCCCATTTATTATTATGACATAACTGGTGGATTAAATGCTGCTGGTACTATTGGGATAGTGTGACAGTTTGACAAAAAGCAACTGACTGGAACAGGAACAATAAGAAGTAAAAATTCGTTGATGTGGCAAGTGTGAGGACTTCAGGCTCCAGAACAGTATATGAAAGACTGCAAGGAAGCAAGCACTTCTGAACTGCAAGGGAGAGAATTCAAATAAGAATGTTCATTACAAAACACAAGAGTGCCTCTGGACAGCACTAATATGATTTATAAATTCGTATTTGATGGAGATGCCAAATATGACTGCCATCAAGGTTGGACAGCACTCATGCAGTGTGCTTTTAGACTCCCACACTCAATGGTGAATAGGAAGAGCAAAGATAGAAATTCGATGCCTGTGACTGAGTTGGGTAAAAAAAAAAGCCAAAATAAAAGAGTTGTTTTGTGGGGGAGAGCTGGTGCCCATTTCAGCTGATGTCAATCCGATTGTAAAAGTAGCAGTAGGTGGCTTAGAAAGTGAGGTACTGGTTGACAGCTGTTCACAGATTTCAGTGACTTCACCTAGCAAAATGAACACAGTACTACTGCTGACCTGTAACGTTAAAATTTTTGGTGCTACAGGGATGGTGTCCAAAAACAATCCAACATGAAGTCAAACTACTCTTGCAGTTCAAAGTTGTGGTCACAGAATTGCACATGTTTGAGAATTCAGAAACTGTGTTAACATAATCATAGGTATCAATTCTTTAATATAAATTGTTGTGATGTAAATGTCGAGCGGTGTTGTATAATAATGTACATGCAGTGCTAATGTTGGTAATACGCACCTGTGTGTGGTTTTTCTGGATATTGTTTTTCTTGTTGTACGTACTTTGTGTTGAACCGGTACCTAATAAACCATATGTATTTCCAATCATCATCATCATCATTTAAGACTGATTATGCCTTTCAGTGTTCAGTCTGGAGCATAGCCCCCCTTATAAAATTCCTCCATGATCCCCTATTCAGTGCTAACATTGGTGCCTCTTCTGATGTTAAACCTATTACTTCAAAATCATTGTTAACCGAATCCAGGTACCTTCTCCTCGGTCTGCCCCGACTCCTCCTACACTCTACTGCTGAATCCATGAGTCTCTTGGGTAACCTTGCTTCTCCCATGCGTGTAACATGACCCCACCGTCTAAGCCTGTTCGCCCTGACTGCTACATCTATATAGTTCATTCCCAGTTTTTCTTTGATTTCCTCATTGTGGACACCCTCCTGCCATTGTTCCCATCTGCTAGTACCTGCAATCATCCTAGCTACTTTCATATCCGTAACCTCAACCTTGTTGATAAGGTAACCTGAATCCACCCAGCTTTCGCTCCCGTACAACGAAATTGGTCGAAAGATTGAACGGTGCACAGATAACTTAGTCTTGGTACTGACTTCCTTCTTGTAGAAGAGAGTAGATCGTAGCTGAGCGCTCACTGCATTAGCTTTGCTACACCTCGCTTCCAGTTCTTTCACTATGTTGCCATCCTGTGAGAATATGCATCCTAAGTACTTGAAACCGTCCACCTGTTCTAACTTTGTTCCTTCTATTTGGCACTCAATCCGTTTATATTTCTTTCCCACTGACATTGCTTTCGTTTTGGAGATGCTAATCTTCAAACCATAGTCCTTACATTTCTGATCTAGCTCTGAAATATTACTTTGCAAACTTTCAATCGAATCTGCCATCACAACTAAGTCATCCGCATATGCAAGACTGCTTATTTTGTGTTCACATATCTTAATCTCACCCAGCCAGTCTATTGTTTTCAACATATGATCCATAAATAATATGAACAACAGTGGAGACAGGTTGCAGCCTTGTCTTACCCCTGAAACTACTCTGAACCATGAACTCAATTTACCATCAACTCTAACTGCTGCCTGACTATCCATATAAAGACCTTTAATTGCTTGCAAAAGTTTGCCTCCTATTCCATAATCTCGTAGAACAGACAATAACTTCCTCCTAGGAACCCGGTCATATGCCTTTTCTAGATCTATAAAGCATAGATACAATTCCCTGTTCCACTCATAACACTTCTCCATTATTTGCTGTAAGCTAAAGATCTGGTCCTGACAACCTCTAAGAGGCCTAAACCCACACTGATTTTCATCCAATTGGTCCTCAACTAATACTCGCACTTTCCTTTCAACAATACCTGAGAAGATTTTACCCACAACGCTGATTAAAGAGATATCTCTATAGTTGTTACAATCTTTTCTGTTTCCATGTTTAAAGATTGGTGTGATTACTGCTTTTGTCCACTCTGATGGAACCTGTCCCGACTCCCAGGCCATTTCAATTATCCTGTGTAGCCATTTAAAACCTGACATTCCACTGAATTTGATGAGTTCCGACTTAATTTCATCCACCCCAGCTGCTTTATTGCACTGCAATCTATTGACCATTTTTTCCACTTCCTCAAATGTGATCCTATTTCCATCATCATTCCTATCCCATTCTACCTCAAAATCTGAAACATTACTGATCGCATTTTCACCTACATTGAGCAACTCTTCAAAATATTCCCTCCATCTGCCCAAGGCATCCACAGGATTCACCAGCAGTTTTCCTGACCTGTCCAAAATACTTGTCATTTCCTTCTTACCTCCCTTTCGAAGACTGCTGATTACACTCCAGAATGGTTTTCCAGCAGCTTGACCCATAGCGTCCAACCTGTTTCCAAAGTCTTCCCACGATTTCTTCTTGGATGCTGCAATTATCTGTTTGGCTTTGTTTCTTTCCTCAACATAATTTTCTCTGTCTACCTGGGTTCTGGTTTGTAGCCATTTTTGATACGCCTTCTTTTTCCTTTTACAGGCTGCCTTGACTGTATCATTCCACCAAGCTGTTTGCTTCATCCTACTTTTACACACTGCTGTTCCAAGACATTCTTTAGCCACTTCTAGTACTGTGTCCCTGTACCTTGTCCATTCCTTTTCCAATGACTGTAATTGACTACATTCAACTAACTGGTACCTTTCTGAGATCGCTGTTATGTACTTGTGCCTGATTTCCTTATCCTGAAGTTTCTCCACTCTTATCCTCCTACATATGGACCTGACCTCCTGCACTTTCGGCCTCACAATCCCAATTTCACTGCAGATTAAATAATGATCAGTGTCATCAAAGAATTCCCTGAATACACGTGTGTCCCTCACAGCCTTCCTGAATTCCTGATCTGTTATTATATAGTCAATGACAGATCTGGTTCCCCTGCATTCCCAAGTATACCGGTGAATGTTCTTATGTTTAAAAAAGGAGTTTGTGATTACTAAGCCCATACTGGCACAGAAATCCAAGAGTTGTTTCCCGTTCCTGTTGGCCTCCATATCCTCTCCAAATTTACCCATAACCTTTTCATACCCTTCTGTTCGATTTCCAATCCTGGCGTTAAAATCACCCATGAGCAGAACACTGTCCTTGTCCTTTACTCTAACAACTACATCACTGAGTGCCTCATAAAAACTATCCATCTTATCTTGATCTGTCCCTTCACAATGCGAATATACTGACACAATCCTAATTTCTTGCTAGACACTGTCAAATCTATCCACATCAGTCGTTCGTTTACGTACCTTATTGCAACTATGCTAGGTTCCATTTCTTTCCTGATGTAAAGCCCTACACCCCATTGTGCTATTCCTGCTTTGACTCCTGACAGGTAGACCTTGTATTCTCCCACTTCCTCTTCTTTCTCAACCCTTACCCGAATGTCACTAACAGCTAAAACGTCCAGCCCCATCTTACTTGCAGCCTCTGCCAGCTCTACCTTCTTCCCAGAGTAGCCCCCATTGATATTAATAGCTCCCCATCTCATTACCATTTGTTTGCCAAGTCGTATCTTTGGAGTCCCTGGTTTGTCAGTTAGAGGTGGGACTCCGTCACCTCCAAAGGTCCGAGGCATTTTGGTCTGATTGTTGCCAGCATCATATTTAAAGTATCAGGGAAGCAGGTTGCTAGCCTTACTTGCCCCGAGTCCCATTGGGTTTTACCCCTAACCGCTGAGGGGCTAACTGGTGGATTTAGTAGTCTTTGCCGTATGAGCACAAAGGTGACCACGACTCAGAATATGTCCGAGATGCCCAGCCTTATTCCAAAGTAACTGGTATCCCGACTGTCGGGACCACTTACTTGGCCACTCATACGTTGCCCGTGGTTCATGAACTAGGACATGACTACAGGAACCCACACCATGAACCACATGTATTTCCAAATATGCAAATATTTTTTTTTCTAAGAAAATCTCAGCAGGTTATGGGCCCAGGTGTGTGTTAAAAGGACACTTGTACAAAAATAATAACGTAGCTCTGTGCAAAAGGTTTTTAAAGTTATCTCCAAGAAGACATTTTTGAAGTTGTTAATTCCATGCAACCACTATGGATTCAATGAGAATTATCAACATCGGAGTTGTGGAAGGCAAAACAAATTGGAACATTTGGAAATACAAAATAAGTATTTGTCTATGAGGAATTCCTGGTGCACTTGATGTTGTGGAAGGCAGGACAGTGAAACCTAGTATTATTTCAGAAAGTGCTACCGTTGAACAAAGGGCGATCTATAAAAGTGCTTTAGAAGCTTTTAACAAAGTAGACAGCAACGCTCTACTTGTTTTGACTACAATTATGTTGGAAAAAACTTAACAGAAAATAATGCATCTAAATACAGCGTATGAAGTGTGGACAGAATCACACAAAATATTTGATGGTGTCTCTGAAGACAAAGTGTACAACCTTTGTTTGGAGTTCTTTAGTTACAAAAAGGCTCCTGAAGATGATATTGTGACACATATTTCCTAACAGAAATATTTGTGGAGTGAATTGAAACCAGAAATGACCAAAGATATCGTAAATAATTCAGAAATGCCTGATTTGTCTTTTATTTGTAAAATTTAAGGAACACTACCAGAAGACTATTTTTGGTTTAAATCTAGTTGGATGCTAACATATAGAGATGACAGAACAATTGATAATTTAACAAATCAATTGTGTGCATATGAAAAAGCTCTGAGTACAAAGGAGGGTGATTTTAGTAAACAAGAAGCCCTCACTACAGACTCATCAAGGCTGTCATTTCAGCAAGTAAATCCAACAGAGAAAAAGAAATTAATATGTAATTACTGCAAGAAACCTAACCATACAATTAAAGTGTGCAGAAAGTGGGCAGCAGATGGCAAACCTCCAAAACCAGCTACCACAGATACAAATATGCTACTTCTTGCTATGACATCTTCTGTGATGAACTCTGAATGTAGAAATGATGACTGGTATATAGACAATGGTGCAACAAGTCATATTACAAATGACAGGAATTGTTTCAAAACATTTCAGCGTTTTCTAACAAAACAGTCAGTTACTACAGCTAATGGTGACATAATTGAAGCAATTGGAAAAAGGTTCAATAGACATTAAAGCAGCAGTTGGAGGAAAATGGAACAGAATTACCTTGACAGATGTATGGTATGTACCTCAGATTCACAACAACCTATTATCTGTTCTTGCAATAAAGGATAAACATCCAGAAAGTAAATTCACATAAACTGCAGAAATTTGTCATCTTAAGATTGATAATGTTACTAGATTGGCAGTTGTCTGTGATTGCTTTGTAGGCCATTTTAAACTTGCTGTAAGAAATGTGAAACCTAGCTCCCTCAGCGCAGTTAATACCACTAGCAGAGACAATACGTTGCAGCTTTATCATGAAACATTTGGAAACCAGAACAAGCCGCCATGTGAAGTCTGTACTTTGTAGCGAGTTAAATAATGAGGTGGAAATGGACAGTGAACTTTGTGAAGGCTGTATTTATGTCAAGGCTCTTCGTTTGCCATTTGGCAACAGAAAGAGGACAGCAGAACCAGGTGAACTTATTCACGCTGATGTATGTGGTCCGTTTCAAGTACCTTCTGTGTCAGGGAACTGGTATTTTGTTCTTTTCAAAGATGATTGTACAAAGTTTAGGGCAACATATTTCATGCAAGAAAAGTCTGCAGAAAAGTTAAGGCAGTTAATAGCTGAAGCAAAAGCTGCTGGACATACCATCAAGGAACTTCTGAGTGATAATGGGAAAGAATTTGACAACAAACAAGCAAAAGAGATTCTTCACAAAGAGGGTGTAATTCAACGCCTCACAATGCCTTACACTCCAGAACAAAATGGGTGCAGTGAAAGAGAGAACTGCACAGTTGTGGAAACTGCCAGGGCCATAATGCATGCACATGCAAACATTCCACAGAAACTTTGGGCAGAGATGGTGAACACCACAACCTACATTCTAAACCGAAAAGGGCCTTCCAGTATTCCAGGAACATATTCATATGAATTGTGGTATGGAAGGAAGCCTAGCCTGAAACATCCGCAGGTGACAGGCTCCACTTGCTATGCTCATATTCCAAAACAACAGAGGAGGAACATGGACCGAAAAGCACTGAAATGTGTCCTTATTGAATATGATCATAATGAGGGTTACAGAATTTATTGTGGAGAGGTGTGCACACTCATTAGGTCATGAGATGTCATCTTCGAGGAGAGGCCACTGAAGAGTGAGAAAAGTTCAACTCTTCCAGTGAATGTTTTCAGTCATCAGGATCCAGTACCTCAGACTGAAGACCAATGGTATTGATAGTGAGAGTGAAGAGGATGGCAGTTCCTTGGATGTAGATGAAGACCCTCAGGAGGAAGATCAGGAAGACACAAGTGCAGAAGCTTTACCATGTCTGCGTGATCGGTTAACCCTCAGACCTCCACAAAAGTTTAATGATTATGTAATGAACCTCTCAATATCTTTTCAAGAACCAGAAACATACAGCGATGCCATGAAGTCTGTTCAAAACGATTTCTGGAAGGAAGTTATGGATTCTGAAATAAAAGCTCTTCAAGAAAATGAAACGAGGGATGTGGTTGACCTACCATATGCAAAGATGTCCATTCCTAATAGATCGGTGTATAAATTCAAACAAATGCTGATGGCTCAGTCAATAAATTCAAGGCAAGATTGGTGATTAAGGGTTATTCACAGCAGAGATGAGTTGACTATGAGCAGACATTCAGAGCACGTTCAGAGCACTGCTAAGTGTTGCTGCAAGGGAGAGCATGAAACTTTTACAAATTGATGTTTCAACAGCTTTTCTTTATATTGATTTAAAAGAAACCATTTATATGCAACAACCTCAAGAATGTGATGATGGGTCTGGGAGAGTATGTTGCTTGAAGAAAAGTCCATACAGACTGAAACAGGCTCTGCATTGCTGGAATTAGAAGTACAGTAATCATCTCACTAAACTGGGCTTTCTGAGGAGTGAAGCTGATCCATGTCTTTTTGTGAGACAGTAAGGCTGTAAGAAAATATTCCTTGTGCTTTATGTTGATGATGGTCTGATTGCAGCTCACAGTGAACAGGAATTTGAAGACATTGTCAGTGATTTAAGAGAAGAGTTTAAAATTACTTCAGTGCCTGCATCATTTTTCTTAGGTCTGGAAATTGACCAACAAGAACGTGGAACTGTATGTGCAAGTCAGACTCATTACACAGGAAAACACCAGAGCGTTTCAACATGAAGAACTGCAAGGCTGTACCTACACCCATTATAAATGACAATGATACAGAAGAAAGTCCTTGCAACTCTGAATTTCCATACAGCCAAGCTGTTGGAGTACTGATGTTTCTGATGTGTGGGAGACATCCTGACATTGCATATGCTGTCAGGTGCATCATGAAATCAACAGATTGTGATGTAGTGAAAGTTAAAAGAATCTTACAATACCTGAGAGGCACAACAAATTATGGACTTTTATATAAAAACAATTCTAGGAAGCAGGTTTTAGAGTGTTCTAGTGATGCTGACCACATTGGTGGTGATCTTGGCTCTGGGCTCTCAACATCTGGTGTCCTTTGTCTGTACTCTGGGGTACCCATCACCTGGATTAGTCAAAGGCAATCTTCTGCTGCCATATCCACAACTGAAGCTGAGGTTGTGGCTGCCAGTGGAGCTGCTCGGGAAATTGTCTGGATCAAGAAGCTTCTGACAGAATTGGACCAATTGGAGGCAACACCAGTTCTGGAGGTTGACAATGAAGCTGCTATCTGGCTTGCCCAGAATCCCAAGTTTCACTGAAGAACGAAGCATATTCATACAAGGCATTTCTTTGTTTGTGAACTATTTAGTGCTTATGAAATCATAGTTGCAAAAGTAGATACTGTAGAACAACTTGCTGATATACTAAAAAAGCCTCTGTTTTCGATTAGATATCAGTATTTATGTAATAAGATTAGACTTTGCAAGTTATTAAATAAGGGAGAGTGTTAATGTATTTTACATCTTTGGTGTTCTTTAATAACTAAAGTCAGTATTTCATGCTCAGTGGTTAGTAATATGCACCTGTGTGTGGTTTCTCTGTATGTTGTTGTTGTTGTTGTTGTTGTTGTACGTGCTTTGTGTTGAACCAGTAACTAATAAACCATGTGTATTTCCAAGTATGCAAATATTCGTTTTCTAACAAAATATCAGCATGCAGGAAAAGGCAGTCATCAGATCAGCGTAGTTAAACACTGTCAGAGTGAGCTAGAACTTGGACGGTCTGTTGAGCGCTGCTGGTAAGTGGGGTGTACTCAGCCCTTGTGAGGCAAACTGAGGAGCTACTTGTTGGAGAAGTAGCAGCTCCGGTCATGTAAACTGACTAACGGTCAGGAGTGCGATGTGCTGACCACATGCCCCTCCACATCCATATTCATTGATGCCTGTGGGCTGAGGATGACAAGGCGCCCATTTTGGTACCACTAGAACTTCATAGCACCTGTTCATGCTGAGTTTACTTAGGAAAAGGCAGTAGTAACACAATTTTTTTAGTAAAAGGAGCCATTTCTGGGAAATTTTGAACTTCCAAGTAGGACCAAAGGTTGTACCGAAAAAGAAGTATGACAAGATTTTAAACATGGCTGCAGCAGCAACTGTTAAAATTCTTCACAATAAAGGATGGCAGCCAAAAACAGTTGCAGGATAGAATTTTTTTATTAAAATTCTTGACCAAGGTTTCGGTACATATAAACATACCTTCATCAGAAGTACATTTCTGAAATTACATCATGCACTGGAGAATAATGAAACAATTATGCCAAAAGGCGTCGTCAGTAATTAAAATATCATCTCTATTTGTACGACATGTGTAATGGGTACAGGATCAAAGCGAACAGTTTAACAATGTTACTTCGCCTAGGCTTTGATCCTGTACCCATTACACATGTCGTACAAATAGAGATGATATTTTAATTACTGACGACGCCTTTTGGCATAATTGTTTCATTATTCTCCAGTGCATGATGTAATTTCAGAAATGTACTTCTGATGAAGGTATGTTTATATGTACCGAAACCTTGGTCAAGAATTTTAATAAAAAAATTCTATCCTGCAACTGTTTTTGGCTGCCATCCTTTATTGTGAAAAAAGAAGTATGAAATATAAGTTATATAAGTTTATATTGTTTTGGAGTTCAAAGGGAAGCAGAAAAAGGATGTAAGAGTTATCCTCTGGAAGGAGGACCAGAAACAGATCTGTGGAAAGTTGATCAAGGGATGGTGGATGAGGCACATTAAAAAGGGTATGAGGTTTCCTGCTCTATGGGAAACTTCACAGTGAGGCGACTGTGCGTACTTGAGCTGGGTAGAACAATGCATTCTTTCCTTCTTCTATTCTCTTCCTCTTTTGTTTAATATATTGTTGATAATCTTCAGTATGTGCATATAGACAATTGAAGTGGGGAAGTCATTAAAATGGCAAGAGAATATGTGAAGTAAGTCAATGGTTGGATACAGGATGTCATGAAGATATCATGATAAACGTAAAATCCCAAAAGTAGAACAGTGTGAATAGAGTTTTGAAATACAGAGAAAATAACAAGGGGGACATGAAGTGAAAACAAGACAAAATTCTGGGTAAATCACAACATTGGAAGTAACACTCTGATATACAAGTATGAACAGTGTTTTTATGGTTTAAGTGAAATAGGTTACAAGAGGAATAAATATAATACAAATGTTACTTGGAACTAAAGTAACAGTGCGGAATGTGTAATATATACGATTGCAAGGATCTGATGTTAAGAAGATGAGTGATTTGTGTCACAGACAGGTGTGTGACCTGTATATTTTATGTGATTGGCTAAGGAAATAAGAGACTGAGCAGTGTGGAGCACCAGAATAGGTGGACTCAGGAGTGTAAATATAAAAAGATCTAGTGATTGAGTAAATGTAGCAAATGCATACAAGAAAGTATCATTTTCAGTCTATGAAAAACAAAAAAGTACATTAATGGACAGGGAAAAAAGTCTATGGAGTCATGAGTGGTATTCCTTGGACAGAGTAAATCATAATGAGCAATAATGGTAAGCTTCCATCACTAAAGTCATGACTAAAATTATTCTGAAAGTATTTGGAAAATGCAGCATAACAAATTAATCTGTGTGTAGTTAGAAAACAACCTTTGTTACATGGTGTGGAAAATGGTACCATTCAGGTGTCATTGTGAGGCTTATATTCTGAGATATATGAACCTAGCTCACATCTTGAGAAAGAGGGCTCTGGAGTAGCAATTGAAGTGGACCATGGTGTTGATGAGAAAGAAGGTGTCATGGCAGACATGGCGGACAGCAATACTCTCTTTTGTCCCATGCCTAGGGTTACATCTCAAGGTGGAGGATCATAATCACTTACCTCATATCTTATAGGTTAACACACCAGCACTAGCATGTGAAACTGTGTGGTGAAGTTAGATGCGAAGTGTTAAGTGGTACGACAAAGTAACTGTGATAACACTACATACATAGCATAAAGAGATACTCTTACTGAAATATGTTGTATTGGAATTAACTGGTGTTACTATCAGTGCATGTTTTCTTAAGATATATAGTGCTAAATGTTGGGGGGTGTTCTAAAAACTGGTAAGACTTGGTAAAGGAAATGAAAATGCCAGAATTGAAGGCTGTGAACAGTTGGGGCCAGGAGAAAATGTGAGAAAGTAAAATATACCTACATGATGTAGAAATAAAGGAAAGAGAAGTTTATCATGAACCGATATTCAGAGCTCATGGAAGTTTCAAAAACAATGTGAGAAGATTGAGACATGACAGTGGTAGATTCTTCCACTTTGCATGCTCAGCAAACTCATAGCTAATCTCTCGATAAATTAAAATAATGAAGGAGAGTGATAAGTATATGCAGTCACAGGATGATGGGCATACAATTTGATTACAGTAAGTTTTGTGAAAACATGCTTTGTGATTTGAGAGTTAGATCTCAAGATAAATCAGTTTCAACTAAGCACTGACATTAGAATTTGTAGGACCACCTGAAGGCAAGAAGCTACCATTGTTGCATAGGGAGGAAAGGGAGGGGGAAGGGGGGACAAGGGCACCACGTCATTAGAGCTGGCAGGAGAGCATAGTTGCTGAAAGTTTCTGGAGAGCTGACATAAGGTTTCGCTAAGGCACAAACAATTAGTAAGACTGAATTTCTGAGGACAGATATCCCTTGGAAATTAGTGAACAGATGAGTCTAAGGAAAGGACAATCAAGGAAAGAAAAATAGTACATCCGAAAAATGCATTTTAAGACAGTAAAAATGAAACGAAAATTTTTCAGACAGTTTTGCTAAAGAGTATCAAATGGCTCTGAGCACTATGGGACTTAACATCTATGGTCATCAGTCCCCTAGAATTTAGAACTACTTAAACCTAACTAACCTAAGGACATCACACAACACCCAGCCATCACGAGGCAGAGAAAATCCCTGACCTCGCCGGGAATCGAACCCGGGAACCCGGGCGTGGGAAGCGAGAATGCTACCGCACGACCACGAGATGCAGGCTAAAGAGTATCCACTGGAGAAAACAATATAGGACACTGCAGTTTTGATAGACAAATAACTGATAAAGTAGCTTGTCTGCTGTCACAGCAGCCTCCAATGTTCTAAGTAAGACAGACAGGCCATTGAATGGAAGAAAATGTCTTGGGGCTTGGCTGATGTCGGACCTACTTCAGACTGTAATCTGCCTTGGTTACATCATCCACATAGGCAGTCTTTTTAGTTGCCGCTTCAATGTTTATTTTTCCTGGTGGCAATATCTACAGACTTAGATGGAGGTAGTTTAAGAGAACAAAGCATATGGGAGGCCATACATCATGACTCAACCAACTGTCGGTCAGTGGGTTGAGACCTTCATTGGTATACTGGCTCATTGTTGTAACAGGATGTTGACGATGGCCGTGTGGTTGAGTCCAGGTTGTTAGTGTGATTTTTGTTCTGAAGAAATCACGTGATTTTATTAAAGGCAGAGTCCAAAACTTTCCTAAGAGCCACATGGCACAACATCAAAGGGATTTTAAGGTTATCTATGAGTAACTAAATACAACACAATGGGATTGTTTTGTATCCACATAAGTTTGTCTCCCAAACTCCCTGAATTCAGATAAGTACTGTTCTCAATTTTGCATAAATGTTGTGCATTCTTAATGTCAACCACATTGGCAAGTAAGGGGCCTCAACAAAATAGTTGATTTTATCACATAGTCTGTTCTTTCTGTGTTGGTACACTGACCCTTTTCCGAGTGTTATTGTAGTCATGCAAGATTCAGTGATGTGTGCAGACTGGAGTGCAGCATAAAAAGAACTGCCTCATAGGTACGGATTGTGTTGCTGGACTTAAGGCATGCAGTCTCTTAACGTAGGTCTATGATAAAATGAAATTCTGCACTCCTGTTAGATTGTCAATTACCGTCACATGCAAGTTGTTCCATATTATGTTACCGTACTGTGTATTGTCTTGGTTGTTTCTCTCTGTGCAGTCCAGTGTACTTATTTATATTAACATCAAATTGATAAAATATGTTCACAAAATAACCGAGAGAAGGTCAGTTTTAAGTTCTTAACAAGCATGAAACAAAAATTTGTTTAATTCACATACTGTGTAAATTCTCTTATGTCTGTAAATAAGTAAAAATCTGTTCTTATTTTTAAACACACCCAGTGTTACATTAAACTTGTTGAAACTGCTGAAATTTTCCTGTTTGTAAAAGTTAACTTCTTGAAAACTAGCAGTCATAAAGCTTTGGGCAGCGGAAATGATAACAGTGGGATATGACAATGCCAAGCTCCAAATGGTGCGCTGGAGGCGATACCAGTGCAGCATGCTAGTTGTCAGCAGCCAACTGCTTTAAACTTGACCATATATGCCTTCTTGCCTCTATACACCCAAGATCCATATAGCATGTAGGAAGGTAGGAGATGAGGTACTGTTGGAAATGGACCTATGAGGGGCCATCATGAGTTGTGCTTGCATAGCTGAGTCAGTAGAGCACTTGCCCACAAATGACAAAAGTTCCAGGTTCACGTACTGGTCTGGCACACAGCCTTACTCCACAGGAACTCTCAGATCAGTTCTTGCTCTCCTGCACAGTGAGAATTCATTATGTCCTCTCCAAGGCAGGCCATTCTCACATGTGTCATAAGGCCTATAACATCTATCCCTCAAATAATAGTTACCAATAGGTACTGACGTAAAGAAGAAATTGGTGCAGGAACAGCTCTTCATTGTGTCATACAATAAAAGCATATGGGTGATACAGCAAGAATGCATTTATGTATGTTGACATCAGCAAATACTACAGGACAACTTTGGCAGTTTCTTTACAAGCCTTTAAGATTTTCCACAGTAGATGCATTAGCTTTGCTGTGAATGTATTTATTGTAGAACATTTGACAAAGGCAACTGGAACAGCATGCAAAAGAAAATACTCTGTAATGAGTCACTAGATACCAATGATTGCTTATGTCAAAACACTCACTGGATAAAACTCATTGATCTTTGGAAACTTGTCAGCATAGACAGGATTCAAACCACCTAATTGTGTTTCATTGGAGAGCTGGTCACAGAGGCCATGATAATAATTAAGAATCTATTCTCTGCAAAATGGGTTTTTATTATTTCAGAGCCTCATTGCTCACTATTTTTTTAATGAGACAGAAATTAGCATCATCAACAATTTTACAAACATTGATTGTTTGATTTTTATTAATGCACACCACTGTTGCTTCTCTGAGGCTTTGCAGAAATGCAGTGTCTGCCATAGACAGAGGTCATATTGGATGTGGTATGCAATGAAATTAGTTAAGGCTTTCACTTCTCTGAGAGACAGATGTGCTTGTCTTGCACTGAATGACTTTTGAAATTTCTTACATGGTTATGCATTCAGAGTTAATGCCCTACACCGATGCTAACAGCATGCATCCCAGTAACAGCAATGCATTCATGTGTGAAGTCACATAAAGTTGATAACCTATTCGTGTCATTTTGATCAGGGGCATGGAATTTGGGATTCTGGTCTGCTACTCATTTTGTTTACTTAGTAGCATTTCATTTGCAAGTGCTGGAATTTCCAACACTTAATGCAACATACAGAGCTGAGAGAGATCACAGAAAAACAATGTAGGATACACTAGATGCTGAAGAAAGATACCTTGAAACAAAGGCAAATGCTTTTACTTGAGGTTGACAGATGAAGTGAATGTGTCATTGCTTACTAGGCCATTCATTCTTTTCATTGTGTTTATACTTGCTGTACTGAAATAAAACTTTCACAGTTGTGAAACAACTTGAGGTGCTCATAAACAACAGAAGTAGATGAGAAATTGACACTGCACACTTATTGAAAATTACCTATCAAATTATTAAGTTCTATTTGTGCTTGCACAGGTTAAGATGAACATTAAAGATTAGCTGGAAAGCTTCTACTTTATGGGAAGAAACCATTGTTAATACCACAGTTCTCTTATTACTGCTTCTTGCTTTGAATTTACAGAATTCTAGTTATAATTATCACAGAACAAGTCTGCTTTCAAGTAACACTTTTAATCACTTTTTCGCAGAAGAAGCTGACTTGCACTGTGGTGTAGTGGTTATTATACTAAACTATTGAATGGGGAGTGCTGAGTTCAAAACTCACCTGCAGTATACCATTTTAATTTCTATATTCAGTTTGAGTACATTCTAGAAGTATCCACAAATGTCAAGAATCATCGTACTGGAATGTTCTATATATGTGTGTGTGTGTGCGAGTGTATACCTGTCCCTTTTTCCCCCTAAGGTAAGTCTTTCCGCTCCCGGGATTGGAATGACTCCTTATCCTCTTCCTTAAAACCCACATCCTTTTGTCTTTCCCTCTCCTTCCCTCTTTCCTGATCAAGCAACCGTGGGTTGCGAAAGCTTGAATTTTGTGTGTGTGTTTGTGTTTGTTAGTGTCTCTATCAACATACCAATGCTTTCATTTGGTAAGTTACATTGTATGTGGTTTGGCCAAAGGCTCTGTGCTCTTGTACGTGCAAGTGCTGAATAAATCTTCTTTAAGTGAAGTAAGTGTCCATCATTCATCTAAGTACACCTTCTTCTACATGACATTATTCTGGTGGAGATGCTGGGTATTGGAACCTGTGACGACACAGTTGCTCCCATCAGGCCACAACAGAGCCACCGTTAATGTGGCGAGAAACCTGAGTTTGGGCCATATTCAACAGATTGCAATCTACCGGAGACAGAAGAAGAAGAGGATATTACAATGACAGCGACTGTGTGCCACCACATGAGACATCCTTCTGGGTTCTCTGGTGACGATGGCCAAGATCCAAACAAGTGGCTGAAGGTATATGAGCATTTGGCCAAATTTAACAAATGGGATAACACTGTGTGTTTGGCTAACGTATTTTTCTACTTGGAGGGTACTGCCAAGCAGTGGTATGAGAACAACGAGGGGAAGTTAACAAGGTGCGAAGTATTCTGGGTGGAACTGCGCAAGTATTTCAGTGACACACAGTGACAGAAAGGCAAGGCTGATGATAAATTAAAGTGCAGGGCACAGCATCCACAAGAAACTACTGCATCCTACATTCAAGACAGCTTCGAGCTGTGTAAAATAGTGGATCCTAGAATGAAGGAGGAAGATAAGGTTGCACATATCATGAAGGGTGTTGCTGAGGACATGTATCAAGCCCTACTCCTGAAGGAGGTTTCGACAGCAGACGACTTTATAAAATGGTGCCAGTATATTGAGACAATGCATCAAAAAAGAATTACATGCAAGAAGTTTGAATGGCCAGATTAGCACTGTAGACTATCAACCAATAAGCCAGAGAGCATACCATGTGTCAGCAACTGAACGTCAAATAATTTGCGATGAGATAGAGAAAATGACGAAAAATGACTTCATTCAACCTTCGCAGAGCCCATGGTCATCACCAGTGGCCCTTGTCAGGAAGAAGGATGGCAGTTGGTGCTTTTGTGTTGATTACAGGAAGCTTAATAAGATAACTAAAAAGAACGTTTACCCTCTTCCAAAAATTGATGATACACTAGATGGTCTGAAGGAGGCTAAGTTTTTCTCAACCATGGACATGTACCCGGGATACTGGCATATTGAAGTAGATAAGCCTGATCATCAGAAAACTGCATTCATCACCCCTGAGGGCCTGTATGGGTTTAAGGTAATGCCATTTGGTTTGTGTAATGCACCAGCAACTTTTGAATGGATGATGGATAACCTTCTACGTCACCTGAAGTGGACGATTTGTCTTTGTTATTTAGATGACATTATAGTGTACTCAGAGACATGTGATGAACATATCAAAAGACTGAGGGCTGTTCGTAAGTGTCTCCAACAAGGCAGACTGAAAGTCTGTCTTTGGAGCAAAAGAAATCAAAATACTTGGACACCTAGTGTCAAACTACAGTGTGTGGCCAGACCCAGAAAAGGTGAAATCTATAATGGAATTTCCTATTCCTAAAAGTATTAGAAATGTGGGAAGCTTCCTCATATTATATTCTTATTACCATTGTTTTATCAAAGACTTTTGCATCAAAGCCAGGCCACTCCATGAGTTGTTAAAAGCTGATGCTAAATTTATCTGGGGTGGTGCTCAACAAGATTCTTTCAATGTGCTGTGAAAAGTTCTGAAGACTGACCCTGTAATTGGTCTGTATGATGAGAGAGCACCTACAGAACTACACACAGATGCCAGCGGTTATGGGCTTGGTGTTGTTCTGGTGCAAATTTCGGATGGAAAAGAAAAGGTTATAGCCTATACTTCTAGGGCACTTACAAAAACTGAGAGAAACTACTCAACTACAGAAAGAGAATGACTTGCTGTGATCTGGGCCATGTGCAAATTTTGACAGTATCCCTATGGAAGGCCATTCACAGTTGTTACACACCATCATTCATTTTGTTGGTTGACAGAATCGAACAGGACGACTCGCCAGGTGGGCACCATGTTGGGCACCATGTTTTCAAGAGTATGACATTACCGTAGTGTACAAAAGTGGAAGAAAACACCAAGATGCAGACTGCCTCTCAAGAAACCCTGTGCAAGACCATCAAGGCTTGGTGAAGATAGTGACTGTCTCACTACACTTCAGGATCTCTCTGCTTAGCAGAAGAAGGACGCCAATATATCTCAAATTACGCTTGCCCTAAATCAGTCAGAGGATGTGAAAGGACAATTTAAGGTAGTTAATGGATTACTTTGCAAGAAAAACTTTGATCTGTTCGGAAAGAGGTGGCTACCAGTGATTCCTGAACACATGTGCTCAGATGTTCTACAGAAATTCCATGACACACCTGAGGCTGGACATTTAGGATTTGTTAAGACATACGATAGAATCCGCAAGAGATTTTTCTGGCCAGGTTTATTTAGGAGTGTCCGTCACTATGTATCGTATTGCAGAGAGTGCCAGAGGAGAAAGGAAGTTCCTCAGAAACCATCTGGCCAACTCATACCAATTCCACCAGCCGAAACACCTTACCAGCATGTTGGGATTGACCTCCTTGGATGATTTCCAACGTCTGCTAGTGGAAATAGATGGATTATTGTTTGCACTGATTATCTGACACACTATAACATTACAAAAGCTGTGAAAACAGCTGAAGCATCCGAGGTAGCCAAATTCATTGTGGAAGACACTGTATTAAAACATGGTGACCCAAGGTCGTTAATTACAGATCGAGGGAAAGTTTTTCAATCGAATCTTGTGACAGAGATAAGCCGTCAGTAACATTAATCATCACATGATGACTGCCTACCATCCGCAAACTAATGGGCTTACTGAATGCCTTAATAAGACCTTGGACAACATGCTATCATTGTTTGTTAATGTTGAGCAGAGCAGCTGGGAGGGGGTGCTACCTTTCGTGATGTTTGCCTACAACACCGCAAAACAAGACACCACAGGATTTACGCCATTTTTCCTGGTGCATGGGCGTGAGGCGACTATGACAATGGACATTGTGTTTCCATTACATCTTATGGTGTGGACGATGACCACATCAGCCAGGTGTTAACCAGAGCTGAGGAAGCTTGGCAGTTAGCTCAACTCTGCATGTTGGAGGCTCAAGAAAATGATCGCTGAAGGTATGATGTGAGCTACCGCCCTGTTGTCTACCAGCCTGGTGACCTCGTTTGGATCTTCACTCTGGTTCAGAAGGTTGGTCTCTCTGAGAAGCTCCTCAGGCCCTAATTTGGACCTTATAATGTTGTAAGACAGTTGTCTGATGTTACTTAAGTTGAAGATTTTGACCCCGACGCAAGATTAAGAAAGATCAGAGATACGGTCCAGGCCCTTCAAATGAAGCCCTACAAGGATCATGCTACCCAGGGTAAATTCAAAGTTCTGGTGACAGGCAACAAGCAGAAACATGATGAACAGCAGAGTGGCAAAAGAAGTTCTAAGAAGATCACCGCCAGGGTAAGCATCAGTCATCGAGGGTCAGGGTGTGCAGTATCGATGACTCGTTCCCGGACTAGGACAACGTAACACAGAGATGCAGTTCTCTTAAGGAGGGAGCAATATCACAGAACAAGCTGAGTAGTACTGTGGTGTAGTGGTTATGATACTAAACTGTTGAAAGGAGGGTGCTGAGTTCATAACTCATCTGGATTGTACCATTTTAATTTCTATATTCGGTTAGAGTACATTCTAGAAGTATCCACAAATGTCAAGTATCACTGTACTGGAATGTTCTGTAGTTGTACATATACTGTATGTGTTCTAGCTGGAGGCAGTCCTCTCCCCACTCTTATATGTAGAAGTGCTGAATAAACCTTCTTTAAGTGAAGTTAGAGTTCATCATTCATCTAAGTACACCTTCTTCTATATGACAGTATTGTTCTGAACAGAAGTTTTTAATCTACACAGTGGCAATGACTCACTCAGTGATTTGCACCCCATAAAATTACCAAATGTTAATAACCAGAAAGTCAAAACTGATAGTAAATAATGAATTATTTATCAGCAGCTATCAGCAGTTTTGTGAGTATAATTTTTTTCAAAGCCAGTGCAAAAGTTACAGTACAGCTGGTGTATGACTGCCACACTAGTGGCTCTGCCTCAGGTAGGATAAGGTATGCCTGGAAAGATAATGGGAAGTTATGTGCTAGGTAAGAACTTAGAACTGATCTTGCACCTGGGTTTTTTGAAGGAACAGAATCCATTTGGAGATGGGTTGTATTTAAAGTAGAATAATGATGGAGCAAGATATTTTTTAGCTGTGGTGGATGGTGGAATACCACTTTGGGAGGAGTGGGAAAGAATACAGGTAGAATGTATATCAATCCCGAAACCAAAGATGCACTTTTAATAATGTTAATCAACAACATATTTATATTTCAACAGTGCCAATGTCAGTTCCATGTTAAAATTAGGACGCAAAATAGAAATCTCACATTCAGTCTGTGTTGGGAAAAACCAAGTTACATCAACTGAATATTACAGCACCACACATTAGCATACGACCTGATACCAAATGTCTCACATCACTGTATACTTTACGTAAGTGTATTACAACAAATTATATCCATCATTGCAACAATAATGACACCTGTAAAGCTTTGATTAGCTAATTAAGTAACAGAGTGGTACTTCGAAAGTAATTTCTTGAGCAAATTTTAAACAAACAACATAGTTTCATATTTTGATACAACCTATTTATTTAATAAAGAAACAAGTTAACGATAATACCAAGTAATGTATTTGAATCTTAAGGAAATGTTAACTACAACATCTGAACTTTAATTAAAAAGGAAATCATCATTATATATTTTCAGTTATCGTATCCAACATAAAACACTATTTTGTACAGAAAATCACAAAATCCAAGACAATCATTACTATTTATGGATATCAAGTAACACATTGGAGTTCATGAAAACATTATCAACAAAAGCCAATTTGTAATTAAGAATAAGATCAATATTTTATACTTTGCATTATTGGGTCAGAAATAAAAGATTATTTTACACTCTAAAATACAAAATTCACAATTTCAACCACAGAATATCTATCTGGCAATTTGTTTGATGTATAACTGTTGCAGCAAGAACTATTGTAATTAATTTTTTTAACTTTAAGTATTGTATTTGACTGTTTCAATAATTACTATTTTGTTTACTTGATTATTAAGAATATGTTTATATCTGTCAGCTGCAGAGGCAGGAGGTGAGAGATATTAGTTGTTGAGAGTTTTGTTATTTACTGTTGTGGAGTGGAGGAAATTCACAATAAATACCAAGGAGATGTAAAATGGTGTTAATTTTTAGAAAGCCTGGATTACAAAAATTATGATTATTCAGGCTGCAAAGAGAGATTTACACCCTGCATTCTACATGGAGGGTTGTTAAACATAGGATGAGTATTCCATTCTACTAAATTACTCATAGCAACAAATACTTGTTTGAAAGTTCATTGCTGGCCATATTTAGAGCGTAAAGATTCATGCTTGATTAGTAGACGGTATGCTATAAGTCCTAGATAAAGTCCTTGCAGTGGTGGTTCAATCTTGTCTCCCATTGACTTGAAAAGGAGGCTCAAAGTTAGCATCTGCATCATACGAGTTACTATCACGAATCCTAAAACATTACAGAATTGGGTTTTTGTTGTTATGAAGGAGTATGTTTGAGTTTAGAAGCCTTATTGCCTCCTGGCTTGGTGTGGGAGACCAACAGAGGAACAAGGTGGAGTTCCATACACTTGATCACTATAGGATGCTGAGTACGAAGCTAGGCTACTACAGAAAGTGGACTGAAATTCCTGAAAGGATTGTGGTGTTTGAGCCAGCTATAGATATGTGGCTGACTGGTGAAATGTCACTTTCCAGTGACAATATATTATTTATGATAATAACATACACAAGTGGTAAAAGTAAAGTACATGAGGAAATCAAACTGTGCATCTTGATGACTTGAGTTCAGTGGAGTACTGCATGATATGGTGAAAACTTTAATTTTTAATGGACTTAGATCTTTATAGGTAATGATTACAAAACTTTTTAAATTATACTACTGGTAAACCAAAAATACTACTATCATAAACAATATGTCATATAAGGGCTGAACTGCAAATTGAACATGTATTGATATTGTTTGTCTGAAACTTATCTGGGTCTAGAGTATCAATGATTTGATTAAAACCACTTAAATTGAACAGAATCTTATAATGTCAACATGTGTTACTCTGTGCCCTAACCGTTCATGTAAGTGTATTTGCAATCAGATATGCAACATATTTCTGTGCCAAATTAAGTTTATTTTGTTTGATTAGGTTAGGCCTCTAATTAAATCAGCTATGATTCACATGCAGTGTGCTGTGAGAAAACCAAGAGCACCATATAAATGAGCAAGAAACTGTGCTAAGTTTTCATACGCAGTGTTTATGTATGTAGAAACATTTTCTTGTGTTTGCTTGTTTTAAAAGTTTTTCATGATAGCACCATATCATTTTTTTTTTCATATCCAGTGTAAAAAAATAGTCTCGAGTCCATATGGATGAGCCTTATTCATCTTCTCCAGAGCTAAGTTATTTTTAATGAATTTTTGTCAAGAACCTCTGAGGAAATAGTTTGAGGAAAGGCTTGATGTGGCAGACAGATTCTTTAAAAAAGTAACAATGCTAGTCGCAGCAGTCAACCTGCTGTAAATCTAAATGTATTTATTTATTCAGTTTCAGAGTCTGATACTTGCCCACAGGTAAAATGAATGCCATTCAATATCTCCTTTTGAGCTGAATAGAAACTGATGGGGAGGCTGAGATTTGGAATACAATGCTCCTACTGTTTCAGTGATGCAAAATATCAACCATCATTCCACTATTGCATCAAGAAAGACTTTCAGTCTTCAATGAACAGAAAAAAGGAAGTAACTGACCAGGGTGTCTGCTAAAAACCCAACCCTCCATTCACCCCAAATGATATTCTGCATATGCATGACTACTCTGAAATTCACACTTCAGTACTTGCCCAAAGCGTTCAGTTTACAACTTTCACACGCCATCTCTAATGTTTCACTATATAACAGTGCACGGGAAAATCGAACACTTAAATCTTTTCATGTGAGCTCTATTTTTCTTATTTTGGTACAATGATCATTTCTCCCTCTGTTGGTGGGTGTCATCTAAATATTTTCACACATTGGAGAGAATGTTGTAGATTGAAATTTTGTCAAAAGATCTCAAATCAGTGAAAAATGCCTTTGTTTTAATGATTGCCAAGCCAACTCGCACATTATATCCATGACACTCTTTCCCTATTTTGCAATAATACAAAAGGAGCCACTCTTCTTTGAACTTCCTTGATGTCCTCCGTCAATACCATCTGGTAAGGATCCTATACTGCACAGCAGTACTCTTAGCAGAGGATGAACAAGCGTAGTTAGGCAGTCTCCTTAGCAGAGCTGTTGCATCCTCTAAGTGCTCTGCAGAAAAAATGCAGTCTTTGGTTTGTTCCTCACAACATTATCTATGTGATTATTACAATTTAAGTCATTTGTAAGTACTTAGTTAAATTGACAGCCTTCAATTTTGTCTCTTTTATAGTGTAACCGAAATTTAACTGATTCCTTTTAGTAATCATGTCAATACTTTTTATTACTTAGGGCCAATTGCTAGTTTTTGCACTGTAGAGATATTTTGTCTCAACCATTCTGCACTTGATTTTGGTCTTCTGATGACTTTACTAGACACTAAATGACACTATCATCTGCAAACAGCCCAAGAGGGCTACTCGGATTGTCTCCTAAACTGCTTGTAAAAATTGGGAACAGCAGAGGGCCTATGAGACTTCCTTGGAGAACACCAGAAATCACCACTGTTTCACACTATGACCTGCCATCAGTTAATCTGAACTACAATCTTTCTGACACGAATTCACAAATCCAGTCACACAACAGAGACGATACTCCATAGGGACACAATTTGTTTAGACGCCACCTGTGAGGAACAGTATCAAAAGTCTATTGGAAATCTAGATATATGGAAACAACACTTGAGATTCCCTGTTGGTAGCATTCATTACTTTGTGAGAATAAAGACATAGTTGTGTTTATCAAGAACGGTATTTTCTGAATCTGTGCTCACTGTGTGTCAGCAGATTGTTTTCCTCACAGTAACCTTCAAATTCAGTATATGTTACAGAGTCCTACTGTAAATCTATGTCTGTGATATGGACCTGTAAGCCATTGGATTACTCCTTCCTTTCTTCAGTAATAGTGTGACCTACACAACTTTCCAATTTTTAGGAATGTATCTTTCGCGTTGTGAGCTATTTTACATGGTTGTTAAGTAAGGAGCTATTATATCAGCATACTCTGGAAGGAATCTTATTGCGATACAGTCTGGACCATAAAACTTATTAAATGATTTAAGTTGCTTCGTTACACCGAGGATATCTACTTCTAAGACACTCATGTTGGCAGCAGTTCTTAATTCGAATTCTAGAATATTAACCTCATCTTCTTTGGCAAAGAAATTTTGGAAAACTGTATTTAGTAACTTAGCTTTAGTGGTGCTTTCATCGGTAACATTACCATTGTTATCACAAAGTGAAAGTATTGATTGTATATTGTCATTGGTGAACTTAAAATGCGACTAGAATCTCTTTGGGTTTTCTACCAGATTTTAAAACTGAGTTTTGTTGTGGGAACTATTAACAGCATCTGCTACTGAAGTCTGGATGAAATTCAAAGAGTTTGTAAAAGTTGTCCAAACTTGTGGGTTTTATGAGTAAGGAAACTGATGTCTACATAGCAAGACATGGGTTCCAACAGCCCGTGCCCCTAATATGAATGACATGAAGTTACATCGGTTGACCTCTGTCTTTGTGGAAAACTGAGACTTTAGACATGAATCAGCATCATTAGTTGCTTATCTGATTCAGCAGACTATATGATTACAATTAATTATAGGTCTCATGACATACGAGCAGAAAATTAACCGGCAAATGAAGGAAATGAAAAAATGCAACCATGTAGAAATATTTGACAACTTCTAAAATGAGAATGTGTATTTTGGAGAAAACAGCTGTATATTGAAGTTAAATGACCCTACCCAACACTGGAAATAAGTCAAATTGATGAACAAAAATGTTGAGGGGTTGACACAACCAGCGCGCTCAGTTAATAAAAAGGGCATACCCAAAGCTGAGTTATGAACATCCCTGTCATTATCAAATCGGATTTTCTCGTCCAAAGTGTGGCCTACTGAAGGCCATAAACCACAAGCACCTCATACTGATGGGCCTTCTTGCCCAAAAATGGTCCCATGCTCAAACACAGTTGAGTGCCCATACATGGTTTACCAGTGCGTGGGAGCAGCCGCACTGATGGCTGATTGCAGTCCCCCACTGGAATCCCCTCCTGTTGCAAGAGAGGCAGGACTCTGTGTCTCTGCAGGGAGATCAGTGCATACATGGCAAATTCACATTGCGCCACAATAGTTAAACAGTAATGAAATCCTAAACTCAGATTGGAATGTATACCGCAGAGACAGGCTGGACAGTGAAGGGGGAGGCGTGTTTACAGTGATTAGAAGTGCAATAGTATCGAAGGAAATTGATGGAGATCCGAAATGTGAAATGATTTGGGTGAAGGTCACGGTTAGAGCAGGCTCAGACATGGTAATTGGATGCCTCTATTGGCCCCCTGGCTCAGCAGTTGTTGTGGCTGAGCACCTGAAGGATAATTTGGAAAATATTTTGAGTAGATTTCCCCACCATGTTATTGTTCTGGGTGGAGATTTTAATTTGCGGGATATAGACTGGGAGGCTCAAACGTTCATAACGGGTGGCAGGGACAAAGAATCCAGTGAAATTTCTTTAAGTGCTATATCTGAAAACTACCTTGAGCAGTTAAACAGAGAACTGACTTGTGGTGATAACATATTAGACCTTCTGGTGACAAACAGACCCGAACTACTTGAAACAATTAACGCAGAACAGGGAATCAGCGATCATAAAGCGGTTACGGCATCGATGATTACAGCCGTAAATAGAAATATTAAAAAAGGTAGGAAGATTTTTCTGTTTAGCAAAAGTGACAAAAAGCAGATTAAATTGTACCTGATGGCTCAACACAAAAGTTTTGTCTCAAGTACAGATAGTGTTGAGGATCAGCGGACAAAGTTCAAAACCATCGTACAATATGCATTAGATGAGTATTTGCCAAGCAAGATCGTAAGAGATGGAAAAGAGCCACCGTGATACAACAACCGAGTTAGAAAACTGCTGCGGAAGCAAAGGGAACTTCACAGCAAACATAAACATAGCCAAAGCCTTGCAGACAAACAAAAATTACGCGAAGCGAAATGTAGTGTGAGGAGGGCTATGGCGAGAGGCGTTCAATGAATTCGAAAGTAAAGTTCTATGTACTGACTTGGCAGAAAATCCTAAGAAATTTTTGTCTTATGTCAAAGCAGTAGGTGGATCAAAACAAAATGTCCAGACACTCTGTGACCAAACTGGTACTGAAACAGAGGATGACAGACTAAAGGCCAAAATACTAAATGTCTTTTTCCAAAGCTGTTTCACAGAGGAAGACTGCACTGTAGTTCCTTCTCTAGATTGTCATACAGATGACAAAATGGTAGATATAGAAATAGACGACAGAGGGATAGAGAAACAATTAGAATTGCTCAAAAGAGGAAAGGCCGCTGGACCTGATGGGATACCAGTTCGATTTTACACAGAGGACGTGAAGGAACTTGCCCCCCTTCTTGCAGCGGTGTACCGTAGGTCTCTAGAAGAGCGTAGCATTTTCAAGAAGGGACGTCGAACAGATGTGCAGAACTATAGACCTATATCTCTAACGTCGATCAGTTGTGGAATTTTGGAACACATATTTTGTTCGAGTATAATGACTTTTCTGGAGACTAGAAATCTACTCTGCAGGAATCAGCATGGGTTTCAAAAAAGACGGTCGTGTGAAACCCAGCTCACGCTATTCGTCCACGAGACTCAGAGGGCCATAGGCATGGGTTCACAGGTAGATGCCATGTTTCTTGACTTCCACAAGGCATTCGATACAGTTCCCCCCAGTCGTTTAATGAACAAAGTAAGAGCATATGGACTATCAGACCAATTGTGTGATTGGATTGAAGAGTTCCTAGATAACAGAACGCAGCATGTCATTCTCAATGGAGAGAAGTCTTCCGAAGTGAGAGTGATTTCAGGTGTGCCGCAGGGGAGTGTCATAGGACCGTTGGTATTCACAATATACAAAAATGACCTTATGGATGGCATTGGAAGTTCACTGAGGTTTTTTACAGATGATGCTGTGGTGTATCGAGAGGTTGTAACAAAGGAAAATTGTACTGAAATACAGGAGGATCTGCAGCGAATTGACGCATGGTGCAGGGAATGGCAATTGAATCTCTCAATGTAGACAAGTGTAATGTCCTGCGAATACATAGAAAGATAGATCCCTTAGCATTTAGCTATAAAATAGCAGGTCAGCAACTGGAAGCAGTTAATTCCATAAATTATCTGGGAGTATCCATTAGGAGTGATTTAAAATGGAATGATCATATAAAATTGATCGTCGGTAAAGCAGATGCCAGACTGAGATTCATTGGAAGAATCCCAAGGAAATGCAATCCGAAAACAAAGGAAGTAGGTTACAGTACGCTTGTTCACCCACTGCTTGAATACTGCTCAGCAGTGTGGGATCCATACCAGATAGGGTTGATAGAAGAGATAGAGAAGATACAAGCAATTTCAAAGACTTATCAACACAGTAATGGCAAAAAGGTGCAACAATCAAATGATCTTACAAAACATAGAGGAGCAGGCATTAACTGCCAAAGTTTTACGTGTAGTCCATAGAGTTTCTACAACACTAGCATACTAGATTACACTCAAGACAAGTCTGTGAAATTTAGCAGCATTTACAGTTTTCTATGTGCAAAAATATTTGTAAGGTTCTTGTAAGAAGTCTGTATGTTGTTTCTTGAAACCAGCTGCCACATGCATGGACAGATGACGGATTTTAATTTAGGATGCATGAGAGTGTATCATTCCCATCCCAATGTTTTTGTTGTAATCGAATGGAAAGGAAGGCAGATCAGAGTTTAATGGCCTGTCAACAGTGAGGTCATTGGAGAAGGAGCACAAGCTTGGACCACGAAATGATGGCAAGGAAATTAGCCAAGTCCTTTTCAAAGGAACCATCCCGGCATTTCCTGGAGCAATTTAGGGAAATGAGAGAGAGCCTAAACCTGGATGGCCGAAGGAAATTTGGACCGTCATCCTCCAGAATGCAAGTCCAATGTGCTAATCACGGCACCACCTCATTTGGCGCTGCCAACATTTATAGTTTAATATATGATATGATACAAGATACATGTATACAGTATGACCTGCAGATGCTAAATTGTGTATGAAGTATTTTGATTAAAGGATTTACAAAAGAAACGTAAAACAAGAATAGGGACTGTAAAAAAAGCTAAGACATGTAGTTCGCTCACAAAGGCGTCAGGCCCTCTCATGAAAAAAGGATCCCATGTGCATTGACAAGTGAGTGCACTATACAGAGGTGACAGGCAAGAATGTGGTGTAGCCAGTGCCTGGGAGCAGCCGTGCTGGGAATATGATGTCACTAATGGCTCGATGTAGTCCCCAGTGCCAGCTACTCCTCTTGCCAGACAGAGAGGACTCTACGTTTCTGTAATGAGATCAGTGCACGTAGTGGGACTTCACTCTGTGCCTAGTAGCTATCCTGGGAAAGCTAGTGTCTAAGCTGTGTTAACCAGAAGTTTCAATAATCAACTACTCCATAAAACATTGCAGCTATCAGTTGTGTTTAACTATTTACGTGGGACACTAGATAAGATGCAAAACTTGAAAAGAGTTATTGGACACTCAGTTCATTGCTTCCCAAAACAGATGGTAGGATAACATTGAGACAAATTTGTGTTCTTGTTCTGAATACAGAATGGAATCTGTCAAAATGTTGCTCACAGCAACAGGTATGTCACAGACACCACAAACCGGCATATCTCATTCATGCTGGAAAGGGTCATGTGCTATGGGACGCTGCATAATGTTAGTTCCATTCCATTCTCTTAGACAGATTGGAAAGATGTCCACTATTGCCTAGTAACAAGTCTTCCCCTGGCGCATCTCGCTGGTTTGTATGCCCTATCATTCGTTCTTGCGCTAGCATAAAAGTGTTCTTCTGAGGTACGATATGGTAGCATGTAATCTGTCTGGTTGCTGAAAAATAACTGAAATACATGATGTGGAACATCATATTTGTTGTACTCTGTCAAATTCAAATACAATGTTAATTATTTTAAAAGCCATGAGAGAATAGCCATGGGGGTTATTAATGCCATCTCTGGATTTGGACGCTCATCTCCATCATGCCTAAGTTTGTGTGGTGTCTGTTTGACTGAATTTGAAAGGGTCTAGTTCCTGCTCCATAATCTATGAAGGCATGTCCAGCTGATATTCAAGAAACTAGATTAAATACAAATAACTGATGGAACGTCATATTATAAGCGTGTTGGAACTTTCAAAGAGTAGAGAGTGATGGCTTGCCAGCTCTGGTACTTAATGCTAACAGTATGGCTAGTTCTTCAAGCACGTGTATCTCACCAAATGCCCCATCATAGATTCTATGTAACGTTGTTAGATATGGTCTATGTTGATCCAGAGTCACACAGTGGTGGTACACCTGGGGTTGAAGAAAGGCTGTACAAAGCAATAAAAGGGAAAACATGATTGTACCCCTTGTCTTGCCACAGAGGAATTCAATACACTCAGAACCTTAATTTTTTTTAAGAATTTTAAGTTTATTAACTAGCTTGGTTTCTCATAAAAGGTGGGACTGAGGAATAGCTCTTATACTCTGAAACTGAGAACGGTGTCTCCCAGACTCATATCCTGTACATTATAAAGATGACGCATATGGTTAAAATTCATACACACCTATTCTTAGTGGAGAACTAAAACCCTCTAGCTTTCGTCACCACAGTCTTTTGTCTCCTCAGCTTGAATTATATTTGATAGGTAGTGCCTGAAAGAGAGGAGCCAGGGGGGAGGATTCTTCAGTTTTCCACAACTATATGGCAATATCTGCAAAACAGAAATCAGAGTTTTCTATTACATATTGTTTTATAAAATCCGGAAAAATTCATGGTGTTAAAGCCATCACCATCTAATGGTTTCTGCTGCAGTCTTTTATTGAATTTTGAAACACTGATGAACGCAATTTTTCTTACTGATAAAATCTGCGATGCCATACAAGGGTGATGTTCTTGAGGACAATATTATGGAAATGGAAGAGGATGTAGATGAAGAGGAAATGGGAGATATGATACTATGTGAAGAATTTGACAGAGCACTGAAAGACCTAAATCAAAACAAGGCCCTGGGAACAGACAACATTCCATTAGAACTACTGATAGCCTTGGGAGAGCCACCCCTGACAAACCTCTACCATCTGGTAAGCAACATGTATGAGACAGGCGAAATAACTTCAGACTTCAAGAAGAATATAATAATTCCAATCTCAAAGAAAGCAGTTATTGACAGATGTGAAAATTACTGAACTATCCGTTTAATAAGCCATGGCTGCAAAATACTAACATGAATTCTTTACAGATGAATGGAGAAACTGGTAGAAGCCATACTGTTGGAACACGTGGGGCAATACTGACCCTACAACTTATCTCAGAAAATAGATTAAGGAAAGGCAAACCTACATTTCTGACATTTGTAGGCTGAGGGAAAGCTTTTGACAATGTTGACTGGAATAGTCTCTTTCAAATTATGAAGGTGGCAGGGGTAAAACACAGGGAGCAAAAGGCTATTTACAATTTTTACAGAAACTAGATGGCAGTTGTAAGAGTCGAGGGGCATGAAATGGAAGCAGTGGTTGGGAAGGGAAGTGAGACAGGGTTGTAGCATATCCCTGATGTTATTCAATCTGTATACTGAGCAAGCAGTAGAGGAAACAAATGAAAAATTTGGAGTAGGAATTAAAATCTATGGAGAAGAAATAAAAACTCTGAGTTTCACCGATGATACTGTAATTCTGTCAGAGACAGCAAAGGATCTGGAAGAGCAGCTGAACAGAATGGACAGTGCCTTGAAAGGAGGACATAAAATGAACATCAACAAAGGCAAAACGAGGATAATGGAATGTAATCGAATTAAATCGGGTGATGCTGAGGGAATTATATTAGGAAATGAGACCCTTAAAGTAGTAAATGAGTTTTACTATTTGGGGAGCAAAGTAACTGATGATAGTCAAGGTGGGGAGGATATAAAATGTAGACTGGCAATGGAAAGGAAAGTGTTTCTGAAGAAGAGAAATTTGTTAACATTGAGTATAGATTTAAGTGTCAGGAAATCGTTTCTGAACGTATTTGTATGGAGTGTGGCCCTGCATGGAAGTGAAATGTGGATGATAAATAGTTTAGACAAGAAGAGAATAGAAGCTTTAAAAAGGTGGTGCTATAGAAGAATGCTGAAGATTAGTTGGGTAGATCACATAACTAATGAGGAGGTATTGGGGGAGAAGAGAAATTTGTGACAAGAACTTGAGTAGAAGAATGGATCAGTTGGTAGGACGTATTCTGAGGCATCAAGGGATCACGAATTTAGTATTGGAGAGCAGCGTGGAGGGTAAGAATCATAGAGGGAGACCAAGAGATGAATACACTAAACAGATTCAGAAGGATGTAGGTTGCAGTACATACTGGGAGATGAAGAAGCTTGCACAAGATAGAGAAGCATGGAGAGCTGCATCAAACTAGTCTCTCGATTGAAGACCACAACAACAACATTACTCTTGTTCCCCATGTAATTAAAGTGAACTGACGGCTGGTTTTCCCATGGAAAGTTCTGAATCATGTGGGCAGTGTGAGTGGATAATGAGGAACATGTGCTGCCATCATTTAGCACTGCCACAGATCGGGATGCGCACACCGTCTGTTATGACTGGTTCAGTCACATTAGGAAAATGTTCAGCAGTATGATGCAGATAGTATAATAGAATTCTTCTTCAGTCTACAAGATTCACTGTGCCTGTACCTATGTTTCGTCACAGTTATGATGCAGAGACAATTCTTCCTGTTGTGTTTCTTATATAATTTTACACCGTATCGTCATGAATGAAGGGTCAAAAACCTCATTAAGTGAGAGTTTTTTGTACTTAGCGGACGACAACTATGAATACTAAGTGGATGCACCATACAGAAACTTTTTATGTTTACTGCTGTACTTTCTCCCCTCCCAGTTTTAATCCCACAGGATGCTACATTTCTGAGTAACCAGGATTTACTGTGAAGGCAATGAAAATTGTCTGGACTAGAGTCTGGATTAAAATATATTTTGTAACTTCTTTGCTTCTGCATCTTTTTGAAATAATCTTTCATGTCTGTGATTTCTGTTAAAGTGTTTAGTTTCACTGTTGTAACACATTACAAAATTGAAGGCATCCACATCACGACTTATGGTACAGGTCTGCAAGCGCTTAGCATGTTGGTATCATTGGGAAAAACTGCAAACACACATATCATTCTTTCACCTTTTTGACAGTCTGTGAAAATTATTCCACTTGTGTGAGAAACAGTTTCTGACGAATCAAGTCCTTGGTAAGATTTCAGTATGGCTTAAGTGAAATAGTACAATAGTTTGACAGACTGTTATGTGATGATCTTACGTTGGTATTCACTCTCATGCCCAGCATGTATTATGTCTGATCACTGGGACTGTTGTAAGTCTTCTAATCATCCACGTTTCCTACTGATGTACACCATACAACTGTGACAGCCCTTTGATGCTATGTGGCGTGTAGAATGTACAGAGCTTAATATGGAAACACTGCGAGGTATGCATATTTGAACACAAATGCAGATTGTAGTAAAGCCTGCAGACTGCAATACTGTATTTGATCACGAACTGCACCTGTGCAATATCCTCCATTCGTTACAAGATTCACAGTCTGGTGCATTATGTCAGAGCTAACTAAATTCAAATGTGGTAACATTGTTGGTGCTGTTATGTTGGGTACTTCCATAACCAAAGGAGGTGAAGTGTTTGGTGTTTCGAGAGGCACCGTATCGAAGATATTTTGTACCGAATACAGGGAAAGTAAAAAAACGCCTTCTGCTAAGTCACAATATGGACATAAGTGTGTGTTGAGTGATCATGATGTGTGGTCTTTGAAGGGGATTTTGAAGAAAAGTAAGAGGATGACAGCTGCAAAGTCAGTGCAAAACTGAATGTCACTCTCACGAACTCTGACAGCATAAAAACAACATGATGGAAGTTACATAAGCAGGGAATTGGAGGGCAAGCTAGAATTTCAAAACCACTCATAAGTGATGCAAATGCCCGTAGCATGAACATTTGGTGTCAAAGACATAATACCTGGATTATGGAGCAACGGATAAATGTCATTTTGTCTGGTGACTCAGATTTCACATTCTTTCCAACTTGGCTGAGTTTACTTCCCAAGAGTGAACATGATGGGCATATGGTGATGATATGAGCAGCCGTATTATGGTATTTCAAGAGCCCTATAATTACTTTGCAAGGTCTCGTTACTGTCATGGATTATGTGACCAGTTTGGCTGATCAGGTCCAAAAAATGTTCAAATGTGTGTGAAATCTTATGGGACTTAACTGCTAAGGTCATCAGTCCCTAAGCTTACACACTGCTTAACCTAAATTATCCTACAGACAAACACACACACCCATGCCCGAGGGAGGACTTGAACCTCTGCCGGAACCAGCCGCAAGATCCATGACTGTAGCGCCTTAGACCGCACAACTAATCTCGTTCAGCTGATCAGGTCCATCATATGGTAAAATGAGTGATGCTGTGTTGCAAGACAACAGCGCCCCTGCTCTCACTGTTTGTGTAGTCCAGGACCGGTTTTATGAGCATGAGAATGAAACTTCTCTTGCCACCAAAGCCACCAGATCTCAGTATTATTGAGGCTTTGGGGTCGATTTTTGAGAGAAGGAAGTTTGGTTGCTATCCACAGCTATAACGATTTCCTGAATTTGCCACAATTTTGCAGGAAGGATGATATAATATTTCCTTGATACCCATACAGGACCTGTGTTTGTCCATTGCAAGATGAATGGAAATTTCTTTCGAATGCCACCAGTTTTCTGACACTGGTGTGGTAATGTGTTGTATTTTCAGTATTTTCATATTTTTGTTCACCTCTGTACAGTACAGAAAGTCTTGATGTAAATTTTCTTGACCAAAATAAATGTTAATTACCACGATGTTTTTATTACAATGTATTCATACATTGACTTGAAAATGGTACTTCCTGCAGAAAGTAGTCTACAAAAATGCATTGTTAACTGAAAGCAACTTCTGGCGGTAACATGTATTTCTAGGAATAGATTAGTGCAGTGGAGAATGCTTTACAAAAAGAAATAAAAGGTTTTGTATTAAAAGGTGGTGACTGAGCCTGTCCACTACTGATATTCAAAGATATCAGGACCGCGTCGCTTGGTAACGTTTACCCCAGCGGCCTTCTAGGCGGTGGCGAGGCATGTGATGAGGCTTTAAAGTCCTGTATGTGCATTGGCTCGTGGTCTTGGCACCTCCACGGAATGCAAAGGTGAGTTAGTCTTGTGGGACAGCGAGGAAACTGTTCACATGTGAAGCTGACACACGGTGATACCTCCAACGAAAGCTCGGCAGCAGCATTTATGGTAGATGTTCACAAGGTCATCTGCATGTGACGTGGAGTTCAAGCAGTACTTTCGAGTTTAAACTGAGCATTGTCTGGAAGGTGTTATGCTTGCCAGCTCAACTAATTCACCATCAAGATAATGAGCAGGTGTGCGCGCGCACGCTTGAATGAGCTGCTGTAACGTCCCCACAGAAAATACCCTCTACCACGCACCAATTAATCATTGTCAATCAAACCATCCACATTCATTCACTTTGGAAAAGTATCTGATCTGATTTTCTCGTAACATATGCGGCGACAGCTAGACGACGCCAAAGTATTTTCTAGCGCGTTTATTCTTTGAAATAACAGAATGCATATATGCATTCTCCATGGTTGTTAGAGTGGTAACTAGGACAGCTTCTGGAGTAGGAATTCAGGGATTGACGTATTTCTGAGAGATACATATTCTGATTTTCTTCTCGCTAAATCGAGAGAATTAACTTGTGTGCCACTAGCGGTTTGTTTGAATAGAAAGAGAGTGTAAACGGAAAATAATGAAGATGAGGAATCACCGGAGATCTGGACATGTAATGGAGATGGATTTAATACACAATTTCCTTCATAAATAAGGTTTGTGACTTTTTGTTCCGGAGTGAATGAACGAATGAGTTTTTTTCTGAACCATTTGATGATCACGTTGGCCCTGTAATTAGTGGGGAAGTTTCAGCTGTGTCGAAGAGAGCCTGCAATCACTGAGTCCGTGTTAAATCGTCCAAAAAGGCTTCGTACACATCTGGAATTCGCAATCTTTCGTAAAAGGAACAAATTGTCCACACGATTGATTCTCCCGACTGAATACAGTGTTTAACAGTAATAATAAATGTAAAGATCTTTTACAGCAAGCCAGCCGCTGATTACCAAGACGAAGGACTCCACCAAAGATTCTATTTGGCTGATTTCACGTAATAAAATATTATAATAAAAACTGTAGATAGATAAAGGAGAGAAAGAGAGAGAGCGAATGAAAATAGAGATAATATTAATAATCCTCCATTAGTATAACTTTTCGGCTGTCGTATCACGGATCAGCCAAGACACGGGAGGCCCTTACATTACTGTATAGATTTATGTGTGAAGGTGAAAGGGTCTTAAAGACAACAGATTACACGTCTATACAGACAAGACATTACACAAAGTTAGCGGCTAACTGCGTTCATCATCTATTCATAGAGGAAGAGACAACTTAATATTATTAGCTTGTTAAAATGGCCAATCCGTGACAGGACACGTTTTTGGACGTTGCTAAAATAATTTTGTTCTCTGTTTCATGTCAACTACGACGAGCTAACCTAACTGATGCTTGGAAAAGAGAGGAAAGACTTGCAGGTGATATAATTGGATCTACAAATAAATCCGAAAGACAGGACGCTGGGCGCAGAGAAAAGGCCAGATTTATATTTTTATTATTATAGCTTGCTAGTATAGTTGAAGTATACGCTTTTTTCTTTAGTATTATTGGATTTTTGAACATTGATTAACTCTGTTCATGTTAGATGTATTTTCATTGACCTGTCCCAGTTGCATTTATCTGTATATGTACATTAAGAAGGTAGACACAGAAGTACTTATGTGTGAACGGAGTTACATATAGTGACAGTAGAAGGGAGTTACATATAGTGACTGTAGAATATTTATATGGTTTTAACTAGGGCAATGTTTAGGATGAGTCAAGCACAGCAAAGCAGCACGCAACAGCCTTCAGCTGTTAGCACTGATAATAATGATGTAGTAAGAAGTGTTGTAGGACCGATGGCTACAGATAGCGCAATAGAATGCCCTGTAGACACGGCTGGAGGTGTAACAGCAAGTACACAGCAGGGATTAGATCCATTGGTAATTATCATGAGACAGATGCAGATGATAACCGAGAGCATGAATACTTTGAAAACCGATATTAACGCGAAATTAGCCTCAGTTACTGAAGGGCAGGAAAATCTGAAAACCGACATTAATGCGAAATTGGCCTCAGTTACGGAAGGGCAAAATGATTTGAATACGAAATTAGCCTCAGTTACTGAAGGGAAAAATGATTTGAATATGAAATTAGCCTCAGTTACTGAAGGGCAGGAAAATCTGAAAACAGATATTAAAGCACAATTAGTGACAGTCATTCAAACACAAGAAGAAATGAAATTAGTCCAGACTGAGATTAAGCGGCAGTTACAAGACAGTTTTTCCGAATTAGAGCAGCGGATAGAGGCGAAGACTAAGGAACTCAAAGATCAGGCCGAAGAGACGGAACGAAAATTAACTGCACAATTAGAATTGGTGAAAGTACAATGTGAGGAATCTACTCACCGCGTACGTGTCGAAATGAAGGAGTATGTGGCTATTAAGATAGATACTGTACGGGAACAAGTGGAAATGGTTCCGCAATTAATACAAAAGCAAGACGCCATGTCATGTGCAATTGCACAACTTCCTGAATTGGCACGTACACAGGCTAACCTAAAGGAAAGCGTTGAACATCTGACAGAGCGTCAAGAAGTTATAGACCACCAAATTAACGTATTAACGGGTAAATTATCCGAAATCACATTAGAAAACAAAAGGCTAATGTGTGAAAACGTTGAGCAAAATGTTAAGGCAGCATTCCAGAGTGTATCTGGCAAACAGGAAGAGAATTTGCTTGCGAAAGGACTTGAGGAGGTGCGACACCAGTTAGGTGCTGATTTGGAGCATTGGAAACAAACGATAGAAGAGTCGATGCGCGCTTCACAACAAAGCTCAGAACAAATGAATACAGGGCAGCAGCAGAAGTTGGCAGCGACTATAGAGCCCGTTACTACCCATTCGCACACAATACCAACTTGTGGAAGTAATTCAAACATTAAATTGCCACAAGCTGGCTGTTCACGTGAAGTCTTATCTAACGGAGATTACGAAAGTCTTTGCCATGCCGAAGAAAAAATGATAAAGCATCGGCAATTCCAGATTTTTAACCCTGACAAAAGGGGGGTCCATCCAATTGTTTTTATTCGAAGTTTCAGAGGCGTGTTACCCAGAAATTGGTCGGAGTGGCAGAAGATCAGTTTTGTTACAGGATATATACAAGGTTCGGGGCAATCTGGGCCTCGGACATGACTTCTGTTTGCTCGACATATGACGATTTTGAGAAGGCGTTTTTAGCAAAGTTCTGGTCAGAAGGGGTACAGGAGCGCCTAAGGCAGGAGGTGCTCTACCCAGAGCCTTTCTCCTTTTTGAAAGGAAGCCTTAGAAAGTATTTCGAAAAATATATAAATAAAACAAGATACTGGGACAGACCTATGCCTTTGCCAGACATAATAAACATACTTAAGGCAAGACTACCAACTAGCATCCGGAATCAATTGATTTATGGCAACGACAAAGACTTGGAGTTGTTCCTCACGACGTTAGACCATATAGATATTATCGAAGAGAACAACCAGAAAGCCCATAATAACAGATTCCAATATAGGGAGATAGAACCTCCGCCAAACGGTAGGCAAGGTGGAAGTATGTGTTATGCCAATGGCGATCAATCGACACTTAGAAGGAATGAACAGAGATTGTTAAGTAATGGAGAAACCCCTCAAAATCTCAATAGTAATCCCAGCAATGGTCTTGTGAGGGGCCATTCAAGGAACAACAGGAACGGGAAAAGATACAATCCCGTGTGGGGGAACGAAAGAAATTTCAGACCCCAAGCTTGGAATAATAACGATAATAGGAAGTGGAATCAACCAGGAGGAACGAATTCAAATAGCCAACATCAGTGGGGACGGACATCTATGAATCAACCGGTAATTACCGAAGTGACGGATGATGTCAACCAGCAGACAAATCAAAATCCAACAAACTTGTAAGGACCCACTCGTGCCCCGGAGGAGTGGTCAACAATTGGTTGAGGGGTAACAGGATATGTGTACCCATGTTAACGTATAATGATGGATGATTACTGGCAGATGAACTGACCGAGGACTTAGAACCACAAGATGAGGATAAGGAACAGGTGGCAGTAGCCGAAGTGCAAGTCATTATGGAGACCGTACCCATAGTGGCGGTTTTAGACACAGCTGCAACCACAAATGTTATTTTGGAGGCACTGTTCAACAGGATCAGAAATATAAGACGAGTACCAATTTTTCCAGTTCAAAATTGCAGAATAATAGGCGCCATTGGGGCTCGATCGGCTAATGTAAAGGTGCAGTCACTACTTGGTGTGGAAGTCGGAAATGTAGCAATATTAAGCACATTCCTTGTTGTGAAAAATTTGGTGGTAGATTGCATTATCGGAGTCGACAGCCTACGTCAATACGGATGCAGAATAGATTTTAAAACAGGAAAAATTTGGTTGAATGTTAATAAACAAGAAATTGAGAAACAAAAGCCTTACGAGAAAATATAATTGTGGGATCAGTGTGCAAGTAATGAGGACGGCCCAAAATTCGAAAGAGCATGTAATTAATGAGTTCCAAGTCAAAGAATATTTCGGTCAAGTAGTGTTTGAAAAGTCAAATGAATCCGACTGCATTATCGAAGATCAGAAGAAGCAGCTCAATGAATTATTATTAACATATGAAAACGTTTTTGATGAAAGGCCAGGAGTTATTAAGGGATACATATGCCGTCTCTACGTTAAGCCGCACGAAACGTATTGTAGAACTTTCTATCCTGTTCCCTGGAGGTTAAAGGCTCAAGTTCAAAAGGAAATAGATCACATGTTGAAATGGGGTTTGATCGAACCCTCTACAAGCCCATACTGCTCCCCATTGTTAGTCGTGCCAAAAGCAAATGGGACGGTTAGACTGGTACTCGATGCCAGAGAAATAAATAAAATCATAATTCCAGTGAGAACACATCCGGAAAACATAGATGAACTTATACAATGGTTCCAGGATGCTCAATATTTGATGAGCATTGATTTGCAGAGCTCTTATTGGCAAGTCAAGCTGGATGAGTCATCAAGGAAGTATACGGCTTTCATTTATTCCGGAAGAAGTTATCAATTTACTGTAGTTCCTTTCGGACTCAACATTAGTGCCGGAATCTTTATAGCAGCTCTAGATTATGCACTAGGCCCAGAACTCAGAAGCAGGATAACAGTGTTTGTTGATGATTTGCTTATTGCATCGAAAACTTGGGAGGAGCATATTACCTTACTGAACCGAGTGTTGGACGTGTTCAAAACCATGGGAATAACTGCTAACCTACAGAAATCCCATTTTGCAGTAAACAGAATCAAGTTCCTGGGGCATATAATTGACGCAAAGGGAATTTTACCAACCAAGGAGAAGCTAATTGCGATTAGTAAGTTTCCAACACCCAGGAATAGGAGGCAATTAAAAGGGTTTATGGGCCTTGCCTCATTTTTTAGAAGATTCATAACAAATCAGGCGATGAATGCAGCGGCTCTAAATAATCTGTTGAAGAAGGATGTGCCCTGGCTCTGGGCATTAGAGTGTCAAGAAGCATTCAAAGAGATAGAGAAGCAATTAGTAAATGCACCGCTTTTGTACCATCCGGACATGCAAGAAGAATTTTACTTGTCAACAGATTTTTCGAATGTGGGTATTGGAGCGTGCCTTTTCCAAGTACGCAAGATAAATGGAAAACTCACCTTCTGTCCTATTACGTTTGCTAGTTGTGTTTTGTCCAACTATGAACGAACTTACACGACGACAGAATTAGAGGCTCTTGCGGTCATCTGGGGATTTAAAAAATTTCATTGATATCTATATGGGTCAAAGACTATCGTATATTGTGATCATCAATCATTAATGTTTTTACAAACGTGTAAACTGTTACACCCCAGACTGGCTAGATGGACTCTCGCTCTGCAACAATAGCAATTTAAGATCGTGCATGTCTCAGGACAGCAAAACATTATTGCTGATGCTCTATCAAGGTCACCACAGGGTTTGACCAAAGAGATTGAAGTAAATAATAACTCAGAATTCCCTGTATTGCTGCTGCAGGAAAATCCATATAAGATGTACTATGTCAATTTGTGTGCGCATATGGCACAGTTACAGAAAAGAGATGCTCAATGGGGAAGTGTCATTCAAAGGTTACAACAGCAACCTTCGGATCAGATGGCAAATTATTACAAGCTGGTAAATGGCGTATTATTTTTCCGCTGTGGAAGGCCAAACAAAGTCCGATGGTGTGTTTGTATACCTGAGGCGCAAATAGAGAAACTTGTATGGCTCACCCATTTAACCTGGGGACATTTCGGTGCGACAAAATGTGCAAACAAGATAAGTGTGTACTGTTATTTTCCCAGCATAAAGCGCAGAGTGGATGAGGTCTTGAAGAAATGCATAATCTGTCAAAAAGCAAAGCCGGATTCAAAAGGGAGTAAGCACCCATTATGCTCTATATTAGTCCGAGAACCAAAAGAATTAATTTCGTGCGATCTGTGTGGACCGTTACCTACTTCAAGAGGAGGTGTTAGATATGTGTTGGCATTTCTCGATGTGTGTACGAAATACGTAAAGCTTTACCCGATAAAGGCGGCTACAGTAATTGTATTAAGATTGATAAGGGATTATCTTCCACGTGTTGGTATACCTAAGGCGATAATGACAGACAATGCTAAGATATTCACGGGACTCCGATGGAAACAGGCTTTGTCTCAAGTCGGTGTGAAACACATACTAACATCATTTTACCACCCACAAGGCAATTTGGTTGAGAGAATTTTTAGAGAGTTCAATCGATTTATGAGAACCTATTGCCATAATAAGCAGACTGCGTGGGCAAATTATGTGGAAGAATTTGAACAGATATACAACAACATGCCCCACTCCTCCACTGGATATACACCTCATGAATTGATGTTTGAGGCAAAAGAAGAAAACTTCTGGACTGAACATATGCCCAAAACTCAGGAAACTGAGATGCCTTGGGAAGAAAAAATAAGGCAAGCCATCATAAATATGACACAAAAGGCTGATCAGAGAAAACAACAATATGACAAATTAATAAAAAGGGTACAGGCGTACCACGTCGGAGAGAAGGTACTAGTCAAAAGACATACCAAATCATCCTTAATTAAGAAGAGTATAAATAAATGGGAGTTATTATATACTGGCCCATACATCATTCTACAAATTCCGAACCCTGGGGCTTATCTGTTAGCATACCCGGGATATAACAAAATTAAAGGGTTATTTTCCCATAACGACTTGAAAAAATTTAATGAAGATTAGAAGATAGGGAGGAATGGTGTTGCGAGTGACAGAGATGAACGCTCGAAAAAACATAAAAATAAACTGTGTGTGTTTAGTGTTAGAAAACTTTAAACTGAAATAATTAATCAGTGAGACAGATTGTAGAAATAGTGACTGAGTATTACTATCGAGTGCTGCAAAGAAGACAGTGGAGATAGGCTTCACCTGTGTTTGGGTAAACATGGAACTTTAGCATTGCTAATGTCATCAAGATTTATAAAGGATCTGAATGACCTTCAAGAAGAAAGAAATGTTTTCCAAAAATGACGCTGCATATTCAAAAGAGGTTCCCAGTGAATGTTCATATATAATTTCAAGTGCACGCTTGGATGTGTAAACGTGTGAAGTGATGCGTTTAGGCAGTGGATCACGAGTGAAGGTTAATGCCGAAAAGATAATTTCCCGCGCAAAACAATTGACGCCGGCGCGAGAGTTAGAATCGATATAGACGACACAGATATGCTTCGTAAGAGACTCGCATCAAACGCGAGGGGAAACTGATTGATGTTGAACTTCAAAAAAGTGTCATAATTAGACGTTAAGAGTTCTTGATTTATTGTTGAATGTCAAAAGAAAGTAATATTCATAGAATTAGTAGTTATTTAATGGGTCTTATTCACTTTGGAATTTTGTTTGAAAATCCATTTCCATATATGTGCATGTATGAATGCCGGATGAATTAGAGAATAAATGAAAGAAGAGAATCCACATTCCTCACTACTAATAACTTTTACATTACAGCAATCAAGCGGAGAAATATAGGTATTTAGGATAAAATTTTTATGAGTATAGATAAATGATATGACTTTTCAAGGAAATGATGGATTATGTCTTTGTATAAAATGAACCACACTTTCCATTATTCGATGATTTGAATCCAAAATCTACTGCAAGTTGCATGAATCCTTTAAATTACGAAGAACAAATCATTGACAGAAATGTGTCAGAATTTTTGGACTTACAAGCACAAATGGTGATGCGAAGTCCAAAAGAAAATTCAAACTAGAGTAATTATTATGATGTTTTCGGCAACAGCATTAGTCAATGGATAAATGGAAACTTTAAGTCAATGGCTAAATTCCTTGCAGTACATCGTAAGAAAAAGGATGCATGAAGCCATAGGGATTTTGTTTTCAAAAAGGAGAATCTTGGACGGTGGAACCTAACCAGTTCTTTTACAGGAAGAGTTTCCCTTTCGGTCATTGCTAATTCTTTTGGAATGATTGTTGCATGTGAAATCTGGTATCCCTGTTCCTTCTACTCTTCCCATTGTGGGCTGCGTAGAAGACAGACTACAAATGTGGATGTCGGGGACATGCAAGATCCGGGGGAGTTTCAGCATCGCAAGATATTGTCCTGGGAACAAGATTGTAAAATAAAGAAACTTGAGTTATTTATTGTAAATTTTTTTTGCTAGAGGCACAAATCACTCTTCTCCAAATCGTTATATAAATCGATCCCTATCTTTCCTTTAGAGATCAACTTCAAAATTATTTTTTCTCTTCTGTAGGCTTTCCTATCTTCTATGTATCGTAGGCTGGGCATCTAGGCTTAAGAGGTTTTCCAAGGTTTCCCTGCTTAAGAAAGTTCCCGAATGGGTAGACCCTGATAACAGTCTCATGAAAGATCATCTTCCTTGGTTGTGCACAGCAAACATAACACCTTGATGCACATAAAAGCAATACAGCCACGGTACCTGTCTCTTCATTTCTTCTGTTTCCAATGTTTATTTTCTTCGTCTGTCTTAAACATAATTAATCTTTTTCAGTCGGAGGACTGACACTCATCACTTCCGGGTTACCCACACTAATAGATAGCTCGCGAAGTGTGTTCGTTAAATCAAAATTAGGCTCACAAACTTCGCTCGCTGCGTGGGGCATTGTAACGTCCCCACAGAAAATACCCTCTACCACGCACCAATTAATCATTGTCAATCAAACCATCCACATTCATTCACTTTGGAAAAGTATCTGATCTGATTTTCTCGTAACAAATGCGGCGACAGCTAGACGACGCCAAAGTATTTTCTAGCGCGTTTATTCTTTGAAATAACAGAATGCATATATGCATTCTCCATGGTTGTTAGAGTGGTAACTAGGACAGCTTCTGGAGTAGGGATTCAGGGATTGACGTATTTCTGAGAGATACATATTCTGATTTTCTTCTCGCTAAATAGTCTTGTCTGTACTAATTTAATACATCGCAACCTGGCACTGGTTCCTTACCTTTCTTGGTGCAATCAGAATGTTAATATCATTGTGGGTTAGTTTGCTGTGTTATGAACCTTTAGAGCACAGATGAGAGGGAGAAAATCTCCTTGGTTGTAGGGTGGCTAGGTTACAGAAGATTGATAATTCTCGTGGATTTGGTAGAGATTTTTGCTGCAGAGGCAAGATATTACTCTTTTTTAACCAATTTATTGTTATAACGAACACATTTGCTCAGTGAGGTGTTGGACCAAAACCACTTATCAGAGTGTCAGATGCTTTCAATAATTATTAGAAAGGATCTCTCTCAGAGACAAGTGTTTGGTTGTCACTCAGTCTGCTAACTGCTGGCCACTCGGTCTAACTAATCAATCAACACTGGGAACTACATCACTAGTACTTACAAGCCATTTCACCCACTGTACAAGTGACAGGTACCAAGCAATAACTTGTTCCTGGTATTTGATGAAATTCCACTAGTCTAACTTTTTGGGACAGAGAGAGAGAGGGAGAGAGAGTGTCTCTGTTCAGCACTATTCCAATGAATGTTGTACAGCACTACTTAGCTTATATTTGCTGTGTGTTCACCAGAGTCTGGCACCATCTTATCTTACACTAGATGAAGTGTTTACAGCTCCATTGGGTGCTGGTGCAGAGCATCCCTGCCCCCTGAATGCTCTGTACTGACACTGAGAACCTCCCTACTCACTGCTGCAGGACTCTTTTATAATGTTATTAATTGACTCTGATTGCACACAGCTCTCTTTAATTTCTTTCTGGATCATTCCTTTGAAACCTTCCCATGACATGTGATCTCCTTAGTTCTTGACTGTCTCTCTATATCGTACGCGAGGTTCTTCCATTACGTGTTGTGGAAAGTTCTGTATGATTCCATTGACAATGACCCCCTGCACCGTTGGTAAGATGTCAAGTATTCTGCTTGTTCACGTGTTTGACCAGCCTCAAAAAAGGAAATAGTGTGCAGCTCCTTTGTGGAGTATTATTTGCTCTCGATATACCATTCAGCTCTCCTCTATGATGCACGCAGGCTGTCTTGCATACGGTATCCAGCTCACTTCTCTTGTTATGATCTGACATGTAATATAATTTATTAAACTCTTCTAAGGTCATCACAAATAGCTTGTATTACATTATTATTATTATAGTGTACACCAATAACCACTAAGTGATACCAAATTAAGAAGTATTATTGGAAACCATTTTCAAGTCAAAATCTATTTTAAATAGAGCCTATTGGCAGTTAAAATGTATTTCCATTTTCAAGACAGGGAAAATTGTTATGAAATCAGAGGGACTCAGCTAGTTTACAAATATTTTGTGTTTCATTGTTGAAAAACTTCTTCTGTTTCAGTTTACTATATAGTGTACGACTGACCAAGTATGGCTTCACTGCCTACACATTATGTAACTAGTTTCAAAATTACACTGAATTTTACGAGCAATGAAAGTATGTAACTGAATAATTAAAATACACTCCAAATAGCTTAAATGTATTTCACAGCCCTTAATGTGCAGATCTTGTAATACTGGCAAATGCTGCTCAAACATAGCCTCATGTCTCACTCCAACAAAAACTGTAGAAAATGACGGAAACTGCTGATAGTGCTTCCTACTGTGTATACCTTCACATGATTCACATGATGAGTCACAGTCACCGACCAGTCAGGTGTACTATCCTTCAGCTACAACTCTCTTCCCTCCTTGTATTGTCTATAATGTTGATATAGTAAGTGACAAAAGGTGAAGAGATTTGTGATACAAATTGCACCATGGCATCAGGATTGTCAGAACAAAAATCACTAGGCACATTGCTTCCAACGTAGCTGTGTAGTGTCACAGGCCAATCATGATATAAGGGAGATAGCCACACACATATGTGGAGTGCAGCTCAACTGAACTTCAGAGCACCAGGCAGATAACTAGTCCCAGGAGACATTATGTTAACACTGTGTGATACTGCCTCTAGACTTGATAATGTCCTCAATTCAGCACAGAAGAGAGTCAACAAGTTTTCTCAGTTACGCCATGTCCAGGTGAAACCCCTGACGGATTAGGTTCCATAGAGTCAAGGGTATGCAGGGATATTGATCCCTTCGTTTCACCTTTTTTATCCAGCCAGCCCCAGGCATTGTCAGTGGTACTAAGATTGAGTTATTTAGCTTTCACCTGGACACGCCGTAAGTGAAAAAACTTGTTGACTCTTTTCCGTGCTGAATTGGGGACATTATCAAGCCTAGAAGCGGTATCACAAAGTGCAACAGTGCCTCCTCTAATTATTCTTTACATATTATTGAACTTATTGATATATGATTATGAACTTTATTCATTTTATAGTGTTGTAACATTTCTGCCGGTGTGTACCCGGTTTGGTTTGGATACATGGGTCAGTCCACACATTGTAAGCATAAGCCCTAATATTTTTCATTATTTTCTCTTCTCATGAGCCAACATATCCTTACATACTCTGGTTTATGTACCTGATTAATTTTGTGCTATACTCCTACTTGTGATCAAGTATATTCTTCTGGGCAGTACCCATCATTGAGAATTTTTGAGCTGGCTCACTCATCATACATTTAGACTCCGAAATTTTTTCTTCTCTTTTGATGATTTTGAAGGTGTAACTTCATAGATGTAAACTTGCAATTTTTAATTCTAGTACATCAAGTTGTTTCTGCACTTATTTCTATATTTTAGTGTTGCAATGTTGCAGTTTTGACTTTGTTTAATTTGTTATGGAACAGAATGTTCCATAGGTCTGAAAATCTGAATGCTATGTCCTTACATAAGTATAGATTGTGACGTGCATAGTAGATATTTTTGTTATGTTTTGCGCAACTTCATGTGAATTTTGCCCACAATTTTGGAAACTGTTGCCATATGTTAATTTTACCATTTCACTACTCAGGTTTCACACTTATTTGGACTATAGACAAATTGTATGCAACAAGAACTCTGTTTATTGTAAGCAGAAATTTGTCAGATGCCTTTTGCAGTTTTTTGTAAGCTAACCTATACTTGTGTTCATAGGGAAGTGATGATCATTCAACCTTAAATTTTCTTGTAATTTCAGAATTTAACTTTGAGAATCTGTATTCTACCTTTTGGCATTATTTTGTGCACCATTTGGCAAACCTTACAGTAGGTCACAAAATATTGTAAACACATTATTTCCATATTATATGAGGGGGATGTTGTAATGGCAACTACTGCTGTAGATATACTTTTCCTCAACAGTAGTTGTTGATTGAAGTTTTATTTTTTGAGTTTTGGACAGGTCAATAATGTCTCAGCTGCTTTTCTGAAAACTTCCATATAATTTTATACACAGTAGCATACCATATGTTATAGTTCAAGATAAAATTTAAGAAAAGGAATTACTTAACAAAATATTTTAGTTTTGATGTTATAACCTGTAAGTACAGTTAAAATTATTTTCTTTGAAACATGTGAAATTACGAATTATTGGCACACTTAAAATTTGTATTATTAATTACACAATCCTGTACTGTTTAGTATGTTTATTTCTGGATTCATTTATGATATAATAATTGAAATTAATAATGTAACAGAAACTAATAGAAATTCATTTGATAAGAAAAACTGTAAGCCCTTAAGAATATTTTTATTTCCACTCAGTGTGAGAGTCCTAAATATGTCTCTGAGGTGCGGTCAGATGTATTTTTGCATGAACAATGTAATTCCAGCTTTGTTAACATGAAAAATAAAAATACTGTATGGTATACTAAAATATGAGAAAATATATTTGCATAAAAAAGCAGCAACAACAATCTTCAGATTTATTTAATTCAAACAAACCTTGAGGACCTGATGTGATTTTTTCAGTTTCAACAATCAGAACCCTAGACAAGAACAACTGGAGCCAACTCAACATGACAAGCTAAGTAAACTAGAAAGTTTATTGTAAGTTTTGCTCCTCTCAAACCATCATAAAAGACTTTGATGGACATTGTTTAATGTGGAAAATAAATTGGAATCAGGAAGGAGGCAGGGGGGGAGATTAAAGGCTCCCCATGCTACTCTATCCTGTGCAAGTATCTTGATCTCTAAGTAACTGCTGCAACCTACATCCTTCTATCCTTCTGAATCTGCTTAGTATATTCATCTCTTGGGCTCCCTATATGATTTTTACCCTCCACACTTCCCTTCAATACTACATTGAGGAGACCTTGATGCCTTAGAACAAGTCCTACCAACTGATCCCTTCTCCTAGTCAAGTTGTGCCACAAATTCCTCTTATCCTCAATTCTATTCAGTACCTCTTCATTAGTTACACGATCTACCCATCTAACCTTCAGCATTTTTCTGTAGCACTACATTTTGAAAGCTTCTATTCTCATCTTGTATAAACTATTTATTGCCCATGTTTCACTTCCATACACGGCTACACCCCATACAAATACTTTCAGAAAGGACTTCCTCACTCTTATATCTATACCAAATTTCTCTTCTTCAGAAACGCTTTCCTTGCCATGTCCAGTCTACATTTTATATCCTCTCTACTTTGATCGTCCTCAGTTATTTTGCTTCACAAATAGCAAAACTCATCTAATACTTTAAGTGGCTCATTTCTTTATTCAATTCCCTCAGCATCACCTGATTTAATTCAACTACATTCCATTATCCTCATTTTGTTATTGCTGATGTTCATCTTACATTCTCCTTTCAAGACACTGTCCATTTTGTTCAAATGCTCTTCCAGATCCTTTTCTGTCTGTGACAGAATTACAGTGTCATTGGTAAACGTCAAAGATTTTATTTCTTCTCCGTGGATTTTAATTCCTACTCTGAATTTTTCTTTAGTTTTCTTCACTGCTTGCTCAATTACAGACTGAATAACATGAGGGATGGGCTACAACCCTCTCTCACTCCCTTCTCTACCACTATTTTGTTTTCATGCTCCTCAACTCTTATAACTGCCATCTGGTTCCTGAACAAATTGTAAATAGCCATTTGATCCCTGTATTTCACCCCTGCCACCTTCAGAATTTGAAAGGGAGTATATTTCATCAACATTGTCAAAAGCTTTCTCCAATTTAGCAAATGCTAGAAATGTAGGTTTGCTTTCCTTAGCTTATGTTCTAAAGTATGTCATAGGGTCAGTATTGCCTTGTGTGTTCCAACATTTCTATGGAATCTAAACTGATCTTCCCTGATGTTGGCTTCTAACTGTTTTTCCATTCATCTGTGAAGAATTTGTGTTAGTATTTTGCAATCATGACTTATTAAACTGATATTCAGTAATTTTCACACCTGCCAACACTTGCTTTCCTTGGGATTGGAATTATTTTATTCTTCCCGAAGTGTGAGGGTATTTCGCCTGTCTCATACATCTTGCCCACCAGATAGAAAAGCTTGGTCATGGCTGGCTCTCCCAAGGCTATCAGTAGTTCTAACAGAATGTTGTCCACTCCTGGGTCCTTGTTTCTCCTTAGATCTTTCAGTACTCTGTCAAATTCTTCACGCAGTATCATATCTCCCATCTCATCTTCAACTATGTCCTCTTCTGTGTCCTTAATAGTGTCCTCAAGTACATCATCCTTGTATAGACCCTCTATGTACTTCTTCCACCTTTCAGCTTTCCCTTTTTTGCTTAGGACTTGTTTACCATCTGAGCTCTTGATATTCATACAGGTGGTTCCCTTTTCCCTAAAGGTCTCTCTAATTTCTCCATAGGTAGCATCTATGTTACCCCTAGTGATATATGCTTCTACATAATTACATTTGTCCTCTAGCCATTCCCACTTAGCCATTTAGCATTTCCTGTTGATCTCATTTTAGAGACATTTGTATTCCTTTTGGCCTGTTTCATTTACTACGTTTTATAGTTTCTCCTTTCATCAATTAAATTCAGTACCTCTAGTCCTCATCCTCTTACCTACTTCATCCTCTGCTGCCATCACTATTTTGTCTGTCAAAAGTAGCCATTCTTCTTTCATGGTATTCCTTTCCTCTGTTCTTGTCAACTGTTCCCTAACGCTCCCTCTGAAACTTCATACAACCTCTAGTTCCTACCTTTCTGCAGTCTCTTCAGTTTTAACCTTTAGTCATAACCAATAAACTGTGGTCAGAGTTGACGTCTGCCCCTGGAAATGTCTCACAATTTAAAACCTGGTTCCTAAATCTCTATCTTACCATTATATAATCTATCTGACACTTTCCAGTGCCTCCAGGTCTCTTCCACATATACAACCTTCTTTTGTGACTCTTAAACAAAGTGTTAGCAATGATTAAGTTACACTCTATGCAAAATTCTACTAGACAGCTTCTTCTTTCATTCCTTACCCTCAGTCCATATTCACCTACAACTTGTCCTACTGTCAAATTCCAGTCATCCATGACTATTAAATTTTTATCTCCCTTAACTATTTGAATAATGTCTTTTATCTCATCATACATTTCTTCAATTTCTTCATCATCTGTGGATGTAGTTGGCATACCACTGGATTACCCATATTTGATTTATATACATGTATTCACCTGACCTGAAGTCTTTTTTAAATAGGATGCCATCATCATGTAACCACACAGTAAAGCTCGGGAAAAATTAGGACTGTAGTTTCCCCTTGCTTTCAGCTGTTCACAGTACCAGCACAGCAAGGCCGTTTTGATTGATGTTACAAGGCCAGATCAGTCAATCATCCAGACTGTTGCCCTTGCAACTACTGGAAAGGCTGCTGCCCCTCTTCAGGAACCACACATTTGTTTGGCCTCTTAACAGATACCCTTCCATTGTGGTTGCACCTACGGTACGGCTATCTGCATCACTGAGGCACACAAGCCTCTCCACCAAAGGCAAGGTCGATGTTTCATGGGTGTTACTGAATAATATTTGGGGAAAACTGGAAGTATCAAGAGAGAGAGGTGGTCAGGTGGCGGGTTGGGGTGGGGAAGAGAGAGAGAAAAAGAGAGAGAGAAAGAGAGAGAGAGAGAGAGAGACAGAGAGAGAGAGAGAGAGATAAAATTGTTTGGATTTTTACTACAATTACCATCGTTCAGTAAGTTAATTCTACGTATTGCTGAACAAATGACAGCGTCCTAAATTTTTTAAAGGTCAACCATGGCACTGAAGAAGCAAGAATTCATTTGTGTTTTTAGGCTTTCCTGGCAGATGATAGTATGTGGTGCGGATGGCCATGGCCACCTGAAAATGGACAGTTAGCATCCTGAAATATTGGACCATTTGGATGATGGCACCAGGTTTAATACCTGAGATTCTGAGAGTTTATTTAACTAAAATGTCAACAGTGTGTACTGTGAAACACATTGTGTATTATATCCATTTGCAGTGATCTGGAAAGTATTCTTATTACAATATGGAGAAAAAGATCTCTCAAGTAGTATGCTGAAAAGCAAATTACTCTGTTACAAGCCTTTAGAAATTCAGAGGTACTAATAACAAAACACTCTGGAAATAAACCTAATTATTAGTGAAGCTAGATGTCAGGGAGGAGGTGGCAGTCTTAATATAATTTACTGAACAAAAAATTTTAATGTAATATCTTTTAACGCATAGACCACAATTTTCAACTCATAGTTAAAGGACAGTGACTAGTTTTGGTTGTTCTTCACAACCATCTTCAGATCATAACTTCACAAGATGATGATAATAAAGGTTGAAAACGCCCAGTGTCACTAACAAAAATTTGCATCGCAGGCCCATGATTTGCAACTGTATAGCATGTGTTATAGTGAGAGCAGTACAAGCAAGGGTAACAAGAATTGTCAGCTGTTCCATAGCCTAGCTAGCAGAGAAGTGATCCAGCATGGCATATAAAATAGTCATCTGCAGTGGTATTTTGGAACGTATACTACGTTTGAACATTATGAATTACCTCAAATAACATGACTTATTAACAAATAGCTACAATATATTCAGAAAATACTGTTCTTGTAAAATATAATTAGCTCTTTATTCTCATGAGGTAATGAGAGCTATCAACAGCAGATGTCAGACTTATTACATATATTTTAGATTTCTAGAAGGCTTTTGACACCATTCCTCACAATTGTTTTCTAAAGAAATTCTATGCGTAATGAGTATTGCTTTTGTTGTGTGAACTTGGTTCATGAGTTCCAGTCAGAAAGATAACAGTTCATAGTAACTGACAGAAAGTCATCGAGTAAATCAGAAGTAATAACTGGCATTTCCCAAGGAAATGTGATAGACCTTCTGCTGTTCCTGATCTACATAAATGACGTATGAGACAATCCGAGCAGCCCTCTTAGATTGTTTGCAGATGATGCTGTCATTTACCATCATGTAAGGTCATCAGCTGATGAAAACCAAATGTGTAATGATTTATACAAGTCATCTATATCATGTAAAAAGTGGTAACTGACTCAAAATAATAAAAAAGTATGAAGTCATCCACGTGGGTGCTAAAAGACATCTGCTAAATTTTGATTACACGATAAGTCACAGAAATCTAAAGACCATAAATTCAACTAAATACTTAGAGATCACAATTACAAATAACTTAAATTGGAACAATCACATAGACAATGTTGAGAAGAGAGCAAACCAAGAACTGCAGCAGTTTATTGGCAGAACACTTAGGAAGTGCAACAGGTGTACGAGACTGCTTACACATGCTTGCCTGTCCTCTTCTGGGGTACTGCTGTGTGGTGTGGGATCTACATCAGCTGGGAATGGTGGAAGACATCAAAAAAATTCAAGAAGGGCAGCTGAGTTTGTATTATTGCAAAATAGCGGAGAGAGTGCTATTGACGTATGTCAACTGGGGTGGTTATCATTAAAAGAAGGGCATTGTTCACTGTGTCAGGATCTACTCATGAAATTTCTTTCTTTTGAATTTCTTCAGTATCCCTCTTTCCATTTAAAATTAAAGTTTCTGATTCATAAGACATTTAGGTTTGATTACAGTGGTTAAAAGCCTAAGTTCACTGAATTTAGAAAGCGATTTTTTATTATAAATATGTTTTTCATGCCTCAAATGAGCATGTATAGCAAATTTATGCCCTGAATGCATAAATGTTCATACCATATGGTCTATGGGTAATACTTTTTTGAAAATAAATTGCATTGAAGATACACCAATAAAACTGAATAACTAATAACAGAAGGCCATTTCCCAGCAGCTCAGTTCATTTCGCAAGTGGAGGAAAGTAAAGAACTGTGGTTAATGTAAACTCACCTGACTGTATTCAGTTTCTGGCAGTGACAATATAATCTGGTCATAAGAGCACTTAAAGGGCTGAAAATTATGGTTACAAAAGAACGTCTTGAAGGCTAGATTCAAGCTAAACATATTAGATTAAGAAAGGCTAAATATCAGGTGTATGCAATACTTTGTATCAAAGATGTAGCCATTAAGGGGCAGGCGAAGGTAGTTGCCCCTCTCTTCTTGCCTACAAAAAATCACCACAAATCAAACTTGCACCATTCCTAACCAAGCAGACAGATGCCACAACATGTTGTGAATATTCATTAAGAGAAAGTGCACCCAGAATCATTTACTGTGATATCTCAAAACTATTTCATCATTTGTCCAAAAATTAACATCTACTATCTTTCTGCCCCCCCCCCCCCTCCCTCCAGACCTGAAACTCAGATTTTGAGTATACACTTGCTTTGCACTTCATGACAGAATCAATGAATGACTATGAGTAGCAACTCCATACGCAAGCATGAGTTTTGTGGAAGTCCTGCAGCATCATGACCAGCACTGAGTCAACACTGCTGTGAAACAAGTGAGCACAGAATAGAACAGTGTTCTGCTAACTGAAATAAAATCTCATGTGAGTGCAGTGCTTGTCACCGCAGTTGGGAGATAGGAATATTCTGAACATCAAACAATGCTGACTTGTAGCCTTGGCCTGCTCAGTCACCATGTACATCTCCAATCGAGCATGTATGGGAAATCATCAGATGACAACCAGCTTTATCCACAACCAGCATTAATTATCCCTGTATTGACTCTGACCAAGTGCAACAGACATGGAACTCCACTCCACAAACTCATATCCAGTACCTGCACAACAAAATGAATGCATGTTTGCATTCAACATTCTGGCAGTTACATCAGTTATTAATGTACCAACATTTCACATTTGCAATGGTTTTTCTCATGTTTACATTAACCAGTGATTTTTCAACATTAATCACTTAAATATGTTACCTAGAAAAAATGTGTTCCTGAAATTTCATTACTCAACAGTTATTATTTCTTGGTGTTGGAACTTTTTATTCATCAGTTGACTGTTACAGCCAGTTCCACAAAACCTCATTTTATCTAGGAGGATATTGTGATTTACACAATCAAACAGCTTAGACAGGTCATGCAAAATGCCAACCTGTGATGTTATGTAGTATAATGTACATCGGTCAGTGTGTTAGTTGCTGTTGTGAGCTTTGCTTCTCCATGAAAACTATTGTACACAGCCATTATTGAAAAGAAATTGTTTCACTACTATGGTGGGCTCAAAAGAGCAAATTACTCCTATTAGGGTATAACTTTCCAGCTGTTTATGGCAGCTTATGCTCCATAACATTTATTTGACCGAAACTAGTAGTGAAGCGAATTGTGCAGATGAAGGTCCACGATGAATTTTAACAATTATTTTCCAGCTGAATATCCCCATCTGCAAACATACGTAGATTAAAAACATACCTGCTACCTAGGACTGATCATGTATAGCCCCTCCATTTGAATCAACAATGATGCTGTCCTGTCCCTCATTTCACTACGTTCCATATAGGACTACATTCAATATGGATTATGTCTATTGTTGCAATGATTTTTGATGTAAGGTGAACATTTATTGGTTTTCAAATGACTTTCTTAGTCATTTTGAGTCATTTCTGGAGTATGCAACTACTGCAGGATCTTTACCTGTTCTTGCCAACAGATACACTTCTCTTTGCCTTTCACATTATGCTTTAAACCAGATAGTGATCCATGTTTCTTTACTTGGATGTTTAATGTTCTTTTTGATTATTTTATGAGGAAAGCTGTTTTCAGACAACAATATGACTTTATCATGAAATAAATTAAATTTTATTTCACCATTTAATTCACTATAAATTTTTTCCCAGGTCATGTGTTGTAAACTATTCTTAAAATTTGTTGCCTCAGAATCATTAAATATTCTAACTTATTTACACTGAGGAGAATAAACGGTAAGCCACTACCATGTATATCTTAACTAACTGTGCATCGTGATCATAGAGTGTACAGTTATTTTCTAGCTTTGAGCTTCATCAAAGAAAACATGATCAATTATTGAACATTATTCTACTGTCTTTATGCTGTCATTTTGGAAATTTAATTATTGATATCAAACTGTGATGATATCAATAATAAAATTTCCAAAATGACAGCATCAAACTGTCATAGCTAACACTTGGTTCAAGAATCATAAAAGAAGGTTGTATACATGGCGGAATCCTGAAGATACTAAAGGTATCAGATAGATTATATAATGGTAAGACAGAGATTTAAGAACCATGTTTTAAATTCTAAGACATTTCCAGGCCAAGAGATGAATACACTAAGCAGATTCAGAAGGATGTAGGTTGCAGTACGTACTGGGAGATGAAGAAACTTGCACAGGATAGAGTAGCATGGAGAGCTGCATCAAACCAGTCTCATAACTGAAGACAACAACAACAACATATCAAACTGTGAATACCAAATAAGGTGTCCAGATGTCTTTTTCTATATTCACAAAATGCACATTGAAATAACCACAGACTGTTAACTGCTTCTTGTTGTCTCATAGATAGCATGATAAGGAATCCATATGCCCCACAAACAGATCAAAATTGCCCAGTAGAAATCTGTATACAGTTACAATTAAGGCTGAACTATTATTCAGTATTATTGAACAAGCACTCACTTCTACATGTTGATTTCTATAGAATCTACTCATTTCAATGTTTTTGCACTTGTGTTCTGTGTTTATATAATTATGTAGAACCTTAACCTTCATGCACATTAGTTCTACATAAGTAAGATGCCAGAGTGCAACCTTTATATATAACTGCTTTAACTGTGATGTCATTTAGTGTTCAGATAGGCACAAAACTCAGCTCTCACTAACTTTATGAAGGAGATGAAGATCCTTTTTACCTTATTACTCAGTCCTCTAATGTCCTGATGAAGGGAGCTAACATTATTTTTCTATGCATTGTTAAACATTTGCATTGATGGACTGTTATGAGAGTTCTTGGTAGAATATTTTATACATTATGAATGAAGACACATGTGACACCAATGTAATATTCTACAATATTGTAGAATACTAGTAAGTTCCTTCACAACAGGTTGCCTGAATCTTTTGCTAACCTAAAACACCACCTCACTGACACTAATAACCACAGGGATTTTGCTTTGCATGATTTTGGCCCATTGTGCATAGCTTTCTAGGTCAGTCAATTTATCAAGCTTTTGGAGCCAGTGGCTCCTCCTTCTGGCAGAAGAGTTGAAGGGGAAGAAAGAGGAGTGAAGGGAAAGGACTGGAGAGATTAATGGAAAGGGGTACAGTTTAGAAACGTCATCCAGAAATCTAGTTCTGGGTGACTTTTGTAAACTGTACCCCTTTCGTGTTTGCCTTACGGAGCACCGGTAATGCCAGTTTTATTCTGGGCACCACTCTGTGTGGAAGGTGAATCTAGATCAAGAAGTGATCACCAGTAAAAGTCATCAACCATTTTCCACTGAGCAGTGGGCATGTGGGATGGAGAGCACACAGAAAGATAAAGAAGAATGAACGACACTAATGCACTGCTGCAGTGAATGCTCCACCCTCTGTTTAGGGCTGTGTTGTTTATGAGAATAGTCACTCCTTCTTCAGCCTTCTCTGTCATAAGGACATATTTTTTTGTGGTAGCCACAACCATGTAGTCCAAGGGTGTCATATAGCTTAAAATGTATCTGCTGAAAAATTACACACTTTGATCTTCCCTAATTTAATAGTCATAGACCCACCACATGCGCCCAAAACCAGTTGATTATCCATTGTAGTATGAAAGCCGCCTTAGCAGTGAGGTTTTTCTGCTGTTTTCCCATTGTTATTCCTCCTTGGTGGGGAGTCTGCAACAAGGGAGGGTGAGAGGAACTTCTGATCTCCAAGGCAGACATCAACATTGATACCACCTATAACATGGTCATCATCTGATTCATCAGATAGGATGAAGATCACATGGACTGATGGTTTTGGACCTGTTTTTTCTAGCCTGTTGTTTTTCATCCTCAGGTTCAAGTTTTGGGACATTGGTAAGGCTGTTTTAACAGATTTTTTTTTCTGTTTCTCTCTGACATGAAGGTGTATTATTCTTCCCAACAATATGTCCTGCAGCCACCATTGCTTCAGTTGTAAGTGGAAAGTTCAAGGGTACATATATAAGTGTAGGTTTGGCTCTGTTCAGCTGTTAGTGTCTGGTTGCCACTACAAGTCTTTTGTACAGGCTGGTATAGTTTTGAGATGAATAACTTCACTGAAGTAGGTGGCTGTGTGGCCCTATGTCTTCTTCACTTCAAAGTAAGAGAAGCATTGGTAAACTTTATCTCCTGGATTCTGTGCTCTTCTTGGATTACCATTTTGCTTCCTCCAAAATGAATGGTAATTTACACACATGTGTGGGGTATTCATTTAGGACATCATTCATGGGCAGCTGAACCACATGTTCCGCATATAACCTGACCTTTGCAAACCATGGTGGTGTGATGTGTTGACATTTAAAGCTGCACTTAACATGATGTACATTTGGCAGCAAAAATAGTGGGCCACTGCTGAATACAACCAATGTAACACAGCTATGTTGCAGCTACTCTGAATGCTGAAATCCTGTGGGGTTTAGCCACCTGACTATACACAGCAACTACCACAAGAGACCACTGGATACCACTGCTCATAACGGCAGTCAGTCCAGATGTAAAATAATACCACAATACAATAAATATTAGAAAACAAGTATCAAACAATAGAAAATCCATGGTGGAACGTAACAATATGTGTGGCTTCAGCTGCCAGAGGCTGTAGTCATGTCTGTGAGAGTTGCATTTGTGTGTGTGTGTGTGTGTGTGTGTGGGTGTTATCTGTTTTCGACAAGCGCCTTGTTGGCCAAAAGCTTATATTGTGACAGTCCTTTTGTCATGCCTATCTTCGACTCAGCATCTTCACTGTATGGTGAGAGAAAACAAGTTATTATAGATGAGACAGTCCCTAACGTTTTTAAATTAAACTTCATTAGAATATGTGACACTTCAGAAGTCTTATCCTGCTCTTTAAATGACATGTGTTGTCGTTCGTGATACGAATTTGAACCCACTGTTAACCAAACAAAGCTTGCATGTCTGATTGAGACTCGACTAGGCAATTAAGATGCATACACTATCGAAGTGTTCACCAGTATTGGTTTACGAGGCTAAATGTCCAGACTGGGAGATAAATGACAATACATTTCACACTGCACCGGCAACCCCATGACGCTTTCACTGGGCCTGAGAAATAACCCCAGAAGGTATGTAATAAAGTGCAACACACAAGTGCGTAACCCCATGAAGTGAAGTTGTGGTGATGGACGAGGAGTAAAACTCAGTACCTATATGAATTGATCAGGTGTCAGATATTAAGTATGTTCACCAATAGCATGATACTGGAACCTGAAATGACAATACAAATGATTTTTGCGTGCCAGGGATTCGAACCTGGTACCTTTCACTATTTTCTTGTGACTACAAAGAGACATGAAATGTTTATTGTCTCTTCACCAGTAACAAGATGTCACATTTTCAGGTAGAGGTAACACAATTTATAGTTCTGTGCTGCAAGGGACTCCAACCTTGCACATCTCATCATTGTTGACCCCACGTAAAGTGGTGTCAGCTGCCAAATTGAAAACTCTTTGGACAATGATTAAAGTAATTAAATAGGGGTTTACTGTAAATTAGTGAATAAACTATGTTGTTGTAATCCTTCCCTACCTTGGTGTAATGATTCTTTGCTTCCTGGTCCACTCATTTCTACATCTTTCCTGTCTTGGCATTCTGTCCCAGCTTGGTCACCCATCATCTACATCTTTCTTGTCCTACGGTTCTGTTCCAGGATGGTTATCCAACATCTACATCTTTTCTGTCCTAGAATTCTCTCTCAGTTTTGGTCATCCATCTTCTACATCTTTACCATTGTATAAGTTTCTGTGCTGAAGGATGCTTAGTCATTTGTTGAATAACACAATTATAAGCACTGTATACAGCCTACATTACATGACAGAATTTCTAAATCTTGAGTATACAAATAAGATATCAGAAGATGGAAACAAATGATGTTTAAAAGTTATTTCAGAAAAAATGTGATGCAAAATTGTCTTATATATGTTTGGGCGATTAGTAATATTGATGAGATTTGGGAAAATAATGGCAAGATATCTTTGATTTTACTGTCTTAAGTTGAGTGTGCAATCAGCAAATAATATAGCAGCTGCAGTAGCCACCAGAAAGATCACAGGAGGCGCACATCGACACGCCCCAATTCTGTAGTAACACGGTTCACGTTTTCCGTCGCACTTCTGAGTAGACCGGGAACTGTCTCATAGGCATTCCCGATGTGAACTCACTGGACCCGGCCCATGCTGCCTGAGTTGTTCTTGTTGTTCCGCTGGCAGAGATCGCGGCCAAATTCTCGTGTGCCCTCTGGTGGACGGGACTCTATTTGCGGCAACTACCGTCCGTGACGCGCCGTGCCGATGTGCGCCTCCCGCGATCTTTCTGGTGGCTACTGCAGCAGCTGCAACAGTAAATTTACTATTGTTCTGACAGAAATAAAATCAGTTTATCACAATATGTCAGTGTTCATAGCTATATATCAGTACCTTGCCGTTCATGCTAGAATAAATAATTTTGGGATGAAATAAAAGTGCTACCTAAACTAGGACAATGAGAAGCATTTGTGATAAAAAAAGGTCAATCAGGCACAATGAGAAAAAAAAAATATTTTTAAAAGTAAAACCATTTCATTACCTAAGCTAATGAAATGTAATATACAAGCTTTTATCTCTTAAGAAATAGAGAGAGATGCTGTGTTAGGTAATGGGATTGGTTTATTGCTGTAAATGTGATTTTGTATAGTCAGTTTTGTAAAAAAGGAACACAGCATGGATTTTTATCATTAAATGATTATATGATGATGTAGAAATGTATCAATGGCAATGGAGTAAGGAATCAACAAAATGCTGTGACATAAATAAAGTGACAAAATATGGTAAATATGAGTTATATTATATGCAATAGAGACAATGAGGATCTGTAACATTATCCAGTCTTCATACTATTTTGTGATTGCCAATACACTCTTTCAGTTGACAAGGTTTCTTAGGAGAAGTAATTAATGAAAACACAGGCATAAGCAAATAATAAAGTCAACTACATAAAGGGAAATATGATTACAATATGGTAAAATATCTATGTGTGTCTAGGTAATGTTTGGTACTGTATGTGTAATTTATGGCACTTTACATAATAAACTGAATGAAATATTAATGTAAACTAAATACTACTACATAGTTTATTTTCTATGATGTTGAAAATTTCCTATTTATATCTTTGGTACTAGCAGTTTCATGTAATCATGCACAGAAAGAAAATATGTTCTGATAATTGGCCAATTACTGTATATGAAGTAAATGTGGGTGTTCTGACAGAAACGATCATAATAAAACCGTAATTTCCAAAAACATTGAGTAAAGTTTAATAAAACCAGTAATTTTTAGTTTAAATGAAAGAGACTTGAAGAACAGCTTCCACAATGTTTTGAAATATCTTGTCCTTCACACTATGGTGCCCTTCACAGGATTGGTGGAACAGGCGATTGGTGAAGAGGAGGAGGTTGGGCATGGAGGAGGAAAGGAGCACAGTGGCATAAGGATGAAAGACATGTGCGTGGTATCGATGAGATAGGAGTGGTTGTTGGGAAATGAGAAGGGGCGGGGAGGAGATGGTGGTATCGTTGAGGCTAAAATGTGCAGGTGGAAGAGGGGGTGGGTTAGGTAAAGGAGGGTGGAAAAGGAAAAAAGGGGTGAAGAGAAATATGAGGAAAGGAAGGAGAGGGAACCCTGATGAGGTAGAATGGGTGCCGTGTTTAAAGTTGTGTCATCAGTCTTATGACTGGTGTGGTTGGTTGGTAGTGTTGGGTCTTCCACAGCATATTTAGACAGAGTTTAGTTTTTCTTCATTATTTTGTAAAAAGCTTTTATATACAACTGAAATCTTGTATTTGATACATAATTGGATTTTAATCATTTTGTAAAGGCTTAGAAGTAAGCTGTATTGCTTTACTAAAACAGGATGTTTTATGTATTTCTCCATATATGTATGTGCTGAGAAAAAGTGCAACTGACGACACTGACAGCAGTACCGCAGCCAAACTCTGGGACTTCAAAATGAGTGGACAGAGTGCACAATGACGTGTAGATTTAAAGAGATTTCAGCTGGACAGTGAGCCATATAAAATTTTTTAAAAAGTCAGCAAGAATTTAAGGAAAAATAGTTGTAAAATAAATCACATTTGCTTCAAAATTTCTGTTACCTCAATATATATGTTTGTCTACAAAACTGAACAGTACCTCTGTAGTTTTAGAATACTGATGATGAAATTAGTGTGGTATTGTACTACACATATTCTCAATGTTTTGGATGTTATGTAACGTGGCGTGGATAGTTACGATGCCACAACGTAGGTGCACGCTCTCGTAAGTAGGCACTAAGAGGGGAGACTAACTATGCCAACAACAGCGCACTCTGGCCGACGCTGTGGTGCTCAGCGAGGGCTGTCTTGATTTCTGGCTGTTTTTCATCAAGAACAGACAGCCTGGAAATATCGCTTCTGCCACCGAGTGGGCTAGTTTGCTATTGAGGCTTTGTATTAGTTATGTTCAGTTAGAGTCTGGACAGCAACAAGTATTTGTTAGTTTTGAGATTATGCAAAACAGTCATCCTAACTTCACAGGATTAGATGTCTTCACACCTATGTGCTCATCCTGTCCAAAGTTATGTATGAATTCAATATTTACTTGTGTTTTTGACTCTATTAAAAGTGCTAAAGTTACATGCAGTACCAAAGTGCTTCACCTCTCCTGCTCCTACTTGCTCCTTCACTCTCAGCCTATATTTTGTTTGGTACTGATTTATCTTTTTTGTGCTGTCTCCGCGTGACTGAGTGCATGTGCACTCCCACCATTCCCTCTAAGAAATCATTTTGTGTCAACGATGGCTTCACAACAGGAACAGGCTTCACTGTTCGATATTGTACGGTTTCAGGCTCAGCAAATGACACCACTGCTTGCTGATGTGAATAGACTTGTCACACTACGAATTGCAGCTGCCTCGGCATCTCCGATGCCCCGCCTGTGCCACAGATGACGCATACCGTGCTGCCATTCCGTGCCTTCAATCTGGACTCTGAATGCTGGCCAGAATACACTGCCCAGCTTGAGGCTCAGTTCACCGCATGCAACATACCAGGTACAGAGCAGCTTGCCTTTTTCATTGCTAATGTCATAGTTGTGTTATACCCTGTGCTCATAAAATTGTTTCCGACCACCTGCTCAGAAAATAAAACTTTTGCCAAAGTGATAGCAGCTTTAAACTCCCACTTCTGTGACAGTGTAAATGAGGTGGCTGCATGCTACAAATTTTTCTGTCTCCTGCATGGTCCTACTCAGTCAAATAATTTGTGGTTAGCTGACCTAACATCTGATTGTGACTTTAATTGCTCCTGTGGACTCTCCTATGTGGATATCATGATTCGGGATGCTACAACGCAGAATGTGGTGCATCACTGCATCCACGAACAACTCCTAAGATTTAAAAACCCGTCTTTGCTGTGAGTAGTACACTTCCTAAACAGACAAGATACATTATGTATGGCTACTTCCACATTCTACGTGACCTCGGGTGTGAGTACTGTTAGCGAGGCACAACACGTGTCCTCCAGCCCTGCCCCGGCACACGGAGCTACACCGCACCGCTCGCATGCAAGTAAACAATTTTTCAACCAGGCACCCACTAAGCAACTGAAATCTTCTCCGAATTGCTTTCATGCCCAACCACGGGACAGTTGCCCATCCTGTCATGCACAGTATTAAAGGACATGTGCAAGCTGTGTGTAGTAAGAGGCACTCTAATTCTCAGACTGTTTCACATTGGCGTGACTCGAGTGGGGGTCACCACAATGGAAACTGCCATGATCATAGTTCCCATCATCAGCCTATGGACATTAATGCCATTTCTTCAAGGCCTTCTGCTTCACATGCTTCTACAGCTTGTAGTGTGCATGAATAAGCTTTGCCAGACGCTTCCTCTTGCATTCAGCGCAATGCGAATAACCTTTTTGTGACTTTGAACATTTGTGGAAATTCTGTTCGTGTGCAGTTGGACATTTGTGAGTCTGTTTCTTTACTCAACAGATCAACTTATGACATGCTTGGTTTGTCCCCACTTCCATGCTGACTGCATTTCCTGGACAGGCCTTGGTTATGCCACAGACTTTGCAGCGCATATTGTAGTTAGAGACAATGCCATGGCATTCTTCCGGCGCGCACACCTGGTACCACATGCACAGTGCGACGCCGTGGCTGCTGAACTTCAGCGTTTGCAAGACAGTGGTGTCATTGGACCTGTTTCTGCTTTGCAATGGGCTTTGTCTATAGTGTGTGTGAAAAAACCAAATGGTCGTCTCAGTATTTGTGCTGACTTTGTCTACAGTCAATCCCCAGATAGTGGGAGCTACATTTCCCTTATCACATCCTGAAGACATTTTTGTTAAGCTTGGTGTGAGTATATTCTTTTCCAAGATTGACTTGCGGGATGCATACTTTCAAATTCCACTCAATGAACAGTCATGGCGATATTTTATGATCAACACCCACCTTGGATTGTTCAAGTTTCTCCACCTTCCATTCAGTTGTGCTTCGGCTCCTGCTATTTTTCAGTCTTGCTTGCAGCAGTTGTGTGTTGGTTGTTCCAATTATATGGATGGTATTGTGGTATCAGGTCACACCCCTGACAAACATTTGCAGAATTTGGGGCTTTATTTACTGTACTTTTGCAGGCAGGATTCAAGTGTAACAGAGACAAGTACAAATATTTTCAAACTGAGATTCGGTATTTAGGGCATATGATTAACGGACAGGGTATCCACCCCTCACCATCACATCTCCATGCGATTAGGGACTTGCCAACACCCAGGAACTTGAAAGAACTTCAGCCTGTGTTAGGCAGATTCACATATTATGTTTGGTTTATACCAAATGCAGTGCCTTCGGTTTAAGAACATTCTTTTTGTTTGGTCTTCAGATTGTGATGCTGCTTTCCACAACCTTAAATCTGCTCTGCTGAGTGATCACTGTTTGATTCCTTCCGATCACTGCAAACCAGATGTTTTGGCTGTCAATGCATCTTCTCATGGCATCAGGGCAATTCTGTCCCACCGCATTACTTCTGTCGAGTGCCCGGTCGCTTTTGCGTCTAAATTGCTCAATTCTGCCCAGCAAAACTATTCTCAAATTGAGAAAGAGGCTTTAGCTATTGTATATGGAGTGACCAAGTTTCATGATTTATTGTACGGTCCCAAGTTCTATTTGGTCACCAACCATAAGCCTTTGACGTTCTTGTTTCACCTGTCAAAGCCAGTTCCAGCCCATACTGCACAACAGTTGCAACGTTGGTCTTTGTTTTTGTCTAACTACAATTATGAAATTTTGTTTTGGCCTACAGCCAATGCTTTGTCGTATCTACCTATCAGTCCTGACGAAGTGTTTGATTCTACCGAATTGCCATGCACGTTCATTGATTCGCAAGACAAGGATTTCAATGATGGTTTTCCGATGGATTTTTGTTGCATTGCTTCTGCGACAACCGCTGACGCTTCTTTGCAGTACATTCAAACTCAATGGCCTCTGTCTGCTATGCGGATTAGTGATCCCCTTGTTCGACATTACTTTGCGCAACATCTCAACTTGTCTGTACACCAAGATGTTATTTTGTTACGAACTGACACTGATCAGTCTTGTGTGGTTATACCTCATTCATTGCAGTCGGAAATCCTCCTCTTACTGCATGTCATTGGGGAATAATGAGGACGAAGCAATTAGTGCGTTGTCACTGCACTTGGGTCAGTATTGATAACCAATTGAGAATTTGCTTGCTAACTGTCGCTCTTGCATGGAGCACCAATTTGCTCCTTGCCAGTGCTTCTTCACATGACCGACTCCTACTGCACATTGGCAACATGTGCATATTGATTTTGCGGCTCCTTTCTGGGGCACCCACTGGTTGCTAGTCATTGATGCTTACAGCAACTTTCCTTTTGTTGTACCTATCTCTTGTACCACATCTGCCAGTACTATTCAGACCTTGATGTCTATTTTTTGCATTGAGGGCCTTCCTGAAGTCATTGTCTCTGACAATGGCCCCCCAATTTGTGTCCTCTGAGTTTTAAGTGTTCTGCACTGCTAATGGCATTCGCCATCTGACCTCAGCCCAGTTCCACCTCCATTTGAACGGCAAGGCTGAACACTTTGTGCATACATTTAAGTCGCAGATGAACAAGCTGCATGCCAAACACTCTCGCAAGCGCTCCCAGCTGTGTGGCACCCATTCCCCAGTGCAACTGCTACATGGCTGCACACATCGGTTGCTATTGCAGGTGTTGCACCCGCCACTGGAAGCTCCCTTTGCTTTGCCTTGTTATGGCTGGGCGCCACATTATTTGGTTTTCTATCGTGTTTTCTCTGTTAGGCAGCACTGGGAGCAGGGGCGCATTCTTCGCCAGCTTGGCCGTGTCTTGTTTGTGATTTCTGGTCCCTCTGGCACTGTCAAGCGACACCAAAACCAGATCTGATTGTGACGTCCTCGGTTTTTTGCTGCTGGTTCTTTTCTGGCAGAATTGGATGTTTTGCAGCTTCTCCTGCCACAGCCCATGACTCAACTGATGGCATCTCTGTTGCTTGTGCCTAAGGTGCGGGTGCCCCTGACTGCGCCAATGGTCCGGTCTACTGTGCCGGACGGGTGCCACCTGTCACCGCCATGGCCCCACCTCCAGCTGCCATTGCTGACGTGTTCCTCCACGGTGCCTGGGCCAATGGAAGCTGAGGCTGACATGACGCCAACACTGTCGTCCATGGAGGTTGTTGCTTCGACTCTTTGTCTGAGCATACCCAGTGGCGGTGCGCGTCCCAGGCAGGTTTTGCAATGGGCATTTTCCTCTCCCCCTCGCAAGCAATTCGGGGACGCAGGTGGGCAGCCGTCCCTGCAATTCAGTTGTCCGCCCCCTCAATTCTGCCACCCCTGGGTCCCTTACCCCACTGTCAGAAGCCCTATTCCATGACGGTTCACTGTTTCAGGGGGGAGGGGTGTGGCATCGATAGTTACAATGCCACAATGCAGGTGCACACTCTCGTAAGTTGGCACTACAAGAGAAGACTAACTAGACCGACCACAGAGCCCTCTGGCCGACACTGTGGGGCTCAGTGAGTGCCATCTTGATTTCTGGCCCATTTCATCAAGAGCAGATGGTCTGGAAATACTGCTTCTAATAAAAAGTGGGCTAGCTTGGTGTTGAGACTTTGTATTAGTTCCCTCTCGGCCTATATTACAGAAGCAGTTCATAGGAGTAGATCCACACACTGCCTATCCAGGCGATATTCAAAATGTAAAGTTTCACTATGTGTTACTGATAAAGCTGTATCAATTTTCCAATGAGTGTATCGCAGGTCCAAAGACTATTTGCTTGGCCCAGAGTGGGTACACAAGCAGCAGGCTTTTAGAGCAATGTGAATTGTTGAGCTGCAATCTCTCTTGGAAGTCTGATAGCTATGGAGAGAGGGCGCTGATCAAAACAGTGTGGTCAGCCAACACCAGTATAGTGGGAGGGGAGCAGAGTACATTTGACTAATGGGCCAGTCGGTGTAAATGTTTCCATCAGGCAAAGGCACAACATGAGCTGCTGTGAAGTGTTGTTGTTTGAAATTCCTTTTCTGGCGAGTGGATGTACTGATTAAATTATGGCAACTTTTGACTGTTAAACTGTCTGACAATTTGATAGAATTATCTGGTACCCATGCAGCTCTGCTGAGGAGATGAACTTTATTCCTTGACATTTGTTTTGCTTGTTTAGGTTAAGACAAGTGGGTTAATATGAACCTTGTCACTGACCTGTGATTGCCAGTTAATGAAAGACATTGTTGACCCTTCATTCCTGATGTTGTGCAATGTTGCACTCACCTTAGCAAGTCTACATGTCTAGAAGCTGGCACTGCAGCAGTCAGAGGATCCTTAATTGGCATATTATTAATTGGTAAGTTTTCTGTTGTAGAAGTTTATAAATCGGTGTTGATGTAACACTGGTCTCAGTGACAGACTGTGAAGGAGTGGGCTGGATTTGATCCTGTGGTGTTGTGCAACATGTCCCCCCGTGAAGCAGTGGCCATGTTGATTGAGCTCCAAAGCAGCCCCAGAGCACTACAATACAAGTGGTATGCCTACGAGGGTGAAGAAATTAGTTCTGTCTGTTGAAGTCAAATTGTTCTAGTTTGAGTGTTTCGTGATGTTCTTGGTTTTTGACTCTATTATGCTTGCAACTTGGAAGTAACTGAAGGTATTGTCTGTAGAGATGTTTTCGGATAACTTACTTGGGACAGAAATTACAACACTTTTGGTTGCTTAATGTATTATTGAAATTTATGAGCCTAATCATGCAAACCACACAAGGATATTTAAAATTTTGATTATTTTATCACTGTTCTGCTGGACTGTTAAGTTTTGCATTACGAAACTGGAGTGAGGTGTTTTAAGCATTTTAAAGATTTATAGAAGATCCAAGTTATTGGGGATGATTCTGAAAGGTCAAGGTATGTGTGTAATGACAATGGTAAAATAATTGTTATGTTACATAATTAATCCTCTATTCGAAAAAGAATCCCATATTGAAGTCTGACCCACTCAAACGATCACCCTCCCATATCCTTTTTTGTCCAAGGGGATTTGAATTATGTAGATTGTAATCATTTGCAGACTGTTGAATTATCGAAGCAACTGTTTCTTAATACCTCTCCAGGGTTGCCACAAGTTTCCTCAAGTGAAATTCTCTGATATTTCTCTGATTTCCAGATAAGTTTTAGCATTTTTCCCTGACAAATTTTGATCTCAAGAGTAAGGAAAGACGTAAGTTGATAAAAAATGTAAGGACTTTTGCATTTCTAAACTTCTGAACAAAAATGTTAAGTACTAACATCAACATCTTTTGTAATGAACTGTTTTTAGATGGAGAAAGCAAGCAAAATGGTATATATGTTTCATTAAGACCACTGATGTTACTTTATTTCAATAAAGCAAAACACATTTGATGACAAAAATAGGCATTTTGCTGGAGTTGCAAGACAGATTTAAAATACCTTCACTACTTCCAGAAATAGACCCAGAAAAAAGTAAGCCTCTTGAAGGAAATATGTAAGTTGGGGAAGAGTTGTGTAAACTAACACTATAAGTGCCTGCCAATAAAATGTTGCTTCTACTACATTTGTTATTGTCAGTTATTATCCACTGTGTTATGGCAATTATTGTACAGGTATTGTGTGATTTTTCTATCAAGAAATACATGAGTACATAGCATACAAACTGCAGCGATTGCCACAACTTTCTTTTTCTTATCATCCATACTTTCTAATATATAAACTACTTTAGAAGTGCCAAAATGTACTAGAATAAACAAAATGTCTATAAAATGCTGCACTGTTCAATTTACTTGCAGTGAGACAGTCGCAATTCCTGAAATCCATCGCCCATGGCCTCTGGCCTGCTGAGGAACACCAAAGTCCTGGGTCCATGGTTAAACCATGAAAATCCACACACAGCCTGACGACTGGTTTGGTGCAGCTCTCCACATTACTCTATCTCATACAAGGCTCTGCATCTCTAAATAGCTGCTGTACTCTACATCCTTTTGAAGCTGAGTACTGTATTCATCTCTTGGCCTCCCTCTATAAGGTACCCCTCGCACTTCCCTCCAATACTAAATTTGTGATCGCTTGATGTGTCAGAATGTGTCCCATCAACCAATCCCTTCTTCTAGTCATGTAGTGCCACAAATTTCTTTTTTCTCCAATTTTATTCAGTATTTCCTCATTAGTTACATGGTCTACCCATCCAGTCTTGAGTATTCTTCTGTAGCACCACATTTCAAAAGCCTCTATTTCTTCCTGTCTAAAATGTTTATCATCCACTTACATACAGAGCTACACTCCATACAAATACTTCCAGAAAAACACTTCCTAAAATTTAAATCTATATTCAACATTAATAAATTTCTCTTCTTTAGAAACACTTTTCTTGCCACTGCCAAGCCACATTTTACATCCTCTCACTTTGCTCATCATTAGTCATTTTGCTGTTCAAACAGCAAAACTCATGTAATACTTTAAATGCCTCATTTCCTAATCTGATTCCATCTGCATCACCTGACTACATTCCCTCATACTTGTTTTGCTTTTGTTAATGTTCATCTTTTAACCTACTTTCAAGACACTGTCCATTCTGTTCAACTGCTCTTCTAAGTTCTTTGCTGTCTCTGACAGAATTACAATCTCACTAGCAAACCTCAAAGTTTTTATTTCTTCTCCTTGGCCTTTAATTCCTGCTCCTAATTTTTCTTTGGTTTCTTCACTGCTTACTGAATATACAGATTGAACAATATCAGGGATAGGCTACAACCCCATCTCACTCTCTTCTCAACCAATGCTTCCCTTTCATACCCTTTGACTTCTGAACAAGTTGTAAATAACTTCTGGATTCCTGTTTTTTAGCTGTGCCACTGTCACAATTTTATTCCACAGCATTGTCAAAAGCCTTACAAATGCTGTAAATGTGGGTTTGCTTTTCCTTAATCTATCTTCTAAGAAATATCACGGAGTCAATATTGCCTCACATGTTCCTACATTTGTCTGGGATTCAAACAGATCTTCCCCAAGGTTAGCTTCAACCAGTTTTTTTCATTCTTCGACAAAGAATTCATGTTAATATTTCACTTATTAAATGTACTGTTTGGTAATATCCGTTGGCCAGTGTGACCGAGCGGTTCTCAGTGCTTCAGTCTGGAACCGCGCGAACGCTACGGTCGCAGGTTCGAATGCTGCCTTGGGCATGGATGTGTGTGATGTCCTTACGTTAGTTAAGTTTTTAAGTAGTTCTAAGTTCTAGGGGACTGATGACCTCAGAAGTTGAGTCCCATAGTGCTCAGAGCCATTTTTTTTTTTTTGGTAATATCCATACCTATCAACACGTACTTTCTTTGGAATTAGAATATTATGCTCTTGTTCTTTTGTTAGGAGGGAAACGACTATTTGGAAAAAAGAAAAAAAAAAAAAAAAAAAAAAAAGAGAAACCACTTCTCCCATACATTAATTAGCTAGTATTTTAATTTAACACTTCAAACAGAGTGTTTCAGCAACTTTATGCAGACCACAACCTGCTGCCTACATACTTGCAAACATAAACACAACTTATATTATTGTGTATTCTTGAGTACCCTTGAGTATACTGCACATAGAATGGCTACTACATTCTTTTATTTTGACTGTAAATATTTGAATATTTTCATTTTCTTGTCATAAGTCAATTTATAACCAATTATAACTTTTTGCACCAGAATAAATAAGCTCCATTTTGAATACTAGAGATTGATATGTAATCTATATAAGAATTGTATTTAATTCTAATATTGTGTTAGTGAATTTATGAATTCATCCTAAATTAACTTTTTATCATGAACCAGAAATACCAGTATGGATTATATGTACTGACATGTAAGTATATGAATTCTTAGCTCCCTGAAGAGGCTTCTTCAAGAAATTTAATTGTCAACTTGACAAAATGTTCTTATTTCAACTTCTGTAGCAATAATATTTTTTTCATTTAAACTTCAACAAGTTGCAGATTATACCATAGGATAGAACTGAGTACATGAAATGTATTTGTAGATGCAAATATTGACAAACATTAGCTGTATAATGGAATGACAATGAAAATTTTTTTTTGATTGACCTAGACTTGCGGCAGGTTTCTGGCTTATTAATAGCTGTCAGTTTACCATTAGGCTACCCAAGCATTCTCCATGGCTAGACCCAAACTTCCATATGTTGTCAATCTGCACTTGTTCATCTGTTATGTATATTCCCATACAGGAGAGATATTTTAGTTGAAAGTCACTAGCCCAGTATTGGTGGATAAATAAAATATTGCAGTGGCTTTGTTGTTCTGAAGTACAATGCATGTTCCTTTAGACATGCACGCATGTGAAAAGGAACAGGCACAGCATGGACAACCATCAGCTGTATAACTGAATGACAATAATGAAAATTTGTGCTGTACGAGGACTCAAATGTGGATTTCCCACTTATCAGGAGTGGTCACTTTATAATTAGGCTATCTGAGTGTGACCCACAGCCATGCATTTGCAACTGGCATTCATATGTTAACTATGTATATTGCCATACAGGGGTGACATTTTTAACTGAAAGCCACGTGCTAAGTGTCGGTGGATGGTTACAATATTGCAGTGCCTGTGTTGTTCATAATTATGATGCAATGTTCCTGAAATCGGAATGATCACATAGATAATATTTTGGGGGAGGCAAACCAAAGACTTCATTTTACTTGCAGAGCACTTAGAAGATGCAACAGGTCTACTAAGGAGATTGCCTACATTATGCTTGTCCATCCTCTGCTATGGTATGACTGTGCAGTATGGTACCCTTTCCAGATGGGATTGACGAGAGGACATTGAAAAAGTTCAGAGAAGGGCAGCTCATTTGGTATTATCAAAAATTCGGGGAGAGAGAGATGGACATGATAGATGACTAATGATTCCATTCATTAAAACAAAACTGTTTTTCAGAGCAGTGATATCTTTTCAGCAAAGTCCGTTTTTCCCATTCACTGTTACAGAGTGGAACGGTAGAGGAATAGTAAAAGTGTTTTGATGAACCCTCTGCAAGACACTTAAAGGTGACTTACAGAGTATTCATGCAGGTGTAGCTCAAGATGACACTACCTCAGAGGTGCAATGAGATTTATTGTTACTTCAACTGATGTTGCTAAATAAAATGATGTACTATCATGTAGGAGGTATTTTATGTACAAAAATTAATTTTGAATCGTGATGATAACTGCGGGTCCAGATGCGATGAGGTGAACAAAAATTATGTCATACTCCTGTGTCATGTCTCACAACAGGACTTGTATGTAGAGCTATCATCACTATATGACTGCGTATGGGCTATTCTTGGTGTTGTGGTAGATAGTTGCAGATGGCCTTGTGATCGCGATTGAACGGGGAAACACAAAAGCTGCGTAGAATCTTATTGTGAATGATGTTTTGCAATATCTTGGCTATTTGTGTATCAAGTCATGGCAATATAGCTGTTGTGCAAACATCATGGACAAAAAGTTCGTAATTTTTGCGAGATGTGTCTCTGCCAAGTAATATGGTTCAATGAAATGTGGGCCACTCATATAAAGAACTGCTACAGTGTAGTGGAGGTCAGTGAAAGAAGTGCGCAATGAGAAGACTAGAAACAACAATTTCATTCAAAGTAGAATGTAGACTAAAGTGTCCGCGTTTCATGATGGTCCCCAGGTTTACAAATGGCGGGACATGGCTCTTAATGGAATGTGTGATAATCACTGATGACAGTGCATGCTCTATTGCGTCCCCCTATGCTGACCGTAAGGTTGGTAATAAGTTTTTGTGCCAGGGCCTTCGTGGCACCAACATCTCTACTGCTATACCACGTGACTATTGGCAAAACAATGGTGGTATCCTGTTGTGCTTATGGTTGTACCGATCGTTTTGTGAAGGGAAGTAACATTAAATTTCACGTGTAAGTATTATTAGTTTAATTTAGCGGCATTTCTTGAATACTGATAAGCTATTGTGTGTATCATATCCTTACCCAGAACGCCACAGTTACGTAAATTGGCGGTTTGAAGTGCTGTGTGTGTTTCCAGGCGTACATTGCAATTGTATATATTTCTTGAAATGGTAAGCTACAAAGCTGCTTTTTCTCTTTTGTATAGATTTCCAAAGGACGAAGGGCGCAGGCAGATGTGGATACAGGCAGTGAAACGAAAAGATTTCAAGCCTACTGCGCACACACGCATCTGTTCGAAGCACTTTGAAGAAAAAAAAAAAAAAAAAAAAAAAATATATATATATATATATATATATATATATATATATATATATTTTATTTATTTATTTATTTATTACCAATAACCCTTCCCACTCCAAAAGCAATGGCAATGTGCATTGCTACTACATAAGAAGAAAGGATGATTTTTGCTATCCTGGATTAAATCTGACTTTGGTACAAAAAAGGGGTGAATTATTATTTTAAAGAACAATTTGCAAAAACAAGTTAGGGGTTTGATTTCTCATCAGAGTTTAGTTTTATTTTGTACTTCCCAGTTACAAAACATACGAATATCAGAAACAGATACTGAATACCATTTGCAAAAAGGTAGTTGTATGGCCTATGTTAGTTTCCAGATAATAAGCTGTAATGTATGGGATAAATAATATGCTGCTACAAAAATCTTTGGTCATTTACCAAAAAGCATTAAAAGCCTGACAGATAGCCAACCAGCATTTAAAATCAAACTAAAAGAATCTATGAATGACAGCTCCTACTCAGTAGACGATTTTTAGGTATAAATAAGTGATTGGAAGAATTGTCATGTAATGATAGGTCTACCTTTCATTAAACTGACACATCGTTGCGAAGTATCGTATTCATGTAAGTAGGTACTGATTTTGTAGATATCTTATTTGATACATCTACGAAACAAACTGTTTAAACCAAAAAAGACCTTTCAAATGAAACTGCTTTACGTTTTGTGGGTGTGTTTACGTTACAGGTTTCGTTGTTTATGCCGATTTATGAAGGCCAGGGCGTTTGATTCATCTACCAGCAGGATATGCTGCAATACGTTTCCCTAATGCATCTCACACATGTTCGATGGGGTTTACGTTACGACAACGGACAGGCCAGCCCATTCGCCAAATATCCTCTCACTGCAAGAGAACCCCCAACAGTGCTTTTCGATGCGACTGGGCATTATTATTCATCAAGGGCCTTGTACGAAACTTTAGCGCTTTCATAGTTTTAAATAACGGCAGTATTTGGGATAAGGATAGTTGTGTGAACTGAAAAAATCTTTAAAAATAAACCAAAAAAGCGAAATAAGGAAATACAGAAGCGTCCGATCTTACCCGTCGGCTTTGACCCATGACGTCACAAATACCGCGGAAACGACTATAAACAATTCCAATATGGCGGATATAAAAACATCGCATACGTATTGTAAACACTGAAATACACAAGTTTCACAAAAAGCCTGATGACTGTAACGGGACAAGCGTGGGAAATTAGGGGTTTTTGGGTGCGGAGAAACTAAATATACAGAAATGTAGCCACCGACCGCCATTCAAAACCACGCAAAACAACGAAATAAATCAACATCACAAAACTGACCAAATACCAAAAAACACATTCCTATCCATAATCGGACACTTCCCTTAACCTATATAGCTCAACAGAACCTACCGATCACATCCCCCAATAGAAAACTAAGAAACGAAAGCTTCCCTTACACCTACATACATCGGCACTTATGCAGTTTAGCAGGTACGGAAAAAATTTTTCATTTTTTTTCAAAATTTGATCATCATGTGTCGTTATGCGGTGGGGGGAGTCTGCAGTGCCCCCCCATCCCCCCACAGGCTTCATTAGTGTCAAATCAATATTTTCGAATCATAGGCGGCCGCTGCCGCGGCCGCATTCCAAAAAAAAACTCCCAACCTAACCTCAAGTGGGCTACGCTACAGATCAATATGTTCATCAAATTGCTTCATATTACGTATACATGTTCATTAGTGTCAAATCAATATTTTCGAATCATAGGCGGCCGCTGCCGCGGCCGCATTCCAAAAAAAAAACTCTCAACCTAACCTCAAGTGGGCTACGCTACAGATCAATATGTTCATCAAATTGCTTCATATTACGTATACATGTTCATTAGTGTCAAATCAATATTTTCGAATCATAGGCGGCCGCTGCCGCGGCCGCATTCCAAAAAAAAACTCCCAACCTAACCTCGTATTCAGGGCTACGCTACAGATCAATGTGTAGGTCCCTTACGTCACGGGTCAAAGCCGACGCGTGAGATCGGATGTTTCCAACCTATACCCAATACACAAAACATACATAAATAACCAAAAAAAAAAACGGAACTTACCTCAAAAAAGTTCCAGCTCCACAAACTAGATTGGCCACCACAATCACACACAAATGCACACACGCACGCACGCACACACACACACACACACACACACACACACACACACACACACACACACACACACACACATACAAAAACACACACACACACACCAACGAAAAAATACTGAACTAAAATAAAAACCCAATCCACCCAAACGTCAACCCCCTCCCCCACAACTCCAAAATACAACACACAAACACTATACAACAAAATAAACCACCCACCCACCTACCCAGCCCACCCTAACTAACCACTTTCGGTCTATACATTTTACCCACAGCCCTTAAAAAAACCCGAAGAATGCAATAGCCCTCTGGGACACTCTTCTGCCAACAGTACTCATCTAAATGAGACTGAAGGTTGGAAGAGCGCCTCTTCCCCCTCCCAAGAACTGACTTAACCGCTCCCCACATCCCCTCAATTGTGTTAGTGCAAGCCCCAGTATCATAATTCTTAAACTCTAGACTGTGGTTCACTACTAAATGATTAAATCCCCTCTCACCCAACCCCCTATATGAAGAAAACGCATCTGAAACTACTGTGGACCCCGGCTCTACATACTCCTCAATTAACCCCACTAATTCAGGCTTCGACCTCCCCTCCACAACCCTAAAAACACATTCAGTACCCCCACCCCCCTGAACAACAGCCCCCCACACCCAAAGACCAGCCACAGACTTCCCCCTCCCATACTTCCTTTTACCAAACTGCGACTCATCCACCTCCACAAGCACCCCATGCCCACCCAACTTACCCCTGTACTTAATAAATTCGGAACACACCTCACGACAAAAGGAATACCAGTCTAAAACAGTCCTCTCACTCACACCAGTCTCAAACGCGCAAAAACTCTGCCCGCAACTATAACAAAAATAATACGTAATAAGCACAATCTCACGCATGGCCAATCTAGACTTCTAGAACCAGGTACCACGCCTTACAGAACGCCATACGCCATCTTTCCAGCAACACCACATGTATCCGTCCCTGGTTCGAGAGTCCGGAACTTTAACCAATTTCATAGGTTCACGGCACACACCGCACTTCACGACCTCGGCAATTAAGCCAAATAGCTGAAGAAATTTAATCAGCTCTAAAGCTGTCTCCCCCATCATCGCCCTCAACCGAACACTGTTAAGGCGGTCTTTCATATCCATTCCTGAACAAAAAACCACAACCAAATACACTCAATAACAAACTCACCCGACGTACAGCAATGAGCATTAAATTAACCATTAACTCACTAATAGAAATTCCGCTTCAAATCCAACACCTGAGCAACAGAAAACTGACCCCACCACACGAAACAAACGAAACAAACGAAAACCATGAACACACCACCAGAGAGCACGACAAACAAAAACAAGACATCTACAAACACGCCACAATCGCAAATCAAACTCCGCGCCGTAATGACGTCACACACCACAACACGCTTACGTCACGGGTCAAAGCCGACGGGTAAGATCGGACGCTTCATAGTTTTAAATAACGGCAGTATTTGGGATAAGGATAGTTGTGTGAACTGAAAAAATCTTTAAAAATAAACCAAAAAAGCGAAATAATAATCATCATTTTATGACGCACCCTTTTCTATATATTTCCACAAAGAAAATTTGAACGAAATTCTTTCCAGAGCGTTAGAATACCTCATTGTAAACGATACATCGTATAAGAATTTGAGCTTCATGGACTTTTTATTTTTGATTTTCCTTAAGGGATACGAAAATGTTAGTTGATTTAGTTAGTCCTGAAATGGCTACATACAACTGCCTGCAAGTAAGGAATGGATAAGGTAAATATGATCCTGCGTTTTGAAACTTTTGTCCCTGTGACTTGCTTATAGTGACAGCAAATGCAATTTCAATTCGCTTCTTACCTGATATTCACTACGACCTCAGTAAATTCTAACTGTATTTTGGGTCTTTGATTGCATTTATTACTTCATGTAAGCACGTTAATCCGTAGCAGCAATACGTAATTCACAATTTATGTTGACAATGACTAATACCTTTGTTGTTTCGTATTAAGTATTTACTCTATGTCGTTTCGAAACGTATATTCGTTGAGAAAAGTCAACCTGTACGACGGGCAGAGATAATGACTACTGCAGTGGTCACCGTTATTATCAGTGACGCTGCTGTATACAAATTATCTAGTTAATAATGAGTTATTTGTAATAGGATAATATGAAAAGTGAGTCTCTTGTTCGTGAGTAAGAGGTTAGCTTCACAAAATACAGGTATGATGCCGGGCATCCATGATGCCCTTTTCCCTATGATAGTTCAAAATTTTCGACAAACAGTAAGTTTTTAGCGCAAACTCGGTATGCAGTATGAGAAACAATTAAAAATTTTCTAACGATGCCTCGTTCATCTCTGTGCGATTAGAATGTCTTGAAGAGGGATGTTGAGTTGTGAAATAATACATACGAATGAAACTGAAGCCAGTGCCGAATGCAGCTCCGGAAAGACAAACGAGGGAAACAAGTACAGTGTCGCAATAACGATGACAGGTGGGTGCGGAGGTCAGTTCGATCAAGTAACATTATGCCTTTGCCTACCATTAACACCTGCACCACGAAAACAATCATGTTCGACAATGTTCCTGAATGTATTAACAATTACTAGGCTACCTCTCGCCACATGGGGGAAGATACAGCTTCCCAGAAATAGTGTTTTGGTACAGGAGTCGATATTTACTATGTGATGCGCAATACTTGACATGAATTTACATTCCCCTGTAAGCTAAAAGTATCAGTTTGCTGCAATGGAAGAGTAAAAATAATGTATTTCACTTTCTGACTTTCAGTAATAGAAAAAGATCCAAAAATGTTGTGTGAAAGAGCTGTTGGCTGTGGTCCAGCTCAAAACACTGTGCTCTAGAGTTTAGTTTGTCACACCAGACTCCGGCCACCAATCATGGAAGTCGGCTGATAGGGACCAATGTCCACTCAGGTGACTGCAACACGTCATTTCCTGAACCAATGATGTATGCTGGTGCACTCGCTCTGCCAAGCATGAAATTATTTCCTTTTTATTATGACTTACCACGTGAAATATATGTGACGAAACGAATGAACACAGTGCAGTAACTAAATTGGCGTGCCCATTTCTCAGGCAGAGTATGTCATGAGGGATGTTTAAGAGTTAAGATTTCCATGGGAAAAAAGTCAGGATTATTAGTTTGTAGCTGTGTCTGTGACAACCACAGATAAACTCTTCTCTATTATAAGTTTCTTTTCTCAGGCATTATCTCTTGATCTGGGTCTCTTATACTCTGAAGATGGCTTCGGAAACATGAAGCTCTGGAAACTTGATCTGTATTGAGAGTTGTGCCATGAAGAAATTGCAAGGTTGGTGATGCATAACATACAATTGCTACAGATAGGCTAAGTGGTTGGCAGTGAATGCATTCAACAATGCTGTTACATTTCTGATGGAACAAGATGCTGAATGAAAGTGAATAGGCCTATGCATGTACCGTTGTGTAACTAACGCTCTAGTATAAAGGTAACAATAGTTACACTCAATGAGTATTCTCATGTTGCTAAAATAATTTGTTTATTGTAAACAAAAATCAGTTTTAAACGCCAGGCAAACATTTCTGACTGTACTGATGTTAGCCTCACAATGTCATAACACTTCTGTTGTGATAGCAGCAGTACCACAGCGTCTCCAGCCAATAGGTGGTGTCTTGTCAGCATCCATGACGACGGCACATGGTGCTGCTAGTGTGTTGGCTTCGCTTACAGTAGTCAGATGCCCACCACAATAGAAAAAGGAAACATCGTCGGTGTTGAGCTGTCCCCGTTGCCTGGAAGGTGGGTGTGCACCCCGATAATAATGACTTTGTCGCCGCTGGCTGACCTGTCACAGGGGACATTAGGCCTGTCCAAGACAACCGAGCACACCTGTGGACAACAAAGATGCTGATTTAAGTGCTGGTGTCTATGCCACACGAGAGAAATGTCAAATTTCAAGTTGTATGCCAAAACACATAGACCTTACACATAAAGAGTAGAGGGAAGTGCATATCACAAGGAACAGTTCATCAAAAGGAGTCAGTTTCCAAGCTTGAAACAAATATTAAACTGGAAACAATTATTGTATTTCAGAAGTTTCGCCTCTTTAGCTGTTACCACGGATTTCAAACGTATAAGCTACAGTTTCTAGGTTTTATAGTTATATTAGGGACATCCTCACATTTTAATCTTGTCATGTGGCTTTGTGGTCAATGATACTTTGACAAATTTTTTACTAGTGAAGTTACTAGTGCCTATATTTTGTTAATTTTTGTTTGTTTCAATGTGCTCATAAAGTTTGTTACTGTTTATACCATTAAGTTGCACCATGACATCCAAGGATGTGAAACTAGCTATGGATGAAACTGGCTAATCGCCCAACATCTTTCAGTACAATCTTCTCGTACTTCCAGCCACGTCAAGAAGTCATACTTCCATGTGTTTCTGGACAAGTTGCTATTAGCCCACTGTGAAGCAGTAACCGACTGTTGCCTGGTTGCTGTCCTCATTTTTATTTAGCCATGGAACCAGCTGCTGTTAAGCCCATCCACATAGGACTTTGAGGATATAGCCTTGGATACAACTCGCGGAAAGTCAAGTTGCTCTTACTACCTTTTCTACAACTCATTTGCTGTCTGTTTCTTTTACAGCAGAGCAATTCAAAGATGATGTCTTTAGACAGGTGAATGATGTAACTAAGTACTGTAATCATTTACAAGTTCTCAAGGTCCAATTTTTGAAAGAATATTGGTCTACAGCAATTCAGCAAGAACTGCTCATAGATTTCTGGACCGAAGACTAGTACCAATCTGGTCAGGGAACAATGGAGGCATTCTGTAAGTACTGATGGGGAGGTGGCTGTGCAGTTGTTGCTGTGGGTATAAGACTTTTGTTACCATTCTGTGTTTGGTGAGAACTTGTAGCACCACTCCATGACAATTACGAGAATTATGAACGTTCTCTCGAAAGAGTCTAATATTCTCATGGCCGTTACATTATAGTGCAAAATATAACACAGCAGCTGCGGGAAGGTGGAAGACTGGTGCCACTTATGATGATGTGCACAACAGGCAACAGAATAGCAATCATTCTGATGACCAGTTTTAAGTAGAAAACTGGCAAGTAATAGTGAGGAACATAAATAAAGTGTGCATAGCAGCTGCCACAGGTGACCTCGGTGGCGAGGAGGTGCACTCAGTGGGGGAACAATATTGCTGAATAGCTTGGTTGGGCAGCTGATGGGAAGTTCTATTGAACTTTGTAAGAATGGAGAAACTAATGAGTGGGGGAGACATTCCTGCACCACTGAGTGTGTGTGAAGAGTCACCTGACGCAACGACAGTTATTATTATGACATATCTGACGAATTAAACGCTGTTGGTACTATTGGGATAGTGTGACAGTTTGATAAAAAGCAACTGACTGGAACAGGAACAATAAGAAATAAAAATTCGTTGATGTAGGGAGTGTGGGGACTTTTTGCTCCAGAACAGTATATAGAAGACTGCAAAGAAGCAAGCACTTCTGGACTGCAAGCGAGAGAATTCAAACAAGCTTGTTCATTATAAAACGCAAGAGTGCCTCTGGACGAAACTAATATGATTTAAAAATTCGTATTTGATGGAGATTCCAAATATGAACTGCCATCAAGGTTGGACAGCACTCATGCAGTGTGTTTTAGACTCCCGGGCTGATTGGTGCATAGGAAGAGCAAAAACAGAAATTGGATGCCTGTGACCGAGTTTGGTAAAAAAAAAAGCCAAAATAAAGGAGTTGTTTTGTGGAAGAGAGCTGATGCCCGTTTCAGCTGATGTCAATCCGATTGCAAAAGGAGCAGTAGGTGGCTTAGAAAGTGAGGTATCGGTTGACTGCTGTTCACACATTTCAGTGTCTTCACCCAGCAAAATGGACACAGTACTACTGCTGATCTGCAACGTTAAATTTTTGTTGCTACAGGAATGGTGTCCAAAAACAGTCCAACATGAAATCAAACTACTCTTGCATTTCAAAGTTGTGGTCACAGAATTACACAAGTTAGAGAATTCAGAAACTCAGTGTTAACATGATCACAAGTATCGATTTTTTTAATATGAGTTGTTGTGATGCAATTGTCGAGTGGTGTTTTATAATAATGTACGTACAGTGTTAACGTATTTGGCGCTCTTTAACAACTAAATAACGAAAGACGGTATTTTATTTTCAGTAGCAGTAGTAATACGCACCTGCGTGTGGTTTTTCTGTATATGTATAGTTGTTGTTTATGTTGTACATGCTTTGTGTTGAACCGGTACCTAATAAACCATCTGTATTTCCAAATACGCAAATATTCGTTTTCTAACAAAATCCCAGCGGGTTATGGGCCCAGGTGCGTGTTAAAAGGACACTTGTACGAAAATAATGACGTAGCTCTGTGCAAAAGGTTTTTAAAGTTATCTACAAGAAGACGATTTTGAAGTTGTTAATTCCACGCAACCATCGAAGGATTCAACAAGAATTATCAACATCGGAGTTGCGGAAGGCAAAACAAATTGCAACACTTGCAAATACATAATAAGTATTTGTCTACGAGGAATTCCTGTTTTGACTGCATATATGTCGGAAAAAACTTTGCAGAAAATAATGCGCCTAAATACTGCGAGTGAAGTGTGGACAGAATTACACAAAATATTTGATGGTGTCTCTGAAGACAAAGTTTACAACCTTTGTCTGCAGTTCTTTAGTTACAAAAAGGCTCCTGAAGACGATATTGCCGACACATACTTCCAAACTGAAAAATTTGTGAAGTGAAATGAAACAGGAAATTACTAAAGATATCGTAAATAATTCAAAAATGCCTGATTTGTTTTTTATTTGTAAAATATTAGGTACTCTACCAGGAGACTATTTATCGTTTAAATCTAGTTGGACGCTAACCGGAACGTCTAGAGATGACATAACAATTGATAATTTAACAAATCAATTGTGTGCATATGAGAAAGCTCTGAGGACAAATGAAGATGTCTTTAGTAAACAAGAAGCCCTCACTACAGACTCATTAAGTCTGTCATTTCAGCAAGTAAATCCAATGGAGAAAAAGAAATTAATATGTAATTACTGCAACAAGCCCAACCATATAATTAAAGTGTGCTGAAAGCTGGCAGTGGATGGCAAATCTCCAAAACCAGCTACCACAGATACAAATATGCTACTTCTTTCTGTGACATCTTCTGTGATGAACTCTGAATGTAGAAATGAGGACTGGTATATAGACAATGGTGCAACAAGTCATATTACATATGATAGGAATTGTTTCAAAACATTTCAGCCTTTTCTAACAAAACTCTCAGTTACTATAGCTAATGGTGACATTATTGAAGCTATTGGAAAAGGTTCAATAGACAATGAAGCAGCAGTTGGAGGAAACTGGAACAGAATTACCTTAACAGATGTATGGTATGTACCTCAGATTCACAAGAATTTATTCTCTGTTCTTGCAGCACAGGATAAACGTCCAGAAAGTATATTCACATCAAGTGCAGAAATTTGTCATCTTAAGATTGATAATGTCACTAGATTGGTAGGTGACAGTGATCGCTTTGTAGGCCTTTTTAAACTTGCTGTAAGAAATGTGAAACCTAGCTCCCTCAGCGAAGTTAACACCACTAGCAGAGACAATACGCTGCAGCTTTATCACGAAAGATTCGGAAACTATACAAGCGCGATGTGAAGTCTGTACTTTGTAGCGAATTAAATATTGAGGTGGAAATGGACAGTGAACTTTGTGAAGGCTGTATTTATGGCAAGGCTCAACGTTTACCATTTGGCAACAGAAAGAGGACAGCAGAACCAGATGAGCTTATTCACGCTGATGTATGTGTTCCGTTTCAAGTACCTTCTGTGTCAGGGCACCGGTATTTTATTCTTTTCGAAGATGATTATACAAAGTTTAGGGCAACACATTTCATACAAGAAAAGTCTGGAGTTGCAGAAAAGTTAAGGCAGTTCATAGCTGAAGCAAAAGCTGCTGGGCATACCACCAAGGAACTTCTGAGTGGTCATGGGAAAGAATTTGACAACAAACAAGCAAAAGAGATTCTTCACAAAGAGGGTGTAATTCAACGCCTCACAATGCCTTACACTCCAGAACAAAATGGGTGCAGTGAAAGAGAGAACTGCACAGTTGTGGAAACTGCCAGAGCCATAATGCATGCACATTCAAACATTCCACAGGAACTTTGGGCAGAGATGGTGAACACCACAACCTACATTCTATCTGAACAGGGCCTTCCAGTATTCCAGGAACAGCTCCATATGAATTGTGGTATGGAAAGAAGCCAAGACTGAAACATCCGCAGGTGATAGGCTCCACTTGCTATGCTCATATTCCAAAACAACAGAGGAGGAACGTGGACCGAAAAGCACTGAAAGGTGTCTTCATTGGATATGATCACAATGAGGGTTACATAATTTATTGTGGAGAGGTGTGCAAACTCATTAGGTCATGAGATGTCATCTTTGAGGAGAGGCCACTGAAGAATGAGAAAAGTTCAACTCTTCCAGTGAATGTTTTCAATCATCAGGATCCAGCACCTCAGACTGAAGACCAATGGTATTGATAGTGAAAGTGAAGAGGATGGCAGTTCCTCAGATGTAGATGAAGACCCTCAGGAGGAAGATCAGGAAGCCACAAGTGGAGAAGCTTTACCATGTCTGCGTGATTGGTTAACCCTCAGACCTCCACAAAAATTTAATGATTATGTAATGTACCTCTCACTATCTTTCCAAGAACCAGAAACAGACAGCGATGCCATGAAGTCTGTTCATCACGATTTCTAGAAGGAAGCTATGGATTCTGAAATAAAAGCTCTTCAAGAAAATAGAACGTGGGTTGTGGTTGACCTACCATATGCAAAGAGGTCCATTCCTAATAGATGGGTGTATAAAGTCAAAACAAATGCTGATGGCTCAGTCAATAAATTCAAGGCAAGATTGGTGATTAAGGGTAATTCACAGCAGAAAGGAGTTGACTATGGCCAGACTTTCAGTCCTGTGGCTAGAGTGTCTACCATTCGAGCACTACTAAGTGTTGCTGCAAGTGAGAGCATGAAACTTTTACAAATTGATGTTTCAACTGCTTTTCTTTATGATGATTTAAAAGAAACCATTTATATGCAACAACCTCAAGGATGTGATGATGGGTCTGGGAGAGCATGTCACTTGAAGAAAAGTCTATATGGACTGAAACAGGCTCCGCATTGCTGGAATGAGAAGTTCAGTAATCATCTCACTAAATTGGGCTTTCTGAGGAGTGAAGCTGATCCTTGTCTTTTCGTGAGACAGTAAGGCTGTAAGAAAATATTCCTTGGGCTTTATGTTGATGACGGTCTGATTGCAGCTCACAGTGGACAGGAACTTGAAGACATTGTCAGTGATTTAAGAGAAGAGTTTAAAATTACTTCAGTGCCTGCATCATTTTTCTTAGGTCTGGAAATTGACCAACAAGAATGTGGAACTGTATGTGTAAGTCAGACTCATTACACAGGAAAATACCAGAGTGTTTCAACATGAAGAACTGCAAGGCTGTAACTACACCCATTATAATTGACAATGATACAGAAGAAAGTCCTCGTAACTCTGAATTTCCATACAGCCAAGCTGTTGGAGCACTGATGTTTCTGATGTGTGGGAGATGTCCTGACATTCTTAGGTCTGGAAATTGACCAACAAGAATGTGGAACTGTATGTGTAAGTCAGACTCATTACACAGGAAAATACCAGAGCGTTTCAACATGAAGAACTGCAAGGCTGTAACTACACCCATTATAATTGACAATGATACAGAAGAAAGTGTTGTATCATGAAATCAACAGATTGTGATGTAGTGAAAGCTAAACGAATCTTACGATACTTGAGAGACACAACAAATTATGGACTTTTATATAAAAACAATTCTAAGAAGCAGGTTTTAGAGTGTTCTAGTGATGCTGACCACATTGGAGGTGATCTTGGCTCTGGGCTCTCAACATATGGTGTCCTTTGTCTGTACTTTGGGGCACCTATTTCCTGGATTAGTCAAAGGCAATCTTCTGTTGCCATAGCCACAACTGAAGCTGAGGTTGTGACTGCCAGTGAAGCTGGTTGGGAAATTGTCTGGATCAAGAAGCTTCTGACAGAAATGGACCAATTGGAGGCAACAACAGTTCTGCAGGCTGACAACAAAACTGCTATCTGGCTTGCCCAGAATCCTGAGTTTCACTGAAGAATGAAGCATATTCATATAAGGCATTTCTTTGTCCGTGAACTAGTCGACGCTTATGAATTCACAGTTGCAAAAGTAGACACTGTATAACAACTTGCTGATATACTAAAAAAGCCACGGTTTTACATTAGATACCAGTATTTATGTAATAAGAGTAGACTTCGCAAGTTATTAAATAAGGAAGAGCGTTAATGTGTTTCACATCTTTGGTGTTCTTTAATAGCTAAATAACTAAAGTCAGTATTTCATGTTCAGTGGTTGGTAATACGCACCTGTGTGTGGTTTCTCTGTATGTTGTTGTTGTTGTTGTATGTGCTTTGTGTTGAACCAGTACCTAATAAACCATGTGTATTTCCAAGTATGCAAATATTCGTTTTCTAACAAAACCTCAGCATGCAGTAAAAGGCAGTCATCAGATCAGCGAAGTTAAACGCTGTCAGACAGGGCTATGACTTGAATGGGTGACCATTCGGTCTGCCGAGCACTGTTGTTAAGTGGGGTGTACTCAGCCCTTGTGAGGTAAACTGAGGAGCTACTTGATGGAGAAGTGGCAGCTCCAGTCATGTAAACTGACTAACGGTCAGTGGTGTGATGTGCTGACCACATGCCCCTCCACATCCGCATTCAGTGACGCCTGTGGGCTGAGGATGACATGGCGCCCAGTCGGTACCGCTAGAACTTCATGGTGCCTGTTCACGCAGAGTCTAGTTAGGAAAAGGCAGTAGTAACACAATTTTTGTAGCAAAAGGAGCCATTTCTGGGAAATTTTGAACTTCCAAGTAAGACCAAAGGTTCTAATGAAAAAGAAGTATGAAATATAAGTTTATACCGTTTTAGAGTTCAAAGGGAAGCAGAAAAAGGATGTAAGAGTTATCCTCTGGAAGGAGGACCAGAAACAGATGCGTGGAAAGTTGACGAAGGGATGGTAGATGAGGCACATTAAAAAGGGTATGAGGGTTGCTGCTCTATGGGAAACTTCACAGCGAGGCGACTGTGCGTACTTGAGCTGGGTAGAACAATGCATTCTTTCCTTGTTCTATTCTCTTCCCCTTTTGTTTAATCTATTGCTGGTAGTCTTCAGTATGTACATATAGACAACTGAGAAGTGAGGAAGTTACTGAAATGCAAGAGAATATGTGAAGTAAGTCAATGGTTGGATACAGGATGTCATGAAGATATCATGATAAACGTAAAATCCTGAAAGTAGAACAGTGTGAATAGAGTTTTGAAATACAGAGAAAATAACAAGGGGGACATGAATTGAAAACAAGACAAAATTCTGGGTAAACCATGATATTGGAAGTAACGCTCTGTGATATACAAGTATGAAAAGTGTCTTTATGTTTTAAGTTAAATAGGTTACAAGAGGAATAAATATAATAGAACTGTAACTTGGAACTAAGGTAACAGTGCGGAATGTGTAATATACACGAGGGCAAGAATCTGATGTTAAGAAGACTAGTGATTTGTGTCACAAACAGGTGTGTGATCTGTATATTTTATGTAATTGGCTAAGGAAATAAGAGACTGGGCAGTGTGGAGCACCAGAAAAGGTGGACTTAGAAGTATAAATATAAAAAGATACAATGATTTAGTAAATGTAGCAAATGCAATCAAGAAAGTATGATTTTCAGTGTACGAAAACCAAAAAAGTACAATAATGGACAGGGAAAAGTCTATGGAGTCATGAGTGGTATTCCTTGGACAGAGTAAATCATTATGAGTAATAATGGTAAGCTTCCATCACTGAAGTCATGACTAAAATTATTCTGAAAATATTTGGAAAAAGTAGTGTAACAAATTAATCTGTGTGTAGTTAGATTACAAACTTTGTTACATGGTGTGGAAAATGGTGGCCTTCAGGTGTCATTGTGAGGCTTATATTCTGAGATTTATGAACCTATCTCACATTAGAGAAAGATGGCTCTGGAGTAGGGATTGGAGTGGACCATGGTGTTGATGAGGAAGAAGGTGTCATGGGAGACATGGTGGACAGCAATACTCTCTTTTGTCCCATGCCTAAGGTTAGATTTCAAGGTGGAGGATCATAATCACTTACCTCATATCTTATAGGTTAACACACCAGCACTAGCATGTGAAACTGTGCGGTGAAGTTAGATGTGAAGTGTTAAGTGGTACGACAAAGTAACTGTGATAACACTACATACATAGCATAAAGAGATACTCTTACTGAAACTTGTTGTATTAGAATTAACTTAAAAATTTTATATATGTATCCTCATGACAAATAAAATGATGTACCTATCAGTGCATGTTTTCTTTAAAATATATAGTGTTAAAAGTTGGGGGTGGGGGTGGGGGGGGAGTTCTAAAAACTGGTAAGACTTGCAAAGGACATGAAAAGGCCAGAATTGAATGCTGTGACCAGTTGGGGGCAGGAGAAAATGTGAGAAAATGAAATATACCTACATGTCGTAGAAATAAAGGAAAGTGAAGTTTATCATGTACCGATATTCAGTGCTCATGAATGTTTCAAAAACAATATGAGAAGGTTGAGACATGGCAGAGGTAGATTCTTGCATGCTCAGCACACTCATAGCTAATCTGTAGATAAATTAAAATAATGAAGGAGAGTGATTAGTATATGCAATCACAGGATGATGTACATACAATTTGATTAGAGAGGGCCTTGTGAAAACATGCTTTGTGATTTGAGTGTTAGATCTCAAGATATATCAGTTTCAACTAAGCACTGAAATTAGAATTTGTAGGACCACCTGAAAGGAAGAAGGTACCATTGTTGCATAGGGAGGAAAGGGAGGGGGAAGGGGGGACAAGGGCACCATGTCATTAGGGCAGGCAGGAGAGCATAGTTGCAGAAAGTTTCGGAGAGCTGACACAAGGTTTCGCTAAGGCACAAACAATTCGTAAGACTGAATTTTTGAGGGCAGATATCCCTTGGAAATCAGCGAACGGACGAGTCCAAGGAATGGACGACAAAGGAAAAAAAATACTACTTCCGAAAAACGCATTTTAAGACAATAAAAATGAAGTGAAAATTTTTCAGGGAGTGCTGCTAAAGAGTATCCACTGGAGAAACCAATATGGGACACTGCAGTTTTGATAGACAAATAATTGATAAAGTGGCTTGCCTGATGTCACAGCAGCCTCAAAAGTACTAAGTAAGACAGACAGGCCATTGAATGGAAGAAAACGCCTTGGGACCTGGCTGATGTCGGACCTACTTCGGACTATAATCCGCCATGGTTACATCATATGCTTTCTATTTGCCCATTTCATATTAAATAAGACTAAATAGATTCAATCACATAGGCAATCTTTTTAGTTGCCGTTTCAATATTTATTTTTCCTGGTGGCAATATCTACAGACTTAGATGGAGGTAGTTTAAGTGAACAAAGCATATGGGAGGTCATACATCATGACTCAACCAACTGTCGGTCAGTGGGTTGAGGGCTTCATTGGTATACTGGCTCATTGTTGTAACAAGATGTCGAAGATGGCCGTGTGGTTGAGTCTAGGTTGTTGGTGTGATTTTTGTTCTGAAGAAATCGTGTGAAGGCAGAGTCCAAAACTTTCCTAAGAGCTACATGGCACAACATCAAAGGGATTTTAAGGTTATCTACGAGTAAATAAATATGACACAATGGGATTGTTTTGTATCCACATAAGTTTCTCTCCCAACTTAAGGCTCGCAGTCACTCAACGTAGTTCTACGACAATGAAATCCTGCACTCCTGTTAGATCGTCGGTTACCGTCACATGCAAGTTGTTCCGAAATACGTTACCGTGCTGTGTATTGCCTTGGTTCTTTCTCTCAGTGCAGTCCAATGTATTTATTTGTATTAACATCAAATTGATAAACTATGTTCACAAAATAACCGAGAGAAGGTCAACTTTGTTACAGTTTAAGTTGAAATTTCAATGAATGTTGTTGATCAGTAGAACACAGGTAGCTAACACAAACAACAGTCGGAAGTTACCGGTAAATAATGGTTTGTGTCTATTAGTGTGGCTTTCACAAAGTGACAATCTGAGAGAGAAAAGGTTGTAATGAAATATTTCTATCTGTAACATTGCTAACTGTGGTGAAAAACGGACCAAATTTGTGAATGAGCAACTCTGTAGGTTTAGCCCGAACTGAAAAGTTAAGCAATGAGAAACAAATAACGGAATGGTCTACAGGTGCTTACTAAGATGTGTGATCGCATGTAGAATGGTGATATGGGAGGAAATAAGAATAGTCCAACGTAGTTGGGAAGACGTTGACACTAATCTGTGTGTGCTCTGGAGTCAACAAAAAGTCTTTCCCACCCAACACGTCTAAGTACACTGTGAATGAAAGCATTAAGTTTCATCAAACTGCACTGTTGTCGATGAAGGTAAATAAATCACCAAGTGTAAGATCGCAAAATCGTAGTAGATTGGAACATATACTCACCATTCTCCTTGTTCTCGAGGCTGAAGGCCATTCTGCATGGTGTGCGGAATGCTGATTTCTGCAAGGTAAAATTAGCTCCTTCCCGGCCAACATTTCTGAGTAGTAGTAGACACCGAAGACCAATTTGTCTAGCTAGAAGGGTAGTTGCTGTTTTGGACCAAAATGCTCCTCGCCGCCAAGTAGGCCTGATTAGACAGTGAAGAAACTGGTTACATTTCATAAAAGTGTATATTTATAGATCATGGTAAAATTGCAGAAGAATATAAGAACACAGTATCACAACGGACTGAAACATGTACTCACAGTCCCATCTCTTGCACTCGAGTTTGAAGACTGTTTTATCTAGTGAGCAGAATGGTTGCTACTCTGCGCCAAATTCAGCTCCTTTCTAGTCACCAGGCCTGAGTAGTACTTGGCCATGAAGGCTGTTTTGTTAGCGAGCAGAATACCTGCTGCCCTGGACCAATATAGTCGCCCTCCAGCCAGCAGGCTTGAGTAGACTGTGAACAAAAACGGTTACTTTTTATCAAAATGTACCCACGTAGTTAGAGGTAAAAAATATAAACAAGTGTGTGAACAAAATATCAAGCAGACTGGATCATGTACTCACCATCCTACTTCCTGTTGTCTGAACACAATCTTGCCTGGTGACAAGAATGCTTCCTGCAGTGGGCTGAAATCAGCTTCTTCACGGACAATAGATCTGAGTAGTGGTTGGCTCTGAATGCCGTTTTGTCAAGTGTTCAGAACAGTTTCTGCTTTGGGCCAAAATCAGCACACTGCCAGCAAACAGGCCTGAGTAACTGTGAACAACAAAACTATGTTTCAATAAAATAAACCCCAGTTGATCAATGTGAAAAATATAAACCAGTGTAAGAAGACATTATCACAGGACACTGGATTGTATACTCACCATTTTAGCTCCTTTGGTCAATTTCGAAGGCCGTTTTGCATGGCGAGCAGAATTATTGCTGCTCCACGCTATAGTCAGATCCTTTCAGGCCAACAGCCCAGACCAGTGCTTGGTCCTGAAGGGTGTTTTGTTTAGACAGCACAACACTTGCTGCTCTGGGCCAGTATAGTCACTCTTCTGTCCAGCAGGAATGCGTAGACTGTGAACAAAAAGGTTACATGTTATCAAGATGTACCCATATCGATAGGGGTAAAAAATATAATCAAGTGTGTGTACAAAATATTAAGCAGACTGAATCATATACTCACCATCCTACTTATTTTGCTCTAGTCTGAATGGCGTTTCGTGTGGTGAGCGGAATGCTTGCTGCTCTGGACTAAATCCAGCTTCTTCCCGGCCTACAGGTCTGAGTAGTGCTGGCCCTGCGGGCCGTATTGTGGAGTGTGCAGAACAGGTGTTCCTTGGGGCCAAAATTGGCACACTTCCGGCTAACATGCTTGAGAAGACTTGCTGCTCCACGCTATAGTCAGATCCTTTCAGGCCAACAGCCCAGACCAGTGCTTGGTCCTGAAGGGTGTTTTGTTTAGACAGCACAACACTTGCTGCTCTGGGCCAGTATAGTCACTCTTCTGTCCAGCAGGAATGCGTAGACTGTGAACAAATAGGTAACATGTTATCAAGATGTACCCATATCGATAGGGGTAAAAAATATAAACAAGTGTGTGTACAAAATATCAAGCAGACTGGATCATATACCCACCATCCTACTTATTGTGCTCTAGTCTGAATGGCGTTTCGCGTGGTGAGCAGAATGCTTGCTGCTCTGGACTAAATCCAGCTTCTTCCCGGCCTATAGGTCTGAGTAGTGCTGGCCCTGCGGGCCGTATTGTGGAGTGTGCTGAACAGGTGTTCCTTGGGGCCAAAATTGGCACACTCCCGGCTAACATGTTTGAGAAGACTTGCTGCTCCACGCTATAGTCAGATCCTTTCAGGCCAACAGCCCAGACCAGTGCTTGGTCCTGAAGGGTGTTTTGTTTAGACAGCACAACACTTGCTGCTCTGGGCCAGTATAGTCACTCTTCTGTCCAGCAGGAATGCGTAGACTGTGAACAAAAAGGTTACATGTTATCAAGATGTACCCGTATTGATAGGGGTAAAAAATATAAACAAGTGTGTGTACAGAATATCAAGCAGACTGGATTATATACTCACCATCCTACTTATTGTGCTCTAGTCTGAATGGCGTTTCGTGTGGTGAGCAGAATGCTTGCTGCTCTGGACTAAATCCAGCTTCTTCCCGGCCTACAGGTCTGAGTAGTGCTGGCCCTGCGGGCCGTATTGTGGAGTGTGCAGAACAGGTGTTCCTTGGGGCCAAAATTGGCACACTCCCGGCTAACATGCTTGAGAAGACTTGCTGCTCCACGCTATAGTCAGATCCTTTCAGGCCAACAGCCCAGACCAGTGCTTGGTATTGAAGGGTGTTTTGTTTAGCCAGCACAACACTTGCTGCTCTGGGCCAGTATAGTCACTCTTCTGTCCAGCAGGAATGCGTAGACTGTGAACAAAAAGGTTACATGTTATCAAGATGTACCCATATCGATAGGGGTAAAAAATATAAACAAGTGTGTGTACAAAATATCAAGCAGACTGGATCATATACTCACCATCCTACTTATTGTGCTCTAGTCTGAATGGCGTTTTGCGTGGTGAGCGGAATGCTTGCTGCTCTGGACTAAATCCAGCTTCTTCCCGGCCTACAGATCTGAGTAGTGCTGGCCCTGCGGGCCGTATTGTGGAGTGTGCAGAACAGGTGTTCCTTGGGGCCAAAATTGGCACACTCCCGGCTAACATGCTTGAGAAGACTTGCTGCTCCACGCTATAGTCAGATCCTTTCAGGCCAACAGCCCAGACCAGTGCTTGGTCCTGAAGGGTGTTTTGTTTAGACAGCACAACACTTGCTGCTCTGGGCCAGTATAGTCACTCTTCTGTCCAGCAGGAATGCGTAGACTGTGAACAAAAAGGTTACATGTTATCAAGATGTACCCGTATCGATAGGGGTAAAAAATATAAACAAGTGTGTGTACAAAATATCAAGCAGACTGGATCATATACTCACCATCCTACTTATTGTGCTCTAGTCTGAATGGCGTTTTGTGTGGTGAGCGGAATGCTTGCTGCTCTGGACTAAATCCAGCTTCTTCCCGGCCTATAGGTCTGAGTAGTGCTGGCCCTGCGGACCGTATTGTGGAGTGTGCAGAACAGGTGTTCCTTGGGGCCAAAATTGGCACACTCCCGGCTAACATGCTTGAGAAGACTTGCTGCTCCACGCTATAGTCAGATCCATTCATGCCAACAGCCCAGACCAGTGCTTGGTCCTGAAGGGTGTTTTGTATAGACAGCACAACACTTGCTGCTCTGGGCGAGTATAGTCACTCTTCTGTCCAGCAGGAATGCGTAGACTGTGAACAAAAAGGTTACATGTTATCAAGATGTACCCATATCGATAGGGGTAAAAAATATAAACAAGTGTGTGTACAAAATATCAAGCAGACTGGATCATATACTCACCATCCTACTTATTGTGCTCTAGTCTGAATGCCGTTTCGTGTGGTGAGCGGAATGCTTGCTGCTCTGGACTAAATCCAGCTTCTTCCCGGCCTACAGGTCTGAGTAGTGCTGGCCCTGCGGGCCGTATTGTGGAGTGTGCAGAACAGGTGTTCCTTGGGGCCAAAATTGGCACACTCCCGGCTAACATGCTTGAGAAGACTTGCTGCTCCACGCTATAGTCAGATCCTTTCAGGCCAACAGCCCAGACCAGTGTTTGGTCCTGAAGGGTGTTTTGTTTAGACAGCACAACACTTCCTGCTCTGGGCCAGTATAGTCACTCTTCTGTCCAGCAGGAATGCGTAGACTGTGAACAAAAAGGTTACATGTTATCAAGATGTACCCATATCGATAGGGGTAAAAAATATAAACAAGTGTGTGTACAAAATATCAAGCAGACTGGATCATATACTCACCATCCTACTTATTGTGCTCTAGTCTGAATGGCATTTCGTGTGGTGAGCGGAATGTTTGCTGCTCTGGACTAAATCCAGCTTCTTGCCGGCCTACAGGTCTGAGTAGTGCTGGCCCTGCGGGCCGTATTGTGGAGTGTGCAGAACAGGTGTTCCTTGGGGCCAAAATTGGCACACTCCCGGCTAACATGCTTGAGAAGACTTGCTGCTCCACGCTATAGTCAGATCCTTTCAGGCCAACAGCCCAGACCAGTGCTTGGTCCTGAAGGGTGTTTTGTTTAGACAGCACAACACTTGCTGCTCTGGGCCAGTATAGTCACTCTTCTGTCCAGCAGGAATGCGTAGACTGTGAACAAAAAGGTTACATGTTATCAAGATGTACCCATATCGATAGGGGTAAAAAATATAAACAAGTGTGTGTACAAAATATCAAGCAGACTGGATCATATACTCACCATCCTACTTATTGTGCTCTAGTCTGAATGGCGTTTTGCGTGGTGAGCGGAATGCTTGCTGCTCTGGACTAAATCCAGCTTCTTGCCGGCCAACAGGTCTGAGTAGTGCTGGCCCTGCGGGCCGTATTGTGGAGTGTGCAGAACAGGTGTTCCTTGGGGCCAAAATTGGCACACTCCCGGCCAACATGCTTGAGAAGACCTGCTGCTCCACGCTATAGTCAGATCCTTTCAGGCCAACAGCCCAGACCAGTGCTTGGTCCTGAAGGGTGTTTTGTTTAGCCAGCACAACACTTGCTGCTCTGGGCCAGTATAGTCACTCTTCTGTCCAGCAGGAATGCGTAGACTGTGAACAAAAAGGTTACATGTTATCAAGATGTACCCGTATCGATAGGGGTAAAAAATATAAACAAGTGTGTGTACAAAATATCAAGCAGACTGGATCATATACTCACCATCCTACTTATTGTGCTCTAGTCTGAATGGCGTTTCGTGTGGTGAGCAGAATGCTTGCTGCTCTGGACTAAATCCAGCTTCTTGCCGGCCTACAGGTCTGAGTAGTGTTGGCCCTGCGGGCCGTATTGTGGAGTGTGCAGAACAGGTGTTCCTTGGGGCAAAAATTGGCACACTCCCGGCTAACATGCTTGAGAAGACTTGCTGCTCCACACTATAGTCAGATCTTTTCAGGCCAACAGCCCAGACCAGTGCTTGGTCCTGAAGGGTGTTTTGTTTAGACAGCACAACACTTGCTGCTCTGGACCAGTATAGTCACTCTTCTGTCCAGCAGGAATGCGTAGACTGTGAACAAAAAGGTTACATGTTATCAAGATGTAGCCATATCGATAGGGGTAAAAAAATATAAACAAGTGTGTCTACAAAATATCAAGCAGACTGGATCATATACTCACCATCCTACTTATTGTGCTCTAGTCTGAATGGCGTTTCGCGTGGTGAGCAGAATGCTTGCTGCTCTGGACTAAATCCAGCTTCTTCCCGGCCTACAGGTCTGAGTTGTGCTGGCCCTGCGGACCGTATTGTGGAGTGTGCAGAACAGGTGTTCCTTGGGGCCAAAATTGGCACACTCCCGGCTAACATGCTTGAGAAGACTTGCTGCTCCACGCTATAGTCAGATCCTTTCAGGCCAACAGCCCAGACCAGTGCTTGGTCCTGAAGGGTGTTTTGTTTAGACAGCACAACACTTGCTGCTCTGGGCCAGTATAGTCACTCTTCTGTCCAGCAGGAATGCGTAGACTGTGAACAAAAAGGTTACATGTTATCAAGATGTACCCATATCGATAGGGGTAAAAAATATAAACAAGTGTGTGTACAAAATATCAAGCAGACTGGATCATATACTCACCATCCTACTTATTGTGCTCTAGTCTGAATGGCGTTTTGCGTGGTGAGCGGAATGCTTGCTGCTCTGGACTAAATCCAGCTTCTTGCCGGCCAACAGGTCTGAGTAGTGCTGGCCCTGCGGGCCGTATTGTGGAGTGTGCAGAACAGGTGTTCCTTGGGGCCAAAATTGGCACACTCCCGGCCAACATGCTTGAGAAGACCTGCTGCTCCACGCTATAGTCAGATCCTTTCAGGCCAACAGCCCAGACCAGTGCTTGGTCCTGAAGGGTGTTTTGTTTAGCCAGCACAACACTTGCTGCTCTGGGCCAGTATAGTCACTCTTCTGTCCAGCAGGAATGCGTAGACTGTGAACAAAAAGGTTACATGTTATCAAGATGCACCCGTATCGATAGGGGTAAAAAATATAAACAAGTGTGTGTACAAAATATCAAGCAGACTGGATCATATACTCACCATCCTACTTATTGTGCTCTAGTCTGAATGGCGTTTCGTGTGGTGAGCGGACTGCTTGCTGCTCTGGACTAAATCCAGCTTCTTGCCGGCCTACAGGTCTGAGTAGTGTTGGCCCTGCGGGCCGTATTGTGGAGTGTGCAGAACAGGTGTTCCTTGGGGCCAAAATTGGCACACTCCCGGCTAACATGCTTGAGAAGACTTGCTGCTCCACACTCTAGTCAGATCCTTTCAGGCCAACAGCCCAGACCAGTGCTTGGTCCTGAAGGGTGTTTTGTTTAGACAGCACAACACTTGCTGCTCTGGGCCAGTATAGTCACTCTTCTGTCCAGCAGGAATGCGTAGACTGTGAACAAAAAGGTTACATGTTATCAAGATGTAGCCATATCGATAGGGGTAAAAAAATATAAACAAGTGTGTCTACAAAATATCAAGCAGACTGGATCATATACTCACCATCCTACTTATTGTGCTCTAGTCTGAATGGCGTTTCGTGTGGTGAGCGGACTGCTTGCTGCTCTGGACTAAATCCAGCTTCTTGCCGGCCTACATGTCTGAGTAGTGTTGGCCCTGCGGGCCGTATTGTGGAGTGTGCAGAACAGGTGTTCCTTGGGGCCAAAATTGGCACACTCCCGGCTAACATGCTTGAGAAGACTTGCTGCTCCACACTATAGTCAGATCCTTCCAGGCCAACAGCCCAGACCAGTGCTTGGTCCTGAAGGGTGTTTTGTTTAGACAGCACAACACTTGCTGCTCTGGGCCAGTATAGTCACTCTTCTGTCCAGCAGGAATGCGTAGACTGTGAACAAAAAGGTTACATGTTATCAAGATGTAGCCATATCGATAGGGGTAAAAGAATATAAACAAGTGTGTCTTCAAAATATCAAGCAGACTGGATCATATACTCACCATCCTACTTATTGTGCTCTAGTCTGAATGGCGTTTTGCGTGGTGAGCGGAATGCTTGCTGCTCTGGACTAAATCCAGCTTCTTGCCGGCCAACAGGTCTGAGTAGTGCTGGCCCTGCGGGCCGTATTGTGGAGTGTGCAGAACAGGTGTTCCTTGGGGCCAAAATTGGCACACTCCCGGCCAACATGCTTGAGAAGACTTGCTGCTCCACGCTATAGTCAGATCCTTTCAGGCCAACAGCCCAGACCAGTGCTTGGTCCTGAAGGGTGTTTTGTTTAGCCAGCACAACACTTGCTGCTCTGGGCCAGTATAGTCACTCTTCTGTCCAGCAGGAATGCGTAGACTGTGAACAAAAAGGTTACATGTTATCAAGATGTAGCCATATCGATAGGGGTAAAAAAATATAAACAAGTGTGTCTACAAAATATCAAGCAGACTGGATACTCACCATCCTACTTATTGTGCTCTAGTCTGAATGGCGTTTCGCGTGGTGAGCAGAATGCTTGCTGCTCTGGACTAAATCCAGCTTCTTCCCGGCCTACAGGTCCGAGTTGTGCTGGCCCTGCGGGCCGTATTGTGGAGTGTGTAGAACAGGTGTTCCTTGGGGCCAAAATTGGCACACTCCCGGCTAACATGCTTGAGAAGACTTGCTGCTCCACGCTATAGTCAGATCCTTTCAGGCCAACAGCCCAGACCAGTGCTTGGTCCTGAAGGGTGTTTTGTTTAGACAGCACAACACTTGCTGCTCTGGGCCAGTATAGTCACTCTTCTGTCCAGCAGGAATGCGTAGACTGTGAACAAAAAGGTTACATGTTATCAAGATGTACCCATATCGGTAGGGGTAAAAAATATAAACAAGTGTGTGTACAAAATATCAAGCAGACTGGATCATATACTCACCATCCTACTTATTGTGCTCTAGTCTGAATGGCGTTTCGCGTGGTGAGCGGAATGCTTGCTGCTCTGGACTAAATCCAGCTTCTTGCCGGCCAACAGGTCTGAGTTGTGCTGGCCCTGCGAGCCGTATTGTGGAGTGTGCAGAACAGGTGTTCGTTGCGGCCAAAATTGGCACACTCCCGGCTAACATGCTTGAGAAGACTGCGAACAAAAGGGATAAAGTTTATCAAAATGTACCCAAATTGACAGAGCTAAAACAATATAAACAAGTGTATGAACGCAATATCACAGCATTGTTGATTGTATACTAACCAGTCTACTTCTCATGCTCAACCTCCAGCGAGCAGAATGCTGGCTCCACATCGGGCAAAACAAATTCCTGTATATCTGACATGCCTGAGTGCACTGTAAAGAAAAAGATTAACTTTCATGAAAATGCACCCTTGTTTACAAAGGTAAGAAATATAAACTGGTGTAAGAACACAATAAAATTTACAAAACTGATTAGTTAGCTGTGCAGTAAATTTAATCTCAACTGTTTACACCAAGAGAGCTGTAAGTTTACAGTGTAGAAAACATCAGGTAAAATGTTATTGTGATCAAAACACAAATGTCGCGTGAGTATCTACAGCAAATAGCTTATTTCTTGTGTTACATGCTGAGCAGTGGTGGAGCAATTTTGTAGTGTTTTGGAGAGTGGATAGTAAGCATTTTATCCATTGCTGTAAATTTTATTTTATTTTATGCTGGTTAAGACAGTCATACAGCCATCCAACACACCATACAAGCAGTTCTATCTTTGCAGCATAAGTTCAGAGAATTTTCATCCCTCGACTACACTATCTCACACACACACACACACACACACACACACACACACACACACACACACACACACACACAAAAAAAAACATTAATTTCAGAGTTGCTGACTGCATAGGTCATCACAGTGGGTTTATTTTTTTTTTGAGGAATAACTGTCTTATTTCCATATTGTCTGTAATGAGGATGCTCGATAATAGGTTCAAGGCAATGACATCGGTATCAGGCAGAAGTGGCGGGATGGTGGAAGGTCTCCTGTACCCCACATACAGAATCTGATGAAGTAGTATGCATGTTCCGTATTTCCGTCGCTGGTAGGCAAATACGATGTGGTTAACGTCATCTCACACTCTGTATTGCAATATAGTGAGCCCACTCTCCTACTTATGTAAACATGTGGTTTAAATTGTTATTGCTTGAATTTTAGAAGTGCCAACTCTTCATAAGCACCTTGCACTATAGTTCACCTAGTATACATGTGGAGTTGTCGTATATCCACTGCCTTATAAAAAAAGAGTGAAACTCCCAGAAACCATGGTCAGATAACAATGTAACTGCGTCTATGTTCACACAATCCATGCATTTAAAACTTCCTGACAGATTAAAACTGTGTGCCAGACGAAGACTTGAAGTCTTGAAGTTTCATATTAGCGCACACTCCTCTGCAGAGTGAAAATCTCATTCGGAATCCACGTATTTCTAAAAAATTTGTGTAGCAATTCTCTAAGACAGAATGGCCACCAAACTGTGTTAGTGGTGTTCATGTTTGGTGTTGTACCAGAACTGGTAGGATATATAAGGAACGTGAACAGCTTCAAATGTTGAGTGGTCACTGTAAATGACATTGATATGCTGCGTACACATGAGAGACAGCATTACCAGCTCCTGACTGGACTGAAGGTAGCCTCACAATGGGCGTCCATTGGGTTGGATGGTCAAATAATGCAGTGTCAAGATGTCACATTGGTTTAAAATTGAACACACACACACACACACACACACACACACACACACACATGCGTAGGCTACTGTTTATACTACAACACAAATGGATCCATCTGGAGTGATGCCATGACTGGGAAGTACAGACTGCTCACGAATGGCTTTGCACTGAGTTCAGCAATAAAGCGTTGTTCTACGTTACCCTGACGACTATGGTCAACGAGTGTGGTGGCGGCATGGGGAGTGGTCCCATTCATCCACTGGTTTGGATAGACACAATTTGTTTGCACCTGGTCTCATATTGAGAGGAGCTATCAGATATCATTTCAGGTCATAACTGGTAGAGATTAACTGAACTGTGATAGCACACTGGTTTGACATGGACATGCTGCACTATCATGCATTATCTCTCATGTGACAGTATCATGTTGCATTTTTTTAACAGCACAATGCCTATCTACACATGGACATATATCCTGTCTGCGTAACTGAGATACCCCTATGGCCTGCAAGATCCGTAGATCTATCTCTGATGGTGCATGATTTAGACCAGTTCAAACATCAACGACGTTGTCATTCCTGTATCCAGAATATCAAGTTCGATTACAATCGTTGTGGGTTGGGATACCTCAGGAGAAACCCTTTCTAACCAATTTAGATCATGCATCCAGGCAGGAGGGAGTTCAGCATCTTGCTGATAAATGAAGTAATTTTGACTCAGTGTGTTAATCACTGAAATAGCATCATGTATCCTCTCAACTCATGAAATTTCATTTTGTCTCCTCCACCTTTTCTGGGCATTTCTCTATTTTAGTCAAACAGTGCAACTTGGACTCCACTACAGCGATGTCCTCTGATAGAGGAAGATGTTATCCGTTTGTGTCTTAATGCTTCATTTTATTTCGATTACAGATGACATGTTCTGGATCTCATCGTACTCTTGACTGCTCCTGATAATCTCTTATTTCGCTAACCTCTCAACCATGTTAGTCCAATTAGGATGACTATTTATCCTATCTGCAAAAAGGGACAAAAATATTGTTTCGGGCCATTGGAGGAAGTGTATCTAAAACAGTAAATTTTATCAATGGTGTTAGTTCCTCTGTGATTAATATTTATAGAAAGGGAACTAACAAGAACTTATTTGGAAATGAAAGTATTTGCATGTGTAAATGCAATTGGCTTCTTGCAGCATCAATTGACAGTGAAAGTAACATTTCAGAAGACGTTTCTATCCTTACATCTTTTCATTTTGACAACTGACTTTTCATGAATATGAATTTTTCACTTTTATTCATTAATTACTTCTTCTTCTTTTGAGACTGCCTTTGTTCTGCATCATGCACAGGGTTGGCAGTGTTTAGTACAGAACTGTCATGGTTAATTTTATGGGATGGCCGGATTACTTTCCTGCCACCACCCCATAACCCCCTCTCCCCCCTCTGGGATGGAATCAGTGTACCCCAGCTGCCTGCGATGAGAGTAAACCATGAAACAGTGCGAGCAAGAGCATCCTAAGACTTCGCCGTAAATATCTCAACTCTAGACAAAGGAGTGCACCTCTTGTGGGTTAATTTTAAGGGGTTGCCAGATTACTGGACTGGGTGCATGTATTGGTTCAGTACAGAATTGTGTCATAAAACTGTTGACCCAGTCCTGACACAAGCTAGCTAGTCCACAGCTGATGTAACTGGTCCTTGATATCTTGGATAGTTTCACTGGGATTGAGATGGCGTACGAGCTGATGTCTCATATATTCTAGTGGGTACAGAGTTAATAACTAAACATAACACAGAGAGCTGATGGGGACGCATGTTGCATGTGGACGATCGTTGTCCTCTTGAAAAATGGCGCCATGATACTGTCTCATAGAAGGCACCATATGAAAATGCAGGATGTAAGTGACATACTATTGTGCTGTCAGAGTTCCCTTGGTCAATACCAGCCATGACCGGAAGTGATACCCGATTTTTCCCTACACTGGAAGAATCATGCAGTAATACTCCAAATGCAGCCTTTTGTGTTGTAGTGTTAATGCCAGCCCACACATGGCATAGTAATCCCCTAGTCTGGCTGCTGGTTGTCTCTGACCAATGTTGCAGGATGACACAGAATGTAGAGGGAGTCCATTAACTGTTCTCAGATAGCAGACAAGGATATCTAAGGGTTACAATATGTTTCGTGCACAATAAGGAGAATCTCCCTTGTGGTGTAATCATAAGTGTTTCATTGGAATCATGATGATGAGTATGCCTGCCCTCATATTCCCTGCCATGCAGGATTAGCCGAGCGGTCTAAGGCGCTGCAGTCATGGACTGTGCGGCTGGTCCTGGTGGAGGTGGGAGTCCTCCCTCGGGCATGGGTGTGTGTGTTTCTCCTTAGGGTAAGTTAGGTTAAGTAGTGTGTAAGCTTAGGGACAGATGACCTTAGCAGTTAAGTCCCATAAGATTTCACACACATTTTATTCACATTCATATTCCCTTGCAGTCCACCACCGGGCCACTGTCACATCTGAATGTTTCAAAAACTTACACCTGCCATGAGGACTCTTTGAATCTCTGTCAGGCGCTATAACTCCGTTTCACATCAGTTCACAGAGTCTCTGTGCCCTTCACAGTCATCACTTAATGTTGACACTGTTTTGCCTCTTATAATTTTACCAGGCCTAGTAACAACACTAAATATGAACAACAGTAATGCAAGTATGTATGTACAGTGTCTGTTCTTTCTAACATATCCAAAAGAACAGATACCTCAAAATAATATCTTCTGTGGGGATGCACTTACTTGTCTGAATACTTGTGCGACTCATGTGATGGGTGATAATGGACAGAGGACACTACATCTGTAGTGTGTGGCATGTAGGAATTTGGGCAGGGCAGGAGTTGTGCTCAGGTGCCTTAAGTGATTAAAGGAACTGCTATAGAGAAGTGGAGCATCCGGATTCGAGTTCTGGTCCAACACAAATTTTCACATGTCGCCATTGGATTTAATACAATGCCTGTATGTAGCTATGTCTGTAAGATTTCTAACACTAGGGCACTCTGGTGGGCCATTCTACCAGTCACAGAGAACTGCCACTCTAATCGTTTACTTACCATCGATGGTGTACAGGTATACAAAGTCACACTTGACATCCAGCCAAGTCTTCTGGGTGCTTCATTAATTAATTTATTTATTTTCAGGCAATATAATTTGTAGTCAGTTTGGAAGTGATTTTGTTAAATATATGCTTTGTCAACTATCTGTCGACCTAACTGTTGATATCGCAGTGGAAGAGTACTGCATTAAGATTCTACAGTTTGATGGAATGGTAGATATCACTGTCTTCCCAACTCCTTTGTCGCGCCCGCCCTGCTCCGCCCCCCCCCCCCCCTTTTCTGTGCCCTCTTCCTCTATTGGCTTCCCCCTCCCCCTTATTTGCCCCCCCCCCCGACCCCCACCACTCCATAACCATATGCCATTGTACTCTATAGTGCAGTATTTTCCGTGAGTGTTCAGTGTTGTACGTCCCCTTTTTAAAGTGTTGCGAACAGAAACCAGACTGTCACCATGTTTTTTAATTGTGCCTGTCTGTTTCCTAAGCGTTTTTAATCAGCCTCACTGACCTCTTTGCTTTTTATTTTTCTTCACAACTTTTTTGCCATGTACAAGTTTTAAACAGTCACCATTTTATCACCTCTTTATACTGTTATATCATCTAATTATGTTTTTTAAATTTATCTGTAGGCTGCAGAGCGGCGTATTATGCTGCTGCCAGCCTGCCCCCCTTCTGGGGGGGGGGGGGGGGAATCAAAATACAATAAAGGAAGAAATAAATAAAGAAAGAAAAAAAGGTAGACATCTCACAGGAAATGAATTTTTATCTTAAGAACCAGTTTCGAAATGGGTGTTCAATGTTGCGAATGTAGAAGCGAAATGCCCTAAGGAGAAACTTCAAAAGTGCATTTAAAAAGCTCAAAGTCAGTTCACAGGTCTCTCAGCAAAGATGAATTTCTGTAGGTTAGTCATGGATCAATCATTACTCCCTGGAGAAAAAAAAAAGTGAACTTAAAACAGTAGTTTTGCGAAAATGGTGAATACCGTTTTGCTAATGATTGAAGTGGCAGAACTTCATTAAGGTTGACACAAAAATCATATGCTACTTAATGTGGGGCGGTTGACTATACTTTTGCTATCGCATTAACCAAAGCTCGTTTCTGATTTAATTCACTATGTGCTTGGGTCAAAACCGGAGCACAAAAAAAGAATCTGCGACAATTTTATCATCTGCCGAATAAGTTCTTTACTCAGACAGAGGTATCGAGGAAACCTCATCAGAAGCGTTTGCTACAGTCAAATGACATGTTTCATCCACATTTAAACTTATTCGGCACAGAAAAGTGTAAGAATCTATTGAACCTTCACAGCTCCATGAAGCCAACTAGAGTTCTGAGACCTATAGCTATATACGATCATAGACTTTGGATGAAACTTCTGAAGTTCCTCAAAACGGTTTCCATAATTTTTGCATTCGCTGGCAAAATTCTGCAGACTGAAGCAAAGGCTAGGTCACAGGATTGGGTCTAAACAGTACAGTGCTTGCCTCACATGAACGTTTGTGACTTTTCCAGGGTGTGGTACAGGTGTGCAGGAAGTAGCGGCGCCTACTAAATTGCATACAAGAAGTTGCCCCACTTACCAGCGACAAGGCTCAGGCTGTCCACGGACATCTCTCTTGCAGCACCCTCCTCTGCTGCTGCTGCTGCTGCTGCTGCTGGTGGTGGTGGTGGTGGTGCAGCAGGTGGCCCAGACCAATCTTCGTTCTTCGCTACCCGTTCATCAGACTTGCTGCAGGGACGAGAAACATGCTTCAGTATATGACCAGACTGCACATTGACTAACGTTTCTACAACTTCCACTACTATGGACACCCTGGTAATAAAAAAGAGAGTCATGCTCATTAGATTAGCACAGCTAACGAAAGCTCTTAGTGCTCTGCCTAATTTTGAAGAATGTCTTTGGCCTAGCTTGTTCTCAGACTAGTTTCCCTAAGGTTCTTCCACTCTAGTTCTAGGACTGTTTGCTGGCGTTATATCTTGACGAACCATTCCTTAACAGTGGTTGGAATTTTTAACGCTTGCCTTCCAGATTACTTGTGTTGACACATGCTATTGAAGAAAAAAGTGAGTCACATGTGTGGCCTAGGATTTAGATGAAGTGGCGTTTGGACTGAGAGCTGTGTACATGTGGGACTCAATTTATTTTGTTTAACATCAACAGACTAGAGATACAGTTTCCTTAAGTAAGATATTTCTGTAGCCTATAAAGATCCCAACACTGGGCTCCAAACAACCAATAAAAAGTATCTTCCATCAAATAACCTTACCTTAGGACAATCGTACACAGCTAACAATGACAAAAATTTACAATGCTTGGCACATAACGAGTAATAATATGTGAGACAACTTCAGTAGCAAAAGACAGAATATAAAAACACACTATTACCTAACTAGGATCATAACACAAAACTGCGTATTTGTTTACTACCAACACTGTCACCATATAATACCACAACGAACTACACATTATGCTCTGTAAAAGTTCATTTGCACAGCAGCTCTCTCAACAAGAGAGTTATGTTCACAGCATAATTTAAGCTGACATTTTAGGATCAAAACAATTAATCACACTCACATCATGTAGTTAACAAACTAAAGTGCTCTCACTCACTGCACACACACACACACACTTCTATGTGCAATCAATAACCAACCACACCTTGTCACACAACAACCACAGACTTGCAAGTGGAACGCTTTTGCTATCAGATGTACCCAATGTACAGCTAGTATACCACATGATACACTGTACCAACCATAAAGTCACCAGCATGCAACTGTCAGCTGCAAAAGTTCTCAGTTAGTGCTCCTCTTGATATGCCGAAGCCAGGTTCTCTGCCTCAACTGGGATCACTGTCCATCTGGCTGTGAACAGGCACCAACCACTCCACCAAGTTGTTGTGTCCACACAGCGGCCATGCCCCTCACAGACTGTAGTGACATTCAGGTGACAGAAGTGTAGTGCATCAAATTCTTGAGTTCCTCAGGAACAATTCTGCCCAGAACCTGCACATTCGTCTCCATGTAGCTGCTCAGTAACTCCAACTTCTTCAGGTCCACCCCACGGTATGGACACATTGGCCACCATGACATTTTGGCCGCTGGTTCTTCGCTGTAGGCTTATTCGCCTCATAAAAATTGGTGATTGTGCTGGAAGACATTGCTGGTTCCTCTAGTTGCAGCTGACTCATTATACCACCATACATGCTCGATACTAGCTCGACCACAGTGGCACTCACAGCAGTCACATATCTGGGCTGTCTGCCATCTTGGGTCCACAGAATGACACTCCATTCAAACTTACTCTCTGGACACAGCAAAATAAATCATACCACTCGTCTTGGCACCCATGGTTGCGATACACTGAACAGAAGAGCATACATGGCATAGGATCTGTGATATCAGTACATATGTCACCATTTAGCCAATGTTGTGAGGACACAGCACCGATTCAAGAAAAATCACTACCTCTACAGCCTTTCGTCGACATGTGAACGCTGTATTTACACTGTAATTTGTTATTGTCAACTGTCGTGGCTTGTGACTGTGGATTGATGGATAATAATGCAGCGACTATTAGCCATTTTAATGCTGGACGACAGCATCCTGCCAACAGCCATATCGCCATATCCATGTGGCAGACAATTCATCGCTCCACATGTGTACCTACACTCGCTGCACAAAACAAGCACCGAAATTGCTGTGGGCACAAGAAAAATGTTATGGTTCTATGTCCCTTTGATGCTAAGAGTGCTGCAGGTTGGGCACAAGGCTGGATTGGGAAAGGATGGGGATGGACAGGTAAGGAAACTGGTTGCTTTCTTTCTGAGGGAATCATCTAGAAATTTACCGTAAGCTATTTAGGGACATCACAGAAACCCCAAGACAGGTTTGTGAGGGATGGAGCTGGAACTTCTGTATTGTCAAACGCAAGTCCAGTGTCTGACCACAGCACCACCTCGCTCAGTCCCAACTATCTTATCAAGAGGTGTGAAGTGTACTCTGAATTGCCGACAGTGGTCGAAGTGTTGGAGATCGGAAGAATATTTGCCCTATAAGCTTGGAAAATACACATCAGGAGTAACGTGTCACGATATAAGTTGGTGCACGCCAATGGCAGTGATCAAATTCGTTCAAGCCACATGTTCAGTACGCAGGATGAAAAGAGGTGTTTGATGCACTACTATCATCTTCTCCCGGCCATCAGTACCTTAACCTACTGTTTGATTATAAGTGCGTAAATCTGTTTCACCACCTTTAGCGCCCAGTGTTGACTTGTAGTTTCAGGAGTCCAATTCATTACTTTTGTCAGTTAAGTGTGAATGCTTTGAGGAACACTCCCCACACATGAGGCCACTTGTGTAAGTTTTCATGTCATATGACACTGGTCCTATTAAGTACACCTGGGAGAGCATCGAGCGAGATGTCTATGTCTTGGAGATAACTCCAGCTGATCTACTCCAGTTGTGGTAGCAGTTCGACTTCGCAGAATCTTCTCTCTGTTAGACGAAGCATTGTTTTTAAAGATACAATGACACTCCATCCAGCAGTGGGCGGGAGGACCACAGGGCAGGTAGAGATCTGTATAGCTCATTTCCACGTAGGAGCTTTTCATTCCAAATAAAACTGTATGACGTATTTGTGTTTCTGTGGAAAATAAACCGAGGCCAAAAAGACAAAAAGTTGTTAATAATTTTATAAATGTTGCCTATATAGACGTTACGTACATGAAGATTCAGAGAATTTTGACACGCCTTTGGAACCAGCCTCTGCGGCTGTAGCTATGAACAGGATGTGTAGGCGTTCAGTCTATGACTTTTCCATATAATTCCTAGTGATACGAGATGTTTCCATAGGTTTCCATCAGACTGATGTTCAGACATAGTCTTGCATACTCTCTGGTCACCAGACTATATGTCTGCGCCCTGGTTTCAATGCCCAGGCATTCTGCAGAGACGTGTTGAATTACTGGGTACAAAAGTGTCAGTTGTGGTTCGTTGGTCATATTGTGACATCATGTTTATTGCCCTCTGGTTTGATACTGGAGAAGAAGGAGTTAGCTGTGATATCTGCTGTCACTTCCTCTTTCACCATCAAGGACACAAAGTCACCTCTACACTCTACACAGCTTCATTACAACCCTCTGCACTAGACAAATTCATATGATACAGCACTTGTATATACACAAGGATTGCTGCAAATGTATGTGAAGAAGATATCCCTTCCCAGTAGTGGCCTAAACCACATTCTGGAGTCCTGAAGCCTACATCATCCTGGGACATATCATCATTTCTTTGACATCTGGTACAGTCAGGGATTTGGGGCCCCAGAGTAAGTCCACATACTCGTTTAATTTTGATGATGAAAGGAATGTAATCAAAAGGAATGTACTTTACCTGTGACCAGGCAAAGTACTTAGAAATATCTATGGATAATGTAAAGTAAAAGTAAAAAGCTAAAATGGGTCTTACCGATCCAGGACGATACAGGTCCACCAGAGGAACCTGAAACATGAGAAGTTTAAATATTAGACTGTATACTGCAGTAAACGCAAGACAGTCAGAGTGTGTTACAGTGCGTGCGACAAGTGTTTCCGTGTCACTGTCTGTATGAGCAGGCTGTGTGGCCAGCCTTGTTCTGGTACGGCCCTGCTATCTGCTTCTGCTGTCTGCCGTCTGTGTTATGAGGAGCTCCTGCAGCAAAGAGGCTGCCACCTCTCTTGTCAGCGCCTGTTCATACACTGGGAAGGACTTCCACACCTCCAACTGTTTTGTCAAGTACAAAACTCAAACCACTCTTCCAGCTGTACCTTAACCATCGTCCCTTCCGATTTATAAACGTTTACATATTTTAAGGGCTTTTAGTAATTAACAGAAGATTTGAAAATGAAAGTAAAATTTAATTGTAAAAGCTGTAGAAGTTGGCCTATATGTGAGACACGTTAATACTACGCATGAGAAAAATCTAAAACAGTTCAGCATACTGTATATTTGTATATTTAAGCACCTACCTACATCCTAAGATACCTATGGCAAAATAATTAACATTTATGTAGATCTCGTTTCCCCAGGGTTGTGTCTTACGTGACTTGTTCATCTCTCCCAGACAAACGTTATTTTAAATAAATTTTTGTCAGTAACCTCGTAGGAACCAGCTTGGGAAAAGATTTGATCTTGGAGACAGATATTTATTTTATTCAAGGTAACAATTCAAGCCACAGCAGTCAGTGGGGCTTAGGTTAAGTGTCTTTATTTCTTTATTCAACAGTTTTTGTAGGAACAGTTCCCCTTAGCATCTGATACTTCGCCACATGTGAAATGAATCCCAGTCAGTATCTCTTTTTCCGATGCGTGGAAATAAATAAGGGAGATTGATTATTTGGACAGCGCTTTCAGGGATGCGCAATATCAACGATCCTTCCATTGTTGCTTCAAGGAAGGAAGACTATAGACTGAAGTTTGGTCGACTGAACGATATTTAGAGTCAGAACACTTTCTTCACTAAACAGAAAAGAAGAAGTAAACTATCATTGTTTGCTAGAACCTTAACCCTCTATTCACCTCAAATGACATCCGACATATATATCTATATAACTGCTCTCCAATTCACACTGAAGTGCTTGACAGATGGTTCATCGAACCTCCTTCACACTATTTCTCTACCGTTCCACTCACTAAGAGCACATGGTAAAAACGAACATTTCAATCTTTCTGTGCAAGCTCTGACGTCCTTATTTTATTACAATGATCATTTCTCCCTATGAATGTGGCTGTTCACAAAATATTCTCGCACTTGTAGCAGAACACAGTATATTGAAATGTCATGGGAAATTTTGACTGCAATGAAAAATGCTATTGTTTTACTGGTTGTCACCCCAACTCAAAAATAGTAGGCCAAGAGCCGTGTCTGTGCATTTTGTTAGTGTGGATTGCCTGCATCAGAGGCTAGTAGGCACTCAGGATCAACCTGTTGTACTGACAGGTCATTAGCCTAGTGTTTTACTAACATGATCCTTCCTGTTGATTGGCAGTTCCTTAACAGATTGTTCCCCACCTCTCCCTCTCCTCCCCTCTGAGCCCTCAGGAAACCTCCAACCCACCCCCTCCCCTCACTGAGACAGGTACACTTGCAGCTCTGAGTTATTTGAATAATCCCCTCTTGAGTCCCATAGTGCTCAGAGCCATTTTTGAACCAATAATCCCCTCTCATTCTTCTCAATATCATTGACTACTTAGTTAAACTGATCAATTAGTCCTACCTCTCTGGTAAACATCCCCATGCCTCCAGCCCCCCCCCCCTCCCCACCCTTCCCCTACCGGAAAATTGGTGGCTCTGCGATGGAGAGGAAGGACCTCATAACAGGAAATTCAAGGGTATATTGTTTATTTATAAAAAAATCAGTTTGTGCGGTTGGATTTCTCTCGTTCGTTGTTCTCTGCTGTTAGGAAAGATGCAGGCCGTGCAAGAAGTAATCACATTGAAACTTCCTGGCAGATTAAAACTGTGTGCCGGACCGAGACTCGAACTCCCGAGTTCGAGTCTCGGTCCGGCACACAGTTTTAATCTACCAGGAAGTTTCGTATCAGCGCACACTCCACTGCAGAGTGAAAATCTCATTCTGGAGTAATCACATTGATTGATTTACTTTTTTTATTCCGATTGTGCGAGGAATGTCATCATCAAACACTTATGACACGTAATTATACTGGTAAAAATCTTTCAAACACGAACCATGTGCTGTCTACTGGACTGCACACAACACCACCACACACACTGCCAGGAGTCAGGGTGTACTGGCAGCCCCACAAAGCAACGATGTGGCTATCAGCTGCCCTGCCATGTGCAGGTGTCTGTTTAGGTCCCACAAGCATGAGATGGTGGCAGCCCTCTTATACTTGACACATGAGAAATCCCTGTCGAAGCAATTGCTTTCCTACCCACCATGGCTGACGCATAGCTCTCATAGGTGCGGCTCACCCTTGCAGGTGCAGCTAAAAGGCTGACAGTGTTATACTGACGTCACATGTCTATGTAAATAACAGCCAAGTCTCCCTCTGTTTATGAAAATATCCCAGAATAACACAAGTTGCATTCTTTCTACCGATCCTAATGGGACAGCCTGTTCATCATGTGTTACGCTGCCGTGCCTTCAAAATACGTCTCAGACATGGTAAACGTTCTCACCACTAAAAGCCTTCATTACGGCTGTGCGTAGTTGCGAAAACTCCGTTTATTATAAACGCATTCTTGTTGTTTGGGAAGAGAGCACTGTCTAAGCAAAGATGGGAAATTCAGAACAATTTCACAAACAGAATTCGAAGCTCTGACCTACAGTGGAGTTGTCCTAACGCCACAATCCTGCCAGGGATGGATGGTATGCTTCATCCTGTCTTTGAACACTTGAACAAACAAGACATCACATTACTCTCAGAACTTTAAGTAGATACCTTGCCCCCATCTCGTTTGAACCAGTCTGTAGAGGCTAGTGTGTCCCAGCACAAAGGAATTCTTGTGAATGAATGGAGCATTCTGGTTAGCTCTTCCTGAATTCAACCGCCAAATTACTGCCGGTGTGGCAGCACTGTTTGCCATTCTCTTCTGCAGACGAGACTTTCAGTGGCAAACCTGTTTTGTACAGGGCGCCATATTGCATTGACAGCTAAATTCTTCATATAGGTACGAAAAGGGGCTCACTATACTTTCAGCTACCTAGTTTCAACTACTTTTCAAGGTCATCAGCTACCCACTTTCCACATCTGAAACACATGCCCATGGATCATTGTATTTAGGAGATATCTTTGGATTTTTGGTAGATTAGCGAACAAGAGAAGCGGATATTCTTGTACCAAATCTTCATTCACTTTAGCATACACTTTTAGATACAGAAAACAACTCTTTCCTTATTTTTATTAGATGTAGTTTTAATGGTGTCCAATTTGATTTTTAATTATTAAGTTAAATCCACATCTGAATTTTCCATCTGTTCTTTGACAGTGCTCTCTTCCCAAATAACAAGAATGCTTTTATGATAAATGATTTTTTCGCAACCATGCACAGACATGATGAAGGCTTTCAGCGGTGAGAATGTTTACCATTTCTGAGATATTTGTTGAAGGCAGTACATCGTAACACGTGACGAATGGGCTATCCTGTAAGGATCTCTAGGAACAATGCAACCTGTGTTGTTCTGGGATATTTTCGTAAAAGTTTTCTGAATACATTGCATCAGATTTCTAGAGTATATCCAGAGGGAGACTTGGGTGTTATTTACATAGACGTGTGACGTCAGTGTAACACTGACAACCTGTTAGCTGCATCTGTGAGGGTGAGCCTCTATGCAAACATCTCGATCGGTACTGGACCTGCAGCTATGAAAGCCATGCATCAGCTTTGGTGGCTAGGAAAACACTTGTTTCGACAGGAATTTCTCAGGTGTCAAGTGTGAAAGGGATGCCACAGCCTCATGCTTATGGATCATGAATGGACTCCTGCACGTGGCTCGGCAGCTGATGGCCGCGTTTGCAGGGGCTGCCAGTGTACCCTGACTGCTGGCAGTGCGTGCGGTGGCATTCTGCGTGGTCCAGTGGATGGTTCATGCTTCGCGATTGAAAAATTTTTACCAGTGTAATTACATGTCGTAAGTGTTTCATGACAGTATTCCTTGCATGATTGGAAAAAAAATGAGGAAAGCATTTGATGAAATACTTCCTACAAGACCTGCATCTTCCCAAACAGCAGAGAACAATGAGCAAGAGAAATCCAACCCCGCAAACAGAATTTCTTATAAATAAAGAATATACCCTTGAATTTCCTGTTATGAGATCGTTTCTCTCTGCCGCAGAGCCATCAATTTCCAGCTGTGGGTGGAGCAGGGAGAGGGGGAAGGAGGGATGTGGGGGTTTACCAGAGGGGGAGAGGTTAATTAATTGATCAATTTAATTAAGTAGTCAGTCAATTGATAAGAATGAGAGGAGGCTATTCGAATAACTGGGAGCTAAAAGTGTACCTGCATCAGCGAGGTTCAAATGGCTCTGAGCACTATGCGACTTAACTTCTGAGGTCATCAGTCGCCTAGAACTTAGAACGAATGAAACCTAACTAACCTAAGGACATCACACAATCCATGCCCGAGGCAGGATTCGAACCTGCGACCGTAGCGGTCGCTCAGCTCAAGACTGTAGCGCCTAGAACTGCACGGCCACTCTGGCCGGCCGAGGGGGAGGGGATGGGTTGGGGGTTTCCTGAGGGTTTTTGGGGAGGACTCGGTGGAGGTGCCGGGAAACAATAGGTTAAGGGCCTGTGAATCAAAAGGAAGGATCCTGTTAGCAGAACAGTAGGTTAGTGACCTGTTAGTCATAGGAGAACAATCAGTTTGCCCCTGAGTGCATCCTTGCCCCTGATTTAGACAAACCGCATTAACCAAATGCACTGACGCCACCCTTCTCCTACTACTCTCGAATATCATATCCATGACACTCTCTCCCCTACTTTGCGATAGTACGAAATGAGGTTCCCTTGTTTTGACTTTTCCAATATCCTCCATCAGTGCTATCTAGTACGGATCCAATACTGCAAAGCAATATTCGTACAGGGGTGGACAGGTGCAGTGTATGCAGCCTCTTTACTAGACCTGTTTCGTCTTCTAAGTGTTCTGCCCAGAAAACACAGTTTTTGGTTTGCCTTCCCCACTACATTGTCTATATGATCATTCCAATTTAAGTTTTTCATAATTGCATTTCCTAGACCCGTAGTTGAATTCACAGTAACATCGTGCATCCAAAATTTAACAGATTCATTTTGGTAGTCATGTGGATGACCTCACACTTTTCTTTATTTAGGATCAATTGCCACTTTTTTCAGCATACAGATATCTTGTATAAATCACTTTGCAAATAGTTTTGTTCCTTTGATTACTTTACTTGACGTTAAATGAAGCACAATCTGCAAACAATCTAAGAGGGCTGCTGAGATCGTCTCTTAATCCTTTTATATAGATAGGGAACAGCAGATGGCCTGTAAGACCTCCTTGGGTGATCCCAGATATCACTTCTGTTTTACTCGATCACTTTCCATCAATTACTACGAATTGTGATATTTGTGATAGTAAATGATGAATCCAGTCACAGAACAGATACGATACTCTACAGGCACGCAATTTGTTTAAAAACAGTTTGTGAGGAACTGTGTCAAAAGCCATTTGGGAATCTAGGAATATAGAAACAACTTGAGGCTCCCTGTCAATAGCACTCACTATTTCGCGAGAATAAAGATCTAGTTGTGCTTGTCAAGAATGGTATTTCCTGCATCTGTTCTGACAGATCGTTTTACTCGAGGTAATTCATAATGTTGGAACGAAAATTAAGTGAAATATCGTGTGGCTAGGGCCTCCTGTCGGGAAGACTGGTCGCCTGGTGCAAGTATTTTGATTTGACGCCACTTCAGCGACTTGTGCGTCGATAGGGATGATGTGATGATGAAGACAACACAACACCCAGGCCCTGAGTGGAGAAAATCTCGTACCCAGCAGGGAATCGAACCCGGGCCCCTTTGCACAGCATTCGGCCGCGCTGGCCACTATTTTTTTTCGTTATCTTATTTTGTTCTGTATTGTTCGTTGAATTTGTTTGTGGCGGACGTACGATGACACTCGTTCAGCTTGTTCGTTGATCTGTTCACTCAGTTTTTTTATTACAGAGGGTAGGTAAACGCTCTGACCGAACATGCTGAGCTACCATACCGGCGTCCACTCAGCTACCGAGGCGGATTTTCGAATGCAGTACATGTTATAAAATCCTACTTCAAATCAACGTCAGTGATACAGGTCTGTAGTTCGTCGGATTACTCCTACTTCTTTCCTGTGACCTGAGCAACTTTCCATCTTTTAGGCACGGATCTTTCGTGCAGCGAGCGGATGTGGTGGTGGTGGTTGTTGGGATGTTTAAGGGGGGAGAGCGGATGTATATGATAGTAAAGTACGAAGCTTTTATACACTACTGGCCATTAAAATTGCTACACCAAGAAGAAATGCAGATGATAAACGGGTATTCATTGGACACATATAATATACTAGAACTGACATGTGATTACATTTTCACGCAATTTGGGTGCATAGATCCTGAGATATCAGTACCCAGAACAACCACCTCTGGCAGTAATAACGGCCTTGATACGCCTGGGCATTGAGTCAATCAGAGCTTGGATGGCGTGTACAGGTACAGCTGCCCATGCAGCTTCAACACGATACCACAGTTCATCAAGAGTAGTGACTGGCGTATTGTGGCGAGCCAGTTGCTCGGCCACCATTGACCAGCCGTTTTCAAATGGTGAGAGATCTGCAGAATGTGCTGGCGAGGGCAGCAGTCGAACATTTCCTGTATTCAGAAAGGCCCGTACAGGACCTGCAACATGCGGTCGTGCATTATCCTGCTGAAATGTTGGGTTTCTCAGGGATCGAATGAAGAGTAGAGCCAAGGGTCGTAGCACATCTGAAATGTAACGTCCACTGTTGAAAGTGCCGTAAATGCGAACAAGAGGTGACCGAGACGTGTAACCAATAGCACCCCATACCATCACGCCGGGTGATACGCCAGTATGGCGATGACAAATACAAGCTTCCAATGTGCGTTCACCGCGATGTCGCCAAACGCGGATGCCACCATCATGAGGTTGTAAACAGAACTTAGATTCATCCGAAAAAATGACGTTTTGCCATTCGTGCACCCAGGTTCGTAGTTGAGTACACCATCGCAGGGTCTCCTGTCTGTGATGCAGCGTCAAGGGTAACCGCAGTCATGGTCTCCGAGCTGATAGTCCATGCTGCTGCAAAAGTCGTCGGACTGTTTGTTGCAGATGGTTGTTGTCTTGCAAACGTCCCCATCTGTTGACTCAGGGATCGAGACGTGGCTGCACGATCCGTTACAGCCATTCGTATAAGATGCCTGTCATCTCGGCTGCTAGTGATCTAGTGATACGAGGCCGTTGGGATCCAGCACGGCGTTCCGTATTATCCTGCTGAACCCACCGATTCCATATTCTGCTAATAGTCATTGGATCTCGAGCAACGCAAGCAGCAATGTCGCGGTACGATAAACCGCAATCGCGATAGGCTACGATCCGACCTTTATCAAAGTCGGAAACGTGATGGTACGCATTTCTCCTCCTTACACGAGGCATCACAGCAACGTTTCACCAGGCAACGCCGGTCAGCTGCTGTTTGTGTATGAGAAATCGGTTTGAAACTTTCCTCATGTCAGCACGTTGTAGGTGTCGCCACCGGCGCAAACCTTGTGTGAATGCTCTGAGAAGCTAATCATTTGCATATCACAGCATCTTCTTCGTGTCGGTTAAATTTCGCGTCTGTAGCACGTCATCTTCGTGGTGTAGCAATTTTAATGGCCAGTAGTGTATCAGCATATCCCGGAGGTAATCTAAATAGTATATAATCTGGACCGGAAGGCTTGCCTTTATTAAATGAATTGAGTAGCTACGCCACTTGTTCGCTACTCATGTTGGCAGCAGGTCTTGAGTGAAATTCTGGAATTTTTACTTTGTCTTCTTTGGGGAAGGAATATCGGGGAACCATGTATAGTAACTCCGCTTTAGTGGCGCTGTCGCCGGTAACATTACAATCGCTATCGCGAAGTGGAAGTATTGATTGTGTCTTTAAGCTGGTGTGCTTAACGTATGACCAGAATCTCTTTGGATTTTTTGCCATATTTTGAAGCAGAGTTTCGTTGTGGAAACTATTAATATCGTCTCCAAGTCCGCGATAAATTCCGAGCTTCAGTAAAATTTCGTCAATCTCGAGGATTTTTCGGTTAATGAAACTCAAGTCTGCATAGCGAGACACGGTTTCCAATGCTCGTCTCCCTAAACACGAACGACAGGTAGTGTAATCGATTCTTCTCTATTTTATGGAAAACTGAGACTGTGTATGTGAACTGGCATCATTAGTTGCTTATCTGAATCTGTATATGGTTAAATTAAATTACGCGTAGAAAATTAATCAGGAATAGAAGGGAATGAAAAACTGTAACCACTTAGAAACGTTTGACAACTTCTAAAATAAGAATATGTGTTTCGAAAAAAGAGCTTAATATTGAAGCTAAGTGTTCCCTCCCAATACTGGAAACAAGACGTGATGATGAAAGAAAACGTTGATACAAGCTATGTACTTAGCTAATGTAGATGGCTTGCCTGATGTCAAATTATGACCCTCGCTCTTGAGCAAATCGGGTTCTCTCTTCTGTGCCACAGTAGCTATCCTGGGAAAGATACTGTCTGATCTTCGTTAATCAGGAGTTTCCGTTATGCTGTTATCAATACAATTGAAACCTCGGTTTCAAAACTAGTCTAAAAAAATATAACCATCAAATAATTTTGTTTTTCGTCACAGCTATACACTATTCCAATTTCCTATTTTTTTCTTTGTTATTTTTTTTTCTTCAAACGAAAGTCATGGTTTCTTGTGGCGTCCCCCCATGAATTCCTCTTCTCTTCCAGCCTCTTCATCTCAGAATAGCACTTGCACCATATCTCCTCAATTATTTGCTGGATTTATTACACACTCTGTCTTCCTCTACGTTTTACCCTCTACACCTCCCCCTGGTAACAGGGAAGTTACTCCCTGATGCCTCAACACATGTCCTGTCATTTGGTCCCTTGATGGTGTCAGTGTTTTCCATGTGTTGTTTTCTTCACTGATTCTGGAGAAAATTAGTTCATTCCGTATCTAGTCAGTTCATTTAATTTTCAACACCGTTATATAATGAGCCGTATGGGCACGATCTTCAGTCGATTAGCCCCTCGTCGATTATCTTTGTCTGGATAACTTTGGAGATACGCGGCTTGCGCCATCGGTGGGGACAGAAGCTGCGAAGCAGGAAGGTTTTGGGCAGTGTGTATGTGTGGTGTGTGGAGCGAGTTGGCCGGGATCGCGAGAGGTTTGGAGTTCAGGATGGAGCACGAGAGAACGTATCGGCTCCTGTGAAAGCACCGAGTCTTATTTTGACTGTCGTTTATCAACTGCCCTGCGAAGCGGTTTCTGAGCGGTTCGACGCTAGTGAAGGCGGTCCGGTGTCTTGGACGCTAAAGGGGTGGAAGGACGGCAACCATCCCGTTCAAGATAAGTAACTTCCATATTTGTCTTTACCTCTGACTCTTCCCCTTCCCCCCCCCCCCCCCCCGCACTTTCCCTGTCCTGTGGACATTATGCTACCACCACTCATAATTAATAACAGCTGTATAAAAGTCATTTGGTCCAAAACTGCTCAGTGAATTTTGGCTTATCGTAGATGCCTACTGAGCGTCCGTTAATTTTTTTTAAATTCTGTGTTTTGTTGTCTATTAAACGACAGTGAGTTCATAATTTATAGTAGTTGTTTAATAATCATTTACTTAAAATATGATCAGTGAATTTTCGTTAACAGTAGCTGCCTATTCAGTGATTGTTAACTGGTTTAAAATCCTGTTCCTTGTGTGTGTTCAGAAAGACAGTGGGTTATAATTAATAACAGCTGTTTATAAGTCATTTGCTTAAGATCTGATCAGTGAATTTTGGCCAACTGTAGCTGTTTATCCAGTGACTGTTAACTATTTTTAAGCCCGCATCTCGTGGTCGTGCGGTAGCGTTCTCGCTTCCCACGCCCGGGTTCCCGGGTTCGATTCCCGGCGGTGTCAGGGATTTTCTCTACCTCGTGATGGCTGGGTGTTGTGTGCTGTCCTTAGGTTAGTTAGGTTTACGTAGTTCTAAGTTCCAGGGGACTTATGACCACAGCAGTTGAGTCCCATAGTGCTCAGAGCCATTTGAACCATTTTTTTTGAACTATTTTTAAAATTCTCCATTTGCTGTCTGCTGAATGATAGTGGATTCATAATTAATAACAGCTGATTAAAAATCATTTGCTTAAAATCTGATCAGAAAATTATAGTTAACTGTATGTAACTATTCATTGACTGTTAATTGTGTATAAAATTCTGTATCCTTGCTGTCTACTGAGCGACAGGGGGTACATATTTGCTGCTGTACTTAAAAAAACTGCTGAGTGAATTTTGATAACTGTAGTTAGTTTTGCCGGCCGGAGTGTCCGTGCGGTTCTGGGCGCTACAGTCTGGAACCGGGCAACCGCTACGGTCGCAGGTTCGAATCCTGCCTCGGACATGGATGTGTGTGATGTCCTTAGGTTAGTTAGGTTTAATTAGTTCTAAGTTCTAGGCGACTGATGACCGTAGAAGTGAAGTCGCATAGTGCTCAGAGCCATTTTTTTGTAGTTAGTTGTATTAAAATTCTGTACTTTTGGCGTATAGTTAATGACTGGTGGCTCGTAATTGGTGGCATTTTTCTAAAGCCTCCTCAGTCAATTTTGTTGTTGATTGTGTTTTTAAACATCTACATCTACATCTATACTCCGCGAGCCACCTTACGGTGTGTGGCGGAGGGTACTTATTGTACCACTATCTGATCCCCCCTTCCCTGTTCCATTCACGAATTGTGCGTGGGAAGAACGACTGCTTGTAAGTCTCCGTATTTGCTCTAATTTCTCGGATCTTTTCGTTGTGATCATTACGCGAGATATATGTGGGCGGTAGTAATATGTTGCCCATCTCTTCCCGGAATGTGCTCTCTCGTAATTTCGGTAATAAACCTCTCCGTATTGCGTAACGCCTTTCTTGAAGTGTCCGCCACTGGAGCTTGTTCAGCATCTCCGTAACGCTCTCGCGCTGACTAAATGTCCCCATGACGAATCGCGCTGCTTTTCGCTGGATCATGTCTATCTCTTCTATTAATCCAACCTGGTAAGGGTCCCATACTGATGAGCAATACTCAAGAATCGGACGAACAAGCGTTTTGTAAGCTACTTCTTTCGTCGATGAGTCACATTTTCTTAGAATTCTTCCTATGAATCTCAACCTGGCGCCTGCTTTTCCCACTATTTGTTTTATGTGATCATTCCACTTCAGATCGCTCCGGATAGTAACTCCTAAGTATTTTACGGTCGTTACCACTTCCAATGATTTACCACCTATGGCATAATCGTACTGGAATGGATTTCTGCCCCTATGTATGCGCATTATATTACATTTATCTACGTTTAGGGAAAGCTGCCAGCTGTCGCACCATGCATTAATCCTCTGCAGGTCCTCCTGGAGTACGTACGAGTCTTCTGATGTTGCTACTTTCTTGTAGACAACCGTGTCATCTGCAAATAGCCTCACGGAGCTACCGATGTTGTCAACTAAGTCATTTATGTATATTGTAAACAATAAAGGTCCTATCACGCTTCCCTGCGGTACTCCCGAAATTACCTCTACATCTGCAGATTTTGAACCGTTGAGAATGACATGTTGTGTTCTTTCTTCTAGGAAATCCTGAATCCAATCACGAACCTGGTCCGATATTCCGTAAGCTCGTATTTTTTTCACTAAACGTAAGTGCGGAACCGTATCAAATGCCTTCCTGAAGTCCAGGAATACGGCATCAATCTGCTCGCCAGTGTCTACGGCACTGTGAATTTCTTGGGCAAATAGGGCGAGCTGAGTTTCACATGATCTCTGTTTGCGGAATCCATGTTGGTTATGATGAAGGAGATTTGTATTATCTAAGAACGTCATAATACGAGAACACAAAACATGTTCCATTATTCTACAACAGATTGACGTAAGCGAAATAGGCCTATAATTATTCGCATCTGATTTATGACCCTTCTTGAAAATGGGAACGACCTGCGCTTTCTTCCAGTCGCTAGGTACTTTACGTTCTTCCAGCGATCTACGATAAATTGCTGATAGAAAGGGGGCAAGTTCTTTAGCATAATCACTGTAGAATCTTAAGGGTATCTCGTCTGGTCCGGATGCTTTTCCGCTACTAAGTGATAGCAGTTGTTTTTCAATTCCGATATCGTTTATTTCAATATTTTCCATTTTGGCGTCCGTGCGACGGCTGAAGTCAGGGACCGTGTTACGATTTTCCGCAGTGAAACAGTTTCGGAACACTGAATTCAGTATTTCTGCCTTTCTTCGGTCGTCCTCTGTTTCGGTGCCATCGTGGTCAACGAGTGACTGAATAGGGGATTTAGATCCGCTTACCGATTTTACATATGACCAAAACTTTTTAGGGTTCTTGTTTAGATTGTTTGCCAATGTTTTATGTTCGAATTCGTTGAATGCTTCTCTCATTGCTCTCTTTACGCTCTTTTTCGCTTCGTTCAGCTTTTCCTTATCAGCTATGATTCGACTACTCTTAAACCTATGATGAAGCTTTCTTTGTTTCCGTAGTACCTTTCGTACATGATTGTTATAGCACGGTGGATCTTTCCCCTCGCTTTGGACCTTAGTCGGTACGAACTTATCTAAGGCGTACTGGACGATGTTTCTGAATTTTTTCCATTTTTGTTCCACATCCTCTTCCTCAGAAATGAACGTTTGATGGTGGTCACTCAGATATTCTGCGATTTGTGCCCTATCACTCTTGTTAAGCAAATATATTTTCCTTCCTTTCTTGGCATTTCTTATTACACTTGTAGTCATTGATGCAACCACTGACTTATGATCACTGATACCCTCTTCTACATTCACGGAGTCGAAAAGTTCCGGTCTATTTGTTGCTATGAGGTCTAAAACGTTAGCTTCACGAGTTGGTTCTCTAACTATCTGCTCGAAGTAATTCTCGGACAAGGCAGTCAGGATAATGTCACAAGAGTCTCTGTCCCTGGCTCCAGTTCTGATTGTGTGACTATCCCATTCTATACCTGGTAGATTGAAGTCTCCCCCTATTACAATAGTATGATCACGAAACTTCTTCACGACGTTCTGCAGGTTCTCTCTGAGGCGCTCAACTACTACGGTTGCTGATGCAGGTGGTCTATAGAAGCATCCGACTATCATATCTGACCCACCTTTGATACTTAACTTAACCCAGATTATTTCACATTCGCATTCGCTAATAACTTCACTGGATATTATTGAATTCTTTACTGCTATAAATACTCCTCCACCATTGGCGTTTATCCTATCCTTGCGGTATATATTCCATTCTGTGTCTAGGATTTCGTTACTGTTCACTTCCGGTTTTAACCAACTTTCCGTTCCTAATACTATATGCGCACTATTTCCTTCAATAAGAGATACTAATTCAGGAACCTTGCCCTGGATACTCCTGCAGTTTACCAATATTACGTTAACTTTTCCTGTTTTTGGTCTCTGAGGACGGACGTTCTTTATCAACGATGATAATGTCCTCTCTGGTAAGCCGTCAGGTATTTTATCGTTTCGCCCAAGGGGGGGTCCCTCTAACCTAAAAAACCCCCGTGTGCACGCCACACGTACTCTGCTACCCTAGTAGCTGCTTCCGGTGTGTAGTGCACGCCTGACCTGTCTAGGGGGGCCCTACAGTTCTCCACCCAATAACGGAGGTCGATGAATTTGCAACCATTATAGTCGCAGAGTCGTCTGAGCCTCTGGTTTAGACCCTCCACACGGCTCCAAACCAGAGGACCGCGATCGACTCTGGGCACTATGCTGCAGATATTAAGCTCAGCTTGCACTCCGCGTGCGATGCTGGTTGTCTTCACCAAATCAGCCAGCCGCCGGAAGGAACCAAGGATGGCCTCAGAACCCAAGCGGCAGGCGTCATTCGTTCCGACATGTGCTACTATCTGCAGCCGGTCACACCCAGTGCGTTCAATAGCTGCCGGAAGGGCCTCCTCCACATTACGGACGAGACCCCCCGGCAAGCACACCGAGTGCACACTGGCATTCTTCCCCGACCTACCCGCTATTTTCCTGAGGGGCTCCATAACCCGCCTAACGTTGGAGCTCCCTATAACTAATAGGCCCGCCCTCTGTGACTGTCGGGACCTTGCCGGAGAATCGGCCACTGGCCCAACAGGCGAGGCATCCTGTGGTGGCTCGGAAACGATGTCATCACCACTAGGAAGCACCCCGTACCTGTTGGAAAGGGGTAAGGCAGCTGCCACGCGGCCAGATCTCACCTTTGCCTTTCGGCCAGGCACGCGCGAGCCCACCACTGTCCGCCATTCACCCTGGAGTGATGGCTGACCGGTAAGATGCTCACTGCCGGAAGACGCAGCGACATCAGGGGTTCCATGTGATTCCAAGGCCACCGAAGTAGGCATAGGTCTCACCACAGTTGCCCCAACGCCACTACGAGCCGACGCCTGCGCCTCGAGCTCGATGAGCCTAACAGACAAAGCCTCCACCTGCCCCCGAAGAGTGGCCAATTCTCCTTGCGTCCGCTCACAACAACCACAGTCCCTACACATGACTATGTTTACCCTACTCTATACGGTGACAAATTCCCAAGATAATCTTCTGATGAGCTACTCTGATAATCAAGAAACACTCACTGAAATACGAGACGCGAAAACTACGCTAGGTTTTCCCAGAAAAACTATTTAAAAGCTAAGCGCAGCAAATAAGTACAAAAACGCTTTATACAAACAGTACTCGCTGCTGCTGGTGCTCTCGCTCTGGCTGTCACAAGACAACTGCTGGTTCAAGTGACTAGTGGCTAACGGCCGCGAAACAAACAAAAGACGGTTTTAGGGCGCTTTCTGTTCTAAACGATCAAGAAAACACTAAGAAATCTAACACGAAAACTACGTAAAGTTTTATCAAGAACTGTTAGTTACTATGCAGAGCAGATAAACACAAATAGAATCCCTTCCTTAGTGGAAGGTCGTAAACAAAATGCAAAATAAACGCTTTATACAAACAGTACTCGCTGCTGCTGGTGCTCTCGCTCTTGTTTGACTTTAATAAAAGAAAGTTATGTATTAAAGATGATGAACGCTGAAGCAGTTATATGGGGTCCCCATCCTTCCATTACGGTGATCCGATCCCAAATCTTCCCAGCCGAATTCCTAGTTATCATTCGTACAGTCTCAGAAATGCCTTCCCCACAATAACGCTGATGTTTGATACGAACAGGCTTCTCTTGGACAGGATTACCCTCTTCGCCTGTGCTGGCCTGCTTTCCATGCTTTGTTTGCTTCGTCCATTACGTGTGGTTTTGCTTCCAAGGTAGAAGAAATCCTTAACTTAGTTTACTACGTGGTCTCAATTTTGATGTTAGATTAGTCACTAAACTCATTTCTGCCACTCCACATTACGTTCGTCTTTCTTCGTTTCACACTCAATCTGCATTCTGTAATCAATTGACTGTGTCTCAAATTAAACAGATCCCTTAATTCTTTGTCGCTTTCACTGAGTATAACAACGCCATAAGCGAATCTCGCCACTGATATTCTCTCAACCTGAATTTTAATCCCACTCTTGAAACTTTCTCTTACTACTGTCATTGCTTCTTCGGTGTATAAATTATCGCCATTACTGTCTAACTGCCTTAGTGTGTAACAAGACCTGTCATTTGAATTACCTCAAATCGACTGTACAAATCCGTAACTATTACACCACATCATTGAATAGGACGTCATACAAATTCAGTAACCAGTAAAGCTGAAATTTCTTGCTGGTTGATAACCAAACTAATGTTAGTTATGTATAGCTTGTTTTTAATTTATGTAATCTAGAAAGTGGAAGAAGAATATTGAAGTGGGCCATATCCAGTTCTTTCTTTTATGTTTCTAACTGCATCCAAGAATGCACAAGCCATCTACAAGATATATAAACACAACGAAACAACTTTCGCTTTCAGAATTCTTAAAAAAAAAGAAAGTGCAAGGGCGTTTCTGTCACCAGATAGCGCAAGGCACCGTCAGAAAGTGGACCGACAGCCCATAGAGTAACTATGGCACTTGCCGACTACATTATACTCAAGGCAAGTCTGCAAAATTTAGCAGCATCTACGGTTTTCTGTCTGCGAGAATTTTTGCAGTGTTCTTTTAAGAAGTCCGTGTGTTGTTTCTTGAAACCATCTGTTACATTGATGATGGATGTTTTTGGTGTCATAAGAAAAGGAAGGAATGATAGAATTTAACGTCCCGCTAACAATGAGGTCGCTGGGAAAGGAGCACACGCTTAGGTGCGAAAAGGAAATCGGCCGTACCGTTTGCAAAGGAACAGCCCCGGCATTTGTCTGTAGCGATTGTAGAGATTTAGAAAAATCACGAAAAACCTAAACCTGGATGGCGGGACGTGTATTTGAGCTGTCGTTCTTCTGGGTGCGAATCCAGTCCGTTAATAACTACGCCACCGTGTTCGATTCTGTCGGACACTTATGTTTTAATAACATGATACGATAGGAGACGCGTACGTACAATCTGACATGCAGATGCTAAAAACGACGGCGTGTTGAAAAGTAATGCCTCCGAATATTTTATTATTTCTCAGTATCCATTGAGGTATTATGTGTCAACTTTCCCGCTTTGCTGACACTGTTAACAACATGGTCTCTCGTTGGAAGGAATATGTTAGTCATTAGGGTGGCTATCTTGACAAACAGGTATGTAGACATGAAGGTAGGGATTGAAAGGGTTGCAAAAGAAACGTAAAAAAGAATCGGAAGTGTACAAAAAAGCTAAGAAATATGGTTCGTTCGCTAAGGAGGTGTACCTATTAATCAGCTACTCCGAAGAACGTTACAGAATTCTAGTTCTTCTTATCAGTTTAGGTGGGAGGACAGGACACATATAAAAATTTAACAGGTTTTGCACATTAAATTCATTGCTTCCCAGAACAGAGGGTAGTGTACTATCGAGACAAATTTATGCTCTTCTTCTGGATACACAACGGAATCAATCAAACCAGTGAATCCTATCCATAACGAAGACGACCATGCGTTATGCAGCAGGCCTTATTCACAGTCTTGTTAGTTTCATTCCTTTCCCTCAGAGTGATTGGAATGGTGTCCACCATTTCCTCGTAATAAAGCTTTACCTGACGTAACTCTTTTATTTCTATCCCCAAGCACTCATTCACGCCTTGGCATATAGAAGCTCTTTTAAGGGTGTGAGATGGTAGCATGTAACGTAGTGAAACACTGCAGTACCACATTAGCCTCACAGGTATTCCTGACTGCACTGTCTGGCTTCTCAGAAATAACTGATACTTGTTTCCAGTGATGCTGGATCCCAAAATGTCTCATTGCCACTCCATAATCCATGAAGACATGTCAAGATGATGTTTGGAAACTAGATTAAATTCTAATGACTGAAGGAATTTATATTATAAGCTGAGTACCCAGCGTGTCCTGGGTATGTATTTTTTTCCCCTCTCTTCCTTTAGTCCATCCCCTCCTTTCCCCTCCCTCTGTCCATCACCTCCACCCCTCTCTTTGTCCACCCCCCCGTCCCCCAATCTCTGTCCATCTCCTCCTCCTCCATATCTGTTTCCATCATCTCTTCTTTGCACCATGCTGTCTGTCCATCTTCTCCTGCTCCATTCTCTCTCCACGTCATCCATCTCACCCAACAGGAGGATGGTGGTTCTTATCTCTTCACCTCTCACCCCCCCCCCCCCCCGCTACACACACACACACACACACACACACACACACACACACACACACACATACACAGTTTTTGCATGTAAATCGTAACTGACATATGTAACAAACTAGTTGATGTAGTTTCAGGTCTTTAGAATGAAATTTTTACCATTGGATTTAACCACGCACACACATGTCAAAAGTATTTCACAGATAAATATTTAACATATATCACACGTGTTTGTACACATTTTTCGCCTCTACCTCTAGCTAATTTCGCTCTGTAGTTTCATTTTCACTCAGTTCAATACTTACGATGTCGTATCCTCTGAACTAGGTCCTGTACAGTAATAAAATATTGCAGGTACATTCAGCGGTGTATGTGGCTACAGTCTGTGAAATGTAATGTGAACAGAGCTGTTTTTGTGGTCTTCAGTCGACAGACTGGTTTGATGCAGTCTCCACGCGACTCTATCCTGTGCGGGCTTCATCTCCAAGTACCTACTGCAACCTACATCCTTCTGAATCTACTTCATGTATTCATCTCTTGGTCTCCCTCTACGATTTTTACCCTCCACGCTTCCCTCCAATACTAAATTGGTGATCCCTTGAAGCCTCGGAACGTGTCCTACCAACCGATCCCTTCTTGTAGTCAAGTTGTGCCCCAAATTTCGCTTCTCCCCAATTCTATTCAGTATCTCCTCATTAGTTACGTGATCTACCCATCTAATTTTCAGCATTCTTCTGTAGCAGCACATTTCGAAAGCTTCTATTCTCGTCTTGTATAAACTATTTATTGTCCACGTTTCACTTCCATACATGGCTACACTCCACAGAAATACTTTCAGAAACGAATTACTGACACTTAGATCTATACTTGATGTTAATCAATTTCTCTTCTTCAGAAACAGATTCCTTGTCATTGCGAGTCTACATTTCATATCCTGTCTACTTCGACCATCATAACTTATTCTGATCCCCAAGTAGCAAAACTCCTTTACTACTTTAATTGTCTCATTTCCTAATCTAATTTCCTCAGCATCACCCGATTTAATTCAACTACATTCCATTATCCTCGTTTCGCTTTTGTTGATGTTAGACACAGTGCGTTCCGTTCAACTGCTCTTCCAAGTCCTTTCTTGTCTCTGACAGAATTACAATGTCATCGGGAAACCTCAAGGTTTTTATTTCATCTTCATGGATTTTAATTCCTACTCCGAATTTTTCTTTTGTTTCCTTTACTACTTGCTCACTATACAGACTGAATAGCATTGGGGATAGGCTATAACCCTGTCTCATTCCGTTCCCAACCACTGCTTCCTTTTCATGCCCCTCGACTGTTACAACTGCCATCTGGTTTCTGTACAAATTGTAAGTAGCCTTTCGCTCCCCATGTTTGACTCCTGCCACATGCAGAATTTGAAAGAGGGAATTCCAGTCAACATCGTCAAAAGCTTTCTCTAAGCCTACAAATGCTAGAAACGTAGGTTTGTCTTTCCTTAATCTATCTTGTAAGATAAGTCGTAGGGTCAGTATTGCCTCAAATATTCCAACGTTTCTACGGAACCCAAACTGATCTTCCCCGACGTCGGCTTCTACCAGTTCTTCCATTCGTCTGTAAAGAATTTGTGTTAATATTTTGTAGCCGTGACTTGAAGTCTGAGGATATTTCGCCTGTTTCATACATCTTGCTCACCAGATGGTAGAGTTTTGTCAGTGCTGTTTCTCCCAAGGCTATCAGTAGTTCTAATCGAATGTTGTCTACTCCCGGGACCTTGTTTCGACTTAGCTGTTTCAGTGCTCTGTCAAACCCATCACGCAATACCATATCTCCCATTTCATCTTCATCTACGTCCTCTTCCATTTTCATAATATTGTCCTCAAGTACATCGCCCTTGTATAGACCCTTTGTATATTCCTTCCACCTTTCTGATTTCCCTTCTTTCCTTAGAACTGGTTTTACATCAGAACTCTTGATATTAATACAGGTGGTTCTCTTTTTTTTGAAAGGTCTTTTTAATTTTCCTGCAGCCAGTATCTATCTTACCCCTAGTGATATATGCCTCTACATTTTACATTTGTCCTCTAGCCATCCCTGTTTAGTCATTTTGCACTTCCTGTATATTTCAGTTTTGAGACGTTTGTACTTCTTTTCGCCTGCTTCATTTACTGCATTTTTATATTTTCTCTTTTCATCAATTAAATTCAGTATCTCTTCTGTTACCCAAGGAATTTGAGTAGCTCTCGTCCTTTTACCTACTGTTCTTGTCAATCGTTCCCTAACGCTCTCTCTGAAACTCTCTCCAACCTCTGATTCTTTCAGTTTATCCAGCTCTCATCTTCTTGAACTCCTACCTTTTTGCAATTTCTTCAGTTTCAATCTACAGTTCATAACCAATAAATTGTGGTCAGAATCCACGTCTGCACCTGCAAATGTCTCGCAATTTAAAATCTGTTTCCTAAATCTCTGTCTTACCATTATATAATCTATTTGAAACCTTTCTGTGTCTCTAGGCCTCTTGCACGTATAGAACCTTCTTTCATGACACTTGAAAGAAGTGTCAGCTATGATTAGGTTATGTTCTCTGCAAAATTCTACAGGCGGCTTCCTCTTTCATTCCTTACCCCCATTCCATATTCACCTACTACTTTTCCTTCTCTTCCTTTTCCTACTATGGAATTTCAGTCCCCCAAGACTATTAAATTTTCGTCTCCCTTCACTATCGGAATAGTTTGAATGTTGTTAGAAGCAAAAAATAAAAAAAAATAAAACGTCGCGCATGACGCGCCAGTTTTTCGTGCGTCTCAGTATTCGACGTCACATCTCCTGAACTATGTGCTGTATAATGACACAATTTTGATGGTACGACCTGTGGTACATGTGGATACAGTTAGTAATAAAGATATGATAAATTAAAATGTAATGCTTCATGCAGCAGTCTTATTGCACGAACAGCGAAAATGTAGTAAGAGACAAACGTTTTTCACTTCATCGTCAGCAAGAAAATATTTCGTAAAGATATGAAATTATAAATAAAGTTTGTTGCAAGTCTGTAAGTGTTCTCATTCTCAAATTCTGGATGCCAAAAGTAACTAGTACTGAGATGACATGGGTTCCTCTGGTTTTGCACCCCCACCCCTTTTATACGTAGGAGGTACTTACCTCCACAGAAAATCTTTCCAGAGAGAAAGTGATATGTGTAACAAGTTTCGTTTTAATCCGACCAGTGGTATAGGAAGAGTATATTGAATATACGTTCGTACACATATACGTGCATCTGTTTTTATAGTAAGTATTGATTGAACCCTCAGGATCTCTCGTATGTTGTAGAGTGATGGCTCACAAGCTTCGGCAGCTAATGCTGTGCCTGGCTTGTTTTACAGGCGCCTAATGTCTCATAGCGGGTTGTTTATAACACTGTTAGATAAAATATTGCCGGTCGATAGATCACGTACCGGAGGTCCAACCGGGACCGAAGAAAGGCTTTGTAAAATGAAAAGAGGGAAGACCTGTCTTACCCGTTGTCCTGTAACGGAGGCACTACGAAATATTTGGAACCTTTAACGTTTTCGTTTTCATGGTTTTTGGAGTGGTAACTAATTAGATTTCTCGTCAGATCAGAGTCTGAGCAGTCGCAATGATACTTTAAAGCTGAGAATGGCGTCTCCCAAGTACCAATGTAAGTAAATTAACAAGATGACATAAAATTAAAATTAACACCTACACTCTTCTCACTGGAGAATGAAAGCCCTGTGGCATTCGACGCCAAAGTTTTTCCTCTACTCAGTTTCAGTTACGTTTTATGGGTAATGCCCGAGAGACCGGAGACAAACGAGAAGATCGTGCAGTCGTCCACAACTATACAGCGATATTCGGAGAACATAAATGAGAGCTTTCTGTTATTTATTGTTTTATAAAGCCTGAAAAAGAGTATGGTGTTAAGACCATTGCCATGAAATGATTTCTGCTACAATTTTTATCGAATTTCGAAATAACGATTAACACAGTTTTTCTTGCTGCCTACAGATGACACTTTCGGTGACAGCTGTGTCATATTATACTCGAGTGTACTCTCACACTGACCTCTTTGTGACAGTGCATCAGCAGTAGATTCTAACATAATGTTCAGTGACCACGATGTTTTATATTTAGTTCCTTTTCGACTATTAAAGATTTGATTCCCGAAATCGTTAGAAGCGAGTACGTTGGTCTGAGTTTATTTTCAAAAGTTAAGGCGAACTGACTAGGAAAAAAACACATAAAATGTAAAGATCTTACACATGTTATGTACATTTTTCTGTTATTACTGTTGTCCCCCATGCACTTCTAGTGCTGATTTTCCCTGCAGAAAGTTCTGAATTGTCTGGGCAGTGCGGGCGAACAATGACGAACGAGTTACTACCGTTCAGCGCTGCCGATCCAAATGTCCACTACGACTGTTCCGAATTCAGCAGCGTTAGCAAATCGTTTGGCGGTACGATACAGGTGTTAGAATAGATGCTTCTCACACTTCGAAATCTATCGAGAGACTGCCCATGTTCCGTCTGAGATATGATGCGAAAAAATTCCATGTCTTGTGCTTGTGATATTTTACACTCAAAAAATGGCTCTGAGCACTATGGGACTTAACTACTGAGGTCATCAGTCCCCTAGAACTTAGAACTACGTAAACCTAACTAACCTAAGAACATCACACACATCCATGCCCGAGGCAGGATTCGAACCTGCGACCGTAGCGTATTTTACACTGACGCGGTGTGAAATGAGTGTGGAAAACGTTATTAAGTAAAAGTTTTTTTTGTACCTAGAGGACGACAGCTGGAAATACTGAGCGGATGCACCCTACCGAACCGTTTTATCATTATTCCTCCACGTTCTCCCTTCCGTTTTCTAATACCCAAGGACGTCACATTTGTTAGGACAAATATTTATTTTGATGGCAACGAAAATAGTCTGGAATTAAATTTTATTTCATAAATTCTTCGCTTCAGGGTCTTGTTTTGGAATTATCTATCTTGATTGTTCGACGAGGCGACTCTGTCATTTCGGTTAATGTGTTTTTCATGGATGTATCGCATTAGAAAATCGAAGATATTTACATCATCATGTCTTATGCTACAGATCAGCGTAATGGTATGAGTGAAAAATGGAAAAGCAGACGACGTTCTGTCGTCTCTTCGACAGACGGTGAAAACCATTGCCACGAGTGTGAGATATAGTTTTTGATGAATCAAGTCCTTGGTAACATTTCAGTGCAGTCCAATTGTGAGATATTACTACGTGAGACTGTTACATCAGTATTCATTCTCATGCTCAGCATGTATTATGTCTGATCCCTGAGCATGTCATACGACTAAGTCTTATCATCGTCCATGTCTTCTATGGATGTACGTCGTACAACCTGACAGGCCTGTGTTGTTGTGCGATGTGTGTAATATACAGGGGTTGGACAAAAATATCTGAAGAGATCGAGAAATAACTGTTTGAAAGTAAACGCAGATGCTAGTAAAGCCTGGAGATTTGCCATGTTGTATTTGGCCACGAACGGCGCCAGCGCAATTTCCTCAACATTTTTCGTCAATATGTCAGGCGTGGCCAGAACAGTGTTCGATGTAGTTGTGAGTACGTTACGTGAGGGCTAAGTGAATTCGAACATGGGCAAATTGTTGGTGCTTGAATGGTTCGGTCATTCGTAACCGAGATTTTTGGTGTTTCAAGAGGCACCGTATCGAAAATTTATACCGCATAAAGGGAAAGCGTAAAACATCAGCCGCTAAGCCATAACAAGGACAAAAGTATGTGTGTGTATAGAGTGATCGTGAAGGAGGGTCATTGAAGGTGATTTCAACGAAAATTAAGAGGACGACAGACGCCAAAGTCACTACAGAACTGAATGTCGTATTCGCGAACCCTGTCAGCAACAAAACATCACGAAGGGAACTCTAAAAGTTCGGAATTGCAGGGCGAGATATAATTCCAAAACCACTCACCAGAGATTCAAATGTCCATAACAAGTAAATGTGGTGCTAAAGGCATAATACCTGGTGTATAGAGCAAGTGAAGTGTGCCGTTTGGTCGGTTGAGTCTTGTTTCACACTGTTTCCAACTTCTAGTCGAGTTAACATCGCAACGGCAGTTCATGCCCGAGGTTCGGTGGTATTCCAAGGGCCCAATTGGTACTCTGCAAGATCGTATTACTGCCAGGGATTGTGTGACTACTGTGGCTGATCAGGTCCATCCAGTAGTACGATGTTTGTACCCCAGAGGTGATGTTGCGTTTCAAGAGGATAGGGATCTGTTCACACAGCCCGCATCGTCCACGACTAGTTTTGTGAGCACGAGGATGAATTTTCGTATCTCCTCTGGCCACAACAGACATCAGGTCTCAGTATTATTGGGTCTTTGTAGTCTGTTTTGGAGAGAACAGTGCGTGAACGCTAGCCACCTCCATCGTCATTACCTGAAATTGGCACAATTTTCCAGAAAGTATGGTATAACTTTTCCTTGCAAACCACGCAGGACCTGTATTTGTCCAATCCGAGACTATTCGAATTTGTTTTGAATGCCAACGGTTTTCTACGCCATAGCTGTCATGGCAATGTTGTGTTTTTGGTGTTTCCATATTTTTGTGCACCCCCTGCATAACACCAGTAGAGAAAGTTTTGATGTTAATTTTCTTCACCAAAACAACTGTAAACTATCAAGATCTGTTTATTGCAACGTGTTTTTACTTCAACTTGAAAACTGTACTTGTGGTGATAACATGTGTTTCTTGGAATTTTTTAGCGCAATGGTGCAAGTTTTAAGAAAGTAAAAAGTTTTGATGGCATTCAATACTATATGAAAAAATAAGCACTATTTCAGTCGGAACAACAAAGAGTTCTGCAACACTGAATTCGAAGTTTAGTCATGAAATTAAAAGTTCATTTAGAACAAATAAAGTTACGTACTCAGCTTTTTGATTATTTACAACGACTTGTCTGCCATCCTGGTAGAAACTGCAGTACCGTAGCACTTAACTAGGATAACCAAAAGAAAATGGCGCCCATTTCCACTTTTATCAGTAGGCTGCGCAATATTAATTGGCAACTTGCTCTAAATGTTCGGAAATGTAAGATAAGATTTCAACGTTGTGCACAGATTAACTAGTTGCTCTAAATGTTCAGAAATGGAAAAGTTTGCACTTCACAAAACGAAAAAACGTATTGCCCTATGACTATAATATCAATGAGTCACCGTTGGAATCGTCCAACTCATACAAATACCTGAGTGTAATACTTGGAAGGGATATGAACTCGAATTATCACATAGGTTCAGTCGTGGGTAAAGCATGTCGTAGACCTGGAAGATTCTTGAAGACAGACGCAAACTATCCCGAGAAAGTCTATTAACAAAGTTTCAAGACCCGGCTTTAAATGATTTCTCTGGGGTATACTGCAACTCCTTACGTATGCATATGGGTGGTGAGGATAAGATTAGAATAATTACTGCATACTGAGAGGCATTCAAACAGCCATTCTTTCTGCGCTCCATACGTGAAAGAAACAGGAACAACTCTTAATTACGAGTTACAGTGGGACGTACCCTCTGCCATCCACCTCACGGTGGTTTGCAGAGTACAGATGTAGATGTAGATGTTGATTTCGCTCACGTAGCGGCGTGACACGGTACTGCGGCGCGTGGCTATCAGTGTGAACCAGACCTGTAGGCAGCCCTGTAATAGGAGTTTAATGTATTTTCGTACTCATTTTGAAACGTTCGCATTCACCTTATGCTTGCTGCAGTCTGTTTCTGAAGCTACAAAAACTACTCAGGGAAAGTAACGGTTTTCCAAAATTGAAAAACCAAATGCGAAAAACTGTTCCATGATAAAACACGGTTATCTATCTAGGAACAAACATTATAGACAAATTTAAAAGTCTTGCACTCGAGAAAATCCTGTCAGTACTGTGTGTAATAGTCTGTGTGTTCGATTGTTGCTCTTCTACATACCAAGAATCAGTAAGTGATATGAGAAGTGATTTCAAAAACTACTTACAAGTGAAAAACATTTTGAAGCAGAACCTACTGGAAATAAAAGCAAATTTCCGTTCTGAAGACAGGGAAAATTGTTAAGATATTAAATAGGCACAATTAAAAATAACACTTGTGTCATGGGAGAAAACTTCCTGCCATTTCAAGACCAACGAAATGTGGCTCAATCGTCCACGTGTTATGCAACTAGTATAAAAAATATACTGAATTTTACTTGCAATAAAATTCTGTAACTAAATAATTAACAATATGCTGCATATTGATTCAAAGTGTTACACGGCGTTGAAATATTCTGAACTCATAATACTAACGCCGCACAACAGAAAATCTCATGTCTCTTTAACAACAAAAACTGCAGAAAATGGAATGGCGGAAGTTGCTTACGGCGCTTTCTATTGCGTATTCCTTCATGCGATTCTAAAATCACTCGGTAAACTAAAACGCCGACCAGGAAACAATATGTGTTCGTAGATGCTCTGTCATCCAGACACAACACTCTCCTCTACTTTCGCAGAATAAATTAATTATCTACTTTTATTTTTTCGAAACGACCATTAAAACTCTATGGCTACCTGCGACTAAATCATCTTTAAAACTCGATGTGCACGAAACTGGAATGTAAACATCGAAGAAAATATAGTACTGCAGATATACTCTTCGCATGATGCATTGTGAAGCTGTTATGCAACAAACATTCTAACCAGATGCGGAAAATACGTTACACGGATTGTAGAAGGAATAGCACTAAATATGGAAACGTGTGGCTAGAAAACTGCGAGACTTCACTTCTAATCGTTTCGAATCCTTGTTAATTTCGACGCACATACACAAATCATCTTTGAAGTTTCTTACACACCCGACTTATTACTACACAAATCATCTTTGAAGTTTCTTACATATTCGATTTATTACTAATTTCACGTGTCTAGAAAACCAGGAACGTATCCATAGCAGCAACCGTCGTTAAGAAATCTACTCCAAAATGTGGAGCCTACTTCTACTGTTCATCTGTCGCTGATGCCGAAATTGTCAAGTTAAGTTTAAGAACTGAGCTACTGGCGTCTCAAGCATAGCGCTGAAGCAACTTACCACCCAATCACGTTATACATCACGAAAAGAGCAATCGCGACCGCGCTGGCAATCTCCATTTCGGCGATTCTGTACCAACTATGACGTTTCCTCGGTTGCACCTCTTCGAAAGAAGCTATTGTTGACACTGAATAATAAGCTTATCTCTCCGCTACGTACCGTATTAATACCACATTGTGAATCAGTAGCTATGAATAAATGTAATAGGATGTGGTATTCGTTAGGTAGTCCATTCGAGCACGAAATGGCTATATTGATGAATGCACAAAAGAACATAACGGAAACTGACCCAAAATGGTTGCGACCTTTTCACTACTAGCTTTTCTGCAGCGTCATAAATAAAGGATGACAGCCTGTGAAACTGTTCAAACGAAAATTATTAAAATTATAAATTATACTCGCGTCACTAATACAGTTTCGGATTTTCATTCTAACGCACTCAAATTGTTCAGACACGTGGGAAGTCTCTCACCTTCTCTTGCAAGAAGTCATGTCAGGTCCAGATGAGGACGTAGACTCAGGAGTGCAATATTGCAAAAATTAGCAGGCTCGCTCGCGTTCTCTGACTCAAATAGATGATTGTACGCAGTTTCCTCCCATCACTGTAAGGTATGCTGGAGAGATAAGACACGACATTTGTATCCGTGAACCGCATGTTTCCCACCTGCGTTTGGGTATCCCCGTTCAGCTATTTCGTATTTCTGTAATCATGCCTCGTGGACGATGGAAGTGTACTATAGATATAGTTAATAGATCTCATTATGACATTAAATATAACACAGTATATATCTACATTTGTTCTGTAACGTGGTTTGGCTTTCCCAAGCTTTTGACTATTTTCTTGCGTCAGGTCACTCACATTCAGTAGATCATGAATAGGTATTGCATTAGACCACTCTGTTATATTACATAAGAGTATGAAGTAACGTGGACATCTGAAAAGTGAGGATACATTATCAATACGAATCGCTTCTTTATTCGTTGAGCGATCAGAAGATTAACCTACCCCTACACTTGACACTACAGAATTGACTGGAGGTAATGCCATATAATGTGCTGAAGTGAATGAAACGCCTAATATACGCTTTTCAGTAAACTTGAAGAGGAAATAATATTACATGAAATATTACGCAGGAAGAGTACTACAATCATTCCAGACTTACAGAAAAAATACATCTAAACATTTCTATAAATAGAATACGCATTTATTGAAAGATGCATTTCGCGGGCGTGGTTGTCTGATAGTTGTATTTACTACCCATGTGCGTCGCAACGGAGTTGCTGGAGAATGTGGAACCCCAGCAAGTAAAATTATCACAGGAACAAAAGTCGATGCACTGGTCGTATCAATTGATAGAGGAGACACGGGAGCGAAGTTAGCCTTTAGTGCAGCCTTTATGAGGTGCTGAGCCTAGGAAATTCATGAATGGTCATTTTAGAGAGTCAAGATTAAGGACGAGAAAACCTATAGAATTAAGTTGAACATATTCCAGAACTGCATATTTGTAAATACTTATTAGGAGGAGTATCGAAAAAACTTACAGGAAATCACTCACTCTGTAAAAATCGTGACGTGGACGGAACTGTCAGCGATGTGACAGTAGCAGCTTCATATAGGGCATTAAACTCTGAAATCAGTAATGAATCGAAACATTTTTATTGGAATCAATTTGATATAGTAATGATATAACGAGTGATAAATGGTGAAGATATCTGAAGTGATTGTCAGAATGGAAATTACTTGCTACGTTCCTTCCTACGAAGCCATGCATTGGCACAGGCCTTTCGTGACGTCCTGCTGACGGCCACGCACTTGTGCTCTGTGCAGCTCAGCAGAGCTTGAGAACATCAGGTAGATACCTAGTCACTGCCGGAAACGTCACGCTAAAACCGTGTGACTCCGCCTCTACTCTTAGAAATGCCCTCAAAACAGTGTGGAAGAGGATCAACAAGTGTCCGCAGTTACGTCATGTCCTGCTGAAAACTCTCATTGATCAGATTCCGTACAGGTACCAAAATGCAGGAATGTTGATTAGTTCGCTTAATCTGTTAATCCAAATAGTCCCAGACATTTCAATGGTGTTGATATCGCGTTATTTAGCGGACCAGTTGAGGAGTAGTGGGGTATCTGAGAGTTCATCAAAACAGGGCAGTACCGCACACATTCAGCCCTATGAACACAGCTGTTGTCTTGGAAGATACGAAAGTCGGCAGTACACTCAACACGGTACTTTCCTAGGCTCATGGATCTGTCAGAAATGGTATGTACCATATCGGTGCATGCCGAATTCATTGAACGCAGTAGATGCCATACAACTAAGTACTCGGCTAGTGCCGCCAGGGTAGTGCACGAAATTACAATGTACGGTCGAGAATTCAAAATAGAGAACAGACGTCAATGGCTGGGAAAACAAGTCGAAACTGCAATCCAAAACAGAACCATATAATCACTGTGTAGCTACATTCAAGACTGGAGGTTGAAGGCAGGCGAAGCTGAAGGCGTACAGGCACGACTAAACCGCCTGCCAAAGACTGAGGCAGCGCAGATACAGGCGGCTGGTCGCTGGTGATTGGTCACCGGCGAGAGGCGTGGATCGGCTTGCAGCGTTCCTCTCTCACCGTTGCACACAGCATTCAGCGCTGCTCTGCTGAGCGTGCTAGCCGTATTCCACTGCCATCGTCTGACACGTTGGATACAGCAGCACGCCATTGCCTCCCTCTGACTTTTAACTGGCTCGACTTTTGAATAATTATCCGAGATTGGTGTTGTTGTCCTTGGTGGTGGCTCAAATGGCTCTGAGCACTATGGGACTCAACTGCTGACGTCATTAGTCCCCTAGAACTTAGAACTAGTTAAAACTAACTAACCTAAGGACATCACAGACATCCATGCCCGAGGCAGGATTCGAACCTGCAACCATAGCGGTCTTGCGGTTCCAGACTGCAGCGCCTTTAACCGCACGGCCACTTCGGCCGGCTCCTTGGTGGTGGTGTTTGGGGAGGGGTGAGAGGGGATGTACCTACAACGAGAACTTCGAACGGCAGTGCACCTTGTCATTTTTCAAATTAGCAAATAATTTCCAGAGATGTAAGAAGCGGGAAGTCGCAGAAAAAAGTTCCTAGTACTGGCCTAGGGTTGAACTCCTGACATCCGCATTTCATGACTGTTATTTAGCCACTGAAACTACTGATGTAGCACTGTTTCGCATGTTAGTTTTAAACGTATGTGTCATGTTACAAAAACATAAAAGAAATGTTTACAACACTTAAGCGTGACAGCTGTAGATACAGCGCTACCACAGGAAGTAACATCAGTGTTTAAGGTCCTGTTGATGACAGAGCCATTACAGATCAAAAACGTGCTCCAACTGGGGAAAGTTGAGAGTGGAAACTGGCTGACGTCTTACTAGGGCAACCATCCCAGAATTCACATTAATGTTTTATACGTAGTCCTCATAAATCTAAATGTGCTTGTATGAATGGTAAATTTAGCCGCCTCCCCCCCGAATGCGATTTCAGTGTATTACAACTATACCCAACACGTCCATTATTACAAAACGAGATTTTGTCGCAACATCTAGATGAGGACGCATTTCTCTATGAGAAGATACAGAACTGTGGTAACAATGTCAAAACAAAGCCACTGAAGTTAAGGAGGAAGAAAGCATTCAACTAAAATACCTTCCTGTCTGCCGAGGAAATTGAAAGTATTAGTAACCAAACTTCAGATATGAGTGATATGCAGAGAAAGTGAAACAAAGTAAAGGATTTATTTAAGTAGACAGTGACCCCAATATTTTAACTAGTTTGAATGCATGGAAACCCACATTAGTGGAACAGAAAGTACAATCTGCAGTTGAATCTGTAGTTGCTACACCAGGCTTGTTGTGCAGTGCCATGGAAAACTAAATAGCAATTATGTATCATAATGAAATACATAAGTATACAATTATCATAAACCTGCCTATGAAAAATATTTATACTGTACCCACAATATAAATACAGAACTGATAAATCATTTCTCCACTTCCAACGAATTGGGCTTAGTAGTAAAAATATCCATAGGTACAATACACTTAAGCTTCATGTTAATAAGTGTGGGAAGGTGAATGGATCCTCAAAGAAATTTTTAAGCTACAGTGAATTTTCACAAGAAGATTTCAACTTTCAATGTAGCATAGCTAATAAAAGTAGAATATGATAAAGATACTCAATATATTCTAGTTTTAAGTTTTACTGCAGCAAGCGTATGACTTGGAAAGATTTCTTTTTGCTTCAGAGTAGCACTCGCTACCTATGTCCTCAATTATTTGCTGGATGTATTCCAATATTTGTCTTCCTCTACAGTTTTTATCCTTTAACACTATGAAAATTACCCCCTCATGTCTTAACAGACTTCCTATCATCCCATCTCTTCTTCTTGTCAGTGTTTTGCATACAGACACCAAAAAAAGTTTTGCATCACCCCGGTTCCCAGAACTCCTGAAGAGAGACGTCGATTGTGGATACTGTATCACAGACACAGTCCCTTTGACTGTTGAGAGATGTCACTAATCCTTGCCAAAGATGTAAACAACCATGCATGAGCAGTGCCTATTAGACTTAGGGGGTCCGACAGCCGATCAATTCCAGTCGTTCCACCAGGAAGGATGTACACGGCTCAAGTTCTCTGTAGTTCAACCATGCCTAGATGATCAATACCACAGTTCAGTTGGGTCTGCATTGTTACTTTGTGCCAGGAAGGGCTCTCAACAAGGGAAGTGTTCAGGCATCTCAGAGTCAACCAAAGCGATGTTATTTGGACGTGGAGGCGAAACAGACAGACAGAAACTGTCGATGACATGCCTCCCTCAGGCCACCAAAGGGCTACTACCGCAGTGGATGACTGCTACATATGGATTATGGCTTGGAGAAACCCTGACAGCAATGCCACCATGTTGAATAATGCCATAGGACATCGTGTTACGACTCAAATTGCGTGCAATAGGCTGCATGATGCACAACTTCACTCCCAAAATCCATGGCTAGGTCTGTCTTTGAAACCACAACACCATGCAGTGCAGTACATGTGGGCCCAACAACATGCCAAATGGACTACTCAGGACTGGCATCACGTAGTCTTTACCGATGAGTGTCACATATGTCTTCAACTGGACGATCATTGGAGATGTGTTTGGAGGCAACCCGGACAAGCTGAACGCCTGAGGCACACTGTCCCGTGAGTGCAGTAAGGTGGAGGATCCCTGCTGTTATGGTGTGGCATCATGTGTGGCCAACGTACACCACTGGTGGTCATGGATGGTGCTGTAATGGCTGTACGATACTTGAATGCCATCCTCCGACCGACAGTGCAACCATATTGGCTGTTTATGGATGACATGACCCATGAACCACTCTCAGGGATCTACACCAAACTGCATTGAGGAGTGGGAAAATCTGGACCAACAGTTCCTTGATGAACCTGAGAATAGTATGCCATGAAGAATACAGGCATGCATCAATGCAAGAGGACATGCTGTTGGGTATTAGAGGTACCGGTGTTTGCAACAACCTGGACCACCTCCTGTGAAGGTCTCATTGTATGCTAATACAAAATGTAATGTGTGGTTTCAGGAGAAATAAAAAGAGTGAAAATTATGTTTATGTTGATCTCTATTCCAGTTTTCTGTACAGGCTCCAGAACTCTTGGAACCGAGGTGATGGAAACCTTTTTTTGATGTGTATGTATTCCTTTCCTCATTGATTCTGGGGAGAACCCCCTCACTCTGCACCTCAGGAATCCACTTAATTTTCAACATTCTTCTGTACCACCACATCTTCAATGTTTTGCCTCTTTCCAGTTCTTGTTTTACCACTGTCCCTGTTCATTATCATATAATGCTGCACTCCAAACATACATAACAGAAATTTCTTCTTCAGGTTAAGACCTATGTTTGATACCAGTAGACTTCTCTTGGCCAGAAATGCCCTTTTTACCAGTGCTAGTCTGCTTTTTATGTCTTTGTTGCTCTGTCCCTCATGGGTTATGTTGCTTCCTAGGCAGCAGAATTCCGTAACTTCATCTACTTCATGATCCCTAGTTCTGATGTTAAATTTCTAGCTCTTCTCATTTCTGCTTCTTCTCATTACTTTTGTTTTACTCTGTCTTACTCTCAATTCATATTCAGCACTCACTGGACTATTTATTTCTTTCAACATATCCTGTAATTCTTCTTCATTTTCACTGAGGATGGCAAAATCATCAATGAATCTTATCATTGATATCCTTTAGCTTCAATTTTAATGCCACTCTTGGACCTTTATTATATTTACATCATTGCTTCTTCGAATATATGGACAGATTATTGACCTATAAATGCATGTTATGTAAATTAACCACATTATTTACAGTTTGTTGGAAGAGCAACGTATATGAATAGTGGATCCTGTATAACAACTTGCATTATAGTTGCTTTAATTAGTTCCCAGAGGAGAAGCTAGCTTAGAAATTTGTTATATATATATATATATATATATATATATATATATATAAAAAAAGAAAGATGATGAAACTTACCAAACAAAAGCGCTGGCAGGTCGATAGACACACAAACAAACACAAACATACACACAAAATTCTAGCTTTCGCAACCAATGGTTGCCTCGTCAGGAAAGAGGGAAGGAGAAGGAAAGACAAAAGGATATGGGTTTTAAGGGAGAGGGTAAGGAGTCATTCCAATCCCGGGAGCGGAAAGACTTACCTTAGGGGGAAAAAAGGACAGGTATACACTCGCACACACACACATATCCATCCACACATACACAGACACAAGCAGACAAAAATGTCTGCTTGTGTCTGTGTATGTGTGGATGGATATGTGTGTGTGTGTGCGAGTGTATACCTGTCCTTTTTTCCCCCTAAGGTAAGTCTTTCCGCTCCCGGGATTGGAATGACTCCTTACCCTCTCCCTTAAAACCCATATCCTTTTGTCTTTCCTTCTCCTTCCCTCTTTCCTGACGAGGCAACCATTGGTTGCGAAAGCTAGAATTTTGTGTGTATGTTTGTGTTTGTTTGTGTGTCTATCGACCTGCCAGCGCTTTTGTTTGGTAAGTTTCATCATCTTTCTTTTTAGATATATTTTTCCCACGTGGAATGTTTCCCTCTATTATATTCATATATATATATATATATATATATATATATATATATATATATATATTGTTTCGTATATCAAAAGTAATATACCTTCATTTAAAAATGGTAAATTAGTACTGGTTAATGATTACCATGAGAGTTCAAGTATAAAGAAAGAAATGGGTAAGTTTAATCCAAGACACCGTGGACCTTTTACAATACAGTACCTCCAAAAGCAGTCTTTTTGGTAGACCCCGAAACAGGGCAAGAAAAAGGACTTTACATCCCTCTCTTACTGCCCTATCTCACAGCATGAAAAAGAGAGGGAAAACCTGTTATCAGAGTATAAAGAATAAACATTATGGCAATTACAGCATGTATTCAGAGGTAACGGTGATAGGTGATAAGGGATAAAATGCAAAAGACAGATTGTCAGCGACATTTATTTTCTTTGAAGCATGGATGGATGAGAAGGTCATGGGTATTACGTTGTGACACATTTATTAATAATGTCAGTTTAATATTGAGAGGAGGAAGTATGCCGACAATACGACAGAGAGCAGGGAGCAACGTATTAACAACAAGGTGAGAATGAAACAGCAGGTAGCACAAACTGTTTGGGTGAGGCCTCAGTATATGGCATTAGCATTATCAGCACCAACAAAATGTGGATTACTTGTTTAACAGGTGAGGAAAAAAATTAATGCAAAAAATCTTGCATTATCTCAGAAGTATGTGCCTGTGCCCAAATGGTTTGTGTAAGTATAAGAAAACCACAATACTTAGGGATGTATTATGTCTTTCAATGTAAGACAGAAAAACTGAAGAACTATTAAGTAAATGTTAGTTGTTTCCTATGTTGCAATAAAAAAAGATTAAATATAAACTGACAGCCAATGAAGAAGATTATGTCTTTTAATGTAAGACAGAAAAACTGAAGAACTATTAAGTAAATGTTAGTTGTTTCCTATGTTGCAATAAAAAAAGATTAAATATAAACTGACAGCCAATGAAGAAGATTATGTCTTTTAATGTAAGACAGAAAAACTGAAGAACTATTAAGTAAATGTTAAATGTTACCTATGTAGCAATAAAAAAAAGATTAAATAGAAACTGACAGCAAGTGAAGAAGTGTTCTTACCAGGATCTAGGTATCTATAATTTAACATGTGTAGCTAGTATTTGTCCATATAATTGAAAGAAAATAAATAACTTGTCTGAATATCTCATTTTTTCCTTTTTTAAGTGACTGGGGTGTAACCATGTGAATAATACAGAACAAAGAACAATATCATTACCTAGTAAGAAGGAATGAGTTTTTGGTTAACAGTCCTTAAAGACAATTGCATGTGAGTGAAGGCTTTTTATAAAATGCTCCAATGACATACTGTTATATGTGAGTTATGGCATTGTGAAAAGCATAAAGAAAAGATGTAAGGAAAGGAGGCAGAAAAAAAAAATGTTTTAATTATACAGGTAAAAGTCACTTGGCTACAAAGCTGTGTGTACAATTTCAAATTTGAAGATGGATGGACCCAATGGGAGGGAAGAAAGATAGATGGGTTATGCTAGAGTGATGGTTTAGTCCTTGGTCAGGTGAACCCAGAGAAGGAATTACCTGTATCATGGATGTATTGGATAGTAAAACCAACAGCGTTAATACAAATGAAAGCTGTGAAAAAAGCAATCGACCAGTGCCCCAAAGAATGATACACAGTGAAAACAAGAGACAGAATGTATTAATTCTTTCTGACAGTCATGGTCATCACTGTGCAAAAATTATGATCAGTACTCAAAATCAAAAACACCACATCTCTTTTTTTATAAAACCTAATGCACAGTTAAAGGACGTGGTTTGTAACATAGATGGTAAGATGAAAGAATATATGAAAAATGACAGTGTCATCATTCTAGGTGGGACAAACGACATCCTAAATAAATTTCAGGATTTCAAATGTGCCTTAACAGATTCTCTTCATAAGATAATCCACACAAAAGCTATCTTGTGCACAATTACGTACAGATACGATGTACCAAAACTGAACAACAGAATCTATGCTGCAAACGAATTCTCAATTAGCACTGCATAAAATTATGAGCATGTAATAGTAATGGATGTCAATACATTCCTCAGCAGAAGAGATTATACAAAGCATGGACTTAATTTGTGACTGGAAAGCGAAGAGAAATTATGTAGACATTTACAGCAGCAAAAATGGACTTATCCAACTCGATAGTTATGAAAGATAAATGAGGAGCCGCAAAAAAAAACTGTACTACACCTTCTTCACTCAAAGAAGGCACAGCGAAACAAAACTATCATTGACTAAACCAGGCTGTGGTACTGGCAAGAACATCTAACCCAAGAAAAGCAACTGAACCAAGTTCCACACCTGAAGATATTCAAGATACAACAAGAAGAACAGGGCACTGGAAACCAGAATCAGTACCCACAGGAGACCCACTAAGGACATCAGCAGAACCAGTCTCAAAAGTATCACCAAGGACATCTAATTTTACATGTATCAGTGGACACCAACAATCAGCTACTACCATCCCAGCAACAGGAGGAAGTTTAGCAATTCCAGTGAGAAGAAATGTAAGGCAACCATATCATTTACAAGATTTTTTATTCCCAAAAAGCCTCAAGACCAAATTAGGATAACAAGTGCTCCTATCAACACCACCTCCAGTAGCAGTCCTTGCAGCAAAAACAGAAATCACCTCAACAATGACCACACAAGAAAAATGACCAAAGAGATGGAGACTGCCCCTTTTCAACATCAGGTGAACTTTAGGTTCGCATGAGAGCTTCTGTAAAGTTTGGGAGGTAGGAGACGAGATACTGGCAGAAGTAAAGCTGAGAGTTTGGGGTGTGAATCGTGCTTGGGTAGCTCAGTTGGTAGAGCACTTGCCCGCGAAAGGCTTCCAAATCTGCATCACCTATATACTTCTCAACTCATTGTTCATTATTGATCTCCACCTTTCTCATGAGTCAATTATATTCCTTGTTGATGTATAAAGCACTAACTACCAACATAAAATATTCCTTTTGACAGTTGTCACCGTTTTCCTATAAAAAAAGCACCTTCTTTATGGCCTTTGGACTTGTGGATGTCACAGTCGGAGTGGAACGCAGTAATTATCCCCAAATGTGTATCTTGACCAGTAGATTCAGAAATTGATTTTTTATGAGATTTCTTCTCACACCAGCAACAGCTGAACAAGTTCCACCAATAACTGCAATAGCTTCTTCAGTATCCACACCTTTTGTATAAAGGACAGACTCTTTCAAATTTCATATTGTGTGTGTGTGTGTGTGTGTGTGTGTGTGTGTGTGTGTGTGTGTGTAAGAGTAGAAGCTCAAAAGGTACTGTGATTTTCTTATGTTCAAAGTGTGTCTATGCACCACTGAAATGGTAAAATGCTCTGGCATGTGTTATAACTGAACCAACAACTTCACTAATGATTTGTCATCTTACATTGTTCATGAACTTTTGCCTTGACTGTTTTCATATGGTCACCTTCTTGTAGTTTCCTTGTGATCACAGTGGAGAGTTTCTAGATATTAACTACCTAAACAATGTTTTTACATAGATGGCTTTCATCTGATTGTGATGAAGGGGTGAAACATGTTTTTTTTCAAGATGGATAACGTGTACCATCACAGAACCCCCAATGAGATGAAAGATATCATTTAAATTAACTAATTAATGAATTAAATATCTGCTATAACATCGTGCTTTTTAGTAAATTATTGCACAGTGATGACCACGACTGTCAGAAAGAATTAATACATTCTGTCTCTTGTTTTCACTGCGTATCATTTTTTGCGGCACTGGTCGATCGCTTCTTTTACAGTTTTCATTTGTATTAACGCTGTTGGTTTTTACTATCCAATACATCCATAAAATGATACAGGTAATTCATTCTGTGGGTTCGCCTGACCAAGGACTAAACCATCACTCTAACATGCCCATCTATCTTTCCTCCCTCCCATTGGGTCCATCCATCTTCAAATTTGAAATTGTACACACAGCTTATGGCCCTTACTTCTACAACTTCCAACATCAAGCTCCTCTGTAGCCAAGTGACTTTTACCTGTCTAATTAAAACATATTTTTTCTGCCTCCTTTCCTTATGTCTTTTCTTTATGCTTTTCACAATGCCATAACTTACATATAACAGCATGTCATTGGAGTATTTTATAAAAAGCCTTCACTCACATGCAATTGTCTTTAAGGGCTGTTAATCAAAAACTCATTTCTTCTTACTAGGTTATGATATTGTTCTTCATTCTTTATCATTCACATGGTTACGTCCCAGTCACTTAAAAAAGAAAACAATGAGATATTCAGACAAGTGTACTTTCAATTTCATTATTTTTTTACTTTCAATTACATGGACAAATACTTGCTACATATGTTAAAGTATAGATACCTAGATCCTGGTAAGAACACTTCTTCATTGGCTGTCAGTTTCTGTTTAATCTTTTGTTATTGCAACATAGGTAAAATTTAACATTTACTTAATAGTTCTTCAGTTTTTCTGTCTTACATTAAAAGACATAATCTTCTTCATTGGCTGTCAGTTTATATTTAATCTTTTTTTATTGCAACATAGGAAACAACTAACATTTACTTAATAGTTCTTCAGTTTTTCTGTCTTACATTAAAAGACATAATACATCCCTAAGTATTGTGGTTTTCTTATACTTACGCAAACTATTTGGGTACTGGCACATACTTCTAAGAAATGTGAGATTTTTTACATTATTTTTTTTCCTCACCTGTTAAACAAGTAATCCACATTTTGTTGGTGTTGATAATGCTAATGCCATATACTGAGGCCTCACCAAAACAGTTTGTGCTACCTGCTGTTTCATTCTCACCTTGTTGTTGATACGTTGCTCTCTGCTCTCTGTCGTATTGTCGGCATACTTCCTCCTCTCAATATTAAACTGACATTATTAATAAATGTGTCACAACATAATACCTATGACCTACCCATCCATCCATGCTTCAAAGAAAATAAATGTCGCTGACAATCTGTCTTTTGCATTTTACCCCTTACCATCTATCACCATTACCTCTGAATACATGCTGTAATTGCCATAATGTTTATTCCTTATACTCTGATAACAGGTTTTCCCTCTCTTTTTCATGCTGTGAGATAGGGCAGTAAGAGAGGGATGTAAATTATAGACAGCAGGATAGTTTAGGAGGACAAAACTGCTTCGCAGAAAACTAGGTATGTAGTAATGAAGCAACCAGCTCGGCACCTGGTGGTTGTCAACCACCTAATCTGCAAAGGTAGCAGATTCTCCAGAAAGTTTAAATTTAGTTATAGTGTCAGTGTTGTAAAGTCCATTTTCTTGCCCTGTTTTGGGGTCTACCAAAAAGACTGCTTTTGGAGGTAGTGTATTGTAACAGGTCCATTTTTAAATGAAGGTATATTACTTTTGATATATGAAACTATATATATATATATATAAAACAAATTTCAAAGCTAGCTTCTCCTCTGGGAACTAATTAAAGCAACTATAATGCAAGTTGTTATACAGGATCCACTATTCATATACGTTGCTCTTCCAACAAACTGTAAATAATGTGGTAATTTACATAACATGCATTTATAGGTCAATAATCTGTCCATATATTCGAAGAAGCAATGATGTAAATATAATAAAGGTCCAAGAGTGGCATTAAAATTGAAGCTAAAGGATATCAATGATAAGATTCATTGATGATTTTGCCATCCTCAGTGAAAATGAAGAAGAATTACAGGATATGTTGAAAGAAATAAATAGTCCAGTGAGTGCTGAATATGAATTGAGAGTAAGACAAAGTAAAACAAAAGTAATGAGAAGAAGCAGAAATGAGAAGAGCTAGAAATTTAACATCAGAACTAGGGATCATGAAGTAGATGAAGTTATGGAATTCTGCTGCCTAGGAAGCAACATAACCCATGAGGGACAGAGCAACAAAGACATAAAAAGCAGACTAGCACTGGTAAAAAGGGCATTTCTGGCCAAGAGAAGCCTACTGGTATCAAACATAGGTCTTAACCTGAAGAAGAAATTTCTGTTATGTATGTTTGGAGTGCAGCATTATATGATAATGAACAGGGGCAGTGGTAAAACAAGAACTGGAAAGAGGCAAAACATTGAAGATGTGGTGGTACAGAAGAATGTTGAAAATTAAGTGGATTCCTGAGGTGCAGAGTGAGGGGGTTCTCCCCAGAATCAATGAGGAAAGGAATACATACACATCAGAAAAAGGTTTCCATCACCTCGGTTCCAAGAGTTCTGGAGCCTGTACAGAAAACTGGAATAGAGATCAACATAAACATAATTTTCACTCTTTTTATTTCTCCTGAAACCACACATTACATGTTGTACTAGCATACAATGAGACCTTCACAGGAGGTGGTCCAGGTTGTTGCAAACACCGGTACCTCTAATACCCAACAGCATGTCCTCTTGCATTGATGCATGCCTGTATTCTTCATGGCATACTATTCTCAGGTTCATCAAGGAACTGTTGGTCCAGATTTTCCCACTCCTCAATGCAGTTTGGTGTAGATCCCTGAAAGTGGTTCATAGGTCATGTCATCCATAAACAGCCAATATGGTTGCACTGTCGGTCGGAGGATGGCATTCATGTATTGTACAGCCGTGACGGCACCTTCCATGAGCACCAGTGGTGTACGTTGGCCACACATGATGCCACACCAAAACAGCAGGGATCCTCCACCTTACTGCACTCACTGGACAGTGTGCCTCAGGCGTTCAGCCTGTCCAGGTTGCCTCCAAACACATCTCCAATGATTGTCCAGTTGAAGACATATGTGACACTCATCGGTAAAGAGTACGTGATGCCAATCCTGAGTAGTCCATTTGGCATGTTGTTGGGCCCACATGTACTGCACTGCATGGTGTTGTGGTTTCAAAGACAGACCTAGCCATGGATTTTGGGAGTGAAGTTGTGCATCATGCAGCCTATTGCACGCAATTTGAGTCGTAACACGATGTCCTATGGCATTATTCAACATGGTGGCATTGCTGTCAGGGATTCTCCAAGCCATAATCCATATGTAGCAGTCATCCACTGCGGTAGTAGCCCTTTGGTGGCCTGAGGGAGGCATGTCATCGACAGTTTCTGTCTGTCTGTTTCGCCTCCACGTCCAAATAACATTGCTTTGGTTGACTCTGAGATGCCTGAACACTTCCCTTGTTGAGAGCCCTTCCTGGCACAAAGTAACAATGCAGACCCAACTGAACTGTGGTATTGATCATCTAGGCATGGTTGAACGACAGAGAACTTGAGCCGCGTACATCGTTTCTGGTGCAACGTCTGGAATTGATCAGCTGTTGGACCTCCTATGTCTAATAGGCACTGCTCATGCATGGATGTTTACATCTTTGGGAAGGATTAATGACATTTCTCAACAGTCAAAGGGACTGTGTCTGTGATACAGTATCCACAGTCGACGTCTCTCTTCAGGAGTTCTGGGAACCGGGGTGATGCAAAACTATTTTTGATGTCTGTATGTAAAACACTGACAAGAAGAAGAGATGGGATGATAGGAAGTCTGTTAAGACACAAGGGAGTAATTTTCATGGTAGTAAAGGATAAAAACTGTAGAGGAAGACAAATATTGGAATCCATCCAGCAGATAATTGAGGGCATACGTGGCGAGTGCTACTATGAAGCAAAAAGAAATCTTTCCAAGTCATATGCTTGCTGCAGTAAAACTTAAAACTAGAATATATTGAGTATCTTTATCATATTCTACTTTTATTAGCTATGCTACATTGAAAGTTGAAATCTTCCTGTGAAAATTCACTGTAGCTTAAAAATTTCTTTGAGGATTCATTCACCTTCCCACACTTATTAACATGAAGCTTAAGTGTATTGTACCTATGGATATTTTTACTACTACACCCATTTTGTTGGAAGTGGAGAAATGATTTATCAGTTCTGTATTTATATTGTTGCTACAGTATAAATATTGTTCATAGGCAGGTTTATGATAATTGTGTACTTATGTATTTCACTATGATACATAACTGCTATTTAGTTTTCCATGGCACTGCTCAGCAAACTTGGTGTAGCAACTACAGATTCAACTGTAGACTGTACTTTCTGTTCCACTAATGTGGGTTTCCATGCATTCAAACTAGTTAAAATATTGGGCTCACTGTCTACTTAAATAAATCCTTTACCTTGTTTGACTTTCTCTGCATATCATTCATATCTGAAATTAGATTACTAATACTTTCAATTTCCTGGGCAGACAGTTCATCTATATGTTTCCTCTAATCATTTAACTCTTGAAATCACTCTCAAACCTCCTTACTTACGCAGTTGAATTTTGTCTGGTTCAGTTCATAGCTCAATAGGTAATTTGCCTAGGGTCATGTCTATATGGGAAATTTTGCTATTTGAAGAGTCTATTTTTGCACCTAACTCCTCTACTTGTGTTTTTAAAATTTTTAATATTGTTCAACAGCTTATCTAGCTGTGCCAACTATATCAGTTTTTCTAAAATTTTGGCCAAAGTGTTTTCCATGTCACTTCTGGTAAGCAGCATCTAATAACAATAACAACCTCTGTTCTTAGGGCCTTATTAGTCTGTGATTTTGTTTTGAAACACATACAAAGAGTCAGTCAGACATGTATGTGCAACACTTAATGAACAAATCACTGCAAAAAACAAAAATTCTCTGGGTGCTTGTACAGCTCACCTAATGAGTTACACTGCTAACTGCACCACTGCTGATGTCTTGTGTGTGTGCAGCAGTGTCTTGATGAGGCGCTATGTAGTCATTGCCATAGTCCACTGACCAGTTGACACCCTGCAAAGCAAAACTGTGCTGCTGTTGCTTCAGTTGGCTGCTGCGAAGTTGCTCCTGGAAGTCAGGTTGCCCACATAGACTTAGAATCAGAATTCAAATGTCTTCCATTTCATTGACTTAATATTTCTTGAGAAACTTGATGAAGACTTCTTCAACACATAAGGATCTGTTGCTGTTGACCAAGTTGATATGGTCAACCAATCTTCTTTACCCTGTTTGTTGTGACAGTTCACACTTCCTTGGCTTTTACTGAATCGAAAATTACTCCTTCTTCATATTTTGACTACTTTGGATGAAGCTACAGTATGTGTTCATTTCCATTTTCTCTGTTGTTTATTTATGGTTGCTCTAGGCAGTGTCATGGGTTCTTTGAATATTTCTTCAAAATTATCTTTTATTATCACAAGATATGTGTCTTTCACCTTGGGTACCAAAATGAAGTGTTAAAAAGTAAGTCTTATAGTGGTTATAAGAATGAACTATTAAAAGTCTCTATCTATGTGTTTTTCACCCTCCTTTTGTCTTAATTTCTTTGTCTAGATGTTATTCACATGTTCACTATTTCTCCTTATTTTCATTTATTGTGTATGTACAACATAAAAGCGGAAATAAGTGGAAACAAGAAGAATTAGTGAACTAGTGAATAACATATAGACAAACAAATTAACACCAAAGTAGGGTGAGACTGGGTGCTGCAATGAAAGAGAGAGAGAAATTGGAGAAAAGTATTAAAATATTGGAAATTCCAAGACTGAAATGAATAAAATGTGAAGGAATCCAGCCTCCCATTTGCAGGTGTGCAGGTACATGATGGAGAATAAACATGTTTCACTTATTCCTCACAGATGAAATTTGTACGAATAAAAATGTTGTTTAGGTAGTTAACATCTAGAGACTCTCCACTGTGTGTGCTTTATGTTGTCAAACATGCAAAGGTGATGGAAGAAGCATGGGCAGAGGACATTATCATACCTACCTAACTTCGAGGGTGCAGCTGATCTGTAATGGTGGGTGTATGTCAGATATTCTGAAAGTGGTTAGTTGTTTATTGTTTTCTGTGACTCTTCAACCCACCATTTTTAAACCTTTCTCTTTCTAGGCAAGCTAACAACGCAATAAACAGCTCAACACATTTGATTAAAATCATCCAGTATATCATTAACTAAACAAAAACTGCTACAAGACTGACTTGCAAAACCTGTCACAAGACTATGACTGAAACAATATGGCTACCACCATATTGGTCATATTTTACTTTTTACTTTACATGTGGCAAGGGCCTTATCGACCATACGCCTGCTCTATGAGCCTCTTCCACTTCTGCCTGTCCAATACCCCCAACCGTGTGGGGTTTTGTAGTCCCCCATCGGGCACCTTCCCAGGTGGTGGATAAGGGAATGCTGTCTAGATATAGAGAATACCGGGGAAATAAAATACCTGGGGTTTACCAAAACCAGCACGGGCAGGAGAAGCTTGCTCAGCCGCAGTGAAGGCATTCCTCTTAGGGGTAGAGTACCCCAAAATCAAGACTCCTAGTCCTCCAGGTTGGGGTTTGCGCTGAGGGCTACCAACCCACTCATGTAAAAATACTCAACGCCAGCCTCGGAAACAGGACAGGATTTACTGGAACAAAAACTGGCAAAGCTACAAGGAATTCTCTTTTGGATATTGCTTATATAACAATTTAAAAGTAGCATTTATAATTTAGTACTGAAAAATAGGCATTTATGTTGTGATATGCATGTTGAAAATTGTAGAAAGAGATAAACAATATCTTTAATTGTCTTTCATGTTACTTATGTGAATGAAACATACAAAATTACACAAAGTTCAATTCATTGACAATGGCTTTTGTTTAGTATACAAATTACTGAAAAATGATACTGAGCTAAGATAAGTAGCAGAATTCCTTAATTTCATAATCAAGCTGACTGTGTGGTACAAAATTATTAAAGACACAAAAAAGTTAGTTGGTGTTTACAATAAGTCGATACAATGTGTGACATGAGTACTGAGTAGTTTGGTATTGAAATGTTGTTGTATTAAATGCTTTTCATATAACTAATAACTTTCATAGAGTAAAATCGTGATGTCTTTATTCTAGGAATACTTGTGCTATGAAAATTACCTAAATGTTTTTATAATCAATTAATTTCATAATCAAGCTGGCAGTGTGGTACAAAATTATTAGAGTCACAAAAATGTTAATTGGTGTTTACAATAAGTTTGAATAATATGTGGCATGACTACCAAGTAGTCTGTTATTGAGTATTTTAGAGTAATTAGATATAAATGTGTGGTTCGACTCTGCCACATTACAATGAGGGGAGACAACAACATCTTCTTCTTGCTTTTTTTCTTTCCTTTTTTCAGCATTCTGTTGCAGCACAACATCTCAAACACTTTGATTCTATTCTGTTCTGGTTTTTCCATTGTCCACATTTCGCAATCATACAATGCTGTGCTCTAAACATGCGTTCTCAGAAATTTGTTCATCAAACAATGGCCTATGTTTAACTCTAGTAGAATTCTCTTGACTAGGAAAGCCCTTGTTGCCAGTGCTAGTCTGTTTCTTTATGTACTCCTTGCTCCACCCGTAATGGGTTATTTTCCTTCCTAAGTAGCAGAATACCTCAGTTTCATCCACTTTTCTTATGTCCATACTGGTAGCATTGTACAATATCCTCATTCCAAATGCTATGCTATTTAATTCATTTGCAAGATACTGTATATATTATCCCCATGATAGATTTTTATCTAGTTGCATTCTGAGGAATTTCACACAGCTAGCTTCCTGCAAATCCTGGTTTCTGCGACTCACCTGAATATCATTTAATTTTGCTTGTTTTGTTTTAAACTGCATTAACTGAGTCTTTTCCAAGTTTAATTTGAACCCATTTAAATCAAACCAGGTATGTAATTTTTCTAAAGTGTTTAGTACAGTGTGTGGAATTTGGTCAGTACTGTTACTTTCATTGATTACAGAGGTGTTATCTGCAAAAAAGGCTGATTGACATTCAATATTATGCGACAGATCATTTACGTAAAACAGAATCAGAATGAGACCTAAGACAGAAACTTGGGGTACTCCATGTGAAATGGTCTTCCATTTTGAAGTATAAATTCCTATCTCTGATGATATAACCACTCTTTGTCTTTGGTTGGTTGGATAAAACGTAAATCATTCTAATACCGTGCCCCCAAATTCCATACTTTTCCTGTAGCAAGGAGTGATTCACACTATCAGAGGCCTTTGATAGGTCACAAAAAATTCCTGTGGCATGCAGTGAATTGTCTAGAGATGGGCTAATTTTATCAATGATATGTAGCAGATACTGTGGTTTTGCCTTTTTGAAATCCAAGCTGATTTTTTGAGATTATTTTAAATTTTTCTATGATATTTTGAATTTGTATGGCCATTACCTTTTCAAATATTTTTGGTAGTGATAGAAGAAGAGAGACTGGGTGATAGTTTGCCATATGTTCTTTTGTGCTCTTTTTGCACAGTGGCTTAACTACTGTGTACTCCAGTGTGTCTTGAAAATAACATTCTTGAGGAGACTGGTTAACTATTGTAGTTAGCGGTTGTGCAATTATTTTACAGACCGTTTTTACACTTTTTTTGGTATCCCATCCCATTGTTCTGGTGTTTTATTTTTCAATGATAGTATCACATTTTCTATATCTATTACAGTAGTTCTGGTAAATGTACTGAAAAATTAACGTTCAAATTGCTCTCTGTTGAAGAAATTTACCTTGTCTGGGTAACAGTCTACAGTGATGTTTCATTTGTTTGCATTTATAAAGAATTCATTAAATAATTCAAAAATCTGAGCAGGATTTACAATAGTTTTATCCTCTATCTTGCATTCAAAAAAATCATGGCCTCTACCTGTGGCACTTGTTTCAGCTTCGATCACTGACCATAATGCCATTGATTCATTTCCCATATCCAATATAAATCTGTTATTTTCCAGTTCTTTGCCTGCCTTTAAAACTTTTTTAAAAATACTTTGGTAATTTTTTACATAGGTAACAAAATCGGGACTTTTCTTATGTTTTAGTTCCCTATGTAGCCGTCTTTTTCTTGCACTTGAGATTTTTATTCCTTCAGTAATCCACTTTACATTATTTCCTACTTTTTTATGACGTAAAACAGTGGGGGAAGCATCATTAAAAACATGAAGGAAGTTTTCCAAGAATGTACAGTAGCAAAATTTTCAGAGCATGAAATACTATGATCTACAGTCCACTCCACCTTATTTAATCTATGATGGAGTAAGTTCCTATTTTCTTTGCTGAAATGGTTTTGATGTAGGTTTTTTTCGAGGAAGGTTCTATTGTTCTTGGCACTCCGTAAACAGAGCACAATGATCAGAAAGTCCTAAATCTAAACGAAACTTATTTGCCTCACTATTAATGTAACTGGTTTCAAATATTATCTATAAATGTTGCAGACATTTCGTTTACTCGAGTAAAATCAGTGAATTTTGCACGGGAACCCGAAAAGTGAATCATATTTTTTTGAGTTGATGGCTTTACTGGCAAATTTTTACAATACACACTGGAATTTCCACAAAAAAATGTTTCGTTATTTCTGCTTTTGGAATTCCATACACAGATAAAAAATTACAATATTTTGCCCCAAATCTACACAGCAGCTTTCAAATATATGTTCTTCATTAAGGGAATTGAAACCGAATCTGGCTCTGTATTCCATTGATCTTTCCACAAGTATGCACGATCCTCCTAATGTTAAATTACTCCTACAAAAGCTGCTGGCAATGTAAAAATTATCAAGGTTATTTAAGATTTTGATACTCTCCTTTGTAAGCCAGTCTTCATTGAAGCATATAACCTTGATGTTTGGTATTTCTGACAAAATGATTTACAAGTCGTTTGAGTTTTATTTCTCCGTCATTTGTATAGTTTGAACTTAACCCATTTATGTTGAAGTGCATTACGAATGCATTGTTATTTTTTGAGGTATTCGTAACAGCATCTGTTTTGAAACACTGTTCATGTATTTTTGTTTTAACTTTGTTGCTAATTTTTACACTCCCATCTCTGCATGCTACTGTCTCTTACTAAGTATGAGCTTACAAATATCACTATACATATTGCTGAATGCTGCCGATCCTAGAGTGTTTAGATGCAGCCCATCTTGTTCTACACATTTATCGCTGATAAATTTATTCGAATCTACGAAAATTGCTCCAAGTCTGTTGCATGCGCTCTGATGTGATTGTTTATCCTGTCTATGTATGTATCACTTACTGTATCAATCTTCTGTGCAGGATACTACTGATGATTAGCTTTGATGCTGGGTACACGTTTCTTTGCCGTCCAGATTAGATTTCGTGCTTCGTGTACGATCTCTTCTTCACTGCTGTTTTTCACTGAGTTCATCCCCACATGGATGAATACACCTTTATAGTTTTCATTGTGATGTACCAGTAGTAATGCATGTTCTTGACGTGATTTTTTAACTGATGTATACCTTTCCCTGGGCGGACACCAATTTTCGTATTCAGCATTATTCGTGCAAACAAAATTGACACTCGGCGTGCAGGCTGAGGGGAGTGACTGTAAATGGGAAATGCCTTTGCAGTCGCTCCCATCAGCCAGCGCCGAGGGGCAACTTTGTTTGTATGTATAATACTGTAACGTTTTTAATTAATGAATCACCAATTATTAAAGATCATTTCCGGTGCTTTGTCTGCCATATTCTTGTAGCTTCCTACCTTTGCATTTGTACGTTATTGCCACCCACTTATATTTAATTGTAGGTTCGACGTATTTTTTACTTCTTTCTACGCAGCCTTCGTCATTATCATCACTTTTTTCGGCTCGCAAGTCACTTTTAACATTTTGAGTTTGACTACTTTTTTGACCATTTCCCTTCACTGATTCACTGTTTCCCCGCATCCATAAATGTTTTTCATTTCATCGTTTCGCATTTTCTTGTTTCAAGATTACAGTTTCTTTTCTGAGAGTCTCAATGTCACTATTTACGAACTTGATAACTTCGTCTTTTGTGTCCATCGGGTTGAGAAAATCTTCACATTCATCACTAACACAGTTACAACATGACCACCTAATATTGTCATTTATGAACTTGAGGTTCACATTTGCACACTTTTCGTGTAACCAGAAGTTACATTTCACACAGAGTATGCCTTTAATCACATTTTTTTGCATTCTTCACAAGTTGAGTTGTTATGAAACAACTTTTTAGCTGAGACTGAAGTGTCGCTGCACTGTTCTATTGGCACCATCTTGAGAAGCTACTTTGAGTTAGTAATAAGGTATGGAATTGTATTTTGAGGTAACTCAAACCATATGTGTCGAATAATACAACTTCAGAAAACCACCATTAGAAATATGCACAATGTAGGGCGAAGAAATCAAGTTGCTCACTCCTTAAAAATCCAAGTATATTAGGCTAAATGTCTCCTCAGCTCATCAACACACATATATGACCTGATCTTTGTACACAATAACACTGTTTTATTTGTAGCAAATCATTTTAAATATGAGTAGACCACCAGAAATCAAAGTAAGTTTGTGCTGCCTTCCCACCATTTCCAACTTTATGCTCAAACTCCATATTATATGGGTATGAATATTTATAACAAAGTGAAAGGAAGAGAACTGCTCAGAATAAGTTCAGAAACACTGAAAAATACCTTATATGAGAAACTAGTGCAGAAATGTTACTGTTCAGCAGAAGAATTTATAAATGACAAACTGAAAATTTTAGCAGGAAGGAGCAAGTATTAAGGATTGTTAATTCTTAAAAGTTTGTTACCTTTGAAGAAAAATTATTAATTGATAAAATAAATAACTATTCAGTGCCATATATTATATTACTGATATTGTAAGGAAAATTGTAAACCAGCTTTTGTATTTTGATGAGTCTCCTGTACATTAAGTCAATGGTTTTTAAATTGTGTACTATGAGACAAACTTCTATTCTATTATATACTTCGTGATCACGAATTCTGGTGTTAAGTTTATAGCTGTTCTCATTTCTGCTACATCTTTTTACTTTCCTCTTTCTTTGATTTACTCTAAATTCGTATTCTGCACTCGTTACACTGTCCATTGCGTTCAACAACCCTGTAATTCTTCTTCACTTTAACTGAGGACAGCAATGTCATCAGCAAATCATATCATTTAACCTTGAATTTAAATCCTACTCTTGAACCTTTCTTTTATTTCCATCATTGTTTTTTCGATCCATAGACTGAGCAATAATGGTGAAAGACTACACGTCTGTCTTCCATCCTTTTTGATCCAAGCACTTCATTCTTGGTCTTCCAGCCTTACTGTTCCCTCTTGGTTCATGTACATTTTTTGTATTACCCATCTTTCCTTATAATTTACCCCCATTTTTCTCAGAATTTTGAACATTTTGCACTGTCAAACACTTTTTCAAAGTCAACAAATCATGCGACCGTGTCTTTATTCCTCTTCAGTCTTTCTTCCATTATCAGCCATATCATAAGAACTAGACAGGTGCCATAACCTTTCCTAAAGTCTATCAGATCATCATCTAATAGGTCCTAAATTTTCTTTTCCAGTCTTCTGTATATGATTCTGGGCTGCAACTTGGATGCATGAGCTATTAAGCTGATTGTCTGATAATGCTTATACTTCTTTGGCTCAAATGGCTCTGAGCACTATGTGACTTAACTTCTGAGGTCAAATTAAACCTAACTAACCTAAGGACATCACACACATCCATGCCCAAGGCAGGATTCGAACCTGCGACCGTAGGGGTCGCTCGGTTCCAGACTGTAGCGCCCAGAACAGCACTGCCACTCCGGCCGACTATACTTCTTTGCTCATGCTATTTTTAACTGTGTAGATGATGTTTCTCTGTAAGTCTGATGGTATATCATCATTATCATACGGACTACACACCCAACATAAATATTCGTTTTGTTGCCACATCTCACAGTGATTCCAGTGGAATGATATCTATCCCTTCTGCCTTATTTGATCTTAAGTCATCTGAAGCTCTTTTAAATACAAATTCTGATTCTAATACAGGATCCCCTACCTCTTCCCTGTCAACTCTTGTTTCTTCTTCTGTCACAACATCTGACAAGTCCTCCCTCTCACAGAGGCTTTCATCGTACCCTTTCCCCCTATGTGCTGTCTCATTAACAGCAGAGTTCCTGTTGTGCTTTTAATATTTACCATCCTTGCTTTTAATTTACCTGAGGACTGTTTTGACTTTTCTATATCCTGAGTCAGTCTTTACAATATTTGTTTCATTTTTGATTTCTTTGCGTTTTTGATGCAGCCATTTCACTTTAGCTTCCGTGTACTTCCTAAGTGACTAGCATTTGTGTATTTCTGAATTTCCCTCAAAACTTTTGTAATTCCTTCTTTTGTCAATCATCTGTTCAGTACATTGCTAATAATATCTGTTATGATAAAAAAATTTAATTATTTTCGAATTTTCAGTTTGAATTACATGTTGCCAGTAGTGCGTGAACATCCTCACTGAGCATATTATGTACAAGGTCAGTCCATGTGTCTGCCAGAATTCCATGTCTATGTTGCTTCCTAGAAGGTGCTTATCACAGCAATAAACAATGATTAGTATACTTTAAACATCCCTGAATTAGTATGTGGATGAATGAACGTCTCATGAAGTGATTAACTGCAGAATGTAACTTGACAGTCAGCCGACTGAAGAAACGGCAGAGGCTTACTGAATCGTATTTTTATCTACAGCTACATCTACAGGATTACTCTTGAATTCACAATTAAGTGCCTGGCAGAGGGTTCCTCGGAGCATCTTCAAACTGATTCTCTACCGTTCCACTCTCTATCACCGTGCGGGTAAAAACGAAGACTGAAATATTTCCGTGCTGGCTGTTATTTCTGTTATTTATTATGATGATCATTTCTTTCTATGTAGATGGGTGCCAACAAACATTTTCCCACTCTGAGGAGAAAGTTGATGATCGAAATTTCATGAGCAGATCATGCCGCAACGAAAGACGCCTTAGTTTTAATTATTACTACCTCAATACGCGTATCATATCCGTGAAATCCTCTCCCACGTTTCAGGTAATTACAAAACGAGCTGCCCTTCCTGGAACCTTCCCGATGTCCTCCGTCAGTTCTATCTGATGCGGATCTCACGCAGCACAGCAATATTCTAGAAGAGGGTGGACAAGCGTACTGCAAAGAGACCCTTTAGTAGACGCCAACAAATTGCAGTCTTTGATTTGGTTTCCTCACAACGTTATCTATGTGATAATTGCAGTTCAAGTTCTTCCTAATAGTAATCCCTAATTTCTGTTCCTCTTCGAAATTCACAGTGATGTAGACATTGGCGCTCTGGTTGATGCCGTGCTCGTTGATTTCAGGAAGGCATTTGACACCGTCCCACACTGTCTTTTAGTGAAAAAAATACATGCTTATCTAGTAAACACAATTTACGGTGTACGCCAAGGAAGTGTGATAGGACCGTTACTGTTAACAATATATATATATATAAATGATCTAGTAAAAATCGTCAGATGTTCTCTAAGGCTGTTCGCAGAAACGCCAGAAGGTAGTAATGATTTCCAGAATGACCTCCAGAGAATTGATGAATGGTGCAGGCTCTGGCAGTTAACTCTGAATTTAAATAAATGTAACATATTGCGAATACATAGGAAAAGAAATCCACTACTGTGTAGCTAAACTATTGATAACAAACGGCTGGACTCAGTATCCGCAAAAAATATCTAGGAATAATTATCCATAGCGACCTTAAGTGGAATGACCATATAAAATATACAGTGGGAAAAGCAGATGCCAGATTCAGATTCATGGGATGAATCTTAAGGAAATTTTAAGGAAATGAGTGTTCTTGAGTATTATACATCTATCTGAGATACCTACCAGATAGGGTTGATAGAAGAGACAGAGAAGATCCAACAAAGAGGGGCACGTTTCGCCAGAGGATTGTTTAGTCGGAACGCGAGTGTTACGGAAATGCTCAACAAACTCCATAGGCAGACATTACAGGAGAGGCGTTGTGCATCATGGAGAGATTTGTTACTGAAATTTCGAGAGAGCACTTTTTGGGAACAGTCGGACAACATACGAGGGCTATTCGGAAAGTGAGGGACGATCGGTCGCGAAATGGAAACCACTGTGAAAATCCGACGAGGCTTTTCACAGACATTTAGTCAGTGTCTCTAGTATGCTGATCCATCGCATCAAGACGCTCTTTTCAATTGTGAGAGCACTGTGAGTGAGCAAAGGTGCCTAGAACAACAATGTCTCCCGCCAAGTAGAAGGGCCTGCTGAGAGGCTTCGCCTTAATGAATGCAACTCACCTAACACAACTGCCACGCACTTCCTTCTTCATGGCAATTCTTAGCCGCACTCTGCAGGGGCAGTGAAGACGCTCCTGCAGCCTTTTCAGTGAGAAGTATTCGATCACCCACAAGACAGTCCTAATTGACTCGTCCTGAGTATCATCTCTGTTCACATGAAACGCTGGATACGAAGACAACACTTGGGCGCAGGCTACGCGCTATAGACCAGCATAGAGAATTATCGGAAAGCAGAGGCGGCTGCCTTCTATGACGATGGTGTTGGAAATTTGGTATAACGCTCAGACAAATGTCTAAGTCGGAGCGACGACTATGTAGAAAAGTACGTGGAGGGTGTAGCTAAAGGTGCAAAGTAAACAGTTTTGATTTTCACTATGGTTTCCATTTAGCGGCCGATCGTTCCTTACTTTCCGAGCAACCCTCGTATTACTTCCTTCTACATACGTCTCGCGGAATGACCATGAGGAGAAAATTCAAGAAGTTTGGACCAGTAAAGAGGGTTACTGATAATTATTCTACCCACTCGCTATTCACGATTGGAACAGGGTTGGAGGTCTCAGTTAGTGGAACAGAAAGTACCCTTTGCCACACACCATCAGGTGGTTTGCGGAGTATGGTGTGGATATAAATTAAGTATTTAGTTGAATTTAAAGCTTTATGTTTGCATGTTTCATCCTATAACTGAAATTTAGCAGATTCCTTTTAGAACATACATGGATGACTTCACATTTATCATTATTTAGAGTCAGTTGCCACTTTTCGTTCCGTACTGGTATCTTGTCTAAATCATTTTATAATTTGTTTTGATCATTTGGTGACTCTGTAAAACAGTAAATGACAGCATCATCTACAAACAATCTAAGACGGCTTCTCGGATTGTCTTCTAACTCGTTTAAATAGATCAGGAACAGCAGGTGGCCTTTAACACTTCCTTGGGGGACGCCAGATAATACTTCTGTTTTACTCGATCACTTTCCGTCACTTACTACGAATTGTGACCTTTCTGGCAGGGAATCACGAACCCAGTCACACAACTGCGACTATTATTCTTTGGCACGCAATTTGATTAGGAATCGCTTGTGAGGAACGGTGTCAAAAGCCTTCCAGAAATCTATCGAATCAATTTGTTGTCCTCTGTCCATAGCACTCATTACTTCCTGAGAATAAAGAGTTAGTTGTTTTTCACAAGAACAATATCTTCTGAATCCATGTTAGCTGTTTGTCACTAAATGGTTTTCTTCGAGGTGGCCCATAATGTTCAGTCATAGTATATGTTCCAAAATCCTATTGCAAATCGGCGTTAGCGATACGCGTCTGTAATTCAGCGGGTTACTCATATTTCCTTTCTTGGGTATTGGTGTGCAACTTGCTACTTTTTAGGTACGGATCTTCCGACGAGCGGTTACATACGATTACTAAGGGTGAAGCTGTTGTATCAGCCTACTATGAAAGGAATCTGACTGTTATACAATCGGGGCCAGAGGCCTTGCCTTTATTAAGTGATTTGAGCTGCTTTTCTTCACCGAGGATATCTACTTCTAAGTTACACATGTTGGAAGTTGGAATTCTGGAATATTTACTTCGTCTTCTTTGGTGAAGGCATTTCGGAAAACGGAGACAGAGTTTTGTTGCGGAAACTATTAAAAATCACCAATAAGTCTCATTTGTGATTGATATATGATAAAATGAACTTAAATGAGTACGGATACAGAAAATTCTTGGCAGATGAAAACGGTATGCCGGACAGAGACTCCAACTCGGGACTTTTACCTTTCGCGAGCAAGTGCTCTGCCGAGTGAGCTACCCAAGCACGACTCACGACCAGTCCTAACAGCCTTGATTCTGCCAGTACCTCGTTGGCAACGTTCCAAACTTCACCGAAGCTCTCCTGTGAGCCTTGAAGAACTAGCACTCCAGGAAGAACTGGTACACAGTTTTAATCTGCCAGGAAGTTTCATATCAGCGCACATTCCGCTGCAGAGTGAATATTTCATATTGGAAAATCCACCAGGCTATGGCTATGTCTGATATTCTTTCTTCCAGGAGTGCTAGTTCTGCAAGGTTCGCAGGAGAGCTTCTGTGAATTTTGGAAGGTTGGAAACGAGGTATTGGCAGAATTAAAGCTGCGAGGACGAGTCATGAGTCGGGCCTGGGTAGGTCAGTCGTTAGAACACTTGCCCGAAAAAGGTAAAGGTTCCGAGTTCCAGTCGCTGTCCAGCACACAGTTCAAATCTGCCAGGAAGTTTCATACCAGCGCACACATGTCTGGCTATGGGTGCATTTTTCACAAATACGTGATGGCACCTATGCGTATAAGGAGCAAATAGTGTCCTTTGGTATAGGCATTCATGCTGCATTCGCCTGGTTCCAAAGTTCATCTGTGGTGGTTGGCAATGGGTCATAGGGCTGTACCCGTCATTCCACCATATCCTACACATTTTCGATTGGCGACACGTCTGGTGTTCTGTCAGGCCATGGCAAAATGCTGACGTCCTGTGCCACCAAGAGGGTACATGTTCATGCAGCAGCATGTGGTCGTGCATTGTATTGCTGAAAAATGGCATCTGGTGTGTTATGCAGAAAGGGTATGGCTTGGGTCCCAGGACGTCATTTACGTAAGGCACACTGGTCACTGTGCCCTGGACACGCACCAACTATGATTTGCGGTTGTACCCAATAACACACCACACCATAAGACCTTGAGTTGACGCAGACCTTGAGTTGACGCTGCATATCTCGTGCGAATTCAGTCACTGTGATACCGCTCCCTCTGTCGACGGCGACCGAGAATGCGACCACCGTTTTCAAACTAACACAACCTGGACTCATCTGAATGCCACTCCTGTACCCAGTGACGTCTTTGAATACACCATTGCCGTGTAATATGTTTCTGCACATTCATCAAAGGCAGGCAGAGAAGTGGACGGCGGTGCGCACGTAACCCACGCCGTAATGAGCGGCGACGGACTGTCAGCCCTGATAGTGTACGATGTGTTCCACTGTTACCTCAAGAGTTGAGGAGGATGCAGTTCTCTCGTGTACTGCCATGCGGATGAGGTGTCGATCTTCTCAGGGGTGGTCGGCGGGGAGGGAACCGACCCACCTCATCGTGTTCTACGGCCTTCCGGAACCATTCTGCACACACCCGTTGCACTGCGAAACACTTCGTCCTACACGAGCAGCAATTTCCTGAATAGATGCATGATATTCTCTCATGCCAATAATGAGCCCTCTATTAAACTCACTGCACGTCTGCTCAAATGGCTCTGAGCACTATGGGACTTAATATCTGTGGTCATCAGTCCCCTAGAACTTAGAACGACTTAAACCCAACTAACCTAAGGACATCACACACATACATGCCCGAGGCAGGATTCGAACCTGCGACCGTAGCAGTCGCGCGGTTCCGGACTGAAGCGTCTAAAACCGCTAGACCACCGCGACCGACGTACGTCTGCTCCAGTCAAACTGATCCATTACCTTCGGTTTATTGCGACGACGAGAGCCGCTGGCACATTTTACTCGTAGGTGGTGGTGCGTTGCGATATCGATATTGACCATGAGCCCCCATGAAGACGGTTCAAAAACTACTCATTTCTGCAGAACATACCAATGTACACCTCCTGTGAATATGAATGTCGTATCACTAGTCGTTCAGGGTGCTCTGTTTTTTTTTTTCTGAACATGGGTGCATGTTACCTATAAGGTCAATAGTGTTAGAGTCGAACATTTCGCATATGAACAGCTCTACACTCCTGTAAAAAAAAACAAGGACGATTGCAGTATGCTTTCGATAAGAGGAAGAAGTAAAAAAGATTAGATCTGCTCAACTGAGCTGGCCGGTGTGGCGGAGCGGTTCTAGGCGCTTCAGTCTGGAACCGCGCGGCCTCTACGGTCGCAGATTCGAATCTTGCCTCGGGCATCAATTAACTCAAAAATCTTGCAACGACAAATCACCATAACCCAAGAGTAATTGAGACAATGTCAACATTAAGTAACTCGGAGCATTACGGACCATTTTAATAGCATCAAAAAAGAATTACACATGCTATTAATTAAACAGAGGCAGTATTTAGAGTTAATGGCAATGTGAGACCAGAGGACAAAATGTGTTGTTTAAGCCAGTTTCTATAATTTTAGTTGCTAGTGCTGATTTCGCACCATTCCTTACATTTGTCGGTACAATACTTAGGGATCTAAGTACAGTAACTTAATGAGAAATCACGGCAGGAAATAGTGTTTTGCAAGTTTGAGATGCTGATCATTCCTGTAAAAGTATGGTGAGAGTCCAGACTGTGTCCTTTGTTTATGTTGAGCAAAACGTTGGTGTTCCTACTGTGCATTGTAGTCTCCAGTCCGCGCGCGTGCTCTGCGTGCGTGTGTGTGTAAACTTTGACAAACTAGAGGAACAGCACTCCGTGTTGAGAACACATTTACAGACACTGCCTTTTTTAAAACATTTTTCCATGATCTTCATTGCGTATACCCATATATTTGCTCATATACTTTGCGTGTCTAATAACTGCACAAATTTTGCCTGAGTGGCACAGATACTGCACTATGACGAGAGGCGTGCCTACAGGTGGTTAGAGGTCCTCGCGGGGCGTGTCCCGGCGCCCCTCTGCGGCAGCCACGGCGCTGGCCGTGCAACGTCCCATGTCCGTCAGCAGGTCCTGCACCTCGAGGTCCAGCGGAGACCCGGCCGGCAGGCACTTCTGCACGAGCGCTTCCACTTGGTCCGCCACGGCGTCGGCATCTTCCGCGGCTGCCTCTTTCAGCTCTGCAGTGCGCGACAGCAGCTCTGGACCGAGCTCCACTAACAGCTGCGAGCGGCATTGAATCTGCAGCACACAGACCCACACAACAACGTGTAACTACTGCTGTTTTCTGATATATGTCAGAAATAGTCATCTGAGTTCGTCATATTATATATTCTGTACAAATGAAGACAGATACTTGGGGTGAACTGTAACGTACGCATAGGACTATTGTCTCCTACCTTCCAAACTTTACAGAAGCTCTCCTGCGAACCTTGCAGAACTAGCACTCCTGAAAGAAAGGATAGTGCGGAGACATGGCTTAGCCACAGCCTAAGGGATGTTTCCAGAATGAGATTTTCACTCTGCAGCGGAGTGTGTGAGGTACTGGCAGAAATAAAGCTGTGAGGACGGGGCGTGAGTCGTGCTTGGGTAGCTCAGTTGGTAGAGCACTTGCCCGCGAAAGGCAAAGGTCCCGAGTTCGAGTCTCGGTCCGGCCCACAGTTTTAATCTGCCAGGAAGTTTCAAGTTGTAACTTAATTGTGCCTGTTATAATGGAGAACGCAACACGTCTTTTGTTGCTGTGTCTCTGCCACCTTCTCTCGGCGCACATTACCTAGTGAAACAGCGAGCGGGCTATCACTCCCAGAGGGACCGCCACCGACAAGCACTTGAACCTAAACTTACAACAGGTGCCAAAGTAATCTTTTAGTTTCGATGCGTAAGTTTCTGTCTCCTTTCATGGGGGAGGTATAGTCTACTGGCGCTGGACATCAGAAGAAACACTTTAACTTAGGCGTATATTTTAATGTTGAAAATGGAGTGACACATAAAAAAGCGCGTAAATTTAATGATAGGATCATTCAAGGGATGAGCAGAATCCTTTAAACCAATGGCAGAAATGTAACGTGAAATCCACCACTACTCCAGCACAATAATAATAATAATAAACTGTCGTCGATATGAAAGTAACAAGTGATATAGCAAAAATGAGTAAATATGAACAAACAAACAAACAAACACGGCAGTTAAAATAAGAAAATGAGTCACAGGTGAATTACGCTCTACTCACAGCAACGGAAGGGAGCTGCAACTACTTTAGGGTTTGAATAAGAAACTAGAATCACAGAATTATATCGTAACTAAAGCAGAAAAGAGTGCCACGGTAGTCATAATAGATCGCACCTCGGCAAGAACAGTGACACAATTGAAAAATACGATACTTGAGAAAATTCGACTTCAAGAATTAAGTCTATAAAATGTAGTGAAATTGTGTGAGCTTCCTTTAAAGTTGGAGTAAGTATTGTTGACACTAAATTTCATCATATTTTTCGCTGAGACACTTCACACGTATTTTTCAGAGATAAAAAAAGGCGTTTTGGAGGGGCACATTGGTGTTATTCCTGGTGCCATGTTGCGGGGACCCATTGGGTATGACGTCAGGTCTCGGCTGGCAGTGATTGACGCAGCTCTGACGGCACTGTGATACTTCACAAATATCCTGCATCCTCATGCGTTACGTCTTACGTAGCAGTATTTTGGTGCCATTTTTCAACAAGATAATGCTCGTCCACAAACGCTAGGTGTCTCTCTGAACTGTATGCATGATGTTGTTGTAATCCTGTAGCCAACAAGGTCGTCAGATCTGTTCCCGATAAAACATGTGTGAAACCTTCTCGGACGTCAACTCCATCCCATTGGCAGTATCCAGAATATAAAGCATCACTTACAACAGTTGTGGGCTAGCTTGACTAAGAAGGGAATGCAACGGCCTTGCGACACCCTTTCCAACCAGGCAAGTATATGCTTCGAGGCCAGAGGAGGTGTAACGTCATTCTGATAATCAATCTGCCAACTTCTTTGTAAATTTGCTAATCACTGAAATAGTGTCACATACTCTCACAGCCGGTGGGGTTTGATTTCCTTTTCTTCTACCCTTTTGGGTACTTCACTTTTCTTGTCAAGCGGTGTAATTCTGTTAGTTTTAGTGTGTACTGGCGGAAGATAAGATGGAGACAAATTGTAGGGTAACAGTGGTAGTGAATGGTGAAGTACGGTAGTTGATGCAGTCTTAATTAACAATAGAAAGTTATGGTGAGGGAAAATAGAAATCTGTTAGCTATATTAGTGCATTTTCTATTTATCATTAAATGCCACAATACAGGAAAAACTGTCTGATGACGGTAATATTTTGAGTACGAATGAACACAACTTGTGTTTAAATTGTAGGTAACAGGCTACAGCGTAATAAATAAGTAAATAAATACATAAATTTGCCTCAAACACAAGTCGCACCAGCTACCACTGAACAACGTGGATTATTCAAGGACTCGAAACTGGAATGTTGCCTTCCACAGGAACTCCTCTTACCAACTGAGCTATTTAGGCACGATGCACGTCCAGCTCTCAGAACTTGACTCTCCTGCCTTCCAAACTTCAAGGCAGCTCTCCTGCATACCTTGCTGGACTACCACTGCTGAAAGAAAGAAGAGACGTTCTGGAGGAAGTCACGTTGTGAGGATGGTCCGTGAGCTGTGCCTGGATACCTCAGTCGGTGTGAGTTTGGGTCGTGAAAGGCAACGTTCCAAGTTTGAGTTCCGGTCCAGCATATAGCTATAATTTGCCAGGAAGTTTCAGAACATGCACGGTCTGCTGCAGAGTGGAAGATTGCTTCTGGATGCAGGATAACCATTTCGGGTGCTACGTAACACCATTGGATGAGTGTTATAACAGCTACTCATATGACTCGTTAGACATGGTGCTTACCTTGACGAGCGTGTCGTCTAGTTTGGAGCAGCTTTTGGCATCCGCGATGAGTCCCCGGGCCGTGCCGTTGAGTTCCTTGATGGCAGCCAGCAGCCTTACGCCACCCATCAGGCAGCTAAGGGTTTCGCTGCCCAGCACAGCCTCCAGTTCTGCCAGGTGCTCACGTTCCTCCACCAGGCACGACGTGAAGTTCGTAGCTGTCTGCAAACAGCCGCGTCCCAAGGTTCGAGAAGTAGCAGGAAATTAACAGCTTGTAAGCCCCTTATGCATTATTTCCCTTATGGTTCATTTACATTTAGGTATTGGACTGATTGATGAGTAGCAGTTCTCATCTATAAACTGCACTTGAATCAATTAATTCCAGAACAGCACACATTCACCATATTTACTTCTGAGAAAATCAATAATTTTTGTATACCTCTGAAAATATTTAGTTTATTACACCGATATTTTGTGTGCGGCTAGGTAACGTATGTGTATATAACCTTGTTTAATATAAGTGAAGTCAGATGAAACATTTAAGTACAAAAACATAAAAAGTCTGGTTTTGGTGCTGATTCTGGAAGTCACAGCCCAAATTAAGTTATCTAGGAAAAAATAAAATTTATTGTGAATTAAATGTGTGTACAATAGCGTGAATAATACATTCGCCATTCTAATCTGAGTCCCTGACTTCAGGCTTCACTTCCTGAATCAGCATGTTTCTTCTTTTGCGTTTCACATTCCTGCATCAGTTCTTAAGAATTCCCAGTGTCTACCTTAGGAGCTTTTATTGCTATGTCATCTTCATAAGTACAACAGATAAACATCCGATGATTAAGAATCTGTTTCTGTCAGAACTGAAATGAATCAGTGACCAGGCCACTAGCGGTATTGCTTACCATCACACAGTGCTTACGGCGCTCGATGATTTCACACGTCCCCGCTTTCGACTTCCATTGACGGTGACCAATATTTTATACAGGGTGATTCGGCAACCCCTACCCATGAGTTTTATGCAACTTGCAAGGCCTTCAAATACCACATGCAAGATTTTCATGTTTTCTTCAGCTTAGCGCAACCTATTGGTCCTACAGAAAAAAATGAACGGGACCATTTTGTAGGAAATTGGATGTAGCGAAGTGTTGTGTTGGATACGTTATCGCTAGAGGATGTAGTTTTCTAATTATTCAAGAAAAGAATACAGAAGTTACCTCCAAACCCGTGTTTCTTTAATAACTCAAAAACCATGGTTTCCAACAAAAACGCATCCTAAAATAAAATTTAACTACATCAAATTTTCTACATAAACTTCCTGTTTATTTTTTCTGTACAACATACCCATGACCAAATCGAAGGAGAATGAAAATTTGTATAATAATGAGGAGGGAAATGTCTACTTTGAAAAAAGAAAAAGAAGAAAAGGGAACTGCTTCTTCCATACATTCATTAGCTAGTGTTTTAATTTAACTCTTCAAACAGAGTGTTTCAGCAACTTTATACAGACCACAACCAGCTGCCTACATACTTGCAAACATAAACACAATATTTATTCTTGAGTACCCTTGAGTACACTGCACATAGAATGGCTACTACATTCTTTTATTTCAACTTTAAATATGTGGATATTTTCAGTTTCTTGTCATAAGCCAATACATAACCAATTATAACGTTTTGCACCAGAATAAATAAGCTCCATTCTGAAAACTAGAGATTTATATTTAATCTATATCAAAATTATATTTAATTCTAATATTGTGTTAGTGAATTTATGAATTCACCCTAAATTCACTTTTATCATCAACCAGAAATACCAGTATGGAGCATATGACTGACATGTAAGTATATGAAATCTTAGCTCCCTGAAGAGGCTTCTTCAAGATATTTACTTGTCAACTTGACAAAATGTTCTTATTTCAACTTCTGTAGCAATCATATTTTTTTTTTTTTTTCATTTAAACTTCAACAAGTTGCAGATTATACCATAGGACAGAACTGAGTCAGACAAGTGCGTGCAATGTAGTTGTAGTTGCAAATATGGAAAAACATTAGCTGTATAATGGAGTGACAATAAAAAATTTTTTTGTGCTGGACCTAGAATTGTGACAGATTTCTGGCTTATTGATAGCTGTCAGTTTACCATTAGCTACCTGTGTATTCTCCATGTATGTCGCCAACCTGCACTTGTACATCTGTTATGTATATTCCCGTACAGGAGAGATATTTTAATTGAAAGTCACTAGCCCAGTATTGGTGGATAAATAAAATACTGCAGTGGCTTTGTTGTTCTGAAGTACAATGCAATGTTCCTTTAGATGTGCATCCATGTGGAAAGGAACGGGCACACATTGGACAACCGTCAACTATATAACTGAATGACAATAATGAAAATTTGTGCTGGACCAGGACTCAAATGCGGATTTCCCACTTATCGCGAGTGGTCACCTTACCATTAGGCTATCTGAGCCAGACCCAAATTTCCGTATGTTGTCAATCATGCGTCTGTAACCAGCATTCATATGTTAATTATGTATATTGCCATACAAGAGTGACATTTTTAATTGAAAGACACTTGCTAATTGTTGGTGGATAGTTATAGTATTGCAGTGCCTGTGTTGTTCATAATTATGATGCAATGTTCCTGAAATTGGAATGATCACATAGATAATATTTTGAGGGAGGCAAACCAAAGACTTAATTTTACTGGCAGAGAACTTAGAAGATGCAACAGGTCTACTAAGGAGATTGCCTACATTATAATTGTCCATCCTGTGCTAGGGTATGACTGTGCAGTATGGTACCCTTACCAGATGAGATTGACAGAGGACATTGAAAAAGCTCAGAGAGGGGCAGCTCATTTGGTATTATCAAAAAATAGGGGAGAGAGAGATGGACATGTTACATGACTGATGATGCCAGCCATTAAAACAATACTGTTTTTCAGGGCGGTGATATCTTTTCAGCAAAGTCCATTTTTCCCATTCACTGTTACAGAGTGGAACGGTAGAGGAATAGTACAAGTGTTTTGATGAACCCTCTGCCAGGCACTTAAAGGTGACTTACAGAGCATTCGTGCAGGTGTAGCTCAAGGTGACACTACCTCAGAGGTGCAATGAGATTTATTGTTACTTCAACTGATGTTGCTAAATAAAATGATGTACTATCGTGTAGGAGATGTGATGAGATGAACGAAAATTTTGTCATACTCCCGTGTCATCTCTCACTACAGGACCGATACATAGAGCTATCATCACTATCTGACTGCGTATGGGCTATTCTGATGTTGTGGTAGATAATTGCAGGTGGCCTTGTGATTGCGATTGAGTATGGAAACATAATAGCAGTGAGAGTCTTACTGTGAATGGTGTTTTGCACTATCGTCAATATCTTGGCTATTTGTGTGTCAAGTCATGGCAATACAACTGTTGTGCAAATCTTATGGACAAAAAGTTCATAATTTTCACAAGATGTGTCTCTGCCAAGTAACATGGTTCAATGAAATGTGGGCCATTCATAGAAAGAATTGCTACAGTGTATTAGAGAAGGTTACTGAAAGAAGTGCACAATGAGAACAGAAATAACTTCATTCAAAGTCGAATTACACTAAAGTGTCCGCATTTCATGATGGTCCCCTGGTATTACAAATGGCGGGACATGGGTCTTAACGGAATGTGTGATCACCACTGATGACAGTGCATGCTCTATTGCGTCCTCCTATGCTGACCATACGTTTGGTAAAAAGTTCTTGTGGCAGTGCATTTGATTCATCTACCAGCAGGACTGACAGCTGTTGGATGGTCATTGGTGAATGTGGATCTGCTGAAATATGTTTTCCTACTGGATCTCACACGTGCTCGATGAAATTTACGTCACGGGACAGGCCAGCCCATTTGCCAAATATCCTCCTACTCCAAGAGCACCTCCAACAGAGCTGTTCGATGCGGCTGGACATTATTACTCATCAGGAGCCCTGTACGAAACTTAAGTGCTTTCATAGTTTTAAATAATGACAGTATTTGGGATAAGAATGTAGTTGGGATACAGATGGTTTGTGAACTGATAAAAATTCTTTAAAAATAAACCAAAAAAGTGAAATAATAATCATAAATTTATGACGCACACTTTTCTATATATTTCCACACAGAAAATTTGAACGAAATTGTTTCCAGAGTTTTAGTATATCTAATTGTAAATCATATATTGTATAAGAATTTGAGCTTCATGAACTTTTTATTTTTCATTTTCCTTAAGGGATAAGAAAATGTTGGTTGATTTATTTTGTCCTGAAATGGCTACATGCGACTGCCTGTAAGTAAAGAATGGATATGGTAAATACGATTTGAAACTTTGTCCCCATAACTTGCTTATAGTGACAGCAAATGCAATTTTAATTCACTTCTTACCTGGTATTCACTAAGACCTCAATAAATTCTAACTGTATTTCAGGATTCTGATTGCATTTCGTACTTCATGTAAGCACGTTAGGCCATAGCAGCAATACGTAAATCATAATTTATGTTGGCAGTGACTAATATTTTTGTCATTTCGAAAGGCATATTCGTATAGGAATGCCAACCTGTACAACGGGCAGAGATAATGGACTACTGCAGTGGTCACCGTTATAGTCTATGACACTGATGTATACAAATTATCCAGTTAATAAGACATAATTTGTAATAAGATAGGGCATGGGTGTGTGTGATGTCCTTAGATTAGTTAGGTTTAAGTAGTTCTAAGTTCTAGGGGACTTATGACCTAAGATGTTGAGTCCCATAGTGCTCAGTGCCATTTGAACCATTTTTTTTTTTTTTTGTAATAAGATAAAATGAAAAGTGAGTCTCTTGTTCGTGAGTAAGAGGTTAGCTTCACAAACTACAGGTATGATGCCGGACATCTATGATGCCCTTTTGCCTACGATAGTTCAAAATTTTCGACAAATAGTAAGTCTTAGCACAAAACCGGTATGCAGTATGAGAAACGATTAAAAATTTTCTAATGATGCCTCATTCATCTCTGTACGATTAGCATGTCTTGAAGAAAAGGGATGTTGACTTGAGAAGTAATATATATGAATAAAACTGAAGCCAGTGCCGAATGCGCCTCTGGAAAGACAAACGTGGGGAACAAGTAAATATCACAATAACATTATGCCTTTGCCCACCATTAACACCTGCATCATGAAAACAATCATGTTAGACAATGTTCTAGGATGCATTAGCTATTACCACCTCTCACCACTTGGGGGAAGATTCAACTTCCCAGAAATAGTGTTTTGGTACAGCAGTGGATATCTACTATGTGATGTGCAATACCTGACATGTATTTACATTTCCCTAAAAGCTAAAAGTATCATTTTGCTACAATGGAAGAGTAAAAATAATGTGTTTCACTTTCTGACTTTCAGTAATAGAAAAAGATCAAAAAATGTTGTGTGAAAGAGCTGTTGGCTGTGGCCCAGCTCAAACACTGTGCTCTAGAGTTTGCCTATGTCACACCAGACTCTGGCCACCAATTGTGGAAGTCAGCTGATAGGGACCGATGGCCAGTCATGTGACTGTGACACGTCATTTACTGAACCAATGATGTATGCTGGTGCACTCGCTCTGCCAAGCATGAAATTATTTCCTTTTTATTTTGACTTTTCATGTGAAATATCTGTGATGAAGCGAATGAATACAGTGTGGTAACTTAACTGGTGTGGCCTTTCTCAGGCAGAATATGTCAAGAGGGATGTTTAAGTGTTAAGATTTCCATGGGAAAAAAGTCAGGATTATTAGTTTGTAGCTGTGTCTGTGATGACCACAGATAAATTCTTCTCTATTATAAGTTTCTTTTCTCAGGCATTATCTCTCAATCTAGGACTGTTATACTCTGAAGATGGCTTCGAAAACATGAAGCTCTGGAAACTTTGTCTGTATTGAGAGTTCTGCCATGAAGAAATTGTGAGGTTGATGACGCATAACATACATTGCTACAGATAGGCTAAGTGGTTGGCAGTGAACGCCTTCAAGAATGCTGTTAAATTTCTGATGGAACAAGATGCTGAATGAAAGTGAATAAGCCAATGCATGTATCGTCGTGTAACTAATGCTCCAGTACAAAGCTAAAACAGATGCCCTACACTGATCTCAGTGAAGGTTGTTACGCGAACTATTAAACAATGATAAGTTACTCTCAATGAGTATTCTCATGTTGCTCAAATAATTTGTTTATTGTAAACAAAAATCAGTTTTAAATGCCAGGTAAACATTTCTGACTGTACTGATGTTAGCCTCACAATGATGTAATGTTTCTGTTGTGGTAACAGCAGAGCCACAGCGTCTCCAGCCAATAGGTGATGTCTTCTCTGTGCCCGTGACGTCAGCACGTGGTGCTCATAGTGTGTTGGCTGCGCTTATAGTATGCGGATGCCCACCACAATAGAAAAAGAAAACATCGTCGATGATTAGCTGCTGTTCTCATTGCCTGGAAGGTGGGTGTGCACCCTGATACTAATGACTTTGTCGCTGCTGGCTGACCTGTCACAGGGGACATTAGGAGTGTCCAAGACAACCGAGCACACCTGTGGACAACAAAGACACTGATTTAAGTGCTGGTGCCTATGCCACATAAGAGAAATGTCAAATTTCAAGTTTTATGCCAAAACACATAGACCTTACACATAAAGAGTAGAGGGAGGTGCATATCACAAGGAACAGTTCATCAAAAGGAGTCAGTTTCCAAGTATGAAACAAATTTTATACCGGAAACAATTATAACATTTTAGAAGTTTCGCCTCTTTAGCTGTTACCACAGATTTCAAACGTATAAGCTACAGTTTCTACATTTTATAGTTATATTAGGGGCATCCTCACATTTTAATCTTGTCATGTGGCTTTATGGTTAATGATACTTTGACATAGGTAATGATATAAATTAATTTTTGCCTAGTGAAGTTACTAGTGCCTATATTTTGTTAATTTTTGTTTGTTTCATTGTGCTCATAATGTTTGTTACTGTTTATACCATTAAGTTGCACCATAACATCCAAGAGTGTGACACTAGCTATGGATGAAACTGGCTAATCGCTTAACATCTTTCAGTACAATCTTCTCGTACTTCCAGCCATGTCAAGAAGTCATACTTCCATGTGTTTCTGGACAAGCTGCTATTAGCCCACTGTGAAGCAGTAACTGACTGTTGCCTGGTTGCTGTCCTCATCTTTACTTAGCCATGGAACCAGCTGCGGCTAAGGCCATCCACATAAGACTTTGAGGATATAGCCTTGGATACAACTCGCAGAAAGTCAAGTTGCTCTTACTACCTTTTCTACAACTCATTTGCTGTCTGTTTCTTTTACAGCAGAGCAATTCAAAGATGATGTCTTTAGACAGATGAATGATGTAACTAAGTACTGTAATAATTTACAAATTATCGAGGTCCAATTTTTAAAAGAATATTGGTCTACAGCAATTCAGTGATAACTGCTCATACACTTCTGGATCGAAGACTAGTTCAACCTGTCCAGGGCACAATGAAGGCAATCTGTAAGTACTGATGTGGGGTGGCTGTACAGTTGTTGTTGTGGGTATAAAACTTTTGTTACCATTCTGTGTTTGGTGAGAACTTGTAGCACCACTCCATGACAATTACGAGAATTATGAACGTTTTCTTGAAAGAGTCTAATATTCTCATGGCCCTTACAGTACAGTGCAAAATATAACACAGGAGCTGTGGGAAGGTGGAAGACTCGTGCCACTTATGATGGTGTGCACGGCAGGCAACAGAATTTCAATCATTCTGATGACCAATTTTAAGTAGAAAACTGGCAAATAATAGTGAGGAACATAAATAAAGTGTATATAGCAGCTGCCACAGGTGACCTTGGTGGAGAGGAGGTGCACTCAGTGGGGGAACAAGATTGCTGAATAGCTTGGTTGGGCAGCTGATGGGAAGTTCTATTGAACTTTGTAAGAATGGAGACACTAATGAGTGGGGGAGACATTCCTGCGCCACTGAGTGTATGTGAAGAGTCACCTGACTTGCACCCCAGTTATTATTATGACATAACTGACGGATTAAATGCTACTGGTACTATTGGGATAGTGTGACAGTTTGACAAAAAGCAACTGACTGGAACAGGAACAATAAGAAGTAAAAATTCGTTGATGTGGCAAGTGTGAGGACTTCAGGCTCCAGAACAGTATATGAAAGACTGCAAGGAAGCAAGCACTTCTGAACTGCAAGGGAGAGAATTCAAACAAGAATGTTCATTACAAAACACAGTAGTGCCTCTGGACAGCACTAATATGATTTATAAATTCGTATTTGATGGAGATGCCAAATATGACTGCCATCAAGGTTGGACAGCACTCATGCAGTGTGCTTTTAGACTCCCACACTCAATGGTGAATAGGAAGAGCAAAGATAGAAATTCGATGCCTGTGACTGAGTTGGGTAAAAACAAGGCAAAATAAAAGAGTTGTTTTGTGGGGGAGAGCTGGTGCCCATTTCAGCTGATGTCAATCCGATTGTAAAAGTAGCAGTAGGTGGCTTAGAAAGTGAGGTACTGGTTGACAGCTGTTCACAGATTTCAGTGACTTCACCTAGCAAAATGAACACAGTACTACTGCTGACCTATAACGTTAAAATTTTTGGTGCTACAGAGATGGTGTCCAAAACAATCCAACATGAAGTCAAACTACTCTTGCAGTTCAAAGTTGTGGTCACAGAATTGCACACGTTAGAGAATTCAGAAACTGTGTTAACATGATCATAGGTATCAATTCTTTAATATAAATTGTTGTGATGTAAATGTCGAGCAGTGTTGTATAATAATGTACATGCAGTTCTAATGTTGGTAATACGCACCTGTGTGTGGTTTTTCTGTATATTGTTGTTCTTGTTGTACGTACTTTGTGTTGAACCGGTACCTAATAAACCATGTGTATTTCCAAATATGCAAATATTTATTTTTCTAAGAAAATCTCAGCAGGTTATGGGCCCAGGTGTGTGTTAAAAGGACACTTGTACAAAAATAATAACGTAGCGCTATGCAAAAGGTTTTTAAAGTTATCTCCAAGAAGACGTTTTTGAAGTTGTTAATTCCATGCAACCACGATGGATTCAAGGAGAATTATCAACATCGGAGTTGTGGAAGACAAAACAAATTGGAACATTTGGAAATACAAAATAAGTATTTGTCTATGAGGAATTCCTGGTGCACTTGATCTTGTGGAAGGCAGTTTAGTGAAACCTAGTATTATTTCTGAAAGTGCTACCGATGAACAAAGGGCGATCTATAAAAGTGCTTTAGAAGCTTTTAACAAAGCAGACAGCCACTCTCTACTTGTTTTGACTACAAATATGTTGGAAGAAACTTAGCAGAAAATAATGCATCTAAATACAGTGTATGAAGTGTGGACAGAATCACACAAAATATTTGATGGTGTCTCTGAAGACAAAGTTTACAACCTTTGTTTGGAGTTCTTTAGTTACAAAAAGGCTCCTGAAGATGATATTGTGACACATATTTCCTAACAGAAATATTTGTGGAGTGAAATGAAACCAGAAATGACCAAAGACATCGTAAATAATTCAGAAATGCCTGATTTGTTTTTGATTTGTAAAATATAAGGTACACTACCAGAAGACTATTTTTTGTTTAAATCTAGTTGGATGCTAACATCTAGAGATGACAGAACAGTTGATAATTTAACAAATAAATTGTGTGCATATGAAAAAGCTCTGAGTACAAAGGAGGGTGATTTTAGTAAACAAGAAGCCCTCACTACAGACTCATCAAGGCTGTCATTTCAGCAAGTAAATCCAACAGAGAAAAAGAAGAAAAATAAATTAATATGTAATTACTGCAAGAAACCTAACCATACAATTAAAGTGTGCAGAAAGTGGGCAACGGATGGCAAACCTCCAAAACCAGCTACCACAGATACAAATATGCTACTTCTTGCTATGACATCTTCTGTGATGAACTCTGAATGTAGAAATGATGACTGGTATATAGACAATGGTGCAACAAGTCATATTACAAATGACAGGAATTGTTTCAAAACATTTCAGCGTTTTCTAACAAAACAGTCAGTTACTACAGCTAATGGTGACATAATTGAAGCAATTGGAAAAAGGTTCAATAGACCTTGAAGCAGCAGTTGGAGGAAAATGGAACAGAATTACCTTGACAGATGTATGGTATGTACCTCAGATTCACAACAATCTATTCTCTGTTCTTGCAGTAAAGGATAAACATCCAGAAAGTAAATTCACATCAACTGCAGAAATTTGTCATCTTAAGATTAATAATGTTACTAGATTGGCAGTTGTCTGTGATTGCTTTGTAGGCCTTTTTAAACTTGCTGTAAGAAATGTGAAACCTAGCTCCCTCAGCGCAGTTAATACCACTAGCAGAGACAATACGTTGCAGCTTTATCATGAAACATTTGGAAACCAGAACAAGCCGCCATGTGAAGTCTGTACTTTGTAGTGAGTTAAATAATGAGGTGGAAATGGATAGTGAACTTTGTGAAGGCTGTATTTATGTCAAGGCTCTTCGTTTACCATTTGGTAACAGAAAGAGGACAGCAGAACCAGGTGAACTTATTCACGCTGATGTATGTGGTCCGTTTCAAGTACCTTCTGTGTCAGGGCACTGGTATTTTGTTCTTTTCAAAGATGATTGTACAAAGTTTACGGCAACATATTTCATACAAGAAAAGTTTGGAGTTGCAGAAAAGTTAAGGCAGTTCATAGCTGAAGCAAAAGCTGCTGGACATACCATCGAGGAACTTCTGAGTGATAATGGGAAAGAATTTGACAACAAACAAGCAAAAGAGATTCTTCACAAAGAGGGTGTAATTCAACGCCTCACAATGCCTTACACTCCAGAACAAAATGGGTGCAGTGAAAGAGAGAACTGCACAGTTGTGGAAACTGCCAGGGCCATAATGCATGCACATGCAAACATTCCACAGAAACTTTGGGCAGAGATGGTGAACACCACAACATACATTCTAAACCGAAAAGGGCCTTCTAGTATTCCAGGAACATATTCATATGAATTGTGGTATGGAAGGAAGCCTAGCCTGAAACATCTGCAGGTGATAGGCTCCACTTGCTATGCTCATATTCCAAAACAACAGAGGAGGAACATGGACCGAAAAGCACTGAAATGTGTCCTTATTGGATATGATCACAATGAGGGTTACATAATTTATTGTGGAGAGGTGTGCAAACTCATTAGGTCACGAGATGTCATCTTCGAGGAGAGGCCACTGAAGAGTGAGAAAAGTTCAACTCTTCCAGTGAATGTTTTCAGTCATCAGGATCCAGTACCTCAGACTGAAGACCAATGGTATTGATAGTGAGAGTGAAGAGGATGGCAGTTCCTTGGATGTAGATGAAGACCCTCAGGAGGAAGATCAGGAAGACACAAGTGCAGAAGCTTTACCACGTCTGTGTGATCGGTTTACCCTCAGACCTCCACAAAAGTTTAATGATTATGTAATGAACCTCTCAATATCTTTCCAAGAACCAGAAACAGACAGCGATGCCATGAAGTCTGTTCAAAACGATTTCTGGAAGGAAGTTATGGATCCTGAAATAAAAGCTCTTCAAGAAAATGGAACGAGGGATGTGGTTGACCTACCATATGCAAAGATGTCCATTCCCAATAGATCGGTGTATAAAGTCAAACAAATGCTGATGGCTCAGTCAATAAATTCAAGACAAGATTGGTGATTAAGGGTTATTCGCAGCAGAGAGGAGTTGACTATGAGCAGACATTTAGAGCACATTCAGAGCACTGCTAAGTGTTGCTGCAAGGGAGAGCATTTATATTGATTTAAAAGAAACCATTTATATGCAACAACCTCAAGGATGTGATGATGGGTCTGGGAGAGTATGTTGCTTGAAGAAAAGTCCATACAGACTGAAACAGGCTCTGCATTGCTGGAATTAGAAGTACAGTAATCATCTCACTAAACTGGGCTTTCTGAGGAGTGAAGCTGATCCATGTCTTTTTGTGAGACAGTAAGGCTGTAAGAAAATATTCCTTGTGCTTTATGTTGATGATGGTCTGATTGCAGCTCACAGTGAACAGGAATTTGAAGACATTGTCAGTGATTTAAGAGAAGAGTTTAAAATTACTTCAGTGCCTGCATCATTTTTCTTAGGTCTGGAAATTGACCAACAAGAACGTGGAACTGTATGTGTAAGTCAGACTCATTACACAGGAAAACACCAGAGCATTTCAACATGAAGAACTGCAAGGCTGTAACTACACCCATTATAAATGACAATGATACAGAAGAAAGTCCTTGCAACTCTGAATTTCCATACAGTCAAGCTGCTGGAGTACTGATGTTTCTGATGTGTGGGAGATGTCCTGACTTTGCATATGCTGTCAGTGTTGTATCATGAAATCAACAGATTGTGATGTGGTGAAAGTTAAAAGAATCTTACAATACCTGAGAGGCACAACAAATTATGGACTTTTATATAAAAACAATTCTAGGAAGTAGGTTTTAGAGTGTTCTAGTGATGCTGACCACATTGGTGGTGATCTTGGCTCTGGGCTCTCAACATCTGGTGTCCTTTGTCTGTACTCTGGGGTACCCATCACCTGGGTTAGTCAAAGGCAATCTTCTGCTGCCATATCCGCAACTGAAGCTGAGGTTGTGGCTGCCAGTGAAGCTGCTCAGGAAATTGTCTGGATCAAGAAGCTTCTGACAGAATTGGACCAATTGGAGGCAACACCAGTTCTGGAGGTTGACAATGAAGCTGCTATCTGGCTTGCCCAGAATCCCAAGTTTCACTGAAGAACGAAGCATATTCATATAAGGCATTTCTTTGTTTGTGAACTATTTAGTGCTTATGAAATCATAGTTGCAAAAGTAGATACTGTAGAACAACTTGCTGATATACTAAAAAAGCCTCTGTTTTCGATTAGATATCAGTATTTATGTAATAAGATTAGACTTTGCAAGTTATTAAATAAGGGAGAGTGTTAATGTATTTTACATCTTTGGTGTTCTTTAATAACTAAAGTCAGTATTTCATGTTCAGTGGTTAGTAATATGCACCTGTGTGTGGTTTCTCTGTATGTTGTTGTTGTTGTTGTACGTGCTTTGTGTTGAACCAGTAACTAATAAACCATGTGTATTTCCAAGTATGCAAATATTCGTTTTCTAACAAAATATCAGCATGCAGGAAAAGGCAGTCATCAGATCAGCGTAGTTAAACACTGTCAGAGTGAGCTAGAACTTGGACGGTCTGTTGAGCGCTGTTGGTAAGTGGGGTGTACTCAGCCCTTGTGAGGCAAACTGAGGAGCTACTTGTTGGAGAAGTAGCAGCTCCGGTCATGTAAACTGACTAACGGTCAGGAGTGCGATGTGCTGACCACATGCTCCTCCACATCCATATTCATTGATGCCTGTGGGCTGAGGATGACAAGGCGCCCATTTTGGTACCACTAGAACTTCATAGCACCTGTTCATGCTGAGTTTACTTAGGAAAAGGCAGTAGTAACACAATTTTTTTAGTAAAAGGAGCCATTTCTGGGAAATTTTGAACTTCCAAGTAGGACCAAAGGTTGTACCGAAAAAGAAGTATGAAATATAAGTTATATAAGTTTATATTGTTTTGGAGTTCAAAGGGAAGCAGAAAAAGGATGTAAGAGTTATCCTCTGGAAGGAGGACCAGAAACAGATCCCTGGAAAGTTGATGAAGGGATGGTGGATGAGGCACATTAAAAAGGGTATGAGGATTCCTGCTCTATGGGAAACTTCACAGTGAGGCGACTGTGCGTACTTGAGCTGGGTAGAACAATGCATTCTTTCCTTCTTCTATTCTCTTCCTCTTTTGTTTAATATATTGTTGATAATCTTCAGTATGTGCATATAGACAATTGAAGTGGGGAAGTCATTAAAATGGCAAGAGAATATGTGAAGTAAGTAAATGGTTGGATACAGGATGTCATGAAGATATCATGATAAATGTAAAATCCCAAAAGTAGAACAGTGTGAATAGAGTTTTGAAATACAGAGAAAATAACAAGGGGGACATGAAGTGAAAACAAGACAAAATTCTGGGTAAATCACAACATTGGAAGTAACACTCTGATATACAAGTATGAACAGTGTTTTTATGGTTTAAGTAAAATAGGTTACAAGAGGAATAAATATAATACAAATGTTACTTGGAACTAAAGTAACAGTGCGGAATGTGTAATATATACGATTGCAAGGATCTGATGTTAAGAAGATGAGTGATTTGTGTCACAGACAGGTGTGTGACCTGTATATTTTATGTGATTGGCTAAGGAAATAAGAGACTGAGCAGTGTGGAGCACCAGAATAGGTGGACTCAGGAGTGTAAATATAAAAAGAGCTAGTGATTGAGTAAATGTAGCAAATGCATACAAGAAAGTATCATTTTCAGTCTATGAAAAACAAAAAAGTACATTAATGGACAGGGAAAAAAGTCTATGGAGTCATGAGTGGTATTCCTTGGACAGAGTAAATCATAATGAGCAATAATGGTAAGCTTCCATCACTAAAGTCATGACTAAAATTATTCTGAAAGTATTTGGAAAATGCAGCATAACAAATTAATCTGTGTGTAGTTAGAAAACAACCTTTGTTACATGGTGTGGAAAATGGTACCATTCAGGTGTCATTGTGAGGCTTATATTCTGAGATATATGAACCTAGCTCACATCTTGAGAAAGAGGGCTCTGGAGTAGCAATTGAAGTGGACCATGGTGTTGATGAGAAAGAAGGTGTCATGGCAGACATGGCGGACAGCAATACTCTCTTTTGTCCCATGCCTAGGGTTACATCTCAAGGTGGAGGATCATAATCACTTACCTCATATCTTATAGGTTAATACACCAGCACTAGCATGTGAAACTGTGTGGTGAAGTTAGATGCGAAGTGTTAAGTGGTACGACAAAGTAACTGTGATAACACTACATACATAGCATAAAGAGATACTCTTACTGAAATATGTTGTATTGGAATTAACTGGTGTTTCTATCAGTGCATGTTTTCTTAAAATATATGGTGTTAAATGTTGGGGGTGTTCTAAAAACTGGTAAGACTTGGTAAAGGAAATGAAAATGCCAGAATTGAAGGCTGTGAACAGTTGGGGCCAGGAGAAAATGTGAGAAAGTAAAATATACCTACATGATGTAGAAATAAAGGAAAGAGAAGTTTATCATGTACCGATATTCAGAGCTCATGGAAGTTTCAAAAACAATGTGAGAAGATTGAGACATGGCAGTGGTAGATTCTTCCACTTTGCATGCTCAGCAAACTCATAGCTAATCTCTTGATAAATTAAAATAATGAAGGAAAGTGATAAGTATATGCAGTCACAGGATGATGGACATACAATTTGATTACAGTAAGTTTTGTGAAAACATGCTTTGTGATTTGAGAGTTAGATCTCAAGATATATCAGTTTCAACTAAGCACTGACATTAGAATTTGTAGGACCACCTGAAGGCAAGAAGCTATCATTGTTGCATAGGGAGGAAAGGGAGGGGGAAGGGGGGACAAGGGCACCACGTCATTAGGGCTGGCAGGAGAGCATAGTTGCTGAAAGTTTCTGGAGAGCTGACATAAGGTTTCGCTAAGGCACAAACAATTAGTAAGACTGAATTTCTGAGGACAGATATCCCTTGGAAATTAGTGAACAGATGAGTCCAAGGAAAGGACAATCAAGGAAAGAAAAATAGTACATCCGAAAAATGCATTTTACGACAGTAAAAATGAAACGAAAATTTTTCAGAGAGTTTTGCTAAAGAGTATCCACTGGAGAAAACAATATAGGACACTGCAGTTTTCATAGACAAATAACTGATAAAGTAGCTTGTCTGCTGTCACAGCAGCCTCATATGTTCTAAGTAAGACAGACAGGCCATTGAATGGAAGAAAATGTCTTGGGGCTCGGCTGATGTCGGACCTACTTCAGACTGTAATCTGCCTTGGTTACATCATCCACATAGGCAGTCTTTTTAGTTGCCGTTTCAATGTTTATTTTTCCTGGTGGCAATATCTACAGACTTAGATGGAGGTAGCTTAAGAGAACAAAGCATATGGGAGGCCATACATCATGACTCAACCAACTGTCGGTCAGTGGGTTGAGACCTTCATTGGTATACTGGCTCATTGTTGTAACAGGATGTTGACAATGGCCGTGTGGTTGAGTCCAGGTTGTTAGTGTGATTTTTGTTCTGAAGAAATCATGTGATTTATTAAAGGCAGAGTCCAAAATGTTCCTAAGAGCCACATGGCACAACATCAAAGGGATTTTAAGGTTATCTATGAGTATCTAAATACGACACAATGGGATTGTTTTGTATCCACATTAGTTTGTCTCCCAAACTCCCTGAATTCAGATAAGTACTGTTCTCAATTTTGCATAAATGTTGTGCATTCTTAATGTCAACGTCATTGGCAAGTAAGGGGCCTCAACAAAATAGTTGATTTTATCAGATAGTCTGTTCTTTCTGTGTTGGTACACTGACCCTTTTCCGAGTGTTATTGTAGTCATGCAAGATTCAGTGATGTGTGCAGACTGGAGTGCAGCATAAAAAGAACTGCCTCATAGGTACGGATTGTGTTGCTGGACTTAAGGCATGCAGTCTCTTAACGTAGGTCTATGATGAAATGAAATTCTGCACTCCTGTTAGATTGTCAGTTACCGTCACATGCAAGTTGTTCCATATTATGTTACCGTACTGTGTATTGTCTTGGTTGTTTCTCTCTGTGCAGTCCAGTGTACTTATTTGTATTAACATCAAATTGATAAAATATGTTCACAAAATAACTGAGAGAAGGTCAGTTTTTAGTTCTTAACAAGCATGAAACAAAAATTTGTTTAATTCACATACTGTGTAAATTCTCTTATGTCTGTAAATAAGTAAAAATCTGTTCTTATTTTTAAACACACCCAGTGTTACATTAAACTTGTTGAAACTGCTGAAATTTTCCTGTTTGTAAAAGCAAACTTCTTGAAAACTAGCAGTCATAAAGCTTTGGACAGCGGAAATGATAACAGTGGGATATGACAATGCCAAGCTCCAAATGGTGCGCTGGAGGCGATACCAGTGCAGCATGCTAGTTGTCAGCAGCCAACTGCTTTAAACTTGACCATATATGTCTTCTTGCCTCTATACACCCAAGATCCATATAGCATGTAGGAAGGTAGGAGATGAGGTACTGTTGGAAATGGACCTATGAGGGGCCATCATGAGTTGTGCTTGCATAGCTGAGTCAGTAGAGCACTTACCCACAAATGGCAAAAGTTCCAGGTTCACGTACTGGTCTGGCACACAGCCTTACTCCACAGGAACTCTCAGATCAGTTCTTGCTCTCCTGCACAGTGAGAATTCATTATGTCCTCTCCAAGGCAGGCCATTCTCACATGTGTCATAAGGCCTATAACATCTATCCCTCAAATAATAGTTACCAATAGGTGCTGACATAAAGAAGAAATTGGTGCAGGAACAGCTCTTCATTGTGTCATTGTGCCCCTCATCAATAGTACTCCATGTCCCAATATATGAGGTATATATTATACAACTGTATGTTTTAAATGTAATCTCACTGTGTCACTACATTTACACAATTAAGGTTGCTGGGAACAAAACATGAGACAAACCTGAGCAGTGTACAATAAAAGCATATGGGTGATACAGCAAGAATGCATTTATGCATGTTGACATCAGCAAATACTACAGGACAACTTTGGCAGTTTCTTTACAAGCCTTTAAGATTTTCCACAGTAGATGCATTAGCTTTGCTGTGAATGTATTTATTGTAGAACATTTGACAAAGGCAACTGGAACAGCATGCAAAAGAAAATACTCTGTAATGAGTCACTAGATACCAATGATTGCTTATATCAAAACCTTCACTGGATAAAACTCACTGATCTTTGGAAACTTGTCAGCATAGACAGTATTCAAACCACCTAATTGTGTTTCATTGGAGAGCTGGTCACAGAGGCCATGATAATAATTAAGAATCTATTCTCTGCAAAATGGGTTTTTATTATTTCAGAGCCTCATTGCTCACTATTTTTTTAATGAGACGGAAATTAGCATCATCAACAATTTTACGAACATTGGTTGTTTGATATTTATTAATGCACACCACTGCTGCATCTCTGAGGCTTTGCAGAAATGCAGTGTCTGCCATAGACAGAGGTCATATTGGATGTGGTATACAATGAAATTAGTTAAGGCTTTCACTTCTCTGAGAGACAGATGTGCTTGTCTTGCACTGAATGACTTTTGAAATTTCTTACATAGTTATGCATTCAGAGTTAGTGCCCTACACCGATGCTAACAGCATGCATCCCAGTAACAGCAATGCATTCATGTGTGAAGTCACATACAGTTGATAACGTATTAGTGTCATTTTGATCAGGGGCATGGAATTTGGGATTCTGGTCTGCTACTCATTTTGTTTACTTAGTAGCATTTCACTTGCAAGTGCTGGAATTTCCAACACTTAATGCAACATACAGAGCTGAGAGAGATCACGGAAAAACAATGTAGGATACACTAGATACTGAAGAAAGATACCTTGAAACAAAGGCACATGCTTTTACTTGAGGTTGACAGATGAAGTGAATGTGTCATTGCTTACTAGGCCATTCATTCTTTTCATTGTGTTTATACATGCTGTACTGAAATAAAACTTTCACAGTTGTGAAACAACTTGAGGTGCTCATAAACAACAAAAGTAGATGAGAAATTGACACTGCACACTTATTGAAAATTACCTATCAAACTATTAAGTTCTATTTGTGCTTGCACAGGTTAAGATGAACATTAAAGATTAGCTGGAAAGCTTCTACTTTATGGGAAGAAACCATTGTTAATACCACAGTTCTCTTATTACTGCTTCTTGCTTTGAATTTACAGAATTCTAGTTATAATTATCACAGAACAAGTCTGCTTTCAAGTAACACTTTTAATCACTTTTTCGCAGAAGAAGCTGACTTGCACTGTGGTGTAGTGGTTATTATACTAAACTATTGAATGGGGGGTGCTGAGTTCAAAACTCACCTGCAGTATACCATTTTAATTTCTATATTCAGTTTGAGTACATTCTAGAAGTATCCACAAATGTCAAGAATCATCGTACTGGAATGTTCTATATATGTGTGTGTGTGCGAGTGTATACCTGTCCCTTTTTCCCCCTAAGGTAAGTCTTTCCGCTCCCGGGATTGGAATGACTCCTTACCCTCTTCCTTAAAACCCACATCCTTTTGTCTTTCCCTCTCCTTCCCTTTTTCCTGATGAAGCAACCGTGGGTTGTGAAAGCTTGAATTTTGTGTGTGTGTTTGTGTTTGTTAGTGTCTCTATCAACATACCAATGCTTTCATTTGGTAAGTTACATTGTATGTGTTTTGGCCAAAGGCTCTGAGCTCTTGTACGCGCAAGTGCTGAATAAATCTTCTTTAAGTGAAGTAAGTGTCCATCATTCATCTAAGTACACTTTCTTCTACATGACATTATTCTGATGGAGATGCTGGGTATTGGAACTTGTGACGACACAGTTGCTCCCATCAGGCCACCACAGAGCCACCGTTAATGTGGCGAGAAACCTGAGCTTGGGCCATATTCAACAGATTGCAATCTACCGGAGACAGAAGAAGAAGAGGATATTACAATGACAGCGACTGTGTGCCACCACATGAGACATCCTTCTGGGTTCTCTGGTGATGATGGCCAAGATCCAAACAAGTGGCTGAAGGTATATGAGCGTTTGGCCAAATTTAACAAATGGGATAACATTGTGTGATTGGCTAACGTATTTTTCTACTTAGAGGGTACTGCCAAGCAGTGGTATGAGAACAACGAGGAGAAGTTAACAAGCTGCGAAGTATTCCGGGTGGAACTGCGCAAGTATTTCAGTGACACACAGTGACAGAAAGCCAAGGCTGATGATAAATTAAAATGCAGGGCACAGCATCCACAAGAAACTACTGCATCCTACATTCAAGACAGCTTCAAGCTGTGTAAAATAGTGGATCCTAGAATGAAGGAGGAAGATAAGGTTGCACATATCATGAAGGGTGTTGCTGAGGACATGTATCAAGCCCTACTCCTGAAGGAGGTTTCGACAGCAGACGACTTTATAAAATGGTGCCAGTATATTGAGACAATGCATCAAAAAAGAATTACATGCAAGAAGTTTGAACGGCCAGATTAGCACTGTAGACTATCAACCAATAAGCCAGAGAGCATACCATGTGTCAGCAACTGAACGTCAAATAATTTGCGATGAGATAGAGAAAATGACGAAAAACGACTTCATTCAACCTTCGCAGAGCCCATGGTCATCACCAGTGGCCCTTGTCAGGAAGAAGGATGGCAGTTGGTGCTTTTGTGTTGATTACAGGAAGCTTAATAAGATAACTAAAAAGAACGTTTACCCTCTTCCACAAATTGATGATACACTAGATGGTCTGAAGGAGGCTAAGTTTTTCTCAACCATGGACATGTACCCGAGATACTGGCATATTGAAGTAGATGAGGCTGATCATCAGAAAACTGCATTCATCACCCCTGAGGGCCTGTATGGGTTTAAGGTAATGCCATTTGGTTTGTGTAATGCACCAGCAACTTTTGAATGGATGATGGATAACCTTCTACGTTACCTGAAGTGGACGATTTGTCTTTGTTATTTAGATGACATTATAGTGTACTCAGAGACATGTGATGAACATATCAAAAGACTGAGGGCTGTTCGTAAGTGTCTCCAACAAGGCAGACTGAAAGTCTGTCTTTGGAGCAAAATAAATCAAAATACTTGGACACCTAGTGTCAAACTACGGTGTGTGGCCAGACCCAGAAAAGGTGAAATCTATAATGGAATTTCCTATTCCTAAAAGTATTAGAAATGTGGGAAGCTTCCTCATATTATATTCTTATTACCATTGTTTTATCAAAGACTTTTGTATCAAAGCCAGGCCACTCCATGAGTTGTTAAAAGCTGATGCTAAATTTATCTGGGGTGGTGCTCAACAAGATTCTTTCAATGTGCTGTGAAAAGCTCTGAAGACTGACCCTGTAATTGGTCTGTATGATGAGAGAGCACCTACAGAACTACACACAGATGCCAGCGGTTATGGGCTTGGTGTTGTTCTGGTGCAAATTTCGGATGGAAAAGAAAAGGTTATAGCCTATACTTCTAGGGCACTTACAAAAACTGAGAGAAACTACTCAACTACAGAAAGAGAATGACTTGCTGTGATCTGGGCCATGTGCAAATTTTGACAGTATCCCTATGGAAGGCCATTCACAGTTGTTACACACCATCATTCATTTTGTTGGTTGACAGAATCGAACAGGACGACTCGCCAGGTGGGCACCATGTTTTCAAGAGTATGACATTACCGTAGTGTACAAAAGTGGAAGAAAACACCAAGATGCAGACTGCCTCTCAAGAAACCCTGTGCAAGACCATCAAGGCTTGGTGAAGATAGTGACTGTCTCACTACACTTCAGGATCTCTCTGCTTAGCAGAAGGAGGACGCCAATATATCTCAAATTATGCTTGCCCTAAATCAATCAGAGGATGTGAAAGGACAATTTAAGGTAGTTAATGGATTACTTTGCAAGAAAAACTTTGATCCGTTTGGAAAGAGGTGGCTACCAGTGATTCCTGAACACATGTGCTCAGATGTTCTACAGAAATTCCATGACACACCTGAGGCTGGACATTTAGGATTTGTTAAGACATACGATAGAATCCGCAAGAGATTTTTCTGGCCAGGTTTATTTAGGAGTGTCCGTCACTATGTATCGTATTGCAGAGAGTGCCCGAGGAGAAAGGAAGTTCCTCAGAAACCATCTGGCCAACTCATACCAATTCCACCAGCCGAAACACCTTACCAGCATGTTGGGATTGACCTCCTTGGATGATTTCCAACGTCTGCTAGTGGAAATAGATGGATTATTGTTTGCACTGATTATCTGACACACTATAACATTACAAAAGCTGTGAAAACAGCTGAAGCATCCGAGGTAGCCAAATTCACTGTGGAAGACACTGTATTAAAACATGGTGACCCAAGGTCGTTAATTACAGATCGAGGGAAAGTTTTTCAATCGAATCTTGTGACAGAGATAAGCCATCAGTAACATTAATCATCACATGATGACTGCCTACCATCCGCAAACTAATGGGCTTACTGAATGCCTTAGTAAGACCTTGGACAACATGCTATCAATGTTTGTTAATGTTGAGCAGAGCAGCTGGGAGGGGGTGCTACCTTTCGTGATGTTTGCCTACAACACCGCAAAACAAGACACCACAGGATTTACGCCATTTTTCCTGGTGCATGGGCGTGAGGCGACTATGACAATGGACATTGTGTTTCCATTACATCTTATGGTGTGGACGATGACCACATCAGCCAGGTGTTAACCAGAGCTGAGGAAGCTTGGCAGTTAGCTCAACTCTGCATGTTGCAGGCTCAAGAAAATGATCGCTGAAGGTATGATGTGAGCTACCGCCCTGTTGTCTACTAGCCTGGTGACCTCGTTTGGATCTTCACTCTGGTTCAGAAGATTGGTCTCTCTGAGAAGCTCCTCAGGCCCTAATTTGGACCTTATAATGTTGTAAGATAGTTGTCTGATGTTACTTATGAAGTTGAAGATTTTGACCCCGTCGCGAGATTAAGAAAGATCAGAGATACGGTCCAGGCCCTTCAAATTCCTACAAGGATCATGCTACCCAGGGTAAATTCAAAGTTATGGTGACAGGCAACAAGCAGAAACATGATGAACAGCAGAGTGGCAAAAGAAGTTCTAAGAAGATCACCGCCAGGGTAAGCATCAGTCATCGAGGGTCAGGGTGTGCAGTATCGATGACTCGTTCCCGGACTAGGACAACGTAACACAGAGATGCAGTTCTCTTAAGGAGGGAGCAATATCACAGAACAAGCTGAGTAGTACTGTGGTGTAGTGGTTATGATACTAAACTGTTGAAAGGAGGGTGCTGAGTTCATAACTCATCTGGATTGTACCATTTTAATTTCTATATTCGGTTAGAGTACATTCTAGAAGTATCCACAAACGTCAAGTATCACTGTACTGGAATGTTCTGTAGTTGTACATATACTGTATGTGTTCTAGCTGGAGGCAGTCCTCTCCCCACTCTTATATGTAGAAGTGCTGAATAAACCTTCATTAAGTGAAGTTAGAGTTCATCATTCATCTAAGTACACCTTCTTCTATATGACAGTATTGTTCTGAACAGAAGTTTTTAATCTACACAGTGGCAATGAGTCACTCAGTGATTTGCACCCCATAAAATTACCAAATGTTAATAACCAGAAAGTCGAAACTGATAGTAAATAATGAATTATTTATCAGCAGCTATCAGCAGTTTTGTGAGTATAATTTTTTTCAAAGGCAGTGCAAAAGTTACAGTACAGCTGGTGTATGACTGCCACACTAGTGGCTCTGCGTCAGGTAGGATAAGGTATGCCTGGGAAGATAATGGGAAGTTATGTGCTAGGTAAGAACTTAGAACTGATCTTGCACCTGGGTTTTTTGAAGGAACAGAATCCATTTGGAGATGGGTTGTATTTAAAGTTGAATAATGATGGAGCAAGATATGTTTTAGCTGTGGTGGATGGTGGAATACCACTTTGGGAGGAGTGGGAAAGAATACAGGTAGAATGTATATCAATCCCGAAACCAAAGATGCACTTTTAATAATGTTAATTAACAACATATTTATATTTCAACAGTGCCAATGTCAGTTCCATGTTAAAATTAGGACGCAAAATAGAAATCTCACATTCAGTCTGTGTTGGGAAAAACCAAGTTACATCAACTGAATATTACAGCACCACACATTAGCATACGACCTGATACCAAATGTCTCACATCACTGTATACTTTACGTAAGTGTATTACAACAAATTATATCCATCATTGCAACAATAATGACACCTGTAGAGCTTTGATTAGCTAATTAAGTAACAGAGTGGTACTTTGAAAGTAATTTCTTGAGCAAATTTTAAACAAACAACATGGTTTCATATTTTGATACAACCTATTTATTTAATAAAGAAACAACTTAACAGTAATACCAAGTAATGTATTTGAATCTTAAGGAAATGTTAACTACAACATCTGAACTTTAATTAAAAAGGAAATCATCATTATATATTTTCAGTTATCGTATCCAACATAAAACACTATTTTGTACAGAAAATCACAAAATCCAAGACAATCATTACTATTTATGGATATCAAGCAACACATTGGAGTTCATGAAAACATTATCAACAAAAGCCAATTTGTAATTAAGAATAAGATCAATATTTTATATTTTGCATTATTGGGTCAGAAATAAAAGATTATTTTACACTCTAAAATACAAAATTCACAATTTCAACCACAGAATATCTATCTGGCAATTTGTTTGATGTATAACTGTTGCAGCAAGAACTATTGTAATTAATTTTTTTAACTTTAAGTATTGTATTTGACTGTTTCAATAATTATTATTTTGTTTACTTGATTATTAAGAATATGTTTATATCTGTCAGCTGCAGAGGCAGGAGGTGAGAGATATTAGTTGTTGAGAGTTTTGTTATTTACTGTTGTGGAGTGGAGGAAATTCACAATAAATACCAAGGAGATGTAAAATGGTGTTAATTTTTAGAAAGCCTGGATTACAAAAATTATGATTATTCAGGCTGCAAAGAGAGATTTACACCCTGCATTCTACATGGAGGGTTGCTAAACATGGGATGAGTATTCCATTCTACTAAATTACTCATAGCAACAAATACTTGTTTGAAAGTTCATTGCTGGCCATATTTAGAGTGTAAAGATTCATGCTTGATTAGTAGATGGTATGCTATAAGTCCTAGATAAAGTCCTTGCAGTGGTGGTTCAATCTTGTCTCCCATTGACTTGAAAAGGAGGCTCAAAGTTAGCATCTGCATCATATGAGTTACTATCACGAATCCTAAAACATTACAGAATTGGGTTTTTGTTGTTATGAAGGAGTATGTTTGAGTTTAGAAGCCTGATTGCCTCCTGGCTTGGTGTGGAAGACCAACACAGCAACAAGGTGGAGTTCCATACACTTGATCACTATAGGATGCTGAGTACGAAGCTAGGCTACTACAGGAAGTGGACTGAAATTCCTGAAAGGATTGTGGTGTTTGAGCCAGCTATAGATATGTGGCTGACTGGTGAAACGTCACTTTCCAGTGACAATATATTATTTATGAAAATTACATATAGAAGTGGTAAAAGTAAAGTACATGATGAAATCAAACTGTGCATCTTGATGACGTGAGTTCAGTGGAGTACTGCATGATATGGCGAAAACTTTAATTTTTAATGGACTTAGATCTTTATAGGTAATGATTACAAAACTTTTTAAATTATACTACTGGTAAACCAAAAATACTACTATCATAAACAATATGTCATATAAGGGCTGAACTGCAAATTGAACATGTATTGATATTGTTTGTCTGAAACTTATCTGGGTCTAGAGTATCAATGATTTGATTAAAACCACTTAAATTGAACAGAATCTTATAATGTCAACATGCGTTACTCTGTGCCCTAACCCTTCATGTAAGTGTATTTGCAATCAGATATGCAACATATTTCTGTGCCAAATTAAGTTTATATTGTTTGATTAGGTTAGGCCTCTAATTAAATCAGCTATGATTCACATGCAGTGTGCTGTGAGAAAACCAAGAGCACCATATAAATGAGCAAGAAACTGTGCTAAGTTTTCATACGCAATGCTTATGTATGTAGAAACATTTTCTTGTGTTTGCTTGTTTTAAAAGTTTTTCATGATAGCACCATATCATTTTTTTTTTTTTTTTTTTTTTTTTTTTTTTCATTTCCAGTCTCGAGTCCATATGGATGAGCCTTATTCATCTTCTCCAGAGCTAAGTTATTTTTAATGAATTTTTGTCAAGAACCTCTGAGGAAATAGTTTGAGGAAAGGTTTGATGTGGCAGACAGATTCTTTAAAAAAGTAACAATGCTAGTCGCAGCAGTCAACCTGCTGTAAATCTAAATGTATTTATTTATTCAGTTTCAGAGTCTGATACTTGCCCACAGGTAAAATGAATGCCATTCAATATCTCCTTTTGAGCTGAATAGAAACTGATGGGGAGGCTGAGATTTGGAATACAATGCTCCTACTGTTTCAGTGATGCAAAATATCAACCATCATTCCACTATTGCATCAAGAAAGACTTTCAGTCTTCAATGAACAGAAAAAAGGAAGTAACTGACCAGGGTGTCTGCTAAAAACCCAACCCTCCATTCACCCCAAATGATATTCTGCATATGCATGACTACTCTGGAATTCACACTTCAGTACTGGCTCAAAGCGTTCAGTTTACAACTTTCACACGCCATCTCTAATGTTTCACTACATAACAGTGCACGGGAAAATCGAACACTTAAATCTTTTCATGCGAGCTCTATTTTTATTATTTTGGTACAATGACCATTTCTCCCTCTGTTGGTGGGTGTCATCTAAATATTTTCACACATTGGAGAGAATGTTGTAGATTGAAATTTTGTCAAAAGATCTCAAATCAGTGAAAAATGCCTTTGTTTTAATGATTGCCAAGCCAACTCGCATATTATATCCATGACACTCTTTCCCTATTTTGCAATAATACAAAAGGAGCCACTCTTCTTTGAACTTCCTTGATGTCCTCCGTCAATACCATCTGGTAAGGATCCTATACTGCACAGCAGTACTCTTAGCAGAGGATGAACAAGCGTAGTTAGGCAGTCTCCTTAGCAGAGCTGTTGCATCCTCTAAGTGCTCTGCAGAAAAAATGCAGTCTTTGGTTTGTTCCGCACAACATTATCTATGTGATTATTACAATTTAAGTCATTTGTAAGTACTTAGTTAAATTGACAGCCTTCAATTTTGTCTCTTTTATAGTGTAACCGAAATTTAACTGATTCCTTTTAGTAATCATGTCAATACTTTTTATTACTTAGGGCCAATTGCTAGTTTTTGCACTGTAGAGATATTTTGTCTCAACCATTCTGCACTTGATTTTGGTCTTCTGATGACTTTACTAGACACTAAATGACACTATCATCTGCAAACAGCCCAAGAGGGCTACTCGGATTGTCTCCTAAACTGCTTGTAAAAATTGGGAACAGCAGAGGGCCTATGAGACTTCCTTGGAGAACACCAGAAATCACCACTGTTTCACACTATGACCTGTCATCAGTTAATCTGAACTACAATCTTTCTGACAGGAATTCACAAATCCAGTCACACAACAGAGACGATACTCCATAGGGACACAATTTGTTTAGACGCCACCTGTGAGGAACAGTATCAAAAGTCTATTGGAAATCTAGATATATGGAAACAACACTTGAGATTCCCTGTTGGTAGCATTCATTACTTTGTGAGAATAAAGACATAGTTGTGTTTATCAAGAACAGTATTTTCTGAATCTGTGCTCACTGTGTGTCAGCAGATTGTTTTCCTCACAGTAACCTTCAAATGCAGTATATGTTACAGAGTCCTACTGTAAATCTATGTCTGTGATATGGACCTGTAAGCCATTGGATTACTCCTTCCTTTCTTCAGTAATTGTGTGACCAACACAACTTTCCAATTTTTAGGAATGTATCTTTCGCGTTGTGAGCTATTTTACATGGTTGTTAAGTAAGGAGCTATTATATCAGCATACTCTGGAAGGAATCTTATTGCGATACAGTCTGGACCAGAAAACTTACTAAATGATTTAAGTTGTTTCGTTACACCGAGGATATCTACTACTAAGACACTCATGTTGGCAGCAGTTCTTAATTCGAATTCTAGAATATTAACCTCATCTTCTTTGGCAAAGAAATTTTGGAAAACTGTATTTAGTAACTTAGCTTTAGTGGTGCTTTCATCGGTAACATTACCATTGTTATCACAAAGTGAAAGTATTGATTGTATATTGTCATTGGTGAACTTAAAATGCGACTAGAATCTCTTTGGATTTTCTACCAGATTTTAAAACTGAGTTTTGTTGTGGGAACTATTAAAAGCATCTGCTGCTGAAGTCTGGATGAAATTCAAAGAGTTTGTAAAAGTTGGCCTAACTTGTGGGTTTTATGATTAAGGAAACTGATGTCTACATAGCAAGACATGGGTTCCAACAGCCCGTGCCCCTAATATGAATGACATGAAGTTACATTGGTTGACCTCTGTCTTTGTGGAAAACTGAGACTTTAGACATGAATCAGCATCATTAGTTGCTTATCTGATTCAGCAGACTATATGATTACAATTAATTATAGGTCTCATGACATACGAGCAGAAAATTAACCGGCAAATGAAGGAAATGAAAAAATGCAACCATGTAGAAATATTTGACAACTTCTAAAATGAGAATGTGTATTTTGGAGAAAACAGCTGTATATTGAAGTTAAATGACCCTACTCAACACTGGAAATAAGTCAAATCGATGAACAAAAATGTTAAGGGGTTGACACAACCAGCGTGCTCAGTTAATAAAAAGGGCATACCCAAAGCTGAGTTATGTACATCCCTGTCATTATCAAATCGGATTTTCTCTTCCAAAGTGTGGCCTACTGAGGGCCATAAACCACAAGCACCTCATACTGATGGGCCTTCTTGCCCAAAAATGGTCCCATGCTCAACCACAGTTGAGTGCCCATACGTGGTTTACCAGTGCGTGGGAGCAGCCGCACTGATGGCTGATTGCAGTCCCCCACTGGAATCCCCTCCTGTTGCCAGAGAGGCAGGACTCTGTGTCTCTGCAGGGAGATCAGTGCATACATGGCAAATTCACATTGCGCCACAATAGTTAAACAGTAATGAAATCCTAAACTCAGATTGGAATGTATACCGCAGAGACAGGCTGGACAGTGAAGGGGGAGGCGTGTTTACAGTGATTAGAAGTGCAATAGTATCGAAGGAAATTGATGGAGATCCGAAATGTGAAATGATTTGGGTGAAGGTCACGGTTAGAGCCGGCTCAGACATGGTAATTGGATGCCTCTATAGGCCCCCTGGCTCAGCAGTTGTTGTGGCTGAGCACTTGAAGGATAATTTGGAAAATATTTTGAGTAGATTTCCCCACCATGTTATAGTTCTGGGTGGAGATTTTAATTTGCGGGATATAGACTGGGGGGCTCAAACGTTCATAACGGGTGGCAGGGACAAAGAATCCAGTGAAATTTCTTTAAGTGCTATATCTGAAAACTACCTTGAGCAGTTAAACAGAGAACTGACTTGTGGTGATAACATATTAGACCTTCTGGTGACAAACAGACCCAAACTATTTGAAACAATTAACGCAGAACAGGGAATCAGCGATCATAAAGCGGTTACGGCATCAATGATTTCAGCCGTAAATGGAAATATTAAAAAAGGTAGGAAGATTTTTCTGTTTAGCAAAAGTGACAAAAAGCAGATTAAATTGTACCTGATGGCTCAACACAAAAGTTTTGTCTCAAGTACAGATAGCGTTGAGGATCAGCGGACAAAGTTCAAAACCATTGTACAATATGCATTAGATGAGTATGTGCCAAGCAAGATCGTAAGAGATGGAAAAGAGCCACCGTGGTACAACAACCGAGTTATAAAACTGCTGCGGAAGCAAAGGGAACTTCACAGCAAACATAAACATAGCCAAAGCCTTGCAGACAAACAAAAATTACGCGAAGCGAATTGTAGTGTGAGGTGGGCTATGGCGAGAGGCGTTCAATGAATTCGAAAGTAAAGTTCTATGTACTGACTTGGCAGAAAATCCTAAGAAATTTTGGTCTTATGTCAAAGCAGTAGGTGGATCAAAACAAAATGTCCAGACACTCTGTGACCAAAATGGTACTGAAACAGAGGATGACAGACTAAAGGCCGAAATACTAAATGTCTTTTTCCAAAGGTGTTTCACAGAGGAAGACTGCACTGTAGTTCCTTCTCTAGATTGTCGTACAGATGACAAAATGGTAGATATAGAAATAGACGACAGAGGGATAGAGAAACAATTAGAATCGCTAAAAAGAGGAAAGGCCGCTGGACCTGATGGGATACCAGTTCGATTTTACACAGAGGACGTGAAGGAACTTGCCCCCCTTCTTGCAGCGGTGTACCGTAGGTCTCTAGAAGAGCGTAGCGTTCCAAAGGATTGGAAAAGGGCGCACGTCATCCCCGTTTTCAAGAAGGGATGTCGAACAGATGTGCAGAACTATAGACCTATATCTCTAACGTCGATCAGTTGTGGAATTTTGGAACACATATTATGTTCGAGTATAATGACTTTTCTGGAGACTAGAAATCTACTCTGTAGGAATCAGCATGGGTTTCAAAAAAGACGGTCGTGTGAAACCCAGCTCACGCTTTTCGTCCACGAGACTCAGAGGGCCATAGGCATGGGTTCACAGGTAGATGCCGTGTTTCTTGACTTCCACAAGGCATTCGATACAGTTCCCCCCAGTCGTTTAATGAACAAAGTAAGAGCATATGGACTATCAGACCAATTGTGTGATTGGATTGAAGAGTTCCTAGATAACAGAACGCAGCATGTCATTCTCAATGGAGAGAAGTCTTCCGAAGTGAGAGTGATTTCAGGTGTGCCGCAGGGGAGTGTCATAGGACCATTGCTATTCACAATATACAAAAATGACCTTATGGATGGCATCGGAAGTTCACTGAGGTTTTTTGCCGATGATGCTGTGGTGTATCGAGAGGTTGTAACAAAGGAAAATTGTACTGAAATACAGGAGGATCTGCAGCGAATTGACGCATGGTGCAGGGAATGGCAATTGAATCTCTCAATGTAGACAAGTGTAATGTCCTGCAAATACATAGAAAGATAGATTCCTTATCATTTAGCTATAAAATAGCAGGTCAGCAACTGGAAGCAGTTAATTCCATAAATTATCTGGGAGTACCCATTAGGAGTGATTTAAAATGGAATGATCATATAAAATTGATTGTCGGTAAAGCAGATGCCAGACTGAGATTCATTGGAAGAATCTTAAGGAAATGCAATCCGAAAACAAAGGAAGTAGGTTACAGTACACTTGTTCACCCACTGCTTGAATACTGCTCAGCAGTGTGGGATCCATACCAGATAGGGTTGATAGAAGAGATAGAGAAGATCCAAGCTATTTCAAAGAGTTATCAACACAGTAATGGCAAAAAGGTGCAACAATCAAATGATCTTACAAAACATAGAGGAGCAGGTATTAACTGCCAAAGTTTTACGTGTAGTCCATAGAGTTTCTACAACACTAGCATACTAGATTACACTCAAGACAAGTCTGTGAAATTTAGCAGCATTTACAGTTTTCTATGTGCGAAAATATTTGTAAGGTTCTTGTAAGAAGTCTGTATGTTGTTTCTTGAAACCAGCTGCCACATACATGGACAGATGACGGATTTTAATTTAGGATGCATGAGAGTGTATCATTCCCATCCCAATGTTTTTGTTGTAATCCAATGGAAAGGAAGGCAGATCAGAGTTTAACGGCCTGTCAACAGTGAGGTCATTGGAGAAGGAGCACAAGCTTGGACCACGAAATGATGGGAAGGAAATTAGCCATGGCCATTTCAAAGGAACCATCTTGGCATTTCCTGGAGTGATTTAGGGAAATGACAGAGAGCCTATACCTGGATGGCCGAAGGGAATTTGCACTGTCATTCTCCAGAATCCAAGTCCAGTATGCTAATCATGGAATCACCTCGTTTGGTGCTGCCAACATTTATAGTTTAATATATGATATGATACAAGATACATGTATACAGTATGACCTGCAGATGCTAAATTGTGTATGAAGTATTTTGATTAAAGGATTTACAAAAGAAACATAAAACAAGAATAGGGACTGTAAAAAAAGCTAAGACATGTAGTTCGCTCACAAAGGCGTCAGGCCCTCTCATGAAAAAAGGATCCCATGTGCATTGGCAAGTGAGTGCACTATACAGAGGTGACAGGCAAGACTGTGGTTTAGCCAGTGCCTGGGAGCAGCCGTACTGGGAAGATGATGTCACTAATGGCTCGATGTAGTCCCCAGTGCCAACTACTCCTCTTGCCAGACAGAGAGGACTGTACGTTTCTGTAAAGAGATCAGTGCACGTAGTGGGACTTCACTCTGTGCCTAGTAGCTATCCTGGGAAAGCTAGTGTCTAAGCTGTGTTAACCAGAAGTTTCAATAATCACCTACTCCATAAAACATTGCAGCTATCTCGTTGTATTTAACAGTTTACGTGGAACACTAGATAAGATGCAAAACTTGAAAGAGTTTTTGGACACTCAGTTCATTGCTTCCCAAACAGATGGTAGGATAGCATTGAGACAAATTTGTGTTCTTGTTCTGAATACAGAATGGAATCTGTCAAAATGTTGCTCACAGCAACAGGTATCTCCCAGACACCACAAACCAGCATATCTCATTCATGCTGGAAAGGGTCATGTGTTATGGGACATTGCATAATGTTAGTTCCATTCCATTCTCTTAGACAGATTGGAAAGATGTCCACTATTGCCTAGTAATAAGTCTTCCCCTGGCGCATCTCGCTGGTTTGTATGCCCAATCATTCGTTCTCATGCTAGCATAAAAGTGTTCTTCTGAGGTGCAAAGTGGTAGCACCTAATCTGTCTGGTTTCTGAAAAATAACTAAAATACATAATGTGGAACATCATATTTGTTGTAATCTGTCAAATTCAAATACAATCTTAATTATTTTAAAAGCTGTGAGAGAATAGCCATGGGGGATACTAATGCCATCTATGGATTTGGACATTCATCTCAGTCATGGCTAAGTTTGTGTGGTGTTTGTTTGTCTGAATTCGAAAGGGTCTAGTTCCTGCTCCATAATCTATGAAGACATGTCCAGTTGATATTCGAGGAACTAGATTAAATACAAATAACTTTTGGATCATCTTCATATTATAAGCGTGTTGGAACTTTCATAGAGGGAAGAGTGATGGCTCGCCAGCTCTGGCACTTATTGCTAAATGTATGGCTCGTTCTACAAGTGCATGTATCTTGCCTAATCCCCCGTCACAGACTCTGTGTAACATTGTTAGACAAGGTCTTTGTTGATCCAGAGTCACACAGTGGTGGTGCACCTGGGGTTGAAGAAAGGCTTTACAAAGCAATAAGAGGGAAAACATGACTGTACCTCTTGTCTTGCCACAGAGGAATTCAAAACACTCAGAAACTTAAATTTTTTTAAATGAGAATTTTACGTTTATTAACTAGCTTTGTTTTTCATAAAATGTGGGTCTGAGGAATAGCACCAATACTTTGAAACTGAGAATGGTGTCTCCCAGACTCATATTCTGTACATTAAAAAGACGACGCATATGGTTAAAATTCATACACACCTATTCTTGATAAGCCACGGCTACAAAATACTAACACAAATTCTTTACAGATGAATGGAAAAACTGGTAGAAGCCGACCTCGGGGAAGATCAGTTCGGATTCCATAGAAATGTTGGAACACATGAGGCAATACTGACCCTACGACTTATCTTAGAAAATAGATTAAGGAGAGGCAAACCTATGTTTCTGACATTTGTTGACTTAGAGAAATCTTTTGACAATTTGATGAAATACTCCCTTTCAAATTCTGAAGGTGGCAGAGGTAAAATACAGGGATCAGATGGCTATTTACAATTTGTTCAGAAACCAGATGGCAGTTATAACAGTCGAGGGGCATGAAAGGGAAGCAGTGGTTGGGAAGGGAGTGAGACAGAGTTGTAGACTATCCCCAAAGTTATTCAATCTATATATTGAGCAAGCAGTAAAGGAAACAAAAGAAAAATTTGGAGTAGGAATTAAAATCTATGGAGAAGAAATAAAAACTCTGAGTTTCACCGATGACATTGTAATTCTGTCAGAGACAGGAAAGGACCTGGAAGAGCAGCTGAACAAAATGGTCTTGAAAGGGGGATATAAAATGAGCATCAACAAGAGCAAAATGAGGATATTGGAATGTAGTCAAATTAAATCGGGTGCTGCTGAGGGAAATACATTAGGTAATGAGACCCTTAAAGTAGTAAATGAGTTTTGCTATTTGGGGAGCAAAATAACTGATGAGGTCGAAGTGGAGAGGATATAAAATGTAGACTGGCAATGGAAAGGAAAGCGTTTCTGAAGAAGAGAAATTTGTTAAGATCGAGTATAGATTTAAGTGTCAGGAAGTCTTATCTGAAAGTATTTGTATGGACTGTAGCCATGTATGGAAGTGAAATGTTGACGGTAAATAGTTTAGACAAGAAGAGAATAGAAACTTTCGAAATGTGGTGCTACAGAAGAATGCTGAAGATTAGATGGGTAGATCACATAACTAATGAGGAGTTATTCGATAGAATTGGAGAGAAGAGAAATTTGTGGCAGAACTAGACTAGAAGAAGAGATCGGTTGGTAGAAAATATTCTGAGGCATCTAGGGATCACCAGTTTAGTTTTGGAGGACAGCCTGGAAGGTAAAAATCATAGAGCGAGACCAAGAGATGAATACACTAAACAGATTCAGAAGGATGTAGGTTGCAGTACATACTGGGAGATGAAGAAGCTTGCATAGGATAGAGTAGCATGGAGAGCTGCATCTAGCCAGTCTCTGGACTGAAGACCACAACAACAACATTACTCTTGTTCCCCATGTAATTAAAATGAACTGATGGCTGGTTTTCCCGCAGAAGATCTGAATCATGTGGGCAGTGTGAGCAGACAATGAGGAACATGTGTTGCCGTCATTCAGCACTGCCACAGATCCGGATGTGCATGTCGTCTGACTGGTTCAGTCACGTTAGGAAAATGTTCGGCAGTATGATGCAGATAGTATAATAGAATGCTTCTTCAGTGTACAAAATTCATTGTGCCTATACCTATGTTTCATCTCAGCTACGATGTGAAGACAATTCTCTCTCTTGTGTTTATTATGTAATTTTACACCATATCTTCATGAATGAAGGGTCGAAAACTTCATTAAGTGAGAGTTTTTTTGTACCTAGCAGACAATAGCTATGAATACTAAGTTGATACACCATACAGAAACTTTTTTGTTTACTGCTGTGCTTTCTCCACTCCCAGTTTAATCCCACAGGATGCTACATTTCTGAGTAACCAGGATTTACTGTGAAGGCAATGAAAATTATCTGGATTAGAGTCTGGATTAAAATATATTTTGTAACTTCTTTGCTTCTGCATCTTTTTGAAATTATCTTTCATGTGTGTGACTTCTGTTAAAGTGTTTAGTTTCACTGATGTAACACATTAGAAAATTGGAGGCATCCACATCATGTCTTATGGTACATGTCCGCAAGTGCTTAGTATGTTGGTATCAGTGGGAAAAACTGCAAACACACACATCATTCTTTCACCTATTTGAAAGTCTGTGAAAATTATTCCACTTGTGTGAGAAACAGTTTCAGATGAATCAAGTCCTCGGTAAGATTTCAATATGGCTTAAGTGAAATAGTTCAACAGTTTGACAGATGGTTATGTGATGGTCTTACGTTGGTATTCACTCTCATGCCCAGCATGTATTATGTCTGATCACTGGGACTGTCATAAGTCTTCTAATCATCCACGTCTCCTATTGATGTATGTCATACAACTGTGACAGACCTTTGATGCTATGTGAAGTGTAGAATGTACAGAGCTTAATATGGAAACACTCCGAGGTATGCATATTTGAACACAAATGCAGATTGTAGTAAAGCCTGCAGATTACAATACTGTATTTGATCACGAACTGCACCTGTGCAATATCCTCAATTCATTACAAGATTCACAGCCTGGTGCATTATGTCAGAGCTAAATGAATTCAAATAGTGGAACATTGTTGGTGCTATTATTGTGGGTACTTGCACCTGTGCAATATCCTCAATTCATTACAAGATTCACAGCCTGGTGCATTATGTCAGTGCTAAATGAATTCAAATGGTGGAACATTGTTGGTGCTATTATGGTGGGTACTTCCGTAAACCAAAAGAGGTGATGTGTTTGGTGTTTCAAGAGGCACCATATCGAAGATATTTTGCACCGAATACAGGGAAAGTGGGCTCTAGTTGAGGCAGCTGAGACTGTGTGCGGAAGAACTAGCACAAAGAGGAGAAGTAGGGAAAACCCATGGTGGAACAACATATGTAAAGAGGCAGTACTTCGAAAGAACAAAGCCTTCAGAGAATGGTTCCAGACCCGAACAGAGGAAGCTAGGGTAAAATATAAGGAAAGCAAGAAAGCGGCACAGACCATAGTAAGGGCGGAGAAGAAGAAGTGGATGGAAAAATGGACAAGAATGTTAGAAGAGGACAGTGAAGGGAACAAAAAAGTACTTTACACCATGGTAAGAAATAAGAGGAATGACAGAAGCGAGTGCCTGAGGATCATGGATAATAATGGAAGAGTTGTGGAGGAAATGCATGAGCTCAAAAAGATTTGGAAGGAGTACTTTGAAGATCTGTTGAATGCTGCCAAGCAGGTAACTAACAGCGATGGAGAGCCTAAGGCAGCAGACGATTATAATAGTGGGGAAATTGATGATCTAACTTGGAATGAAGTGGAAGAAGCCATAAAGAGGATGAAAGGGGGCAAGGCACCAGGTTGGGACGAAGTAACAGTGGATATGATACGAGCAGCAGGAGAAGTAGGAACCCAGTGGCTATACAGAGTGCTGAGGGTGGTGTGGAAGGAGAACAGAATTCCTGAGGATTGGAAGAAAGGAATTATAGTCCCGATCTTCAAGAAAGGGGATAAAAGGAGATGTGAGAACTACAGAGGAATCACCCTGCTATGCCACTGTGGAAAAATCTATGAAAAGATGCTGGAGAAGAGAATAAGAAGCAGTATTGAAAGTAGACTGCAAGAGGAGCAGTACGGTTTCAGACCGGGAAGATCAACAACGGACCTCATATTTGCGGTAAGGCAACTGCAGGAAAGGCACTATGAGTACGGGAAGGACTTAATCATGGCCTTTTTGGATATTGAGAAGGCGTATGACAGTATCTGTAGGGACAAGCTCTGGGATGTGCTGAACGCAAAAGGGATAGATGAAGAGATTACACGAAAAGTCAGAAAAATGTATGAGGGAAGTGAGAGTTGTGTGAAAATGGGGAGGGAACGTACTGCATGGTTCAAGCTGGAAAATGGGCTGCGACAGGGAAGTGCACTTTCGCCTTTATTGTTTATTATTGTTATGGATGAAATCCTACAGCAAGTATCAGATGCAATTGGAGATCATAAAATGAAAGCAGTGCTTTTTGCCGATGACCTGATGTTATGGGGAAATTGCGTGAAGGAGGTGCAAGAGCAGTTAGATGCATGGGAGGCAACGGCAGCACAATATGGAATGCATTTCTCTGCAAAGAAAAGTGAAATAATCGTCACAACAAGGAAGAAGAATAGGCCAAATGTGGATATAACTTGTGGAGGGGAAAAACTACAAGTGGTAGAGAACTTCAAGTACCTGGGAAGCGTGATTGAAAGTAAGGGGGGAAACACAATGGAAATAAATGAAAGATGCAGAAAAGCAGGGCAGTTCTACAAATGCATTAGGGGGCTTATTTGGAGCAAGGAGGTGCCACAGAAATCCAAGGGAATTATATACCGAACCTACTTTGTCCCCATATTGACATACGGAAGTGAGACATGGGTAATGCACAAAAGCGACAAAAGTAGAATACAGGCTAGTGAAATGAAGTTCCAGAGGAGCAGGTTGGATGTAACAAGACGAGACATATTGCGAAATTTGTATGTGAGGGAAAGACTAAAGGAGGAACCAGTACAGGACAGGATAGAAAAATCAAGACTGCAGTGGTATGGACACATGAAGAGAATGGATGAGGGAAGAATTCCAAAGAGGATGTTTGATCTGCAACAGGAGGGGAAGAGGCCCAGAGGAAGACCAAGAGATAGATGGGTGAAGGGAGTGAAGGAATGTGTGATGAGAAGAGGAGAGAACTGGACAAAGGTGGAAGAGGGGGAATGGTGGAAAGACAGAACACGGTGGAGAGGCTTGTGTTCCCGACAGACCCAGCCAGTGGCTGGAAACTGTCCAAGATGATGATGATGACAGGAAAAGTGGAAAAACGCCCTCTGCTAAGTCACAACGTGGACAAAAGTGTGTGTTGAGTGATCGTGATGTATGGTGTTTGAAGAGGATTTTGAAGAAATATAAGAGCATACGAATTAGTGGGCAAGCTAGAATTTCAAAACCACTCATCAGTGATGCAAATGCCCGTAGCAGGAACACGTGGTGCCAAAGACATAATACCTGGATTATGGAGGAACGGATAAATGTCATTTTGTCTGGTGGCTCTCATTTCACGTTCTTTCCAACTTACCTGAGGAGCAAACATGATTGGCATTTGGTGATGATATGAGCAGCCGTATCATGGTATTTTAAGAGCCCTATGATTACTTTGCAAGGCCTCATTAATGCCACGGATTATGTGACTAGTATAGCTGATCAAGTACATCACACGGCTAATGCCCTCAATAAAGCTACTTGTACTTTCCCGTCTATTCAGCTCAATCTCGCCTGTATAGCCTCTATATCCCCATTCAACACTTTCCTGGTATTTGCTGCATACCGTTCCAGGTCTGATGTCAACTCCCGCACTGTTCTAGTGACATTCAATATCCCCTGCTCCACGTTATCTATACATGTCGTGTGCCAATCCACTTTCGATTTTGTCTCCTCCGCCAACTCCTGCACCTCCCTCACCATACTATTTAAGCTCTTTATATCTTCCTTGTCCACGGTTCCAAACACTGTTTTCAGCAATTTTCCCCCTGCATCGTTCGCAGGAAACGAGGGTTTGCGGGACCACTTCCATTACTTGTTGCAGCTGCCTTCTCAGCTTTTTGTATGAGAGCCTCAATTCCTGATACTCGTTCCATATGTCTTGAAACAACCCCTCCTTCTCCGTAGCCGCCTGTAGCACCGTAAACCTATCCTGTAGTGTCCGTACATCATTCCTCACTCCCCATATATTATACGTGAACACAATTGTCCACCTGCGGCTTGACAATACCACATCTAATTGTCTTGCAAACAAAATTCCCTTATCTAGTAGTGCTGTGTTGCAAGACACCAGGTCCCCTGTTCTCACTATTTGTGTAGTCCAGGACTGGTTTTATGAGCATGAGAATGAAACTTCCCTTGTCACCAAAGTCACTATATCTCAGTATTGTAGGTGCCCTGGTGGTCCCGGTCACCTACGGTGGACTGGAGGCCAAGTGGTGACCTCCCCAGTTGTCAGGATTCTAGGAAATGACTGTGGACGCGTCAGAAACGCCAAAGAAACATTATTAATTCATGACACCTTTATTGCTGCCGAGTACAATGTGGCCCATGTAACACAGGCTGTCTGAGCTTGGTGATATCAACGACCTTCCCCGAGCCCTCGGAGCAATGACACCAGCTCCGGGCCACACCAGCCTGGCTAGGACAGCGCCGCGTGCTGTGACGTAGCTATGGAATGCCCTTACTTTGGCCGTGCGTGGCTGGCAGCGCCTGGCTGGCCGGCCGGCTCGGCGGCAGACAGCAGGTTGCTGCACGTAGTAGGATCCGGGTTGGAGTCCCAGTGCTGTCGGCACAAGAGGCATTCTCGTAGTGCAGAGTGCACTCTATCCCACCCCGTCTTCTTCCCTGCTCCTCCTGGTGGCTCGTCTGCGGTGGACGGGCGGAATGGGCTGCAATCCCCCAGTGTCATCGGCTCACCCGGTTGTGACGGCCTAGGCCCCACACAATCTCGACGATGGCTCACTGATGTGCTCAGCATTGGCAGCGAGAGAGTCTGCCGCGATGTCTGCTAATCCTGGGTTGATGATTGACAGTGGCAACCTGTCGCCTCACGTCTGCTGCTGGATGGGCCACCCTTACTGCAACATCTCCTTAATAAAGATTAACATGTTGATCACCGAGCTGAGCGCTATGCAGCAACACAGTGCACATCTAATGGCAAGTCTAACTGCTATCAAAGCTGGCGTATTTAAAGGAAGCACGAGCGACGTACTGACGTCATGCTCGTTTGTAGTGAACGCATTCGTTCCACTTATACTGCTGATTCATCTGTTGTACTGGCCCCTTAGGTGTTCTTGCGACAGAGTTACGTGTTTTCATGGCAGACTTACGCAAAGTTATGAAATGCAGTACAGCTGACGCTATACCTCTGTCTTACACTCTACGAAAATCTCTGTCTAACACAAACCCGCGTGCTAAGCAATTCTCTCTCGCCTGTTGTGTGTAACCCGGCCACTGCCCCTGCGTGACGACACATTCCGATACATGTGCAATCCTCTTACCTCTTGGCTAACCTACTGCCTCTGGCTCTTGGCATAGGCAACGAAACTTTGACAATGTTCCACGCTTCCAACTCTTTACTATTCCGCAACACTACACATCCCCCTCCTTTAAGAAAATTGGTCCCGAATTTTACAATTCTGGACTTACTGGTTGTGGACACCATACTTCCTTATTCTCAACAGGTAACTTACAACTACTCCTTCCACACTGTCAAACTTTTCTTATTCGCTAATAATTTATTTACACTTATACTGATTCCAATCTTATCATTGGTTATCTATTTACATTATGTTCCACTATTCCCAATCCATCCCATAGGTATTTGATGTACGGTTGTTATTTCAGAATGAGACATCTTTTTCCATATATAAAAGTAAGTTGCACAAATAAACACTAAAACTAAGATTATGCTTGTCGTTGACACACTAAATATAATTGTGTTTTGCTTACGTTTCTCCCGATATTGCTGCATGTGTGCAGTAGTTGATTAACTGAGATCTGCTCTTTTTCTGAGATAATCAGGCTATCTAAAGGTTGTAGCATTGTGGGATTCAAGGACTCATTAATAAATGTTAGGTTCTGGCAAGGCAATATGTGTGGTGGTTCCTCTGGATAATACAAGGTAGTCTGTGTCATGTTAATCATTGTTGTACCCACGAAAGTAGCTGGTAGGTGAAAATGCTTCCCCACTATTTCACATCCAGTGCCATTAATCAATAACCCACTGCCCTGAAATTCAAGCTTTGATATATCAGTCACTCTACCATTTCTGTAACAAGTGGCAACTACGGTCTCTAGTTCGAACACAGAGTAAATCCAGTGTTCCCCAACTTTCTGAAATTTCGATCTCGAAAGTAACATCATCTTTTCGCATTCTAAGGTTCCCATATTCCCCAAGAACAACTGCATCTCACATGAATGATTGTGGGATGCCACCTCCTTTGCTGGACAAATAAAAACACTTCCCCTGAAACAGTCTGTCAAATCTTCCGTAGACATTACCACATGAGCACTCCTCCGTCTTGACACTAGCAACACTTCCCGAGTTTGCACTTGCACCCACTTTCCAAGTGCACCCCATCTAATTGGATACAGGTGTACAGTATAACACTGGTACTGAGAATTGATACCCATCACTGGTATTTGCACTTCTACATGTATACTCGCCTGATCTGTAATTACTCTCACTTTAGACATGAAATACAATAACAGTAAATTCCGCTTCGCCGGAGGCACAACATGATGCACTCTTTCTGAGAATTCTTTCTGTGCTTTCAGCAACGCCTTCAGCAGCTGATCTGGACCTAACAAAGGGGCACTCAATTGCCCATGCACTGCGTGATGCATAGCTTCATATAACGCTTCCAATTCGACACGCGCATCATCCACCCTGTCTGCTAATGCCCTCAGTAAAGCTACTTATACTTTCCCGTCTATTCAGCTCAATCTCGCCTGTATAGCCTCTATATCCCCATTCAACACTTTCCTGGTATTTGCTGCATACCGTTCCAGGTCTGACGTCAACTCCTGCACTGTTCTAGTGACATTCAATATCCCCTGCTCCATGTTACCTATACGTGTCGTGTGCCAATCCACTTTCGACTTTGTCTCCTCCGCCAACTCCTGCACCTCCCTCACCGTACTATTTAAGCTCCTTATATCTTCCTCGTCCATGGTTCCAAACACTGTTTTCAGCAATTTTCCCCCTGCAACCAACCACCCTCGTTTCCTGCGAACAAGGGTTTGCGGGACCACTTCCATTACTTGTTGCAGCTGCCTTCTCAGCTTTTTGTATGAGAGCCTCAATTCCTGATACTCGTTCCATATGTCTTGAAACAACCCCTCCTTCTTAGTGGCCGCCTGTAGCACCGTAAACCTATCCTGTAGTGTCCGTACATCATTCCTCACTCCCCATATATTATACGTGAACACAATTGTCCACCTGCGGCTTGACAATACCACATCTAATTGTCTTGCAAACAAAATTCCCTTATCTAGTGGTTGCACCTGCACCACCTCTCGTCTGCAACAGTGTAGCAATACCAGACTGACGAAAAGTTTTCCAGGCCACATCCTGGCATGGCACCTAAAGGAAAAGGAAGCCATGTCAATCGCTCCCTTCCTTACTACGTCTAAAACACACAAATGACAAGTAAAAACAACACATACCCTATTACCTAATAACAATAAATAAGACATGTTCCTCCCCAAGGACACTTAATCTACGTATCTCTAGACCTAAGTGTGTAAGGAACATTCCTTTGCTGTTCTTTTAGCTTCAGTAACCTCACACTCTTTGTTACTACTAGAGAAATCTGCGATAACGCATCCACTGTGCCCTTAAACGGCTTAATCCTACTCACATGAACTACTGACGACTTGGTTGGTAACTGCATCTTTACGTTCACTGGAGACACTATTTCATTTACCTGATACGGTCCAGAATATTTCGTCAAAAACTTCTTTGTTTTACCCTTCGGAACATAAGGATTAGCCAACAGTACCCACTGACCAATTCTGTATTGCAGCAGTTTACCTGTTCTTTGCCCAATACTCTCTTGTTTCTCCAAAGCTTTAGTATTAGCACGCCGTACCCTTTGCCAAATCTCTCTCAATTTCTTGGCGAAATTCTTCACTGACTCATCCTGTAAACCCACCCGCAGGTTGAGCACATCAAATGGTGATGGCATTTTCCGACCATAAATTACCTCATACGGAGAGAGCCCCATTCCTGTATGAACTTTCACATTATATGCGCTTGTCAAAAGATTTAAATATACATCCCAATCCATGTGTTCTGAATTTACGTAATGACTAATCATCTTAACTAACATCCTATGAACCCGTTCTGTTCGTCCATTCGACCGAGGATGAAATGGGCTTGTCCGCAATTCCTTAACTTTCAATAAACAGAATAACTGCTTCATCAGCTCCGACATAAAGTTACTACCCTGATCTGTAACTATAGTATCAGGCACACAATACTTTGGCAACCAGTTATTTACTAAGGCTTGCACAACAGCTCTTGCCTTCTGATCTGGAATAGCTACCATTACCAGGTATCGGGAAAAATGATACGTATCAATTACCCGCTTGGGTCTTGTTAAATCCTCCGATTATGTCTAATCCGATGAATGCGAATGGACGATCCGCTTCAGGTAGTCTCTGTAACTGAATTTTCTGGACTTAAATGTGCTCTCTGCCCACACAGTATACAATTTTGCACATACTGCTCTACATCATTGCGACGTGTCTTCCACCAAAACCTTTCAGCTACCAGTCTATCAGTCATTCTTTTAACACCATGACCCAACAATACATGGTTGTGCACTTGTTTCAACACTTCTTTCCTCAGTCACTCCGGTACTACGACACGTAGTCCGCACTTCGTCTTCCTGCAAAGCAACCCATCCTGCATTTCAAACTGCGGTCTTGTTAATGGATGTGCAACTTCCGCGAACCCCTTTACGTATCATCTGTAGTAATTACATAAACCGACATATTGCTGAACTTGTTTAGTGGTATGTGGTACTGTAAAACCACGCACAGCCAACATTAGATGAGGATCTGTTCTTATCCCATCCTGACTGATAATATGCCCAAGATAAGTCACTTGTGTCTGAGCAAACTGACATTTCTCAACATTAAGCGTAAAATGTGCCGCTCTTAGCCTACTAAATACTTCGTCCAGTCATTCCACATGCTCTTCTATATTACGTGAAAAAGTAACAATATCATCGAGGTATACCATAGCAATCTTCGGTTTCAGTCCCCGAAGCACACCATCTAACAGACGCTGGAAAGTAGGCAGGAGCGTTTTTCAACCCAAATGGCATTCTACGATACTGAAAGTGACCAAGGCTTGTTGTAAAGGCCATCTTCAGTCTATCCTTGGGACTTACTTCTATCTGATGGTACCCACTCTTTAGATCTAGTGTCGAAAAATATTTACACCGACCTAGGTTATCCAATGTTTCCGTGATGTTCGGTATTGGATACGCATCTGTTACAGTTCGTGCGTTCAAAAAACGATAGTCACAACAAAACCTATACTTTTTAGTACCATCCAATGACTTCTTAGGAACTACCACTATGTTGGCAGACCACGGGCTTTCACTGTTCTTTATAATACCATCCCTTAGCTGTTGATTAATAAATTCTTCCACTAGTGGTTGTAGGTGTTTTGCTATCCTGTACGGTTTTCTATAGACCGGCAGACTATCACCAGTCAGTATATGGTGCTGTGTAACAGGAGTTGCTAGTAATGGGCCTTCTGAATTAAACAAATCTAATTACTCTAATAACAAAGCTTCCATAGCTTTCCGATCACCATTCTCCAAATGACGAATTTTATCACGTAGTACAGATGTCTTGATGGTATGCTTAACGTTATAATCACCTTGGGATTCACCTATATCCTCATTGTTGAGTATTTCCATACTTGCTACCACTAAACCCTTTGGGAGATCCATTTCATCTGCCCCAAAATTATCTACACTGACCGGGATCATCAGTTCCCCATTTATATCCGTTGTGTGCGCAACGCTCCTCCTAATAAAACAATGCATTTCATCCAATGCTTCATCGCTCTGCAGTGGCTCCACCACACATAGTCTCTGCTGTGGTACATTGGTACCTACTGACAACCAAACTAACTTACCTGTATCTGAAGGCTCTTTGACTTGCATAATCATCTTTAATGCCCTTGTACGCGGTTCAATTGGTGACATCTTAGCAACGGATGCACCTCGCGATGTAGAAACAATTACAGCTGTTGTACCCATTGAAAACAAGTTCCCACTAAGTTCAACTGTACACTGTGAAAGACTAATTTTGGCATGGTGTTTATCAAGGAAGTCCAGTCCAAGAATCACTGAATAACCTTGTCCCACAGTTGGCAACACCTCCATTTGCTCTCCGAACTCTACAGTTCCAATCTTAAAAACGAGCAGTGTTGTACCCAATGATTGCAACTCATTATTCGCTACATTCCATGTAATTTATACCTAGGAGTACCTAGACTTCTCCTACACATGAGGTCTAGAATAGTAACAGATACATGTGCCCCTGTATCAATCAAACACTTACATCTGTTATTCCTTACAACACCCATCAAGCAACAATCCATCTCTGTACTAGTTTTCACCATACTTCAGCTTACCAGGAATGTCTTTCGACGGACAAAATACTCCCGTTCTCGTTTAACGCTTTTTCCTGTTTATTCTCGTTACCATTCTGCTTACTATGACACTCATTCGCCTTGTGACCGTAGCGTTTACAAGCATAGCACTGCGGCTGTCTGCATTGAGCCTTCACGTGACCTTTCCTGCCACAACAGTAACAATTCCTCTCCGATGCAAAGATGTGTTTATCATTTCGAACCCTTGTTGCAATGTCTATCTCCTGCAAATGCATTGCAATATCCAGTGCTGCAGCTAAATACCCAGAATTCTCCGTCCTAACCCTATGAGAAAATTCTGCGGGAATTCCCCTGAGGAATACATTGAGGGCTCTGTTTTCTGCCTCTTGTAGTAATACACGATCCACATCAGGACTACCCAATAATTCATAGGTCTGCAAATTAATTTTCCGTATCCTATCTGAAAAAGACTCCACTGTCTCATTGACCTTCTGTGTCAAATTAGCTAACTTCTCCCAAAAAAATCATGCACTATTCTGCTTATGATATCTTAGTCGTAACCCATCAGCCAACTCTTCAAACATGCTCACCTTACTAAGCGTCTCACGGTACATCACGAACGTATTGGCTTCCCCTGCAAGTCGCAAATTTGCCATACATAACGTAATTACGTCCGACCAATTGCTCATTGCAGTTGTTGCCAAAACATCGTTAATGAATGCTGTGACATTCTCTGTTGTTTTACCCGAGAAAGGTGTGATCAGGCTAGCTACTGAAGGATATATTGCAAGGTTGGACATTGCTACTGACTTGCAATCACTTGAACCCGTTTGCAACTCTTATGCCGAATGCAAGGTCTCCATTTGCGTCATTAATTCTACATGATGTAGCTTATGCTGCGCATTCTCTTCTAACAATTTTGAGACTTGCTCCGTAAGCTATACTCACTTCAGTACTAACAGATCTTGTTTCCGGCATGATCTGTGCAAATTACCAACAACTTACTCTATACTGAATTTACTGCTCAAAACAACAACTACACTAGCTACTCAACTCCTTGTCACAGTTGAGCACTACACACAAGAAGACAAACAAGACTCACAATACAAAACTAAATAAAATTAATCCTTCCACCTTGTTGTTGCCCAGCGACACTCTCTACAATTGTGTGCTGCATGACCAAACCCTCTAGAAATTGAACATTCTACTGGTACAAACTTTGTGCATGGCACCCCATGCCCCATTCAACTACACACAGTACATCTAACTGGTACCAAGTACGTTTCCCAACTGTTTCCCTTAAACTCAGATAAATTTGCTGTTTCTGCAGATCTCACAAAGTGCACTCCCAACAAAGAACGTGCATCCACAGTTATTAACAAAAATCGCCTCATGCACTTACCACAGCTGCAAAGTACTAACGCGCATTCTTTACAGACGAATCGAAAAACTGGTAGAAGCCGACCTCGGGGAAGATCAGTTTGGATTCCGTAGAAATGTTGGAACACGTGAGGCAATTCTAACCTTACGACTTACCTTAGAAGAAAGGTTAAGAAAAGGCAAACCTACGTTTCTAGCATTTGTAGACTTAGAGAAAGCTTTTGACAATGTTAACTGGAATACTCTCTTTCAAATTCTGAAGGTGGCAGGGGTAAAATACAGGGAGCGAAAGGCTATTTACAATTTGTACAGAAACCAGATGGCAGTTATAAGAGTCGAAGGGCATGAAAGGGAAGCAGTGGTTGGGAAAGGAGTGAGACAGGGTTGTAGCCTCTCCCCGATGTTATTCAATCTGTATATTGAGCAAGCAGTAAAGGAAACAAAAGAAAAATTTGGAGTAGGTATTAAAATTCATGAAGAAGAAGTAAAAACTTTGAGGTTCGCCGATGACATTGTAATTCTGTCAGAGACAGCAAAGGACTTGGAAGAGCAGTTGAACGGAATGGACAGTGTCTTGAAAGGAGGATATAAGATGAACATCAACAAAAGCAAAATGAGGATAATGGAATGTAGTCAAATTAAATCGGGTGATGCTGAGGGAATTAGATTAGGAAATGAGATACTTAAAGTAGTAAAGGAGTTTTGCTATTTGGGGAGCAAAATAACTGATGGTGGTCGAAGTAGAGAGGATATAAAATGTAGACTAGCAATGGGAAGGAAATCGTTTCTGAAAAAGAGAAATTTGTTAACATCGAGTCTAGATTTAAGTGTCAGGAAGTCGTTTCTGAAAGTATTTGTATGGAGTGTAGCCATATATGGAAGTGAAACATGGACGATAACTAGTTTGGACAAGAAGAGAATAGAAGCTTTCGAAATGTGGTGCTACAGAAGAATGCTGAAGATAAGGTGGGTAGATCACGTAACTAATGAGGAGGTATTGAATAGGATTGGGGAGAAGAGAAGTTTGTGGCACAACTTGACTAGAAGAAGAGATCGGTTGGTAGGACATGTTTTGAGGCATCAAGGGATCACAAATTTAGCATTGGAGGGCAGCGTGGAGAGTAAAAATCGTAGAGGGAGACCAAGAGATGAATACACTAAGCAGATTCAGAAGGATGTAGGTTGCAGTAGGTACTGGGAGCTGAAGGAGCTTGCACAGGATAGAGTAGCATGGAGAGCTGCATTAAACCAGTCCCAGGACTGAAGAACACAACAACAACAACAGGACTTACCACAAGTCTGCATAGAGTCGACAGTTCTGACCGCAACTCTGTGGTGTCAGTCCTGCAGCGGCGGTGTTGACGACTCCAGATACCTGATCTGTAGGCCAGTGCTGTAATGGATGGTTCGAACACTTCTGATACCAAATCTGTAGGCGGTGGGCGCAAGGACTTCTGACACCAAATCTGTAGGTGCCCATGTGGTCCCGGTCGCCTACGGTGGACTGGAGGCCGAGCGGTGACCTCTCCACTTGTCAGGATGCTAGGAAATGACTGTGGACACGTCAGAAATGCGAAACAAACATGATTAATTCATGACACCTTTATTCCTGCCAAGTACAATGTGGCCCATGTAACACAGGCTGGCTGAGCTTGGTGATATCAATGACCTTCCCCGAGTCCTCGGAGCGATGACACCAGCTCCGGGCTGCACCAGTCTTGCTAGCACAGCACCGCGTGCTGTGACGTAGCGATGGAATGCCCTTACTTTGGCCATGTGTGGCTGGCGGCGCCCGGCTGGCACAAGAGGCATTCTCGCAGTGCGGAGTGCACTCTGTCCCACCCCATCTTCTTCCCTGCTCCTCCTGGTGGCTCGTCCACGGTGGATGGGTGGAATGGGCTGCATTCGCCCAGCGTCATCGGCTCACCCGGTTGTACCAGATGGCGGATGCGCAGGGCCTAGGCCCTGCACAATCTTGATGACGGCTCACTGATGTGGTCAGCATTGGCAGCGAGAGAGTCTGCCGCGATGTCTGCTAATTCTGGGTTGATGATTGACAGCAGCAGTAGAGAGGACCAGAGCTGGTACTGTCCCCTCACGTCTGCTGCTGGATGGGCTGCCCTTACTGCAACATCTCCTTAATAAAGATCAACGAAATAAATGTTAATTACCATGATTTTTTGTTACAATGTATTCATACGTTGATTTGAAAATGGTACTTCCTGCCGAAAGTAGTCGACAAAAAAGCATTGTTCAATGATAGCAACTTCTGGTGGTAACAGATTAGTACAGTGAGAACGCTTTATGAAAATAAATAAAAGGTTTTGTATTAAAAGGTGGTGACTGATCCTGTCCACTACTGATATTCAAAGATATCGGGACCGCGTCTCTTGGTAATGCTTACCCCAGCGGCCTTCCAGGCGGTAGCGGCATTATGCAATGAGGCTTTAAAGCCCTGTATGTGCATTGGTTCATGGTCTTGGCACTTCCACCGTATGCAAGAGTGAGTGAGTCTTGTGGGACAGCAGGGGAACTGTTCACATGTGAAGATGACACACGGTGATACCTCTAACGAAAGCTCTGCAGCAGAATTGATGGTAGATGTTCACAAGGTCATCTGCATGTGATGTGGAGTTCAAGCAGTACTTTGGAGTTTAAACTGAGCATTGTCTGGAAGGTGTTATGCTTGCCGGCTCAACTAATTCACCATCGAGATAATGAGCAGGTGTGTGTGCACACACTCAAATGAGCTGCCTGTTTCAGTTACAGGACAATGGGCGCAACGAGTGTGGCTAGTATCATCTGATAAATTGACACAATGTCATCATATTACCTGTGGGATTTCACAGTGGGAAGACAGAAGGATCATGCAGATGAATGATCAGTGAGTGTTACTGTTTGATACACAAATATTTGTAAGCCTTGTTATGAAAGTAAGCAACTGATTCATTTCACTTAAGGGGGTACACAAGAGTAGAAATTTTCTTTTTAGCCTAATTTCAATTTGCTTAAAATGTTCCCCAGAGAGTCTGTTTTTAAGATTCATTCGTATAAAATGTATCATAAATGTTAACATACGTTAAAACAGTGATTTATTGCATGGCCGTCTCGCACATCTGAGTGCTCATGTGCAACTGATGTAACACAGCAACAGTTACTGACGGAACAGGGGTCATGGTATTTGTAGATAGTGCCACATATGGCATTACTATCGACTAAAATACTGTTCTCAATGTGATTTCTCTTTGTAACATGGTTCATTTTGGTAAACAGTCTGAGAGCACGTAATTGTCCGTTGTCTGCTTAACTTGTCATTTTGCTCGTTTTTCTATACAAAGTAAAATGTGAGTGCCTGGAAATGACAAACAAAGTTAATTATACAGATAACAAAGGTTCTAAAAGTAATACCAATGATGCAAAAAAAAGGATATGATTTTTGTAAGTGGATGCCAGTTAATTGATATAATGTGACAAAATGAGATTGTTTCTACATCAGTGGAAAAAAACCAACTTGTACATTGTCAATTAAAGTTTTGTTCAGTTTCATTATTAAAAAAGATATGTTGAAACTTTAAACACTTGTTTTTTTTAAAACAACATTTTCCACATTGGTTGGAGCTATAACTAGTGGAATATACATGCAATTACACCATACCTTTCCAGAGTGCCGTCAGTTAGTTTAAAACAATTTTCAAAAAGATATCCCTATGTATTGTGTACTATGTCAGTTTCAAAGTAGCTTTTGAAATTTTGTTCTAGGTTGGAATTTGTGGCATTCAGAGATCCTTTCATCGATGTTGTGCAGTGTCCTCTGGGCGCAAGTTTTTTCTTTAAAAATTCATTATACAATTTTAAGTCTGTACAAGAAAGGTCCAAAGAAAGTTTTATAATCTGTTTCTTATTTTATTTTTAAAAAAAAACATGAATATAGGTTCCAAAATAGAGTGTCACCCTGCTCTAGCCCCTTAGGAGTCTCAAGGTGTTTGTGAGCATTCATTTTTGTTGTATATTGTGAGTGGTATATTCTATATCCAAGCAATTCCCTGATTTCTGCATTTTGGTTTTGGCTGAGTGGCGTTACGTTTTGGGTACTAATGTTGATGTTTATTGGTCTACTCTTTGTAACAAAATATTTCTCCTTTAAATTGTTTTGAAAGTTGATATAGATTGACAGTTATGCTCTTCATTAGGATTAGTGATTTGTTCCCTTTAGAGAGAGAGAGACAGAAAGAAAGAGATTATGGCTAACCTGTGATTCATGTCAAGCAAGGTGCTTCTGAAATGATGTTGTGACAAAGTTGTTTTAATCTTTTAATGCCTGGTAAAATCTTGTTGTTTAAGTCATAGTTAAGATTACCATTTTAATCAATGGGGCATCTGATTTAAGAGATATTTTGGTTCTGATACTTGGTTTTCAGATCACATTACTAAGAAAGTGTTCTCCTTTCCTTAGAGTGTAAAGCATTTACTGACTTCTTTCATTTTAAGACGTATCTTGTAACTGTTTTTTACATGTGTTTTAGATTACTGAAGAATGAGATTCTGTGTGTATCATAATTAACCTGTTTGAGACAGCCCACTGTGATTTTGGGAGGCTGGAATCTGAGGTTATTTGGAAGCTGTTATGAGCAGTTAGATTTTACTAAGGAATTTTTTTTATTTTAATGTTTATGTTGTGCACATATTAAAGGGCAATTATTGTTATAAATTTTATTTTTGGGACATCCACAAGTGTTCTGAAACCTGTTCATGACAAATAAATCTGTCAAAGTTGTAAAATATTTTTATTGATCGAAGTCTTGCACGACAGAAGTCACAATACACTACCATGGTTTTGGGCACTTAGCTTCATCAGCAGCCATATCTGAAATACAGCAGTAGTAGGACACATCCACATCCATACAAAAAGTAGACAAATATCTACCATAGGTGAACTATCAAATAACATCCCAAACTGTGGCTGCAAAGAACCCCAAATTTTCATCATGGCCTTGGAAAATGCCTCTTGCAGGAAGATTGGGACCAGGAATGCAGGAAGTCAGAAGCAGGTACAGTACGCTTGTTTGATCCATGCGCCTACGGGAAGCAGACTACATTGACATAAGGTTTCTTCTTGTATAATTAATTGATTTCATTACATAAACATCACAACTTCAGACTCTTAGCATATACGGGTTGTTGTTTCTTCGAATGTCTGAACATCGCATCTACATACTTTGGGATGACCTTAAATTCCAAAAATTTGTTTTTAATCTTTGTTTCCATACATTTGACTAATTTATGACATAGATTGAGATACTCTTCCATAGCCCCATGGGTCGCACAGGTGCGCTGTTGTCAGCATTTGGCTGCATGCATTCCTGGTGACAATTTTGTGATAAGAGGAATTTTCTCAGGCCACAGTTGAAAGTTGGGGTTCTTCGAAGACACAATTTGGGATGTTATTTGATGGTCCACCTATGGTAGTTGTTTGTATACTAGTTCTTTGAGCATGATCATGATGTTGCTCTACTGATAGATTTTCAGATACATCTGATGGTACGGCTAAGATCCTGAATCCATGGCAGTGTATAGTGTCTTCTGTCATGCAAGACGTTGATCAATAAAAATATTTTACAGGTACAGATGAATTGCTTATCATGAACATGAAATAATTGTTATCCTTCATTATTTTTTAAAGATGGCCATTTTAATTAGAGCTATCTGATGAAATAAAATTTTGTAAAATATTGTACATGTTATTTCTTGGTGAGTGCATCTGGCTCCTTCCATAACCAAGTTAAATGTTCTGTCTTGGAATAATTTGGAGGTAGCTAAAAGTAAGAAACCTTATATAAGAAAGAGGTGACCTGCAGTTGTAGGTAATAAATGAAATACAGTTTCAATCAGAACCACAAAAAATTCAGCCACTCTTAATACAAACGGTAGTTGCAAAGTGAAAATTATCAGCTAAAACAAATAAAATTAAGCAAGTTTTTGATTGTTTGCAAGGACTTGTCAGCATCTTCTTGATACAGTATCATGGCAATACTCTAGTGCAACCAAAAGAAAATAGCAACCATCTCCACTTTTATCACTGGGCTGCACCATGTTGGCTTGGCTCACCTAGCTGAATGACAAGATAGTGTGGCGCGTGGCTATCAGTATGGACCAGATCTGCAGACATCCAGGGGACAGTGTTGTACCTTGGCACTCTTTATAGATTTTCCCATCTATACAGCAATGTAATAGAAGTTCAATGTATTTCCTTATTCCATTTTGGTATGTTGGCATTCACCCTGTGCCTGTTGCAGTCTTTTTCCTGAAATTACAAAAATCACTCCAGAGAATAAGGTGACTCCAGTTGTGAAAATCTGTTCCCAGGTACTACATGGTCATGTACCTAGGAATAAATAATCTACTCAAATTTAATAGTCTTGCAGTCAAGAAAATCTTGTCTGTACTAATTTAATACATCGCAACCTGGCACCGGTTCCGTACCTTTCTTAGTGCAATCAGAATGTTAATATCATTGTGGGTTTGTTTGCTATACTATGAGTCTTTATAGCATAGATGAGAGGGAGAAAATCTACTTGGTTGGAGGGGGCTAGGTTACAGAAGACTGATAATTCTCTTGGATTTGGTAGGAATTTTTGCTGATGAGGCAAGATATTACGCTTTTTTTAACAAATTTATTGATATAATGAACACCTTTGCTCAGTGAGGTGTTGGACCAAAACCACTTATCAGAATGTCAGATGCTTTCAATAAGTATTAGAAAAGATCTCTCTCAGAGACAAGTGTTTGGCTGTCAGTCAGTCTGCTATCTGCTGGTCACTCGGTCTAACTAATCAATCAACACTGGGAACTGCATCACTGGTACTCACAGGCCATTTCACCCACTGTACAAGTGACAGGTACCAAGCAATAACTAGGTCCTGGTATTTGATGAAATTCCACTAGTCTAACTTTTTGAGAAAGCGAGAGACAGTCTCTGTTCAGCATTATTCCAATGAATGTTGTAAAGTGCTACTTAGCTTACATTTGCTGTGTGTCCACCATAGTCTGTCACCATCTTCTCTACACTAGATGAAGTGTTTACAGCTCCATTGGGTGCTGGTGCAGAGCATCCCTGCCCCCTGGATGCTCTGTACTGACACTGAGAACCTCCCCACTCACAGCTACATGACTCTTTTATAACATTATTAATAGACTCTGATTGCACAAAGCCCTCTTTAATTTCTTTCTGGATCATTCCTTTGAAACCTTCCAATCACATGTGATCACCTTAGTGCTTGACTATCTCTCTACATTGTACTCGAGGTTCTTACATTATGTGTTGTGGAAAGTTCTGTATGATTCCATTAAGAATGACCCTCCACACCATTGGTAACATGTCAAGTGTTCTGCTTGCTCATGTGTTTGACCAGCCTCGAAAATGGAAATAGTGTGCAGCTCCTTTGAGGAGTATTATTTGCTCTCAATACACCATTCAGCTCTCCTCTGTGATGCACACACGCTGTCTTGCATACGGTATCCAGCTCACTTCTGTTGTCATGATCTGACATGTAATAAAATTTATTAAACTTTTCCGAGGACACCACAAATAGCTTGTATTACATTATTATTACAGTGTACACCAATAACCACTAAGTGATACCAAATTAAGAAGTATTACCAGAAACCATTTTTGAGTCAAAAACTGTTTTAAATAGTCTATTGGCAATTAAAACAAATTTCCATTTTCAAGACAGGGAAAATTGTTATGAAATCAGAGGGACTCAGCTAGTTTACAGATATTTTGTGTTTCATTGTTGAAGACCTTCTGTTTCAGTTTACTATATAGTGTACGACTGACCAAGTATGGCTTCACTGCCCACACGTTATGTAAATAGTTTCAAAATTACACTGAATTTTACGAGCAACGAAAGTACGTAACTGAATAATTAAAATATGCTCCAAATAGCTTCAGTGTATTTCACAGCCCTTAATTAACAGATCTTGTAATACTGGCAAATGCTGCCCAACACATAGCCTCATGTCTCACTCCAACAGAAACTGTAGAAAATGATGGAAACTGCTGATAGTGCTTTCTACTGCGTATACCTTCACATGATTCTAAAATCAGTCACAGTCGCCAACCAGTCAGGTGCACTATCCTCCAACTACAACTCTCTTCCCTCCTTGTATTGTCTATAATGTTGATACAGTAAGTGTTAAAAGGTGAAGATATTTGTGATACAAATTGCACCATGGCATCAGGATTGCCAGAACAAAAATTGCTAGGCACATTGCTTCCTACATAGCTGTGTAGTGCCACAGGCCTTTCATGATATAAGAGAGATAGCACACACTTATGCGGAGTGCAGCTCGTCTGAACTTCAGAGCACCAGACAGATAACTAGTTGCAGGAGACATTATGTTAACACTGTGTGATGCTTCCTCTAGACTTGATAATGTCCTCAATTCAGCACAGAAGAGAGTCAACAAGTTTTCTCAGTTATGCCGTGTCCATGTGAAACCCCTGATGGATTAGGTTCCGTAGAGCCAAGGGAATGGAGGAATATTGATCCCTACATTTCACCTTTTGATCCAGGCAGCCCCAGGCATTTTCAGTGGTACTAAGATCGAGTTATTTAGCTTCCCCCTCCCCCCGCCACCGCCCCCCCCCCCCCCCCTCCATGTGTGATTTCATACTACATCTGCACCTGTGGTCCGGGGGTAGAGTCTTTGGTTAGTAAAAACGAATTCTCTCCCAGGTTTGAATCCCACCACTTCTTAAATTTTGATTAATAATAAGCATTGAACAATGAATCTTGTTCATATGAGCCCCTCACAAACTGACCATGATCCAAGACACCATTTACTCTGCAAATGTTGATATTGCACTCCTATTGGATCAATTGCCTGCAACTCGTTAACACCTGCACAAAGATAATGTCCTCAATTCGGCACAGAAGAGAGTCCCATTTGACAGTTCTCATTCGTAAATCAACATAGACTGCAGGCAATCAATGACAACTGAGAGAGTCGCACAAGTTGAATGCCATTGGAGTTGGTTGGCAGACCCTTGTGTTCACTTGAAGTCCCCACCAAGCATCACATCATCTTGTGAACCTGTGAAGAACAGTGTGATCTTCTCTGTGAAGCATGTTATGTCGGTCATGATGGCAACTAGAGTCAGGTGGTGCATAGATATTAATGATACACATGCCAAATAGAGTGAGGGTCATCCCCCATGTGGAGGGGAGGTATATGACGTCCTGTGCATGGAGCCCATCATGTAAGAGGATGGCGACACCGCTGCCAGTGTTGGAGGCAAGAGCAACATGGGTGGCGTACCCGGTGGGCACTTGGAAGTCGGTGACTGACACCTCCAGCAGGAGTGCAATATCGACATTCGCAGAGTAAATGGTGTCTCGAAACATGGTCAGTTTGTGAGGGGCTCATATGCAGAAGATTCATTGTTCAATGATGATTATTAATCAAAATTTAAGCAGTGGTGGGATTTGAACCTGGGAGAGAAATCATTTTTACTAACCAAAGACGCTAGCCCTGGACCACAAGAGCAGATGTAGTACACTGAAATCACACTTTGGGGTAGAGGAGGGTAGGGGGGGGGGGGGAAGCTAAATAACTTGATCTTAGTACCACTGAAAATGTGCCTGGGGCTGGCTGGATCAAAAGATAAAATGTAGGGATCAATATCCCTGCATTCCTTTGGCTCTAAAGAACCTAATCCGTCAGGGGTTCCACCTGGACACAGCGTAAGTGAGAAAACTTGTTGACTTTCTTCCGTACTGAATTGAGGACATTATCAAGTCTAGAGGCGGTATCACACAGTGCAACAGTGCAATTGTTGATTGAGGCTAGATGCTTCCTCTAATTATTTTTTATATATTATTGAACTTATTGATAAATGATTATGAACTTTATTCGTTTTGCAGTGTTGTAACATTTCTGCTGGCGTGTACCCGGTTTGATTTGGATTCATTGGTCAGTCCACATATCGCAAGCATAGGTCCTAATATTTTTCATTATTTTCTCTTTTCGTGAACCATCATACCCTTACATTCTCTGGTTTATGTAGCTGATTAATTTTGTGCTATACTCATACTTGTGATAGAGTATGTTCTTCTGGGCAGTGTCCATTATTGTGAGTTTTTCGAGTTGGCTCACTCATCATAGACTTAGACTCTGAAATTTTTTCTTCTCTTTTGATTATTTTGAGGGTGTAACTTTATAGATGTAAACTTGCAATTTTTAATTCTAGTACTTCAAGTTGCCTCTGCACTTATTTCTAGTTTGGTGTTGTAATGTTGTAGTTTTGACTTTGTATCATTTGTTTTGGGACAGAATGTTCCATAGATCTGGAAATCTGAATGCTTTGTCCTCATATATGTATAGATTGTGACGTGTATAGTAGATATTTTTCTTATGTTTTGAGCAACTTCATGTGAATTTTGTCCACAATTTTGGAATTTGTTGCCATATGTTAATTTTACCACTTCACTACTCTGGTTTCACACTTATTTGGACTATAGACAAATTGTATGCAACAAGAACTCTGTTTATGGTAAGCAGAAATTTGTCAGATGCTATGCATTTCCTTATATACCTTTTGCAGTTTTTGTAAGCTAACCTATACTTACGTTCATAGGGAAATGACGATCATTCAACCTTAAATTTTCTTGTAATTTTGGAATTTAACTTTGAGAATCTGTATTCTACCTTTTGGCATCATTTTGTATACCATTTGGCAAACCTTACAGTAGGTCACAAAATATTGTAAACACATTGTTCCCGTATTATATGAGGGGCATGTTGTAATGGCACCTACTGCTGTAGATATACTTTTTCTCAACAGTAGTTGTTGATATCAGTATTATTTTTTGAATTTTGGACGGGCCAATAATATCTCAGCTGCTTTTCTGAAAACTTCCATATAATTTTATACACAGTACCACACCGTATTATAGTTCAAGCTAAAATTTATGAAAAGGAATTACTTTATAAAATATTTCAATTTTGATGATATAACTTGTAAGTACTAGTCCCGAATGTACAGTTAAAATTATTATTATTATCTTCCTTCACTTTCTCAGACGTTAAGTCCGGTTAAAGATGGAGTGACGCGGACCTTGATCAAGCATTACTTCCTTTTAACTGTACGGTATGTGTTATATTGCATTTAGGAACTTTCGGGTAATTGAACATGCATCAATAATTACGGATTTCTGTAGTTGTATATATATGTTTGGATGTAGCTGTATTGCATTGATGTACTGGTGGATATTGTGTGGTATGACTCCTGTAGTTGATAGTATAATTGGTATGATGTCAACTTTATCCTGATGCCACATGTCTTTGACTTCCTCAGCCAGTTGGATGTATTTTTCAATTTTTTCTCCTGTTTTCTTTTGTATATTTGTTGTATTGGGTATGGATATTTCGATTAGTTGTGTTAATTTCTTCTTTTTATTGGTGAGTATGATGTCAGGTTTGTTATGTGGCGTTGTTTCATCTGTTATAATGGTTCTGTTCCAGTATAATTTGTATTCATCATTCTCCAGTACATTTTGTGGTGTATACTTGTATGTAGAAACGTGTTGTTTTAAAAGTTTATGTTGTAAGACAAGCTGTTGATGTATTATTTTTGTGACATTGTCATGTCTTCTGGGGTATTCTGTATTTGCTAGTATTGTACATCCGCTTGTGATGTGATCTACTGTTTCTATTTGTTGTTTACAAAGTCTGCATTTATCCGTTGTGGTATTGGGATCTTTAATAATATGCTTGCTGTAATACCTGGTGTTTATTGTTTGATCCTGTATTGCAATCATGAATCCTTCTGTCTCACTGTATATATTGCCTTTTCTTAGCCATGTGTTGGATGCGTCTTGATCGATGTGTGGCTGTGTCAAATGATACGGGTGCTTGCCATGAAGTGTTTTCTTTTTCCAATTTACTTTCTTCGTATCTGTTGATGTTATGCGATCTAAAGGGTTGTAGAAGTGGTTATGAAATTGCAGTGGTGTAGCTGATGTATTTATATGAGTGATTGCCTTGTGTATTTTGCTAGTTTCTGCTCGTTCTAGAAAGAATTTTCTTAAATTGTCTACCTGTCCATAATGTAGGTTTTTTATGTCGATAAATCCCCTTCCTCCTTCCTTTCTGCTTAATGTGAATCTTTCTGTTGCTGAATGTATGTGATGTATTCTATATTTGTGGCATTGTGATCGTGTAAGTGTATTGAGTGCTTCTAGGTCTGTGTTACTTCATTTCACTACTCCAAATGAGTAGGTCAATATTGGTATGGCGTAAGTATTTATAGCTTTTGTCTAGTTTCTTGCTGTCAATTCTGTTTTCAGTATTTTTGTTAGTCTTTGTCTATATTTTTCTTTTAGTTCTTCTTTAATATTTGTATTATCTATTCCTATTTTTTGTCTGTATCCTAGATATTTATAGGCATCCGTTTTTTCCATCGCTTCTATGCAGTCGCTGTGGTTATCCAATATGTAATCTTCTTGTTTAGTGTGTTTTCCCTTGACTATGCTATTTTTCTTACATTTGTCTGTTCCAAAAGCCATACTTATATCATTGCTGAATCCTTCTGTTATCTTTAGTAATTGGTTGAGTTGTTGATTTGTTGCTGCCAGTAGTTTTAGATCATCCATGTATAGCAAATGTGTGATTTAGTGTGGGTATGTTCCAGTAATATTGTATCCATAATTTGTATTATTTAGCATGTTGGATAGTGGTTTCAGAGCAAGGCAGAACCAGAAAGGACTTAATGAGTCTCCTTGGTATATTCCACGCTTAATCTGTATTGGCTGTGATGTGATATTATTTGAATTTGTTTGGATATTATGTGTGGTTTTCCAATTTTTCATTACTATGTTTAGGAACTGTATCAATTTAGGATTTACTTTGTATATTTCCAATATTTGTAGTAACCATGAGTGGGGTACACTATCAAAAGCTTTTTGGTAATCAATGTATGCATAGTGTAGCGACCTTTGTTTAGTTTTAGCTTGATATGTCACCTCTGCATCTATTATCAGTTGCTCTTTACATCCTCGTGCTCCTTTGCAACAGCCTTTTTGTTCTTCATTTATAATTTTGTTCTGTGTTGTATGTGTCATTAATTTCTGTTTAATGACTGAAGTTAATATTTTGTATATTGTTGGTAGGCATGTTATGGGGCGATATTTAGCTGGGTTCGCTGTGTCTGCTTGATCTTTAGATTTCAGATATGTTATTCCGTGTGTAAGTGTATCAGGGAATGTGTATGGGTCTGCAATGTAACTGTTAAATAATTTAGTTAGATGTGAATGTGTTGAGGTGAACTTCTTTAACCAGAAATTTGCTATTTTATCATTTCCAGGGGCTTTCCAATTGTGAATAGAATTAATTGCTTGGGTGACTTCATGTTGCAAAATTATCACTTCAGGCATTTGTGGTGTCATCTTGTATGTGTCTGTTTCTGCTTGTATCCATTGTGCATGCCTGTTATGTTGTACCGGGTTTGACCATATGTTGCTCCAGAAGTGTTCCATGTCTGTTATGTTTGGTGGATTGTTTATTTTAATGTGTGTGTTATCTATTGTCTGGTAAAATTTCTTTTGGTTTGTGTTGAATGTTTGGTTTTGTTTCCTTCTATTTTCACTTTTTTTGTATCTTCTGAGTCGTTTGGCTAATGCTTGTAATTTCTGCTTCTTTTCGTCTAATTGCTCTGTCACTTCTTGTTGTGAGATTTTACCTAACCTTTTTCGTTTTTTTTCCGAGATTTCATTTCTTATAAATTGTGTTAGCTGTCCGATGTCTTTTCTCAGTTTTTCTATTTTGATCTGTAGCCTGTATTGCCATGCTGGTTTTGTGGGTTTCTTTTGTGTGTTGGTTGGTTCTGATCTCTGCCTAGTGTGTATATTTAGTGTAGTGAGTGCTCCTATATAAACCAGTAGTTGTAACTCTTCCATAGTTGTGTTTTCATTTATTTTGTTGTGTATGATTGTGTTGATAGTTTTTATTGTTGTTTCGACTTGTGGGTTATTTGGTGGTCTATGCAAGAATGGTCTAATGTCTGTATTTGTGTCTTTGTATTCTATATATGTTAGCTGAAATATTTCTTCTATATCTAACATCTGTGTCACTTCGTGTTCTATTTGTGCTTGTTCTGGTGGCTGTCTTAAGATTTCGTTTTCCTCTGATTGTTTAATTGGTGCATGTTATTATTATTATTATTATTATTATTATTATTATTTTAAACATTTGAAATTAGAAATTATTGGCACACTTAAAATTTCTATTATTAATTACACAATCCTGTACTATTTACTATGTTTATTTCTGGATTCATTTATGAAATAATAATTGAAATTAATAATGTAACAGAAACTAATAGAAACTCATTTGATAAGAAAAACTGTAAGCCCTTTGGAATATTTTTATTTCCACTCAGTGTGAGAGTCCTAAACATGTCTCTGAGGTGTGATCAGAAATATTTTTGTATATTTGCGTGAACAATGTAATTTTAGCATTGTTAACATGAAAAATCAAAATTATGTATGATATACTAAAATATGAGAAAATATATTTCCATAAAAAATGCAGCAACAATAATCCTAAGATTTATTTAGTTCAAACAAACTATGAGGACCTGTTGTGAAATATTCAGGTTCAACAATCAGACCCCCAGACAAGAAGAATGGGAGCCAACTCAATATTACACACTAAGTACACTATAAAGTTTATTGTAAGCTTTGCTCCTTTCAAACCTTCATAAAAGACTTTGCTGGACATTGTTTAAAGTGGACAATAAATTGGAATCAGGAAGGAGGGGGGAGATTACAGGCTCCTCATGCTACTCTATCCTGTGCAAGTATCTTGATCTCTAAGGCCGGTATTACACTATCAAATTTCTTTGTCCAATATCTTTGTCAAAGATATTTGATGGTGTAATAGGGACTTTGTCAAATGTTGTCCAATATTTGATCAAATCTAGGACCTCGCTGTAGATTTGATCAAAGAAATCGCTTGTCTTCTGTTCACTGCAATGTGACATGTTACCACATGGAGCACTAGCATCGCTGCACCGTTCTGTCGTCTGTAGTGTTTTTATAAACATTGACGGTAAATACAATTGGTGTATGCTGACAACTATAAAATTAATAGAGATGTATGAAGCTGATGAGGCGATTTACAACGTGAGGCACCCTCAATACAAAAATAGATTAAGAAGATTGGAGACCTGACCTGACCTGACCTGACCTAACCTAACCAAACATAACCCTCTCCTGTAGCAAGGAATCGGAGTGTTACAGTGAGCCTGTCTTCTGAAGATGTAGCAGTTCTTAAGTGAATATTGTGCTTTGTGATATGAGGATACACTTCACTGAGCACATACAGAAATGTATGCTCATCCATTCTTAAGTAATTGATGTATGACTTGACGTCTTCCACTGTAAGCTCACGTAGCAAGTTTTGTTGAATGCTTTTATCGTGTCGTCATAAAACCCACGGCTTCACCCAGATTAGATTAGTTTTTCGTTTCATAGATCTGTGCTGAGGAGATCCTCGTGGATGTGGAACATGTCAATTTTTTTAAAACCTGAAATAACGATACTAATAGTATGAATAAATACGTCATTTGTTTCTATTAAAAATTTCGTCAATGGAGTAGGAGTTGGCCACTAGTAAGTCTTTCAGGCTCCTTTAAAAATGATCTTTATTTGTAACTAAATTTTTTATGTTTGCCAAATTATTGAAGATGAGTGTTCCGCAGTAGTGGACCCCTTTTTGAACTAAAGTAAGTCCTTTTAAGTCCTTGTGCAGATCATTTTTGTTCCTGGTATTGTATGTATGAACTGAGTTGTTTGTTGGAAAAAGACATATATTATTTACGACAAATTTCATTAAGGAGTAAATATACTGCGAGGCAGTAGTTAGTATACGCAGTTCTTTGAAGAGGTTTCTGCAGGATGTCCGTGAATTTACTCCACAATTAATACATATTACACGCTTTTGGACTCTGAAAACTTTTGTTTGACTTGAGGATTTACCCCAAAATATTATCCCATATGACATTATGGAATGAAAGTAGGCAAAGTATGCAAAAGCTTTTTCATTTTTATGTTGCCTATGTCTGCTAACACTCGAATTGCAAATACAGATTTGTTAAGGCGGTTCTGCAGTTCTGTGGTGTGCTCCTCCCAACTGAATTTATTATCAAGTTGTAATCCCAGGAATTTAAGACTGTCAACCTCGTATGTATGGTTCCTTCCCCCCCCCCCCCCCCCCCACTTCTGTTCCGTATGTGCACACAATGCAATCGCTGTACGTGCAACTGTTGCGGTTAATAACAGGTTGTTGGCAGCCATCTTGAACTTTGACGAAAAATTTGATGACAGTGTAATACCCCTTCTAGCGCTACGTCAAAGATCTTTGTCAAATATATTTGACAGAATATTTGATCACATCTTTGATCAAATCTTTGACAAAGAAATTTGATAGTGTAATACCGGCCTAAGTAACCGCTGCAACCTACATCCTTCTGAATCTGCTTAGTATATTCATCTGTTGGTCTCCCTATATGATTTTTACCCCCACAATTCCCTTCCATACTAAATTGAGGAGCCCTTGATTCCTCAGAACAAGTCGTACCAACTGATCCCTTCTCCTAGTTAAGTTGTTCCACAAATTCCTCTTCTCCTCAATTCTATTAGTACCCCTTCATTAGTTACATGATCTACCCATCTAATCTTCAGAATTTTTCTGTAGCACCACATTTTGAAAGCTTCTATTCTCATCTTGTATAAACTATTTATGGTGCATGTTTTACTTCCATACATGGCTACACTCCATACAAATACTTTCAGAAAGGACTTCCTCACACTTACATCTATACCAAATTTCTCTTCTTCAGAATCGCTTTCCTTGCCATATCCAGACTACATTTTATATCCTCTCGACTCTGATTGTCCTCAGTTATTTTGCTTCTCAAATAGCAAAACTCATCTACTACTTTAATTGTCTCATTTCCAAATCTAATTCCCTCAGCATCACCTGATTTAATTCTACTACATTCCATTATCCTCATTTTGCTATTGTCGATGTTCATCTTACATTCTCCTTTCAAGACACTGTCCATTTCATTCAACTCCTCTTGCAGGTCCTTTTCTGTCTGTGACAGAATTACAATGCCATTGGTAAACATCAAAGTTTTTATTTCTTCTCCGTGGATTTTAATTCCTGCTCTGAATTTTTCTTTAGTTTCCTTCACTGCTTGCTCAATATACAGACTGAGTAACATCTGGGATAGGCTACAACTCTCTCTCACTCCCTTCTCTACCACTGCTTTGTTTTCATGTCCCTCAACTCTTATAACTGCCATCTGGTTTCTGAACAAATTGTAAATAGCCATTTGATCACTGAATTTTCCCCCTGTCACCTTCAGAATTTGAAAGGGATAATTCATCAACATTGTCAAAAGCTTTCTCTAAGTCAACAAATGCTAGAAATGTAGGTTTGCCTTTCCTTAGCTTATGTTTGAATGTAAGTCATAGGGTCAGTATTGCCCTGTGTGTTCCAACATTTCTATGGAATCAAAACTGATCGTCCCTTAGGTTGGCTTCTACCAGGTTTTTCCATTCATCTGTGAAGAATTTAAGTTAGTATTTTGCAATCGTGACTAATTAAACTCATAGTTCAGTAATTTTCACACCTGTCAATAATTGCTTTCCTTGGGATTGGAATTATTTTATTCTTCTTTAAGTATGAGTGAGGGTATTTCACCTGTCTCATACATCTTGCCCACCAGACAGAAGAGTTTGGTCATGGCTGGCACTCCCAAGGCTACCAGTAGTTCTAATGGAATGTTGTCTACTCCTGGGCCCTTGTTTCTACTTAGGTCTTTCGGTACTCTGTCAACTTCTTCACGCAGTATCATATCTTCCATCTCATCTTCATCTATGTCCTCTTCCATGTTCTTAATATTGTCCTCAAGTACATCATACTTGTATAGACCTTCTATGTACTTCTTCCACCTTTCAGCTTTCCCTTTTTTGCTTAGGACTTGTTTACCATTTGAGCTCTTGATATTCATACAGGTGGTTCCCTTTTCCCTAAAGGTCTCTCTAATTTCTCTGTAGGTAGCATCTATGTTGCCCCTAGTGGTGTATGCTTCTACATAATTACATTTAGTTTCTTCGTTCATCAATTACATCCAGTATCTCTAGCCCTCATCCTTTCACCTACTTCATCCTCTACTGCCTTCACTATTTTATCTCTCAAAACTAGCCGTTCTTCTTCCATGGTATTCCTTTTCTCTGTTACTGTCAATTGTTCCATAACGCTCCCTCTGAAACTTTATACAACCTCTAGTTCCTACCTTTCTGCAGTTTCTTCAGTTTTAACCTTCTGTAATATCCAATAAACAGTGGTCAGAGTTGATGTCTGCCCCTGGAAATGTCTCAAAATTTAAAACCTGGTTCCTAAATCTCTATCTTACCATTATATAATCTATCTGACACTTTCCAGTACCTACAGGTCTCTTCCACATATACAACCTTCTTTTATGACTCTTAAACCAAGTGTTACCAATGATTAAGTTACACTCTGTGCAAAATTCTACTAGGCAGCATCCTCTTTCATTCCTTACCCTCATTCCATATTCACCTACCACTTTTCCTGCTATCGAATTCCAGTCATCCATGACTATTAAATTTTCATCTCCCTTAACTTTTTGAACAATTTCTTTTATCTGATCATACATTTCTTCAATTTCTTCATCATCTGTGGAGGTAGTTGGCATATAAACTTGTACTACTGTGGTAGGCATGGGCTTCATGTGTATCTTGGCTACAAAAATGCATTCAACATGCTCTTCATAGTATCTTATCCATTTTCCTTTTTTTTTTTTTTTTTATTCATTATTGAACCTACTCCTGGATTATCCACATTTGATTCATAACCATGTATTCACCTGACCAGAAGTCTTGTTTCTCCTGCCACCAAACTTCACTAATTCCTACTATACCTAAATTTAACCTGTCTATTTCCCTTTTTAAATTTTCTAACCTACCTGCTCAATTAAGGGATCTGACATTCCAATCCATAGAATGCCAGTTTTGTTTCTCCTGATAATGACATCCTCCTGAGTAGTCCCTGCACAGAGATCCAAATGGGGGACTATTTTACCTCCAGAATATTTTACCCTATAGGATGCCATCATCATGTAAACACACAGTAAAGCTGCATGCCCTCGGGAAAAATTAGGACTGTACTTTCTCCTTGCTTTCAGCTGTTCACAGTACCAGCACAGCAAGGCCGTTTTGATTGATGTTACAAGGCCAGATCAGTCAATCATCCAGACTGTTGCCCTTGCAACTACTGAAAAGGCTGCTGCCCCTCTTCAGGAACCACACATTTGTTTAGCCTCTTAACAGATACCCTTCCATTGTGGTTGCACCTATGGTACGGCTATCTGCATCACTGAGGCACACAAGCCTCTCCACCAAAGGCAAGGTCCATGTTTCATGGGTGTTACTGAATAATATCTGGGGAAAACTGGAAGTATCAAGAGAGAGAGGTGGTCAGGTGGCGGGTTGGGGTGGGGAAGAAAGAGTGAGTGAGAGAGAGAGAGAGAGAGAGAGAGAGAGAGAACTGTTTGGATTTTTACTACAATTACCATCGTTCTGTAAGTTAATTGTATCTGTTACTGAACAAATGACAGTCTCTTAAAATTTTTGAAGTTCAACCATTGTGTTGAAGAAGTAAGAACTCATTTGTGTTTTTAGGCTCTCGTGGCAGATGATAGTATGTGGTGCTGATGGCCATGGCCACCTGAAAATGGCAAGTTAGCTTCCTGAAATATTGGACCATTTGGATGATGCCACCTGGCTTAATACCTGAGATTTTGAGAGTTCATTTAACTAAATTGGCAACAGTGTGTACTGTGAAACACAGTGTGTATTATATCCATTTGCAGTGATCTGGAAAGTATTCTTATTACAATATGGAGAAAAAGATCACTCAAGTAGTATGCTGAATAGCAAATTACTCTTTTACAAGTCTCTAGAAATTCAGAGGTACAAATACTCTGGAAATAAGCCTCATTCTTAGCGAAGCTGGATGTCAGGGAGGACGTGGCAGTCTTAATATAATTTACTGAACAAAAACATTTTAACGTAAAATCTTTTAATGCAAAGGGCACAATTTTCAATATATAGTCAAAGGACAGTGATTAGTTTTGGTTGTTCTTCACAACCATCTTCAGATCATAACTTCGCAAGATGATGATAATAGACGTTGAAAACGCCCAGTGTCATTAATAAATATTGAATCACAGGCCCATGATTTGCAACTGTTTAGCATGTGTTATAGTGAGAACAGTATAAGCAATGGTAACAAGAATTGTCAGCTATTCCATAGCCTAGCTAGCAAAGGAGTGATCCAGCATGGCATATAAAATAGTCATCTGCAGTGGGATTTTGGAACATATACTATGTTTATTTACTTATTTATTTCATGTTCCGTAGATCCAGTTAGTGAGTCAATCACAAGGACATGGAACATGTCAAATTTTACAGGTTTTGATTTAAACTTACAATAGATACAAGGGCAATTCAATGCCAAATTTTACATAATTTAAGTAAGATATGCTATAAATACAGCAATAGATACAATGTCAACTAGATAACATAACAACAATTTAACAGGAAAGGGAGTTTCAAATAAAGGTTATAAATAAGAGCACGAAGTTAAATCAGATATTAGGCCTACAAGAGTAAATACAGGTACAGCCAATCTGTTGCTACAAAAAGTGTGACAATGCTCAAATGCTCAATAAAATCAGTTGAACTGGTTCTAGACACAATAAGTTTAGTGATGGTATACATTTTCTTTCAAATATTCACCCACAGTATAAAAAGATTTCTCTGTCAGGTAATCCTTGAGAACTTGTTTAAATTTTGGCAGTTCTGTATGAACACATTTGATATGTAGTGGGAGAGCATTGAACAGCTTAATGCTGGAGTAGTAAACTCCTTCTTGTACCAAATGAGATGTTTCATTTCGACATGTTGATTGTTTTTGTTTCTGGTGTTGTAGCCATGGAATTTACTGTTGTCTTGGTAGATAGAATAATTTTTGCACACAAAGGTCAGCAAGGAAAAAATGTACTGTGAGGCAGTTGTTAGGATACCTATCTTTTGAAACAAGTGCCTGCAAGAGTGTCTTTGATGGACCTCACACATTATTCTGATTGCTTTTTTTTGGATGGTGAAAACTTTTTTTGCAAGTGGTTGGTTCCCCAAGAATATGATAGCATTTGAGATCAATGAGCGGAAGTAGCCAAAGTAGGCAACCTTAATGGAGTAACTTCAGCCACTGAAGAAATTACCCGTAATGCAAATGTTGCTGAGCTAAGTTTTTTACATAGATGGAGAATGTGAACTGAGCAATTACATTTGCTGTCTATATAAGCACCCAGGAATTTTGTATCTTCAACTCTCTGTATTGGTTGATCTCTACATTTTATGTTAATTTCATTGAGATTACTTTGTGATGTACAGAACCTCATATAATGAGTTTTATTTGCATTGAGTGAGAAACCATTTGAGGAGAACCAATTTAAAATACGTTTGAACATTATGAATTGCCTCAAAGAACATGACTTATTAACATATAGCTACAATATATTCAGAAAATACTGTTCTTGTAAAATATAATTAGCTCTTTATTCTCATGAAGTAATGAGTGCTATCAACAGTAGATGTCAGATTGATTACATATATTTTAGATTTCCAGAAGGCTTTTGACACCATTCCTCACAAGTGACTTCTAACAAATTGTGTGCCTATTGAGTATTGCTTCAGTTGTGTGACTGGATTCTTGAGTTCCAGTCAGATAGACAACAGTTCATAGTGACTGACAGAAAGTCATTGAGTAAAACAGAAGTAATAACTGGCATTTCCCAAGGAAATGTGATACATCACCTGCTGTTCCTGATCTACATAAATGACTTATGAGTCAATCTGAGCAGCCCTTTTACATTTTTTGCAGAAGAAGCCATCATTTACCATCAGGTAAGGTCTTCAGCTGATGAAAACCAAATGTGTAATGATTTATACAATATATATCATGTAAAATGTGGTAACTGACTATAAATAATTAAAAAGTATGAAGTCATCCACATGGGTACTAAAAGAAGTCCGCTAAAGTTTGGTTACACAATAAGTCAGCATAATCTAAAGACCATAAATCCAACCTGATACTTAGCGATCAGAATTATAAATAACTTAAATTGGAAAAATCATGTAGATAATGTTTTAAAGAAAGCAAACCGCTGTGCGGGTTTAGCCGAGCGTTCTAAGGCCCTACAGTCATGGACTGTGCGGCTGGTCCCCGGTGGAGGTTCAAGTCCTTCCTCGGGCATGGGTGTGTGTGTTTGTTCTTAGGATAATTTAGTTTAAGTAGTGTGTAAGCTTAGGGAGTGATGACCTTAGCAGTTAAGTCCCACAAGATTTCACACACATTTTAACATTTGAGGAAAGCAAACCAAGAACAGCAGTTTATTGGCAGAACACTTAGGAAGTGCAACAAGTCTACAAAAGAGATTGTTTACACATGCTTGCCTGTCCTATTCTGGAGAACTGCTGTGTGGTGTGGGATCTACTCAGCTGGGACTCATGGAAGACATCAAAAAATTCAAGAAGGGCAGCTGATTCTGTATTATTGCAAAATAGAGGAGAGAGTGCTATGGGCATGATATGTGAATTGGGGTGCTTATCTTTAAAAGAAGGGCATTTTTCATTGTGGCAGGATCTTCTCATGAAATTTCAATCACCAACTTTCTCCTCCAATTGTGAAGATATTCTGTTGGTACCCACCTATATACAGAGAAGTGATTGCCATAATAAAATCAGAAAAATCATAGCTTGCTCTGAAAGATTTCAAAACTCCTTTTTCCCATGCACTAGTACCCTGACAGGATGTCCATTAGAGCTCGGAGGAAGGATAATCTTGGCAGACAAAGTAGGAAATTGATCCAACAACTTGTGCACTGACAGATGGACACACAGGAGAAACAGTGATGGACTGCAAACTAAGAGAAGAATGCAAATTATGTGTGCAGTGGCTGAAGATGGGTTCCACATGTAATTAAAGTGGTGTTACTTGAAGTGAATCACAAATACTACAAGAGAAATTATCAGATTTCAATGGTGTCACTAAAAGTTGAATTTGTTCAAACGTTTTGGTGCCACTAACTTTCGGCCATGACAAGTTAGTGCCATGCGACTGCAATCCAGCAGCTGCCTTTTGAGACACCAGCAGAATATATATGGCTTTTTTGTGTCAGAAAATGTCAATGAACAATGTGTTGAGAATCACAGAAACTGGAATTTGAAGAATCTACTTGATAAAATGATATGCAGTAAAAAAAATAGTTTTTGAGTAGCTTGTAACAATATCTTTCCACTATGTGTACTGAAAAATTATTAAAATACAAGTGAGGTAATTTTTGTGAGTTGGATATAAGTGTGTTTTTACTGAACTCACAAGCTGTACAGGATGGGAATTTCATGTTGTATGATAACATGCCAGATGAAAGAGTATACATTAATAAGAGCAATATTATTATTTATTATTATTCATATATGGACCCAATAGGACCATGCGAGGTAGAATCAATCAATGTCACTTTTGATGGTTGGACTTTCTTTGTGTCCAAGTTTGTTTCATCCTTTCAGAATGAAGTCTTTTTCTTTCGTCAGACCATGGTGTTCCATTCCATTTTCTAATTTCCCTCTGACAAACTTTCCTATGGAATATCTTTTGTCTGAATGTTTTTCTATCTGTAACATCTCCCTGAGTTATACTGACTACTTTAAGATCATCCTTAATTGCAGTGATCCATTTAATTTGCTCAGTTTTGCCCTTACTTCTGTTTTTGTTGAGTTTTACTATTTGTTTTGTCATCCTAGTGCATCTCATTCCATTAATGTGCCCATAAAATTTAAATCTTCATTTTCTCATGTCACTATTTATGTCCGCGTATTCTTCTATTTCCTTATTACTTCTCAGCCTATGAGTTTCTCCATCAGTAATATTGGGGGCCTAATATTTTCCTAATAACCTTTCTTCTTTCTTTTAAATTTCTTCAATATCCATCTTTCTATTTAAAATTAAAGTTTCTGCTCCATAAGACATTCAGGTTTGATTACAATGGATTAATGCCTAAGTTCACTGAATTTAGAACGCGATTTTTTACTATAAATATGTTTTTAATGCCTCTAATGAGCATGTGATAGCAAATTTACACCCTGAATGCATAAATGTTCATACCACATGGTCTATGGGTAATACTTTTTTTGTAAATAAATTACACTGAAGGTACACCAATAAATCTGAATAACTAATAACAGAAGGCCATTTCCCAGCAGCTCAGTTTATTTCGCAACTGGGGGAAAGTAAAGAACTGTGGTTAATGTGAACTGGCCTGACTGTATCCAGTTTCTGGTAGTGACAATATAATCTGCTCATAAGTGCACTTAAAGGTCTGAAAATTATGGTTACAAGAGAATGTCTTGGAGGCTAGATTCTAGCAAAACATATTAGATTATGAAAGGCTAAATATCAGGTGTATGCAATAGTTTGTATCAATGATGTAGCCATTAAAGGGCAGGGGAGAATAGTTGCCCCTCTCTTCTTGCCTACAAAAAATCGCCACAAATGAAACCTGCACCATTCCTAACCTAGCAGACAGATGCCACAATATTTCATGAATATTCATTAACAGAAAGTGTTCCCAGAATCATTTACTGTGATATCTCAAAACTATTTCATCATTTGTCCAAAAATTAACATTTACTATCTTTCTGCCCCCCCCCCCCCCCCCCACCAAGCCTAAAACTCAGATTTTGAGTATACACTTGCTTTGTGTACTTCATGACAGAATCAATGAATGACTATGAGTAGCAACTGCAGACGCAAGCATGAGTTTTGTGGAAGTCCTGCAGTATCATGACCAGCACTGAGTCAACACTGCTGTGAAACAAGTGAGCAAAGAGTTGGACAGGGTGCTGTTAACTGAAATAAAATCTCATATGTGTGCAGTGCCTGTCACCACAATTGGGAGATAGGAATATTCTAAACATCAAACAATGTTGACATGTAGCCTTGGCCTGCTCAATCACCACGTATATCTCCAATCGAGCATCTATGGGAGATAATCAGATGACAACCAGCTTTATCCACAACCAGCATTAATTATCCCTGTATTGACTCTGACCAAGTACAACAGACATGGAACTCCATTCAACAAACTGATATCCAGAAGCTGCACAACAAAATGAATGCACGTTTGCATGTTTGCATTCAACATTCTGGCAGTTATGTTAGTTATTAATGTATCAACATTTCACATTTGCATTGGTTTTTCTCATGTTTATATTAACCTGTGATCCTGCAACATAATCACTTAAATATGTTTCCTAGAAAAGTGTATTCCTGAAATTTCATTACTCTACAGTTATTATTTCTTGGTGTTGGAACTTTTTATCCATCAGTTGACTGATACTACCAGTTCCACAAAACCTTATTTTATCTAGGAGGATACTGTGATTTACACAATCAAACATCTTAGACAGATCACGGAAAATGCCAACCTGTGATGTTATGTTGTATAATGTAAATAGGTCAGTGTGTTACTTTCTGTTGTGAGCTCTGCTTCTCCAAAAATAACTATTGTACACAGCCATTATTGAAAAGAAATTGTTTCACTACTATGGTGGACTCAAATTACTCCTTATTAGGGTATAACTTTCCAGCTGTTTATGGCAGCTTATGCTTCATAATGTTCATTTGACTGAAACTAGTAGTGAAGCGAATTGTGCAGATGAAGGTCCACGATGAATTTTAACAACTATTTTCCAGCTGAATATCCCCATCTGCAAACATACATAGATTAAAAACATACCTGCTACCTGGGACTGATCATGCATAAACCCTCCATTTGAACCAACAATGATGTTATCCTGTTCTGTGGCCTGCTGTCCTGTCCCTCATTTCACTATGTTCCATATAGGACTACATTCCATATGGCTTATGTCTGTTGTTGGAATGATTTTTGATGTAAGGTGCACATTTATTATTTGAAACGACTTTCTTAGTCACCTTGCGTCATTTTTGGAGTATGCAACTACTGCAGGATCTTTACCTGTTCTTGCCAACAGATACATTTCCCTTTTCCTTTCACATTATGCTTTAATTTGGCTAGTAATCCAAGTTTCTTTACTTGGATGTTTAATGTCCTTTCTGATTATTTTACGAGGAAAGCTGTTTTCAAACAACTATATGACTTTATCATGGAATAAATTAAATTTTACTTCAGCATTTAATTCACTATAATTTTTATCCCAGGTCATGTGTTGTAAACTATTTGTGGCACCAATGAAATTAACACCAACATTGATATGCATTCATCTTTGGACTCTAAGCATTATCTTTGGCTGTTCTGCCATGTTCAGTTCAGTTATTTGTGATCCTTGTATGTGTTAAGGTTAATAAATGAACTATTGCTAAAAGGGTGTGATTATTCGTGCAACCAACCCGGTAATCCTCCTCACTGGTGACCCCGAGTTGCAACGTCTTCTGTTTTCGCCATTTTACTGTGTCTGCAAGCTCCGCGTCAGTTATTTTCATGTGTATTACATCGACACAGCATTTGAACAATGACTTCGGCCCAGCGCCTAACGCCGGATTTTGTGATCAACATGCATCGTGTTGCAGGTGATGTACACCCACCAGGACTGCAACGCGATGCCTTTCACTCAATGATTCCGCCGATTTCACCAGACGTTTTTGAGCCTGCAACAATAGGTGAGGTTAGGAGTGCACATGACTCCAGCCATCAAACGCCTTTGTTCCCACCTCATGTGCCCTCCCTCATCGACTGTGCAGTTACCTCTTATGGATCTCCGTGCAGTGCGGGACCAATGCCAATTTCTGCAAATGCTTCGACGGACAACTTACTACCGCCAAGACAACGATTTGCCATGCCGCAATCTGTGCAGTACCACATGAATACCTGCTATGTGGCCGGAACTGCTTCGTTCACAGGTGTATCTCCTCAGCATCTGACCACGCCCGCGCCTGCCTTGGTTCAGCGTCAGCACATGCCATCCTACTTCGATACCTCGGCCTGCTACAGGAACAATAACTTGTTATCTGTGCCTGACCTCCACCTCCGTCCAACTGCTACGCATCAGTGTTTTGTGCCACGACATTCACCTTATCCGCACACCGTTTTGAGTGGAGTGACTATGAACAGTGAACATTCACACATTCCGTCCCACGTTCGACATCATTTCCCACACTGTGCTTCTGGACAGCCTGCACCTCCGCAGCCTCCCTGCAACACAGGTGGCCCTGGCTCTGATCATACGTCGACCTTTCCGTGGACTAACACGTGTTCTCAAACTTTGAACTTTTTCTCACCTGTCACCCTCGCGCCGGCTCCAGTCGAGCTTCCACTACTGTTCTCGGCACATCTCGGTGCCTCATCTGCATCAGTCTTCCACGATGCGTCAATCCAAACACACCCGCAACGTTTTGAGCTTCCGCAACTACAATTGACACATTACAGTGTCTCACCCATGTCGGCGTTCCGCATTGTGACGGATCACGCTCAACCACAATGCGTCACCTTCACGCTGCCACGTGACCAGCCATCGTCGTCACATCCCCTGGAGGCACACTCTCCTGGAATACTACAGCAACAACAGCTCAATTCAGGCAGTGCCCCGACAAATTCAATGCAACCTGTTCTTCCGAAAATTCTACAACACTTACCAATGCTGCCGCCATTTAATCCCGACAGAGCAACAACCTGGTTCAAAATTGTGGATGAAGTGTTCGACCATTACAAACTCAACGAGTCAACCATGCTTCTGTGCCTCATCACCCACCTGCATGACCAGGAGGACTAGATTGCCGACCTGGTCGACGCCCCGGACTCATCTACTTGGTACACTCTAGCCAAAAAGACAGTTCTACATCGGCTTGCACACTCAACTGAGGCAGCAATACGGCAAGTGCTCCACGTCGAGCAACTAGGCAATGACAAACCTTCCCAGCTCTGGAGATGGCTGCGTGCCATGGTCAGCGCCGATCTACACTCTGACACAGCTCTCCTCGCCATCTGGTCAGGTAAACTATTTCCTCACATCCCCTTTGCTCTGGCTCAAAGGTCTCCTGAACCTGTCGAGCAAAGAATGACAATTGCCGCAAGCTACATGATGCATCTCTGTTCTATTTCACCAGCCACTGCCTACTTGACAAGTCTCAGGTTCACGCTCATCGCCCTGCGGCCGGATGCAGCTGGGGCCGTACTGAGCCGACCATTCCACTCGCTCCGGGAAGCAGTAAACAAGCAACTGGGACGTCACTGGCTCTGCCCACGATCACGCCCCCTCCTGCAACTGAACTGCCGCTGCCACCTAACCTCCGCCACTGCCACTGGCAATGAACTTTCCACAGGAAATGCAACCTCACTACCCGTACTGTTACTTCCACACACGGTTTGGTGAGGCGGCATGGAACTGCAAACTACCCTGCTACTTCCCAAACGCCAATTGCAGGTAGGTCCAGGTGCCACCTCCTGCGCACAACATGACATGCACCCCCTGGTGCTCCATTCTGTCCAGGAACGACCAGATAATTGTGGATGACTTTACATTAAAGACATCTCATCGGGATACCTTTTCCTAGTGGACACAGGCACCGATGTTTCGCTGCTGCCTACATCCTTAGTGTCGTCGAACATCTGCCCCCATCATACTTCACTGCAAGCCATGAATTCAACTAAACTACAATGCTCGGGTTCAACTTCCCACGTCGTCTCACTCTCCACAAACTGCAAACTTGAGTGGACTTTTTTAGTGTGTGAAATTGATGAACCTATCCTGGGCATTGACTTCTTGCAACACCACAAACTTTCACCATACCTAGTGCGAAACACCGTGTTTCATCATCCGTCCAAGACTCACTTCCCCTGTGCTCCGTTGAGCAATGCCCCCCCCCCCCCCCCCTCCCCCTTGACACATCGGTCCGGGCTCATCTCATCTGTACATGCTCGTCTCTGTCGACGACGTTACAAGAAACCACCCACAAGTGCCTTGTCGAGCTTGAACATGTCACTCGCCTATGCAAGGAAAACTTTGAGCTCTCCCTCCGGCTCCACGAAACACAGCTCCATATCTCTGATGCGGCAAAGGAATTACAGACACTACAGCAAGGACAAAGCAAGGTCAGTAAGTCCGCCGAATCTGCTTGCAATCCCAGCAATCGAGCCTCCGTGGGTTTACCCCCCCCCCCCCCCCCGCTACCCTTGCAACTGTGCTATCAAGACTGCCATAATGTGTACTGCCAGTTCCGCAGGGCCACACCCTCCTAACACGGCAGCGTTTGACACTCGGCCAGACATAAGTGCGCATGCGCGACGAACGTCACGTGTTCCCAAACCGACGGCCCCTACCCCGCCCCTTGTGGCAACACCTCAAACTATGCAACTTTGGCTCCTGCGCGCCGCCATGCAACCACCACTGACAACACAAACAGTGCACCCGTGCCAAGCATTTCGCCCACGACTGTGCTGCCACAGGCCGCACCCATGGCAATGGACTCACTAACGGCCCACGAGCTCTACCGAGCTCACCCAACCGTGGTGCCACTGCCTCGGGCCAGCGGCCATCTTGTCACGTTGACTCATGGGACACTTTGCTGCCTCGTCTCCCGTCAGAAACGCCGAGTGGCTCCGAACACCCCGATCACGCCTCGCCTGCCCCGCCCGCCACACATTGTAAACAAACCGCCTTCCGTGCCACCGGCAACATTTCCGTCATCACCAACGGCGCGGTTCACAAGCTTCGCCTCATGCCAGGACCCCCGATCTCCAGTAACCCATGTTGACTTTGTCCCGAGCCCCACTCCGACCTTAAAAAACATATTTCTGAACTACTAACCTCTGGCGTCATTGAACCCTCTGCCAGTAGCTGGTCTACGCCCATACATATGACACCCGAGAAAGACGGGTTCTGGCGCATGTGCAGAGACTACCGTCGACTAAACGCATGAACAATCATGGACACCTACCCCATACCCAACATTGCCAACTTTACCAGTTCCCTCGCAGGTGCGACCACATTCTCTGTCATTGATTGCAAATGGGCCTACCACCAGATCCCCATGGCACCTGAAGACATCAAGAAGACAGCAATCATCACCCCAATCGGTTTATTTCAGTTTTGATTCATGCCCTTTGGTCTGAAAAACGCAACCCAGACCTGGCAATGTTTCATCAAGGAAGTGCTATTCGACCTAAAATTCTGCTTTGCGTATCTTGATGACATTCTTGTGTTCAGCTCCTCCGTTGAGGACAACATTCGACATGTGCACACTGTTATGAACACACCCACACCAGCAGGCATCGAGACCAACTACGACAAATTGCAGCTACATCAACCTGCTGTCACTTTTCTTGGTTTTCGGGTCTCTCCCGACAGCATTTCACTGCCCCCTGAGAAAGTGCAAACAATACTAAACCTACTGAGACCTTCGTCATTCAAAGAGCTCCTACACTTTCTGGGGTCAGTTAATTATTATCGCCAACATCTACCTTGGGCTGTGGAGATTCAGGCTCCACTGACGGACACCTTGGCAGGCACCAACACTTCTGGATCTCGGCCCGTTCCATGGACCCCAGCTATGACTGACTCTTTCACTGCCCTCAAAAATCTTCTTGCCGAGGCCTGCACCATCGCGCATCCTCATCCCAATGCACAGCTTTTCATCACCACAGACGCAAGCGATACTGTCATTGGAGCTGTCCTTAGCCAGACAATTAACGGCCAGACTTTGCCTCTGCAGTTCTTCTCGTGCAAGCTCACCAATGCACAATGGAAATATTCCACATTTGACAGGGAGTTGCTCATGGTCTACGAAATGATTAAACCTTTTAAGACTGACATTAAAGGACGCCCTTTCTATGTTTTAACGGACCACAAACCCCTGGCTGCGGCCATTGCAAACCCGCCAGCTGACCCGCCTCCTCGCCGCTTCAGATATGTGGACTTCATATCCCAGTTCACCACTGATGTCAGACACATAAAGGGTGCTAACAATATAGTTGCTGATTTCCTTTCACGAGTCGATGCCGTCCATTCTGTGAACTGCCTAACCTCCAACCCGCCGATGAGGAAACACAAAACCTGATTTCAGACTCTACTTCTTCACTACACTTCATCCGCACCACCTTCCCTGGCATTTCTGGTGAGATGTGGTGCGACGACAGTATGGGCTAGTTATGCCCCCTCATCCCAACCACGTTCTGTTGAGCTGTCTTCAACGCATTGCATAATTTAGCCCACCCCAATGTTCGTGCGTCTGCCCGCCTCATAGCGGAGCGCTTTGTGTGGGGAAATGACAACAAGGACTGCCAGCAATGGCCACGCTCCTGCATCACCTGCCAACACTGCAAAGTACACAAGCACACTTCACCCTCCCTTGGCGCCTTTTCGATCCCTCCTGGGCGTTTCCAGCATATTCATATTGACATTGTCGGCCCTCTCTCCCCCTCTAACGGCTTTCATTATGTTCTCTCGTCTATCGACCAAACAACTCACTGGGTCGAGGCTGTTTCCCTCCCCAATATTATGGCAGAAACTGTTGCTTGAGCTTTCGTCAAGTCATGAGTATCACGTTTCGGATGTCCAGCTATCATCACGACTGACCAGGGCAGACAATTTGAGTCGGCCCTGTTCAACGGGATTTGTAACATTTGCGGCATCCAGCACATCCGTACCACAGCGTATCACCCGCAAAGTAACGGGCTAGTCAAGCGCTGGCACCGCACTTTCAAGGCGGCTCTTCGATGCCACAACTCTCTATGGACAGAGGCCCTTCCCCTTGTGCTACTCAGCAATAGCTGAGTTCATATATGGCCAGAACATTGTTCTCCCTGGCGAACTTGTGAGCCCTTCTGCTTCTCTCCCTCAGTCTGACTTACCTTCTTTTGTGGACTGCGTCAGACGCCACTTATTCAACCTCCATATTCCTCTGCCCACCAGCCATTCCTGCCCTAAGGTTCACGTCCTGAAATCTGTGGACAATTGCGAGTACATCATCCTCTGAGATGACACTGTCTGTGCTCCCCTCCAACCTCCATATACCAGCCTGTACCGAGTCCTCTGGCACTCAGCCAACACCTATGACATCCAGATGAAAGATCCAGCTGTTACAGTCTCTCTCAGCAGACTTAAGCCTGCTCATGTTGAGCCTTCTTCTAACCCCCTTCAGGCCACGACCACACCAATCACTGTCGTGGCTCACAACACTCCAACCACTCCCTCCACGTTGGACTTACACACTCCATCGAGTGGCTTCCAGCTCCAATTGTCGAGCTCTCCTCCAACCTCACCCTATACTCGTGTCTCACGCACTCCGCCAAGTGACCACATGCTCCCGAGCCTTCTTCTAACCCCCTTCAGGCCACGACCACACCAATCACTGTTGTGGCTCACAACGCTCCAACCACTCCCTCCACGTTGGACTTACACACTCCATCGAGTGGCTTCCAGCTCCAATTGTCGAGCTCTCCTCCAACCTCACCCTATACTCGTGTCTCACGCACTCCGCCGAGTGACCACATGCTCCCCACGTGAACTTACCTATGATCATGCCCTCGCCATTGGGCCCTTGGACCTCTCCACCGTCGCCTGTCTCACCCTGTCGAGGTTTCTCATGCCCCCCCCCCCCCCCCCCCCTACGTCTTGAACGTGCCCTCGCTCAAGGTGCTGTCCCCCTTGACATAATCCACAACAAGTCAATATTACTGCACAATTATACACTGTTCGTCATGTGTTTCTCGTCATCCAGTGCTCAACAAAAAGACTGACAGCAAGTAATCTTTCAGCCAAAATGGCCTTCATCAGAAACAGACGACATATATGCACACAGACAATCATACAAATCCAACTCTCACACACATATGACCACAGTCTGGTTACTGAATCCAGACTGTCAGCTTCAGCAGCTAGGGTTCATGATCATGTGTGTGTGAGATGCTGTTCAGATGGGTGCTGGTTGGTGGTGCTATGATAATTATTTGGTGGCACCTGAAGATAAAATTTTAAGCTCCAAAATCAGTTGTGAAATAAATTAAGAACATTACTGGCAACTGGAGAGCTATAAATGTCGTTGCAATGATGGAGGAGGCACAAAAGATGACGAAGTTGTCTCCAAACAAAGAAGAACACAGGGCGAGGTAATATTATATTACTACTGTCAAGATTATATTATATTAAAATGTAAATGGACAGATAAAAAATCTACTCTCCAAGCAGTGGCAGGGAAATACATGCACAAAAAGATTTAACTTTCATGAGCTTTTTGAGGTAGTGGCTCCTTCTTCTGGCAGAAGAGTTGAAGGGGAAGAAAGAGGGGTGAAGGGAAAGGACTGGAGAGATTTAGGGAAAGGGGTACAGTTTAGAAAAGTCATCCAGAAACCTAGTTCTGGTTGACTTTTGTAAACTCGACGCCTTTCCTGTTTGCCTTACATAGCACCTGTTATCCTAGTTTTATTCCGGGCACCACTCTGTCTGGAAGGTGAATCTAGAGCAAGAAGTGATCACCAGTAAAAGTCATCAACCACTTTCCACTGAGCAGTGTGCATGTGGGATGGAGAGCAAACAGAAAGACAAAGAGGAATCAACGACACTAATGAATTGCTGCAGTGAATGCTCCACCCTCTTGCATTGCTGCAGTGAATGCTCCACCCTCTCTTCAGGGCTGTGTTGTTTACGAAAATACTCACTCCTTCTTCAGCCTTCTCTGTCCTAAGATCATATTTTTTGTGGTAGCCACAACCATGGAGTCCAATGGTGAAATATAGCTTAAAATGTACCTGTTGAAATCTTACACACTTTGGTCTTTCCTGAGCTAATGGTCATGGACCCACCACATGTGCCCAAAAGCAATTGATTTTCCACTTTAGTGTGAGAGCTGCCTTAGCAGTGAGGTTTTTCTGCTGTTTTCCCACTGTTATTCCTCCTTGGTGGGTAGTCTGCAACGAGGGTTGGTGAGAGGAACTTGCTGATCTCCAAGGCAGACATCGATATTGATACCACCTAGCTGTTTTCCCATTGTTATTCCTCCTTTGTGGGGAGTCTGCAACGAGGGAGGGTGAGAGGACTTGCTGATCTCCAAGGCAGACATCGACATTGATACCACCTATGACGTGGTCATCATCTGATCCGTCAGATAGGATGAAAATCACATAGCCTGATGGTTTTGGACCTGTTTTTTCCGGCCTGTTGTTTTTAATCCTCAGTTTCAAGTTTTGGGAAATTGGTAAGGCTGTTTTAACAGATTTTTTTCTGTTTCTCTCTGCCACGAAGGTGTATTATTCTTCCCACAATATGTTCTGCAGCCACCATTGTTTCAGTTGTAAGTGGAAGCTTCGAGGGTACATATATAACTGTAGGTTGGGCTCTGTTCAGCTGTCAGTGTCTGGTTGCCACTACAAGTCTTTTGTACAGGCTGGTACAGTTTTGAGATGAAGGACTTCACTGAAGTAGGTGGCTGTGTGGCCTTATGTCTTCTTCACCTCAAAGTATGAGATATGTTCTCCAGGTATATGTGTGCTGAGAGAAAGTGAAACTGAGGATACTGACAGCAGTACCTCAGCCAAAGTTTGGGCCTTCAAAATGAGTGGACATAGTTCACAATTAAGTGTACATGTGAAGAGCTTTCAGCTGAACAGTAAGCCATATAAAATTTAAAAAAAGTCAGCAAGAATTTAAGGAAAATAGTTATAAAATAAATCATCTTTGCTACAAAATTTCTATTATGTTAATATATATGTTTGTCTACAAAACAGTACAGTATCATGTAGTTTTAGTATACTGATGAGAAAATATTGTGGTATTGTACTACAAATATTCTCAATGTTTTGGACGTTATGTAATGTGGCTTCGATAGTTACGACGTAACAACATAGGTGCACGCTCTCGTAAGTTGGCACTATGAGAGAAGACTAACTATGCTGACCACAGCGCCATCTGGCAGATGCTGTGCAGCTCAGCGAGTGCCATCTTGATTTCTGGCCCTTTTTCATCAAGAGCAGATGGGCTGGAAATATCGCATCTACTACCAAATGGGCTAGCTTGCTATTGAGACTTTGTATTAGTTACATTCAATTAGAGTTTGGACAGCAATGAGTATTTGTTAGTTTTGAGATTATATAGAACAGTCATCCTAACTTCACAGGATTAGACGTGGACTATGGCTTCACACCTACGTGCTCACCCTGTCCAAAGTTATGTATGCATTTGATATTTACTTGTGTTTTTGACTCTATTAAAAGTGTTAAAGTTACATGCAGTACCGAAGTGCTTCAGCTCTCCTGCTCCTACTCGCTTCCTTCACTCTCAGCCTATATTACAGAAGCAGTTCACAGGAGCAGACCCATGCATCGCCTATCCAGGAGGGATACAAAAAAGTGTCGATGAGTATGGGATTTTTTTTTTTTTCTCCTCTTACCTATGTTTTTTGTTTGGCACTGCTTTATCTTTTTTGTGCTATCTCTGTGTGACTGAGTGAATGTGCAGTCCCACTCTTCGCTCTAAGAAATGATTTTGTGTCAATGATGGCTTCGCAACAGGAACAGGCTTCACTGTCCGATATTGTATGGTTTCAGGCTCAGCAAATGACGCCACTGCTTGCTGCTGTGAATGGACTTGTCACACTACAAACTGCAGCTGCCTTGGCACCTCTGATGCCCCTGCCTGTGCCACAGATGATACCTTCGGTGCCGCCATTCTGTGCCATCAATCCGAACTCTGGACGCTGGCCAGAATACATTGCCCAGCTTGAGGCTTAACTTGCCGCATACAACATACCAGGTACAGAGCAGCTTGCCTTTTTCATTGCCAATGTTGGTGTTATGTAATACCCTGCACTCATAAAATTGTTTCCCACCACCCTCCCAGAAACTAAAAATTTCGCCAAAGTGATAGCAGCTTTAAACTCCCACTTCTGTAACAGTGTAAATGTGGTGGCTGCACACTACAAATTTTTCCGTCCCCTGCATGGTCCTACTCAGTCAAATAATTCATGGTTAGCTGTGACTTTAATTGCTCCTGTGGACTCTCCTATGTGAATATCATGATTCGGGATGCTATAGTGCAGAATGTGGCGGATCACCGCATCCACGAAAAACTCCTAAGATTTAAAAACCCATCTTTGCAGGAAGTAGTAGACTTGTTAGACAGACAAGATACACTACATAGGGCTACTTCCACATTCGACATGACCTCAGGTGTGTGTACTGTTAGTGAGGCACAACACACGTCCTCCCGCCCTGCCCCGGCACAGGGAGCCACGCCGCGCTGCTTGTGCACAAGTAAACAATTTTCCAACCAGGCACCCACTAAGCAACTGAAATCTTATCTGAATTGCTTTCTTGCCCACCCTCAGGACAGTTGCCCATCCTATCATTCACAGTGTTATTTTTGCAATAAGAAAGGACATGTGCAAGGTGTGTGTAGTAAGAGACACACAAAATCTCAGAATGTTTCATGTTCGCGTGACTCATGTGGGCATCACTGCAATGGAAACTGCCGTGATCATAGTTCCCATCATCAGTCTTCTGCTTCACATGCTTCTACAGCTCGTAGTGTGCATGAACAAGTTTTGCCAGACACTTCCTCTCGCATTCAGCATGATGCGAATAAACTTTTTGTGGCTTTGAACATTTGTGGACGTTCTGTTTGTATATAGCTGGACACTGGTGCGTGTGTTTCTATACTCAACTGATCAATGTATGACCTGCTTGGTTTGTCCCGACTTCGTCGTTCGCGTTCCACACTGACTGCATTTCCTGAACAGGAAATCTCAATGCTAGGTGTGTGTAGTTTGCAAGCCATGTATTGTGCGATGACAATAACTGTGTCTTTTTATGTTCTCCACTCTAGTAATGCTCCGAACATGTTTGGCATGGACACATTTGAACTTTTTGGCCTTGCATTTCAGGACAATGTACTTTGCATCAAAGCTTGTGACCATGCAGACAGTGTGGCTACACTATGCGATGATTTTTCTGAATTCTTTTCTGAGGGCCTTGGTTATGCCACAGACTTTGCAGTGCATATTGTAGTTAGAGACAATGCCATGCCTGTTTTCTGGCGTGCACGTCCGGTACCACATGCACAATGCGACGCTGTGGCTGCTAAACTTCAGCATTTGCAAGGCAGTGGTGTCCTTGAACCAGTTTCTGCTTTGCAATGGGCTTTGCCTATAGTGTGTGTGTCAAAAAACTAAATGGTCATCTCAGTACTTGTTCTGACTTTAAGTCTACAGTCAATCCCCAGACGGTGGTAGCTACAGTTCCCTTATCATGCCCTGAAGACATTTTTGTTAAGCTTGGTGCAGGTAAATTCTTTTCCACGATTGACTTGCGGGACGCATACTTTCAAATTCCGCTCAACGAACAGTCATGGCAATATTTTGTGATCAACACCCACCTTGGATAGTTCAGGTTTCACCGCCTTCCGTTCAGTTGTACTTCAGCTGCTGCTTTTTTTCAGTTGTACTTGCAGCAGTTGTGCACCAGTGTCCCTGGTTGTTCCAATTATGTGGACGATATTGTCGTATCAGGTCACACCCGTGACGAACATCTGCAGAATTTGCGTGCCTTATTTACTGTACTTTTGCAGGCAGGACTCTAGTGTAACAGAAACAAGTGCAATTTTTTTAAAACCGAGATTCAGTATTTAGGACATATGATTAACGGACAGGGTATCCACCACTCACCATCACATCTCCATGCGATTAGGGACTTGCCAGTACCCAGGAACTTGAAAGAACTTGTCTGTGTTAGGCAGAATTACATATTATGTTTGGTTTGTACCAAATGCAGTGCACATTGCAGCACCTTTGCATTGCCTTCGGGGTAAGAACATTCTTTTTGTTTGGTCTTCAGACTGTGATGCTGCTTTCCACAACCTCAAATCTGCTCTGTTGAGTGATCGCTGTTTGATTCCTTCCGATCCCCGCTAACCAGTTGTTTTGGCTGCCGATGCATCTTCTCATGGCATCGGAGCAGTTCTGTTGCACCATATTACTTCTGTTGATCGCCCGGTCACTTTTGCGTCTAAATTGCTCAGTTCTGCCCAGCAAAACTATTCTCATATCGAGAAAGAGGCTTTAGCTATTGTATATGGAGTGACCAAGTTTCACGATTTATTGTACGATGTTCAATTTGGTCACCGACCATAAGCCTTTGCAATCGTTGTTTCACCCGTCAAAGGCAGTTCCAGCCCATACTGCACAAAAGTTGCAACGTTGGTCTTTGTTTTTGTCAAACTGCTATTATGAAATTTTGTTTTGGCCTAAGGCCAATGCTCTGTCTCATCTACCTGTCCGTCCTGATGAAGTGTTTGATTCTTCGGAATTGCCAAGCATGTTCATTGATTCGCAAGATTTCAATGATGGTTTTCCAGTGGATTTTCGTCGCATTGCTTCCATGACAGCTGCTGATGCTTCTCTGCAGATTGTTTTGCAGTATATTCGAACTCAATGGCCTCTGTCTGCTATGCGGGTTAGTGATTGCAGTCGGAAATCCTGTGCTTACTGTACGTCATTGAGGTATAGTGCGGACGAAGCAATTAGTGTATCATCACTGCACTTCCGTCGGTGTTGATAACCAAATTGAGAATTTGCTTGCTAATTGTCGCTCTTGCACAGAGAACCAGTGTGCTCCCCGCCAGTGCTTCTTTGCAGGGCCGACTCCTACTGCACCTTGGCAGCATGTGCATATTGATTTTGCGGGTCCTTTCTGGGGCACCCACTGGTTGCTAGTCATTGATGCTTACAGCAACGTTGCTTTTGTTGTACCTATGTCTTGTACCACATCTGCCAGTACTATTCAGACCTTGACGTCTATTTCTTCCATTGAGGGCCTTCCTGAAGTCATTGTCTCCGACATTGGCCCGCAATTTGTGTCCTCTGAGTTTTAAGTGTTCTGCGCTGCTAATGGCATTCACCATCTGACCTCAGCCCCATTCCACCCCCAGTTGAATGGCAAGGTTGAACACTTTGTGCATACGTTTATGTCACAGATGAACAAGTTGTGTGCCACACGCTCTTGCAAGCCTGCGCTATGGACTTCCTTTGATTGATATCTCTCCCAGCTGCATGGCACCTGTTCCCCAGTGGAACCACTGTATGGCTGCACACATCGGTTGCTATTGCAGGTGTTGCACCCACCGCTGCACGCTCCGATTGCTTCGCCTTGTTATGGCTGGGCGCCACATGATTTGGTTTTCTATCATGTTTTCTCTGTCAGGCAGCACTGGGAGCAGGGGCGCGTTCTTCGTCAGCTTGGCCATGCCTTGTGTGTGATTTCTGGTCCCTCTGGCACTGTCAAGCAACGCCATAACCAGATCCATTTGTGACGTCCTCGGTTTTTTGCTGCTGGTTCTTTTCCAGCAGAATTGGATGCTCCGCAGCTTCCATTGCAACAGCCCACAACTCAACCAACAGCGGCTCCGCTGCTCCTGCCTATGGTGCTGGCACCCCTGACTGCACCATTGGTCTGGTCTGCGGCACTGGGCGGGTGCCTCTCGTCACCGCCATGGCCCCCCCTCCAGCTGCCATCGCTGTCGTCTTACTTCGTGGTGCCTGAGTCGATGGATGCTGAGGCTTACGTCATGCCGCCACTGTCGTCCATGGAAGTTGTTGCTCTGACTCTTTGTCTGAGCATACCCAATGGTGGTGCGCGTCACAGGCAGGTTTTGCAAAGGACATTTTCCTCTGCCCCTCACAAGCAATTCAAGGATGCAGGTGGGAAGCCATCCCTGCAATTCAGCTGTCCGCCCCCTCAATTGTGCCGCTCCTGGGTCCCTCCCCCCATCGTCGGGAGCCCTATTCCATGACGGTGCACTGTTGCAGAAGTTTATAAATCAGTGTTGATGTAACACTGGTCTCAATGATGGACTGTGAAGGAGTGGGCTGGGTTTTGATCCTGTGGTGTTGTGCAACATTTCACGTATAAAGCAGTGGCCATGTTGATTGAGCTCCAAGGAAGCTCCAGAGCACTGCAATACAAGTGGTATGCCTAGGAGGGCGAAGAAATTAATTCTGTTTGTTGGTGTCAAAGTGTTCTAGTTTAAGTGTTTCATTATGTTCTTGGTTTTTGAATCTATTATGCTTGCAACTTGGAAGTAAATGAAGGTATTTTCTGACGAGATGTTTTTGGATAACTTACTTGGGGCAGAAATTATAACACTGTGTTTGCTTAATGTATTATTGAAATTTATGAGCCTAATCATTGCAAACCACACAAGGGTATTTAAAATTTTGATTATTTTACCACTGTTTTGCTGGATTGTAAAGTTTTGCTTTACAAAACTGGAGTGAGTTGTTTTAAGCATTTTAAAGACAGATAGAAGATCCAAGTTATTGGGGATGATTCTGAAAGGTCAAGGCATGTGTGTAATGACAATGGTAAAATAATTGTTATGTTACATAATTAATCATCTATTCAAAAAAGAATCCTCCTATATTGAAGTCTGACCCACTCAAGCAATCACCCTCCCATATCCTATTTTGTCCAAGGGGGTTTGAATTATGTGGATTTTAATCATTTGTAGACTGTCGAATTATCGAGGCAACTGTTTCTTAATATCTCTCCAGGGTTGCCACAAGTTTCCTCAAGTGAAATTCCCTGATATTTCTCTGATTTCCAGATAGGTTTTGCATTTTTCCCTGACAAATTTTGATCTCAAGAGTAAGGACAGATGTAAGTTGATAAAAAAAGTAAGGACTTCTGCATTTCTAAACTTCTGAACAAAAATGTTAAGTACTAACATCAACATCTTTTGTGATGAACTGTTTTTAGATGGAGAAAGCAAGCAAAATGGTATATATGTTTCATTAAGACCACTGATGTTATTTTACTTCAATAAAGCAAAACACATTTGATGACAACAATAGGCACTTTGCTGGAGTCGCAAGACAGATTTAAAATACCTTCTCTATTTCCCGAAATAACCTCAGAAAAACGTAAACCTCTTGAAGAAAATATGTAAGGTGGGGAAGAGTTGTGTAAACCAACATTATAAGTGCCTGCCAATAAAATGTTGCTTCTACTAAGTTTGTTATTGTCGGTTATTATCCACTGTGTTATGTCCATTATTCCAGAGGTATTGTGTGATTTCTTCTTGTTCTTCTTTTTTTTCAAGAAATACATGGGTACATAGAATACAAACTGCAGTGACTGCCACAATTTTCTTTGTCTTATCATCCATACTTTCTAAAATATAAACTGCTTTAGAAGTGCCAAAATGTACTAGAATAAATAAAAAGTCTATAAAATGCTGCACTGTTCAATGTACTTGCATTGAGACAGTTGCAATTCCCGAAATCCATCGCCTGTGGCCTCTGGTCTGCTGAGGAACACCACAGTCCATGGTTAAACCATGAAAATCCATTGCATTCTGCCAGACACAGCCTGAAGACTGGCTTGATGCAGCTCTCCACATTACTCTATCTCACACAAGGCTCTGCATCTCTAAATAGCTACTGTACTCGCATCCTTTCGAACCTGAGTACTGTGTTCATCTCTTGGCCTCCCTCTATAAGGTACCCCTCGCACTTCCCTCTAATATTAAATTTGTGATACTCTGATGTGTCAGAATGTGTCCCATCAGCCAATCCCTTCTTCTAGTCATGCAGTGCCACAAACTTCTTTTTTCTCCAATTTTATTCAGTAATTCCTCATTGGTTACATGACCTACCCATCCAGTTTTGAGTATTCTTCTGTAGCACCACATTTCAAAAGCCTCTGTTTCTTCCTGTCTAAAGTGTTTATCATCCACATACATACAGAACTACACTCCATAGAAATACTTCCAGAAAAATACTTCCTAAAATTTAAATCTTTATTCAACATTAATAAATTTCTCTTCTTTAGAAACACTTTTCTTGCCACTGCCAATCCACATTTTTACATCCTCTCTCTTTGACCACCATTAGTTATTTTGCTGCTCAAACAGCAAAACTCATGTAATACTTTAAATGCCTCATTTCCTAATCTGATTCCATCTGCATCACCTGACTACATTCCCTCATCCTTGTTTTGCTTTTGTTAATGTTCATCTTTTAACCTCCTTTCAAGACACTGTCCATTCTATTCAACTGCTCTTCCAAGTTCTTTGCTGTCTCTGACAGATTTACAATCTCACTAGTAAACCTCAAAGTTTTTATTTCTTCTCCTTGGTCTTTAATCCTACTCCTCATTTTTCTTTGGTTTCTTTACTGATTACTAAATGTACAGATCGAACAATATCAGGGATAGGCTACAACCACATCTCTCTCTCTTCTCAACCACTGCTTCCCTTTCATGCCCCTTGACTCATAATCGACATATGGTTTCTGAACAAGTTGTAAATAACCTTTGGCTCCCTGTTTTTTAGCTGTGCTACTATCAAAATTTTATTCCAGTCAGCAGTGTCAAAAGCTTTCTTTAAGTTTATAAATGCTGTAAAGGTGGGTTTGCTTTTCCTTAATTTATCTTCTAAGAAATATCACAGAGTCAATATTGCCTCACATGTCCCTACATTTGTCTGGGATTCAAACAGATCTTCCCCAAGGTCAGCTTCTACCAGTTTTTTCATTCTTTGACAAATAATTCATGTTAGTATTTCACTCATTAAATGTACTGTTTGATAATATCCATACCTATCAACATCTGCTTTCTTTGGAATTAGAATATTATGCTCTTCTTCTTTTGTTAGGAGGGAAACAACTATTTTGAAAAAAGAAAAAAAAGGGGGAACTACGTTTCCCATACATTAATTAGCTGGTGTTTTAACACTTCAAACAGAGTATTTCAGCAACTTTATGCAGACCACAACCAGCTGCCTACATATTTGCAAGCATAAACACAATTTATATTACTCAGTACCCTTGAGTACACTGCACATAGAATGGCTACTAAATTCTTTTATTTTGACTTTAAATATTTGGATATTTTTAGTTTCCAGTCATAAGCCAATTTATAAACAATTATAACTTTTTGCACCAGAATAAATAAGCTCCATTCTGAATACTCGAGGTGGTATGTAATCTATATTAAAATTATATTTAATTCTAAATTGTGTTGCCGGCCGGTGTGGCTGAGCGTTTCTAGGTGCTTCAGTCTGGGACCGTGCAACCGCTACGGTCGCAGGTTCGAATCCGCCTCGGGCATGGATATGTGTGATGTCGTTAGGTTAGTTAGGTTTAAGTAGGTCTAAGTTCTAGGGGATTGATGACCTCACATGTTAAGTCCCATAGTGCTCAGAGCCATTTGAACCATTTTTTTCTAAATTGTGTTAGTGAATTTATGAATTCACCATAAATTCACTTTTATCATGAACCAGAAATACCAGTATGGAGTACATGTACTGTTATGTAAGTATATGAATTCTTAGCTCCCTGAAGAGGCTTCTTCAAGATATTTACTTGTCAACTTGTCAAAATGTTCTTATTTCAACTTCTGTGGCAATAATATTTCTTTTCATTTAAACTTCAACAAATTGCAGATTATACCATAGGACAGAACTGAGTCAGGCAAGTACATGAAATGTATTTGTAGTTGCAAATATGGACAAACATTAGCTGTATAATGGAGTGACAATGAAATTTTTTTGTGCTGGACCTAGACTTGCGGCAGATTTCTGTCTTACTAATAGCTGTCAGTTTACCATTAGGTTACCCGAGCATTTCCCACTTATCGGGAGTGATCACTTTACCATTAGGCTATCTGAGTGTGACCCACAGCCAGACCCAAATTTCCATATGTTGTCATTATGCCACACACAGCCAGACCCAAATTTCCATATGTTGTCAACCATGCATCTACAACCAGCATTCGTATGTTAATTATGTATATTGCCATACAGGGGTGACATTTTTAACTGAAAGTCGCTTGCTAAGTGTCGATGGATGGTTACAATATTGAAGTGCCTGTGTTGTTCATAATTATGCTGCAATGTTCCTGAAATCGGAACGATCACATAGATAATATTTTGGGGGAGGCAAACCAAAGACTTCATCTTACTGGTAGAGCACTTAAAATATGCAACAGGTCTACTAAGTAGATTGCCTGCATTATGCTTGCCCATCCTCTGTTATGGTATGATTGTGCAGTATGGTTCCCTTACCAGATGGGATTGACAAGAGGACATCGAAAAAGTTCAGAGAAGGGCAGCTCATTTGGTATTATCAAAAATTATGGGAGAGAGAGATGGACATGATACATGACTAATGATTCCATTCATTCAAACAAAACTGTTTTTCAGAGCAGTGATCTCTTTTCAGCTAAGTTCGTTTTTCCCTTTCACTGTTACAGAGTGGAATGGTAGAGGAATAGTGAAAGTGCTTTGATGAACCCTCTGCCAGGCACCTAAAGGTGGCTTACACAGTATTCATGTAGGTGTAGCTCAAGGTGACACTACCTCAAGAGATGCAACGAGATTTATTGTGGCTTCAACTGACATTGCTAAATAAAATTACGTAACATCATGTAGGAGGTATTTTATGTACAAAAATTAATTTTGAATGGTGATAATAACTGCAGATCAAGATGTGATGAGATGAACAAAAATTATGTCATACTCCTGTGTCATGTCTCACAACAGGACTTGTACGTAGAGCTATCATCACTATATGACTGTGTGTGGGCTATTCTCGGTGTTGTGTTAGATAATTGCAGATGGCCTTATGATTGCGATTGAGTAGAGAAACATAATAGCTGCGTAGAATCTTATTGTGAATCATGTTTTGCAGTATCTTCAATATCATGGTTATTTGTGTATCAAATCATGGCAATATAGCTGTTGTGCAAACCCTATGGACAAAAAGTTCATAATTTTTGCTAGATATGTCTCTGCCAAGTAATATGGTTCAATGAAATGTGGGCCACTCATAGAAAGAATTGCTGCAGTGTGTTGAAGAAGGTCACTGAAACAAGTGTGCAACGAGAAGAACAGAAATAACAATTTCATTCAAAGTAGAATTACACTAAAGTGTCTGCGTTTCATGATGGTCCCCAGGTTTACAAATAGCGGGACATGGTTCTTAAAGGAATGTGTGATCACCACTGATGACAGCAAGGTTGGTAATAAGTTTTTGTGGCAGGGTGTTTGATTCATCTGCCAGCAGGATTGACAGCTGTTGGATGGTCCTTGGTGAATGTGGATATGCTGCAATACATTTCCCTAATGGATCTCACACGTGCTCGATGGGATTTACGTCACGAGAACGGACAGGCCAGCCCATTCGCCAAATATCCTCTCACTGCAAGAGAACCTCCAACTGTGCTGTTCGATGCAGCTGGACATTATTATTCATCAGGGGCCCTGTACAAAACTTTAGCACTTTCATAATTTTAAATAATGACAGTATTTGGGATAAGAATGTAGTTGGGATAAGAATAGTTGTGTGAACTGAAAAAAAAAATTCTTTAAAAATAAACTGAAAAAGCGAAATAATAATCATAAATTTATGACGCACCATTTTCTACATATTTCCACACAGAAAATTTGAATGAAATTCCTTCCAGGGCTTTAGAATACCTCGTTGTAAACGATATGTCATATAAGAATTAGAGCTTCATGAACTTTATATTTTTGATTTTCCTTAAGGGATACGAAAATGTTAGTTGGTTTAGTTAGTCCTGAAATGGCAGCATGCAACTGCCTCTAAGTAAAGAATGGATATGGTAAATACGATCCTGTGTTTTTAAACTTTTGTCCCTGTAATTTGCTTGTAGTGACAGCGAATGCAATTTTAATTCGCTTCTTATCTGGTATTCACTAAGACCTCAATAAATTCTAACTGTATTTTGGGATTTTGATTGCATTTATTACTTCACGTAAGCAAGTTGGGGCGAAGCAACAATACGTAAATCACAATTTATGATGATTATGACTAATATCTTTGTCGTTTTGAAACGTATATTCATTTAGAAAAGTCAACTGTACGATGGGCAGAGATAATGGACTACTGCAGTGGTCACCGTTATTATCTGTGACACTGCTGTTTACAAATTATCCAGTTAATAAGAAGTTATTTGTAATAAGAAAATATGAAAACCGAGTCTCTTGTTCCTGAGTAAGAGGTTAGCTTCACAAAATACAGGTATGATGCTGGGCATCCATGATGCCCTTTTGCCTATGATAGCTCAAGATTTTCTAATGATGCCTCATTCATCTCTGTACGATAAGAATGTCTTGAAGAAGAGGGATGTTGACTTGAGAAATAATATATATGAATGAAACCGAAGCCAGTGCCAAATGCACCTCCAGAAAGGCAAACAAGGGAAACAAGTACAGTGTCGCAATAACATTGACAGGTGGGCGTGGAGGTCAGTTCGATCAAGTAACATTATGTGTTTGCCCACCATTAACACCTGCACCACAAAAACAATCATGTTCAACAATGTTCCTGGATGCATTACCTATTACTACCTCTTGCCACATTGGGGAAGATTCAACTTCCCAGAAATAGTGTTCTGGTACAGCAGTGGATATCTACTATGTGATGTGCAATACCTGACATGTATTTAAATTCCCCTGTAAGCTGAAAGTATCAATTTGCTACAATGGAAGAGTAAAAATGATGTATTTCACTTTCTGACTTTTAGTAACAGAAAAAGATCCAAAAATGTTGTTCAAAAGAGCTGTTGGCTGTGGTACAGCTCAAAACACTGTGCTCTAGAGTTTACTTTGTCACATCAGACTCCAGCCACCAATCATGGAAGTCGGCTGATAGGGATAGATGTCCACTCAGGTGACTGCAACACGTCATTTCCTGAACCAATGATGTATGCTGGTGCACTAGCTCTGCCAAGCATGAAATTATTTCCTTTTTATTATGACTTTTCATGAGAAATATCTGTCATGAAATGAATGAACATATTGCAGTAACTAAATTGGTGTGGCCATTTCTCAGGCAGAGTATGTCATGAGAGATGTTTAAGTGTTAAGATTTCCATGGGAAAAAAGTCAGGATTATTAGTTTGTAGCTGTGTCTGTGACAACCACAGATAAATTCTTCTCTATTATAAGTTTGTTTTCTCAGGCATAATCTCTCGATCTGCGACTGTTATTCTCTGAAGATAGTTTCGGAAATATGAAGCTCTGGAAACCTGATCTCTATTGAGAGTTCTGCCATGAAGAAATTGCAAGGTTGGTGACGCATAACATACATTGCTACAGATAGGCTTAGTAGTTGGCAGTGAATGCGTTCAACAATGCTGACAGATTTCTGATGAAACAAGATGCTGAATGAAAGAGAATAGGCCAATGCATGTACCATTGTGTAAATAACGCTCTAGTACAAAGGTAAAACAGATGCCCTACACTGATCCCAGTGAAGGTTTTTTATGAGAACTATTAAAAAACAATAGTTACACTCAATGAGTATTCTCACGTTGCTCAAATAATTTGTTTATTGTAAACAAAAATCAGTTTTAAATGCCAGGCAAACATTACTGACTGTACTGATTTTAGCCTCACAATGACGTAACGCTTCTGTTGTGGTAGCAGCAGAGCCACAGCGTCTCCATCCAACAGGTGGTGTCTTGTCAGTGTCCATGACGTCGGCACCTGGTGCTGCTAGTGTGTTGGCTGCACTTATAGTAGGCGGATGCCCACCACAATAGGAAAAAAATCCTCGGTGGTGATGAGCTGTCCCCGTTGCCTGGAAGGTGGGTGTCCACCCCAATACTAATGACTTTCTCACTGCTGGCTGACCTGTCACAGGGGACATTAGGCCTGTCCAAGACAACCGAGCACACCTGTGGACAACAATGATGCTGATTTAAGTGCTGGTGCCTATGCCACACGAGAGAAATCTCAAATTTCAAGTTGTATGCCAAAACACATAGATCTTACACATAATGAGAAGATGGAGGTGCATATCACAAGGAAAAGTTCATAAAAAGGAGTCAGTTTCCAAGTCTGAAACAAATTTTAAACTGGAAACAATTATTATGTTTTAGAAGTTTCGCCTCTTTAGCTGTTACCACAGATTTCAAACATATAAGCTACAGTTTCTACGTTTCATAGTTATATGAGGGACTTACTCACATTTTAGTCTTGCCATGTGGCTTAGTGGTTAATGATACTTTGACAAAGGTAATGATATGATGTAATTTTTGCCTAGTGAAGTTACTAGTGCCTATATTTTGTTAATTTTTGTTTGTTTCAATGTGCTCATAATGTTTGTTACTGTTTATACCATTAAGTTGCACCATAATACCCAAGAGTGTGAAACTAGCTATGGATGAAACTGGCTAATCGCCTAACATCTTTCAGTACAACCTTCTCGTACTTCCAGCCATGTCAAGAAGTCATACTTCCATGTGTTTCTGGACAAGTGCTACTAGCCCCCTGTGAAGTGGTAACCAACTGTTGCCTGGTTGCTGTCCTCATCTTTATTTAGCCATGGAACCAGCTGCTGCTAAGGCCATCCACATAAGACTTTGAGGATACAGCCTGGGATACAACTTGCAGAAAGTCAAGTTGCTCTTACTACCTTTTCTACAACTCATTCACTGTCTGCTTCTTTTACAGCAGAGCAGTTCAAAGATGATGTCTTTAGACAGGTGAATCATTTACAAGTTATCAAGCTCCAATTTTTGAAAGAATATTGGTCTACAGCAATTCAGCAAGAACTGCTCATAGATATCTGGACCGAAGACTAGTATCAACCTGGTCAGGGCACAATGAAGTCATTCTGTAAGCACTGATGTGGGGGTGGCTGTACAGTTGTTGCTGAGGGTATAAAACTTTTGTTACCATACTGTGTTTGGTGAGATCTTGTAGCACCACTCCATGACAATTATGAGAATTATGAACGTTTTCTCGAAAGAGTCTAATATTCTCATGGCCCTTACAGTATAGTGCAAAATATACCACAGCAAATGCGGGAAGGTGGAAGACTGGTGCCCCTTATGATGATGTGCATGACAGGCAACAGAATATCAATCATTGTGATGACCAGTTTTAAGTAATAGTGAAGAACATAAATTGAGTGTGGATAGCAGCTGCCACAGATTACCTTGGTGGCAAGGAGGTGCACTCAGTGAGGGAACAAGATTGCTGAATAGCTTGGTTGGGCAGTTGATAGGAAGTTCTAGTGAACTTGGTAGGAATGGAGACACTGATGAGTGGGGTAGACATTCCTGCACCACCGAGTGTGTGTGTGTGAAGAGCCACCGGACTTACACACCAGTTATTATTATGACACAAGTGACGAATTAAACACTGCTGGTACTATAGGGATGGTGTGACAGTTTGACAAAAAGCAATTGACTGGAACTGGAACAATAAGAAGTAAAAATTCATTGATGTGGCAAGTCTGGGAACTTCAGGCTGCAGAACAGTATATAAAAGACTGCAAGGAAGCAAGCACTTCTGAACTGCAAGTGAGAGAATTCAAACAAGCATGTTCATTACAAAACGCAAGAGTGCCTCCGGACGGAAGTAATATGATTTATAAATTCGTATGATTTATAAATTCGTATTTGATGGAGATTCCAAATATGAACTGCCATCTAGGTTGGACAGTGCTCATGCAGTGTGATTTTCGACTCCCAGGCTCAATGGTGAATAGGAAGAGCAAAGATAGAAATTCGATGCCTGTGACTGAGTTTGGTAAAAAAAAGCCAAATAAAAGAGTTGTTTTGTGGAGGAGAGTTGGTGCCCATTTCAGCTGATGTCAATCCAATTGTAAGAGTAGCAGTAGGTGGCTTAGAAAGTGAGGTATTGGTTGACAGCTGTTCACAGATTTCAGTGACTTCACCCAGCAAAATGGACAAAGTACTACTGCTGATCTGTAATGTTAAAATTTATGATGCGACAGGGATGGTGTCCAAAAACGATCCAACATGAAGTCAAACTACTCTTGCAGTTCAAAGTTGTGGTCACAGAATTACACACATTAGAGAATTCAGAAACTCAGTGTCAACATGATCACAGGTATTGATTTTTTAATATGAATTGTTGTGATGTAAATTTCGAGTGGTGTTGTATAATAATGTACGTGCAGTGTTAATGTATTTTACATCTTTGGTGCTCTTTAACAACTAAATAATTAAAGTCAGTATTTTATGTTCAGTGGTTGGTAATACACACCTGTGTGTGGTTTTTCTGTATATTGTTGTTGTTGTTGTATGTGCTTTGTGTTCAACCGGTACCTCCATGTGTATTTCCAAATAGGAAAATATTCATTTTCTAACAAAATCTCAGCAGGTTATGGGCCCAGGTGCATGTTAAAAGGACACTTGTACGAAAATAATAACGTAGCTCTGTGGGAAAGGTTTGTAAAGTTATCTCCAAGAAGACGTCTTTGAAGTTGTTAATTCCACGCAACCAATGATGGATTCAATGAGAATTATCAACATCGGAGTTGTGGAAGGCAAAACAAATTGGAGCACTTGGAAATACAAAATAAGTATTTGTCTACAAGGAATTCCTGGTGCACTTGATCTTGTGGAAGGCAGTTTAGTGAAACCTAGTATTATTTCTGAAAGTGCTACGGTTGAACAAAGAGCGATCTACAAAAGTGCTTTAGAAACTTTTAACAAAGCAGACAGCAATGCTCTACTTGTTTTGACTACAAATATGTCGGAAAAAACTTTGCAGAACATAATGCGTCTAAATACAGCATGTGAAGTGTGGACAGAATTACACAAAATATTTGATGGTATTTCTGAAGACAAAATGTACAACCTTTGTTTGCAGTTCTTTAGTTACAAAAAGGCTCCTGAAGATGATATTGTGACACACATTTCCAAACTGAAAAATTTGTGGAGTTAATTGAAACAGGAAATTACTAAAGATATTGTAAATAATTCAGAAATGCCTTATTTGTTTTTGATTTGTAAAATATTAGGTACACTACCAGAAGACTATTTTTCGTTTAAATCTAGTTGGATGCTAACATCTAGAGATGACAGAACAATTGATAATTTAACAAATCAATTGTGTGCACATGAAAAAGCTCTGAGTACAATGGAGGGTGATTTTAGTAAACAAGAAGTCCTCACTACAGACTCATCAAGGCTGTCATTCAACAAGTAAATCCAATGGAGAAAAAGAAGTATAAGAAATTAATATGTAATTACTGCAAGAAACCGAACCATACAATTAAAGTGTGCAGAAAGTGGGCAGCAGATGGCAAACCTCCAAAACCAGCTACAACAGATACAAATATACTACTTCTTTCTGTGACATCTTCTGTGATGAACTCTGAATGTAGAAATGAGGACTGGTATACAGACAATGGTGCAACAAGTCATATTACAAATGACAGGAATTGTTTCAAAACATTTCAGCCTTTTCTAACAAAACACTCAGTTACTACAGCTAATGGGGACATAATTGAAGCAATTGGAAAAGGCTCAGTAGACTCTGAAGCAGCAGTTGGAGGAAAATGGAACAGAATTACCTTGACAGATGTATGGTATGTACCTCAGATTCACAAGAATTTATTCTCTGTTCTTGCAGCACAGGATAAACATCCAGAAAGTAAATTCACATCAAGTGCAGAATTTTGTCATCTTAAGATTGATAATGTCACTAGATTGGTAGGTGACAGTGATTGCTTTGTAGGCCTTTTTAAACTTGCTGTAAGAAATGTGAAACCTAGCTCCCTCAGCAAAGTTAACACCACTAGCAGAGACAATACGTTGCAGCTTTATCACGAAAGATTTGGAAACCATACAAGCATGATGTGAAGTCTGTACTTTGTAGCGAATTAAATATTGAGGTGGAAATGGACAGTGAACTTTGTGAAGGCTGTATTTATGGCAAGACTCATCGTTTACCATTTGGCAACAGAAAGAGGACAGCAGAACCAGGTGAGCTTATTCACGCTGATGTATGTGTTCCGTTTCACGTACCTTCTGTGTCAGGGCACCGGTATTTTATTCTTTTCAAAGATGATTATACAAAGTTTAGGGCAACACATTTCATACAAGAAAAGTCTGGAGTTGCAGAAAAGTTAAGGCAGTTCATTGCTGAAGCAAAAGCTGCTGGACATACCATCAAGGAACTTCTGAGTGATAATGGGAAAGAATTTGACAACAAACAAGCAAAAGAGATTCTTCACAAAGAGGGTGTAATTCAACGCCTCACAATACCTTACACTCCAGAACAAAATGGGTGCAGTGAAGGAGAGAACTGCACAGTTGTGGAAACTGTCAGAGCCATAATGCATGCACATGCAAACACTCCACAGGAACTTTGGGCAGAGATGGTGAACACCACAACCTACATTCTATCTGAACAGGGCCTTCCAGTATTCCAGGAACATCTCCATATGAATTGTGGTATGGAAAGAAGCCAAGACTGAAACATCCGCAGGTCATAGGCTCCACTTGCTATGCTCATGTTCCAAAACAACAGAGAAGGAAGATGGACCGAAAACCACTGAAAGGTGTCCTCATTGGATATGATCACAATGAGGGTTACAGAATTTATTGTGGAGAGGTGTGCAAACTCATTAGGTCACGAGATGTCATCTTCGAGGAGAGGCCACTGAAGAGTGAGAAAAGTTCAACTCTTCCAGTGAGTGTTTTCAATCATCAGGATCCAGCACCTCAGACTGAAGACCAATGGTATTGATAGTGAGAGTGAAGAGGATGGCAGTTCCTTGGATGTAGATGAAGACGCTTAGGAGGAAGATCAGGAAGTCACAAGTGGAGAAGCTTTACCATGTCTGCGTGATTGGTTAACCCTCAGACGTCCACAAAAATTTAATGATTATGTAATGAACCTCTCACTATCTTTCCAAGAACCAGAAACAGACAGCGATGCCATGAAGTTTGTTCAACACGATTTCTAGAAGGAAGCTATGGATTCTGAAATAAAAGCTCTTCAAGAAAATAGAATGTGGGTTGTGGTTGACCTACCATATCCAAAGAGGTCCATTCCTAATAGACGGGTGTATAAAGTCAAAACAAATGCTGAAGGCCCAGTCAATAAATTCAAGGCAAGATTGGTGATTAAGGGTTATTCGCAGCAGAAAGGAGCTCACTATGGCCAGACTTTCAGTTCTGTAGCTAGAGTGTCTACCATTTGAGCACTACTAAGTGTTGCTGCAAGTGAGAGCATGAAACTTTTACAAATTGATGTTTCAACGGCTTTTCTTTATGGTAATTTAAAAGAAACAATTTATATGCAACAACCTCAAGGATGTGACGATGGGTCTGGGAGAGCATGTCACTTGAAGAAAAGTCTATATGGACTGAAACAGGCTCCACATTGCTGGAATGAGAAGATCAGTAATCATCTCACTAAATTGGGCTTTCTGAGGAGTGAAGCTGATCCTTGTCTTTTCGTGAGACAGTAAGGCTGTAAGAAAATATTCCTTGTGCTTTATGTTGATGATGGTCTGATCGCAGCTCACAGTGAACAGGAACTTGAAGACATTGTCAGTGATTTAAGAGAAGAGTTTAAAATTACTTCAGTGCCTGCATCATTTTTCTTAGGTCTGGAAATTGACCAACAAGAACGTGGAACTGTATGTGTAAGTCAGACTCATTACACAGGAAAATACCAGAGCGTTTCAACATGAAGAACTGCAAGGCTGTAACTACACCCATTATAATTGACAATGATACAGAAGAAAGTGTTGTATCATGAAATCAACAGATTGTGATGTAGTGAAAGCTAAACGAATCTTACGATACTTGAGAGGCACAACAAATTATGGACTTTTATATAAAAACTATTCTAAGAAGCAGGTTTTAGAGTGTTCTAGTGATGCTGACCACATTGGAGGTGATCTTGGCTCTGGGCTCTCAACATATGGTGTCCTTTGTCTGTACTTTGGGACACCTATTTCCTGGATTAGTCAAAAGGCAATCTTCTGTTGCCATAGCCACAACTGAAGCTGAGGTTGTGGCTGCCAGTATCGCTGCTTGGGAAATTGTCTGGATCAAGAAGCTTCTGACAGAAATGGACCAATTGGAGGCAACACCAGTTCTGCAGGCTGACAACAAAACTGCTATCTGGCTTGCCCAGAAACCTGAGTTTCACTGAAGAATGAAGCATATTCATATAAGGCATTTCTTTGTCTGTGAACTAGTCAACGCTTATGAAATCACAGTTGCAAAGTAGACACTGTAGAACAACATGCTGATATACTAAAAAAGCCACTGTTTTACATTAGATATCAGTATTTATGTAATAAGATTAGACTTTCCAAGTTATTAAATAAGGAAGATCGTTAATGTGTTTCACATCTTTGGTGTTCTTTAATAACTAAATAACTAAAGTCAGTATTTCATGTTCAGTGGTTGGTAATACGCACATGTGTGTGGTTTCTCTGTATGTTGTTGTTGTTGTATGTGCTTTGTGTTGAACCGGTACCTAATAAACCATGTGTATTTCCAAGTATGCAAATATTCGTTTTCTAACAAAATCTCAGCATGCAGTAAAAGGCAGTCATCAGATCAGCGAAGTTAAACGCTGTCAGACAGGGCTATGACTTGAATGGGTGACCATTCGGTCTACCGAGCGCTGTTGGTAAGTGGGCTGTACTCAGCCCTTGTGAGGTAAACTGAGGAGCTACTTGATGGAGGTGGCAGTTCCAGTCATGTAAACTGACTAACGGTCAGTGGTGTGATGTTCTGACCACATGCCCCTCCACATCCCCATTGACGCCTGTGGGCTGAGGATGACATGGCGCCCAGTCGGTACCGCTAGAACTTCATGGTGCCTGTCCACGCAGAGTTTAGTTAGGAAAAGGCAGTAGTAACACAATTTTTGTAGCAAAAGGAGCCATTTCTGGGCAATTTTGAACTTCCAAGTAGGACCAAAGGTTCTAACGAAAAAGAAATATGAAATATAAGTTTATATCGTTTTAGAGTTCAAAGGGAAGCAGAAAAAGGATGTAAGAGTTATCCTCTGGAAGGAGGACCAGAAACAGATGCGTGGGAAGTTGATGAAGGGATGGTAGATGAGGCACATTAAAAAGGGTACGAGGGTTCCTGCTCTATGGGAAACTTCACAGCGAGGCGACTGTGCGTACTTGAGCCGGGTAGAACAATGCATTCTTTCCTTGTTCTATTCTCTTCCCCTTTTGTTTAATCTATTGTTGGTAGTCTTCAGTATGTACATATAGACAACTGAGAAGTGAGGAAGTTATTGAAATGCAAGAGAATATGTGAAGTAAGTCAATGGTTGGATACAGGATGTCATGAAGATATCATGATAAACGTAAAATCCCGAAAGTAGAACAGTGTGAATAGGGTTTTGAAATACAGAGAAAATAACAAGGGGGACATGAAGTGAAAACAAGACAAAATTCTGGGTAAACCATGATATTGGAAGTAACGCTCTGTGATATACAAGTATGAACAGTGTTTTTATGTTTTAAGTTAAATAGGTTACAAGAGGAATAAATCTAATAGAAATGTAACTTGGAACTAAAGTAACAGTGCGGAATGTGTAATATACACGAGGGCAAGAATCTGATGTTAAGAAGATTAGTGATTTGTGTCACAAACAGGTGTGTGATCTGCATATTTTATGTATTTGGCTAAGGAAATAAGAGACTGAGCAGTGTGGAGCACCAGAATAGGTGGACTTAGAAGTATAAATATAAAAAGGTCCAATGATTTAGTAAATGTAGCAAATGCAATCAAGAAAGTATGATTTTCAGTGTATGAAAACCAAAAAAGTACAATAATGGACAGGGAAAAGTCTATGGAGTCATGAGTGGTATTCCTTGGACAGAGTAAATCATAATGAGTAATAATGGTAAGCTTCCATCACTGAAGTCATGACTAAAATTATTCTGAAAATATTTGGAAAAAGTAGTGTAACAAATTAATCTGTGTGTAGTTAGAATACAAACTTTGTTACATGGTGTGGAAAATGGTGGCCTTCAGGTGTTATTGTGAGGCTTTTATTCTGAGATTTATGAACCTATCTCACATTAGAGAAAGATGGCTCTGGAGTAGGGATTGGAGTGGACCATGGCGTTGATGAGGAAGAAGGTGTCATGGGAGACATGGTGGACAGCAATACTCTCTTTTGTCCCATGCCTAGGGTTAGATCTCAAGGTGGAGGATCATAATCACTTACCTCATATCTTATAGGTTAACACACCAGCACTAGCATGTGAAACTGTGTGGTGAAGTTAGATGTGAAGTGTTAAGTGGTACGACAAAGTAACTGTGATAACACTACATACATAGCATAAAGAGATACTCTTACTGAAATTTGTTGTATTAGAACTAACTTAAAAATGTTATATATGTATCCTCATGACAAATAAAATTATGTAACTATCAGTGCATGTTTTCTTTAAAATATATAGTGTTAAAAGTTGGGGGGGGGGGGGGGGGGAAGTTCTAAAAACTGGTAAGACTTGCAAAGGACATGAAAAGGCCAGAATTGAATACTGTGACCAGTTGGGGGCAGGAGAAAATGTGAGAAAATGAAATATACCTGCATGACGTAGAAATAAAGAAAGTGAAGTTTATCATGTACCGATATTCAGTGCTCATGAATGTTTCAAAAACAATATGAGAAGGTTGAGACATGGCAGAGGTAGATTCTTGCATGCTCAGCACACTCATAGCTAATCTGTCGATAAATTAAAATAATGAAGGAGAGTGATTAGTATATGCAATCACAGGATGATGTACATACAATTTGATTAGAGAGGGCCTTGTGAAAACATGCTTTGTGATTTGAGTGTTAGATCTCAAGATATATCAGTTGCAACTAAGCACTGAAATTAGAATTTGTAGGACCACCTGAAGGGAGGACGCTACCATTGTTGCATAGGGACGAAAGGGCGGGGGAAGGGGGGACAAGGGCACCATGTCATTAGGGCAGGCAGGAGAACATAGTTGCAGAAAGTTTCGGAGAGCTGACATAAGGTTTCGCTAAGGCACAAACAATTCGTAAGATTGAATTTTTGAAGGCAGATATCCCTTGGAAATCAGCGAACGGACGAGTCCAAGGAATGGACGACCAAGGAAAAATATACTACTTCCGAAAAAAGCATTTTAAGGCAATAAAAATGAAGTGAAAATTTTTCAGAGAGTGCTGCTAAAGAGTATCCACTGGAGAAACCAATATAGGACACTGCAGTTTCGATAGACAAATAATTGATAAAGTGGCTTGCCTGATGTCACAGCAGCCTCAAAAGTTCTAGGTAAGACAGACAGGCCATTGAATGGAAGAAAAGTCTTGGGGCCTGGCTGATGTCGGACCTACTTTGGACTGTAATCCGCCATGGTTACATCATATGCTTTCTATTTGTTCATTTCATATTAAATAAGACTAAATAGATACAATCACATAGGCAATCTTTTTAGTTGCCGTTTCAGTATTTATTTTTCCTGGTGGCAATATCTACAGACTTAGATGGAGGTAGTTTAAGTGAACAAAGCATATGGGAGGTCATACATCGTGACTCAATCAACTGTCGGTCAGTGGGTTGAGGGCTTCATTGCTATACTGGCTCATTGTTGTAACAAGATGTTGAAGATCGCTGTGTGGTTGAGTCTAGGTTGTTGGTGTGATTTTTGTTCTGAAGAAATCGTGTGATTTTATTGAAGGCAAAGTCCAAAACTTTCCTAAGAGCTACATGGCACAACATCAAAGAGATTTTAAGGTTATCTATGAGTAAATAAATATGACACAACGCGATTGTTTTGTATCCACATTAGTTTGTCTCCCAAACTCCCTGAACTCAGGTAAGTACTGTTGTCAATTTTGCACAAATGTTTTGCATTCTTACCGTCAACTTCATTGGCAAGTAAGGGGCCTCGAAAAAATAGTTGATTTTACCAGATAGTTTGTTCTTTCTCTGTTGGTGCACTGACCCTTTTCCAAGTGTTATTGTAGTCATCCAAGATTCAGTGATGTGTGCAGACCGGAGTGCAGCATAAAAAGAACTGCATCATAGGTAGGGATTGTGTGGCTGGACTTAAGGCATGCAGTCACTCAACGTAGTTCTACGACAAAATGAAATCCTGCACTCCTGTTAGATCGTCGATTACCGTCACATGCAAGTTGTTCCGAATTACGTTATCGTGCTGTGTATTGCCTTGGTTCTTTCTCTCAGTGCAGTCCAATGTATTTATTTGTATTAACATCAAATTGATAAACTATGTTCACAAAATAACCGAGAGAAGGTCAACTATGTTACAGTTTAAGTTGAAATTTCAATGAATGTTGTTGATCAGTAGAACACAGGTAGCTAACACAAACAACAGTCGGAAGTTACCGGTAAACAATGGTTTGTGTCTATTAGTGTGGCTTTCACAAAGTGACAATCTGAGAGAGAAAAGGTTGTAATGAAATATTTCTATCTGTAACATCGCTAACTGTGGTGAAAAACGGACCAAATTTGTGAATGAGCAACTCTGTAGTTTTAGCCCGAACTGAAAAGTTAAGCAATGAGAAACAAAAAACGGAATGGTCTGCAGGTGCTTACTAAGATGTGTGATCGCATGTTAGTGTTAGAAATGTAGAATGGTGATATGGGAGGAAATAAGAATAGTCCAACATAGTTGGGAAGACGTTTGACACTAATCTGTGTGTGCTCTGGAGTAAACAAAAAGTCTTTCCCACCCAACACGTGTAAGTACACTGTGAATGAAAGCATTAAGTTTCATCAAACTGCACTGTTGTCGATGAAGGTAAATAAATAACCAAGTGTAAGATCACAAAAAAGTAGTAGATTGGAACATATACTCACCATTCTCCTTGTTCTCGAGGCTGAAGGCTGTTCTGCATGGTGTGCGGAATGCTGATTTCTCCAAGGTAAAATTAGCTCCTTCCTGGCCAACATTTCTGAGTAGTACTAGACACCGAAGGCCAATTTGTCTAGCTAGAAGGGTAGTTGCTGTTCTGGACCAAAATGCTCCTCACCGCCAAGTAGACCTGATTAGACAGTGAAGAAACTGGTTACATTTCATCAAAGTGTATATTTATAGATCATGGTAAAATTGCAAAAGAATATAAGAACACAGTATCACAACGGACTGAAACATGTACTCACAGTCCCATCTCTTGCGCTCGAGTTTGAAGACTGTTTTATCTAGTTAGCAGAATGGTTGCTACTCTGCGCCAAATTCAGCTCCTTTCTAGTCACCAGGCCTTAGTAGTACTTGGCTGTGAAGGCTGTTTTGTTAGCGAGCAGAATACCTGCTGCCCTGGACCAATATAGTCGCCCTCCAGCCAGCAGCTTTGAGTAGGCTGTGAACAAAAACGGTTACTTTTTATCAAAATGTACCCAAATCGTTAGAGGTAAAAAATATAAACAAGTGTGTGAACAAAATATCAAGCAGACTGGATCATGTACTCACCATTCTACTTCCTGTTGTCGAGTCTGAACACCATCTTGCCTGGTGACCGGAATGCTTCCTGCTGTGGGCTGAAATCAGCTTCTTCACGGACAATAGATCTGAGTAGTGGTTGGCTCTGAATGCCGTTTTGTCAAGTGTTCAGAACAGTTTCTGCTTTGGGCCAAAATCAGCACACTGCCAGCAAGCAGGCCTGAGTAACTGTGAACAAAAGAACTATGTTTCATTAAAATAAACCCCAGTTGATCAATGTGAAAAATATAAACCAGTGTAAGAAGACATTATCACAGGACACTGGATTGTGTACTCACCATTTTAGCTCCTTTGGTCGAGTTCGAAGGCCGTTTTGCATGGCGAGCAGAATTCTTGCTGCTCCACGCTATAATCAGATCCTTTACGGCCAACAGCCCTGACCAGTGCTTGGTCCTGAAGGGTATTTTGTTTAAACAGCACAACACTTGCTGCTCTGGGCCAGTATAGTCACTCTTCTGTCCAGCAGGAATGCGTAGACTGTGAGCAAAAAGGTTACATGTTATCAAGATGTACCCATATCGATAGGGGTAAAAAATATAAACAAGTGTGTGTACAAAATATCAAGCAGACTGGATCATATACTCACCATCCTACTTATTGTGCTCTAGTCTGAATGGCGTTTCGTGTGGTGAGCGGAATTCTTTCTGCTCTGGACTAAATCCAGCTTCTTCCCAGCCTACAGGTCTGAGTAGTGCTGGCCCTGAGGGCCGTATTGTGGAGTGTGCAGAACAGGTGTTCCTTGGGGCCAAAATTGGCACACTCCTGGCTACCATGCTTGAGAAGACTGTGAACAAAAGGGATAAAGTTTATCAAAATGTACCCAAATTGACAGAGCTAAAACAATATAAACAAGTTTATGAACGCAATATCACAGCAGTGTTGATTGTATACTAACCAGTCTACTTCTCATGCTCAACCTCTAGCGAGCAGAATGCTGGCTCCGCATGGGGCAAAACAAATTCCTGTATATCTGACATGCCTGAGTGCACTGTAAAGAAAAAGATTAACTTTCATGAAAATGCACCCTTGTTTACAAAGGTAAGAAATATAAACTGGTGTAAGAACACAATAAAATTTACAAAACTGATTAGTTAGTTGTGCAGTAAATTTAATCTCAACTGTTTACACCAAGAGAGCTGTAAGTTTACAGTGTAGAAAACATCGGGTAAAATGTTATTATGATCAAAACACAAATGTCGCGTGAGTATCTACAGCAAATAGCTTAGTTCTTGTGTTACATGCTGAGCAGTGGTGGAGCAATTTTGTAGTGTTTTGGAGAGTGGATTGTAAGCATTTTATCCATTGCTGTAAATTTTCTTTTATTTAATGCTGGTTAAGACAGTCATTCAGCCATCCAACACACCATTCAAGCAGTTCTATCTTTGCAGCATAAGTTCAGAAAATTTTCATCCCTCGACTACACTATCTCACACACACACACACACACACACACACACACACACACACACACACAAACACACATTAATTTCAGAGTTGCTGACTGCATAGGTCATCACAGTGGGTTTATTTTTTTTAGGAATAACTGTCTTATTTCCATATTGTCTGCAATGAGGATGCTCAATAATAGGTTCAAGGCAATGACATTGGTATCAGGCAGAAGCGGCGGGATGGTGGAAGGTCTCCTGTATCCCACATACAGAATCTGATGAAGTAGTATGCATGTTCCGTATTTCCGTCGCTGGTAGGCAAACACGATGTGGTTAATGTCATCTCACACTCTGTATTGCAATATAGTGAGCCCACTCTCCTACTTATGTAAACATGTGGTTTAAATTGTTATTGCTTGAATTTTAGAAGTGCCAATGCTTCATAAGCACCTTGCAGTATAGTTCACCTAGTATACATGTGGAGTTGTCATATATCCACTGCCTTATAAAAAAAGAGTGAAACTCCCAGAAACCACGGTCAGATAACAATGTAACTGCGTCTATGTTCACACAATCCATGCATTTAAAACTTCCTGACAGATTAAAACTGCGTGCCGGACCAAGACTCGAAGTCTTGAAGTTTCATATTAGCACACACTCCTCTTCAGAGTGAAAATCTCATTCGGGATCCACATATTTCTAAAAAATTTGTGTAGCAATTCTCTAAGACAGAATGGTCACCAAACTGTGTTAGTGGTGTTCATGTTTGGTGTTGTACCAGAACTGGTAGGATATATAAGGAACGTGAACAGCTTCAAATGTTGAGTGCTCACTGTAAATGACATTGATATGCTGCGTACACATGAGAGACAGCATTACCAGCTCCTGACTGGACTGAAGGTAGCCTCACAATGGGCGTCCATTGGGTTGGATGGTCAAATAATGCAGTGTCAAGATGTCACATTGGTTTAAAATTGAACACACACACACACACACACACACACACACACACACACACACACACTCAGCAATAAATCATTGTTCTACGTTACCCTGACGACTATGGTCAACGAGTGTGGTGGCGGCATGGGGAGTGGTCCCATTCATCCACTGGTTTGGATAGACACAATTTGTTTGCACCTGGTCTCATATTGAGAGGAGCTATCAGATATCATTTCGGGTCATGGCTGGTAGAGATTAACTGAACTGTGATAGTACACTGGTTTGACATGGACATGCTGCACCATCATGCGTTATCTCTCATGTGACAGTATCATGTTGCATTTTTTTAACAGCACAATGCCTATCCACACATGGACGTATATCCTGTCTGCGTAACTGAGATACCCCTATGGCCTGCAAGATCCCTAGATCTATCTCTGATGGTGCATGATTTAGACCAGTTCGAACATCAACGACGTCGTCATTCCTGTATCCAGAATATCAAGTACGATTACAATCATTGTGGGTTGGGATGCCCCAGGAGAAACCCTTTCTAACCAATTTAGATCATGCATCCAGGCAGGAGGGATTTCAGCATCTTGCTGATAAATGAAGTAATTTTGACTCAGTGTGTTAATCACTGAAATAGCATCATGTATCCTCTCAACTCATGAAATTTCATTTTGTCTCCTCCGCCTTTTCTGGGCATTTCTCTATTTTAGTCAAACATTGCAACTCGGACTCCACTACAGCGATGTCCTCTGATAGAGGAAGATGTTATCCGTTTGTGTCTTAATGATTCATTTTATTTCGATTACAGATGACATGTTGTGGATCTCATCGTACTCTTGACTGCTCCTGGTAATCTCTTATTTCGCTAACCTCTCAACCATGTTAGGCCAATTAGGATGACTATTTATCCTATCTGCAAAAAGGAACAAAAATATTGTTTCAGGCCATTGGAGGAAGTATATCTGAAACAGTAAATTTTATCAGTGGTGTTAGTTCCTCTGTGGCGAATATTTATAGAAAGGGAACTAACAAGAACTTATTTGGAAATGAAAGTATTTGCATGTGTAAATGCAATTGGCTTCTTGCAGCATCAATTGACAGTGAAAGTAACATTTCAGAAGACATTTCTCTCCTTACATCTTTGCATTTTGAAAACTGACTTTTCATGAATATGAATTTTTCACTTTTATTCATTAATTACTTCTTCTTCTTTTGAGACTGGCTTTGTTCTGCATCATGCACAGGGTCAGCAGTGTTTAGTACAGAACTGGCATGGTTAATTTTATGGGATGGCTGGATTACTTTCCTGCCACCACCCCATAACCCCCGTCCCCCCTCCGGGATGGAATCAGTGTACCCCAGCTGCCTGCGACGTGAATAAACCATGAAACAGTGCGAGCAAGAGCATCCTAAAACTTCATCGTAAATATTTCAATTCTAGACAAAGGAGTGCACCTCTTGTGGGTTAATTTTAAGGGGTTGCCAGATTACTGGTCTGGGTGCATGTATTGGTTCAGTACAGAATTGTGTCATAAAACTGTTGGTCCAGTCCTGACACAAGCTAGCTGGTCCACAGCTGATGTAACTGGTCCTTGATATCCTGGATCGTTTCACTGGGATGGAGATGGCATACGAGCTGATGTCTCATATATTCTATTGGGTACAGAGCTAATAGCTAAACATAACACAGAGCGCTGATAGGGACGCATGTTGCATGTGGATGATCATTGTCCTCTTGAAAAATGGCGCCATGGTACTGTCTCATAGAAGGCACCACATGAAGATGCAGGATGTAAGTGACGTACTATTGTGCTGTCAGAGCTACCTTGGTCAATACCAGCCACGACCGGAAGTGATACCCGATTTTTCCCTACACTGGAAGAATCACACAGCAATACTCTAAATGCAGCCTTTTGTGTTGTGGTGTTGATGCCAGCCCACACCTGGCGTAGTAATCCCCTAGTCTGGCTGCTGGTTGTCTCTGACCAATGTTGCAGGATGACACAGAATGTAGAGGGAGTCCATTAATTGTTCTCAGATAGCAGACAAGGATATCTAAGGGTTACAATATGTTTCATGCACAATAAGGAGAATCTCCCTTGTGGTGTAATCATAAGTGTTTCATTGGAACCATGACGATGAGTATGCCCGCCCTCATATTCCCTGCCATGCAGGATTAGCCGAGCGGTCTAAGGTGCTGCAGTCATGGACTGTGCAGCTGGTCCTGGTGGAGTCCTCCCTCGGGCATGGGTGTGTGTGTTTCTCCTTAGGATAATTTAGGTTAAGTAGTGTGTAAGCTTAGGGACTGGTGACCTTAGCAGTTAAGTCCCATAAGATTTCACACACATTTTACTCACATTCATATTCCCTTGCAGTCCACCATCGGGCCACTGTCACATCTGAATGTTTCAAAAACTTACACCTGCCATGAGGACACTTTGAATCTCTGTCAGGCGCTATAACTCCGTTTCACAACAGTTCACAGCGTCTCTGTGCCCTTCACAGTCATCACTTAATGTTGACGCTGTTTTGCCTCTTATAATTTTACCAGGCCTAGTAACAACACTAAATATGAACAACAGTAATGCATGTATGTATGTATGGTGTCTGTTCTTTCTAACATGTCCAAAAGAACAGACACCTCAAAATAATATCTTCTGTGGGGATGCACTTACTTGTCTGAATCCTTGTGCGACTCATGTGATGGGAGATAATGGACAGAGGACACTACATTTGTAGTGTGTGGCATGTAGGAATTTGGGCAGGGCAGGAGCTGTGCTCAGGTGCCTTAAGTGATTAAAGGAACTGCTATAGAGAAGTGGAGCATCCGGATTCGAGTTCTGGTCCAACACAAATTTTCACATGTCGCCATTGGATTTAATACAGTGCCTGTATGTAGCTGTGTCTGTAAGATTTCTAACACTAGAGCACTCTGGTGGGCCATTCTACCAGTCACAGAGAACTGCCACTCTAATCATTTACTTACCATCGATGGTGTACAGGTATACAAAGTCACACTTGACATCCAGCCAAGTCTTCTGGGTGCTTCATTAATTAATTTATTTATTTTCAGGCAATATAATTTGTAGTCAGTTTGGAAGTGATTTTGTTAAATATGTGCTTTATCAGCTATCTGTCGACCTAACTGTTGATATCACAGTGGAAGAGTACTGCATTAAGATTCTACAGTTTGATGGAATGGTAGACATCACTGTCTTCCCAACTCCTTTGTCGCGCCCGCCCTGCACCGCCCCCCCCCCCCCCCCATTTTTCTGTGTCCCCTTCCTCTATTGGCTTCCCCCTCCCCCTTATTTGCCCAACCCCCCCACCCCCCCTCCCCCGCCGCTCCATACCCATATGCCATTGTACTCTATATTGCAGTATTTTCCGTGAGTGTTCAGTGTTGTACGTCCCCTTTTTAAAGTGTTGCGAACAGAAACCAGACTGTCACCATGTTTTTTAATTGTACCTGTCTGTTTCCTTAGCGTTTTTAATCAGCATCACTGACCTCTTTGTTTTTTATTTTTCTTCACAACTTTTTTGCCATGTACAAGTTTTAAACAGTCACCATTTTATCACCTCTTTATACTGTTATATCTTCTTATTATGTTTTTTAAATTTATCTGTAGGCTGCAGAGTGGCGTATTATGCTGCTGCCAGCCTGCCCCCCTTCTGTGGGGGGGGGATCAAAATACAATAAGGGAAGAAATAAATAAAGAATGAAAAAGAGGTAGACATCTCGCAGGAAATGAATTTTTGTCTTAAGAACCAGTTTCGAAATGGGTGTTCAATGTTGTCAATGTAGAAGCGAAATGCCCTAAGGAGAAACTTCAAAAGTGCATTTAAAAAGCTCAAAGTCAGTTCAAAGGTCTCTCAGCATTGTTGAATTTCTGTAGGTTAGTCATGGATCAATCATTACTCCCTGGAGAAAAAAAAAAGTGAACTTAAAACAGTAGTTTTGCGAAAATGGTGAATACCGTTTTGCTAATGATTGAAGTGGCAGAACTTCATTAAGGTTGACACAAAAATCATATGCTACTTAATGTGGGGCGGTTGACTATACTTTTGCTATCGCATTAACCAAAGCTCGTTTCTGATTTAATTCACTATGTGCTTGGGTCAAAACCGGAGCGCAAAAGAAGAACCTGCGACAATTTTATCATCTGCCAAACAATTTCTTTACTCAGAGAGAGGTATCGAGGAAGTCTCATCAGAAGCGTTTGCTACAGTCAAATGACATGTTTCATCCACATTTGAACTTATTTGGCACAGAAAAGTGTAAGAATCTATCGAACCTTCACAGCTCCATGAAGCCAACTACAGTTCTGAGACCTATAGCTATATACGATCATAGACTTTGGATGAAACTTCTGAAGTTCCTCAAAACGGGTTCCATAATTTTTGCATTCCCTGGCAAAATTCTGCAGATTGAAGCAAAGGCTAGGTCACAGGATTGGGCCCAAACAGCACATACAGTGCTTGCCTCACATGAACATTTGTGACATTTCCAGGGTGTGGTACAGGTGCGCAGGAAGTAGCGGCGCCTACTAAATTGCATACAAGAAGTTGCCCCACTTACCAGCGACAAGGCTCAGGCTGTCCACGGACATCTCTCTTGCAGCACCCTCCTCTGCTGCTGCTGCTGCTGCTGCTGCTGGTGGTGGTGGTGGTGGTGGTGGTGGTGCAGCAGGTGGCCCAGACCAATCTTCGTTCTTCGCTACCCGTTCATCAGACTTGCTGCAAGGACGAGAAACATGCTTCAGTATATGACCAGACTGCACATTGACTAACGTTTCTACAACTTCCACTACTATGGACACCCTGGTAATAAAAAAGAGAGTCATGCTCATTAGATTAGCACAGCTAACGAAAGCTCTTAGTGCTCTGCCCAATTTTGAAGAATGTCTTTGGCCTAGCTTGTTCTGAGTTTCCCTAAGGTTCTTCCACTCTAGTTCCAGGACTGTTTGCTGGCGTTATATCTTGACGAACCATTCCTTAACAGTGGTTGGAATTTTTAACGCTTGCCTTCCAGATTACTTGTGTTGACACATGCTATTGAAGAAAAAAGTGAGTCACATGTGTGGCCTAGGATTTAGATGAAGTGGCGTTTGGACTGAGAGCTGTGTACATGAGGGACTCAATTTATTTTGTTTAACATCAACAGATTAGAAATACAGTTTCCTTAAGTAAGATATTTCTGTAGCCTATAAAGATCCCAACACTGGGCTCCAAACAACCAATAAAAAGTATCTTCCATCAAATAACCTTACCTTAGGACAATCGTACACAGCTAACAATGACAAAAATTTACAATGCTTGGCACATAACGATTAATAATATGTGAGACAACTTCAGTAGCAAAAGACAGAATATAAAAACACTCTAGGACCTAACTAGGATCATAACACAAAACTGCGTATTTGTTTACTACCACCACTGTCACCATATAATACCACAACTAACTACACATTATGCTCTGTAAAAGTTCATTTGCAGCTGCAAGTGTTTTTTTTTTTTTTTTTCAGAAACAATTTATCTAATAATGCAACGAATTGATTTTTGACATAGAACAGGTAACAAGATGAATTTCAAGCAGAATAGTCTCAACAAGAGAGTTATGTTCACAGCATAATTTAAGCTAACATTTTAGGATCAATACAATTAATCACACTCACATCATGTATTTAACAAACTGAAGTGCTCTCATTCACTGCACACACACCCACACATCTATGTGCAATCAATAACCAACCACACCTTGTCACACAACAACCACAGACTTGCAAGTGGAATGCTTTTGCTATCAGATGTACCAAATGTACAGCTAGTATACCACATGATACACTGTACCAACCATAAAGTCACCAGCATGCAACTGTCAGCTGCAAAAGTTCTCAGTTAGTGCTCCTCTTGATATGCCGAAGCCAGGTTCTCTGCCTCAACTGGGATCACTGTCCATCTGGCTGTGAACAGGCACCAACCACTCCACCAAGTTGTTATGTCCACACAGTGGCCATGCCCCTCACAGACTGTTGTGACATTCGGGTGACAGAAGTGTAGTGCATCAAATTCTTGAGGCCCTCAGGAACAATTCTGCCCAGAACCTGCACATTCGTCTCCATGTAGCTGCCCAGTAACTCCAACATCTTCAGGTCCGCCCCACAATATGGACACATTGGCCACCATGACATTTTGGCCACTGGTTCTTCTCTGTAGGCTTGTTCGCCTCTTAAAAATTGGTGATCGTGCTGGAAGACATTGCTGGTTCCTCTAGTTGCAGCTGACTCATTATACCACCATACATGCTTGATACTAGCTCGACCACAGTGGCACTCACAGCAGTCACATATATGGGCTGTCTGCCACTTTGGGTCCACAGAATGACACTCCATTCAAACTTACTCTCTGGACACAGCAAAATAAATCATACCACTCGACTTGGCACCCATGGTTGGGATACACTGAACAGAAGAGCATACATGGCATAGGATCTGTGATATCAGTACATATGTCACCATTTAGCCAATGTTGTGAGGACACAGCACCGATTCAAGGAAAATCACTACCTCTACAGCCTTTCGTCGACATGTGAACACTGTATTTACACTGTAATTTGTTATTGTCAACTGTCGTGGCTTGTGACTGTGGATTGATGGACAATAATGCAGCGACTATTAGCCATTTTAATGCTGGACGACAGCATCCTGCCAACAGCCATATCGCCATATCCATGTGGCAGACAATTCATCGCTCCACATGTGTACCTACACTCGCTGCACAAAACAAGCACCGAAATTGCTGTGGGCACAAGAAAAATGTTATGGTTCTATGTCCCTTTGATGCTAAGAGTGCTGCAGGTTGGGCACAAGGCTGGATTGGGAAAGGATGGGGATGGACAGGTAAGGAAACTGGTTGCTTTCTTTCTGAGGGAATCATCTAGAAATTTACCGTAAGCTATTTAGGGACATCACGGAAACCCCAAGACAGGTTTGTGAGGGATGGAGCTGGAACTTCTGTATTGTCAAATGCAAGTCCAGTGTCTGACCACAGCACCAGCTCGTTCAGTCCCAACTATCTTATCGAGAGGTGTGTAGTGTACTCTGAATTGCCGACAGTGGTCGAAGTGTTGGAGATTGGAAGAATATTTGCCCTATAAGCTTGGAAAATACACATCAGGAGTAACGTGTCACGATATAAGTTGGTGCACACCAATGGCAGTGATCAAATTCGTTCAAGCCACATGTTCAGTACGCAGGATGAAAAGAGGTGTTTGATGCACTGCTATCATCTTCTCCCGGCCATCAGTACCTTAACATACTGTTTGATTATAACTGCGTAAATCTGTTTCACCACCTTTAGCGCCCAGTGTTCACTTGTAGTTTCAGGAGTCCAATTCATTACTTTTGTCAGTTAAGTGTGAATGCTTTGAGGAACACTCCCCACACATGAGGCCACTTGTGTAAGTTTTCATATCATATGACACTGGTCCTATTAAGTACACCTGGGAGAGCATCGAGCGAGATGTCTATGTCTTGGAGATAACTCCAGCTGATCTACTCCAGTTGTGGTAGCAGTTCGACTTCACAGAACCTTCTCTCTGTTAGACGAAGCATTGTTTTTAAAGATACAATGACACTCCATCCAGCAGTGGGCTGGAGGACCACAGGGCAGGTAGAGATCTGTATAGCTCATTTCCACGTAGGAGCTTTTCATTCCAAATAAAACTGTATGACGTATTTGTGTTTCTCTGGAAAATAAACCGGGGCCAAAAAGGCAAAAAGCTGTTAATAATTTTATAAATGTTGCCTATATAGACGTTACATACATGAAGATTCAGAGAATTTTGACACGCCTTTGGAACCAGCCTCTGCGGCTGTAGCGATGAACAAGATGTGTAGGCGTTCAGTCTATGACTTTTCCGTATAATTCCTAATGATACAAGATGTTTCCATAGGTTTCCATCAGACTGATGTTCAGACATACTCTCTGGTCACCAAACTATATGTCTGCGCCCTGGTTTCAATGCCCAGGCATTCTGCAGAGACATGTTGAATTACTGGGTACAAAAGTGTCAGTTGTGGTTCGTTGGTCATATTGTGACCTCATGTTTATTGCCCTCTGGTTTGATACTGGAGAAGAATAAGTTAGCTGTGATATCTGCTGTCACTTCCTCTTTCACCATCAAGGACACAAAGTCACCTCTACACTCTACACAGCTTCATTACAACCCTCTGCACTAGACAAATTCGTATGATACAGCACATACACAAGGATTGCTGCAAATGTATGTGAAGAAGATATCCCTTCCCAGTAGTGGCCTAACCACATTCTGGAGTCCTAAAGCCTACATCATCCTGGGACATATCATCATTTCTTTGACATCTGGTACAGTCAGGGACTTGGGGCCCCAGAGTAAGTCCACATACTCGTTTAATTTTGATGATGAAAGGAATGTAATCAAAAGAAATGTACTTTACCTGTGACCAGGCAAAGTACTTAGAAATATCTATGGATAATGTAAAGTAAAAGTAAAAAGCTAAAATGGGTCTTACCGATCCAGGACGATACAGGTCCACCAGAGGAACCTGAAACATGAGAAGTTTAAATATTAGACTGTATACTGCAGTAAGCACAAGACAGTCAGAGTGTGTTGCAGTGGGTGCGACAAGTATTTCCGTGTCACTGTGTGTGTGAGCAGGCCTTGTGGCCAGCCTTGTTCTGTACGGCCCTGCTATCTGCTTCTGCTGTCTGCCGTCTGTGTTATGAGGAGCTCCTGCAGCAAAGAGGCTGCCACCTCTCTTGTCAGCGCCTGTTCATACACTGGGAAGGACTTCCACACATCCAACTGTTTTGTCAAGTACAAAACTCAAACCACCCTTCCAGCTGTACCTTAACCATCATCCCTTCCGATTTATAAACGTTTACATATATTAAGGGCATTTAGTAATTAACAGAAGATTTGAAAATGAAAGTAAAATTTAATTGTAAAAGCTGTAGAAGTTGGCCTATATGTGAGACACATCAATACTGTGCATGAGAAAAATCTATAAACAGTTCAGCATACTGTATATTTGTATATTCAAGCACCTACCTACATCCTAAGATACCTATGGCAAAATAATTAACATTTATGTAGATCTCATTTCCCCAGGGATGAGTCTTATGTGACTTGTTCATCTCCCCCAGACAAACGTTATTTTAAATAAATTTTTGTCAGTAGCCTCAGAGGAACCAGTTTGGGAAAAGATTTGATCTTGGAGACAAATATTTATTTTATTCAAGGTAACAATTCAAGCCACAGCAGTCAGTGGGACTTAGGTTAAGTGTCTCTATTTCTTTATTCAACAGTTTTTGTAGGAACAGTTCCCCTTAGCATCTGATACTTCGCCACATGTGAAATGAATCCCAGTCAGTATCTCTTTTTCCGATGCGTGGAAATAAATAAGGGAGATTGATTATTTGGACAGCACTTTCAGGGATGCGCAATATCAACGATCCTTGCATTGTTGCTTCAAGGAAGGAAGACTATAGACTGAAGTTTGGTCGACTGAACGATATTTAGAGTCGGAACACTTTCTTCACTAAGCAGAAAAGAAGAAGTAAACTATCATTGTTTGCTAGAACCTTAACCCTCCATTCACCTCAAATGATATCCGACATATATATCTATATAAGTGCTCTCCAATTCACACTGAGGTGCTTGACAGATGGTTCATCGAACCTCCTTCACACTATTTCTCTACCGTTCCACTCACTAACAGCACATGGTAAAAACAAACATTTCAATCTTTCTGTGCAAGCTCTGACGTCCTTATTTTATTACAATGATCATTTCTCCCTATCAGTGTGGGTGTTCACAAAATATTCTTGCACTCGGAGCAGAACACAGTTTATTGAAATGTCATGGGAAATTTTCACTGCAATGAATAATGCCATTGTTTTACTGGTTGTCACCCCAACTCAAAAGTTGTAGGCCAAGGGCCGTGTCTGTGCATTTTGTTAGTGTGGGTTGCCTACATCAGGGGCTAGTAGGCACTCAGGGTCAACCTGTTGTGGTGACAGGTCATTAACCTATTGTTTTGCTAACATGATCCTTCCTTTTGATTGACAGTTCCTTAACAGATTGTTCCCCACCTCTCCCTCTCCTTCTCCTCCCCTCTGAGCCTTCAGGAAACCTCCAACCCACCCCCTCCCCTCACTGATGTAGGTACACTTGCAGCTCTGAGTTATTTGAATAATCCCCTCTTGAGTCCCATAGTGCTCAGAGCCATTTTTGAACCAATAATCCCCTCTCATTCTTCTCAATATCATTGACTACTTAGTTAAACTGATCAATTAGTCCTACCTCTCTGGTAAACATCCCCATCCCTCCAGCCCCCCCCCCCCCTCCCCCCCCTTTCCATACCTGAAAATTGGTGGCTCTGCGATGGAGAGGAAGGAGCTCATAACAGGAAATTCAAGGGTATATTGTTTATTTATAAAAAATTCAGTTTGTGTGGTTGGATTTCTCTCGTTCGTTGTTCTCTGCTGTTAGGAAAGATGCAGGCCGTGCAAGAAGTAATCACATTGAAACTTTCTGGCAGATTAAAAATGTGTGCCGGACCGAGACTCGAACTCCCGAGTTCGAGTCTCGGTCCGGCACACAGTTTTAATCTACCAGGAAGTTTCATATCAGCGCACACTCCACTGCAGAGTGAAAATCTCATTCTGGAGTAATCACATTGATTGATTTACTTTTTTTATTCCGATTGTGCGAGGAATGTCATCATCAAACACTTATGACATGTAATTATACTGGTAAAAATCTTTCAAACACGAACCATGTGCTCTCCACTGGACTGCACGCAATGCCACCACACACACTGCCGGGAGTCAGGGTGTACTGGCAGCCCCACAAAGCAACGATGTGGCTATCAGCTGCCGGGCCATGTGCAGGTGTCTGTTTAGGTCCCACAAGCATGAGATGGTGGCAGCCCTTTTATACTTGACACATGAGAAATCCCTGTCGAAGCAATTGCTTTCCTACCCACCATGGCTGATGCATAGCTCTCATAGGTGCGGCTCACCCTTGTAGGTGCAGCTAAAAGGCTGACAGTGTTATACTGATGTCACATGTCTATGTAAATAACAGCCAAGTCTCCCTCTGCTTATGAAAATATCCCAGAATAACACAAGTTGCATTCTTTCTACCGATCCTAGTGGGACAGCCTGTTCATCATGTGTTACGCTGTCCTGCCTTCAAAATACGTCTCAGACATGGTAAACGTTCTCATCACTAAAAGCCTTCATTATGGCTGTGCGTAGTTGCGAAAACTCCGTTTATCATAAACCCATTCTTGTTGTTTGGGAAGAGAGCACTGTCTAAGCAAAGATGGGAAATTCAGAACAATTTCACAAACAGAATTCGAAGCTCTGACCTACAGTGGAGATGTCCTAATGCCACAATCCTGCCGGGGACGGATGGTATGCTTCATCCTGTCTTTGAACACTTGAACAAACAAGACATCACATTACTCTCTGAACTTTAAGTAGATACCTTGCCCCCATCTTGTTTGAACCAGTCTGTAGAGGCTATTGTGTCCCAGCACAAAGGAATTCTTGTGAATGAATGGAGCATTCTGGTTAGCTCTTCCTGAATTCAACCGCCAAATTACTGCCGGTGTGGCAGCACTGTTTGCCATTCTCTTCTGCAGACGAGACTTTCAGTGGCAAACCTATTTTGTACCGGTCGCCATATTGCACTGACAGCTAAATTCTTCATATAGGTACGAAAAGGGGCTCACTATACTTTCAGCTACCTAGTTTCAACAACTTTTCAAGGTCTTCAGCTACCCACTTTCCACATCTGAATTCATGCCCACAGATCATTGTATTTAGGAAATATCTTAGGATTTTTGGTAGAGTAGCAAACAAGAGAAGCAGATATTCTTGTACTAAGTCTTTATTAACTTTGGCATACACTTTTAGATACAGAAAACAACTCTTTCCTTATTTTTGTTAGACGTAATTTTAATAGTGTCCAATTTGATTTTTAATTATTAAGTTAAATCCACATCTTAATTTCCCATCTGTGCTTAGACAGTGCTCTCTTCCCAAATAACAAGAATGCTCTTATGATAAATGGTGTTTTCGCAACCATGCACAGACAAGATGAAAACTTTTAGTGGTGAGAATTTTTACCATTTCTGAGATGTATGTTGAAGGCAGTACAGCATAATGCATGACGAATGGGCTATCCTGTAAGGATCTCTAGCAACAATGCAACCTGTGTTATTCTGGGATATTTTCGTAAATGTTTTGTGAATACATTGCATCAGATTTCTAGAGTACATCCAGAGGGAGACTTGGCTGTTATTTACATAGACGTGTGACGTCAGTGTAACACTGACAACCTGTTAGCTGTATCCTGCGAGGGTGAGCCTCTATGCAAACATCTCGATCGGTACTGGACCCACAGCTATGAAAGCCATGCATCAGCTTTGGTGGCTAGGAAAACACTTGTTTCGACAGGAATTTCTCAGGTGTCAAGCGTGAAAGGGATGCCACAGCCTCATGCTTGCGGGTCATGAATGGACTCCTGCACGTGGCTCGGCAGCTGATGACCGCGTTTGCAGGGGCTGCCAGTGCACCCTGACTCCTGGCAGTGCATGCGGTGGCATTCTGCGTGGTCCAGTGGATGCTTCATGCTTCGCGCTTGAAAAATTTTTACCAGTGTAATTACATGTCATAGGTGTTTCATGACAGTATTCCTTGCACGATTGGAAAAAAATGAGGAAAGCATTTGATGAAATACTTCCTACAAGACCTGCATGTTCCCAAACAGCAGAGAACAATGAGCAAGAGAAATCCAACCCCGCAAACAGAATTTCTTATAAATAAAGAATATACCCTTGAATTTCCTGTTATGAGATCATTTCTCTCCGCCGCAGAGCCATCAATTTCCAGCTGTGGGTGGAGCAGGGAGAGGGGGAAGGAGGGATGTGGGGGTTTACCAGAGGGGGAGAGGTTAATTAATTGATAAATTTAATTAAGTAGTCAGTCAATTGATAAGAATGAGAGGAGGCTATTCGAATAACTGGGAGCTAAAAGTGTACCTGCATCAGCGAGGGGGAGGGGATGGGTTGGGGGTTTCCTGAGGGTTTTTGGGGAGGGCTCGGTGGAGGTGCCGGCAAACAATAGGTTAAGGGCCTGTGAATCAAGAGGAAGGAGCCTGTTAGCAGAACAGTAGGTTAATGACCTGTTAGTCATAGGAGAACAATCGGTTTGCCCCTGAGTGCATCCTTGCCCCTGATTTAGACAACCCGCATTAACCAAATGCACTGACGCCACCCTTCTCCTACTACTCTCGAATATCATATCCATGACACTCTCTCCCCTACTTTGCTATAATACGAAATGAGGTTCCCTTGTTTTAACTTTTTCAATATCCTCCATCAGTGCTATCTAGTACGGATCCAATACTGCAAAGCAATATTCGAACAGGAAGTGGACAGGTGCAGTGTATGCAGCCTCTTTACTAGACCTGTTTCGTCTTCTAAGTGTTCTGCCAATAAAACACAGTTTTTGGTTTGCCTTCCCCACTACATTGTCTATATGTTCATTCCAATTTAAGTTTTTCATAATTGCAATTCCTAGACCCGTAGTTGAATTCATACATCCAAAATTTAACAGATTCATTTTGGTAGTCATGTGGATGACCTCACACTTTTCTTTATTTAGGATCAATTGCCACTTTTTTCAGCATACACATATCTTGTATAAATCACTTTGCAAATAGTTTTGATCTTCTGATTACTTTATTAGACGCTAAATGAAGCACAATTTGCAAACAATCTAAGTCGGCTGCTGAGATCGTCTCTCAATCCTTTTATATAGATGAGGAACAGCAGATGGCCAGTAGGACCTCCTTGGGTGATGCCAGTTATCACTTCTGTTTTACTCGATAACTTTCCTTCAATTACTACGAATTGTGATATTTTTGATAATAAATGATGGATCCAGTCACAGAACAGATACGATACTCTACAGGCATGCAATTTGTTTAAAAACAGCTTGTGAGGAACTGTGTCAAAAGCCATTTGGGAATCTACGAACATATAAACAACTTGAGGCTCCCTGTCGATAGCACTCACTATTTCATGAGAATAAAGATCTAGTTGTGCTTGTCAAGAATGGTATTTCCTGCATTTGTTCTGACAGATCGTTTTCCTCAAGGTAATTCATAATGTTGGAACGGAAATGAAATGAAATATCGTGTGGCTAAGGCCTCCTGCCGGGAAGATTGGTCACCTGGTGCAAGTCTTTTGATTTGACGCCACTTCAGCGACTTGCGCAGCAGGGAATCGAACCCGGGCCCCTTTGCACAGCATTCGGCCGCGCTGGCCACTACTTTTTTTCTTTGACCTTATTTTGTTCTGTACTGTTCGTTGAATTTGTTCGTGGCGGACGTCCGATGACACTCGTTCAGGTTGTTCGTTGATCCGATCACTCAATATTTTTATTACAATGGGCAGGTAGCTCTCTGACCAAACACGCTGAGCTACTGTGCTGGCCTCCACTCAGCTACTGAGGCGGATTTTCGAATGCAGTACATGTTATAAAATCCTACTTCAAATCGACGTCAGTGTTACGGGTCTGTAATCTGTCGGATTACTCTTACTTCCTTCCTGTGACCTGAGCAACTTTCCATCTTTTACGCATGGATCTTTCATGCAGCGACCGGATGTATACGATAGTAAAGTACAGAGCTTTTATACACTACTGGCCATTAAAATTGCTACACCAAGAAGAAATGCAGATGATAAACGGGTATTCATTGGACAAATATATTATACTAGAACTTACATGTGATTACATTTTCACGTAATTTGGGTGCAGAGATCCTGAGAAATCAGTACCCAGAACAACCACCTCTGGCCGTAATAACAGCCTTGATACGCCTGGGCATTGAGTCAAACAGAGCTTGGATGGCGTGTACAGGTACAGCTGCCCATGCAGCTTCAACACGACACCACATTTCATCAAGAGTAGTGACTGGCATATTGTGACGAGCCAGTTGCTCGGCCACCATTGACCTGACGTTTTCAATTGGTGAGAGATTTGGAGAATGTGCTGGCCAGGGCAGCAGTCGAACATTTTCTGTATCCAGAAAGGCCCGTACAGGACCTGCAACATGCGGTCGTGCATTATCCTGCTGAAATGTAGGGTTTCGCGGGAATCGAATGAAGGGTAGAGCCACGGGTTGTAACACATCTGAAATGTAACGTCCACTGTTCAAAGTGCCGTTAATGTAAACAAGAGGTGACCGAGACGTGTAACCAATGGCACCCCATACCATCACGCCGGGTGATACGCCAGTATGGTGATGACGAATACAAGCTTCCAATGTGCGTTCACCAATGTGCGCCAAACACAGATGCGACCATCATGATGCTGTAAACAGAACCTGGATTCATCCGAAAAAATGACATTTTGCCATTGGTGCACCCAGGTTCGTCGTTGAGTACACCATCGCAGGCGCTACTGTCTGTGATGCAGCGTCAAGGGTAACCTCAGCCATGGTCTCCAAGCTGATAGTCCATGCTGCTGCAAAAGTCGTCGAACTGTTTGTGCAGGTGGTTGTTGTCTTGCAAACGTCCCCATCTGTGGACTCAGGGATCGAGACGTGGCTGCATGATGCGTTACAGCGATGCGGATAAGATGCCAATCATCTCGACTACTAGTGATACGAGGCCATTGAGATCCAGCACGGCGTTCCGTATTACCCTCCTGAACCCACCGATTCCGTATTCTGCTAACAGCCATTGGATCTTGACCGACGCGAGCAGCAATGTCGCGATACGATAAACCGCAATCGCGATAGGCTACAATCCGACCTTTATCAAAGTCGTAAACGTGATGGTACGCATTTCTTCTCCTTACACGAGGCATCACAACAACGTTTCACCAGGCAACGCCGGTCAGCAGCTGTTTGTGTATGAGAAATCGGTTGGAAACTTTCCTCATGACAGCACGATGTAGGTGTCGCCACCGGCGCCCACCTTGTATGAATGCTCTGAAAAGCTAATAATTTGCATATCATAGCATCTTCTTTGTTGTGTTGGCAGAAGAGCCAACACCGAGTTACTAGTAGAGGCCGAAATGCACCCGTTTTAGCTCACGCAGGCTGGCGTGAAAAGGGAAGGACTATACTGACGTGAGGTCTGGAACATGATAAGGAATTAGAATTCAGAAAGCGGACGTAATTAGTTTGATACTTAACTTTAGTCCATTAATGATGAACGTCGCTTTTGACAGTACATGAGTCACAATATTATCTGTTCAGAAGACATAGTAACTGAATCTGGCGCCTTGCTAGGTCGTAGCAAATGACGTAGGTGAAGGCTATGCTAAACTGTCGTCTCTACAAATGAGAGCGTCTGTAGTCAGTGAACCATCGCTAGCAAAGTCGGCTGTATAACTGGGTCGAGTACTAGGGAGTCTCTCTAGACCTGCCGTGTGGTGGCGCTCGGTCTGCAATCACTGATAGTGGCGACACGCGAGTCCGACGTATACTACCGGACCGCGGCCGATTTAAAGGCTACCACCTAGCAAGTGTGGTGTCTGGCGGTGACACCACATTCTTCGTGTCGGTTAAATTTCGCTTCTGTAGCACGTCATCCTCGTGGTGTAGCAATTTTAATGGCCAGTAGTGTATTTTCACGTCTGTGCCTACAATCTATTGTGACGACGTCGGAGCATGAAAGTGCTCCGGCATACTTCTCAGTGTTTGCGTTTGTGGTATTTCCTGGCTTGTCACTAGAGGAGCAGAATACTCTTCGTCAGTGTAAATACTGGTATTCCGATACACTAAGGAAGCCATCTGTAACTGTGAGGGTGTTTTAGGTCTTACGACTACTGCGTCATGGAAACTGACATTGGAAGACTAGTGCTAAACATAGTTACAGAAGACAATGTGTTATCAGCGATGGGCAACATTATTTCGAACGATATAAATGAGTGTTATGTTCACCAGGACAATACAGGACTGAAAGATGTCAGTGTGGGAACAGATGTGGATGAAGACAGTGAACATTTGCACACTGGCGTGTAATACCGAAGAAACGCGGTGGGCTAGCAGTGGACCCGAAACAGGTGCTTACATATACCGTGGTAAGAAAACTGTTAACTAAGGAAATGGCGTCAGGGCCAACAATAAGTCGCAGCATAAAGTAACCAACATTGAGAGCACTAACTCTGTTGTAGCACGTGTACGAGAAACCAATCTTTTTGTCAGTGTAAAAACAACTGTCAACATTGACGATCAAAAACATCGAGACAGTTTGGGGGTTAAGGAAAAAGTCAATGTACCAATCCTAGGAGTTTTGATAACTTGTAGAAGCAACATACCGCAAGAATACACAAAAATAACGAAATTGGGAATCGACACGACGCCCACTAATATGTATTCACTCAAGAGAACTCTCAAGCTCCGAGTAATTCCGAGCGTAACCCGACCGCACCCCATGTCAGTAGGCAAACTAGTCCGAGAGACTATGCCCGGAATACAGGACGCCATTATCAGTATACTGTACTTACGCCAGTCTAATGCACCGTGGAATGTAATGCACCCCCCTAGTTAAAGTTGTAAACAAAGAGTTTGTTGGCTTATCACTAGTAGGCTCCGTTTATTTACACGTCAGTGGATGTATACATGAAGCATCAAAACAACAATTTTAAGCCACCACCCATTCTTAAGTGACACAGTCATTATTAAAAAATATGTCCTAAATTGATTACCTACATGACATACAAATAAATAGATCATAAATCACGGTCGTTGCTCATCATTATCCACTAATGTCATCATTACCGGTATTCTCGGAGGAGTCTACATCAGAAGCAGTTTCATTTACTCTTTCCCCCGTCGTCCTCGTTCCAGAGCACACCATTTTCATGATCGTCCAGAGTATATAAAATGCAGCATTTCTCGAATGATTCTACTATCATTGGTGCTTCGATTTTTCTCCATGAGGCCGAAATCAAGCGTGTAATAATGTGGGGTGCAGCAATCTTAATTTTCCGTATCGGAGTCAGTTTACAGTTTGGTTCGCAAAACCATGTCTTGCACTCTTCCTGAAAGTAACCTCAGAAAACTTTACTTACACTAACGTTCAATGGTTTTAACACAAAAGTCATTCCTCCAGGAATAATAACAGATCACTGCCTAGACTGTGCATCTTCTTTTTTACGTCATCAGCAAGATGACCACGAAATGCGTATAGACATAGCATTAATTGTAGTTTGGAGTTCTCATACGCTTCGCAGCTAGTCAAGCGTTAGAATTTGTCACGTGTCCCTTCTCTTTATTTCGAAACCAATGACGTCAACAGGGAACAGCTTTTCATTTTTAGAAGCCTTGGGACTTGTTTTCCGCTTGTAGATTAAGAGAGGAGGAAGTTTTCGCCCATCTGCTGTGACTGCCAGCGTTATAGTTACGTGCTGTTTTTCACACCACGATGCTTTGATGGTAACGTCTTTTGTCCCCTTTCATCAGTCGTGTAATCATGTGGCATATTAAACCAAATTGGCGTATCAACAAAGTCGCCTGTTTGGCTCATCGAAACATTCCTTCGTTGCCGAAGTGTGGTGACATAGAGCTGAAATTCTTGATTTTTTTCCCCTCAAAATCTTGTGGAAGCTTTTGTTGTACGGCATCGTAGAGATAAGCCCGCCCCTTTCATAAAGCGATCAACCCATCCACGACTAGCCTGAAACTCTCACCTCGGTATATTAGGAACTGCAGCCACCTCCTTTTGCTTTGTTTCTTATGGCGTAATTAGTTTACAGATTGTCCATTTTTCCTCCTTCCACGGACGAATTCCAAAAATATTGGTTCAACGTCAGGATGTCTTCCACTGTGAGGACCAGTGAATTTCTTTCTAGTACTGGTAGTTGCAAATAATGCCAATTTCTAATTCTTCCAAAAGCAAACGTTACTCTCAGCTACATCGAACTCTCGTCCCGCCCTCCTGTTACCGTATTTTTAAGCATAAGGAATTACTTTACGCTCTATAGTAGTATTATACGATATTCTTCCGTGCTTGCCTTCCATTTCGTGACTACCTAATACGAACACACTACGCAGTAATAGCCCAACAAAAACGTAAGTTGAAAATTACAACAATGCATTGAGATGTAAGGAACCATACGTAAATTTCGATGATCTTGTCCCTGAACGACGGATTCAGGTTGGTACTCGAATGTAATGCACCGACGATTCTTATGCACAACCCAGTTTTGATTACTGCATATGGTAAACAAAAAGGTGTGCATTAGATTCGCGTAAATACAGTATTTGAGAAAGGTAGAAATCACAGTTCGGCGCAGTTGACTAACAGTGTTACAGTTATGGCAAGCCATAAGTCAATGGAAGATACAAGATGGACATAAGCAAAAGCAAAACGAGAATAATGGAATATAGTCGAATTAAATCGAGTGATGCTGAAGGTATCAGATTAGGAAATGAGATGCTTAAAGTAGTACACTCATGCTCATAAATTAAGGATAATTGCAGAATCTTGCGTCACACAACGTGGTACTACACAAAACTGACGCTAATAGCATAGGCACATAGGGGACACACACACGACACAGATCTGTAAGTCCAAGGTATTGCTGATAAGTTGAGAAAACTATCCCAAATTACATATGCTACACAACGCCACTGTTTCCTGTGCATGTACCCCGACATCAATATGAAATATGATCACCATGCAAACGTACACAGGCTGCACAACAGGTTGGCATACTCTGGACCAGGTGGTCGAGCAGCTGCTGGGGTATAGACTCCCATTCTTGCACCAGTGCCTGTCGGAGTTCCCGAAGTGTCGTAGGTTTTTGAAGACATGCAGGTATAAGTCGACTAAGAGCATCCCAGACGTGCTCGATGGGGTTTAGGTCTGGAGAACAGGCACGCCACTCCATTCGCCTGGTATCTTCTGTTTCAAGGTACTCCTCCACGATGGCAGCTCGGTGGTTCCGTGCGTTATCATCCATCACGAGGAAGGTGGGACCCACTGCACCCCTGAAAAGGCTGACATACTCACGCAAAAAGATGTCCCAATAAACCTGACTTGTTACAGTTCCTCTGTCAAAGACATGCAGAGGTGTACGTGCACCAATCATAATCCCACCCCACACCATCAAAAGACGACCTCCATACAGGTCCCTTTCAAGGACGTTAAGGGGTTGGTATCTGGTCCCTGGTTCACGCCAGATGAAAACCCGGCGAGAATCACTGTACCTGGACTCGTCTATGAATATAACCTGGGACCACTGTTCCAATGACCACGTACTGTATTCTTGAAACCAAGTTTTATGGGCTCTCCTGTGACCAGGGGTCAGTGGAATGCACCTTGCAGGTCTCTGGGCGAATAAACCATGTCTGTTCAGTCGTCTGTAGACTGTGTGTCTGGAGACAACTGTTCCAGTGGCTGCAGTAGGGTCCCGAGCATGGCTACCTGCAGTAATCCTTGGCCATCTGCTGGCACTGATGGTGGGATATCGGTCTCCTTGTGGTAGTGTCGTATACTGTGGACATCCCGTACTGTAGCGCCTGGACACGATTCCTGTCTGCTTGAGTTGTTGCCATAATCTTGATATCACACTTTGTGGCACACGGAGGGCCCATGCTACGACCTGCTGTGTTTGATCAGCCTCCAGTCGCCCTAGTATTCTACCCCTCATAACATCATCAATATCTGTTATTTGAGCTATTTTCAACACACAGTCACCATTAGCACGTCTGAAAACGTCTGCGCACTTATTCGCTGCACCGTACTCTGACATGCACCAACACACCTCTGCTTATGTGGACTGCTGCCAGCGCCATCGTGCGACGACCGCAGGTCAAATGCACCATATTGTCATACCCCGTGGTGATTTAAACCCGCAAACCGCCCACCAGAGCGTTGTTTCACCGCGTATCAGCATTATCCTTAATTTATAAGCATGAGTGTAGATGAGTTTTGCTATATGGGGAGTGTAATTATTGATGACGGTCAAGGTACAGAGGATACAAAATGTAGACTGGCTATGGCAAGGAAAGCGTTTCTGAATAAGAGAAATTTGTTAACATCGAGTATAGATTTAACTGTCAGGAAGTCTTTTCCGAAAATATTTGTATGGAGTGTACCCTAGTATGGTAGTGAAACATGGAGGACAAATAGTTTAGACAAGAAGAGAATAGAAGCTTTCGAAATGTTGTTCTACAGAAGAATGCTGAAGATTAGATGGGTAGATCACGTAACTAATGAGAAGATACTACTGAATAGAACTGGGGAAAAGAGAAATTTATGGCACAACTTGACTAGAAGAAGGGATCAGTTGGTAGGACAAATTCTGAAGCATCAAGAGATCACCAGTTTAATATTGGAGGGAACCGTGGAAGGTAAAAATTGTAGGAGGAAACCAAGAGGAGAATATATTAAGCAGATTCAGAAGGATGTAGATTGCAGTAGTTACTCGGAGATGATGAAGCTTGTACAGGATAGAGTAGCATGGAGAGCTGCGTCAAACCAGTCTCTGGAGTGAAGACCACAACAACAACAACAATAACTTTCTTATTACCTGTAACTGCCAACAAACCAGCAGAGCTGGAAGAAGCTATTGTTCGTACTGACGTGGCAAATGATTCTGATGTAGAGGGTGGAGTTGCCTCCAGTTCCCGTAAGAGACAAGGGATGACAGAAGGGAAGAAACTGTTTCAGGTACTTGCAGCAAACATCAAGAAAAAGAAAATTCATCAAACCGTGAAGGAGATTACCCTGATAATCATTTTCTACTGTCATTATTAGATGATTTGAAATCTGTGGCAAAGCGTTTAAAGATGGACAATAATTTTAAAATAATGTCAGTTTTGTGGTAATACAGCAGGTCTTACAGTTCACTAGAAAACTGTAAGTTTCAGATCACTTCACACATACCAGTACCTATATATTCAAATACACCATAACTGTTCATGCTTTCAATCCATGTCCAAGTACATCAAATCACTTTCACCTATATCACCTGATTCATCAGTGACCACTGATTTATTCTCTGGGTAGCGTAGATTTTAGGAAGCTGTTTTAACGTATTTCATCGAAAAAATTATTGTCGAATTTACTTTAAACATAAATTTATATGTAAAAAAGGCATTTTATTTCCTTGAAGTAATCATTCGTCTTTCATCTGATGATATACTATTTCTCATTTACGTACTTTCTTTTATTTTGTTAGCCCTCAGCACAGCACATAACTGATCAAAAGACGTCACAGACATTCTGCAGCAGTTAAAGCATTTTTTAGAGTTTTCTTTCAATTTCTTATAAATTATAAAAAAAAGTCCATGTTTTTCTCCAGTAGTTAACATAGGATGAATCCGGTACTTTGGATGATGTCGCTGATGCCTGTGTTTTCTTTTCAATAACAAAACGAAAAGCAACACTTTCTCATCAGAGTCCGTTTCGTCGCTAAGTAGCAGAAGCATACAGACAGCTCTTGCCACAGAGCTTCTGCTGCGTGGTACAGTTGCATGTCTGGCAATTCGACCACGCTGCTCAAAAGTGCGGTAGTCGCCCATTGCTGCGATTGAACCGCCACAACGAAGTCGCCAGTGTGAAAGCAGCCATAGTCTGCGTCACAGTGACACAGACAATGGTCGCCAGATGTTGCCCAATAACATTGGCCGACAGTGTGGTCATAGTGCGTCTTATCTCCTCCGTCTGTTTTTCCCAAGGTCAAGAAGGTTAGGTTAGAATCTATTCTGTGTATGATGTGGGTTAGATTTTAATCTCTTAAGGTGGGGTGGATACAACGACGCCTCTGTGTTGTGGATACAAGGGCTGCGTAGCAGCTTCTGCTATTAAAGAGACACCGAATGCATGGGAATGAGCTTTCGTGAATCGTAAAGAACGTGGCAAGTACTATGCTTTCTGTCCTCAGTTATCGGAATAACCAGACAAGTTTTACGAATATATGAGATGACGGGAGAAACGTTGTTCTATACTCGAGATAATTCGTGGTGACCTTGAAAAGCTAGTTATAAACACTTTGTGTCGCTGTATTTATTTGAAGTTGTGCTGACGTACATCAATTAGTGATTGTCGTTTTACACACGAGTGAAAGACAAGTAAAAGGTGTAGCATAAAGTACTCTGAAAAACTGAAGCACTTAAAAGTGGAAATACTTACCGTACACTGCATTTTCAAACCACTTCATATTAACAGCATCACTAACCTACTGGCATGAAACGCCAGTAAGCAGTAATAATAATTTGTAGACAACTAATGACATCCTACCACAAGAAAGATCCAGTACGGTAGCTATGCGCATAAAACATACGCCACCCTCTTCACGTCAAAAAATACATTTTTGCGGTTATAATCTATTCCTAAAATTTCCAATACCGATTTTGCATATGAGGATTCGAATAAACCTGCGATTTTAGTCCATAGATTCCGAACTATGTGCCGATTATGATATTTTCATCCTCAGGATGCCACAAAGTCATTCTCTTTTGGCGGTTTCTCATGCTCCATAGCTCGTGTGCGAGGATATCGGCCGATTTGTCCAAAGGAAACAAACTGATTTGAATTTCACCGATTGCCCTTCGAAATGTGTACATTCAGGAGAAGGGATCAGTTTTATGTGGTCGTGCACATAGTGGCGTACGTACTGATTTGGAAAGATCGGCCGTCTCCAGACGATGTCGGTCGTCGGCAGAATCCAGCGATATCGGAGCCGCTACGACTGCAGCCTTAATCCAAGTCCACTTCTTCAAACACTGTCCCATATGACCGTGTCTGGCTTGCGTACCAGATGCTACTTTTGCCCCTGCAATGCAGGCACCATAGACTCAGCCAGCCCCACAGTTTGTCCCACTCAACAACAAGTCAGAACCAGAGAACTCAATCAGCGGTCAGTGCTCAGAGGTTTGTACTACAATGTGCCTGTCCCTATATCCCTGACTGTACATAAACCATTCTGACCCATGTCATCTGTTAGCGCAAACATCATAGATAATTTATATCACAAGTGTATGTCTATCATTAGCATGGTGCAGTTGGGTGCAGTTCAAAAGGATTCGAAACATCATGTTGCGAGAGTGAGTGAGGCACATTCCGTTAATCTCCTACAAAATAATGGACAGTAATCATTTGGACAGAGTTATGTTATGGAACATTCATTTGGCCTGCTCTAATAGGGAAAATCTGGTTTATTTCCAAATGGAATATAAAATTCATATTATGGGATTGGCAGAAACTAGGATAAGAACAGTACATAACTTCTACACTGAAGTGGCAAAGAAACTGATACACCTGCCTAATATCGTGTAGGGCCCCCGAGAGCACGCCACAGTAGTGCCATAACACGATGGGGCATGAACTTGACTAATGTCTGGAGTAGTGCTGGAGAGAACTGACACCATGAATCCTGCAGGCCTTGGAGATCTCTTCTGAACAGCATGTTATAAGGCATCGCAGATTTCCTCAGTAATGTTCGTGTCTGGGGAGTTTGGCGGCCAGCGGAAGTGTTTAAACTCAGGAGAGCAGCTCTGTAGCGATTCTGGAAGTGTGGGATGTCACATCGTCCTGCTGAAATCGCCAAAGTGCGTCGGAATGCACAATGGACATGAGTTGATGCAGGTGATCAGACAGGATGCTTATGTATGAGTCACCTATCTGAGTCATATCTAGACATATCAGGGTACATATAACTCAAACTGCACACTCCCCACACCGTTACAGGGTCTCCACCAGCCTCTGCTGACAGGCTGGGTCCATTAATTCATGAAGTTGTCTCCATACCTGTACACGTCCATCCTCTCGATACAATTTCAAACGACACTCGTCCGACCAGGCAACACGTTTACAATCATCAACAGTCCAATGTCAGTGTTGACAGGCCAAGACAAGGCGTAAAGCTTTGTGTCATGCGGTCATTAAGGGTGTATGAGTGTGCCTTTGGCTCCAAAAGCCCATATCGATGATGTTTCATTGAATTGTTCACACGCTGACACTTGTTGATGGCCCAACGCTGAAATCTGCAGCAGTTTGCGGAAGGGTTGTACTTCTATCATGTCGAATGATTCTCTTCAGTCATTGATCCTATTCTTGCAGGACCTTTTTGCAGTTGGAGCAATGTTGGGGATTTGATGTTTTCCGGATTCCTGATATTCATGGTACTCTCGTGAAACGGTCATATGGGAAAATTCCCACTTCATCGCTACCTCGAAGATGGTGTTTCCCATCACTCGTCCGCCAACTGTAGCACCACATTCAAACTCGATTAACTCTTGATAACCTGCCATTGTAGCAGCAGTAATCGATCTAACAATTGCGCCAGACACTTGTTCTCTTGGATAGGCGCTGCCGACCGCAATGCCGTGTTCTGCCTATTTACATATCTCTGTATTTGAATATGTATACTTATATCAGTTTCTTTGGCACTTGATATAACGGAGATGAAGGTGTGTTCGGTAAGTAATGCAACACATTTTTTCGGCCGGTTTTGGTTGAAAAAATGCGGATTTTGTTGTGCAACTTCGTCGAATATTTCCACTTCAGCTCCTATAGTTTCATGAATTTGTGAATGGTGGCGGCACTATACATAGCCTTCGAAATAGTGTCTGTAATGCATGTGCATTCCAAGCAGAGAGCTGTCACTGATTTCTTTTTATGGAAAACCAGAGCACTGCAGATATTCATGGTCACATGCAGAATATCTATGGGGACCTGGAACAAAAGAACAGTGAGTCATTGGGTGTTGAGTCTGTTATCATAACAAGGTTGCGCAAACATGCCCAATCCCCTGCGTGCCAGCCGGCTGCAACTCCTGCAATGTTGGAATGTGCAGACACACTCATTTGAGGTGATCAATGGATAACAGTCAAACTCTCTGCACAACTGGATGGCTCTGTTGGTAGCCTAGTACTCTCGTCCTCCAGTTGGGGTACATAAAAGTGTGTGCTCTGTGGATTATTTGCTACCTAGCAGAAGACCATGAAGAGCAATGAAGGACGATTTGTGTGAAGTCACTTGCACGTTATGAGGCTGGGCATGACAGTTTTTCTCGAACATCATTGCAAGCAATGAAACATGGGCTCATCACTTTTAACTGGAAACGAAATGGTGACCCGTTGAGTGGTGCTACACCAGCTCTGCTCCGTAGAAAAATTTCAAAGTCTAACTTTCAACTGGTAAAGTCATGGTTACAGTCTTCTGTGCTGAATGAGTTATTCTAATTTATGTCCTCCAGTGCCACTCTGTGTAAGCTATACATGTTTTCCACTTTTTCTTTCAAATCTTTTGTTTTAAAATCCAACAGCACAGGTTTTGATTTTAAAGGTTGACTTTTCTGTTCATTCACTTTTTTTAATGGCATGGCTCTGTTTATGTCCTCAGTCAGAATTTCTGTGGACATGTTCTGTTTGTTGTTGATCCTAATGGTAGTAATAACTGATTCCCATGATTTCTGGCTTAAATTATGTCTTAGTGTAGCAATGTTGTTTGCAGACAGTATTTGCCTGTGCTCATACATTTTTCTTGGTTTGAATTTGGTGTTACATTTTAGGACCATTATTCAGCCTAAATGATCTGGGAGGTGACCATTTATGACATCTGTTGAGATGATGTGGTCATAATTTGTGATAGCATGATCAGTTAAACTACTATGTGTGTTAGCTATCCTGATGGATATTAATCCAAGAAGATCTTTAGCCCTGTAAGACAGGACACAATCTGTAAAATGTTTGCTTTCCTGACTGTCACGTAAATTGATGATGTTCAGATTTCCCGAAATGACAAGATGTACAGTTCTACTACCTGACATTAATTTACTTAAAACTCTATCAGTTGATTTCAGAAAAAGCATCAATAATTTCTGGATAGGGATGTATATACACCTATGACATAGAAAAGAACAGTGCAAAATGTGAGTTTAAGCATTGTGAAACCTTTGTCAACACAGAAATTGTTCCCCCATAGCACTTTTTCTGTGGTGGTTACAAACTTATAATTTCTTGGGTAGACGGCAACACCACCACTTTTATTATGTGTTCTACTGTAGAACATATCTAGTTTGTAGCCTTCTAAATTGCAATATTGGTTGTTGTCCACTGTTTACTGCTGATCCATAACTTATACTACATGTGAAGATAGTCCTGTGATAAATGATTCAAAAGCATCTTATTTTGTTTCCTAAACCCTGTACATTATAATGCAAAAGTGATAAATTAGATTAATAAGATGTTTAAAAATGATCTAAGGGGCTATTGAGCTCCAAGTATTAGCTCGAGATGAAAATGGTAAAATAGGCCTAAGCAATACCCAGAACTGTGAAATACTAAAAAAGCACTTTGAAAAGCTCTTGAACTGTGAAGAACTGTACTGTAAACTAGAATTCCTGGATCTTCAAAAAAACACAGAGGCGGATCCCCCACCTACAGCTGAAGAAATAAAAAGTACAATACATATTCCGAAAACTAGCAAAGCCTACGGAGAAAATAATCTCAACCAAAATTTATAACTAATCTTCAGGTCATGTTTGAAGAAATATGGGAAATTGAAAAGATTTCAGAAGACTGGAATGTGGCTCTTATTCATCCTAAGCACAAGAAAGGTGATAAAGATAATGTGAATAACTCCATAGGTATACATCTGTAGCCAATGGGTTATAAGATATTTTCAACAATATTACTAATCCTCTTAGAGAAAATAGTTGTAGAATGGAAACAAAAACTAAAAGAATATAAGATGTCACCAGTAACTATGGGGACTAAGAACAAAGGTATTAAAATTAACTATCTATCATTTGCAGATGATTTTGCCATTGTTTCTGGAAACCTAACAGATGCAGAAATACCAATCAATCTGTTAGAAGAAATAGCCAACAAAGTAGGTTTAAGAACTTCTCTAGAAATAATAAAATTTATGATAAATGTAAAAACTGCTCCAGAATTCTTTGTAGCAGATTTTGGACAGATAAAGAGGGTTAATAAATGCAAATACTTGGAAAAAATTATTCAATGAAATGGCTTAGAACAATTCGCTGCAAAAGAAAGAGTACATAAAATGCAGAGAGAGCATATGGTATAACAAGGAATATTTATGAAAAAACTATTTTTCTAAGAATTTGAAAATACAACACTACAACACAGTAGTGAAACGAAAATGTATTTATACAAGTGAATGTTTAATACTAAATAACAAATTACACAAACTTGAGGTCCTAGAAAGAAGAATGATTCAAAAAATACCTGGTCTGCTAAGAAATTCAGAGGTATGGAAATGAAGAAGTAATGAAGAAGTGTATCACAACATAGAAAATGTAACTGAAATACTACAGAAGATTCAATTGATATTTTTTGAGCATTTATAAAGAATGAACAACAACAGGTTAACCAAACAGATATTTAAATATATGTGGGACAAGAAGTCAATGATAGTCTGGATTCAAGAAGTTAGGAAAGATATGGAAAGAAACAGCATAAGTGAAAAGGATGCAACAGAAAGAGAGATTTTTAAGATGAAAGGATTCCAAGGCAGTTGGGAGAAGAAGATGGCTGAAAACGGTTTGAGAAGAGAAAAAGATACATAGTGAGGAGATGAAAGAATACTGTAGGAAGAAGAAAGAAGAACAAAGCAGGAAGCATTGAAATTGGTATGTGGTCCATATGTAAGCCAAAGAGAAAGAGAAATAAGAACAAGGAAACCAAGCTAGCAGGTCAAGTGAGCTTTTGTATCAAGAATATAGTAACAAAAGGAAATTCGAAATACAAAGATTCCCTGATGGAGAAAAATCAGAATAATTTAGTGACATGATAAATTTTATGTGCCACTTATTGCAGTTGCTGAGAAACTGCAAACAAAACTTAAAAGTGAAAAGAAATGTATTGCAAAGTAATCAGTCTTTTCCTACCTTCAACAAATACATAGTAAAGCACAAAGCTAAAGAACTCTTAACAGAAAAGTCTAAACTTCAGGAAAAATACTGAGGTAATCTCAATGAAGAAAGTTTTTCTTCCCAAATTCTTTATTTTAGTGAATATTTGAAGAGTTCTCTAAAAGAAAGCTGCTAAACATTTCAGCAGTCAAACTATATGGCATTATGTATTGTGCTATGAGACCAAGAAGCTGCTGTGTTCAATTATATATTATTTATTACAATAGGCCTATTTTGACATAATTGCCATTATCAGGTTATTGTACATCAGGTGGTCTTGAGGGCCATATGACATTGGTGTCTTATTTGCGGTCACTAATGTATAATTTTGCTCCTTTGACATTGGTGGAGCTACAGTAGGTGTTAAACTGCAACTGGAGCAGTTATTTATGAGGTTTTACAATCATGAAATTTTATTTCATCAGTTAACATCATTATGACATAAACTTCCATTGTTGGAAATTTCAGAAATAACTGGTCCAGCTAGAGTTTAACATCTACTATAGCTCCACCAATGTCAAGGGAGCAAACTTATACAACAGTGACAGCAACCAAGACAGTGATATCATATGGACATCAAGACCATAATCTGATGGTGGCAATCATGCCAAAATTGCCCTGTTGTAATAAAACAATGTAATCAAACACACCAACATCTTGGTCTCATAATACAATATATAATGTCCTTATATGACATATATGATGCAGACGGCCCAGATGGACATGAATTATATGAATTAATGGTTGAAAATGATCTTGGGGATGTTTTTCCAAAAGTGATGATTTCTTACCAAATTTACCCTGAAAACCAATTGTGAATTGTGTATCTGAGAGGGGATTCTCCAAATTAGCCCTTATCAAGAACAAATTATGTGTTATAGTGCAACAAGAATGCATTTTCACTCTCCCCTTGTTATCAGTTGAACATGAGGTGTCTAGTTCTCTTGACTTCCAGGATATGATAGAGGACTCTGCCAGGACAAAATATTCAGGAAAAGAAATTTTTCAGATACTCATTTTCTATTTATTGCATTTATATAATAGGGTAATGGTGTGTGATTTTTTTAAAAATGCAATTGCAAAGTTCTTTTAGGCATAATATCATCTCCTGATGGCATGGTTGATGTCATAAAAATATATGTATTCTTTTACTTTTCTTATTGTACTTTCACAGAAAGGAATTAGGCCTACATGAAGTAAGCAGGATCCATACATTTTTTCTAGCCCCAGGCCTCCACGTGGGTTAACCCAGTCCTGATGTCCTCCCTCAAGGTGCAACAATCAACTGAAAAGTGTATTTTGCTACCCTCATGAAACTGAAGAAACGACTTCAATGTGTTTGCCACCATTAAAATGCCAATGGACTTCTCCTTCTCTGACAATGTGAGGCCTAACAGAAGTCTGTGAAAGCAAGAGGAGTTCACAAAATTTCATTGGACTGTTCTTCCTCATCCATCCTACAGCCCAGATCTCACACTTTCTGATTTCCATCTGTTTGGCTGAATGAAGGATGCAGTCTGCAGGAAGCAGTATGTGGATGATGGGGAGGTTTTTGATGCAGTAAGACATTGGCTAAGACGGTGACCAGTAGAGTGGTACCCCTCCCATTATGATGGTCTATGGCCATCACATGGAACAGAGACTATATTATAAAATAGGATTTTGTAGTCAAAAGATTGGGGAATAAAATGGTGTATTGAAATTGTGAATAAAACAACATGCTTTTAGAAAAAAAGTGTTGCATTATGTATTGAACACTCCTCATAATATGGTATGCATGAACAGAGAAGATGGTACATAACACAAGAGCCAATGGACAACAGAGGTCACTTTCTCCCTCCACCGCAATAACCTATTAAAATAAAGTTCCCTCTCCGTCTTCCTTAAGTGACCAATAAACTAACTACCTTTTAAAATTATGATGTAATGGCATGCACAGTGAACACTAACAACAAAATATAAAGGACACTGCATAGCTATAACGCACCATTAGACCCAGAAGAAGGCCGCTGCAATCGTGGCCGAAACGTTGGCTTTTCTATAGCAGCAGTAGTTTTACATTATGACGCGGTACCAAACCCAGAAAACTTTTATGTCGATGATATTAGTTCATCAGAAATTTTTTCAAAAATGTCTGTAAACCACTGGCTATTACACACATCTGTGCCTTCACCTAGGTCTCTTCTAGTCTCATCCTAAGAATAGTAAAACAGCTAAAACCATCAGACAGTGTAGATGGCATATTGTGTAATGTTCTAAAGAAAGTAATATACTGTGTTGTGTATCCCTTAACATATTTTATAAACAATATATTATCTTAATGAGCTAAAATTGCCTTACCGGATCTAACTCCCCCCCCCCCCCCCCCCACTACCCTCTCCTTCATGGTAACCAACCCTTCCCTGACAACCTTAGTAAGGCCAATCACTTTGCCTCCTACCTCTCTGATATCTTTACCATCCCAGACGATCCCCAGTTTGATTACTTCCTCTTCCCAGATGTCCACGATCGAACTGACACCTCTGTCCCTCCCCTCGCTCCTGGTTTCCAGTACTTGGACAACATTGCACACAACAAAGTCAATGCCCCCATCACTACTCAGGATATCATCACTACGCTCCGCGCGAAATGCAACACTGCTCCCGGTCACGATCGTGTCACCTATCGCCACCTTCGTGAAGTTCCTGCCTCCTTCCTCTCCACCCTGGCCAGGCATCATAATGTGGTCATGTCCACTGGCTACCACCCCAACCTGTGGAAAACCTCCCATATCCTGATGTTCCTTAAACCCAACAAACCGCCATCCGCTGTCTCCTCCTACTGTCCCATCAGCCTTACCTCGGTCTTCAGCAAGGTCCTGTAATCCATCCTTACCCGACCCACCACCGCCTCCTTCCCATTACCCAGTGTGGCTTTCGGCCGTCCTTCTCTACCGATGACCTTCTCCTTCACCTCACTCATCTCCTCTATGAACAGCTCAACTCCCGTCACTCCACTATCTTCCTCTCCCTTGACCTTGAACGCACCTATGACTGGGTTTGTCATTCCGGTCTCCTCTTCAAGCTCCAACCCTTCACCCTTCCTATCAACTACGTCTGTCCTTTCTTTCCCAACGTCCTACCTACGTCACCATCCATAACACGGATTCTTACACCTTTTTCCCCTCGGCCGGTGTGCCCCAAGGTTCCATCCTTTCCCCTCTTCTATACCTTTTGTATACAGCGGACATGCCGCTGTCTACACCCCCCATCCACCTTCTCCAATACACCGATGACACCGCCTTCCTTGCCCTCGCCCCCACCCTGCAATGCTCCCAAAACCTTCTCCAATCCCATCTTGACCAGTTCACTGCTTGGTGCAACCAGTGGTTGCTGAAGGACAATCCTTCTAAGACCTAGGCGATCACTGTAGGCAAAACCACACCTTTCTTCCATCTCCTCGACTTCTACGTCAACATTTATGGCCATACTATCGCCCTCACCCCCACCCTTAAGTACCTTGGCGTCACCCTTGACCATCGCCTCTCCTGGACCCCCCATCTCTGGACAATTCAAGCCAAGACACGCTCACGAGACTGTCTCCTCAAGCTCCTCACTGGCTGCACATGGGGTCTGGGCCCCTCCACCATCCTCCACACATGTAAGTCCCTCATCCGCCCTATCCTCTGCTACGCCAGTGTCGGTTGGTCACAGCCAGTGTGATCCCTGTCACCGTTGGATAAGCAGCTGCCAGCAGCAAGTCGTATACTCTAAGCTCACTTATTTGTTACATAGTTTAATTCTTAATTTCTTTGCGTGTTTTTGGGTACTTGCATTGTTTAATTCATAAATTTTGGGCGTATTATAGTATTTGAGAGTTGTAGCACCACGCTTTAGTAGCTGAATAGTGTAAATTCGCGTAGTCGTCTGTCTTCTGTTTTTGTTTTGAACGGCCAGTGTCGGTTGGTCACAGCCAGTGTGCTCCCTGCCGCCGTTGGATAAGCAGCTGCTAGCAGCAAGTCGTATACTCTTAGCTCACTTACTTGTTACATAGTTTAATTCTTAATTTCTTTGCGAGTTTTTGGGCACTTGCTTTGTTTAATTCATAAATTTCGGGCGTATTATAGTATTTGAGAGTTGTAGCATCGCACTTTAGTTCCTGAATAGTGTAAAATCTCCTTCTGCCGCCAAGCAGTATGTCAGCAGTGCGCAAGTAGCAGCATTACTGCATTTGCTAGGCAGTCTTGTATTTTAAAAACTGTTTAAATTTTGTGTCGAACTGTTTGTGCTCTCTGTAGATTAGTTCAAACGTTCTTTGCACAACAGTATTTAGCATGGATAGGGACTGTGACTGCTGTGTTCATATGTGGGCTGAGTTGGCATCCCTTCGCCCCCAGCTTCAGGCAGTGTTGGCTTTGGTCACACAGCTTGAGGCTGTTTCCAATGGTCATCACTGTGGGGGTCCGGATGGGGGTTTGTCAGGGACGGCCAGCACGCCCCATGCATCCCCCGATCAGACTATGGCTGTGGCTGCCCGTGATACTGCCCACATTGAGACTGACCCCTCACCCGTGGTAGAGTGGGAGGTCGTCTCGAGGTGTGGCAAGGGGCGAAAGACATTCTGAAGGGCTGAACGGAAGGCCTCTCCAGTTTGTCTGACGAACCGGTTTCAGGCTCTGTCTCAGGCTGATACTGATCTCCGGCCAGACATGGCTGCTTGACCTGTTCCAGAGGTTGCCCCTCAGTCTGCAAGATCCAGGCGGTTGCAGAGGGTGGGGTTACTGGTAGTTGGGAGCTCCAACGTCAGGCACGTAATGGGGCCCCTTAGGGATATGGCAGCAAGACAGGGGAAGGAAACCAATGTGCACTGCGTGTGCATACCGGGAGAGTCACTCCAGATGTGGAAAGGGTCCTTCCGGATGCCATGAAGGGTACAGGGTGCACCCATCTGCAAGTGGTCGCTCATGTCAGCACCAATGATGTGTGTCACTACGGATCAGAGGAAATACTCTCTGGCTTCCGATGGCTATCTGATTTGGTGAAGACTGCCAGTCTCACTAGCGGGATGAAAGCAGAGCTCACCATCTGCAGCATCGTTGACAGGACTGACTGCGGACCGTTGGTACAGAGCCGAGTGGAGGGTCTGAATCAGAGGCAGAGACGGTTCTGCGACCGTGTGGGCTGCAGATTCCTCGACTTGCGCCATAGGGTGGTGGGGTTTCAGGTTCCGTTGGATAGGTCAGGAGTCCACTACACACAGCAGGCGGCTACACAGGTAGCAGGGGTTGTGTGGCATGGGCTGGGCGGTTTTTTAGATTAGATGGCCTTGGGCAAGTACAGAAAGGACAACAGCCTCAAAGGGTGCGAGGCAAAGTCAGGACATGCAAGGACCAAGCAGCAGTCGGTATTGCAACTGTAAACTGTCGAAGCTGCATTGGTAAAATACCAAAACTTCAAGCACTGATAGAAAGCACTGAAGCTGAAATCGTTATAGGTATGGAAAGCTGGCTGAAGCCAGAGATAAATTCTGCCGAAAATTTTACAAAGGCACAGACGGTGCACGCAACTGGTGGTGGAGTGTTTGTCGCTGTTAGTAGTAGTTTATGCTGTAGTGAAGTAGAAGTGGATAGTTCCTGTGAATTATTATGGGTGGAGGTTACACTCAATAACTGAGCTAGGTTAATAATTGGCTCCTTTTACCGACCTCCCGACTCAAGCATTAATGGCAGAACAACTGAGAGAAAATCTGGAATACATTTCACATAAATTTTCTCAGAATGTTATAGTCTTAGGTGGAGATTTCAATTTACCAGATATAGACTGGGACACTCAGATGTTTAGGACGGGTGGTAGGGACAGTGCATCAAGTGACATTATACTGAGTGCACTATCCGAAAATTACCTCGAGCAATTAAACAGAGAACCGACTCGTGTAGATAACATCTTGGACTTACTGATAACAAACAGACCTGATCTTTTCGACTCTGTAAACACAGAACAGGGAATCAGTGATCATAAGGCCGTTGCAGCATTCCTGAATATGGAAGTAAGTAGGAATATAAACAAAGGGAGGAAGGTTTATCTGTTTAGCAAGAGTAATAGAAGGCAGATTTCAGACTACCTAACAAATCAAAATGAAAATTTCTCTTCCGACACTGACAATGTTGAGTGTTTATGGAAAAAATTCAAGGCAATTATAAAATGCGTTTTAGACAGGTATGTGCCAAGTAAAACTGTGAGGGATGGGAAAAATCCATTGTGGTTCAACAGGAAACTACTGCGAAAGCAAAGAGAGCTTCACTGCAAGTTTAAACACAGCCAAAACCTCTCAGACAAACAGAAGCTAAACGATGTCAAAGTTAGTGTAAGGAGGGCTATGAGTGAAGCATTCAGTGGATTTGAAAGTAAAATTCTATGTACTGACTTGACAGAAAATCCTAGGAAGTTCTGGTCTTGCGTTGAATCAGTAAGTGGCTCGAAACAGCATATCCAGACACTCTGGGATGATGATGGCATTGAAACAGAGGATGACACGCGTAAAGCTGAAATACTAAACACCTTTCTCCAAAGCTATTTCACAGAGGAAGACCGCATTTCAGTTCCCTCTCTAAATCCTCGTACAAACGAAAAAATGGTTGACATCGAAATAAGTGTCCAAGGAACAGAAAATCAACTAAAATCACTCAACAGAGGAAAGTCTACTGGACCTCATGGGATACCAATTCGATTCTACACCGAGTACGTGAAAGAACTTGCCCCCCTTCTAACAGCCGTGTACCACAAGTCTCTAGAGGAACTGAAGGTTCCAAATGATTGGAAAAGAGCATAGGTAGTCCCAGTCTTCAAGAAGGGTCATCGAGCAGATGCGCAAAACTATAGACCTATATCTCTGACATCGATCTGTTGTAGAATATTAGAACAATGTTTTTTGCTCGCGTATCAAGTCATTTCTGGAAACCCAGAATGTACTCTGTAGGAATCAACATGGATTCCCGAAACAGCGATCGTGTGAGACCCAACTTGCTTTATTTGTTCATGAGACCCAGAAAATATCAGATACAGACTCCCAGGTAGATGCCATTTTCCTTGACTTCCGGAAGGCGTTCGATACAGTTCTGCACTGTTGCCTGCTAAACAAAGTAAGAGCCTACAGAATATCAGACCAGCTGTGTGGCTAGACTGAAGAGTTTTTAGCAAACAGAACTCAACATGTTGTTCTCAATGGAGAGACGTCTACAGACGTTAAAGTAACATCTGGCGTGCCACCGGGGAGTGTTATGGGACCATTGCTTTTCACAATATATATATAAATGACGTAGTAGATAGTGTTGGAAGTTCCATACGGCTTTTCGCAGATGATGCTGTAGTATACAGAGAAGTGCAACATTAGAAAATTGCAGTGAAATGCAGGAAGATCTGTAGCGGATAGTCACTTGGTGCAGGGAGTGGCAACTGACCCTTAACATAGACAAATGTAATGTACTGTGAATTCATAGAAAGAAGGATCCTTTATTGTATGATAGCAGCTACTTCTGTAAAATATCTGGGAGTATGCGTGCGGAACGATTTGAAGTGGAATGATCAAATAAAATTAATTGTTAGTAAGGCGGCTGCCAGGTTGAGATTCATTGGGAGAGTCCTTAGAAAATGTAGTCCATCAACAAAGGAGGTGGCTTAAAAGACACTCGTGCGACCTATACTTGAGTATTGCTCATCAGTGTGGGATCCGTACCAGGTCGGGTTGACAGAAGAGAGAGAAGATCCAAAGAAGAGCGGCGCGTTTCGTCACAGAGTTATTTTCTAAGCCGGATAGCGTTACGGAGATGATTAGCAAACTGAAGCGGCAGACTCTGCAAGAGAGGCGCTCTGCATCACAGTGTAGCTTGCTGTCCAGGTTTCGAGAGGGTGCATTTCTGGATGAGGTATCGAATATATTGCTCCCCCCTACTTATACCTCCCGAGGAGATCACAAATGTAAAATTAGAGAGATTTGAGCACACACGGAGGCTTTCCGGCAGTCGTTCTTCCTGCAAACAATATGCGACTGGAACAGGAAAGGGAGGTAATGACAGTGGCACGTAAAGTGCCCTCTGCCACACACCGTTGAGTGGCTTGCGGAGTATAAACGTAGATGTAGATGTAGATGTATGCCCACCCTGCCTGGATCTCCGCCTTTCCTACCTTTTACAATTCCCTTCAAATCCTTGAACGTCCTGCTCTCTGCCTCACTTATCGCATCCGTCTCCCCTCCCCCACGCAGATCCTGTACGGCCTTATTCTGTCCCACACCTCCTCCTTTTCCTCAAATGGATGCGGATCCTCTACGCCTCCCGTAAACTTGATCCCCCTCACCCGCTTTTCTCTCCCATCCTCTCCCACCCCCTCCGCTGCCGCGCCTGTATTCCCACATCCCACCTGCTCTCCATCTCTCCAGTCTCCTTATCCTCTCCCTAGGTGGCTTCCACCAGCTCCCCGTCCCTGATGATGCCTTCATCCCCTCCATCTATCCCTCCTATCAACTTTGATCCTCCCCTTCCACTTCCTGTGTTTTTTTCCTTAGGACACCCTCTCTCTCTTCTCTCCCTCCTCCCTTCCTCCCCCAGGCTTTCCCTACCCCCTATACCTTCTTTCCTCCCCTCCATCTCCTCTGCCACTGGTATCTCCACTCTCCCCCCTCCCCTCCCTTTGTCGCCTTTTGGCAGGTCACCGAACTCGCAGATGTCACGTCAACATTAGTGCGCTTGAAGGTCATCTCCATCATTTGTGTGTGTGTACCGTCGTGTTTGTGCTTCAGTGTTTTTCGCCACCTACGCTCCATCATTCACGTATGTTGTCTTAATCATCAGTGTTTGTGTACAGTGCTAACAGTTTCTTTGTTTTTCTTTGCGTGTGAACGGCTTCGTGTTTTTTCGTTACTGCATCTACTGTTATTTGTCCACCGTTACGTTATGTGAACCATGGACCTCGCCGTTGGTGGGGAGTCTTGCGTGCCTCAGCGATACAGATAGCTGTACCGTAGGTGCAACCACAATGGAGGGGTACCTGTTGAGAGGCCAGACAAACGCGTGGTTCCTGAAGAGGGGCAGCAGCCTTTACAGTAGTTGCAAGTGCAACAGTCTGGATGATTGACTGATCTGGCCTTGTAACACTAACCAAAATGGCCTTGCTTTGCTGTACTGTAAACGGCTGAAAGCAAGGGGAAACTACAGCCGTAATTTTTCCCGAGGGCATGCAGCTTTACTGTATGGTTAAATGATGATGGCGTCCTCTTGGGTAAAATATTCCGGAGGTAAAATAGTCCCCCATTCGGACCTCCGGGCGGGGACTACTCTGGAGGACGTCATTATCAGGAGAAAGAAAAGTGGCATTCTACGGATCGGAGCGTGAAATGTCAGTTCCCTTAATCGGGCAGGTAGGTTAGAAAATTTAAAAAGGGAAATGGATAGGTTAAAGTTAGATACAGTGGGAATTAGTGAAGTTCGGTGGCAGGAGGAACAAGATTTTTGGTCAGGTGAATACAGGGTTATAAATACAAAATCAAATAGGGTAATGCAGGAGTAGGTTTAATAATGAATAAAAAAATAGGAGTGTGGGTAAGCTACTACAAACAGCATAGTGAATGCATTATTGTGGCCAAGATAGACATGAAGCCCACATCTACTACACTAGTACAAGTTTATATGCCAACTAGCTCTGCAGATGATGAAGAAATTGATGAAATGTATGATGAGAAAAAAGAAATTATTCAGGTAGTGAAGGGAGACGAAAATTTAATAGTCATGGGTGACTGGAATTCGATAGTAGGAAAAGGGAGAGAAGGAAACATAGTAGGTGAATATGGATTGGGGGAAATAAATGAAAGAGGAAGCCGTCTGGTAGAATTTTGCACAGAGCATAACTTAATCATAGCTAACACTTGGTTCAGGAATCGTAAAAGAAGGCTGCACACATGGAAGAATCCTGGAAATACTAGAAGGTATCAGATAGATTAAAGAATGGTAAGACAGAGATTTAGGAACCAGGTATTAAATTGTAAGACATTTCCAGGGGCAGATGTGGACTCTGACCACAGTCTATTGGTTATGAACTGTAGATTAAAACTGAAGAAACTGCAGAAAGGTGGGAATTTAAGGAGATGGGACCTGGACAGACTGATTAAACCAGAGGTTGTACAGAGTTTCAGGGAGAGCATAAGGGAACAATTGTCACAAATGGTGGAAAGAAATACAGTAGAAGAAGAATGGGTGGCTCTGAGGGATGAAGTAGTGAAGGCAGCAGAGGATCAAGTAGGTAAAAAGATGAGGGCTAGTAGAAATCCTTGGATAACAGAAGAAATATTGAATTTAATTGATGAAAGGAGAAAATATAAAAATGCAGTAAATGAAGCAGGCAAAAAGGAATACAAACGTCTCAAAAATGAGATCGACAGGAAGTGCAAAATGGCTAAGCAGGGATGGATGGCTAGAGAACAAATGTAAGGATGTAGAGGCTTATCTCACTAGGGGTAAGATAGATACTGTTTACAGGAAAATTAAAGAGACCTTTGAAGAAAAGAGAACCACTTGTATGAATATCAGTAGCTCAGGTGGAAACCCAGTTCTAAGCAAAGAAGGGAAAACAGAAAGGTGGAAGGAGTATATAGAGGGTCTATACAAGGGCGACGTACTTGAGGACAATATTCTGGAAATGGAAGAGAATTTAGATGAAGACAAATACTGCATGAAGAGTTTGACAGAGCACTGAAAGACCTGAGTTGAAACAAAGCCCCGGGAGTAGACAACATTCCATTAGAACTACTGATGGCCTTGGGAGAGCCAGTCCTGACAAAACTCTACCATCTGGTGAGCAAGATGTATGAGACAGGCGAAATACCCTCAGACTTCAAGAAGAATATAATAATTCCAATCCCAAAGAGAGCAGGTGTTGACAGATGTGAAAATTACCGAACTATCAGTTTAATAAGTCACAGCTGCAAAATACTAATGCGAATTCTTTACAGACGAATGGAAAAACTGGTAGAAGCCGACCTTGAGGAAGATCAGTTTGCATTTCGTAGAAATATTGGAACATGTGAGGCAATACTGACCTTACGACTTATCTTAGAAGAAAGATTAAGGAAAGGCAAACCTATGTTTCTAGCATTTGTAGACTTAGAGAAAGCTTTTGACAAAGTTGACTGGAATAAGGTGGCAGGGGTAAAATACAGGGAGCGAAAGGCTATTTACAATTTGTACAGAAACCAGATGGCAGTTATAAGAGTCCAGGGACACGAAAGGGAAGCAGTGGTAGGGAAGGGAGTGAGACAGGGTTGTAGCCTCTCCCTGATGTTATTCAATCTGTATATTGAGCAAGCAAAAGAGGAAACAAAAGAAAAATTCGGAGTTGGTATTAAAATCCATGGAGAAGAATTAAAAACTTTGAGGTTCGCCGATGACATTGTAATTCTGTCAGAGACAACAAAGGACTTGGAAGAGCAGTTGAACGGAATGGACAGTGTCTTGAAAGGAGGATATAAAATGAACATCAACAAAAGCAAAACGAGGATAACGGAATGTAGTCGATTTAAGTCGGGTGATACTGAGGAAATTAGATTAGGAAATGAGACACTTAAAGAAGTAAAGGAGTTTTGCTATGTGAGGAGCAAAATAACTGACGATGGTCAAAGTAGAGAGGATATAAAATGTAGACTGGCAATGGCAAGGAAAGCGTTTCTGAAGAAGAGAAATTTGTTAATATCGAGTATAGATTTAAGTGTCAGGAAGTCGTTTCTGAAAGTATTTGTATGGAGTGTGACCTTGTATGGAAGTGAAACATGGACGATAAATAGTTTGGACAGGAAGAGAATAGAAGCTTTCGAAATGTGGTGCTACAGAAGAATGCTGAAGATTAGATGGGTAGATCACATAACTAACGAGGAGACATTGCATATAATTGGAGAGAAGAGGAGTTTATGGCACAACTTGACAAGAAGAAGGGACCAATTGGTAGGACATGTTATGAGGCATCAAGGGATCACAAATTTAGCATTGGAGGGCAGCGTGGAGGGTAAAATCGTAGAGAGAGACCAAGAGATGAATACACTAAGCAGATTCAGAGGGATGTAGGTTGCAGTAAGTACTGAGAGATGAAGAAGCTTGCACAGGATAGAGTAGCATGGAGAGCTGCATCAAACCAGTCTCAGGACTGAAGACCACAACAACAACAACGTTATGTTCATTCTGTGTCTCCATTGTTTTCTCTTGTACTGCCTGTGGCTGAAGAGCGGCGCACTGTTTTGCTGCCAGCCCACCTTGTATAAGGTGTAAAATTTCAATAAAGAAAAAAAAAAAAATAAGCTCAGCCTGCCAGTCTAACAATGCATACGTCTCAGGATATATCGCCTCGCATTAGACAGCGTATTTACTTTCATGTTTTCTTTACGAGTGGACGTGGTTGTCTTTTTTGGTTTTCTTGACTCTGTTGTCCATTCTTGTTGTTGTCGTGAGGTCCTTCATTGGTCATGTCTGTTCTCTCTCGTTGTGTTGTTATTCGCGGGCTGCTCCGCGGGTCCCACTGTGTTTCCGTCACTTCAACCCTGTGACTGTTCCAGTTGCCGTTACAACAAAGTCACTGAAAAAAGTTCTTAGTTCTGCCCAAGAGTCGATACCATGACGTCTGCACCTGTAGTGTGCTATTTAGCTACTGAAACTACAAATATAACAGTCCTGCATATTACTTTTGAACATATGTGGGATGCTACACTAATATGAAGGAAAAGTGTACAACACTTAAGCATGATAGCTGTAAACACACCGCTACTACAGGAAGAAATATTGGTGTTTAATGTCCCTTTGATGAGAGATGAAGAATCAGTTCCAGCTGAGGAAAGTTGAGGTTGGAAACTAGCAGAGGTCTTACTAGAGCAACAACACCAGAAAGTGTCTTAAAAGTTTAAATGTGGTTATGTGACGGGAAATTTAGCCACCTTCCCCCCCCCCCCCCCCCAAATGCAATAATAGTTTGCTACCACTTCACCAGTAGTGGAACAAGGGTGGCGTCACCCCCCTCTGCATTGTTGCCAATTTTATTCAAAATGGCGGCGATAGATATGGCAACATTGTAATGACATCATGGTGGGAAGTTCAAATTTTTGTGGGAAAAGTACGTCAATTGAGCTACCTCCGTTAACCTAACCTTTTTCCCCTTCTCCCCCATAAAATGCTGTACCTAAGAAAATTGCTGGAAAAGTTTGGCAGGAAAATAGGCCACTTGGGCTACCTCCACTAACCTAAGTCATTGGACCACCACCTCTTCCTTGGAATTGCTGGGAAAAGGACTCATCCTGCACTGGGCTGCTGGAGAGGAAAGACTGTACTTTATTTATTTTTGGTGGGAAGTTGGAACAATTTATTTAGGGATGGATTTCACGGAGTTTATTTATTACACTGATGTGTTTGGGGTCACAATACACAGCATACAGAGCTGCAAAATACATATAAATCATGGAAATAATGCAGTATATTGATGTACAGACACACAACTCATAGATTGTCAAAGTAATGCATGTAAAACGCTCTGCAGACATGCTCACTAATTACAAACAGTTGAAATAATGCATTGCCCAGCCTACAGACCTGTTCACAAAATAATGCAACAGACACATTCACTACACATAAAATTGTCAATGCGTATATAGAACTCAGCCCACATGCTCACAACACTTAAACAGCTGAAAATAATGCAGTGCGCAACCACTCACTGCACGTGAAATCACTTTCAAACTATTGTTAAGAAATTCGACTGCAGTATATCAGTAAATTGTTCCCTACAGAGGTCCAATGCGCTTGTGCACCAGTATGGCCTGACCTGCAAAGTGACGATGTAACCATCAGCTGATGGGCCAATTGGTGTCCATTCGGGTCCTGCAAGCATTAGGTTCTGGCATCCCTTTCATAAATGACACTTGCGAAATTCCTGTCAAAACACATATTTACCTGGCCACTGTGGCTGATGCATAGCTGCAGGTCCAGTGCCGAGCAAGAGATGTTTGCATAGCAGTTCACATTCGCAGGTGCAGCTAGAAGATTGTCAGGGTTACACTGACATCAGGACTCTATGTAAATAACAGCCAAATCTCCCTCTGGATGCACTATGGAAATCTGTTGCAGTGCTTTCAGTAACTGTTTATGAAAATATCCCACAATAGCACAGGGTGCATTCTTCCTAGTGATCCTAACGGGACATCTGTCCCACATACAAGACACCTCCGGCTACACACGTGTTTACCCAGCCACCGTGACTGAGGCATCACTGTGAGATGTTTCTCTAGCAGTTCACCCGTGCAGGCGCAGCTAAAAGATTGTCTGTGTCATACTGACATCTAATGTCTTTGTAAATAACAGCCAACTCTCCCTCTTGACGTGCTATAGAAACCTTTTGAAGTGCTTCCCAGAATAACATAGGATACATTCTTCCTAGCAATTCTAACAGGGCAGCTGATCCATTACATATCAGTCCCTGCACGTAAATCGTAAAGTGTCACAGAAACAGTTAACAGTCGCTATTGTTGTAAGAGCTTTCGTGATGTCTGAGCTTGCCTGCATGGAAATTCTTGTTCTAACAGGACCTGGTTACGAAAATAGCTCGGAATAATACCAACTGCATTCTCACTGATGGTCCTAATGGCACATCACGTGTTCCCTTCCTGGAAATCGTGACGTCCTGATTTCAACATGTCTCAGAGACAGTAAACATTCTCACTGTTAAAAGCATTCATCATGCCTGTGCATGCTTTTGAAAACATTGTTAATCATAAAAGCATTCTTGTTATTTGGAAAGAGAGACAATGGTCGCATCAATCCCTTCCAGGAAATAGTGACATTCCATAAAAGCTTCTCATTATCTACCCATCCAAATGAAGCTCTCTCACTGGTCACCTCAGTCTATATATAAATCCACAACCAACCACACACCTCTGTGTGTGCGTGTGTTTTATTCTCCAAGATGAAGAGTGTAGCGGCAAGAGGCGTAGAGTTCTAGAGACAGGATTACCAACTGAGTAAATAAGTGGTATTTTGAGTGTAAATTTTTGTGTGTATGTTAAATTTGCTTTATTAATTCCGTCTCCTTGTTATAGTACAGCTCCAGGAATTTATCTTGGAGTGTGAGGAGAGACCGGAGGGGGCTGGACCTTGGCAGACTCTCAACGTCCAGCCATCCATGGTGGGTTCACAGCTAGCATTGCCATATGAGTATAATTTTCCTTGTAATTTGTTCTTGTATAGTAGTGATTCAAAATCTTCTTATTTCATACTTTTTTTTCAATTTATGCATCTTGCTTTTTGTTGTTGTGAGCAAGACAAACCAATTGCCTGATGCCGATTCTGACAAGGACAGTGATATGCCTGAATGGGACAGACAAAGGGTCATTGAACCAGAGGAGGATGTAATCTGGCCCTGCTAAATGATGATGATGATGATGATGATGATGATGACTTCTTTGAGGGTGTGGTGGAGATTTCCGATGAAGTGTTAATGCCTTGCAGCAAGAGTGAAAAATGTAATCACTCACTCTGCTTATAACCTTGAGATCGTCAGTATTCTTTCTTTCACTGTGCCAGCAGCGGTAAGCAATGTACTTAACTATTATTTTTTTATTTCTTCTTTTACAGCAGTCCCATCTTCACAGCCACAACACAGTGTGGCACACATACCAATGGTGGCTAAATCTTCTTCATCCCCAAAGCGGTGCCCCGTAAGGCACGCATCACCTATAAGGATGCCGCTAGTTGCCGCGAGGGAACTGCAGCCACCGCTGCCCAAAACACCACCGCTCTGGCGTCCATGAGCCAAGCAACGAGCCACCACCCCTCAAGTTATTGGGTCAGTTCTGCAGCAGCAGCAGCAACAACAGCATTGAGAACCATCACCGCAGCCTGGCTGTTCCCATCAGTCTGACCTGGTAACACTGCAGCATCCTCCTCCATCATCATCATCATCATCATCATCATCATATGAGCCTTGTCAGAATCGGCGTAAAGGCAAATGGATTGGTGAAGACCGACTGGCCCCTCCCCAACACCATCATCAACAGGGTGGACTCAGAATGAAAATGCGGGGCATGTCAATTGCCGGGTGGTTTCGTAAATCCACCTTGAGTGCTATACTGGCCCGGTTTTCCGAGATGGAGGTCGGAGGGTCAGCTAAAGCACTCAGCTGAATACTACACCTGGACATCCATATAGATGTCTATGATCTGGTAAATGGAGGGTCAAGCTATATCAAGCTCCCTAAAGATATAGCTAACAAGAGAGCATGCAATAATGTTGAAAATAAAATCAACCAGGTTTGTTTCGCATGATCAGTCCTGGCTTGTGAGAGAAATTACAATTACATAGATCATCCTCAGTATCCCAGTACACACCATGTAGGTGATAATATTCGTGGGTGTTATAACTTTGATGGTATCGATTTCCCCATCAAGATGCAGGACATACATAAATTTGAGGCACAAAATACTGGAATATTGGTTCATGTTTATGGCCTGGAGAAGAAAAGCAAGTCAGATGAGCGAGACAAGCACATTGTTGCCAGGCCCTTCCATTTCTCAAAATTTGCAGGTGAGTGTGAGCTGCTTGTGAACATGCTGATCTTCTCTGAATGTGATAATTATCACTACGTTTGGATCAAAGACATGTCTCGACCCCTTTACAGCCAGTTGTCGAAAAAGTAACATAAAAAGTGTATTTTCTTAAGGTGTCTGAATTATTTCTCCTCAGACAAGTTATTAGTGGCGTACCTAGCAGACTGCATTTCCAATGGCCCGGTAGGTGCTATCACGCCTACTGAGGAAAACAAATTCAAAAAGTTTAAGAATGCTCACCGCCAGGAGCAATGCCTGTTTGTAGTGTATGTCAACTTTGAATGCCTCCTCGCTCCTGTGACGCACTGTGGAGGTAACCCTACAGCCTCACACGTCACATTTACAGAAAAACACGTACCATATTTGGCAGTGTATCAAACTGTATCGTCATATGATTCCAGTCTTAACTGCTACAAATGTTATGTCAGGGATAATCCTGAAGTTTGGCTGCTCACTGAGCTCAAAAAACTTTCAAGGGAAGTTGATAACCTTTACAGCGACAACATACCCATGACCAAATCGAAGGAGAATGAAAATTTGTATAATAATGAGGAGGAAAATGACTACTTTGAAAAAAGAAAAAGAAGAAATGGGAACGGCTTCTTCCATACATTAATTAGCTAGTATTTTAATTTAACTCTTCAAACAGAGCGTTTCAGCAACTTTATACAGACCACAACCAGCTGCCTACATACTTGCAAACATAAACACAATATATTATCTTGAGTACACTGCACATAGAATGGCTACTACATTCTTTTATTTCAACTTTAAATATTTGGATATTTTCAGTTTCTTGTCATAAGCCAATATATAACCAATTATAACGTTTTGCACCAGAATAAATAAGCTCCATTCTGAAAACTAGAGATTTATATTTAATCTATATCAAAATTATATTTAATTCTAATATTGTGTTAGTGAATTTATGAATTCACCCTAAATTCACTTTTATCAACAACCAGAAATACCAGTATGGAGCATATGACTGACATGTAAGTAAATGAAATCTTAGCTCCCTGAAGAGACTTCTTCAAGATATTTACTTGTCAACTTGACAAAATGTTCTTATTTCAACTTCTGTAGCAATCATATTTTTTTTTTCATTTAAACTTCAACAAGTTGCAGATTATACCATAGGACAGAACTGAGTCAGACAAGTGCATGCAATGTAGTTGTAGTTGCAAATATGGAAAAACATTAGCTGTATAATGGAGTGACAACAAAAATTTTTTTGTGCTGGACCTAGAATTGTGGCAGATTTCTGGCTTATTGATAGCTGTCAGTTTACCATTAGCTACCTGTGTATTCTCCATGTATGTCGCCAACCTGCACTTGTACATCTGTTATGTATATTCCCGTACAGGAGAGATATTTTAATTGAAAGTCACTAGCCCAGTATTGGTGGATAAATAAAATACTGCAGTGGCTTTGTTGTTCTGAAGTACAATGCAATGTTCCTTTAGATGTGCATCCATGTGGAAAGGAACAGGCACACATTGGACAACCGTCAATTGTATAACTGAATGACAATAATGAAAATTTGTGCTGGACCAGGACTCAAATGCGGATTTCCCACTTATCGCGAGTGGTCACCTTACCATTAGGCTATCTGAGCCAGACCCAAATTTCCGTATGTTGTCAATCATGTGTCTGTAACCAGCATTCATATGTTAATTATGTATATTGCCATACAAGAGTGACATTTTTAATTGAAAGACACTTGCTAATTGTTGGTGGATAGTTATAGTATTGCAGTGCGTGTGTTGTTCATAATTATGATGCAATGTTCCTGAAATTGGAATGATCACATAGATAATATTTTGAGGGAGGCAAAACAAAGACTTCATTTTACTGGCAGAGAACTTAGAAGATGCAACAGGTCTACTAAGGAGATTGCCTACATTATAATTGTCCATCCTGTGCTTGGGTATGACTGTGCAGTATGGTACCCTTACCAGATGGGATTGACAGAAGACACTGAAAAAGCTCAGAGAGGGGCAGCTCATTTGGTATTATCAAAAAATAGGGGAGAGAGAGATGGACATGTTACATGACTGATGATGCCAGCCATTAAAACAATACTGTTTTTCAGGGCGGTGATATCTTTTCAGCAAAGTCCATTTTTCCCATTCACTGTTACAGAGTGGAACGGTAGAGGAATAGTACAAGTGTTTTGATGAACCCTCTGCCAGGCACTTAAAGGTGACTTACAGAGTATTCATGCAGGTGTAGCTCAAGGTGACACTACCTCAGAGGTGCAATGAGATTTATTGTTACTTCAACTGATGTTGCTAAATAAAATGATGTACTATCGTGTAGGAGATGTGATGAGATGAACGAAAATTTTGTCATACTCCCGTGTCATCTCTCACTACAGGACCGGTACATAGAGCTATCATCACTATCTGACTGCGTATGGGCTATTCTGATGTTGTGGTAGATAATTGCAGGTGGCCTTGTGATTGTGATTGAGTATGGAAACATAATAGCAGTGTAGAATCTTACTGTGAATGGTGTTTTGCACTATCGTCAATATCTTGGCTATTTTTGTGTCAAGTCATGGCAATACAACTGTTGTGCAAACCTTATGGACAAAAAGTTCATGACTTTCACAAGATGTGTCTCTGCCAAGTAATATGGTTCAATGAAATGTGGGCCATTCATAGAAAGAATTGCTACAGTGTATTAGAGAAGGTTGCTGAAAGAAGTGCGCAATGAGAACAGAAATAACTTCATTCAAAGTCGAATTACACTAAAGTGTCCGCGTTTCATGATGGTCCCCTGGTATTACAAATGGCGGGACATGGGTCTTAATGGAATGTGTTATCACCACTGATGACAGTGCATGCTCTGTTGCATCCTCCTATGCTGACCATATGTTTGGTAATAAGTTCTTGTGGCAGTGCGTTTGATTCATCTACCAGCAGGACTGACAGCTGTTGGATGGTCATTGGTGAATGTCGATATGCTGAAATATGTTTTTCTACTGGATCTCTCACGTGCTCGATGAAATTTACGTCACGGGACAGGCCAGCCCATTTGCCAAATATCCTCCTACTCCAAGAGCACCTCCAACAGAGCTGTTCGATGCGGCTGGACATTATTACTCATCAGGAGCCCTGTACGAAACTTAAGTGCTTTCATAGTTTTAAATAATGACAGTATTTGGGATAAGAATGTAGTTGGGATACAGATGGTTTGTGAGCTGATAAAAATTCTTTAAAAATAAACCAAAAAAGTGAAATAATAATCATAAATTTATGACACACACTTTTCTATATATTTCCACACAGAAAATTTGAACGAAATTGTTTCCAGAGCTTTAGTATATCTAATTGTAAATGATATATCGTATAAGAATTTGAGCTTCATGAACTTTTTATTTTTCATTTTCCTTAAGGGATACGAAAATGTTGGTTGATTTAGTTTGTCCTGAAATGGCTACATGCGACTGCCTGTAAGTAAAGAATGGATATGGTAAATACGATTTGAAACTTTGTCCCCGTAACTTGCTTATAGTGACAGCAAATGCAATTTTAATTCGCTTCTTACCTGGTGTTCACTAAGACCTCAATAAATTCTAACTGTATTTCAGGATTCTGATTGCATTTCGTACTTCATGTAAGCACGTTAGGCCATAGCAGCAATACGTAAATCATAATTTATGTTGGCAGTGGCTAATATTTTTGTCATTTCGACAGGCATATTCGTATAGGAATGTCAACCTGTACAACAGGCAGAGATAATGGACTACTGCAGTGGTCTCCGTTATAGTCTATGACACTGATGTATATAAATTATCCAGTTAATAAGAAGTAATTTGTAATAAGATAAAATGAAAAGTGAGTTTCTTGTTCGTGAGTAAGAGGTTAGCTTCACAAACTACAGGTATGATGCCGGACATCTATGATGCCCTTTTGCCTACGATAGTCCAAAATTTTCGACAAATAGTAAGTCTTAGCACAAAACCGGTATGCAGTATGAGAAACGATTAAAAATTTTCTAATGATGCCTCATTCATCTCTGTACGATTAGCATGTCTTGAAGAAAAGGGATGTTGACTTGAGAAGTAATATATATGAATAAAACTGAAGCCAGTGCCGAATGCACCTTTGGAAAGATAAACATGGGGAACAAGTATAATGTTGCAATAATATTATGCCTTTGCCCACCATTAACACCTGCACTATGAAAACAATCATGTTAGACAATGTTCCAGGATGCATTAGCTATTACCACCTCTCACCACTTGGGGGAAGATTCAACTTCCCAGAAATAGTGTTTTGGTACAGCAGTGGATATCTACTATGTGATGTGCAATACCTGACATGTATTTACATTCCCCTAAAAGCTAAAGGTATCATTTTGCTACAATGGAAGAGTAAAAATAATGTGTTTCACTTTCTGACTTTCAGTAATAGAAAAAGATCAAAAAACGTTGTGTGAAAGAGCTGTTGGCTGTGGTCCAGCTCAAAACACTGTGCTCTAGAGTTTTCCTATGTCACACCAGACTCTGGCCACCAATTGTGGAAGTTGGCTGATAGGGACCGATGGCCAGTCATGTGACTGTGACACGTCATTTACTGAACCAATGATTTATGCTGGTGCACTCGCTCTACCAAGCATGAAATTATTTCCTTTTTATCTTGACTTTTCATGTGAAATATCTGTGATGAAGCGAATGAATACAGTGTGGTAACTTAACTGGTGTGGCAGAATATGTCAAGAGGGATGTTTAAGTGTTAAGATATCCATGGGAAAAAAGTCAGGATTATTAGTTTGTAGCTGTGTCTGTGACGACCACAGATAAATTCTTCTCTATTATAAGTTTCTTTTCTCAGGCATTATCTCTCGATCTAGGACTGTTATACTCTGAAGATGGCTTCGAAAACATGAAGCTCTGGAAACTTTGTCTGTATTGAGAGTTCTGCCATGAAGAAATTGTGAGGTTGATGACGCATAATATACATTGCTACAGATAGGCTAAGTGGTTCGCAGTGAACGCCTTCAAGAATGCTGTTAAATTTCTGATGGAACAAGATGCTGAATGAAAGTGAATAGGCCAATGCATGTATCGTCGTGTAACTAACGCTCTAGTACAAAGCTAAAACAGATGCCCTACACTGATCTCAGTGAAGGTTGTTACGCGAACTATTAAACAATGATACGTTATTCTCAATGAGTATTCTCATGTTGCTCAAATAATTTGTTTATTGTAAACAAAAATCAGTTTTAAATGCCAGGTAAACATTTCTGACTGTACTGATGTAGCCTCACAATGATGTAATGTTTCTGTTGTGGTAACAGCAGAGCCACAGCGTCTCCAGCCAATAGGTGATGTCTTCTCTGTGCCCGTGACGTCGGCACGTGGTGCTGCTAGTGTGTTGGCTGCGCTTATAGTATGCGGATGCCCACCACAATAGAAAAAGAAAACATCGTCGATGATGAGCTGCTGTTCTCGTTGCCTGGAAGGTGGGTGTCCACCCCGATACTAATGAGTTTGTCGCTGCTGGCTGACCTGTCACAGGGGACATTAGGAGTGTCCAAGACAGCCGAGCACACCTGTGGACAACAAAGACACTGATTTAAGTGCTGGTGCCTATGCCACATAAGAGAAATGTCAAATTTCAAGTTTTATGCCAAAACACATAGACCTTACACATAAAGAGTAGAGGGAGGTGCATATCACAAGGAACAGTTCATCAAAAGGAGTCAGTTTCCAAGTATGAAACAAATTTTAAACTGGAAACAATTATTACATTTTAGAAGTTTCGCCTCTTTAGCTGTTACCACGGATTTCAAATGTATAAGCTACAGTTTCTACATTTTATAGTTATATTAGGAGCATCCTCACATTTTAATCTTGTCATGTGGCTTTATGGTTAATGATACTTTGACAAAGGTAATGATATAAATTAATTTTTGCCTAGTGAAGTTGCTAGTGCCTATATTTTGTTAATTTTTGTTTGTTTCATTGTGCTCATAATGTTTGTTACTGTTTATACCATTAAGCTGGACCATAATATATAAGAGTGTGAAACTAACTATGGATGAAACTGGCTAATCGCCTAACATATTTCAGTACAATCTTCTCGTACTTCCAGCCATGTCAAGAAGTCATACTTCCATGTGTTTCTGGACAAGTTGCTATTAGCCCACTGTGAAGCAGTAACCAACTGTTGCCTGGTTGCTGTCCTCATCTTTACTTAGCCATGGAACCAGCTGCAGCTAAGGCCATCCACATAAGACTTTGAGGATATAGCCTTGGATACAACTCGCAGAAAGTCAAGTTGCTCTTACTACCTTTTCTACAACTCATTCGCTGTCTGTTTCTTTTACAGCAATTTACAAATTATCAAGGTCCAATCTTTGAAAGAATATTGGTCTACAGCAATTCAGTGAGAACTGCTCATACATTTCTGGATCGAAGACTAGTTCAACCTGTCCAGGGCACAATGAAGGCAATCTGTAAGTACTGATGTGGGGTGGTTGTACAGTTGTTGTTGTGGGTATAAAACTTTTGTTACCATTCTGTGTTTGGGAGAACTTGTAGCACCACTCCATGACAATTACGAGAATTATGAACGTTTTCTTGAAAGAGTCTAATATTCTCATGGCCCTTACAGTACAGTGCAAAATATAACACAGGAGCTGCGGGAAGGTGGAAGACTCGTGCCACTTATGATGATGTGCACGGCAAGCAACAGAATTTCAATCATTCTGATGACCAGTTTTAAGTAGAAAACTGGCAAGTAATAGTGAGGAACATAAATAAAGTGTATATAGCAGCTGCCACAGGTGGCCTTGGTGGGGAGGAGGTGCACTCAGTGGGGGAACAAGATTGCTGAATAGCTTGGTTGGGCAGCTGATGGGAAGTTCTATTGAACTTTGTAAGAATGGAGACACTAATGAGTGGGGGAGACATTCCTGCACCACTGAGTGTGTGTGAAGAGTCACCTGACTTGCACCCCAGTTATTATTATGACATAACTGACGGATTAAATGCTGCTGGTACTATTGGGATAGTGTGACAGTTTGACAAAAAGCAACTGACTGGAACAGGAACAATAAGAAGTAAAAATTCGTTGATATGGCAAGTGTGAGGACTTCAGGCTCCAGAACAGTATATGAAATACTGCAAGGAAGCAAGCACTTCTGAACTGCAAGGGAGAGAATTCAAACAAGAATGTTCATTACGAAACACAAGAGTGCCTCTGGACAGCACTAATATGATTTATAAATTCGTATTTGATGGAGATGCCAAATATGACTGCCATCAAGGTTGGACAGCACTCATGCAGTGTGCTTTTAGACTCCCACACTCAATGGTGAATAGGAAGAGCAAAGATAGAAATTCGATGCCTGTGACTGAGTTGGGTAAAAAAAAGGCCAAAATAAAAGAGTTGTTTTGTGGGGGGAGAGCTGGTGCCCATTTCAGCTGATGTCAATCCGATTGTAAAAGTAGCAGTAGGTGGCTTAGAAAGTGATGTACTGGTTGACAGCTGTTCACAGATTTCAGTGACTTCACCTAGCAAAATGAACACAGTACTACTGCTGACCTGTAACGTTAAAATTTTTGGTGCTACAGGGATGGTGTCCAAAAACAATCCAACATGAAGTCAAACTACTCTTGCAGTTCAAAGTTGTGGTCACAGAATTGCACACGTTAGAGAATTCAGAAACTGTGTTAACATGATCATAGGTATCAATTCTTTAATATAAATTGTTGTGATGTAAATGTCGAGCGGTGTTGTATAATAATGTACATGCAGTTCTAATGTTGGTAATACGCACCTGTGTGTGGTTTTTCTGTATATAGTTGATCTTGTTGTACGTACTTTGTGTTGAACCGGTACCTAATAAACCATATGTATTTCCAATCAACATCATCATCATCATCATCATCATTTAAGACTGATTATGCTTTTCAGCGTTCAGTCTGGAGCATAGCCCCCCTTATAAAATTCCTCCATGATCCCCTATTCAGTGCTAACATTGGTGCCTCTTCTGATGTTAAACCTATTACTTCAAAATCATTCTTAACCGAATCCAGGTACCTTCTCCTCGGTCTGCCCCGACTCCTCCTACACTCTACTGCTGAATCCATGAGTCTCTTGGGTAACCTTGCTTCTCCCATGCGTGTAACATGACCCCACCATCTAAGCCTGTTCGCCCTGACTGCTACATCTATAGAGTTCATTCCCAGTTTTTCTTTGATTTCCTCATTGTGGACACCCTCCTGCCATTGTTCCCATCTACTAGTACCTGCAATCATCCTAGCTACTTTCATATCCGTAACCTCAACCTTGTTGATAAGGTAACCTGAATCCACCCAGCTTTCGCTCCCGTACAACAAAGTTGGTCGAAAGATTGAACGGTGCACAGATAACTTAGTCTTGGTACTGACTTCCTTCTTGTAGAAGAGAGTAGATCGTAGCTGAGCGCTCACTGCATTAGCTTTGCTACACCTCGCTTCCAGTTCTGTCACTATGTTGCCATCCTGTGAGAATATGCATCCTAAGTACTTGAAACCGTCCACCTGTTCTTTGTTCCTCCTATTTGGCACTCAATCCGTTTATATTTCTTTCCCACTGACATTACTTTCATTTTGGAGATGATAATCTTCATACCATAGTCCTTACATTTCTGATCTAGCTCTGAAATACTACTTTGCAAACTTTCAATCGAATCTGCCATCACAACTAAGTCATCCGCATATGCAAGACTGCTTATTTTGTGTTCACATATCTTAATCTCACCCAGCCAGTCTATTGTTTTCAACATATGATCCATAAATAATATGAACAACAGTGGAGACAGGTTGCAGCCTTGTCTTACCCCTGAAACTACTCTGAACCATGAACTCAATTTACCATCAACTCTAACTGCTGCCTGACTATCCATGTAAAGACCTTTAATTGCTTACAAAAGTTTGCCTCCTATTCCATAATCTTGTAGAACAGACAATAACTTCCTCCTAGGAACCCGGTCATATGCCTTTTCTAGATCTATAAAGCATAGATACAATTCCCTGTTCCACTCATAACAGTTCTCCATTATTTGCCGTAAGCTAAAGATCTGGTCCTGACAACCTCTAAGAGGCCTAAACCCACACTGATTTTCATCCAATTGGTCCTCAACTAATACTCGCACTTTCCTTTCAACAATACCTGAGAAGATTTTACCCACAACGCTGATTAAAGAGATACCTCTATAGTTGTTACAATCTTTTCTGTTTCCATGTTTAAAGATTGGTGTGATTACTGCTTTTGTCCACTCTGATGGAACCTGTCCCGACTCCCAGGCCATTTCAATTATCCTGTGTAGCCATTTAAGACCTGACATTCCACTGTATTTGATGAGTTCCGACTTAATTTCATCCACCCCAGCTGCTTTATTGCACTGCAATCTATTGACCATTTTTTCCACTTCCTCAAATGTGATCCTATTTCCATCATCATTCCTATCCCATTCTACCTTGAAATCTGAAACATTACTGATCGCATTTTCACCTACATTGAGCAACTCTTCAAAATATTCCCTCCATCTGCCCAAGGCATCCACAGGATTCACCAGCAGTTTTCCTGACCTGTCCAAAGTACTTGTCATTTTCTTCTTACCTCCCTTTTGAAGACTGCTAATTACACTCCAGAATGGTTTTCCAGCAGCTTGACCCATAGCGTCCAACCTGTTTCCAAAGTCTTCCCATGATTTCTTCTTGGATGCTGCAATTATCTGTTTGGCTTTGTTTCTTTCTTCAACATAATTTTCTCTGTCTACCTGGGTTCTCGTTTGTAGCCATTTTTGATACGCCTTCTTTTTCCTTTTACTGGCTGCCTTGACTGTATCATTCCACCAAGCTGTTTGCTTCATCCTACTTTTACACACTACTGTTCCAAGACATTCTTTAGCCACTTCTAGTACTGTGTCCCTGTACCTTGTCCATTCCTTTTCCAATGACTGTAATTGACTACATTCAACTAACTGGTACCTTTCTGAGACCGCTGCTATGTACTTGTGCCTGATTTCCTTATCCTGAAGTTTCTCCACTCTTATCCTCCTACATATGGACCTGACCTCCTGCACTTTCAGCCTCACAATCCCAATTTCACTGCAGATTAAATAATGATCAGTGTCATCAAAGAATCCCCTGAATACACGTGTGTCCCTCACAGCCTTCCTGAATTCCTGATCTGTTATTATATAGTCAATGACAGATCTGGTTCCCCTGCCTTCCCAAGTATACCGGTGAATGTTCTTATGTTTAAAAAAGGAGTTTGTGATTACTAAGCCCATACTGGCACAGAAATCCAAGAGTTGTTTCCCGTTCCTGTTGGCCTCCATATCCTCTCCAAATTTACCCATAACCTTTTCATACCCTTCTGTTCGATTTCCAATCCTGGCGTTAAAATCACCCATGAGCAGAACACTGTCCTTGTCCTTTACTCTAACAACTACATCACTGACTGCCTCATAAAAACTATCCATCTTATCTTGATCTGTCCCTTCACAATGCGAATATACTGACACAATCCTAATTTCTTGCTAGACACTGTCAAATCTATCCACATCAGTCGTTCGTTTACATACCTTATTGCAACTACGCTGGGTTCCATTTCTTTCCTGATGTAAAGCCCTACACCCCATTGTGCTATTCCTGCTTTGACTCCTGACAGGTAGACCTTGTATTCTCCCACTTCCTCTTCTTTCTCACCCCTTACCCGAATGTCACTAACAGCTAAAACGTCCAGCCCCATCTTACTTGCAGCCTCTGCCAGCTCTACCTTCTTCCCAGAGTAGCCCCCATCTCATTACCATTTGTTTGCCAAGTTGTATCTTTGGAGTCCCTGGTTTGTCAGTTAGAGGTGGGACTCCGTCACCTCCAAAGGTCCGAGGCATTTTGCTCTGATTTTTGCCAGCATCATATTTAAAGTACCAGGGAAGCAGGTTGCTAGCCTTACTTGCCCCGAGTCCCATTGGGTTTTACCCCTAACGGCTGAGGGACTAACTGGTGGATTTAGTAGTCTTTGCTGTATGAGCACAAAGGTGACCACGACTCAGAATATGTCCGAGATGCCCAGCCTTATTCCAAAGTAACTGGTATCCCGACTGTCGGGACCACTTACTTGGCCACTCATACGTTCCCCGTGGTTCATGAACTAGGACATGACTACAGGAACCCACACCATGAACCACACGTATTTCCAAATATGCAAATATTTATTTTTCTAAGAAAATCTCAGCAGGTTATGGACCCAGGTGTGTGTTAAAAGGACACTTGTACAAAAATAATAACGTAGCTCTGTGCAAAAGGTTTTTAAAGTTATCTCCAAGAAGCCGTTTTTGAAGTTGTTAATTCCATGCAACCATGATGGATTCAATGAGAATTATCAACATCGGAGTTGTGGAAGGCAAAACAAATTGGGACATTTGGAAATACAAAATAAATATTTGTCTATGAGGAATTCCTGGTGCACTTGATGTTGTGGAAGGCAGGACAGTGAAACCTAGTATTATTTCAGAAAGTGCTACCGTTGAGCAAAGGGCGATCTATAAAAGTGCTTTAGAAGCTTTTAACAAAGCAGACAGCAACGCTCTACTTGTTTTGACTACAAATATGTTGGAAAAAACTTAGCAGAAAATAATGCATCTAAATACAGCGTATTAAGTGTGGACAGAATCGCACAAAATATTTGATGGTGTCTCTGACGACAAAGTGTACAACCTTTGTTTGGAGTTCTTTAGTTACGAAAAGGCTCCTGAAGATGATATTGTGACACATATTTCCAAACAGAAATATTTGTGGAGTGAATTGAAGAAGAAATGACCAAAGATATCGTAAATAATTCAGAAATGCCTGATTTGTTTTTGATTTGTAAAATATAAGGTACACTACCAGAAGACTATTTTTTGTTTAAATCTAGTTGGATGCTAACATCTAGAGATGACAGAACAATTGATAATTTAACAAATCAATTGTGTGCGTACGAAAAAGCTCTGAGTACAAAGGAGGGTGATTTTAGTAAACAAGAAGCCCTCACTACAGACTCATCAAGGCTGTCATTTGAGCAAGTAAATCCAACAGAGAAAAAGAAATTAATATGTAATTACTGCATGAAATCTAACCATACAATTAAAGTGTGCAGAAAGTGGGCAGCGGATGGCAAACCTCCAAAACCAGCTACCACAGATACAAATATGCTACTTCTTGCTATGACATCTTCTGTGATGAACTCTGAATGTAGAAATGATGACTGGTGTATAGACAATGGTGCAACAAGTCATATTACAAATGACAGGAATTGTTTCAAAACATTTCAGCGTTTTCTAACAAAACAGTCAGTTACTACAGCTAATGGTGACATAATTGAAGCAATTGGAAAAAGGTTCAATAGACATTGAAGCAGCAGTTGGAGAAAAATGGAACAGAATTACCTTGACAAATGTATGGTATGTACCTCAGATTCACAACAGTCTATTCTCTGTTCTTGCAGTAAAGGATAAACATCCAGAAAGTAAATTCACATCAACTGCAGAAATTTGTCATCTTAAGATTGATAATGTTACTAGATTGGCAGTTGTCTTTGATTGCTTTGTAGGCCTTTTTAAACTTGCTGTAAGAAATGTGAAACCTAGCTCCCTCAGCGCAGTTAATACCACTAGCAGAGACAATACGTTGCAGCTTTATCATGAAACATTTGGAAACCAGAACAAGCCGCCATGTGAAGTCTGTACTTTGTAGCGAGTTAAATAATGAGGTGGAAATGGACAGTGAACTTTGTGAAGGCTGTATTTATGTCAAGGCTCTTTGTTTACCATTTGGCAACAGAAAGAGGACAGCAGAACAAGGTGAGCTTATTCTCGCTGATGTATGTGGTCCATTTCAAGTACCTTCTGTGTCAGGGCACTGGTATTTTGTTCTTTTCAAAGATGATTATACAAAGTTTAGGGCAACATATTTCATACAAGAAAAGTCTGGAGTTGCAGAAAAGTTAAGGCAGTTAATAGCTGAAGCAAAAGCTGCTGGACATACCATCAAGGAACTTCTGAATGATAATGGAAAAGAATTTGACAACAAACAAGCAAAAGAGATTCTTCACAAAGAGGGTGTAATTCAACGCCTCACAATGCCTTACACTCCAGAACAAAATGGGTGCAGTGAAAGAGATAACTGCACAGTTGTGGAAACTGCCAGGGCCATAATGCATGCACATGCAAACATTCCACAGAAACTTTGGGCAGAGATGGTGAACACCACAACCTACATTCCAAACCGAAAAGGGCCTTCCAGTATTCCAGGAACATATCCATATGAATTGTGGTATGGAAGGAAGCCAAGCCTGAAACATCCGCAGGTGATAGGATCCACTTGCTATGCTCATATTCCAAAACAACAGAGGAGGAACATGGACCGAAAAGCACTGAAATGTGTCCTTATTGGATATGATCACAATGAGGGTTACATAATTTATTGTGGAGAGGTGTGCAAACTCATTAGGTCATGAGATGTCATCATCGAGGAGAGGCCACTGAAGAGTGAGAAAAGTTCAACTCTTCCAGTGAATGTTTTCAGTCATCAGGATCCAGTACCTCAGACTGAAGACCAATGGTATTGATAGTGAGAGTGAAGAGGGTGGCAGTTCCTTGGATGTAGATGAAGACCCTCAGGAGGAAGATCAGGAAGACACAAGTGCAGAAGCTTTACCATGTTTGTGTGATCGGTTAACCCTCAGACCTCCACAAAAGTTTAATGATTATGTAATGAACCTCTCAATATCTTTCCAAGAACCAGAAGCATACAGCGATGCCATGAAGTTTGTTCAAAACGATTTCTGGAAGGAAGTTATGGATTCTGAAATTAAAGCTCTTCAAGAAAATAAAACGAGGGATGTGGTTGACCTACCATAGGCAAAGATGTCCATTCCTAATAGATCGGTGTATAAAGTCAAACAAATGCTGATGGCTCAGTCAATAAATCCAAGGCAAGATTGGTGATTAAGGGTTATTTGCGGCAGAGAGGAGTTGACTATGAGCAGACATTCAGAGCATGTTCAGAGCACTGCTAAGTGTTGCTGCAAGGGAGAGCATGAAACTTTTACAAATTGATGTTTCAACGGCTTTTCTTTATATTGATTTAAAAGAAACCATTTATATGCAACAACCTCAAGGATGTGATGATGGGTCTGGGAGAGTATGTTGCTTGAAGAAAAGTCCATACAGACTGAAACAGGCTCTGCGTTGCTGGAATTAGAAGTACAGTAATCATCTCACTAAACTGGGCTTTCTGAGGAGTGAAGCTGATCCTTGTCTTTTTGTGAGACAGTAAGGCTGTAAGAAAATATTCCTTGTGCTTTATGTTGATGATGGTCTGATTGCAGCTCACAGTGAACAGGAATTTGAAGAGATTGTCAGTGATTTAAGAGAAGAGTTTAAAATTACTTCAGTGCCTGCATCATTTTTCTTAGGTCTGGAAATTGACCAACAAGAACGTGGAACTGTATGTGCAAGTCAGACTCATTACACAGGAAAACACCAGAGCGTTTCAACATGAAGAACTGCAAGGCTGTAACTACACCCATTATAAATGACAATGATACAAAAGAAAGTCCTTGCAACTCTGAATTTCCATACAGCCAAGCTGTTGGAGTACTGATGTTTGTGATGTGTGGGAGACGTCCTGACATTGCATATGCTGTCAGTGTTGTATCATGAAATCAACAGATTGTGATGTAGTGAAAGTTAAAAGAATCTTACAATACCTGAGAGGCACAACAAATTATGGACTTTTATATAAAAACAATTCTAAGAAGCAGGTTTTAGAGTGTTCTAGTGATGCTGACCACATTGGAGGTGATCTTGGCTCTGGGCTCTCAACATATGGTGTCCTTTGTTTGTACTTTGGGGCATCTATTTCCTGGATTAGTCAAAGGCAATCTTCTGCTGCCATATCCACAACTGAAGCTGAGGTTGTGGCTGCCAGTGAAGCTGCTCGGGAAATTGTCTGGATCAAGAAGTTTCTGACAGAATTGGACCAATTGGAGGCAACACCAGTTCTGGAGGTTGACAATGAAGCTGCTATCTGGCTTGCCCAGAATCCTAAGTTTCACTGAAGAATGAAGCATATTCATATAAGGCATTTCTTTGTTTGTGAACTATTTAGTGCTTATGAAATCATAGTTGCAAAAGTAGATACTGTAGAACAACATGCTGATATACTAAAAAAGCCTCTGTTTTCGATTAGATATCAGTATTTATGTAATAAGATTAGACTTTGCAAGTTATTAAATAAGGGAGAGTGTTAATGTATTTTACATCTTTGGTGTTCTTTAATAACTAAAGTCAGTATTTCATGTTCAGTGGTTAGTAATATGCACCTGTGTGTGGTTTCTCTGTATGTTGTTGTTGTTGTACATGCTTTGTGTTGAACCAGTACCTAATAAACCATGTGTATTTCCAAGTATGCAAATATTCGTTTTCTAACAAAATATCAGCATGCAGGAAAAGGCAGTCATCAGATCAGCGTAGTTAAACACTGTCAGAGTGAGCTAGAACTTGGACGGTCTGTTGAGCGCTGTTGGTAAGTGGGGTGTATTCAGCCCTTGTGAGGCAAACTGAGGAGCTACTTGTTGGAGAAGTAGCAGCTCCGGTCATGTAAACTGACTAACGGTCAGGAGTGCGATGTGCTGACCACATGCTCCTCCACATCCATATTCATTGATGCCTGTGGGCTGAGGATGACAAGGCGCCCATTTTGGTACCACTAGAACTTCATAGCACCTGTTCATGCTGAGTTTACTTAGGAAAAGGTAGTAGTAACACAATTTTTTTAGTAAAAGGAGCCATTTCTGGGAAATTTTGAACTTCCAAGTAGGACCAAAGGTTGTACCAAAAAAGAAGTATGAAATATAAGTTATATAAGTTTATATTGTTTTGGAGTTCAAAGGGAAGCAGAAAAAGGATGTAAGAGTTATCCTCTGGAAGGAGGACCAGAAACAGATCCGTGGAAAGTTGATGAAGGGATGGTGGATGAGGCACATTAAAAAGGGTATGAGGTTTCCTGCTCTATGGGAAACTTCACAGTGAGGCGACTGTGCGTACTTGAGCTGGGTAGAACAATGCATTCTTTCCTTCTTCTATTCTCTTCCTCTTTTGTTTAATATATTGTTGATAATCTTCAGTATGTGCATATAGACAATTGAAGTGGGGAAGTCATTAAAATGGCAAGAGAATATGTGAAGTAAGTCAATGGTTGGATACAGGATGTCATGAAGATATCATGATAAACGTAAAATCCCAAAAGTAGAACAGTGTGAATAGAGTTTTGAAATACAGAGAAAATAACAAGGGGGACATGAAGTGAAAACAAGACAGAATTCTGGGTAAATAACAACATTGGAAGTAACACACTGATATACAAGTATGAACAGTGTTTTTATGGTTTAAGTAAAATAGGTTACAAGAGGAATAAATATAATACAAATGTTACTTGGAACTAAAGTAACAGTGCGGAATGTGTAGTATATACGATTGCAAGGATGTGATGTTAAGAAGATGAGTGATTTGTGTCACAGACAGGTGTGTGACCTGTATATTTTATGTGATTGGCTAAGGAAATAAGAGACTGAGCAGTGTGGAGCACCAGAATAGGTGGACTCAGGAGTGTAAATATAAAAAGATCTAGTGATTGAGTAAGTCTAGCAAATGCAATCAAGAAAGTATCATTTTCAGTCTATGAAAAACAAAAAAGTACATTAATGGACAGGGAAAAAAGTCTATGGAGTCATGAGTGGTATTCCTTGGACAGAGTAAATCATAATGAGCAATAATGGTAAGCTTCCATCACTAACGTCATGACTAAAATTATTCTGAAAATATTTGGAAAAAGCAGCATAACAAATTAAACTGTGTGTAGTTAGAAAACAACCTTTGTTACATGGTGTGGAAAATGGTACCATTCAGGTGTCATTGTGAGGCTTATATTCTAAGATATATGAACCTAGCTCACATCTTGAGAAAGAGGGCTCTGGAGTAGCAATTGAAGTGGACCATGGTGTTGATGAGAAAGAAGGTGTCATGGCAGACATGGTGGACAGCAATACTCTCTTTTGTCCCATGCCTAGGGTTAGATCTCAAGGTGGAGGACCATAATCACTTACCTCATATCTTATAGGTTAACACACCAGCACTAGCATGTGAAACTGTGTGGTGAAGTTAGATGTGAAGTGTTAAGTGGTACGACAAAGTAACTGTGATAACTCTACATACATAGCATAAAGAGATACTCTTACTGAAATTTGTTGTATTAGAATTAACTGGTGTTACTATCAGTGCATGTTTTCTTAAAATATATAGTGTTAAATGTTGGGGGGTGTTCTAAAGACTGGTAAGACTTGGTAAAGGAAATGAAAATGCCAGAATTGAAGGCTGTGAACAGTTGGGGCCAGGAGAAAATGTGAGAAAGTAAAATATACCTACACGATGTAGAAATAAAGGAAAGAGAAGTTATTCATGTACCGATATTCAGAGCTCATGGAAGTTTCAAAAACAATGTGAGAAGATTGAGACATGGCAGTGGTAGATTCTTCCACTTTGCATGCTCAGCAAACTCATAGCTAATCTCTCGATAAATTAAAATAATGAAGGAGAGTGATAAGTATATGCAGTCACAGGATGATGGACATACAATTTGATTACAGTAAGTTTTGTGAAAACATGCTTTGTGATTTGAGAGTTAGATCTCAAGATATATCAGTTTCAACTAAGCACTGACATTAGAATTTGTAGGACCACCTGAAGGCAAGAAGCTACCATTGTTGCATAGGGTGGAAAGGGAGGGGGAAGGGGGGACAAGGGCACCACGTCATTAGGGCTGGCAGGAGAGCATAGTTGCTGAAAGTTTCTGGAGAGCTGACATAAGGTTTCGCTAAGGCACAAACAATTAGTAAGACTGAATTTCTGAGGACAGATATCCCTTGGAAATTAGTGAACAGATGAGTCCAGGGAAAGGACAACCAAGGAAAGAAAAATAGTACATCCGAAAAATGCATTTTAAGACAGTAAAAATGAAACGAAAATTTTTCAGAGAGTTTTGCTAAAGAGTATCCACTGGAGAAAACAATATAAGACACTGCAGTTTTGATAGACAAATAATTGATAAATTAGCTTGTCTGCTGTCACAGCAGCCTCATATGTTCTAAGTAAGACAGACAGGCCATTGACTGGAAGAAAATGTCTTGGGGCTTGGCTGATGTCGGACCTACTTCAGACTGTAATCTGCCTTGGTTACATCATCCACATAGGCAGTCTTTTTAGTTGCCATTTCAATATTTATTTTTCCTGGTGGCAATATCTACAGACTTAGATGGAGGTAGTTTAAGTGAACAAAGCATATGGGAGGTCATACATCATGACTCAACCAACTGTCGGTCAGTGGGTAGAGACCTTCATTGGTATACTGGCGCATTGTTGTAACAGGATGTTGATGATGGCCGTGTGGTTGAGTCCAGGTTGTTAGTGTGATTTTTGTTCTGAAGAAATCATGTGATTTATTAAAGGCAGAGTCCAAAATGTTCCTAAGAGCCACATGGCACAACATCAAAGGGATTATCTATGAGTAACTAAATACGACACAATGGGATTGTTTTGTATCCACATTAGTTTGTCTCCCAAACTCCCTGAATTCAGATAAGTACTGTTCTCAATTTTGGATAAATGTTGTGCATTCTTAATGTCAACCTCATTGGCAAGTAAGGGGCCTCAACAAAAAAGTTAATTTTATCAGATAGTCTGTTCTTTCTGTGTTGGTACACTGACCCTTTTCCGAGTGTTATTGTAGTCATGCAAGATTCAGTGATGTGTGCAGACTGGAGTGCAGCATAAAAAGAACTGCCTCATAAGTAGGGATTGTGTAGCTGGACTTAAGGCATGCAGTCTCTTAACGTAGGTCTATGATAAAATGAAATTCTGCACTCCTGTTAGATTGTCAATTACCATCACATGCAAGTTGTTCCATATTATGTTACCGTACTGTGTATTGCCTTGGTTGTTTCTCTCTGTGCAGTCCAGTGTACTTATTTGTATTAACATCAAATTGATAAAATATGTTCACAAAATAACCGAGAGAAGGTCAGTTTTAAGTTCTTAACAAGCATGAAACAAAAATTTGTTTAATTCACATACTGTGTAAATTCTCTGATGTCTGTAAATAAGTAAAAATCTGTTCTTATTTTTAAACACACCCAGTGTTACATTAAACTTGTTGGAACTGGTGAAATTTTCCTGATTGTAAAAGTTAACTTCTTGAAAACTAGCAGTCATAAAGCTTTGGGCAGCGGAAATGATAACAGTGGGATATGACAATGCCAAGCTCCAAATGGTGCGCTGGAGGCGATACCAGTGCAGCATGCTAGTTGTCAGCAGCCAACTGCTTTAAACTTGACCATATATGCCTTCTTGCCTCTATACACCCAAGATCCATATAGCATGTAGGAAAGTAGGAGATGAGGTACTGTTGGAAATGGACCTATGAGGGGCCATCATGAGTTGTGCTTGCATAGCTGAGTCAGTAGAGCACTTGCCCACAAATGACAAAAGTTCCAGGTTCACGTACTGGTCTGGCACACAGCCTTACTCCACAGGAACTCTCAGATCAGTTCTTGCTCTCCTGCACAGTGAGAATTCATTATGTCCTCTCCAAGGCAGGCCTTTCTCACATGTGTCATAAGGCCTATAACCTCTATCCCTCAAATAATAGTTACCAATAGGTGCTGACGTAAAGAAGAAATTGGTGCAGGATCAGCTCTTCATTGTGTCATTGTGCCCCTCATCAATAGTACTCCATGTCCCAATATATTAGGTATATATTATACAACTGTATGTTTTAAATGTAATCTCACTGTGTCACTACATTTACACAATTAAGGTTGCTGGGAACAAAACATGAGACAAACCTGAGCAGTATACAATAAAAGCATATGGGTGATACAGCAAGAATGCATGTATGCATGTTGACATCAGCAAATACTACAGGATAACTTTGGCAGTTTCTTTACAAGCCTTTAAGATTTTCCACAGTAGATGCATTAGCTTTGCTGTGAATGTATTTATTGTAGAACATTTGACAAAGGCAACTGGAACAGCATGCAAAAGAAAATATTCTGTAATGAGTCACTAGATACCAATGATTGCTTATATCAAAACACTCACTGGATAAAACTCACTGATCTTTGGAAACTTGAAAATTACCTATCAAACTATTAAGTTCTATTTGTGCTTGCACAGGTTAAGATGAACATTAAAGATTAGCTGGAAAGCTTCTACTTTATGGGAAGAAACCACTGTTAATACCATAGTTCTCTTATTACTGCTTCTTGCTTTCAATTTACAGAATTCTAGTTATAATTACACAGAACAAGTCTGCTTTCAAGTAACACTTTTAATCACTTTTTCGCAGAAGAAGCTGACTTGCACTGTGGTGTAGTGGTTATTATACTAAACTATTGAATGGGGGGTGCTGAGTTCAAAACTCACCTGCAGTATACCATTTTAATTTCTATATTCAGTTTGAGTACATTCTAGAAGTATCCACAAATGTCAAGAATCATCGTACTGGAATGTTTATATATATATATATATATATATATATATATATATATATATATATATATATATATATATATGTGTGTGTGTGTGTGTGTGCGAGTGTATACCTGTCCCTTTTTCCCCCTAAGGTAAGTCTTTCCACTCCCGGGATTGGAATGACTCCTTACCCTCTTCCTAAAAACCCACATCCTTTTGTCTTTCCCTCTCCTTCCCTCTTTCCTGATGAAGCAACAGTGGGTTGTAAAAGCTTGAATTTTGTGTGTGTGTTTGTGTTTGTTAGTGTCTCTATCAACATACCAATGCCTTCATTTGGTAAGTTACATCGTATGTGTTTTGGCCAAAGGCTCTGTGCTCTTGTACGTGCAAGTGCTGAATAAATCTTCTTTAAGTGAAGTAAGTGTCCATCATTCATCTAAGTACACCTTCTTCTACATGACATTATTCTGGTGGAGATGCTGGGTATTGTGACGACACAGTTGCTCCCATCTGGCCACAACAGAGCCACCGTTAACGTGGCGAGAAACCTGAGTTTGGGCCATATTCAACAGATTGCAATCTACCGGAGACAGAAGAAGAAGAGGATATTACAATGACAGTGACTGTGTGCCACAACATGAGACATCCTTCTGGGTTCTCTGGTGATGATGGCCAAGATCCAAACAAGTGGCTGAAGGTATATGAGCGTTTGGCCAAATTTAACAAATGGGATAACACCGTGTGTTTGGCTAACGTATTTTTCTACTTGGAGGGTACTGCCAAGCAGTGGTATGAGAACAACGAGGAGAAGTTAACAAGCTGCGAAGTATTCCAGGTGGAACTGCGCAAGTATTTCAGTGACACACAGTGACAGAAAGGCAAGGCTGATGATAAATTAAAGTGCAGGGCACAGCATCCACAAGAAACTACTGTATCCTACATTCAAGACAGCTTCGAGCTGTGTAAAATAGTGGATCCTAGAATGAAGGAGGAAGATAAGGTTGCACATATCATGAAGGGTGTTGCTGAGGACACGTATCAAGCCCTACTCCTGAAGGAGGTTTCGACAGCAGACGACTTTATAAAATGGTGCCAGTATATTGAGACAATGCATCAAAAAAGAATTACATGCAAGAAGTTTGAACGGCCAGATTAGCACTGTAGACTATCAACCAATAAGCCAGAGAGCATACCATGTGTCAGCAACTGAACGTCAAATAATTTGCGATGAGATAGAGAAAATGACGAAAAATGACTTCATTCAACCTTCGCAGAGCCCATGGTCATCACCAATGGCCCTTGTCAGGAAGAAGGATGGCAGTTGGTGCTTTAGTGTTGATTACAGGAAGCTTAATAAGATAACTAAAAAGAACCTTTACCCTCTTCCACAAATTGATGATACACTAGATGGTCTGAAGGAGGCTAAGTTTTTCTCAACCATGGACATGTACCTGGGATACTGGCATATTGAAGTAGATGAGGCTGATCATCAGAAAACTGCATTCATCACCCCTGAGGGCCTGTATGGGTTTAAGGTAATGCCATTTGGTTTGTGTAATGCATCAGCAACTTTTGAATGGATGATGGATAATCTTCTACGTCACCTGAAGTGGACGATTTGTCTTTGTTATTTAGATGACATTATAGTATACTCAGAGACATGTGATGAACATATCAAAAGACTGAGGGCTGTTCGTGAGTGTCTCCAACAAGGCAGACTGAAAGTCTGTCTTTGGAGCAAAATAAATGAAAATACTTGGACACCTAGTGTCAAACTACGGTGTGTGGCCAGACCCAGAAAAGGTGAAATCTATAATGGAATTTCCTATTCCTAAAAGTATTAGAAATGTGGGAAGCTTCCTCATATTATATTCTTATTACCATTGTTTTATCAAAGACTTTTGTATCAAAGCCAGGCCACTCCATGAGTTGTTAAAAGCTGATGCTAAATTTATCTGGGGTGGTGCTCAACAAGATTCTTTCAATGTGCTGTGAAAAGCTCTGAAGACTGACCCTGTAATTGGTCTGTATGATGAGAGAGCACCTACAGAACTACACACAGATGCCAGCGGTTATGGGCTTGGTGTTGTTCTGGTGCAAATTTCGGATGGAAAAGAGAAGGTTATAGCCTATACTTCTAGGGCACTTACAAAAGCTGAGAGAAACTACTCAACTACAGAAAGAGAATGACTTGCTGTGATCTGGGCCATGTGCAAATTTTGACAGTATCCCTATGGAAGGCCATTCACAGTTGTTACACACCATCATTCATTTTGTTGGTTGACAGAATCGAACAGGACGACTCGCCAGGTGGGCACCATGTTTTCAAGAGTATGACATTACCGTAGTGTACAAAAGTGGAAGAAAACACCAAGATGCAGACTGCCTCTCAAGAAACCCTGTGCAAGACCATCAAGGCTTGGTGAAGATAGTGACTGTCTCACTACACTTCAGGATCTCTCTGCTTAGCAGAAGGAGGACGCCAATATATCTCAAATTATGCTTGCCCTAAATCAGTCAGAGGATGTGAAAGGACAATTTAAGGTAGTTAATGGATTACTTTGCAAGAAAAACTTTGATCCGTTTGGAAAGAGGTGGCTACCAGTGGTTCCTGAACACATGTGCTCAGATGTTCTACAGAAATTCCATGACACACCTGAGGCTGGACATTTAGGATTTGTTAAGACATATGATAGAATCCGCAAGAGATTTTTCTGGCCAGATTTATTTAGGAGTGTCCGTCACTATGTATCGTATTGCAGAGAGTGCCAGAGGAGAAAGGAAGTTCCTCAGAAACCATCTGGCCAACTCATACCAATTCCACCAGCCGAAACACCTTACCAGCATGTTGGGATTGACCTCCTTGGATGATTTCCAACGTCTGCTAGTGGAAATAGATGGATTATTGTTTGCACTGATTATCTGACACACTATAACATTACAAAAGCTGTGAAAACAGCTGAAGCATCCGAGGTAGCCAAATTCATTGTGGAAGACACTGTATTAAAACATGGTGACCCAAGGTCGTTAATTACAGATCGAGGGAAAGTTTTTCAATCGAATCTTGTGACAGAGATAAGCTGTCAGTAACATTAATCATCACATCCGCAAACTAATGGGCTTACTGAATGCCTTAATAAGACCTTGGACAACATGCTATCAATGTTTGTTAATGTTGAGCAGAGCAACTGGGAGGGGGTGCTACCTTTCATGATGTTTGCCTACAACACCGCAAAACAAGACACCACAGGATTTACACCATTTTTCCTGGTGCATGGGCGTGAGGCGACTATGACAATGGACACTGTGTTTCCATTACATCTTATGGTGTGGACGATGACCACATCAGCCACGTGTTAACCAGAACTGAGGAAGCTTGGCAGTTAGCTCAACTCTGCATATTGCAGGCTCAAGAAAATGATCGCTGAAGGTATGATGTGAGCTACCGCCCTGTTGTCTACCAGCCTAGTGACCTCGTTTGGATCTTCACTCCGGTTCAGAAGATTGGTCTCTCTGAGAAGCTCCTCAGGCCCTAATTTGGACCTTATAATGTTGTAAGACAGTTGTCTGATGTTACTTATGAAGTTGAAGATTTTGACCCCGACACAAGATTAAGAAATATCAGAGATACGGTCCAGGCCCTTCAAATGAAGCCCTACAAGGATCATGCTACCCAGGGTAAATTCAAAGTTCTGGTGACAGGCAACAAGCAGAAACATGATGAACAGCAGAGTGGCAAAAGAAGTTCTAAGAAGATCACCGCCAGGGTAAGCATCAGTCATCGAAGGTCGGGGTGTGCAGTATCGATGACTCGTTCCCGGACTAGGACAACGTAACACAAAGATGCAATTCTCTTAAGGAGGGAGCAATATCACAGAACAAGCTGAGTAGTACTGTGGTGTAGTGGTTATGATACTAAACTGCTGAAAGGAGGGTGCTGAGTTCATAACTCATCTGGATTGTACCATTTTAATTTCTATATTCGGTTAGAGTACATTCTAGAAGTATCCACAAATGTCAAGTATCACTGTACTGGAATGTTCTGTAGTTGTACATATACTGTATGTGTTCTAGCTGGAGGCAGTCCTCTCCCCACTCTTATATGTGGAAGTGCTGAATAAACCTTCATTAAGAGAAGTTAGAGTTCATCATTCATCTAAGTACACCTTCTTCTATATGACAGTATTGTTCTGAACAGAAGTTTTTAATCTACACAGTGGCAATGACTCACTCAGTGATTTGCACCCCACAAAATTACCAAATGTTAATTATGTGATATGTGAAGATAACCAGAAAGTCAAAACTGATAGTAAATAATGAATTATTTATCAGTAGCTCTCAGCAGTTTTGTGAGTATAATTTTTTTCAAAGGCAGTGCAAAAGTTACAGTATAGCTGGTGTATGACTGCCACACTAGTGGCTCTGCCTCAGGTAGGATAAGGTATGCCTGGGAAGATAATGGGAAGTTATGTGCTAGGTAAGAACTTAGAACTGATCTTGCACCTGGGTTTTTTGAAGAAACAGAATCCATTTGGAGATGGGTTGTATTTAAAGTAGAATAATGATGGAGCAAGATATTTTCTAGCTGTGGTGGATGGTGGAATACCACTTTGGGAGGAGTGGGAAAGAATACAGGTAGAATGTATATCAATCCCGAAACCAAAGATGCACTTTTAATAATGTTAATCAACAACATATTTATATTTCAACAGTGCCAATGTCAGTTCCATGCTAAAATTAGGACGCAAAATAGAAATCTCACATTCAGTCTGTGTTGGGAAAAACCAAGTTACATCAACTGAATATTACAGCACCACACATTAGCATACGACCTGATACCAAATGTCTCACATCACTGTATACTTTACGTAAGTGTATTACAACAAATTATATCCATCATTGCAACAATAATGACACCTGTAAAGCTTTGATTAGCTAATTAAGTAACAGAGTGGTACTTCGAAAGTAATTTCTTGAACAAATTTTAAACAAACAACATAGTTTCATATTTTGATACAACCTATTTATTTAATAAAGAAACAACTTAACGTTAATACCAAGTAATGTATTTGAATCTTAAGGAAATGTTAACTACAACATCTGAATTTTAATTAAAAAGTAAATCATCATTATATATTTTCAGTTATCGTATCCAACATAAAACACTATTTTGTACAGAAAATCACAAAATCCAAAACAATCATTACTATTTACGGATATCAAGCAACACATTGGAGTTCATGAAAACATTATTAACAAAAGCCAATTTGTAATTAAGAATAAGATCAATATTTTATATTTTGCATTATTGGGTCAGAAATAAAAGATTAAAATAATTCACAATTTCAGCCACAGAATATCTATCTGGCAATTTGTTTGATGTATAACTGTTGCAGCAAGAACTATTGTAATTAATTATTTTAGCTTTAAGTATTGTATTTGACTGTTTCAATAATTACTATTTTGTTTACTTGATTATTAAGAATATGTTTATATCTGTCAGCTGCAGAGGCAGGAGGAGAGAGATATTAGTTGTTGAGAGTTTTGTTATTTACTGTTGTGGAGTGGAGGAAATTCACAATAAATACCAAGGAGATGTAAAATGGTGTTAATTTTTAGAAAGCCTGGATTACAAAAATTATGATTATTCAGGCTGCAAAGAGAGATTTACACCCTGCATTCTACATGGAGGGTTGCCAAACATGGGATGAGTATTCCATTCTACTAAATTACTCATAGCAACAAATACTTGTTTGAAAGTTCATTGCTGGCCATATTTAGAGTGTAAAGATTCATGCTTGATTAGTAGATGGTATGCTATAAGTCCTAGATAAAGTCCTTGTAGTGGTGGTTCAATCTTGTCTCCCATTGACTTGAAAAGGAGGCTCAAAGTTAGCATCTGTATCATATGAGTTACTATCACGAATCCTAAAACAATACAGAATTGGGTTTTTGTTGTTATGAAGGAGTATGTTTGAGTTTAGAAGCCTGACTGCCTCCTGGCTTGGTGTGGAAGACCAACACAGGAACAAGGTGGAGTTCCATACACTTGATCACTATAGGATGCTGAGTACGAAGCTAGGCTACTACAGGAAGTGGACTGAAATTCCTGAAAGGATTGTGGTGTTTGAGCCAGCTATAGATATGTGGCTGACTGGTGAAATGTCACTTTCCAGTGACAATATATTATTTATGAAAATTACATACAGAAGTGGTAAAAATAAAGTACATGAGGAAATCAAACTGTGCATCTTGATGACTTGAGTTCAGTGGAGTACTGCATGATATGGCAAAAACTTTAATTTTTAATGGACTTAGATCTTTATAGGTAATGATTACAAAACTTTTTAAATTATACTACTGGTAAACCAAAAATACTACTATCATAAACAATATGTCATATAAGGGCTGAACTGCAAATTGAACATGTATTGACATTGTTTGTCTGAAACTTATCTGGGTCTAGAGTATCAATGATTTGATTAAAACCACTTAAATTGAACAGAATCTTATAATGTCAACATGTGTTACTCTGTGCCCTAACCGTTCATGTAAGTGTATTTGCAATCAGATATGCAACATATTTCTGTGCCAAATTAAGTTTATATTGTTTGATTAGGTTAGGCCTCTAATTAAATCAGCTATGATTCACATGCGGTGTGCTGTGAGAAAACCAAGAGCACCATATAAATGAGCAAGAAACTGTGCTAAGTTTTCATATGCAGTGCTTATGTATGTAGAAACATTTGCTTGTGTTTGCTTGTTTTAAAAGTTTTTCATGATAGCACCATATCATTTTTTTTTTTTTCCATATCCAGTGTAAAAAATAGTCTCGAGTCCATATGGATGAGCCTTATTCATCTTCTCCAGAGCTAAGTTATTTTAAATGAATTTTTGTCAAGAACCTCTGAGGAAATAGTTTGAGGAAAGGTTTGATGTGGCAGACAGATTCTTTAAAAAAGTAACAATGCTAGTCGCAGCAGTCAACCTGCTGTAAATCTAAATATATTTATTTATTCAGTTTCAGAGTCTGATACTTGCCCACAGGTAAAATGAATGCCATTCAATATATCCTTTTGAGCTGAATAGAAACTGATGGGGAGGCTGAGATTTGGAATACAATGCTCCTACTGTTTCAGTGATGCAAAATATCAACCATCATTCCACTATTGCATCAAGAAAGACTTAAAAAAGGAAGTAACTGACCAGGGTGTCTGCTAAAAACCCAACCCTCCACTCACCCCAAATGATATTCTGCATATGCATGACTACTCTGGAATTCACACTTCAGTACTTGCTCAAAGCGTTCAGTTTACAACTTTCACACGCCATCTCTAATGTTTCACTATATAACAGTGCATGGGAAAATCGAACACTTAAATCTTTTCATGCGAGCTCTATTTTTCTTATTTTGGTACAATGATCATTTCTCCCTCTGTTGGTGGGTGTCATCTAAATATTTTCACACATTGGAGAGAATGTTGTAGATTGAAATTTTGTCAAAAGATCTCAAATCAGTGAAAAATGCCTTTGTTTTAACGATTGCCAAGCCAACTCGCATATTATACCCATGACACTCTTTCCCCTATTTTGCAATAATACAAAAGGAGCCACTCTTCTTTGAACTCCTTGATGTCCTCCATCAATACCATCTGGTAAGGATCCTATACTGCACAGCAGTACTCTTAGCAGAGGATGAACAAGCATAGTTAGGCAGTCTCCTTAGCAGAGCTGTTGCATCCTATAAGTGCTCTGCAGATAAAATGCAGTCTTTGGTTTGTTCCTCACAACATTATCTATGTGATTATTACAATTTAAGTCATTTGTAAGTACTTAGTTAAATTGACAGCCTTCAATTTTGTCTCTTTTATAGTGTAACCGAAATTTAACTGATTTCTTTTAGTAATCATGTCAATACTTTTTATTACTTAGGGCCAATTGCTAGTTTTTGCACTGTAGAGATATTTTGTCTCAACCATTCTGCACTTGATTTTGATCTTCTGACGACTTTACTAGACACTAAATGACACTATCACCTGCAAACAGCCCAAGAGTGCTGCTCGGATTGTCTCCTAAACTGCTTGTAAGAATTAGGAACAGCAGAGGGCCTATGAGACTTCCTTGGAGAACACCAGAAATCACCACTGTTTCACACTATGACCTGCCATCAGTTAAATTGAACTACAATCTTTCTGACAGGAATTCACAAATCCAGTCACACAACAGAGACGATACTCCATAGGGACACAATTTGTTTAGACGCCACCTATGAGGAACAGTATCAAAAGTCTATTGGAAATCTAGATATATGGAAACAACACTTGAGATTCCCTGTTGGTAGCATTCATTACTTTGTGAGAATAAAGACATAGTTGTGTTTATCAAGAACGGTATTTTCTGAATCTGTGCTCACTGTGTGTCAGCAGATTGTTTTCCTCACAGTAACCTTCAAATGCAGTATATGTTACAGAGTCCTACTGTAAATCTATGTCTGTGATACGGACCTGTAAGCCATTGGATTACTCCTTCCTTTCTTCAGTAATAGTGTGACCTACACAACTTTCCAGTTTTTAGGAATGTATCTTTCGCATTGTGAGCTATTTTACATGGTTGTTAAGTAAGGAGCTATTATATCAGCATACTCTGGCAGAAATCTTATTGAGATACAGTCTGGACCAGAAAACTTATTAAATGATTTAAGTTGCTTCATTACACCGAGGATATCTACTTCTAAGACACTCATGTTGGCAGCAGTTCTTAATTCGAATTCTAGAATATTTACCTCATCTTCTTTGGCAAAGAAATTTTGGAAAACTGTATTTAGTAACTTAGCTTTAGTGGTGCTTTCATCGGTAACATTACCATTGTTATCACAAAGTGAAAGTATTGATTGTATATTGTCACTGGTGAACTTAAAATGTGACTAGAATCTCTTTGGATTTTCTACCAGATTTTAAAACTGAGTTTTGTTGTGGGAACTATTAAAAGCATCTGCTGCTGAAGTCTGGATGAAATTCAAAGAGTTTGTAAAAGTTGGCCAAACTTGTGGGTTTTATGATTAAGGAAACTGATGTCTACATAGCAAGACATGGGTTCCAACAGCCCGTGCTCCTTATATGAATGACATGAAGTTACATCGGTTGACCTCTGTCTTTGTGGAAAACTGAGACTTTAGACATGAATCAGCATCATTAGTTGCTTATCTGATTCAGCAGACTATATGATTACAATTAATTATAGATCTCATGACATACGAGTAGAAAATTAACCGGCAAATGAAGGAAATGAAAAAATGCAACCATGTAGAAATATTTGACAACTTCTAAAATGAGAATGTGTATTTTGGAGAAAACAGCTGTATATTGAAGTTAAATGACCCTACCCAACACTGGAAATAAGTCAAATCGATGAACGAAAATGTTAAGGGGTTGACACAACCAGCGTGCTCAGCTAATAAAAAGGGCATACCCAAAGCTGAGTTATGAACATCCCTGTCATTATCAAATCGGATTTTCTCTTCCAAAGTGTGGCCTACTGAGGGCCATAAACCACAAGCACCTCATACTGATGGGCCTTCTTGCCCAAAAATGGTCCCATGCTCAAACACAGTTGAGTGCCCATACATGGTTTACCAGTGCGTGGGAGCAGCTGCACTGATGGCTGATTGCAGTCCCCCACTGGAATCCCCTCCTGTTGCCAGAGAGGCAGGACTCTGTGTCTCTGCAGGGCCACAATAGTTAAACAGTAATGAAATCCTAAACTCAGATTGGAATGTATACCGCAGAGACAGGCTGGACAGTGAAGGGGGAGGCGTGTTTATAGTGATTAGAAGTGCAATAGTATCGAAGGAAATTGACGGAGATCCGAAATGTGAAATGATTTGGGTGAAGGTCACAGTTAGAGCAGGCTCAGACATGGTAATTGGATGCCTCTATAGGCCCCCTGGCTCAACAGTTGTTGTGGCTGAGCACCTGAAGGATAATTTGGAAAATATTTTGAGTAGATTTCCCCACCATGTTATAGTTCTGGGTGGAGATTTTAATTTGTGGGATATAGACTGGGAAGCTCAAACGTTCATAACGGGTGGCAGAGACAAAGAATCCAGTAAAATTTCTTTAAGTGCTATATCTGAAAACTACCTTGAGCAGTTAAACAGAGAACCGACTCGTGGTGATAACATATTAGACCTTCTGGTGACAAACAGACCCGAACTATTTGAAACAGTTAACGCAGAACAGGGAATCAGCGATCATAAAGCGGTTACAGCATCGATGATTTCAGCCGTAAATGGAAATATTAAAAAAGGTAGGAAGATTTTTCTGTTTAGCAAAAGTGACAAAAAGCAGATTACATTGTACCTGATGGCTCAACACAAAAGTTTTGTCTCAAGTACAGATAGTGTTGAGGATCAGCGGACAAAGTTCAAAACCATCATACAATATGCGTTAGATGAGTATGTGCCCAGCAAGATCGTAAGAGATGGAAAAGAGCCACAGTGGTACAACAACCAAGTTAGAAAACTGCTGCGGAAGCAAAGGGAACTTCACAGCAAACATAAACATAGCCAAAGCCTTGCAGACAAACAAAAATTACGCGAAGCGAAATGTAGTGTGATGAGGGCTATGGCGAGAGGCGTTCAATGAATTCAAAAGTAAAGTTCTATGTACTGACTTGGCAGAAAATCCTAAGAAATTTTGGTCTTGTGTCAAAGCAGTAGGTGGATCAAACAAAATGTCCAGACACTCTGTGACCAAAATGGTACTGAAACAGAGGATGACAGACTAAAGGCCGAAATACTAAATGTCTTTTTCCAAAGGTGTTTCACAGAGGAAGACTGCACTGTAGTTCCTTCTCTAGATTGTCGTACAGATGACAAAATGGTAGATATAGAAATAGACAACAGAGGGATAGAGAAACAATTAAAATCGCTCAAAAGAGGAAAGGCCGCTGGACCTGACGGGATACCAGTTCGATTTTACACAGAGGACGTGAAGGAACTTGCCCCCCTTCTTGCAGCGGTGTACCGTAGGTCTCTAGAAGAGCGTAGCATTCCAAAGGATTGGAAAAGGGCGCAAGTCATCCCCGTTTTCAAGAAGGGACGTCGAACAGATGTGCAGAACTATAGACCTATATCTCTAACATCGATCAGTTGTGGAATTTTGGAACACATCCTATGTTCGAGTGTAATGACTTTTCTGGAGACTAGAAATCTACTCTGTAGGAATCAGCATGGGTTTCAAAAAAGACGGTCGTGTGAAACCCAGCTCACGCTATTCGCCCACGAGACTCAGAGGGCCATAGGCATGGGTTCACAGGTAGATGCTGTGTTTCTTGACTTCCACAAGGCATTCGATACAGTTCCCCCCAGTCATTTAATGAACAAAGTAAGAGCATATGGACTATCAGACTAATTGTGTGATTGGATTGAAGAGTTCCTAGATAACAGAACGCAGCATGTCATTCTCAATGGAGAGAAGTCTTCCGAAGTAAGAGTGAATTCATGTGTGCCGCAGGGGAGTGTCATAGGACCGTTGCTATTCACAATATACAAAAATGACCTTATGGATGGCATCGGAAGTTCACTGAGGCTTTTTGCAGATGATGCTGTGGTGTATCGAGAGGTTGTAACAAAGGAAAATTGAACTGAAATACAGGAGGATCTGCAGCGGATTGACGCATGGTGCAGGGAATGGCAATTGAATCTCTCAATGTAGACAAGTGTAATGTACTGCGAATACATAGAAAGATAGATCCCTTATCATTTAGCTATAAAATAGCAGGTCAGCAACTGGAAGCAGTTAATTCCATAAATTATCTGGGAGTATGCATTAGGAGTGATTTAAAATGGAATGATCATATAAAATTGATCGTCGGTAAAGCAGATGGCAAACTGAGATTCATTGGAAGAATCCTAAGGAAATGCAATCCGAAAACAAAGGAAGTAGGTTACAGTTCGCTTGTTCGCCCACTGCTTGAATACTGCTCAGCAGTATGGGATCCATACCAGATAGGGTTGATAGAAGAGATAGAGAAGATCCAAGCAATTTCAAAGACTTATCAACACAGTAATGGCAAAAAGGTGCAACAATCCAATGATCTTACAAAACATAGAGGAGCAGGCATTAACTGCCGAAGTTTTACGTGTAGTCCATAGAGTTTCTACAACACTAGCATGCTAGACTACACTCAAGATAAGTCTGTGAAATTTAGCAGCATTTACAGTTTTCTATGTGCGAAAATATTTGTAAGGTTCTTGTAAGAAGTCTGTATGTTGTTTCTTGAAACCAGCTGCCACATGCATGGGCAGATGACGGATTTTAATTTAGGATGCATCAGAGTGTATCATTCCCATCCCAATGTTTTTGTTGTAATCCAATGGAAAGGAAGGCAGATCAGAATTTAATGGCCTGTCAACAGTGAGGTCATTGGAGAAGGAGCACAAGCTTGGACCACGAAATGATGGCAAGGAAATTAGCCAAGTCCTTTTCAAAGGAACCATCCCGGCATTTCCTGGAGCAATTTAGGGAAATGAGAGAGAGCCTAAACCTGGATGGCCGAAGGAAATTTGGACCGTCATCCTCCAGAATGCAAGTCCAATGTGCTGATCACGGCACAATCTCATTTGGCAATGCCAGCATTTATAGTTTAATATATGATATTATATGAGATACATGTATACAGTATTACCTGCACATGCTAAATAGTGTATGAAGTATTTTGATTAAAGGATTTACAAAAGAAACGTAAAACAAGAATAGGGACTGTAAAAAAAGCTAAGACATGTAGTTTGCTCACAAAGGCATCAGGCCCTCTCATCAAAAAAGGATCCCACGCACATTGGCAAGTGAGTGCACTATACAGAAGTGACAGGCAAGGCTGTGGTTTTGCCAGTGCCTGGGAGCAGCCGTACTGGGAAGATGATGTCACTAATGGCTCGATGTAGTCCCCAGTGCCAACTACTCCTCTTGCCAGAGAGGACTCTATGTTTCTGTAGAGAGATCAGTGCACATGTGGGACTTCACACCGTGCCATAGTAGCTATCCTGGGAAAGCTAGTGTCTAAGCTGTGTTAACCAGAAGTTTCAATAATCACCTACTCCATAAAACATTGCAGCTATCAGTTGTATTTAACTATTTACGTGGGACACTAGATAAGATGCAAAACTTGAAAAGAGTTATTGGACACTCAGTTCATTGCTTCCCAAAACAGATGGTAGGATAACATTGAGACAAATTTGTGTTCTTGTTCTGAATACAGAATGGAATCTGTCAAAATGTTGCTCACAGAAACAGGTATGTCACAGACACCACAAACCGGCGTATCTCATTCATGCTGGAAAGGGTCATGTGCTATGGGACGCTGCATAATGTTAGTTCCATTCCATTCTCTTAGATAGATTGGAAAGATGTCCACTATTGCCTAGTAACAAGTCTTCCCCTGGCGCATCTCGCTGGTTTGTATGCCCTATCATTCGTTCTTGCGCTAGCATAAAAGTGTTCTTCTGAGGTACGATATGGTAGCATGTAATCTGTCTGGTTGCTGAAAAATAACTGAAATACATGATGTGGAACATCATATTTGTTGTACTCTGTCAAATTCAAATACAATGTTAATTATTTTAAAAGCCATGAGAGAATAGCCATGGGGGTTATTCATGCCATCTCTGGATTTGGACGTTCATCTCCATCATGCCTAAGTTTGTGTGGTGTCTGTTTGACAGAATTTGAAAGGGTCTAGTTCCTGCTCCATAATCTATGAAGGCATGTCCAGCTGATATTCAAGGAACTAGATTAAATACAAATAACTGATGGAACATCATATTATAAGCGTGTTGGAACTTTCAAAGAGCAGAGAGTGATGGCTCGCCAGCTCTGGTACTTAATGCTAAATGTATGGCTAGTTCTTCAAGCACGTGTATCTCACCAAATGCCCCATCATAGATTCTATGTAACGTTGTTAGATATGGTCTATGTTGATCCAGAGTCACACAGTGGTGGTGCACCTGGGGGTGAAGAAAGGCTGTACAAAGCAATAAAAGGGAAAACATGACTGTACCCCTTGTCTTGCCACAGAGGAATTCAAAACACTCAGAACCTTAACTTTTTTAAGAATTTTAAGTTTATTAACTAGCTTGGTTTCTCATAAAATGTGGAACTGAGGAATAGCTCTTATACTCTGAAACTGAGAACGGTGTCTCCCAGACTCATATCCTGTACATTATAAAGACGACGCATATAGTTAAAATTCATACACACCTATTCTTAGTGGAGAACTAAAACCCTGTAGCTTCCGTCACCAAAGTCTTTTGTCTCCTCAGCTTGAATTATATTTGATAGGTAGCGCCTGAAAGAGAGGAGCCAGGGGGGAGGATTGTTCAGTTTTCCACAACTATAGGCAATATCTGCAAAACAGAAATCAGAGTTTTCTATTACATATTGTTTTATAAAATCCGGAAAAATTCATGGTGTTAAAGCCATCACCATCTAATGGTTTCTGCTGCAGTCTTTTATTGAATTTTTAAACACTGATGAACGCAATTTTTCTTACTGATGAAATCTGCGATGCTATGTTATTTTAATCTCAAGTGTAATCTCACATTGACGACTTTGTGATGCTACCTCAATAGCAAATTCTAAGTGATCAGTTGCCATGATATTTTAAACTATAGATCCATTTCATATGATCAGTGAAAAATTTTATTTTTGTTATCGTTAGAAGCGGCTATGTTGGTTTGAGTCTAGTCTCAAACTTGAGAGCCAATTGTCTAGAAAATATCACAAAAAATCCAGAATAAAGATTTAATATGAGATTCTCTCACATACATTTTATGTTTTGTTATTACTCTTGCATGAATATCAAGAGCCCGGATGGAAACCCAGATCTAAGCAAAGAACGGAAAGCAGAAAGGTGGAAGGAGTACATAGAAGGTCAATACAAGGGTGATGTTCTTGAGGACAATATTATGGAAATGGAAGAGGATGTAGATGAAGATGAAATGGGAGATATGATACTGTGTGAAGAATTTGACAGAGCACTGAAAGACCTAAATCAAAACAAGGCCCTGGGAGTAGACAACATTCCATTAGAACTACTGACAGCCTTGGGAGAGCCACCCCTGACAAACCTCTACCATCTGGTAAGCAACATGTATGAGACAGGCGAAATACCTTCAGACTTCAAGAAGAATATAATAATTCCAACCTCAAAGAAAGCAGTTATTGACAGATGTGAAAATTACTGAACTATCCGTTTAATAAGCCATGGCTGCAAAATACTAACATGAATTCTTTACAGATGAATGGAGAAACTGGTATAAGCCATACTGTTGGAACACGTGGGGCAATACTGACCCTACAACTTATCTCAGAAAATAGATTAAGGAAAGGCAAACCTACATTTCTGACATTTGTAGGCTGAGGGAAAGCTCTTGACAATGTTGACTGGAATAGTCTCTTTCAAATTATGAAGGTGGCAGGGGTAAAACACAGGGAGCAAAAGGCTATTTACAATTTTTACAGAAACTTGATGGCAGTTATAAGAGTCGAGGGGCATGAAATGGAAGCAGTGGTTGGGAAGGGAAATGAGACAGGGTTGTAGCATATCCCTGATGTTATTCAATCTGTATACTGAGCAAGCAGTAAAGGAAACAAATGAAAAATTTGGAGTAGGAATTAAAATCTATGGAGAAGAAATAAAAACTCTGAGTTTCACCGATGATACTGTAATTCTGTCAGAGACAGCAAAGGATCTGGAAGAGCAGCTGAACAGAATGGACAGTGCCTTGAAAGGAGGACATAAAATGAACATCAACAAAGGCAAAATGAGGATAATGGAATGTAATCGAATTAAATCGGGTGATGCTGAGGGAATTATATTAGGAAATGAGACACTTAAAGTAGTAAATTAGTTTTACTATTTGGGGAGAAAAATAACTGATGATAGTCAAGGTGGGGAGGATATAAAATGTAGACTGGCAATGGAAAGGAAAGTGTTTCTGAAGAAGAGAAATTTGTTAACATTGAGTATAGATTTAAGTGTCAGGAAATCGTTTCTGAACGTATTTGTATGGAGTGTAGCCATGCATGGAAGTGAAATGTGGATGATAAATAGTTTAGACAAGAAGAGAATAGAAGCTTTAAAAAGGTGGTGCTACAGAAGAATGCTGAAGATTAGATGGGTAGATCACATAACTAATGAGGAGGTATTGGGGGAGAAGAGAAATTTGTGGCAAGAACTTGAGTAGAAGAATGGATCAGTTGGTAGGACGTATTCTGAGGCATCAAGGGATCACCAATTTAGTATTGGAGGGCAGTGTGGAGGGTAAAAATCATAGAGGGAGACCAAGAGATGAATACACTAAACAGATTCAGAAGGATGTAGGTTGCAGTACATACTGGGAGATGAAGAAGCTTGCACAAGATAGAGAAGCATGGAGAGCTGCATCAAACCAGTCTCTCGATTGAAGATCACAACAACAACATTACTCTTGTTCCCCATGTAATTAAAGTGAACTGACAGCTGGTTTTCCCATGGAAAGTTCTGAATCGTGGGGGCAGTGTGAGTGGATAATGAGGAACATGTGCTGCCATCATTTAGCACTGCCACAGATCGGGATGTGCACACCGTCTGTTCTGACTGGTTCAATCACATTAGGAAAATGTTCAGCAGTATGATGCAGATAGTATAATAGAATTCTTCTTCAGTCTATAAGATTCACTGTGCCTGTACCTATGTTTCATCACAGCTATGATGCAGAGACAATTCTCCCTGTTGTGTTTCTTATATAATTTTACACCGTATCGTCATGAATGAAGGGTCGAAAACCTCATTAAGTGAGAGTTTTTTGTACTTAAGCGGATGACAACTACGAATACCAAGTGGATGCACCATACAGAAACTTTTTATGTTTACTGCTGTACCTTCTCCCCTCCCAGTTTTAATCCCACAGGATGCTACATTTCTGAGTAACCAGGATTTACTGTGAAGGCAATGAAAATTGTCTGGACTAGAGTCTGGATTAAATTATATTTTGTAACTTCTTTGCTTCTGCATCTTTTTGAAATAATCTTTCATGTCTGTGATTTCTGTTAAAGTGTTTAGTTTCACTGTTGTAACACATTACAAAAGTGAAGGCATCCACATCATGTCTTATGGTACATGTCTGCAAGCGCTTAGCATGTTGGTATCATTGGGAAAAACTGCAAACACACATATCATTCTTTCACCTTTTTGACAGTCTGTGAAAATTATTCCACTTGTGTAAGAAACAGTTTCTGACGAATCAAGTCCTTGGTAAGATTTCAGTATGGCTTAAGTGAAATAGTACAACAGTTTGACAGACTGTTATGTGATGATCTTACGTTGGTATTCACTCTCATGCCCAGCATGTATTATGTCTGATCACTGGGACTGTTGTAAGTCTTCTAATCATCCACATTTCCTACTGATGTACATCATACAACTGTGACAGACCTTTGATGCTATGTGGCGTGTAGAATGTACAGAGCTTAATATGGAAACACTTCAAGGTATGCATATTTGAACACAAATGCAGATTGTAGTAAAGCCTGCAGACTGCAATACTGTATTTGATCACGAACTGCACCTGTGCAATATCCTCCATTCATTACAAGATTCACAGTCTGGTTCATTATGTCAGAGCTAACTAAATTCAAATGTGGTAACATTGTTGGTGCTGTTATGTTGGGTACTTCCATAACCAAAGGAGGTGAAGTGTTTGGTGTTTCGAGAGGCACCGTATCAAAGATATTTTGTACCGAATACAGGGAAAGTGAAAAAACGCCTTCTGCTAAGTCACAACGTGGACAAAAGTGTGTGGCGAGTGATCATGATGTGTGGTCTTTGAAGGGGATTTTGAAGAAAAATAAGAGGATGACAGCTGCAAAGTCAATGCAAAACTGAATGTCACCCTCACGAACTCTGACAGCATAAAAACAACATGATGGAAGTTACATAAGCAGGGAATTGGAGGGCAAGCTAGAATTTCAAAACCACTCATAAGTGATGCAAATGCCCGTAGCATGAACATTTGGTGTCAAAGACATAATACCTGGATTATGGAGCAACGGATAAATGTCATTTTGTCTGGTGACTCAGATTTCACATTCTTTCCAACTTGGCTGAGTTTACTTCCCAAGAATGAACATGATGGGCATATGGTGATGATATGAGCAGCCATATTATGGTATTTCGAGAGCCCTATAATTACTTTGCAAGGTCTCGTTACTGCCATGGATTATGTGACCAGTTTGGCTGATCAGGTCCAAAAAATGTTCAAATGTGTGTGAAATCTTATGGGACTTAGCTGCTAAGGTCATCAGTCCCTAAGCTTACACACTACTTAACCTAAATTATCCTACAGACAAACACACACACCCATGCCCAAGGGAGGACTCGAACCTCTGCCGGAACCAGCCGCCAGGTCCATGACTGTTGCGCCTTAGACCGCACAACTAATCCCGTTCAGCTGATCAGGTCCATCACATGGCAAAATGAGTGATGCTGTGTTGCAAGACAACAGCGCCCCTGTTCTCACTGTTTGTGTAGTCCAGGACTGGTTTTATGAGCATGAGAATGAAACTTCTCTTGCCACCAAAGCCACCAGATCTCAGTATTATTGAGACTTCGGGGTCGATTTTTGAGAGAAGGAAGTTTGATTGCTATCCACAGCTATAACGATTTCCTGAATTTGCCACAATTTTGCAGGAAGGATGTTATAATATTTCCTTGATACCCATACAGGACCTGTGTTTGTCCATTCCAAGATGAATGGAAATTTCTTTCGAATGCCACCAGTTTTCTGACACTGGTGTGGTAATGTGTTGTATTTTCAGTATCTTCATATTTTTGTTCACCTCTGTACAATACAGAAAGTCTTGATGTAAATTTTCTTGACCAAAATAAATGCTAATTACCACGATGTTTTTATTACAATGTATTCATACGTTGACTTGAAAATGGTACTTCCTGCAGAAAGTAGTCGACAAAAATGCATTGTTCACTGCAAGCAACTTCTGGCGGTAACATGTATTTCTAGGAATAGATTAGTGCAGTGGAGAATGCTTTACAAAAAGAAATAAAAGGTTTTGTATTAAAAGGTGGTGACTGAGCCTGTCCACTACTGATATTCAAAGATATCAGGACCGCGTCGCTTGGTAACGTTTACCCCAGCGGCCTTCTAGGCGGTGGCGAGGCATGTGATGAGGCTTTAAAGTCCTGTATGTGCATTGGCTCGTGGTCTTGGCACCTCCACGGAATGCAAAGGTGAGTTAGTCTTGTGGGACAGCGAGGAAACTGTTCACATGTGAAGCTGACACACGGTGATACCTCTAAAGCTCGGCAGCAGCATTCATGGTAGATGTTCACAAGGTCATCTGCATGCGACGTGGAGTTCAAGCAGTACTTTCGAGTTTAAACTGAGCATTGTCTGGAAGGTGTTATGCTTGCCGGCTCAACTAATTCACCATCGAGATAATGAGCAGGTGTGTGCGCGCACGCTTGAATGAGCTGCCTGCTTCAGTTACAGGACAATGGGCACAATGAGTGCAGCTAATATCATCTGATAAATTGGCAGAATGTCATCATATTGCCTGTGGGATTTCACAGTGAGAAGATGGAAGGATCATGCAGATGAATAATCAGTGAGCATTACAGTTTGATATGGAAATATTTGTCAGCCTTGATATGAAAGTACGCAACTGATTCAGTTCATTTAAGGGGGTACACAAGAGTAGAAATTTTCTTTTTAGCCTAATTTCAATTTGCTTAAAATGTTCCCCAGAGAGTCTGTTTTTAAGATTCATTCATATAAAATGTATCATAAATGTTAACATACGTTAAAACAGTGATTTATTGCATGGCCGTCTCGCCCATCCGAGTACTTAGCAACTGATGTAACACAGCAATAGTTACTGATGGAACAGGGGTCATGGTAGTTGTAGATAGTGCCACATATGGCATTAATATCGACTAAAATACTGTTCTCAATGTGATTTTTCTTTGTAAAATGGTTCGTTTTGGTAAAAAGTCTGAGAGCACGTACTTGTCTATTATCTGCTTAACTTGTCATTTTGCTTGTTTTTGTATACAATGTAAAATGTGAGTGCCCGTAAATGACAACAAAGTTAATTATACAGATAACAAAGGTTCTAAAAGTAATACTAATAGTGCAAAAAAAAAAAGGTTATGATTTTTGTAAGTGGATGGCAGTTAATCGATATAATTTGGCAAAATGAGATTGTTTCGACATCAGCAGAAAAAAAGCCAACTTGTACAATGTTTTGTTCAGTTTCATTATTAAAAAAGATATGTTGAAACTTTAAACACTTGTTTTTTTTAAAACAACATTTTTCAAGTTGGTTGGAGCTATAACTAATGGAATATACATGCAATTACACTATACCTTTTTGTAACTTGTCAGTAGTTTTTTCTACTGTAGTGCATACGATATTTGAGATATTTTTAATTTTGATTTTTGGTTCACATTTAATGACTTTTTTTTTAAAAGAATTGACTTTTATTTCAAGGTGCTGTCATTTAGTTTAAAAAAAATTTTAAAAAATATCCCTATGTATTACATACTACGTCAGTTTCAAAGTAGCTTTTGAAAATTTGTTCTAGGTTGAAATTTGTGGCATTCAGGGCACCTTTTACTAATGTTGTGCTGCGTCCTCTGAGTGCAAGTTTGTTTTCTTTAAAAATGCATTACACAATTTTAAGGCTGTACAATAAAGGTCCAAAGAAAGTTATATAATCTGTTTCTTATTTTATTTTTAAAAAATCATGATTATAGGTTCCAAAATAGTGTGTCACCCTGATCTAGCCCTTAGGTGTCTCAAAGTATTTGTGAGCATTCAGTTTGGTTGTATATTGTGAGTGGTATGTTCTATATCCAGATAAATCCCTGTTTTTTGCATTTTGGTTTTGGCTGGGTGGTGTTAAGTTTGGTGTATGAATGTTGATGTTCATTGGTCCACTCTTTGTAACAAAATATACATATATGAAGAGGCTCTTTGCCTTGCTAAGCATTTCTCCTTTAAACTGTTTTGAAAGACGATATAGTTTACAGTTCTGCTCTTTGTTAAGATCAGTGATTTGTTGCCTTTAGAGAGAGAGACAGAAAGAAAGAGATTTTGGCTAACCTGTGATTCAAGTCTAGCAAGGTGTTTCTGAAATGATGTGACAAAGTTGTTTTAATCTTTTAATGCCTGGTAAAATCTTGTTGTTTAAGTCATAGTTAAGATTTGCATTTTATTCAGTGGGGCATCTGATTTAAGAGATGTTTTGGTTCTGATACTTGGTTTTCAGATCACATTACTAAGAAAGTGTTCTCCTTTTCTTATACGAGGTGCATTCAAGTTCTAAGGCCTCCGATTTTTTTTCTCCGGACTGGAAAGAGATAGAAACATGCGCATTGTTTTAAAATGAGGCCGCATTCATTGTCAATACATCCTAGAGATGGCAGCACCGTACAGCAGATGGAATTTTACCACCAGCGGCGAGAATGAGAACTGTTTAAATACTTAAAATGGCGATGTTTTCCTTACTTGAACAGCATGCAATCATTCGTTTTCTGAATTTGCATGGTGTGAAACCAATTGAAATTCATCGACAGTTGAAGGAGACGTGGTGATGGAGTTATGGATGTGTCAAAAGTGTGTTCGTGGGTGCGACAGTTTAATGAAGGCAGAACATCGTGTGACAACAAACCGAAACAACCTCGGGCTCGCACAAGCCGGTCTGACGACATGATCGAGAAAGTGGAGAGATTTGTTTTGGGGGATCGCCGAATGACTGTTGAACAGATCGCCTCCAGAGTTGGCATTTCTATGGGTTCTGTGCACACAATCCTGCATGACGACCTGAAAATGCGAAAAGTGTCATCCATGTCGGTGCCACGAATGCTGACGGACGACCACATGGCTGCCCGTGTGGCATGTTGCCAAGCAATGTTGATGCGCAACGACAGCATGAATGGGACTTTCTTTTCGTCGGTTGTGACAATGGATGAGACGTGGATGCCATTTTTCAATCCAGAAACAAAGCGCCAGTCAGCTCAATGGAAGCACACAGATTCACCGGCACCAAAAAAAATTTCGGGTAACCGCCAGTGCTGAAAAAATGATGGTGTCCATGTTCTGGGACAGCGAGGGCGTAATCCTTACCCATTGTGTTCCAAAGGACACTACGGTAACAGGTGCATCCTACGAAAATGTTTTGAAGAACAAATTCCTTCCTGCACTGCAACAAAAACGTCCGGGAAGGGCTGCGCGTGTGCTGTTTCACCAAGACAATGCACCCGCACATCGAGCTAACGTTACGCAACAGTTTCTTCGTGATAACAACTTTGAAGTGATTCCTCATGCTCCCTACTCACCTGACCTGGCTCCTAGTGACTTTTGGCTTTTTCCAACAATGAAAGACACTCTCCGTGGCCGCACATTCACCAGCCTTGCTGCTATTGCCTCAGCGATTTTCCAGTGGTCAAAACAGACTCCTAAAGGCCTTCGCCGCTGCCATGGAATCATGGCGTCAGCGTTGTGAAAAATGTGTACGTCTGCAGGGCGATTACGTTGAGAAGTAACGCCAGTTTCATCGATTTCGGGTGAGTAGTTAATTAGAAAAAAAATCGGAGGCCTTAGAACTTGAATGCACCTTGTAGTGTAAAGCACATACTGACTTCTTTCATTTTAAGACATATATTGCAACTGGTTCTTACATGTGTTTTAGATTACTGAAGAATGAGATTCTGTGTGTATCATAATTAACCTGTTTGAGACAGCCCACTGTGATTTTGTGAGGCTGGAATCTGAGGTTATTTGGAAGCTATTATGAGCAGTTAGATTTTACAAAGGAATTGTATTTAATTTAATGTTTACATTGTGCACATATTAAAGGGCAATTACTGTTATAAATTTTTATTTTTGGGACATCCACAAGTGTTCTGCAACATGTTCATGACAAACAAATCTGTCAAAGTTGTAAAATATTTTTATTGATCGAAGTCTTGCATGATGGAAGTCACTGTACACTACCATGGTGTTGGGCTCTTAGCTTCATCAGCAGCCGTATCTGAAATACAGCAGTAGCAGGACATGTCCATGTCCATACAACAAGTAGATAAATATCTACTATAGGAGGACCACCAAATAATATCCCAAAGTGTGGCTGCAAAGTGCCCCAACTTTTAATCATGGCCTTGGAAAATGCCTCTTGCAGGAAAATTGTGACCAGGAATGCAGGCAATCAAATTCAGGTACACAGAGTTTGTATGACCCATTCGCGTACTGGAAGCAGAGTACATTGACATAAGGTTTCTTTTTGTATAATTAATTGATTTCCTTACATAAACGTCAAACCTTCAGACTCTTAGCATACACTGGTTGCTGTTTCTTCGAATGTCTGAACATCGCATCTACATACTTGGGGATGACCTCAAATTCCAAATTTTTTTTTTTTAAACTTTGTTTCCGTACATTTGACTAATTTATAACATAGATTGAAATACTCTTCCCATAGCCCCATGGGTCACACAGGTGCGCTGTTGTCAACATTTGGCTTCATGCATTCCTGGTGACAATTTTGTGACAAGAGGAATTTTCTCAGGCTGCAGTTCTTCGTAGGCACAATTTGGGATGTTATTTGATGGTCCACCTACTAGTTCTTTGGGCATGGGCATGATGTTGTTCTACTGATAGATTTTCTGATACATCTGATGGTAGGGCTAACACCCCGAATCCATGGCAGTGTATAGTGTCTTCTGTCATGCAAGACATTGATCAATAAAAATATTTTACAGGTATGGATGAATTGCTTATCATGAACATGAAATAATTGTTATCCCTCATTATTTTTTTAAGTTGACCACTTTAATTAGAGCTATTTGATGAAATAAAATTTTGTAAAATATTGTACATGTTATTTCTTGGTGAATGCATCTGGCTCCTTCCACAACTGAGTTAAATGTTCTATCTTGGGATAATTTTGAGATAGCTAACAGTAAGAAACCTTGTATTAGAAGGTGGTCACCTGCAGTTGTAAATGACAAATGAAATACAGTTTCAATCAGAACCACAAAAAATTCGGCCACCCTTAATACAAACAGTAGTTGCAAATTGAAAATTATCAGCTAAAACAAATAAAATTAAGCAATTAAGTTTTTGATTGTTTGCAAGGACTTGTCAGCATCTCCGTGATGCAGTATCATGGCAATACTGTAGTGCAACCAAAAGAAAATAGTACCCATCTCCACTTTTATCACTGGGCTGCACCATGTTGGCTTGGCTCACCTAACTGAATGATAAGGTAGTGTGGCATGTGGCTATCAGTATGGAACAGATCTGGAGACATCCAGGAGACAGTGTTGTACCTTGGCACAATTTATAGATTTTCCCATCTATCCAGCACTGTAATAGAAGTTCAGTGTATTTCCTTATTTCATTTTGGTATGTTGGCATTCACCCTGTGCCTGTTGCAGTCTTTTTTCTGAAATTACAAAAATCACTCCATAGAATAAGGTCACTCCAGTTGTGAAAATCTGTTCCCAGGTACTACATGGTCATGTACCTAGGAATAAATAATCTACTCAAATTTAATAGTCTTTCAGTCAAGAAAATCTTGTCTGTACTAATTTAATACATCGCAACCTGGCACAGGTTCCTTACCTTTCTTGGTGCAATCAGAATGTTAATATCATTGTGTGTTAGTTTGCTGTATTATGAACCTTTAGAGCAGAGATGAGAGGGAGAAAATCTCCTGGGTTGTAGGGGGCTAGGTTACAGAAGATTGATAATTCTCGTGGATTTGGTAGGAATTTTTGCTGCAGAGGCAAGATATTACTCTTTTTTAACCAATTTGTTGTTATAACGAACACATTTGCTCACTGAGGTGTTGGACCAAAACCACTTATCAGAATGTCAGATGCTTTCAATAATTATTAGAAAGGATCTCTCTCAGAGACAAGTGTTTGGTTGTCACTCAGTCTGCTAACTGCTGGCCACTCGGTCTAACTAATCAACACTGGGAACTGCATCACTAGTACTTACAGGCCATTTCACCCACTGTACAAGTGACAGGTACCAAGCAATAACTTGGTCCTGGTATTTGATGAAATTCCACTAGTCTAACTTTTTGGGACAGAGAGAGAGAGAGAGTGTCTCTGTTCAGCACTATTCCAATGAATGTTGTACAGCGCTACTTAACTTATATTTGCTGTGTGTTCACCAGAGTCTGTCACTATCTTCTCTTACACTAGATGAAGTGTTTACCGGTGCTGGTACAGAGCATCCCTGCCCCCTGAATGCTCTGTACTGACACTGAGAACCTCCCTACTCACTGCTGCATGACTCTTTTATAACGTTATTAACTGACTCTGATTGCACACAGCTCTCATTAATTTCTTTCTGGATCATTCCTTTGAAACCTTCCCATGACATGTGATCTCCTTAGTTCTTGACTGTCTCTCTATATCGTACGCGAGGTTCTTCCATTACGTGTTGTGGAAAGTTCTGTACGATTCCATTGACAATGACCCTCTGCACCGTTGGTAAGATGTCAAGTATTCTGCTTGTTCACGTGTTTGACCAGCCTCAAAAAAGCAAATAGTGTGCAGCTCCTTTGTGGAGTATTATTTGCTCTCGATATACCATTCAGCTCTCCTCTATGATGCACGCAGGCTGTCTTGCATACGGTATCCAGCTCACTTCTCTTGTTATGATCTGACATGTAATATAATTTATTAAACTCTTCTAAGGTCACCACAAATAGCTTGTATTACATTATTATTATAGTGTACACCAATAACCACTAAGTGATACCAAATTAAGAAGTATTATCGGAAACCATTTTCAAGTCAAAAACTATTTTAAATAGAGCCTATTGGCAGTTAAAACGTATTTCCATTTTCAAGACAGGGAAAATTGTTATGAAATCAGAGGGAATCAGCTAGTTTACAAATATTTTGTGTTTCATTGTTGAAAAACTTCTTCTGTTTCAGTTTACTATATAGTGTATGACTGACCAAGTATGGCTTCACTGCCTACACATTACGTAACTAGTTTCAAAATTACACTGAATTTTACGAGCAATGAAAGTATGTAACTGATTAATTAAAATACACTCCAAATAGCTTAAATGTATTTCACAGCCCTTAATGTGCAGATCTTGTAATACTGGCAAATGCTGCTCAAACATAGCCTCATGTCTCACTCCAACAAAAACTGTAGAAAATGATGGAAACTGCTGATAGTGCTTCCTACTGTGTATACCTTCACATGATTCTAAAATCAGTCACAGTCACCGACCAGTCGGGTGCACTATCCTTCAGCTACAACTCTCTTCCCTCCTTGTATTGTCTATAGTGTTGATATAGTAAGTGACAAAAGGTGAAGAGATTTGTGATACAAATTGCACCATGGCATCAGGATTGTCAGAACAAAAATCACTAGGCACATTGCTTCCAACGTAGCTGTGTAGTGTCACAGGCCAATCATGATATAAGGGAGATAGCCACACACATATGTGGAGTGCAGCTCAACTGAACTTCAGAGCACCAGGCAGATAACTAGTCCCAGGAGACATTATGTTAACACTGTGTGATACTGCCTTGATAATGTCCTCAATTCAGCACAGAAGAGAGTCAACAAGTTTTCTCAGTTACGCCATGTCCAGGTGAAACCCCTGACGGATTAGGTTCCATAGAGCCAAGGGTATGCAGGGATATTGATCCCTTCGTTTTACCTTTTTTATCCAGCCAGCCCCAGGCATTTTCAGTGGTACTAAGATTGAGTTATTTAGCTTTCACCTGGACACGCCGTAAGTGAGAAAAGTTGTTGACTCTTTTCCGTGCTGAATTGGGGACATTATCAAGCCTAGAAGTGGTATCACACAGTGCAACTGTTGATTGAGGCTAGCTGCCTCCTCTAATTATTCTTTACATATTATTGAACTTATTGATATATGATTATGAACTTTATTAATTTTATAGTGTTGTAACATTCCTGCCGGTGTGTACCCGGTTTGGTTTGGATACATGGGTCAGTCCACACATTGCAGGCATAAGCCCTAATATTTTTCATTATTTTCTCTTCTCATGAGCCAACATATCCTTACATACTCTGGTTTATGTACCTGATTAATTTTGTGCTATACTCCTACTTGTGATCAAGTATATTCTTCTGGGCAGTACCCATCATTGAGAGTTTTTGAGCTGGCTCACTCATCATACACTTAGACTCTGAAATTTTTTCTTCTCTTTTGATGATTTTGAAGGTGTAACTTCATAGATGTAAACTTGCAATTTTTAATTCTAGTACATCAAGTTGTCTCTGCACTTATTTCTATAGTTTAGTGTTGCAATGTTGTAGTTTTGTCTTTGTTTAATTTGTTATGGGACAGAATGTTCCATAGGTCTGAAAATCTGAATGCTATGTCCTTACATAAGTATAGACTGTAACGTGCATAGTAGATATTTTTGTTATGTTTTGCGCAACTTCATGTGAATTTTGGACACAATTTTGGAAATTGTCGCCATATGTTAATTTTACCATTTCACTACTCAGGTTTCACACTTATTTGGACTATAGACAAATTGTATGCAACAAGAACTCTGTTTATTGTAAGCAGAAATTTGTCAGATGCCTTTTGCAGTTTTTTGTAAGCTAACCTATACTTGTGTTCATAGGGAAGTGATGATCATTCAACCTTACATTTTCTTGTAATTTCAGAATTTAACTTTGAGAATCTGTATTCTACCTTTTGGCATTATTTTGCGCACCATTTGGCAAACCTTACAGTAGGTCACAAAATATTGTAAACACATTATTTCCATATTATATCAGGGGGATGTTGTAATGGCAACTACTGCTGTAGATATACTTTTCCTCAACAGTAGTTGTTGATATAAGTATTATTTTTTGAATTTTGGACAGGTCAATAATATCTCAGCTGCTTTTCTGAAAACTTCCATATAATTTTATACACAGTAGCATACCATATGTTATAGTTCAAGATAAAATTTAAGAAAAGGAATTACTTAACAAAATATTTTAGTTTTGATGTTATAACCTGTAAGTACAGTTGAAATTATTTTCTTTGAAACATGCGAAATTACGAATTATTGGCACACTTAAAATTTGTATTATTAATTACACAATCCTGTACTGTTTAGTATGTTTATTTCTGGATTCATTTATGATATAATAATTGAAATTAATAATGTAACAGAAACTAATAGAAATTCATTTGATAAGAAAAACTGTAAGCCCTTTGGAATATTTTTATTTCCACTCAGTGTGAGAGTCCTAAACATGTCTCTGAGGTGCAATCAGATGTATTTTTGCGCGAACAATGTAATTCCAGTTCTGTTAACATGAAAAATAAAAATACTGTATGGTATACTAAAATATGAGAAAATATATTTACATAAAAAAGCAGCAACAACAATCTTCAGATTTATTTAATTCAAACAAACCTTGAGGACCTGATGTGATTTTTTCAGTTTCAACAATCAGAACCCTAGAAAAGAACAACTGGAGCCAACTCAACATGACAAGCTAAGTAAACTAGAAAGTTTATTGTAAGCTTTGCTCCTCTCAAACCATCATAAAAGACTTTGATGGACATTGTTTAATGTTGAAAATAAATTGGAATCAGGAAGGAGGCAGGGGGGGAGATTAAAGGCTCCCCATGCTACTCTATCCTGTGCAAGTATCTTGATCTCTAAGTAACTGCTGCAACCTACATCCTTCTATCCTTCTGAATCTGCTTAGTATATTCATCTCTTGGTCTCCCTATATGATTTTTACCCTCCACACTTCCCTTCAATACTACATTGAGGAGACCTTGATGCCTTAGAACAAGTCCTACCAACTGATCCATTCTCCTAGTCAAGTTGTGCCACAAATTCCTCTTATCCTCAATTCTATTCAGTACCTCTTCATTAGTTACACGATCTACCCATCTAACCTTCAGCATTTTTCTGTAGTACTACATTTTGAAAGCTTCTATTCTCATCTTGTATAAACTATTTATTGCCCATGTTTCACTTCCATACACGGCTATACCCCATACAAATACTTTCAGAAAGGACTTCCTCACTCTTATATCTATACCAAATTTCTCTTCTTCAGAACGCTTTCCTTGCCATGTCCAGTCTACATTTTATATCCTCTCTACTTTGATCGTCCTCAGTTATTTTGCTTCACAAATAGCAAAACTCATCTAATACTTTAAGTGGCTCATTTCCTTATTCAATTCCCTCAGCATCACCTGATTTAATTCAACTACATTCCATTATCCTCATTTTGTTATTGCTGATGTTCATCTTACATTCTCCTTTCAAGACACTATCCATTTTGTTCAAATGCTCTTCCAGATCCTTTTCTGTCTGTGACAGAATTACAGTGTCATTGGTAAACGTCAAAGATTTTATTTCTTCTCCGTGGATTTTAATTCCTACTCTGAATTTTTCTTTAGTTTCCTTCACTGCTTGCTCAATATACAGACTGAATAACATGAGGGATAGGCTACAACCCTCTCTCACTCCTTCTCTACCACTATTTTGTTTTCATGCTCCTCAACTCTTATAACTGCCATCTGATTTCTGAACAAATTGTAAATAGCCATTTGATCTCTGTATTTCACCCCTGCCACCTTCAGAATTTGAAAGGGAGTATATTTCATCAACATTGTCAAAAGCTTTCTCCAAGTTAGCAAATGCTAGAAATGTAAGTTTGCTTTCCTTAGCTTATGTTCTAAAGTATGTCATAGGGTCAGTATTGCCTTGTGTGTTCCAACATTTCTATGGAATCTAAACTGATCTTCCCTTATGTTGGCTTCTAACTGTTTTTCCATTCATCTGTGAAGAATTTGTGTTAGTATTTTGCAATCATGACTTATTAAACTGATATTCAGTAATTTTCACACCTGTCAACACTTGCTTTCCTTGGGATTGGAATTATTTTATTCTTCCTGAAGTGTGAGGGTATTTCGCCTGTCTCATACATCTTGCCCACCAGATAGAAAAGCTTGGTCATGGCTGGCTCTCCCAAGGCTATCAGTAGTTCTAACAGAATGCTGTCCACTCCTGGGTCCTTGTTTCTCCTTAGGTCTTTCAGTACTCTGTCAAATTCTTCACGCAGTATCATATCTCCCCTCTCATCTTCATCTATGTCCTCTTCTGTGTCCTTAATAGTGTCCTCAAGTACATCATCCTTGTATAGACCCTCTATGTACTTCTTCCACTTTTCAGCTTTCCCTTTTTTGCTTAGGACTTGTTTACCATCTGAGCTCTTGATATTCATACAGGTGGTTCCCTTTTCCCTAAAGGTCTCTCTAATTTCTCCATAGGTAGCATCAATGTTACCCCTAGTGATATATGCTTCTACATAATTACATTTGTCCTCTAGCCATTCCCACTTAGCCATTTAGCATTTCCTGTTGATCTCATTTTAGAGACATTTGTATTCCTTTTGGCCTGTTTCATTTACTACATTTTATAGTTTCTCCTTTCATCAATTTAATTCAGTACCTCTAGCCCTCATCCTCTTACCTACTTCATCCTCTGCTGCCATCACTATTTTATCTGTCAAAAGTAGCCATTCTTCTTTCATGGTATTCCTTTCCTCTGTTCTTGTCAATTGTTCCCTGATGCTCCCTCTGAAACTTCATACAACCTCTAGTTCCTACCTTTCTGCAGTCTCTTCAGTTTTAACCTTTAGTTATAACCAATAAACTGTGGTCAGAGTTGACATCTGCCCCTGGAAATGTCTCACAATTTAAAACCTGGTTCCTAAATCTCTATCTTACCATTATATAATCTATCTGACACTTTCCAGTGCCTCCAGGTCTCTTCCACATATACAACCTTCTTTTGTGACTCTTAAACAAAGTGTTAGCAATGATTAAGTTACACTCTGTGCAAAATTCTACTAGACAGCTTCTTCTTTCATTCCTTACCCTCAGTCCATATTCACCTACAACTTGTCCTACTGTCAAATTCCAGTCATCCATGACTATTAAATTTTTATCTCCCTTAACTACTTGAATAATGTCTTTTATCTCATCATACATTTCTTCAATTTCTTCATCATCTGTGGAGGTAGTTGGCATATAACTGGATTACCCATATTTGATTTATAACCATGTATTCACCTAACCTGAAGTCTTTTTTCTCCAGCCACCAAACTTCACTAATTCCTATTATATCTAACTTTAACCTATCCATTTCCCTTTTTACATTTTCTTACCTACCTTCCCAATTAAGGGATCTTACATTCCATGCTCCAATCCATAGAATGCCAGTTTTGTTTCTCCTGATAACGACATCCTCTTGAGTAGTCCCTGCCTGGAGATCTGAATGGGAGACTTTTTTACTCTAGAATATTTTACCCAATAGGATGCCGTCATCATTTAACCACACAGTAAAGCTGCATGCCCTCTGGAAAAATTAGGACTGTACTTTCTCCTTGCTTTCAGCTGTTTACAGTACCAGCACAGCAAGGCTGTTTTGGTTGATGTTACAAGGCCAGATCAGTCAATCATCCACACTGCTGCCCTTGCTACTACTGAAAAGGCTGCTGCCCCTCTTCAGGAACCACGCATTTGTCTGGCCTCTTAACAGATACTGTTCCATTGTGGTTGCACGTACGGTATGGCTATCTGCATCACTGAGGCATGCAAGCCTCCCCACCAACGGCAAGTTCCATGTTTCATGGGGGTTACTGAATCATATCTGGGGAAAACTGGAAGTATCAAGAGAGAGGTGGTCAGGTGGCTGTGGTTGGGGTGGGGAAGAGAGAGAGAAAAAGAGAGAAAGAGAGAGAGAGAGAGAGAGAGAGAGAGAGAGAGAGAGAGAGAGAGATAAAATTGTTTGGATTTTTACTACAATTACCATTGTTCAGTAAGTTAATTCTACCTGTTGCTGAACAAATGACAGCGTCCTAAATTTTTTAAAGTTCAACCATGGCACTGAAGAAGCAAGAATTCATTTGTGTTTTTAGGCTTTCCTGGCAGATGATAGTATGTGGTGCGGATGGCCATGGCTACCTGAAAATGGACAGTTAGCATCCTGAAATATTGGACCATTTGGATGATGGCACCTGGTTTAATACCTGGGATTCTGAGAGTTTATTTAACTAAAATGTCAACAGTGTGTACTGTGAAACACATTGTGTATTATATCCATTTGCAGTGATCTGGAAAGTATTCTTATTACAATATGGAGAAAAAGATCTCTCAAGTAGTACGCTGAATAGCAAAGTACTCTGTTACAAGTCTTTAGAAATTCAGAGGTACTAATAACAAAACACTCTGGAAATAAACCTAATTATTAGTGAAGCTAGATGTCAGGGAGGAGGTGGCAGTCTTAATATAATTTACTGAACAAAAAATTTTAATGTAAAATCTTTTAACGCATAGACCACAATTTTCAATACATAGTTAAAGGACAGTGACTAGTTTTGGTTGTTCTTCACGAACATCTCAGATCATAACTTCACAAGATGATGATAATAGAGGTTGAAAACGCCCAGTGTCACTAACAAAAATTTGCATCGCAGGCCCATGATTTGCAACTGTATAGCATGTGTTATAGTGAGAGCAGTACAAGCAAGGGTAACAAGAATTGTCAGCTGTTCCATAGCCTATCTAGCAGAGGAGTGATCCAGCATGGCATATAAAATAGTCATCTGCAGTGGTATTTTGGAACATATACTACGTTTGAACATTATGAATTACCTCAAATAACATGACTTATTAACAAATAGCTACAATATATTCAGAAAATACTGTTCTTGTAAAATATAATTAGCTCTTTATTCTCATGAGGTAATGAGTGCTATCAATAGCAGATGTCAGACTTATGACATATATTTTAGATTTCTAGAAGGCTTTTGACACCATTCCTCACAATTGTCTTCTAAACAAATTCTATGCCTAATGAGTATTGCTTTCGTTGTGTGAACTCGGTACATGAGTTCCAGTCAGAAAGATAACAGTTCATAGTAACTGACAGAAAGTCATCGAGTAAATCAGAAGTAATAACTGGCATTTCCCAAGGAAATGTGATAGATCTTCTGCTGTTCCTGATCTACATAAATGACGTACGAGACAATCTGAGCAGCCCTCTTAGATTGTTTGCAGATGATGCTGTCATTTACCATCAGTAAGGTCATCAGCTGATGAAAACCAAATGTGTAATGATTTATACAAGACATCTATATCATGTAAAAAGTGGTAACTGACTCATAATAATAAAAAAGTATGAAGTCACCCACGTGGGTACTAAAAGACATCTGCTAAATTTTGATTACACAATTGTTGTTGTTGTTGTTGTGGTCTTCAGTCCTGAGACTGGTTTGATGCAGCTCTCCATGCTACTCTATCCTGTGCAAGCTTCTTCATCTTCCAGTACCTACTGCAAACTACATCCTTCTGAATCTGCTTAGTGTATTCATCTCTTGGTCTCCCTCTATGATTTTTACCCTCCACGCTGCCCTCCAATACTAAATTGGTGATCCCTTGATGCCTCAGAACATGTCCTACCAACCGATCCCTTCTTCTGGTCAAGTTGTGCCACAAACTTCTCCCCAAATCCTATTCAATACTTCCTCATTATTTATGTGATCTACCCATCTAATCTTCAGCATTCTTCTGTAGCACCACATTTCGAAAGCTTCTATTCTCTTCTTGTCCAAACTATTTATTGTCCATGTTTCACTTCCATACATGGCTACACTCCATACAAATACTTTACAAAATGACTTCCTGACACTTAAATCTATACTCGATGTTAACAAATTTCTCTTCTTCAGAAACGCTTTCCTTGCCACTGCCAGTCTACATTTTATATCCTCTCTACTTCGACCATCATCAGTTATTTTGCTCCCCAAATAGCAAAACTCCTTTACTACTTTAAGTGTCTCATTTCCTAATCTAATTCCCTCAGCATCACCCGATTTAATTCGACTACATTCCATTATCCTCGTTTTGCTTTTGTTGATGTTCATCTTATATCCTCCTTTCAAGACACTGTCCATTCCATTCAACTGCTCTTCCAAGTCCTTTGCTGTCTCTGACAATGTCATCGGCGAACCTCAAAGTTTTTATTTCTTCTCCATGGATTTTAATACCTACTCCGAATTTTTCTTTTGTTTCCTTTACTGCTTGCTCAATATACAGATTGAATAACATCAGGGAGATGCTACAACCCTGTCTTACTCCCTTCCCAACCACTGCTTCCCTTGCATGTCCCTCGACTCTTATAACTGCCATCTTGTTTCTGTACAAATTGTAAATAGCCTTTCGCTCCCTGTATTTTACCCCTGCCACCTTTAGAATTTGAAAGAGAGTATTCCAGTCAACATTGTCAAACGCTTTCTCTAAGTCTACAAATGCTAGAAACGTAGGTTTGCCTTTCCTTAATCTTTCTTCTAAGATAAGTCGTAAGGTCAGTATTGCCTCACGTGTTCCAGTGTTTCTACGGAATCCAAACTGATCTTCCCCGAGGTCGGCTTCTACTAGTTTTTCCATTCGTCTGTAAAGAATTCATGTTAGTATTTTGCAGCTGTGACTTATTAAACTGATAGTTCGGTAATTTTCACATCTGTCAACACCTGCTTTCTTTGGGATTGGAATTATTATATTCTTCTTGAAGTCTGAGGGTATTTTGCCTGTTTCATACATCTTGCACACCAGATGGTAGAGTTTTGTCAGGACTGGCTCTCCCAAGCCCGTCAGTAGTTCCAATGGAATGTTGTCTACTCCCGGGGCCTTGTTTCGACTCAGGTCTTTCAGTGCTCTGTCAAACTCTTCACGCAGTATCGTATCTCCCATTTCATCTTCATCTACATCCTCTTCCATTTCCATAATATTGTCCTCAAGTACATCGCCCTTGTATAGACCCTCTATATACTCCTTCCACCTTTCTGCTTTCCCTTCTTTGCTTAGAACTGGGTTTCCATCTGAGCTCTTGATATTCATACAAGTGGTTCTCTTATCTCCAAAGGTCTCTTTAATTTTCCTGTAGGCAGTATCTATCTTACCCCTAGTGAGATAAGCCTCTACATCCTTACATTTGTCCTCTAGCCATCCCTGCTTAGCCATTTTGCACTTCCTGTCGATATCATTTTTGAGACGTTTGTATTCCGTTTTGCCTGCTTCGTTTACTGCATTTTTATATTTTCTCCTTTCATCAATTAAATTCAATATTTCTTCTGTTACCCAAGGATTTCTACTAGCCCTCGTCCTTTTACCTACTTGATCCTCTGCTGCCTTCACAACCTCATCCCTCAAAGCTACCCATTCTTCTTCTACTGTATTTCTTTCCCCCATTCCTGTCAATTGTTCCCTTATGCTCTCCCTGAAACTCTGTACAACCTCTGGTTCTTTCAGTTTATCCAGGTCCCATCTCCTTAAATTCCCACCTTTTTGCAGTTTCTTCAGTTTTAATCTAAAGGTCATAACCAATAGATTGTGGTCAGAGTCCACATCTGCCCCTGGAAATGTCTTACAATTTAAAACCTGGTTCCTAAATCTCTGTCTTACCATTATATAATCTATCTGATACCTTTTAGTATCTCCAGGGTTCTTCCATGTATACAACCTTCTTTCATGATTCTTAAACCAAGTGTTAGCTATGATTATGTTGTGCTCTGTGCAAAATTCTACCAGGCGGCTTCCTCTTTCATTTCTTAGCCCCAATCCATATTCACCTACTACGTTTTCTTCTCTCCCTTTTCCTACACTCGAATTCCAGTCAGCCATGACTATTAAATTTTCGTCTCCCTTCACTATCTGAATAATTTCTTTTATTTCATCATACATTTCTTCAATTTCTTCGTCATCTGCAGAGCTAGTTGGCATATAAACTTGTACTACTGTAGTAGGTGTGGGCTTCGTATCTATCTTGGCCACTATAATGCGTTCACTATGCTGTTTGTGGTAGCTTACCCGCATTCCTATTTTCCAATTCATTATTAAACATACTCCTGCATTACCCCTATTTGATTTGGTGTTTATAACCCTGTAGTCACCTGACCAGAAGTCTTGTTCCTCCTGCCACCGAACTTCACTAATTCCCACTATATCTAACTTTAACCTCTCCATTTCCCTTTTTAAATTTTCTAACCTACCTGCCCGATTAAGGGACCTGACATTCCACGCTCCGATCCGTAGAACGCCAGTTTTCTTTCTCCTGATAACGACATCCTCTTGAGTAGTCTCTACCCGGAGATCCGAATGGGCGACTATTTTACCTCCGGAATATTTTACCCAAGAGGACGCCATCATCATTTAATCATACAGTAAAGCTGCATGCCCTCGGGAAAAATTACGGCTGTAGTTTCCCCTTGCTTTCAGCCGTTCGCAGTACCAGCACAGCAAGGCCGTTTTGGTTATTGTTACAAGGCCAGATCAGTCAATCATCCAGACTGTTGCCCTTGCAACTACTGAAAAGGCTGCTGACCGTCTTCAGGAACCATATGTTTGTCTGGCCTCTCAACAGATACCCCTCCGTTGTGGTTGCACCTACGGTACGGCTATCTGTATCGCTGAGGCACGCAAGCCTCCCCACCAACGGCAAGGTCCATGGTTCATTACACGATAAGCAACAGAAATCTAAAGACCATAAATTCAACTAAATACTTAGAGATCACAATTACAAATAACTTAAATTGGAACAATCACATAGACAATGTTGAGAAGAGAGCAAACCAAGAACTGCAGCAGTTTATTGGCAGAACACTTAGGAAGTGCAACAGGTGTACGAGACTGGTTACACATGCTTGCCTGTCCACTTCTGGAGTACTGATGTGTGGTGTGGGATCTACATCAGCTGGGACTGGTGGAAGACATCAAAAAAATTCAAGAAGGGCAGCTGAGTTTGTATTATTGCAAAATAGAGGAGAGAGTGCTATTGACATATGTCAACTGGGTTGGTTATCATTAAAAGAAGGGCATTGTTTACTGTGTCAGGATCTTCTCATGAAATTTCTTTCTTTTGAATTACTTCAGTATCCCTCTTTCCATTTAAAATTAAAGTTTCTGATCCATAAGACATTTAGGTTTGATTACAGTGGTTAAAAGCCTAAGTTCACTGAATTTAAAGCGATTTATTATTATAAATATGTTTTTCATGCCTCAAATGAGCATGTATAGCAAATTTATGCCCTGAATGCATAAATGTTCATACCATATGGTCGATGGGTAATACTTTTTTGAAAATAAATTGCATTGAAGATAAACCAATAAAACTGAATAACTAATAACAGAAGGCCATTTCCCAGCAGCTCAGTTCATTTCGCAAGTGGAGGAAAGTAAATAACTGTGGTTAATGTAAACTCGCCTGACTGTATTCAGTTTCTGGCAGTGACAATGTAATCTGGTCATAAGAGCACTTAAAGGGCTGAAAATTATGGTTACAAAAGAATGTCTTGAAGGCTAGATTCAAGCTAAACATATTAGATTAAGAAAGGCTAAATATCAGGTGTATGCAATACTTTGTATCAAAGATGTAGCCATTAAGGGGCAGGGGAAGGTAGTTGCCCCTCTCTTCTTGCCTACAAAAAAGCACCACAAATCAAACTTGCACCATTCCTAACCAAGCAGACAGATGCCACAACATGTTGTGAATATTCATTGCGGTGTGGGGGAGTAGCCATGTATGTGAAAAACGTTATCCCATTTGAGTCAATTGATGTTTCAAAGTACTGCACTGAAAAGGTGTTTGAATGTTGTGCAGGTGTGGTTAAATTTAGTGGAGCTAAACTTCTTACTGTTGTTATTTATAGATCCCCAGACTCCGATTACACAACATTTTTGCTAAAGCTAGAGGAGATTCTTGGTTCACTTTATAGGAAATACAAAAAGTTAGTTATAGTGATTGTGCAAGGAAAAGGATGCTGGTAGACCTCCTTAATTCATATAATCTTATGCAAACCGTATTCTTTCCAACGAGAGTGCAAGGGAACAGTAGAACAACCATAGACGATATTTTTGTTCATTCGTCATTATTAGAAGGGCATTCTGTTACCAAAAAGGTGAATGGCCTTTCAGATCATGATGCACAAATTTTAAGTCTAAAAGATTTTTGTGCTGCAACACATGTTAAATATAGTTACCAACTTTTTAGGAAAGCTGATCCAGTTGCTGTACAGACTTTTGTAAACCTTATCAAGGAACAAGAGTGGCAAGATGTTTATAGTGCTGATACAGTAGACGATAAATATAATGCTTTCCTCAAGACTTTTCTCGTGCTCTTTGAAAGTTGCTTTCCGTTAGAACGTTCAAAACAGGGTACTAGCACAAACAGGCAGCCTGGGTGGCTGACTAAAGGGATAAGAATATCTTGTAGAACGAAGTGGCAATTATATCAAAACGTTAGAAACAGTCAAAATCTAAATGCAGCAGCCCATTACAAACAGTATTGTAAGGTGCTTAAAAAAGTTATTAGGAAGGCAAAAAGTATGTGGTATGCAGATAGAATAGCTAAGTCTCAGGATAAAATTAAAACCATATGGTCAGTCGTAAAGGAAGTGGCTGGTCTGCAGAGACAGGTCGAGAATATAGAATCAGTGCATAGTGGGGATGTCCGTGTTACTGATAAGTCGCATATATGTACAGTACTTAATAATCACTTTCTGAATATAGCAGGTGAACTAAATAGAAACCTAGTCCCAACAGGGAATCATATAGCGCTCTTACAAGGGAACCTCCCCATCGCACCCCCCTCAGATTTAATTATACGTTGGCACAGTAGATAGGCCTTGAAAAACTGAACACAGATCAAGCGAGAAAACAGGAAGAAGTTGTGTGGAACTATGAAAAAAATTAGTAAAATATACAAACTGAGTAGTCCTTGCGAAGATAAGCAACATCAAGGAGGCTGAAAGTCAAGCAGCGCCGTGGTCCCGTGGTTAGCGAGAGCAGCTACGAAACGAGAGGTGTTAGGTTCAAGTCTTCCCTCGAGTGAAAAATTTAATTTTTTATTTTCAGTTTATGTGACAAACTCTTACGTTTTCATCACTTTTTTGGGAGTGATTATCACATCCACAAGAAAACCTAAATCGTGCAAGGTAGAAGAATCTTTTTACCCATTCGCCAAGTGTACAATTAGGTGGGTCGACAACATATTCCTGTCATGTGATGCACATGCCGTCACCAGTGTCGTATAGAATATATCAGACGTGTTTTCCCGTGGAGGAATCGGTTGACCTATGACCTTGTGATCAAATGTTTTTGGTTCCCATTGGAGAGGCACGTCCTTTCGTCTACTAATCGCACGATTTTGCGGTGCGGCCTCAAAACACAGACACTAAACTTATTGCAGTGAACAGAGACGTCAATGAACGAACGGACAGATCGTAACTTTGCGAAAATAAAGGAAATAAAATTTTCAGTCGAGGGAAAACTTGAACCCAAGACCTCTCGTTCCGCAGCTACTCACGCTAACCACGGGACCACGGCGCTCCTTAGCTTAAGGCCTCCTTGATATTGTTTACCTTTCACATGGACTAACATGGACTACTCAGTTTGTATTTTTACTAATTTTTTTCACGGTTCCACACAACTTCTTCCTGTTTCCTCGATTGATCTGTGTACAGTTTTCCAAGGCCTATCCACTGTGCCAACTTATAACTAAATCTGAGGGGGGTGCGATGGGGAGGTTCCCTTGTTAGAAAAAAGTGTTCCGAGACTGTTACCTGAAATGCTCCTCCATGATACTGACAAGAGGGAGATTGAGTTAACAATTAAATCACTAAAGACCAAGAACTCTCATGGATATGACGGGGTATCTAGCAGACTACTGAAGTATTGTTCCACATATGTTAGCTCAGTACTTAGCCATATCTGTAACTTTTCCTTTAGGAGTGGTCGGTTTCCTGACCGATTAAAGCACTCCTTAGTGAAGCCACTTTCCTATCGAAGTCCAGGCTTAGATCATTACATTAATCACTGTGTTGTCGTATTACCCTGTAAATTTCTGTTCTTTGCCACGCTGAATGTCATTTGGTAGGTACAATTTAAAAAGAAAGCAGATGTGGAAATTGCAATAGGCCTGACAATCTTAAATTCAGTTCTGTTCCTTCGTAATTTAACGTATTTTTCACTTTGTTGACATGACAGCTGGCTTGTTTATATCATCCCTGCATACATCTATGGGACACCAAAGGAAATAAGGTAAGTTTCTTGCAAATGTGAACATTTAAAATTTGCATTTGACTTGAAAATGCAACGAGTACAAATCGGTGCCTCTAAACTATCAATCATTGTTTTTGGAGTTCTGGCTTTATCAATTATCGACACAAACACAATGAAAGTGAATAGAAATGGATTACAAAAGCACGCTTTTCATAGCACATACGTCTCTTCTCGGTCATTCTAAGTGTATAAACAAAAATGAATTACAGTACTGAGGCAAGAAGCGTAATATTTTTACGTATTACTGTATCGAATACGCATTTAAGACCAGAAAAACGTTTGAAGTTGCGTTCCTTATGCTGTGTTGTTCACTAAAACCGAGTAACATTTACTATATAAAACAAATATCACGTGCACACGACATAAATAACGAACAAGAAGCAATTGTAAACACTCGTCTGCTAATGTTTTGGGGGATCCAAGATGGCGGCAGGCCCCGCCCACTGCCTTCAAAACAACGTACAGCGCAAGTCTGTAGCGCCATCTCCCCTTATTCTACCACCATGATATTTACTCTATGTCGTTTCGAAACGTATATTCGTTGAGAAAAGTCAACCTGTACGACGAGCAGAGATAATGACTACTGCAGTGGTCACCGTTATTATCAGTGACACTGCTGTATACAAATTATCTAGTTAATAAGGCAGTTATTTGTAATAAGATAATATGAAAAGTGAGTCTCTTGTTCGTGAGTAAGAGGTTAGCTTCACAAAATACAGGTATGATGCCGGGCATCCATGATGCCCTTTTGCCTATGATAGTTCAAAATCTTCGACAAACAGTAAGTTTTAGCGCAAACTCGGTATGCAGTATGAGAAACAATTAAACATTTTCTAACGATGCCTCGTTCATCTCTGTGCGATTAGAATGTCTTGAAGAGGGATGTTGAGTTGTGAAATAATACATACGAATGAAACTGAAGCCAGCGCCGAATGCACCTCCGGAAAGACAAACGAGGGAAACAAGTACAGTGTCGCAATAACGATGACAGGTGGGTGCGGAGGTCAGTTCGATCAAGTAACATTATGCCTTTGCCTACCATTAACACCTACACCACGAAAACAATCATGTTCGACAGTGTTCCTGAATGTATTAACAATTACTAGGCTACCTCTCGCCACATGGGGGAAGATCCAGCTTCCCAGAAATAGTGTTTTGGTACAGGAGTCGATATTTACTATGTGATGCGCAATACTTGACATGTATTTACATTCCCCTGTAAGCTAAAAGTATCAGTTTGCTGCAATGGAAGAGTAAAAATAATGTATTTCACTTTCTGACTTTCAGTAATAGAAAAAGATCCAAAAATGTTGTGTGAAAGAGCTGTTGGCTGTGGTCCAGCTCAAAACATTGTGCTCTAGAGTTTAGTTTGTCACACCAGACTCCGGCCACCAATCATGGAAGTCGGCTGATAGGGACCAATGTCCACTCAGGTGACTGCAACACGTCATTTACTGAACCAATGATGTATGCTGGTGCACTCGCTCTGCCAAGCATGAAATTATTTCCTTTTTATTATGACTTACCACGTGAAATATATGTGACGAAACGAATGAACACAGTGCAGTAACTAAATTGGCGTGCCCATTTCTCAGGCAGAGTATGTCATGAGGGATGTTTAAGAGTTAAGATTTCCATGGGAAAAAAGTCAGGATTATTAGTGTGTAGCTGTGTCTGTGACAACCACAGATAAACCCTTCTCTATTATAAGTTTCTTTTCTCAGGCATTATCTTTTGATCTGGGTCTCTTATACTCTGAAGATGGCTTTGGAAACATGAAGCTCTGGAAACGTGATCTGTATTGAGAGTTGTGCCATGAAGAAATTGCAAGGTTGGTGATGCATAACATACAATTGCTACAGATAGGCTAAGTGGTTGACAGTGAATGCATTCAACAATGCTGTTACATTTCTGATGGAACAAGATGCTGAATGAAAGTGAATAGGCCAATGCATGTACCGTTGTGTAACTAACGCTCTAGTATAAAGGTAACAATAGTTACACTCAATGAGTATTCTCATGTTGCTCAAATAATTTGTTTATTGCAAACAAAAATCAGTTTTAAACGCCAGGCAAACATTTCTGACTGTACTGATGTTAGCCTCACAATGTCATAACACTTCTGTTGTGATAGCAGCAGTACCACAGCGTCTCCAGCCAATAGGTGGTGTCTTGTCAGCGTCCATGACGACGGCACATGGTGCTGCTAGTGTGTTGGCTTCGCTTACAGTAGTCAGATGCCCACCACAATAGAAAAAGAAAACATCGTCGGTGTTGAGCTGTCCCCGTTGCCTGGAAGGTGGGTGTGCACCCCGATAATAATGACTTTGTCGCTGCTGGCTGACCTGTCACAGGGGACATTAGGCCTGTCCAAGACAACCGAGCACACCTGTGGACAACAATGACGCTGATTTAAGTGCTGGTGTCTATGCCACACGAGAGAAATGTCATATTTCAAGTTGTATGCCAAAACACATAGACCTTACACATAAAGAGTAGAGGGAAGTGCATATCACAAGGAACAGTTCATCAAAAGGAGTCAGTTTCCAAGCTTGAAACAAATATTAAACTGGAAACAATTATTATATTTCAGAAGTTTCGCCTCTTTAGCTGTTACCACGGATTTCAAACGTATAAGCTACAGTTTCTAGGTTTTATAGTTATATTAGGGACATCCTCACATTTTAATCTTGTCATGTGGCTTTGTGGTCAATCATACTTTGACAAATTTTTGCCTAGTGAAGTTACTAGTGCCTATATTTTGTTAATTTTTGTTTGTTTCAATGTGCTCATAAAGTTTGTTACTGTTTATACCATTAAGTTGCACCATGACATCCAAGGATGTGAAACTAGCTATGGATGAAACTGGCTAATCGCCCAACATCTTTCAGTACAATCTTCTCGTACTTCCAGCCACATCAAGAAGTCATACTTCCATGTGTTTCTGGACAAGTTGCTATTAGCCCACTGTGAAGCAGTAACCGACTGTTGCCTGGTTGCTGTCCTCATTTTTATTTAGCCATGGAACCAGCTGCTGTTAAGCCCATCCACATAGGACTTTGAGGATATAGCCTTGGATACAACTCGCGGAAAGTCAAGTTGCTCTTACTACCTTTTCTACAACTCATTTGCTGTCTGTTTCTTTTACAGCAGAGCAATTCAAAGATGATGTCTTTAGACAGGTGAATGATGTAACTAAGTACTGTAATCATTTACAAGTTCTCAAGGTCCAATTTTTGAAAGAATATTGGTCTACAGCAATTCAGCAAGAACTGCTCATAGATTTCTGGACCGAAGACTAGTACCAATCTGGTCAGGGAACAATGGAGGCATTCTGTAAGTACTGATGGGGAGGTGGCTGTGCAGTTGTTGCTGTGGGTATAAGACTTTTGTTACCATTCTGTGTTTGGTGAGAACTTGTAGCACCACTCCACGACAATTACGAGAATTATGAACGTTCTCTCGAAAGAGTCTAATATTATCATGGCCGTTACATTATAGTGCAAAATATAACACAGCAGCTGCGGGAAGGTGGAAGACTGGTGCCACTTATGATGATGTGCACAACAGGCAACAGAATAGCAATCATTCTGATGACCAGTTTTAAGTAGAAAACTGGCAAGTAATAGTGAGGAACATAAATAAAGTGTGCATAGCAGCTGCCACAAGTGACCTTGGTGGCGAGGAGGTGCACTCAGTGGGGGAACAATATTGCTGAATAGCTTGGTTGGGCAGCTGATGGGAAGTTCTATTGAACTTTGTAAGAATGGAGACACTAATGAGTGGGGGAGACATTCCTGCACCACTGAGTGTGTGTGAAGAGTCACCTGACGCAACAACAGTTATTATTATGACATATCTGACGAATTAAACGCTGTTGGTACTATTGGGATAGTGTGACAGTTTGATAAAAAGCAACTGACTGGAACAGGAACAATAAGAAATAAAAATTCGTTGATGTAGGAAGTGTGGGGACTTCTTGCTCCAGAACAGTATATAGAAGACTGCAAAGAAGCAAGCACTTCTGGACTGCAAGCGAGAGAATTCAAACAAGCTTGTTCATTATAAAACGCAGGAGTGCCTCTGGACGAAACTAATATGATTTATAAATTCGTATTTGATGGAGATTCCAAATATGAACTGCCATCAAGGTTGGACAGCACTCATGCAGTGTGTTTTAGACTCCCAGGCAGATTGGTGCATAGGAAGAGCAAAAACAGAAATTGGATGCATGTGACCGAGTTTGGTAAAAAAAAAAAAAAAAAAGCCAAAATAAAGGAGTTGTTTTGTGGAAGAGAGCTGATGCCCGTTTCAGCTGATGTCAATCCGATTGCAAAAGGAGCAGTAGGTGGCTTAGAAAGTGAGGTATTGGTTGACTGCTGTTCACACATTTCAGTGTCTTCACCCAGCAAAATGGACACAGTACTACTGCTGTTCTGCAACGTCAAATTTTTGTTGCTACAGGAATGGTGTCCAAAAACAGTCCAACATGAAATCAAACTACTCTTGCATTTCAAAGTTGTGGTCACAGAATTACACAAGTTAGAGAATTCAGAAACTCAGTGTTAACATGATCACAAGTATCGATTTTTTTAATATGAGTTGTTGTGATGCAATTGTCGAGTGGTGTTTTATAATAATGTACGTACAGTGTTAACGTATTTGGCGCTCTTTAACAACTAAATAACGAAAGACGGTATTTTATTTTCAGTAGCAGTAGTAATACGCACCTGCGTGTGGTTTTTCTGTATATGTATAGTTGTTGTTTATGTTGCACATGCTTTGTGTTGAACCGGTACCTAATAAACCATCTGTATTTCCAAATACGCAAATATTCGTTTTCTAACAAAATCCCAGCGGGTTATGGGCCCAGGTGCGTGTTAAAAGGACACTTGTACGAAAATAATGACGTAGCTCTGTGCAAAATGTTTTTAAAGTTATCTACAAGAAGACGTTTTTGAAGTTGTTAATTCCACGCAACCATCGAAGGATTCAACAAGAATTATCAACATCGGAGTTGCGGAAGGCAAAACAAATTGCAACACTTGCAAATACATAATAAGTATTTGTCTACGAGGAATTCCTGTTTTGACTGCAAATATGTCGGAAAAAACTTTGCAGAAAATAATGCGCCTAAATACTGCGAGTGAAGTGTGGACAGAATTACACAAAATATTTGATGGTGTCTCTGAAGACAAAGTTTACAACCTTTGTCTGCAGTTCTTTAGTTACAAAAAGGCTCCTGAAGACGATATTGCTGACACATACTTCCAAACTGAAAAATTTGTGAAGTGAAATGAAACAGGAAATTACTAAAGATATCGTAAATAATTCAAAAATGCCTGATTTGTTTTTTATTTGTAAAATATTAGGCACTCTACCAGGAGACTATTTATCGTTTAAATCTAGTTGGACGCTAACCGGAACGTCTAGAGATGACATAACAATTGATAATTTAACAAATCAATTGTGTGCATATGAGAAAGCTCTGAGGACAAAGGAAGATGATTTTAGTAAACAAGAAGCCCTCACTACAGACTCATTAAATCTGTCATTTCAGCAAGTAAATCCAATGGAGAAAAAGAAATTAATATGTAATTACTGCAACAAGCCCAACCATATAATTAAAGTGTGCTGAAAGCTGGCAGTGGATGGCAAATCTCCAAAACCAGCTACCACAGATACAAATATGCTACTTCTTTCTGTGACATCTTCTGTGATGAACTCTGAATGTAGAAATGAGGACTGGTATATAGACAATGGCGCAACAAGTCATATTACATATGATAGGAATTGTTTCAAAACATTTCAGCCTTTTCTAACAAAACTCTCAGTTACTATAGCTAATGGTGACATTATTGAAGCTATTGGAAAAGGTTCAATAGACAATGAAGCAGCAGTTGGAGGAAACTGGAACAGAATTACCTTAACAGATGTATGGTATGTACCTCAGATTCACAAGAATTTATTCTCTGTTCTTGCAGCACAGGATAAACGTCCAGAAAGTATATTCACATCAAGCGCAGAAATTTGTCATCTTAAGATTGATAATGTCACTAGATTGGTAGGTGACTGTGATCGCTTTGTAGGCCTTTTTAAACTTGCTGTAAGAAATGTGAAACCTAGCTCCCTCAGCGAAGTTAACACCACTAGCAGAGACAATACGCTGCAGCTTTATCACGAAAGATTCGGAAACTATACAAGCGCGATGTGAAGTCTGCACTTTGTAGCGAATTAAATATTGAGGTGGAAATGGACAGTGAACTTTGTGAAGGCTGTATTTATGGCAAGGCTCATCGTTTACCATTTGGCAACAGAAAGAGGACAGCAGAACCAGATGAGCTTATTCACGCTGATGTATGTGTTCCGTTTCAAGTACCTTCTGTGTCAGGGCACCGGTACTTTATTCTTTTCGAAGATGATTATACAAAGTTTAGGGCAACACATTTCATACAAGAAAAGTCTGGAGTTGCAGAAAAGTTAAGGCAGTTCATAGCTGAAGCAAAAGCTCCTGGGCATACCACCAAGGAACTTCTGAGTGGTCATGGGAAAGAATTTGACAACAAACAAGCAAAAGAGATTCTTCACAAAGAGGGTGTAATTCAACGCCTCACAATGCCTTACACTCCAGAACAAAATGGGTGCAGTGAAAGAGAGAACTGCACAGTTGTGGAAACTGCCAGAGCCATAATGCATGCACATTCAAACATTCCACAGGAACTTTGGGCAGAGATGGTGAACACCACAACCTACATTCTATCTGAACAGGGCCTTCCAGTATTCCGGGAACAGCTCCATATGAATTGTGGTATGGAAGGAAGCCAAGACTGAAACATCCGCAGGTGATAGGCTCCACTTGCTATGCTCATATTCCAAAACAACAGAGGAGGAACATGGACCGAAAAGCACTGAAAGGTGTCTTCATTGGATATGATCACAATGAGGGTTACATAATTTATTGTGGAGAGGTGTGCAAACTCATTAGGTCATGAGATGTCATCTTTGAGGAGAGGCCACTGAAGAATGAGAAAAGTTCAACTCTTCCAGTGAATGTTTTCAATCATCAGGATCCAGCACCTCAGACTGAAGACCAATGGTATTGATAGTGAAAGTGAAGAGGATGGCAGTTCCTCGGATGTAGATGAAGACCCTCAGGAGGAAGATCAGGAAGCCACAAGTGGAGAAGCTTTACCATGTCTGCGTGATTGGTTAACCCTCAGACCTCCACAAAAATTTAATGATTATGTAATGTACCTCTCACTATCTTTCCAAGAACCAGAAACAGACAGCGATGCCATGAAGTCTGTTCATCACGACTTCTAGAAGGAAGCTATGGATTCTGAAATAAAAGCTCTTCAAGAAAATAGAACGTGGGTTGTGGTTGACCTACCATATGCAAAGAGGTCCATTCCTAATAGATGGGTGTATAAAGTCAAAACAAATGCTGATGGCTCAGTCAATAAATTCAAGGCAAGATTGGTGATTAAGGGTAATTCGCAGCAGAAAGGAGTTGACTATGGCCAGACTTTCAGTCCTGTGGCTAGAGTGTCTACCATTCGAGCACTATTAAGTGTTGCTGCAAGTGAGAGCATGAAACTTTTACAAATTGATGTTTCAACTGCTTTTCTTTATGATGATTTAAAAGAAACCATTTATATGCAACAACCTCAAGGATGTGATGATGGGTCTGGGAGAGCATGTCACTTGAAGAAAAGTCTATATGGACTGAAACAGGCTCCGCATTGCTGGAATGAGAAGTTCAGTAATCATCTCACTAAATTGGGCTTTCTGAGGAGTGAAGCTGATCCTTGTCTTTTCGTGAGACAGTAAGGCTGTAAGAAAATATTCCTTGGGCTTTATGTTGATGACGGTCTGATTGCAGCTCACAGTGAACAGGAACTTGAAGACATTGTCAGTGATTTAAGAGAAGAGTTTAAAATTACTTCAGTGCCTGCATCATTTTTCTTAGGTCTGGAAATTGACCAACAAGAATGTGGAACTGTATGTGTAAGTCAGACTCATTACACAGGAAAATACCAGAGTGTTTCAACATGAAGAACTGCAAGGCTGTAACTACACCCATTATAATTGACAGTGATACAGAAGAAAGTCCTCGTAACTCTGAATTTCCATACAGCCAAGCTGTTGGAGCACTGATGTTTCTGATGTGTGGGAGACGTCCTGACATTGCGTATGCTGCCAGTGTTGTATCATGAAATCAACAGATTGTGATGTAGTGAAAGCTAAACGAATCTTACGATACTTGAGAGACACAACAAATTATGGACTTTTATATAAAAACAATTCTAAGAAGCAGGTTTTAGAGTGTTCTAGTGATGCTGACCACATTGGAGGTGATCTTGGCTCTGGGCTCTCAACATATGGTGTCCTTTGTCTGTACTTTGGGGCGCCTATTTCCTGGATTAGTCAAAGGCAATCTTCTGTTGCCATAGCCACAACTGAAGCTGAGGTTGTGACTGCCAGTGAAGCTGGTTGGGAAATTGTCTGGATCAAGAAGCTTCTGACAGAAATGGACCAATTGGAGGCAACACCAGTTCTGCAGGCTGACAACAAAACTGCTATCTGGCTTGCCCAGAATCCTGAGTTTCACTGAAGAATGAAGCATATTCATATAAGGCATTTCTTTGTCCGTGAACTAGTCGACGCTTATGAAATCACAGTTGCAAAAGTAGACACTGTATAACAACTTGCTGATATACTAAAAAAGCCACTGTTTTACATTAGATATCAGTATTTATGTAATAAGAGTAGACTTCGCAAGTTATTAAATAAGGAAGAGCGTTAATGTGTTTCACATCTTTGGTGTTCTTTAATAGCTAAATAACTAAAGTCAGTATTTCATGTTCAGTGGTTTGTAATACGCACCTGTGTGTGGTTTCTCTGTATGTTGTTGTTGTTGTTGTATGTGCTTTGTGTTGAACCAGTACCTAATAAACCATGTGTATTTCCAAGTATGCAAATATTCGTTTTCTAACAAAACCTCAGCATGCAGTAAAAGGCAGTCATCAGATCAGCGAAGTTAAACGCTGTCAGACAGGGCTATGACTTGAATGGGGGACCATTCGGTCTGCCGAGCACTGTTGGTAAGTGGGGTGTACTCAGCCCTTGTGAGGTAAACTGAGGAGCTACTTGATGGAGAAGTGGCAGCTCCAGTCATGTAAACTGACTAACGGTCAGTGGTGTGATGTGCTGACCACATGCCCCTCCACATCCGCATTCAGTGACGCCTGTGGGCTGAGGATGACATGGCGCCCAGTCGGTACCGCTAGAACTTCATGGTGCCTGTTCACGCAGAGTCTAGTTAGGAAAAGGCAGTAGTAACACAATTTTTGTAGCAAAAGGAGCCATTTCTGGGAAATTTTGGACTTCCAAGTAAGACCAAAGGTTCTAACGGAAAAGAAGTATGAAATATAAGTTTATATCGTTTTAGAGTTCAAAGGGAAGCAGAAAAAGGATGTAAGAGTTATCCTCTGGAAGGAGGACCAGAAACAGATGCGTGGAAAGTTGACGAAGGGATGGTAGATGAGGCACATTAAAAAGGGTATGAGGGTTGATGCTCTATGGGAAACTTCACAGCGAGGCGACTGTGCGTACTTGAGCTGGGTAGAACAATGCATTCTTTCCTTCTTCTATTCTCTTCCTCTTTTGTTTAATATATTGTTGATAATCTTCAGTATGTCCATATAGACAATTGAAGTGGGGAAGTCATTAAAATGGCAAGAGAATATGTGAAGTAAGTCAATGGTTGGATACAGGATGTCATGAAGATATCATGATAAACGTAAAATCCTGAAACTAGAACAGTGTGAATAGAGTTTTGAAATACAGAGAAAATAACAAGGGGGACATGAAGTGAAAACAAGACAAAATTCTGGGTAAACCATGATATTGGAAGTAACGCTCTGTGATATACAAGTATGAAAAGTGTCTTTATGTTTTAAGTTAAATAGGTTACAAGAGGAATAAATATAATAGAACTGTAACTTGGAACTAAGGTAACAGTGCGGAATGTGTAATATACACGAGGGCAAGAATCTGATGTTAAGAAGATTAGTGATTTGTGTCACAAACAGGTGTGTGATCTGTATATTTTATGTAATTGGCTAAGGAAATAAGAGACTGGGCAGTGTGGAGCACCAGAAAAGGTGGACTTAGAAGTATAAATATAAAAAGGTACAATGATTTAGTAAATGTAGCAAATGCAATCAAGAAAGTATGATTTTCAGTGTACGAAAACCAAAAAAGTACAATAATGGACAGGGAAAAGTCTATGGAGTCATGAGTGGTATTTCTTGGACAGAGTAAATCATAATGAGTAATAATGGTAAGCTTCCATCACTGAAGTCATGACTAAAATTATTCTGAAAATATTTGGAAAAAGTAGTGTAACAAATTAATCTGTGTGTAGTTAGATTACAAACTTTGTTACATGGTGTGGAAAATGGTGGCCTTCAGGTGTCATTGTGAGGCTTATATTCTGAGATTTATGAACCTATCTCACATTAGAGAAAGATGGCTTTGGAGTAGGGATTGGAGTGGACCATGGTGTTGATGAGGAAGAAGGTGTCATGGGAGACATGGTGGACAGCAATACTCTCTTTTGTCCCATGCCTAAGGTTAGATTTCAAGGTGGAGGATCATAATCACTTACCCCATATCTTATAGGTTAACACACCAGCACTAGCATGTGAAACTGTGTGGTGAAGTTAGATGTGAAGTGTTAAGTGGTACGACAAAGTAACTGTGATAACACTACATACATAGCATAAAGAGATACTCTTACTGAAATTTGTTGTATTAGAATTAACTTAAAAATTTTATATATGTATCCTCATGACAAATAAAATGATGTAACTATCAGTGCATGTTTCTTTAAAATATATAGTGTTAAAAGTTGGGGGTGGGGGTGGGGGGAGTTCTAAAAACTGGTAAGACTTGCAAAGGACATGTAAAGGCCAGAATTGAATGCTGTGACCAGTTGGGGGCAGGAGAAAATGTGAGAAAATGAAATATACCTACATGTCGTAGAAATAAAGGAAAGTGAAGTTTATCATGTACCGATATTCAGTGCTCATGAATGTTTCAAAAACAATATGAGAAGGTTGAGACATGGCAGAGGTAGATTCTTGCATGCTCAGCACACTCATAGCTAATCTGTAGATAAATTAAAATAATGAAGGAGAGTGATTAGTATATGCAATCACAGGATGATGTACATACAATTTGATTAGAGAGGGCCTTGTGAAAACATGCTTTGTGATTTGAGCGTTAGATCTCAAGATATATCAGTTTCAACTAAGCACTGAAATTAGAATTTGTAGGACCACCTGAAGGGAAGAAGGTACCATTGTTGCATAGGGAGGAAAGGGAGGGAGAAGGGGGGACAAGGGCACCATGTCATTAGGGCAGGCAGGAGAGCATAGTTGCAGAAAGTTTCGGAGAGCTGACACAAGGTTTCGCTAAGGCACAAACAATTCGTAAGACTGAATTTTTGAGGGCAGATATCCCTTGGAAATCAGCGAACGGACGAGTCCAAGGAATGGACGACAAAGGAAAAAAAATACTACTTCCGAAAAACGCATTTTAAGACAATAAAAATGAAGTGAAAATTTTCAGAGAGTGCTGCTAAAGAGTATCCACTGGGGAAACCAATATGGGACACTGCAGTTTTGATAGACAAATAATTGATAAAGTGGCTTGCCTGATGTCACAGCAGCCTCAAAAGTACTAAGTAAGACAGACAGGCCATTGAATGGAAGAAAACGCCTTGGGACCTGGCTGATGTCGGACCTACTTCGGACTATAATCCGCCATGGTTACATCATATGCTTTCTATTTGCCCATTTCATATTAAATAAGACTAAATAGATTCAATCACATAGGCAATCTTTTTAGTTGCCGTTTCAATATTTATTTTTCCTGGTGGCAATATATACAGACTTAGATGGAGGTAGTTTAAGTGAACAAAGCATATGGGAGGTCATACATCATGACTCAACCAACTGTCGGTCAGTGGGTTGAGGGCTTCATTGGTATACTGGCTCATTGTTGTAACAAGATGTCGAAGATGGCCGTGTGGTTGAGTCTAGGTTGTTGGTGTGATTTTTGTTCTGAAGAAATCGTGTGAAGGCAGAGTCCAAAACTTTCCTAAGAGCTACATGGCACAACATCAAAGGGATTTTAAGGTTATCTACGAGTAAATAAATATGACACAATGGGATTGTTTTGTATCCACATAAGTTTCTCTCCCAACTTAAGGCTCGCAGTCACTCAACGTAGTTCTACGACAATGAAATCCTGCACTCCTGTTAGATCGTCGGTTACCGTCACATGCAAGTTGTTCCGAAATACGTTACCGTGCTGTGTATTGCCTTGGTTCTTTCTCTCAGTGCAGTCCAATGTATTTATTTGTATTAACATCAAATTGATAAACTATGTTCACAAAATAACCGAGAGAAGGTCAACTTTGTTACAGTTTAAGTTGAAATTTCAATGAATGTTGTTGATCAGTAGAACACAGGTAGCTAACACAAACAACAGTCAGAAGTTACCGGTAAATAACGGTTTGTGTCTATTAGTGTGGCTTTCACAAAGTGACAATCTGAGAGAGAAAAGGTTGTAATGAAATATTTCTATCTGTAACATCGCTAACTGTGGTGAAAAATGGACCAAATTTGTGAATGAGCAACTCTGTAGGTTTAGCCCGAACTGAAAAGTTAAGCAATGAGAAACAAAAAACGGAATGGTCTACAGGTGCTTACTAAGATGTGTGATCGCATGTTAGTGTTAGAAATGTAGAATGGTGATATGGGAGGAAATAAGAATAGTCCAACGTAGTTGGGAAGACGTTGACATTAATCTGTGTGTGCTCTGGAGTCAACAAAAAGTCTTTCCCACCCAACACGTCTAAGTACACTGTGAATGAAAGCATTAAGTTTCATCAAACTGCACTGTTGTCGATGAAGGTAAATAAATCACCAAGTGTAAGATCGCAAAATCATAGTAGATTGGAACATATACTCACCATTCTCCTTGTTCTTGAGGCTGAAGGCCGTTCTGCATGGTGTGCGGAATGCTGATTTCTGCAAGGTAAAATTAGCTCCTTCCCGGCCAACATTTCTGAGTAGTAGTAGACACCGAAGGCCAATTTGTCTAGCTAGAAGGGTAGTTGCTGTTCTGGACCAAAATGCTCCTCGCCGCCAAGTAGGCCTGATTAGACAGTGAAGAAACTGGTTACATTCCATAAAAGTGTATATTTATAGATCATGGTAAAATTGCAGAAGAATATAAGAACACAGTATCACAACGGACTGAAACATGTACTCACAGTCCCATCTCTTGCGCTCGAGTTTGAAGACTGTTTTATCTAGTTAGCAGAATGGTTGCTACTCTGCGCCAAATTCAGCTCCTTTCTAGTCACCAGGCCTGAGTAGTACTTGGCCATGAAGGCTGTTTTGTTAGCGAGCAGAATACCTGCTGCCCTGGAGCAATATAGTCGCCCTCCAGCCAGCAGGCTTGAGTAGACTGTGAACAAAAACGGTTACTTTTTATCAAAATGTACCATGTAGTTAGAGGTAAAAAATATAAACAAGTGTGTGAACAAAATATCAAGCAGACTGGATCATGTACTCACCATCCTACTTCCTGTTGTCGAGTCTGAACACAATCACAATCTTGCCTGGTGACCAGAATGCTTCCTGCTGTGGGCTGAAATCAGCTTCTTCACGGACAATAGATCTGAGTAGTGGTTGGCTCTGAATGCCGTTTTGTCAAGTGTTCAGAACAGTTTCTGCTTTGGGCCAAAATCAGCACACTGCCAGCAAACAGGCCTGAGTAACTGTGAACAACAAAACAATGTTTCAATAAAAAAAAAACCCAGTTGATCAATGTGAAAAATATAAACCAGTGTAAGAACACATTATCACAGGACACTGGATTGTATACTCACCATTTTAGCTCCTTTGGTCAATTTCGAAGGCCGTTTTGCATGGCGAGCAGAATTATTGCTGCTCCACGCTATAGTCAGATCCTTTCAGGCCAACAGCCCAGACCAGTGCTTGGTCCTGAAGGGTGTTTTGTTTAGACAGCACAACACTTGCTGCTCTGGGCCAGTATAGTCACTCTTCTGTCCAGCAGGAATGCGTAGACTGTGAACAAAAAGGTTACATGTTATCAAGATGTACCCGTATCGATAGGGGTAAAAAATATAAACAACTGTGTGTACAAAATATCAAGCAGACTGGATCATATACTCACCATCCTACTTATTGTGCTCTAGTCTGAATGGCGTTTCGCGTGGTGAGCGGAATTCTTGCTGCTCTGGACTAAATCTAGCTTCTTCCCGGCCTACAGGTCTGAGTAGTGCTGGCCCTGCGGGCCGTATTGTGGAGTGTGCAGAACAGGTGTTCCTTGGGGCCAAAATTGGCACACTCCCGGCTAACATGCTTGAGAAGACTTGCTGCTCCACGCTATAGTCAGATCCTTTCAGGCCAACAGCCCAGACCAGTGCTTGGTCCTGAAGGGTGTTTTGTTTAGACAGCACAACACTTGCTGCTCTGGGCCAGTATAGTCACTCTTCTGTCCAGCAGGAATGCGTAGACTGTGAACAAAAAGGTTACATGTTATCAAGATGTACCCATATCGATAGGGGTAAAAAATATAAACAAGTGTGTGTACAAAATATCAAGCAGACTGGATCATATACTCACCATCCTACTTATTGTGCTCTAGTCTGAATGGCGTTTCGTGTGGTGAGCGGAATGCTTGCTGCTCTGGACTAAATCCAGCTTCTTCCCGGCCTATAGGTCTGAGTAGTGCTGGCCCTGCGGGCCGTATTGTGGAGTGTGCAGAACAGGTGTTCCTTGGGGCCAAAATTGGCACACTGCCAGCGAACATGCTTGAGAAGACTTGCTGCTCCACGCTATAGTCAGATCCTTTCAGGCCAACAGCCCAGACCAGTGCTTGGTCCTGAAGGGTGTTTTGTTTAGACAGCACAACACTTGCTGCTCTGGGCCAGTATAGTCACTCTTCTGTCCAGCAGGAATGCGTAGACTGTGAACAAAAAGGTTACATGTTATCAAGATGTACCCGTATCGATAGGGGTAAAAAATATAAACACGTGTGTGTACAAAATATCAAGCAGACTGGATCATATACTCACCATCCTACTTATTGTGCTCTAGTCTGAATGGCGTTTCGTGTGGTGAGCGGAATGCTTGCTGCTCTGGACTAAATCCAGCTTCTTCCCGGCCTATAGGTCTGAGTAGTGCTGGCCCAGCGGGCCGTATTGCGGAGTGTGCAGAACAGGTGTTCCTTGGGGCCAAAATTGGCACACTCCCAGCTAACATGCTTGAGAAGACTTGCTGCTCCACGCTATAGTCAGATCCTTTCAGGCCAACAGCCCAGACCAGTGCTTGGTCCTGAAGGGTGTTTTGTTTAGACAGCACAACACTTGCTGCTCTGGGCCAGTATAGTCACTCTTCTGTCCAGCAGGAATGCGTAGACTGTGAACAAAAAGGTTACATGTTATCAAGATGTACCCATATCGATAGGGGTAAAAAATATAAACAACTGTGTGTACAAAATATCAAGCAGACTGGATCATATACTCACCATCCTACTTATTGTGCTCTAGTCTGAATGGCGTTTCGTGTGGTGAGCGGAATGCTTGCTGCTCTGGACTAAATCCAGCTTCTTCCCGGCCTATAGGTCTGAGTAGTGCTGGCCCTGCGGGCCGTATTGTGGAGTGTGCAGAACAGGTGTTCCTTGGGGCCAAAATTGGCACACTCCCGGCTAACATGCTTGAGAAAACTTGCTGCTCCACGCTATAGTCAGATCCTTTCAGGCCAACAGCCCAGACCAGTGCTTGGTCCTGAAGGGTGTTTTGTTTAGACAGCACAACACTTGCTGCTCTGGGCCAGTACAGTCACTCTTCTGTCCAGCAGGAATGCGTAGACTGTGAACAAAAAGGTTACATGTTATCAAGATGGACCCGTATCGATAGGGGTAAAAAATATAAACAAGTGTGTGTACAAAATATCAAGCAGACTGGATCATATACTCACCATCCTACTTATTGTGCTCTAGTCTGAATGGCGTTTCGTGTGGTGAGCGGAATGCTTGCTGCTCTGGACTAAATCCAGCTTCTTCCCGGCCTATAGGTCTGAGTAGTGCTGGCCCTGCGGGCCGTATTGTGGAGTGTGCAGAACAGGTGTTCCTTGGGGCCAAAATTGGCACACTCCCGGCTAACATGCTTGAGAAGACTTGCTGCTCCACGCTATAGTCAGATCCTTTCAGGCCAACAGCCCAGACCAGTGCTTGGTCCTGAAGGGTGTTTTGTTTAGACAGCACAACACTTGCTGCTCTGGGCCAGTATAGTCACTCTTCTGTCCAGCAGGAATGCGTAGACTGTGAACAAAAAGGTTACATGTTATCAAGATGTACCCGTATCGATAGGGGTAAAAACTATAAACAAGTGTGTGTACAAAATATCAAGCAGACTGGATCATATACTCACCATCCTACTTAATGTGCTCTAGACTGAATGGCGTTTCGTGTGGTGAGCGGAATGCTTGCTGCTCAGGACTAAATCCAGTTTCTTCCCGGCCTACAGGTTTGAGTAGTGCTGGCCCTGCGGGCCGTATTGTGGAGTGTGCAGAACAGGTGTTCCTTGGGGCCAAAATTGGCACACTGCCGGCGAACATGCTTGAGAAGACTTGCTGCTCCACGCTATAGTCAGATCCTTTCAGGCCAACAGCCCAGACCAGTGCTTGGTCCTGAAGGGTGTTTTGTTTAGACAGCACAACACTTGCTGCTCTGGGCCAGTATAGTCACTCTTCTGTCCAGCAGGAATGCATAGACTGTGAACAAAAAGGTTACATGTTATCAAGATGTACCCGTATCGATAGGGGTAAAAAATATAAACAACTGTGTGTACAAAATATTAAGAAGACTGGATCATATACTCACCATCCTACTTATTGTGCTCTAGTCTGAATGGCGTTTCGTGTAGTAAGCGGAATGCTTGCTGCTCTGGGCTAAATCCAGCTTCATCCCGGCCTACAGGTCTGAGTAGTGCTGGCCCTGTGGGCCGTATTGTGGAGTGTGCAGAACAGGTGTTCCTTGGGGCCAAAATTGGCACACTCCCGGCTAACATGCTTGAGAAGACTTGCTGCTCCACGCTATAGTCAGATCCCTTCAGGCCAACAGCCCAGACCAGTGCTTGGTCCTGAAGGGTGTTTTGTTTAGACAGCACAACACTTGCTGCTCTGGGCCGGTATAGTCACTCTTCTGTCCAGCAGGAATGCGTAGACTGTGAACAAAAAGGTTACATGTTATCAAGATGGTCCCATATCGATAGGGGTAAAAAATATAAACAAGTGTGTGTACAAAATATCAAGCAGACTGGATCATATACTCACCATCCTACTTAATGTGCTCTAGTCTGAATGGCGTTTCGTGTGGTGAGCGGAATGCTTGCTGCTCTGGACTAAATCCAGCTTCTTCCCGGCCTACAGGTCTGAGTAGTGCTGGCCCTGTGGGCCGTATTGTGGAGTGTGCAGAACAGGTGTTCCTTGGGGCCAAAATTGGCACACTCCCGGCTAACATGCTTGAGAAGACTTGCTGCTCCACGCTATAGTCAGATCCTTTCAGGCCAACAGCCCAGACCAGTGCTTGGTCCTGAAGGGTGTTTTGTGTAGACAGCACAACACTTGCTGCTCTGGGCCACTATAGTCACTCTTCTGTCCAGCAGGAATGCGAAGACTGTGAACAAAAAGATTACATGTTATCAAGATGTACCCATATCGATAGGGGTAAAAAATATAAACAAGTGTGTGTACAAAATATCAAGCAGACTGGATAATATACTCACCATCCTACTTAATGTGCTCTAGTCTGAATGGCATTTCGTGTGGTGAGTGGAATGCTTGCTGCTCTGGACTAAATCCAGCTTCTTCCCGGCCTACAGTTCTGAGTAGTGCAGGCCCTGCGGGCCGTATTGTGGAGTGTGCAGAACAGGTGTTCCTTGGGGCCAAAATTGGCACACTCCCGGCTAACATGCTTGAGAAGACTTGCTGCTCCACGCTATAGTCAGATCCTTTCAGGCCAACAGCCCAGACCAGTGCTTGGTCCTGAAGGGTGTTTTGTTTAGACAGCACAACACTTGCTGCTCTGGGCCAGTATAGTCACTCTTCTGTCCAGCAGGAATGCGTAGACTGTGAACAAAAAGGTTACATGTTATCAAGATGTACCCATATCGATAGGGGCAAAAAATATAAACAAGTGTGTGTACAAAATATCAAGCAGACTGGATCATATACTCACCATCCTACTTAATGTGCTCTAGTCTGAATGGCGTTTCGTGTGGTGAGCGGAATGCTTGCTGCTCTGGACTAAATCCAGTTTCTTCCCAGCCTACAGGTCTGAGTAGTGCTGGCCCTGTGGGCTGTATTGTGGAGTGTGCAGAACAGGTGTTCCTTGGGGCCAAAATTGGCACACTCCCGGCTAACATGCTTGAGAAGACTTGCTGCTCCACGCTATAGTCAGATCCTTTCAGGCCAACAGCCCAGACCAGTGCTTGGTCCTGAAGGGTGTTTTGTTTAGACAGCACAACACTTGCTGCTCTGGGCCAGTATAGTCACTCTTCTGTCCAGCAGGAATGCGTAGACTGTGAACAAAAAGGTTACATGTTATCAAGATGTACCCGTATCGATAGGGGTAAAAAATATAAACAAGTGTGTGTACAAAATATCAAGCAGACTGGATCATATACTCACCATCCTACTTATTGTGCTCTAGTCTGAATGGCGTTTCGTGTGGTGAGCGGAATGCTTGCTGCTCTGGACTAAATCCAGCTTCTTCCCGGCCTATAGGTCTGAGTAGTGCTGGCCCCTGCGGGCCGTATTGTGGAGTGTGCAGAACAGGTGTTCCTTGGGGCCAAAATTGGCACACTCCCGGCTAACATGCTTGAGAAGACTTGCTGCTCCACGCTATAGTCAGATCCTTTCAGGCCAACAGCCCAGATCAGTGCTTGGTCCTGAAGGGTGTTTTGTTTAGACAGCACAACACTTGCTGCTCTGGGCCAGTATAGTCACTCTTCTGTCCAGCAGGAATGCGTAGACTGTGAACAAAAAGGTTACATGTTATCAAGATGTACCCATATCGATAGGGGCAAAAAATATAAACAAGTGTGTGTACAAAATATCAAGCAGACTGGATCATATACTCACCATCCTACTTATTGTGCTCTAGTCTGAATGGCGTTTCGTGTGGTGAGCGGAATGCTTGCTGCTCTGGACTAAATCCAGCTTCTTCCCGGCCTACAGGTCTGAGTAGTGCTGGCCCTGCGGGCCGTATTGTGGAGTGTGCAGAACAGGTGTTCCTTGGGGCCAAAATTGGCACACTCCTGGCTAACATGCTTGAGAAGACTTGCTGCTCCATGCTATAGTCAGATCCCTTCAGGCCAACAGCCCAGACCAGTGCTTGGTCCTGAAGGGTGTTTTGTTTAGACAGCACAACACTTGCTGCTCTGGGCCAGTATAGTCACTCTTCTGTCCGGCAGGAATGCATAGACTGTGAACAAAAAGGTTACATGTTATCTAGATGTACCCATATCGATAGGGGTAAAAAATATAAACAAGTGTGTGTACAAAATATCAAGCAGACTGGATCATAACTCACCATCCTACTTATTGTGCTCTAGTCTGAATGGCGTTTCGTGTGGTGAGCGGAATGCTTGCTGCTCTGGACTAAATCCAGCTTCTTCCCGGCCTACAGGTCTGAGTAGTGCTGGCCCTGCGGGCTGTATTGTGGAGTGTGCAGAACAGGTGTTCCTTGGGGCCAAAATTGGCTCACTCTCGGCTGACATGCTTGAGAAGACTTGCTGCTCCACGCTATAGTCAGATCCTTTCAGGCCAACAGCCCAGACCAGTGCTTGGTCCTGAAGGGTGTTTTGTTTAGGCAGCACAACACTTGCTGCTCTGGGCCAGTATAGTCACTCTTCTGTCCAGCAGGAATGCGTAGACTGTGAACAAAAAGGTTACATGTTATCAAGATGTACCCGTATCGATAGGGGTAAAAACTATAAACAAGTGTGTGTACAAAATATCAAGCAGACTGGATCATATACTCACCATCCTACTTAATGTGCTCTAGACTGAATGGCGTTTCCTGTGGTGAGCGGAATGCTTGCTGCTCTGGACTAAATCCAGTTTCTTCCCGGCCTACAGGTTTGAGTAGTGCTGGCCCTGCGGGCCGTATTGTGGAGTGTGCAGAACAGGTGTTCCTTGGGGCCAAAATTGGCACACTCCCAGCTAACATGCTTGAGAAGACTTGCTGCTCCACGCTATAGTCAGATCCTTTCAGGCCAACAGCCCAGACCAGTGCTTGGTCCTGAAGGGTGTTTTGTTTAGACAGCACAACACTTGCTGCTCTGGGCCAGTATAGTCACTCTTCCGTCCAGCAGGAATGCGTAGACTGTGAACAAAAAGGTTACATGTTATCAAGATGTACCCATATCGATAGGGGTAAAAAATATAAAGAAATGTGTGTACAAAATATCAAGCAGACTGGATCATATACTCACCATCCTACTTATTGTGCTCTAGTCTGAATGGCGTTTCGGGTGGTGAGCGGAATGCTTGCTGCTCTGGACTAAACCAGCTTCTTCCCGGCCTACAGGTCTGAGTAGTGCTGGCCCTGCGGGCCGTATTGTGGAGTGTGCAGAACAGGTGTTCCTTGGGGCCAAAATTGGCACACTGCCGGCGAACATGCTTGAGAAGACTTGCTGCTCCACGCTATAGTCAGATCCTTTCAGGCCAACAGCCCAGACCAGTGCTTGGTCCTGAAGGGTGTTTTGTTTAGACAGCACAACACTTGCTGCTCTGGGCCAGTATAGTCACTCTTCTGTCCAGCAGGAATGCATAGACTGTGAACAAAAAGGTTACATGTTATCAAGATGGTCCCATATCGATAGGGGTAAAAAATATAAACAAGTCTGTGTACAAAATATCAAGCAGACTGGATCATATACTCACCATCCTACTTAATGTGCTCTAGTCTGAATGGCGTTTCGTGTGGTGAGCGGAATGCTTGCTGCTCTGGACTAAATCCAGCTTCTTCCCGGCCTACAGGTCTGAGTAGTGCTGGCCCTGTGGGCCGTATTGTGGAGTGTGCAGAACAGGTGTTCCTTGGGGCCAAAATTGGCACACTCCCGACTAACATGCTTGAGAAGACTTGCTGCTCCACGCTATAGTCAGATCCTTTCAGGCCAACAGCCCAGACCAGTGCTTGGTCCTGAAGGGTGTTTTGTGTAGACAGCACAACACTTGCTGCTCTGGGCCAGTATAGTCACTCTTCTGTCCAGCAGGAATGCGAAGACTGTGAACAAAAAGATTACATGTTATCAAGATGTACCCATATCGATAGGGGTAAAAAATATAAACAAGTGTGTGTACAAAATATCAAGCAGACTGGATAATATACTCACCATCCTACTTAATGTGCTCTAGTCTGAATGGCGTTTCGTGTGGTGAGTGGAATGCTTGCTGCTCTGGACTAAATCCAGCTTCTTCCCGGCCTACAGTTCTGAGTAGTGCAGGCCCTGCGGGCCGTATTGTGGAGTGTGCAGAACAGGTGTTCCTTGGGGCCAAAATTGGCACACTCCCGGCTAACATGCTTGAGAAGACTTGCTGCTCCACGCTATAGTCAGATCCTTTCAGGCCAACAGCCCAGACCAGTGCTTGGTCCTGAAGGGTGTTTTGTTTAGACAGCACAACACTTGCTGCTCTGGGCCAGTATAGTCACTCTTCTGTCCAGCAGGAATGCGTAGACTGTGAACAAAAAGGTTACATGTTATCAAGATGTACCCGTATCGATAGGGGTAAAAAATATAAACAAGTGTGTCTACAAAATATCAAGCAGACTGGATCATATACTCACCATCCTACTTAATGTGCTCTAGTCTGAATGGCGTTTCGTGTGGTGAGCGGAATGCTTGCTGCTCTGGACTAAATCCAGTTTCTTCCCGGCCTACAGGTCTGAGTAGTGCTGGCCCTGCGGGCCGTATTGTGGAGTGTGCAGAACAGGTGTTCCTTGGGGCCAAAATTGGCACACTCCCGGCTAACATGCTTGAGAAGACTTGCTGCTCCACGCTATAGTCAGATCCTTTCAGGCCAACAGCCCAGACCAGTGCTTGGTCCTGAAGGGTGTTTTGTTTAGACAGCACAACACTTGCTGCTCTCGGCCAGTATAGTCACTTTTCTGTCCAGCAGGAATGCGTAGACTGTGAATAAAAAGGTTACATGTTATCAAGATGTACCCGTATCGATAGGGATAAAAAATATAAACAAGTGTGTGTACAAAATATCAAGCAGACTGGGTCATATACTCACCATCCTACTTAATGTGCTCTAGTCTGAATGGCGTTTCGTGTGGTGAGCGGAATGCTTGCTGCTCTGGACTAAATCCAGCTTCTTTCCGGCCTACAGGTTTGAGTAGTGCTGTCCCTGCGGGCCGTATTGTGGAGTGTGCAGAACAGGTGTTCCTTGGGGCCAAAATTGGCACACTCCCAGCTAACATGCTTGAGAAGACTTGCTGCTCCACGCTATAGTCAGATCCTTTCAGGCCAACAGCCCAGACCAGTGCTTGGTCCTGAAGGGTGTTTTGTTGAGACAGCACAACACTTGCTGCTCTGGGCCAGTATAGTCACTCTTCTGTCCAGCAGGAATGCGTAGACTGTGAACAAAAAGGTTACATGTTATCAAGTTGTACCCGTATCGATAGGGGTAAAAAATATAAACAAGTGTGTGTACAAAATATCAAGCAGACTGGATCATATACTCACCATCCTACTTATTGTGCTCTAGCCTGAATGGCATTTCGCGTGGTGAGCGGAATACTTGCTGCTCTGGACTAAATCCAGCTTCTTCCCGGCCTACAGGTCTGAGTAGTGCTGGCCCTGCGGGCCGTATTGTGGAGTGTGCAGAACAGGTGTTCCTTGGGGCCAAAATTGGCACACTCCCGGCTAACATGCTTGAGAAGACTTGCTGCTCCACGCTATAGTCAGATCCTTTCAGGCCAACAGCCCAGACCAGTGCTTGGTCCTGAAGGGTGTTTTGTTTAGACAGCACAACACTTGCTGCTCTGGGCCGGTATAGTCACTCTTCTGTCCAGCAGGAATGCGTAGACTGTGAACAAAAAGGTTACATGTTATCAAGATGGTCCCATATCGATAGGGGTAAAAAATATAAACAAGTGTGTGTACAAAATATCAAGCAGACTGGATCATATACTCACCATCCTACTTAATGTGCTCTAGTCTGAATGGCGTTTTGTGTGGTGAGCGGAATGCTTGCTGCTCTGGACTAAATCCAGCTTCTTCCCGGCCTACAGGTCTGAGTAGTGCTGGCCCTGTGGGCCGTATTGTGGAGTGTGCAGAACAGGTGTTCCTTGGGGCCAAAATTGGCACACTCCCGGCTAACATGCTTGAGAAGACTTGCTGCTCCACGCTATAGTCAGATCCTTTCAGGCCAACAGCCCAGACCAGTGCTTGGTCCTGAAGGGTGTTTTGTGTAGACAGCACAACACTTGCTGCTCTGGGCCAGTATAGTCACTCTTCTGTCCAGCAGGAATGCGAAGACTGTGAACAAAAAGATTACATGTTATCAAGATGTACCCATATCGATAGGGGTAAAAAATATAAACAAGTGTGTGTACAAAATATCAAGCAGACTGGATAATATACTCACCATCCTACTTAATGTGCTCTAGTCTGAATGGCATTTCGTGTGGTGAGTGGAATGCTTGCTGCTCTGGACTAAATCCAGCTTCTTCCCGGCCTACAGTTCTGAGTAGTGCAGGCCCTGCGGGCCGTATTGTGGAGTGTGCAGAACAGGTGTTCCTTGGGGCCAAAATTGGCACACTCCCGGCTAACATGCTTGAGAAGACTTGCTGCTCCACGCTATAGTCAGATCCTTTCAGGCCAACAGCCCAGACCAGTGCTTGGTCCTGAAGGGTGTTTTGTTTAGACAGCACAGCACTTGCTGCTCTGGGCCAGTATAGTCACTCTTCTGTCCAGCAGGAATGCGTAGACTGTGAACAAAAAGGTTACATGTTATCAAGATGTACCCATATCGATAGGGGCAAAAAATATAAACAAGTGTGTGTACAAAATATCAAGCAGACTGGATCATATACTCACCATCCTACTTAATGTGCTCTAGTCTGAATGGCGTTTCGTGTGGTGAGCGGAATGCTTGCTGCTCTGGACTAAATCCAGTTTCTTCCCAGCCTACAGGTCTGAGTAGTGCTGGCCCTGCGGGCTGTATTGTGGAGTGTGCAGAACAGGTGTTCCTTGGGGCCAAAATTGGCACACTCCCGGCTAACATGCTTGAGAAGATTTGCTGCTCCACGCTATAGTCAGATCCTTTCAGGCCAACAGCCCAGACCAGTGCTTGGTCCTGAAGGGTGTTTTGTTTAGACAGCACAACACTTGCTGCTCTGGGCCAGTATAGTCACTCTTCTGTCCAGCAGGAATGCGTAGACTGTGAACAAAAAGGTTACATGTTATCAAGATGTACCCGTATCGATAGGGGTAAAAAATATAAACAAGTGTGTGTACAAAATATCAAGCAGACTGGATCATATACTCACCATCCTACTTATTGTGCTCTAGTCTGAATGGCGTTTCGTGTGGTGAGCGGAATGCTTGCTGCTCTGGACTAAATCCAGCTTCTTCCCGGCCTATAGGTCTGAGTAGTGCTGGCCCCTGCGGGCCGTATTGTGGAGTGTGCAGAACAGGTGTTCCTTGGGGCCAAAATTGGCACACTCCCGGCTAACATGCTTGAGAAGACTTGCTGCTCCACGCTATAGTCAGATCCTTTCAGGCCAACAGCCCAGATCAGTGCTTGGTCCTGAAGGGTGTTTTGTTTAGACAGCACAACACTTGCTGCTCTGGGCCAGTATAGTCACTCTTCTGTCCAGCAGGAATGCGTAGACTGTGAACAAAAAGGTTACATGTTATCAAGATGTACCCATATCGATAGGGGCAAAAAATATAAACAAGTGTGTGTACAAAATATCAAGCAGACTGGATCATATACTCACCATCCTACTTATTGTGCTCTAGTCTGAATGGCGTTTCGTGTGGTGAGCGGAATGCTTGCTGCTCTGGACTAAATCCAGCTTCTTCCCGGCCTACAGGTCTGAGTAGTGCTGGCCCTGCGGGCCGTATTGTGGAGTGTGCAGAACAGGTGTTCCTTGGGGCCAAAATTGGCACACTCCTGGCTAACATGCTTGAGAAGACTTGCTGCTCCATGCTATAGTCAGATCCCTTCAGGCCAACAGCCCAGACCAGTGCTTGGTCCTGAAGGGTGTTTTGTTTAGACAGCACAACACTTGCTGCTCTGGGCCAGTATAGTCACTCTTCTGTCCGGCAGGAATGCATAGACTGTGAACAAAAAGGTTACATGTTATCTAGATGTACCCATATCGATAGGGGTAAAAAATATGAACAAGTGTGTGTACAAAATATCAAGCAGACTGGATCATAACTCACCATCCTACTTATTGTGCTCTAGTCTGAATGGCGTTTCGTGTGGTGAGCGGAATGCTTGCTGCTCTGGACTAAATCCAGCTTCTTCCCGGCCTACAGGTCTGAGTAGTGCTGGCCCTGTGGGCTGTATTGTGGAGTGTGCAGAACAGGTGTTCCTTGGGGCCAAAATTGGCTCACTCTCGGCTAACATGCTTGAGAAGACTTGCTGCTCCACGCTATAGTCAGATCCTTTCAGGCCAACAGCCCAGACCAGTGCTTGGTCCTGAAGGGTGTTTTGTTTAGACAGCACAACACTTGCTGCTCTGGGCCAGTATAGTCACTCTTCTGTCCAGCAGGAATGCGTAGACTGTGAACAAAAAGGTTACATGTTATCAAGATGTACCCGTATCGATAGGGGTAAAAACTATAAACAAGTGTGTGTACAAAATATCAAGCAGACTGGATCATATACTCACCATCCTACTTAATGTGCTCTAGACTGAATGGCGTTTCGTGTGGTGAGCGGAATGCTTGCTGCTCTGGACTAAATCCAGTTTCTTCCCGGCCTACAGGTTTGAGTAGTGCTGGCCCTGCGGGCCGTATTGTGGAGTGTGCAGAACAGGTGTTCCTTGGGGCCAAAATTGGCACACTCCCAGCTAACATGCTTGAGAAGACTTGCTGCTCCACGCTATAGTCAGATCCTTTCAGGCCAACAGCCCAGACCAGTGCTTGGTCCTGAAGGGTGTTTTGTTTAGACAGCACAACACTTGCTGCTCTGGGCCAGTATAGTCACTCTTCCGTCCAGCAGGAAAGCGTAGACTGTGAACAAAAAGGTTACATGTTATCAAGATGTACCCATATCGATAGGGGTAAAAAATATAAAGAAATGTGTGTACAAAATATCAAGCAGACTGGATCATATACTCACCATCCTACTTATTGTGCTCTAGTCTGAATGGCGTTTCGGGTGGTGAGCGGAATGCTTGCTGCTCTGGACTAAACCAGCTTCTTGCCGGCCTACAGGTCTGAGTAGTGCTGGCCCTGCGGGCCGTATTGTGGAGTGTGCAGAACAGGTGTTCCTTGGGGCCAAAATTGGCACACTGCCGGCGAACATGCTTGAGAAGACTTGCTGCTCCACGCTATAGTCAGATCCTTTCAGGCCAACAGCCCAGACCAGTGCTTGGTCCTGAAGGGTGTTTTGTTTAGACAGCACAACACTTGCTGCTCTGGGCCAGTATAGTCACTCTTCTGTCCAGCAGGAATGCATAGACTGTGAACAAAAAGGTTACATGTTATCAAGATGTACCCGTATCGATAGGGGTAAAAAATATAAACAACTGTGTGTACAAAATATCAAGAAGACTGGATCATATACTCACCATCCTACTTATTGTGCTCTAGTCTGAATGGCGTTTCGTGTGGTGAGCGGAATGCTTGCTGCTCTGGGCTAAATCCAGCTTCATCCCGGCCTACAGGTCTGAGTAGTGCTGGCCCTGTGGGCCGTATTGTGGAGTGTGCAGAACAGGTGTTCCTTGGGGCCAAAATTGGCACACTACTGGGTAACATGCTTGAGAAGACTTGCTGCTCCACGCTATAGTCAGATCCTTTCAGGCCAACAGCCCAGACCAGTGCTTGGTCCTGAAGGGTGTTTTGTTTAGACAGCACAACACTTGCTGCTCTGGGCCGGTATAGTCACTCTTCTGTCCAGCAGGAATGCGTAGACTGTGAACAAAAAGGTTACATGTTATCAAGATGGTCCCATATCGATAGGGGTAAAAAATATAAACAAGTGTGTGTACAAAATATCAAGCAGACTGGATCATATACTCACCATCCTACTTAATGTGCTCTAGTCTGAATGGCGTTTCGTGTGGTGAGCGGAATGCTTGCTGCTCTGGACTAAATCCAGCTTCTTCCCGGCCTACAGGTCTGAGTAGTGCTGGCCCTGTGGGCCGTATTGTGGAGTGTGCAGAACAGGTGTTCCTTGGGGCCAAAATTGGCACACTCCCGGCTAACATGCTTGAGAAGACTTGATGCTCCACGCTATAGTCAGATCCTTTCAGGCCAACAGCCCAGACCAGTGCTTGGTCCTGAAGGGTGTTTTGTGTAGACAGCACAACACTTGCTGCTCTGGGCCAGTATAGTCACTCTTCTGTCCAGCAGGAATGCGTAGACTGTGAACAAAAAGGTTACATGTTATCAAGATGTACCCGTATCGATAGGGGTAAAAAATATAAACAAGTGTGTCTACAAAATATCAAGCAGACTGGATCATATACTCACCATCCTACTTAATGTGCTCTAGTCTGAATGGCGTTTCGTGTGGTGAGCGGAATGCTTGCTGCTCTGGACTAAATCCAGTTTCTTCCCGGCCTACAGGTCTGAGTAGTGCTGGCCCTGCGGGCCGTATTGTGGAGTGTGCAGAACAGGTGTTCCTTGGGGCCAAAATTGGCACACTCCCGGCTAACATGCTTGAGAAGACTTGCTGCTCCACGCTATAGTCAGATCCTTTCAGGCCAACAGCCCAGACCAGTGCTTGGTCCTGAAGGGTGTTTTGTTTAGACAGCACAACACTTGCTGCTCTCGGCCAGTATAGTCACTTTTCTGTCCAGCAGGAATGCGTAGACTGTGAATAAAAAGGTTACATGTTATCAAGATGTACCCGTATCGATAGGGATAAAAAATATAAACAAGTGTGTGTACAAAATATCAAGCAGACTGGGTCATATACTCACCATCCTACTTAATGTGCTCTAGTCTGAATGGCGTTTCGTGTGGTGAGCGGAATGCTTGCTGCTCTGGACTAAATCCAGCTTCTTTCCGGCCTACAGGTTTGAGTAGTGCTGTCCCTGCGGGCCGTATTGTGGAGTGTGCAGAACAGGTGTTCCTTGGGGCCAAAATTGGCACACTCCCAGCTAACATGCTTGAGAAGACTTGCTGCTCCACGCTATAGTCAGATCCTTTCAGGCCAACAGCCCAGACCAGTGCTTGGTCCTGAAGGGTGTTTTGTTGAGACAGCACAACACTTGCTGCTCTGGGCCAGTATAGTCACTCTTCTGTCCAGCAGGAATGCGTAGACTGTGAACAAAAAGGTTACATGTTATCAAGATGTACCCGTATCGATAGGGGTAAAAAATATAAACAAGTGTGTGTACAAAATATCAAGCAGACTGGATCATATACTCACCATCCTACTTATTGTGCTCTAGCCTGAATGGCATTTCGCGTGGTGAGCGGAATACTTGCTGCTCTGGACTAAATCCAGCTTCTTCCCGGCCTACAGGTCTGAGTAGTGCTGGCCCTGCGGGCCGTATTGTGGAGTGTGCAGAACAGGTGTTCATTGGGGCCAAAATTGGCACACTCCCGGCTAACATGCTTGAGAAGACTGCGAACAAAAGGGATAAAGTTTATCAAAATGAACCCAAATTGACAGAGCTAAAACAATATAAACAAGTTTATGAACGCAATATCACAGCAGTGTTGATTGTATACTAACCAGTCTACTTCTCATGCTCAACCTCCAGCGAGCAGAATGCTGGCTCCGCATCGGGCAAAACAAATTCCTGTATATCTGACATGCCTGAGTGCACTGTAAAGAAAAAGATTAACTTTCATGAAAATGCACCCTTGTTTACAAAGGTAAGAAATATAAACTGGTGTAAGAACACAATAAAATTTACAAAACTGATTAGTTAGCTGTGCAGTAAATTTAATCTCAACTGTTTACACCAAGAGAGCTGTAAGTTTACAGTGTAGAAAACATCAGGTAAAATGTTATTATGATCAAAACACAAATGTCGCGTGAGTATCTACAGCAAATAGCTTAGTTCTTGTGTTACATGCTGAGCAGTGGTGGAGCAATTTTGTAGTGTTTTATCTTTGCAGCATAAGTTCAGAAAATTTTCATCCCTCGACTACACTATCACACACACACACACACACACACACACACACACACACACACACACACAAACACACATTAATTTCAGAGTTGCTGACTGCATAGGTCATCACAGTGGGTTTATTTTTTTTAGGAATAACTGTCTTATTTCCATATTGTCTGCAATGAAGATGCTCAATAATAGGTTCAAGGCAATGACATTGGTATCAGGCAGAAGCGGCGGGATGGTGGAAGGTCTCCTGTATCCCACATACAGAATCTGATGAAGTAGTATGCATGTTCCGTATTTCCGTCGCTGGTAGGCAAACACAATGTGGTTAATGTCATCTCACACTCTGTATTGCAATATAGTGAGCCCACTCTCCTACTTATGTAAACATGTGGTTTAAATTGTTATTGCTTGAATTTTAGAAGTGCCAACTCTTCATAAGCACCTTGCACTATAGTTCACCTAGTATACATGTGGAGTTGTCGTATATCCACTGCCTTATAAAAAAAGAGTGAAACTCCCAGAAACCATGGTCAGATAACAATGTAACTGTGTCTATGTTCACACAATCCATGCATTTAAAACTTCCTGACAGATTAAAACTGTGTGCCGGACGAAGACTCGAAGTCTTGAAGTTTCATATTAGCGCACACTCCTCTGCAGAGTGAAAATCTCATTCGGAATACACGTATTTCTAAAAAATTTGTGTAGCAATTCTCTAAGACAGAATGGCCACCAAACTGTGTTAGTGGTGTTCATGTTTGGTGTTGTACCAGAACTGGTAGGATATATAAGGAACGTGAACAGCTTCAAATGTTGAGTGGTTACTGTAAATGACATTGATATGCTGCGTACACATGAGAGACAGCATTACCAGCTCCTGACTGGACTGAAGGTAGCCTCACAATGGGCGTCCATTGGGTTGGATGGTCAAATAATGCAGTGTCAAGATGTCACATTGGTTTAAAATTGAACACACACACACACACACACACACACACACACACACACACACACACACATGCGTAGGCTACTGTTTACACTACAACACAAATGGATCCATCTGGAGTGATGCCATGACTGGGAAGTACAGACTGCTCACGAATGGCTTTGCACTGAGTTCAGCAATAAATCGTTGTTCTACGTTACCCTGACGACTATGGTCAACGAGTGTGGTGGCGGCATGGGGAGTGGTCCCATTCATCCACTGGTTTGGATAGACACAATTTGTTTGCACCTGGTCTCATATTGAGAGGAGCTATCAGATATCATTTCAGGTCATGGCTGGTAGAGATTAACTGAACTGTGATGGCACACTGGTTTGACATGGACATACTGCACTATCATGCATTATCTCTCATGTGACAGTATCATGTTGCATTTTTTTAACAGCACAATGCCTATCTACACATGGACATATATCCTGTCTGCGTAACTGAGATGCCCCTATGGCCTGCAAGATCCCTAGATCTATCTCTGATGGTGCATGATTTAGACCAGTTCGAACATCAACGACGTCGTCATTCCTGTATCCAGAATATCAAGTTTGATTACAATCGTTGTGGGTTGGGATACCTCAGGAGAAACCCTTTCTAACCAATTTAGATCATGCATCCAGGCAGGAGGGATTTCAGCATCTTGCTGATAAATGAAGTAATTTTGACTGAAATAGCATCATGTATCCTCTCAACTCATGAAATTTCATTTTGTCTCCTCCGTCTTTTCTGGGCATTTCTCTATTTTAGTCAAACAGTGCAACTTGGACTCCACTACACTGATAGAGGAAGATGTTATCCGCTTGTGACTTAATGCTTCATTTTATTTCGATTACAGATGACATGTTCTGGATCTCATCGTACTCTTGACTGCTCCTGATAATCTCTTATTTCGCTAACCTCTCAACCATGTTAGTCCAATTAGGATGACTATTTATCCTACCTGCAAAAAGGGACAAAAATATTGTTTCGGGCCATTGGAGGAAGTGTATCTAAAACAGTAAATTTTATCAATGGTGTTAGTTCCTCTGTGATGAATATTTATAGAAAGGGAACTAACAAGAACTTATTTGGAAATGAAAGTATTTGCATGTGTAAATGCAATTGGCTTCTTTCAGCATCAATTGACAGTGAAAGTAACATTTCAGAAGACGTTTCTATCCTTACATCTTTTCATTTTGACAACTGACTTTTCGTGAATATGAATTTTTCACTTTTATTCATTAATTACTTCTTCTTCTTTTGAGACTGCCTTTGTTCTGCATCATGCACAGGGTTGGCAGTGTTTAGTACAGAACTGTTATGGTTAATTTTATGGGATGGCCGGATTACTTTCCTGCCACCACCCCATAACCCCCTCTCCCCCCTCCGGGATGGAATCAGTGTACCCCAGCTGCCTGCGATGAGAGTAAACCATGAAACAGTGCGAGCAAGAGCATCCTAAGACTTCGCCGTAAATATCTCAACTCTAGACAAAGGAGTGCACCTCTTGTGGGTTAATTTTAAGGGGTTGCCAGATTACTGGACTGGGTGCATGTATTGGTTCAGTACAGAATTGTGTCATAAAACTGTTGACCCAGTCCTGACACAAGCTAGCTAGTCCACAGCTGATGTAACTGGTCCTTGATATCCTGGATAGTTTCACTGGGATTGAGACGGCGTACGAGCTGATGTCTCATATATTCTAGTGGGTACAGAGCTAATAACTAAACATAACACAGAGAGCTGATGGGGACGCATGTTGCATGTGGACGATCGTTGTCCTCTTGAAAAATGGCGCCATGATACTGTCTCATAGAAGGCACCATATGAAAATGCAGGATGTAAGTGACATACTATTGTGCTGTCAGAGTTCCCTTGGTAAATACCAGCCATGACCGGAAGTGATACCCGATTTTTCCCTACACTGGAAGAATCATACAGTAATACTCCAAATGCAGCCTTTTGTGTTGTAGTGTTAATGCCAGCCCACACATGGCATAGTAATCCCCTAGTCTGGCTGCTGGTTGTCTCTGACCAATGTTGCAGGATGACACAGAATGTAGAGGGAGTCCATTAACTGTTCTCAGATAGCAGACAAGGATATCTAAGGGTTACAATATGTTTCATGCACAATAAGGAGAATCTCCCTTGTGGTGTAATCATAAGTGTTTCATTGGAATCATGATGATGAGTATGCCTGCCCTCATATTCCCTGCCATGCAGGATTAGCCGAGCGGTCTAAGGCGCTGCAGTCATGGACTGTGTGGCTGGTCCTGGTGGAGGTGGGAGTCCTCCCTCGGGCATGGGTGTGTGTGTTTCTCCTTAGGATAAGTTAGGTTAAGTAGTGTGTAAGCTTAGGGACAGATGACCTTAGCAGTTAAGTCCCATAAGATTTCACACACATTTTATTCACATTCATATATATCCTTGCAGTCCACCACCGGGCCACTGTCACATCTGAATGTTTCAAAAACTTACACCTGCCATGAGGACTCTTTGAATCTCTGTCAGGCGCTATAACTCTGTTTCACATCAGTTCACAGAGTCTCTGTGCCCTTCACAGTCATCACTTAATGTTGACACTGTTTTGCCTCTTATAATTTTACCAGGCCTAGTAACAACACTAAATATGAACAACAGTAATGCAAGTATGTATGTACGGTGTCTGTTCTTTCTAACATATCCAAAAGAACAGACACCTCAAAATAATATCTTCTGTGGGGATGCACTTACTTGTCTGAATACTTGTGCGACTCATATGATGGGTGATAATGGACAGAGGACAATACATCTGTAGTGTGTGGCATGTAGGAATTTGGGCAGGGCAGGAGCTGCGCTCAGGTGCCTTAAGTGATTAAAGGAACTGCTATAGAGAAGTGGAGCATCCGGATTCGAGTTCTGGTCCAACACAAATTTTCACATGTCGCCATTGGATTTAATACAATGCCTGTATGTAGCTATGTCTGTAAGATTTCTAACACTAGGGCACTCTGGTGGGCCATTCTACCAGTCACAGAGAACTGCCACTCTAATCGTTTACTTACCATCGAAGGTGTACAGGTGTACAAAGTCACACTTGACATCCAGCCAAGTCTTCTGGGTGCTTCATTAATTAATTTATTTATTTTCAGGCAATATAATTTGTAGTCAGTTTGGAAGTGATTTTGTTAAATATGTGCTTTGTCAACTATCTGTCGACCTAACTGTTGATATCGCAGTGGAAGAGTACTGCATTAAGATTCTACAGTTTGATGGAATGGTAGACATCACTGTCTTCCCAACTCCTTTGTCGCGCCCACCCTGCTCCGCCCCCCCCTCCCTTTTTCTGTGCCCTCTTCCTCTATTGGCTTCCCCCTCCCCCTTATTTGCCCCCCCCCCCCCGACCCCCACCACTCCATACCCATATGCCATTGTACTCTATAGTGCAGTATTTTCCGTGAGTGTTCAGTGTTGTACGTCCCCTTTTTAAAGTGTTGCGAACAGAAACCAGACTGTCACCATGTTTTTTAATTGTGCCTGTCTGTTTCCTAAGCGTTTTTAATCAGCCTCACTGACCTCTTTGCTTTTTATTTTTCTTCACAACTTTTTTGCCATGTACAAGTTTTAAACAGTCACCATTTTATCACCTCTTTATACTGTTATATCATCTAATTATGTTTTTTAAATTTATCTGTAGGCTGCAGAGCGGCGTATTATGCTGCTGCCAGCCTGCCCCCCTTCTGGGGGGAGGGGGGGAATCAAAATACAATAAAGGAAGAAATAAATAAAGAAAGAAAAAAAGGTAGACATCTCGCAGGAAATGAATTTTTATCTTAAGAACCAGTTTCGAAATGGGTGTTCAATGTTGCGAATGTAGAAGCGAAATGCCCTAAGGAGAAACTTCAAAAGTGCATTTAAAAAGCTCAAAGTCAGTTCACAGGTCTCTCAGCAAAGATGAATTTCTGTAGGATAGCCATGGATCAATCACTACTCCCTGGAGAAAAAAAAGTGAACTTAAAACAGTAGTTTTGCGAAAATGGTGAATACCGTTTTGCTAATGATTGAAGTGGCAGAACTTCATTAAGATTGGCACAAAAATCATATGCTACTTAATGTGGGGTGGTTGACTATACTTTTGCTATCGCATTAACCAAAGCTCATTTCTGATTTAATTCACTATGTGCTTGGGTCAAAACCGAAGCACAAAAAAAGAACCTGCGAAAATTTTATCATCTGCCGAATAAGTTCTTTACTCAGACAGAGGTATCGAGGAAACCTCATCAGAAGCGTTTGCTACAGTCAAATGACATGTTTCATCCACATTTAAACTTATTCGGCACAGAAAAGTGTAAGAATCTATCTAACCTTCACAGCTCCATGAAGCCAACTAGAGTTCTGAGACCTATAGCTATATACGATCATAGACTTTGGATGAAACTTCTGAAGTTCCTCAAAACGGTTTCCATAATTTTTGCATTCGCTGGCAAAATTCTGCAGACTGAAGCAAAGGCTAGGTCACAGGATTTGGTCTAAACAGTACAGTGCTTGCCTCACATGAACGTTTGTGACTTTTCCAGGGTGTGGTACAGGTGCGCAGGAAGTAGCGGCGCCTACTAAATTGCATACAAGAAGTTGCCCCACTTACCAGCGACAAGGCTCAGGCTGTCCACGGACATCTCTCTTGCAGCACCCTCCTCGGCTGCTGCTGCTGCTGCTGGTGGTGGTGGTGGTGGTGGTGCAGCAGGTGGCCCAGACCAATCTTCGTTCTTCGCTACCCGTTCATCAGACTTGCTGCAAGGACGAGAAACATGCTTCAGTATATGACCAGACTGCACATTGACTAACGTTTCTACAACTTCCACTACTATGGACACCCTGGTAATAAAAAAGAGAGTCATGCTCATTAGATTAGCACAGCTAACGAAAGCTCTTAGTGCTCTGCCTAATTTTGAAGAATGTCTTTGGCCTAGCTTGTTCTCAGACTAGTTTCCCTAAGGTTCTTCCACTCTAGTTCTAGGACTGTTTGCTAGCGTTATATCTTGACGAACCATTCCTTAACAGTGGTTGGAATTTTTAACGCTTGCCTTCCAGATTACTCGTGTTGACACATGCTATTGAAGAAAAAAGTGAGTCACATGTGTGGCCTAGGATTTAGATGAAGTGGCGTTGGACTGAGAGCTGTGTACGTGTGGGACTCAATTTATTTTGTTTAACATCAACAGACTAGAAATACAGTTTCCTTAAGTAAGATATTTCTGTAGCCTATAAAGATCCCAACACTGGGCTCCAAACAACCAATAAAAAGTATCTTCCATCAAATAACCTTACCTTAGGACAATCGTACACAGCTAACAATGACAAAAATTTACAATGCTTGGAACATAACGAGTAATAATATGTGAGACAACTTCAGTAGCAAAAGACAGAATATAAAAACACACTATTACCTAACTAGGATCATAACATAAAACTGCGTATTTGTTTACTACCAACACTGTCAGCATATAATACCACAACGAACTACACATTATGCTCTGTAAAAGTTCATTTGCACAGCAGCTCTCTCAACAAGAGAGTTATGTTCACAGCATAATTTAAGCTGACATTTTAGGATCAAAACAATTAATCACACTCACATCATGTAGTTAACAAACTAAAGTGCTCTCACTCACTGCACACACACACACACACTTCTATGTGCAATCAATAACCAACCACACCTTGTCACACAACAACCACAGACTTGCAAGTGGAACGCTTTTGCTACCAGATGTACCCAATGTACAGCTAGTATACCACATGATACACTGTACCAACCATAAAGTCACCAGCATGCAACTGTCAGCTGCAAAAGTTCTCAGTTAGTGCTCCTCTTGATATGCCGAAGCCAGGTTCTCTGCCTCAACTGGGATCACTGTCCATCTGGCTGTGAACAGGCACCAACCACTCCACCAAGTTGTTGTGTCCACACAGCGACCATGCCCCTCACAGACTGTAGTGACATTCAGGTGACAGAAGTGTAGTGCATCAAATTCTTGAGTTCCTCAGGAACAATTCTGCCCAGAACCTGCACATTCGTCTCCATGTAGCTGCTCAGTAACTCCAACATCTTCAGGTCCACCCCACGGTATGGACACATTGCCCACCATGACATTTTGGCCGCTGGTTCTTCGCTGTAGGCTTATTCGCCTCATAAAAATTGGTGATTGTGCTGGAAGACATTGCTGGTTCCTCTAGTTGCAGCTGACTCATTGTACCACCATACATGCTCGATACTAGCTCGACCACAGTGGCACTCACAGCAGTCACATATCTGGGCTGTCTGCCATCTTGGGTCCACAGAATGACACTCCATTCAAACTTATTCTCTGGACACAGCAAAATAAATCATACCACTCGTCTTGGCACCCATGGTTGGGATACACTGAACAGAAGAGCATACATGGCATAGGATCTGTGATATCAGTACATATGTCACCATTTAGCCAATGTTGTGAGGACACAGCACCGATTCAAGAAAAATCACTACCTCTACAGCCTTTCGTCGACATGTGAACACTGTATTTATACTGTAATTTGTTATTGTCAACTGTCGTGGCTTGTGACTTTGGATTGATGGATAATAATGCAGCGACTATTAGCCATTTTAATGCTGGACGACAGCATCCTGCCAACAGCCATATCGCCATATCCCTGTGGCAGACAATTCATCGCTCCACATGTGTACCTACACTCGCTGCACAAAACAAGCACCGAAATTGCTGTGGGCACAAGAAAAATGTTATGGTTATATGTCCCCTTGATGCTAAGAGTGCTGCAGGTTGGGCACAAGGCTGGATTGGGAAAGGATGGGGATGGACAGGTAAGGAAACTGGTTGCTTTCTTTCTGAGGGAATCATCTAGAAATTTACCGTAAGCTATTTAGGGACATCACAGAAACCCCAAGACAGGTTTGTGAGGGATGGAGCTGGAACTTCTGTATTGTCAAACGCAAGTCCAGTGTCTGACCACAGCACCACCTCGCTCAGTCCCAACTATCTTATCAAGAGGTGTGAAGTGTACTCTGAATTGCCGACAGTGGTCGAAGTGTTGGAGATTGGAAGAATATTTGCCCTATAAGCTTGGAAAATACACATCAGGAGTAATGTGTCACGATATAAGTTGGTGCACGCCAATGGCAGTGATCAAATTCGTTCAAGCCACATGTTCAGTACGCAGGATGAAAAGAGGTGTTTGATGCACTACTATCATCTTCTCCCGCCCATCAGTACCTTAACCTACTGTTTGATTATAAGTGCGTAAATCTGTTTCACCACCTTTAGCGCCCAGTGTTGACTTGTAGTTTCAGGAGTCCAATTCATTACTTTTGTCAGTTAAGTGTGAATGCTTTGAGGAACACTCCACACACATGAGGCCACTTGTGTAAGTTTTCATGTCATATGACACTGGTCCTATTAAGTACACCTGGGAGAGCATCGAGCGAGATGTCTATGTCTTGGAGATAACTCCAGCTGATCTACTCCAGTTGTGGTAGCAGTTCGACTTCGCAGAATCTTCTCTCTGTTAGACGAAGCATTGTTTTTAAAGATACAATGACACTCCATCCAGCAGTGGGCGGGAGGACCACAGGGCAGGTAGAGATCTGTATAGCTCATTTCCACGTAGGAGCTTTTCATTCCAAATAAAACTGTATGACGTATTTGTGTTTCTCTGGAAAATAAACCGGGGCCAAAAAGACAAAAAGTTGTTAATAATTTTATAAATGTTGCCTATATAGACGTTACATACATGAAGATTCAGAGAATTTGGACACGCCTTTGGAACCAGCCTCTGCGGCTGTAGCTATGAACAGGATGTGTAGGCGTTCAGTCTATGACTTTTCCGTATAATTCCTAATGATACGAGATGTTTCCATAGGTTTCCATCAGACTGATGTTCAGACATAGTCTTGCGTACTCTCTGGTCACCAGACTATATGTCTGCGCCCTGGTTTCAATGCCCAGGCATTCTGCAGAGACATGTTGAATTACTGGGTACAAAAGTGTCAGTTGTGGTTCGTTGGTCATATTGTGACATCATGTTTATTGCCCTATGGTTTGATACTGGAGAAGAAGGAGTTAGCTGTGATATCTGCTGTCACTTCCTCTTTCACCATCAAGGACACAAAGTCACCTCTACACTCTACACAGCTTCATTACAACCCTCTGCACTAGACAAATTCATATGATACAGCACTTGTATATACACAAGGATTGCTGCAAATGTATGTGAAGAAGATATCCCTTCCCAGTAGTGGCCTAAACCACATTCTGGAGTCCTGAAGCCTACATCATCCTGGGACATATCATCATTTCTTTGACATCTGGTACAGTCAGGGATTTGGGGCCCCAGAGTAAGTCCACATACTCGTTTAATTTTGATGATGAAAGGAATGTAATCAAAAGGAATGTACTTTACCTGTGACCAGGCAAAGTACTTAGAAATATCTATGGATAATGTAAAGTAAAAGTAAAAAGCTAAAATGGGTCTTACCGATCCAGGACGATACAGGTCCACCAGAGGAACCTGAAACATGAGAAGTTTAAATATTAGACTGTATACTGCAGTAAACGCAAGACAGTCAGAGTGTGTTACAGTGCGTGCGACAAGTGTTTCCGTGTCACTGTCTGTATGAGCAGGCTGTGTGGCCAGCCTCGTTCTGGTACGGCCCTGCTATCTGCTTCTGCTGTCTGCCGTCTGTGTTATGAGGAGCTCCTGCAGCAAAGAGGCTGCCACCTCTCTTGTCAGCGCCTGTTCATACACTGGGAAGGACTTCCACACCTCCAACTGTTTTGTCAAGTACAAAACTCAAACCACTCTTCCAGCTGTACCTTAACCATCGTCCCTTCCGATTTATAAACGTTTACGTATTTTAAGGGCTTTTAGTAATTAACAGAAGATTTGAAAATGAAAGTAAAATTTAATTGTAAAAGCTGTAGAAGTTGGTCTATATGTGAGACACGTTAATACTACGCATGAGAAAAATCTAAAACAGTTCAGCATACTGTATATTTGTATATTTAAGCACCTACCTACATCCTAAGATACCTATGGCAAAATAATTAACATTTATGTAGATCTCGTTTCCCCAGGGTTGTGTCTTATGTGACTTGTTCATCTCTCCCAGACAAACGTTATTTTAAATAAATTTTTGTCAGTAACGTCGTAGGAACCAGTTTGGGAAAAGATTTGATCTTGGAGACAGATATTTATTTTATTCAAGGTAACAATTCAAGCCACAGCAGTCAGTGGGACTTAGGTTAAGTGTCTTTATTTCTTTATTCAACAGTTTTTGTAGGAACAGTTCCCCTTAGCATCTGATACTTTGCCACATGTGAAATGAATCCCAGTCAGTATCTCTTTTTCCGATGCGTGGAAATAAATAAGGGAGATTGATTATTTGGACAGCGCTTTCAGGGATGCGCAATATCAACGATCCTTCCATTGTTGCTTCAAGGAAGGAAGACTATAGACTGAAGTTTGGTCGACTGAACGATATTTAGAGTCGGAACACTTTCTTCACTAAACAGAAAAGAAGAAGTAAACTATCATTGTTTGCTAGAACCTTAACCCTCTATTCACCTCAAATGACATCCGACATATATATCTATATAACTGCTCTCTAATTCACACTGAAGTGCTTGACAGATGGTTCATCGAACCTCCTTCACACTATTTCTCTACCGTTCCACTCACTAAGAGCACATGGTAAAAACGAACATTTCAATCTTTCTGTGCAAGCTCTGACGTCCTTATTTTATTACAATGATCATTTCTCCCTATGAATGTGGGTGTTCACAAAATATTCTCGCACTTGTAGCAGAACACAGTATATTGAAATGTCACGGGAAATTTTCACTGCAATGAAAAATGCTATTGTTTTACTGGTTGTCACCCCAACTCAAAAATAGTAGGCCAAGAGCCGTGTCTGTGCATTTTGTTAGTGTGGATTGCCTGCATCAGAGGCTAGTAGGCACTCAGGATCAACCTGTTGTACTGACAGGTCATTAGCCTAGTGTTTTACTAACATGATCCTTCCTTTTGATTGACAGTTCCTTAACAGATTGTTCCCCACCTCTCCCTCTCCTCCCCTCTGAGCCCTCAGGAAACCTCCAACCCACCCCCTCCCCTCACTGAGACAGGTACACTTGCAGCTCTGAGTTATTTGAATAGTCCCCTCTCATTCTTCTCAATATCATTGACTACTTAGTTAAACTGATCAATTAGTCCTACCTCTCTGGTAAACATCCCCATCCCTCCAGCCCCCCCCCTCCCCACCCTTCCCCTACCGGAAAATTGGTGGCTCTGCGATGGAGAGGAAGGACCTCATAACAGGAAATTCAAGGGTATATTGTTTATTTATAAAAAAATCAGTTTGTGCGGTTGGATTTCTCTCGTTCGTTGTTCTCTGCTGTTAGGAAAGATGCAGGCCGTGCAAGAAGTAATCACATTGAAACTTCCTGGCAGATTAAAACTGTGTGCCGGACCGAGACTCGAACTCCCGAGTTCGAGTCTCGGTCCGGCACACAGTTTTAATCTACCAGGAAGTTTTGTATCAGCGCACACTCCACTGCAGAGTGAAAATCTCATTCTGGAGTAATCACATTGATTGATTTACTTTTTTTATTCCGATTGTGCGAGGAATGTCATCATCAAACACTTATGACACGTAATTATACTGGTAAAAATCTTTCAAACACGAACCATGTGCTGTCTACTGGACTGTACACAACGCCACCACACACACTGCCAGGAGTCAGGGTGTACTGGCAGCCCCACAAAGCAACGATGTGGCTATCAGCTGCCGGGCCATGTGCAGGTGTCTGTTTAGGTCCCACAAGCATGAGATGGTGGCAGCCCTTTTATACTTGACACATGAGAAATCCCTGTCGAAGCAATTGCTTTCCTACCCACCACGGCTGACGCATAGCTCTCATAGGTGCGGCTCACCCTTGCAGGTGCAGCTAAAAGGCTGACAGTGTTATACTGACGTCACATGTCTATGTAAATAACAGCCAAGTCTCCCTCTGTTTATGAAAATATCCCAGAATAACACAAGTTGCATTCTTTCTACCGATCCTAGTGGGACAGCCTGTTCATCATGTGTTACGCTGCCCTGCCTTCAAAATACGTCTCAGACATGGTAAACGTTCTCACCACTAAAAGCCTTCATTACGGCTGTGCGTAGTTGCGAAAACTCCGTTTATTATAAACGCATTCTTGTTGTTTGGGAAGAGAGCACTGTCTAAGCAAAGATGGGAAATTCAGAACAATTTCACAAACAGAATTCGAAGCTCTGACCTACAGTGGAGTTGTCCTAACGCCACAATCCTGCCAGGGATGGATGATATGCTTCATCCTGTCTTTGAACACTTGAACAAACAAGACATCACATTACTCTCAGAAGGCTAGTGTGTCCCAGCACAAAGGAATTCTTGTGAATGAATGGAGCATTCTGGTTAGCTCTTCCTGAATTCAACCGCCAAATTACTGCCGGTGTGGCAGCACTGTTTGCCATTCTCTTCTGCAGACGAGACTTTCAGTGGCAAACCTGTTTTGTACAGGGCGCCATATTGCATTGACAGCTAAATTCTTCATATAGGTACGAAAAGGGGCTCACTATACTTTCAGCTACCTAGTTTCAACTACTTTTCAAGGTCATCAGCTACCCACTTTCCACATCTGAAATACATGCCCATGGATCATTGTATTTAGGAGATATCTTTGGATTTTTGGTAGATTAGCGAACAAGAGAAGCAGATATTCTTGTACCAAATCTTCATTCACTTTAGCATACACTTTTAGATACAGAAAACAACTCTTTCCTTATTTTTATTAGATGTAGTTTTAATGGTGTCCAATTTGATTTTTAATTATTAAGTTAAATCCACATCTGAATTTCCCATCTGTTCTTTGACAGTGCTCTCTTCCCAAATAACAAGAATGCTTTTATGATAAATGATTTTTTCGCAACCATGCACAGACATGATGAAGGCTTTCAGCGGTGAGAATGTTTACCATTTCTGAGATATTTGTTGAAGGCAGTACATCGTAACACGCGACGAATGGGCTATCCTGTAAGGATCTCTAGGAACAATGCAACCTGTGTTGTTCTGGGATATTTTCGTAAAAGTTTTCTGAATACATTGCATCAGATTTCTAGAGTATATCCAGAGGGAGACTTGGGTGTTATTTACATAGACGTGTGACGTCAGTGTAACACTGACAACCTGTTAGCTGCATCTGTGAGGGTGAGCCTCTATGCAAACATCTCGATCGGTACTGGACCTGCAGCTATGAAAGCCATGCATCAGCTTTGGTGGCTAGGAAAACACTTGTTTCGACAGGAATTTCTCAGGTGTCAAGTGTGAAAGGGATGCCACAGCCTCACGCTTACGGATCATGAATGGACTCCTGAACGTGGCTCGGCAGCTGATGGCCGCGTTTGCAGGGGCTGCCAGTGTACCCTGACTGCTGGCAGTGCGTGCGGTGGCATTCTGCGTGGTCCAGTGGATGGTTCATGCTTCGCGATTGAAAAATTTTTACCAGTGTAATTACATGTCGTGTTTCATGACAGTATTCCTTGCATGATTGGAAAAAAAATGAGGAAAGCATTTGATGAAATACTTCCTACAAGACCTGTATCTTCCCAAACAGCAGAGAACAATGAGCAAGAGAAATCCAACCCCGCAAACAGAATTTCTTATAAATAAAGAATATACCCTTGAATTTCCTGTTATGAGATCGTTTCTCTCTGCCGCAGAGCCATCAATTTCCAGCTGTGGGTGGAGCAGGGAGAGGGGGAAGGAGGGATGTGGGGGTTTACCAGAGGGGGAGAGGTTAATTAATTGATCAATTTAATTAAGTAGTCAGTCAATTGATAAGAATGAGAGGAGGCTATTCGAATAACTGGGAGCTAAAAGTGTACCTGCATCAGCGAGGTTCAAATGGCTCTGAGCACTATGCGACTTAACTTCTGAGGTCATCAGTCGCCTAGAACTTAGAACGAATTAAACCTAACTAACCTAAGGACAGCACACAATCCATGCCCGAGGCAGGATTCGAACCTGCGACCGTAGCGGTCGCTCGGCTCAAGACTGTAGCGCCTAGAACTGCACGGCCACTCTGGCCGGCCGAGGGGGAGGGGATGGGTTGGGGGTTTCCTGAGGGTTTTTGGGGAGGACTCGGTGGAGGTGCCGGGAAACAATAGGTTAAGGGCCTGTGAATCAAAAGGAATGATCCTGTTAGCAGAACAGTAGGTTAGTGACCTGTTAGTCATAGGAGAACAATCAGTTTGCCCCTGAGTGCATCCTTGCACCTGATTTAGACAAACCGCATTAACCAAATGCACTGACGCCACCCTTCTCCTACTACTCTCGAATATCATATCCATGACACTCTCTCCCCTACTTTGCGATAGTACGAAATGAGGTTCCCTTGTTTTGACTTTTCCAATATCCTCCATCAGTGCTATCTAGTACGGATCCAATACTGCAAAGCAATATTCGTACAGGGGTGGACAGGTGCAGTGTATGCAGCCTCTTTACTAGACCTGTTTCGTCTTCTAAGTGTTCTGCCCAGAAAACACAGTTTTTGGTTTGCCATCCCCACTACATTGTCTATATGATCATTCCAATTTAAGTTTTTCATAATTGCATTTCCTAGACCCGTAGTTGAATTCACAGTAACATCGTGCATCCAAAATTTAACAGATTCATTTTGGTAGTCATGTGGATGACCTCACACTTTTCTTTATTTAGGATCAATTGCCACTTTTTTCAGCATACAGATATCTTGTATAAATCACTTTGCAAATAGTTTTGTTCCTTTGATTACTTTACTTGACGTTAAATGAAGCACAATCTGCAAACAATCTAAGAGGGCTGCTGAGATCGTCTCTTAATCCTTTTATATAGATAGGGAACAGCAGATGGCCTGTAAGACCTCCTTGGGTGATCCCAGATATCACTTCTGTTTTACTCGATCACTTTCCATCAATTACTACGAATTGTGATATTTGTGATAGTAAATGATGAATCCAGTCACAGAACAGATATGATACTCTACAGGCACGCAATTTGTTTAAAAACAGCTTGTGAGGAACTGTGTCAAAAGCCATTTGGGAATCTAGGAATATAGAAACAACTTGAGGCTCCCTGTCAATAGCACTCACTATTTCGCGAGAATAAAGATCTAGTTGTGCTTGTCAAGAATGGTATTTCCTGCATCTGTTCTGACAGATCGTTTTACTCGAGGTAATTCATAATGTTGGAACGAAAATTAAGTGAAATATCGTGTGGCTAGGGCCTCCTGTCGGGAAGACTGGTCGCCTGGTGCAAGTATTTTGATTTGACGCCACTTCAGCGACTTGTGCGTCGATAGGGATGATGTGATGATGAAGACAACACAACACCCAGGCCCTGAGTGGAGAAAATCTCGTACCCAGCAGGGAATCGAGCCCGGGCCCCTTTGCACAGCATTCGGCCGCACTGGCCACTATTTTTTTTCGTTATCTTATTTTGTTCTGTATTGTTCGTTGAATTTGTTCGTGGCGGACGTACGATGACACTCGTTCTGCTTGTTCGTTGATCCGTTCACTCAGTTTTTTTATTACAGAGGGTAGGTAAACGCTCTGACCGAACATGCTGAGCTACCATACCGGCGTCCACTCAGCTACCGAGGCGGATTTTCGAATGCAGTACATGTTATAAAATCCTACTTCAAATCAACGTCAGTGATACAGGTCTGTAGTTCGTCGGATTACTCCTACTTCTTTCCTGTGACCTGAGCAACTTTCCATCTTTTAGGCACGGATCTTTCGTGCAGCGAGCGGATGTATATGATAGTGAAGTACGGAGCTTTTATACACTACTGGCCATTAAAATTGCTACACCAAGAAGAAATGCAGATGATAAACGGGTATTCATTGGACACATATATTATACTAGAACTGACATGTGATTACATTTTCACGCAATTTGGGTGCATAGATCCTGAGAAATCAGTACCCAGAACAACCACCTCTGGCAGTAATAACGGCCTTGATACGCCTGGGCATTGAGTCAATCAGAGCTTGGATGGCGTGTACAGGTACAGCTGCCCATGCAGCTTCAACACGATACCACAGTTCATCAAGAGTAGTGACTGGCGTATTGTGGCGAGCCAGTTGCTCGGCCACCATTGACCAGCCGTTTTCAAATGGTGAGAGATCTGCAGAATGTGCTGGCGAGGGCAGCAATCGAACATTTCCTGTATCCAGAAAGGCCCGTACAGGACCTGCAACATTCGGTCGTGCATTATCCTGCTGAAATGTAGGGTTTCTCAGGGATCGAATGAAGAGTAGAGCCAAGGGTCGTAGCACATCTTAAATGTAACGTCCACTGTTAAAAGTGCCGTAAATGCGAACAAGAGGTGACCGAGACGTGTAACCAATAGCACCCCATACCATCACGCCGGGTGATACGCCAGTATGGCGATGACGAATACAAGCTTCCAATGTGCATTCACCGCGATGTCGCCAAACGCGGATGCCACCATCATGAGGTTGTAAACAGAACTTAGATTCATCCGAAAAAATGACGTTTTGCCATTCGTGCACCCAGGTTCGTAGTTGAGTACACCATCGCAGGCGCTCCTGTCTGTGATGCAGCGTCAAGGGTAACCGCAGTCATGGTCTCCGAGCTGATAGTCCATGTTGCTGCAAAAGTCGTCGAACTGTTTGTTGCAGATGGTTGTTGTCTTGCAAACGTCCCCATCTGTTGACTCAGGGATCGAGACGTGGCTGCACGATCCGTTACAGCCATTCGTATAAGATGCCTGTCATCTCGGCTGCTAGTGATCTAGTGATACGAGGCCGTTGGGATCCAGCACGGCGTTCCGTATTACCCTGCTGAACCCACCGATTCCATATTCTGCTAACAGTCATTGGATCTCGAGCAATGCAAGCAGCAATGTCGCGGTACGATAAACCGCAATCGCGATAGGCTACGATCCGACCTTTATCAAAGTCGGAAACGTGATGGTACTCATTTCTCCTCCTTACACGAGGCATCACAGCAACGTTTCACCAGGCAACGCCGGTCAGCTGCTGTTTGTGTATGAGAAATCGGTTTGAAACTTTCCTCATGTCAGCACGTTGTAGGTGTCGCCACCGGCGCAAACCTTGTGTGAATGCTCTGAGAAGCTAATCATTTGCATATCACAGCATCTTCTTCGTGTCGGTTAAATTTCGCGTCTGTAGTACGTCATCTTCGTGGTGTAGCAATTTTAATGGCCAGTAGTGTATCAGCATATCCTGGAGGTAATCTAAATAGTATATAATCTGGACCGAAAGGCTTGCCTTTATTAAATGAATTGGGTAGCTACGCCACTTGTTCGCTACTCATGTTGGCAGCAGGTCTTGAGTGAAATTCTGGAATTTTTACTTTGTCTTCTTTGGGGAAGGAATATCGGGGAACCATGTATAGTAACTCCGCTTTAGTGGCGCTGTCGCCGGTAACATTACAATCGCTATCGTGAAGTGGAAGTATTGATTGTGTCTTTAAGCTGGTGTGCTTAACGTATGACCAGAATATCTTTGGATTTTTTGCCATATTTTGAAGCAGAGTTTCGTTGTGGAAACTATTAATATCGTCTCCAAGTCTGCGATAAATTCCGAGCTTCAGTAAAATTTCGTCAATCTCGAGGATTTTTCGGTTAATGAAACTCAAGTCTGCATAGCGAGACGCGGTTTCCAATGCTCGTCTCCCTAAACACGAACGACAGGTAGTGTAATCGATTCTTCTCTATTTTATGGAAAACTGAGACTGTGTATGTGAACTGGCATCATTAGTTGCTTATCTGAATCTGTATATGGTTAAATTAAATTACGCGTAGAAAATTAATCAGGAATAGAAGGGAATGAAAAATTATAACCACTTAGAAACGTTTGACAACTTTTAAAATAAGAATGTGTGTTTCGAAAAAAGAGCTTAATATTGAAGTTAAGTGTTCCCTCCCAATTCTGGAAACAAGACGGGATGATGAACGAAAACGTTGATACAAGCTATGTACTTAGCTAATGTAGATGGCTTGCCTGATGTCAAATTATGACCCTCGCTCTTGAGCAAATCGGGTTCTCTCTTCCCAAGCGTGGACTACTGAGGGTCGTACATCACAAGCTCCGCGTGCTGGTGTGCCTTGGCACCGAAAAAGGATCCCACTCGCAGAGGATAGTGAGTGCCCTATACAGAGGTGACAATGACGTGGTTTTGTCTGAGTGTCTGCAAACAGCCGCACTAGAAGATTATATAACTGATGGCTGACTAGTCCCTCAGAGCCATCTACTCCTCTTGCCGAAGAGGCATGACTTGCGTTTCTGCAGAGAATGTAGACGAACTTCACACTGTGCCACAGTAGCTATCCTGGGAAAGATACTGTCTGATCTTCGTTAATCAGGAGTTTCCGTTATGCTGTTATCAATACAATTGAAACCTCGGTTTGAAAGCTAGTCTAAAAAAATATAACCATCAAATAATTTTGTTTTTCGTCACAGCTATACACTATTCCAATTTCCTATTTTTTTCTTTGTTATTTTTTTTTTCTTCAAACGAAAGTCATGGTTTCTTGTGGCGTCCCCCCATGAATTCCTCTTCTCTTCCAGCCTCTTCATCTCAGAACAGCACTTGCACCATATCTCCTCAATTATTTGCTGGATTTATTACACTCTCTGTCTTCCTCTACGTTTTACCCACTACACCTCTCCCTGGTAACAGGGAAGTTATTCTCTGATGCCTCAACACATGTCCTGTCATTTGGTCCCTTGATGGTGTCAGTGTTTTCCATGTGTTGTTTTCTTCACTGATTCTGGAGAAAATCAGTTCATTCCATATCTAGTCAGTTCATTTAATTTTCAACACCGTTATATAATGAGCCGTATGGGCACGATCTTCAGTCGATTAGCCCCTCGTCGATTATCTTTGTCTGGATAACTTTGGAGATACGCGGCTTGCGCCATCGGTGGGGACAGAAGCTGCGAAGCAGGAAGGTTTTGGGCAGTGTGTATGTGTGGTGTGTGGAGCGAGTTGGCCGGGATCGCGAGAGGTTTGGAGTCCAGGATGGAGCACGAGAGAACATATCGGCTCCTGTGAAAGAACCGAGTCTTATTTTGACTGTCGTTTATCAACTACCCTGCGAAGCGGTTTCTGAGCGGTTCGACGCTAGTGAAGGCGGTCCGGTGTCTTGGACGCTAAAGGGGTGGAAGGACGGCAACCATCCCGTTCAAGATAAGTAACTTCCATATTTGTCTTTACCTCTGACTCTTCCCCTCCCGCCCCCCCCCCCCCCTCCCACTTTCCCTGTCCTGTGGACATTATGCTACCACCACTCATAATTAATAACAGCTGTATAAAAGTAATTTGGTTCAAAACTGCTCAGTGAATTTTGGCTTATCGTAGATGCCTACTGAGCGTCCGTTAATTTTTTTAAAATTATGTGTTTTGTTGTCTATTAAACGACAGTGAGTTCATAATTTATAGTAGTTGTTTAATAATCATTTACTTAAAATATGATCAGTGAATTTTCGTTAACAGTAGCTGCCTATTCAGTGATTGTTAACTGGTTTAAAATCCTGTTCCTTGTGTGTGTTCAGAAAGACAGTGGGTTATAATTAATAACAGCTGTTTATAAGTCATTTGCTTAAGATCTGATCAGTGAATTTTGGCCAACTGTAGCTGTTTATCCAGTGACTGTTAACTATTTTTAAGCCCGCATCTCGTGGTCGTGCGGTAGCGTTCTCGCTTCCCACGCCCGGGTTCCCGGGTTCGATTCCCGGCGGGGTCAGGGATTTTCTCTACCTCGTGATGGCTGGGTGTTGTGTGCTGTCCTTAGGTTAGTTAGGTTTAAGTAGTTCTAAGTTCCAGGGGACTTATGACCACAGCAGTTGAGTCCCATAGTGCTCAGAGCCATTTGAACCATTTTTTTTGAACTATTTTTAAAATTCTCCATTTGCTGTCTGCTGAATGATAGTGGATTCATAATTAATAACAGCTGATTAAAAATAATTTGCTTAAAATCTGATCAGAAAATTATAGTTAACTGTATGTAACTATTCATTGACTGTTAATTGTGTATAAAATTCTGTATCCTTGCTGTCTACTGAGCGACAGGGGGTACATATTTGCTGCTGTACTTAAAAAAACTGCTGAGTGAATTTTGATAACTGTAGTTAGTTTTGCCGGCCGGAGTGTCCGTGCGGTTCTGGGCGCTACAGTCTGGAACCGGGCAACCGCTACGGTCGCAGGTTCGAATCCTGCCTCGGACATGGATGTGTGTGATGTCCTTAGGTTAGTTAGGTTTAATTAGTTCTAAGTTCTAGGCGACTGATGACCGTAGAAGTGAAGTCGCATAGTGCTCAGAGCCATTTTTTTGTAGTTAGTTGTTTTAAAATTCTGTACTTTTGGCGTATAGTTAATGACTGGTGGCTCATAATTGGTGGCATTTTTCTAAAGCCTCCTCAGTCAATTTTGTTGTTGATTGTGTTTTTAAACTTGTTTGACTTTAATAAAAGAAAGTTATGTATTAAAGATGATGAACGCTGAAGCAGTTATATGGGGTCCCCATCCTTCCATTACGGTGATCCGATCCCAAATCTTCCCAGCCGAATTCCTAGTTATCATTCGTACAGTCTCAGAAATGCCTTCCCCACAATAACGCTGATGTTTGATACGAACAGGCTTCTCTTGGACACGATTACCCTCTTCGCCTGTGCTGGCCTGCTTTCCATGCTTTGTTTGCTTCGTCCATTACGTGTGGTTTTGCTTCCAAGGTAGAAGAAATCCTTAACTTAGTTTACTACGTGGTCTCAATTTTGATGTTAGATTAGTCACTAAACTCATTTCTGCCACTCCACATTACGTTCGTCTTTCTTCGTTTCACACTTAATCTGCATTCTGTAATCAATTGACTGTGTCTCAAATTAAACAGATCCCTTAATTCTTTGTCGCTTTCACTGAGTATAACAACGCCATAAGCGAATCTCGCCACTGATATTCTCTCAACCTGAATTTTAATCCCACTCTTGAAACTTTCTCTTACTACTGTCATTGCTTCTTCGGTGTATAAATTATCGCCATTACTGTCTAACTGCCTTAGTATGTAACAAGACCTGTCATTTGAATTACGTCAAATCGACTGTACAAATCCGTAACTATTACACCACATCATTGAATAGGACGTCATACAAATTCAGTAACCAGTAAAGCTGAAATTTCTTGCTGGTTGATAACCAAACTAATGTTAGTTATGTATAGCTAGTTTTTAATTTATGTAATCTAGAAAGTGGAAGAAGAATTTTGAAGTGGGCCATATCCAGTTCTTTCTTTTATGTTTCTAACTGCATCCAAGAATGCACAAGCCATCTACAAGATATGTAAACACAACGAAACAACTTTCGCTTTCAGAATTCTTAAAAAAAAAAAAAAGTGCAAGGGCGTTTCTGTCACCAGATAGCGCAAGGCACCGTCAGAAAGTGGATCGACAGCCCATAGAGTAACTATGGCACTTGCCGACTACATTATACTCGAGAATTTTTGCAGTGTTCTTTTAAGAAGTCCGTGTGTTGTTTCTTGAAACCATCTGTTACATTGATGATGGATGTTTTTGGTGTCATAAGAAAAGGAAGGAATGTTAGAATTTAACGTCCCGCTAACAATGAGGTCGCTGGGAAAGGAGCACACGCTTAGGTGCGAAAAGGAAATCGGCCGTACCGTTTGCAAAGGAACAGCCCCGGCATTTGTCTGTAGCGATTGTAGAGATTTAGAAAAATCATGAAAAACCTAAACCTGGATGGCGGGACGTGTATTTGAGTTGTCGTTCTTCTGGGTGCGAATCCAGTCCGTTAATAACTACGCCACCGTGTTCGATGCTGTCGGACACTTATGGTTTAATAACATGATACGATAGGAGACGCGTACGTACAATCTGACATGCAGATGATAAAAACGACGGCGTGTTGAAAAGTAATGCCTCCGAATATTTTATTATGTCTCAGTATCCATTGAGGTATTACGTGTCAACTTTCCCGCTTTGCTGACACTGTTAACAACATGGTCTCTGGTTGGAAGGAATATGTTAGTCACTAGGGTGGCTATCTTGACAAACAGGTATGTAGACATGAAGGTAGTGATTGAAAGGGTTGCAAAAGAAACGTAAAAAAGAATCGGAAGTGTACAAAAAAGCTAAGAAATATGGTTCGTTCGCTAAGGAGGTGTACCTATTAATCAGCTACTCCGAAGAACGTTACAGAATTCTAGTTCTTCTTATCAGTTTAGGTGGGAGGACAGGACACATATAAAAATTTAACAGGTTTTGCACATTAAATTCATTGCTTCCCAGAACAGAGGGTAGTGTACTATCGAGACAAATTTGTGCTCTTCTTCTGGATACACAACGGAATCAATCAAACCAGTGAATCCTATCCATAACGAAGACGACCATGCGTTATGCAGCAGGCCTTATTCACAGTCTTGTTAGTTCCATTCCTTTCCCTCAGAGTGATTGGAATGGTGTCCACCATTTCCTCGTAATAAAGCTTTACCTGACGTAACTCTTTTATTTCTATCCCAAGCACTCATTCACGCCTTGGCATATAGAAGCTCTTTTAAGGGTGTGAGATGGTAGCATGTAACGTAGTGAAACACTGCAGTACCACATTAGCCTCACAGGTATTCCTGACTGCACTGTCTGGCTTCTCAGAAATAACTGATACTTGTTTCCAGTGATGCTGGATCCCAAAATGTCTCATTGCCACTCCATAATCCATGAAGACATGTCAAGATGATGTTTGGAAACTAGATTAAATTCTAATGACTGAAGGAATTTACATTATAAGCTGAGTACCCAGCGTGTCCTGGGTATGTATTTTTTTCCCCTCTCTTCCTTTAGTCCATCCCCTCCTTTCCCCTCCCTCTGTCCATCACCTCCACCCCTCTCTTTGTCCACCCTCCCGTCCCCCAATCTCTGTCCATCTCCTCCTCCTCCATATCTGTTTCCATCATCTCTTTGCACCATGCTGTCTGTCCATCTTCTCCTGCTCCATTCTCTCTCCACGTCATCCATCTCACCCCCCCCGCTACACACACACACACACACACACACACACACACACACACACGCACGCACACACACACACATACACAGTTTTTGCATGTAGATCGTAACTGACATATGTAACAAACTAGTTGATGTAGTTTCAGGTCTTTAGAATGAAATTTTTACCATTGGATTTAACCACGCACACACATGTCAAAAGTATTTCACAGATAGATATTTAACATATATCACACGTGTTTGTACACATTTTTCGCCTCTACCTCTAGCTAATTTCGCTCTGCAGTTTCATTTTCACTCAGTTCAATACTTACGATGTCGTATCCCCTGAACTAGGTCCTGTACAGTAATAAAATATTGCAGGTACATTCAGCGGTGTATGTGGCTACAGTCTGTGAAATGTAATGTGAACAGAGCTGTTTTTGTGGTCTTCAGTCCACAGACTGGTTTGATGCAGTCTCCACGCTACTCTATCCTGTGTGGGCTTCATCTCCAAGTACCTACTGCAACCTACATCCTTCTGAATCTACTTCATGTATTCATCTCTTGGTCTCCCTGTACGATTTTTACCCTCCACGCTTCCCTCTAATACTAAATTGGTGATCCCTTGAAGCCTCGGAACGTGTCCTACCAACCGATCCCTTCTTGTAGTCAAGTTGTGCCCCAAATTTCGCTTCTCCCCAATTCTATTCAGTATCTCCTCATTAGTTACGTGATCTACCCATCTAATCTTCAGCATTCTTCTGTAGCACCACATTTCGAAAGCTTCTATTCTCGTCTTATATAAACTATTTATTGTCCACGTTTCACTTCCATACATGGCTACACTCCACAGAAATACTTTCAGAAGCGAATTACTGACACTTAGATCTATACTTGATGTTAATCAATTTCTCTTCTTCAGAAACAGTTTCCTTGTCATTGCCAGTCTACATTTCATATCCTGTCTACTTCGACCATCATAACTTATTCTGATCCCCAAGCAGCAAAACTCCTTTTCTACTTTAAGTGTCTCATTTCCTAATCTAATTTCCTCAGCAGCACCCGATTTAATTCAACTACATTCCATTATCCTCGATTCCCTTTTGTTGATGTTAGACACAGTGCGCTCCGTTCAACTGCTCTTCCAGATCCTTTGTTGTCTCTGACAGAATTACAATGTCATCGGGAAACCTCAAGGTTTTTATTTCTTCTTCATGGATTTTAATTCCTACTCCGAAATTTTCTTTTGTTTCCTTTACTACTTGCTCACTATACAGATTGAATAGCATTGGGGATAGGCTATAACCCTGTCTCATTCCGTTCCCAACCACTGCTTCCCTTTCATGCCCCTTGACTGTTACAACTGCCATCTGGTTTCTGTACAAATTGTAAGTAGCCTTTCGCTCCCCATGTTTGACTCCTGCCACCCTCAGAATTTGAAAGAGGGAATTCCAGTCAACATCGTCAAAAGCTTTCTCTAAGTCTACAAATGCTAGAAACGTAGGTTTGCCTTTCCTTAATCTATCTTGTAAGATAAGTCGTAGGGTCAGTATTGCCTCAAATATTCCAACGTTTCTACGGAACCCAAACTGATATTCCCCGACGTCGGCTTCTACCAGTTCTTCCATTCGTCTGTAAAGAATTTGTGTTAGTATTTTGTAGCCGTGACTTGAAGTCTGAGGATATTTCGCCTGTTTCATACATCTTGCTCACCAGATGGTAGAGTTTTGTCAGTGCTGGTTCTCCCAAGGCTCTCAGTAGTTCTAATCGAATGTTGTCTACTCCCGGGACCTTGTTTCGACTTAACTGTTTCAGTGCTCTGTCAAACTCATCACGCAATACCATATCTCCCATTTCATCTTCATCTACGTCCTCTTCCATTTTCATAATATTGTCCTCAAGTACATCGCCCTTGTATAGACCCTTTGTATACTCCTTCCATCTTTCTGATTTCCCTTCTTTGCTTAGAACTGGTTTTACATCTGAACTCTTGATATTAATACAGGTGGTTCTCTTTTTTTTGAAAGGTCTTTTTAATTTTCCTGCAGCCAGTATCTATCTTACCCCTAGTGATATATGCCTCTACATTTTACATTTGTCCTCTAGCCATCCCTGTTTAGCCATTTTGCACTTCCTGTATATTTCAGTTTTGAGACGTTTGTACTTCTTTTCGCCTGCTTCATTTTCTGCATTTTTCTATTTTCTCTTTTCATCAATTAAATTCAGTATCTCTTCTGTTACCCAAGGAATTCGAGTAGCTCTCGTCCTTTTACCTAGTGTTCTTGTCAATCGTTCCCTAACGCTATCTCTGAAACTCTCTCCAACCTCTGATTCTTTCAGTTTATCCAGCTCTCATCTTCTTGAACTCCTACCTTTTTGCAGTTTCTTCAGTTTCAATCTACAGTTCATAGCCAATAAATTGTGGTCAGAATCCACCTCTGCACCTGCAAATGTCTCGCAATTTAAAATCTGTTTCCTAAATCTCTGTCTTACCATTATATAATCTATTTGAAACCTTTCTGTGTCTCTGGGCCTCTTGCACGTATAGAACCTTCTTTCATGACACTTGAAAGAAGTGCTAGCTATGATTAGGTTATGTTCTCTGCAAAATTCTACAGGCGGCTTCCTCTTTCATTCCTTACCCCCATTCCATATTCACCTACTACTTTTCCTTCTCTTCCTTTTCCTACTATCGAATTTCAGTCCCCCAAGACTATTAAATTTTCGTCTCCCTTCACTATCGGAATAGTTTGAATGTAGTTAGAAGCCAAAAATAAAAAAAATAAAACGTCGCGCATGACGCGCCAGTTTTTCGTGCGTCTCAGTATTCGACGTCATATCTCCTGAACTAAATGACACAATTTTGATGGTACGACCTGTGGTACATGTGGATACAGTTAGTAATAAAGATACGATAAATTAAAATGTAATGCTTCATGCAGCAGTCTTATTGCACGAACAGCGAAAATGTAGTAAGAGACAAACGTTTTTCACTTCATCGTCAGCAAGAAAATATTTCGTAAAGATATGAAATTATAAATAAAGTTTGTTGCAAGTCTGTAAGTGTTCTCATTCTCAAATTCTGGATGACAAAAGTAACTGGCATTGAGTTGAGATCGGTTCCTCTGGTTTTGCACCCCCACCCCTTTTATACGTAGGAGGTACTTACCTCCACAGAAAATCTTTCCAGAGAGAAAGTGATATGTGTAACAAGTTTCGTTTTAATCCGACCAGTGGTATAGGAAGAGTATATTGAATATACGTTCGTACACATATACGTGCATCTGTTTTTATAGTAAGTATTGATTGCACCCTCAGGATCTCTCGTATGTTGTAGAGTGATGGCTCACAAGCTTCGGCAGCTAATGCTGTGCCTGGCTTGTTTTACAGGCGCCTAATGTCTCATAGCGGGGTGTTTATAACACTGTTAGATAAAATATTGCTGGTCGATAGATCACGTACCGGAGGTCCAACTGGGACCGAGGAAAGGCTTTGTAAAACGAAAAGAGGGAAGACCTGTCTTACCCGTTGTCCTGTAACGGAGGCACTACAAAATATTTGGAACCTTTAACGTTTTCGTTTTCATGGTGTTTGGAGTGATAACTAACTAGATTTCTCGTCAGATCAGAGTCTGAGCAGTCGCAATGATACTTTAAAGATGAGAATGGTGACTCCCAAGTACCAATGTAAGTAAATTAACAAGATGACATAAAATTAAAATTAACACCTACACTCTTCTCACTAGAGAATGAAAGCCCTGTGGCATTCGACGCCAAAGTTTTTCCTCTACTCAGTTTCAGTTACGTTTTATGGGTAATGCCCGAGAGACCGGAGACAAACGAGAAGATCGTGCAGTCGTCCACAACTATACAGCGATATTCGGAGAACATAAATGAGAGCTTTCTGTTATTTATTGTTTTATAAAGCCTGAAAAAGAGTATGGTGTTAAGACCATTGCCATGAAATGATTTCTGCTACAGTTTTTATCGAATTTCGAAATAACGATTAACACAGTTTTTCTTGCTGCCTACAGATGACACATTCGGTGACAGCTGTGTCATATTATACTCGAGTGTACTCTCACACTGACCTCTTTGTGACAGTGCCTCAGCAGTAGATTCTAACATAATGTTCAGTGACCACGATGTTTTATATTTAGTTCCTTTTCGACTATTAAAGATTTGATTCCCGAAATCGTTAGAAGCGAGTACGTTGGTCTGAGTTTATTTTCAAAAGTTAAGGCGAACTGACTAGAAAAAAAAACACATAAAATGTAAAGATCTTACACATGTTATGTACATTTTTCTGTTATTACTGTTGTCCCCCATGCACTTCTAGTGCTGATTTTCCCTGCAGAAAGTTCTGAATTGTCTGGGCAGTGCGGGCGAACAATGACGAACGAGTTACTACCGTTCAGCGCTGCCGATCCAAATGTCCACTCCGACTGTTCCGAATTCAGCAGCGTTAGCAAATCGTTTGGCGGTACGATACAGGTGTTAGAATAGATGCTTCTCACACTTCGAAATCTATCGAGAGACTGCCCATGTTCCGTCTGAGATATGATGTGAAAAAATTCCATGTCTTGTGCTTGTGGTATTTTACACTCAAAAAATGGCTCTGAGCACTATGGGACTTAACTACTGAGGTCATCAGTCCCCTAGAACTTAGAACTACGTAAACCTAACAAACCTAAGAAAATCACACACATCCATGCCCGAGGTAGGATTCGAACCTGCGACCGTAGCGTATTTTACACTGACGCGGTGTGAAATGAGTGTGGAAAACGTTATTAAGTAAAAGTTTTTTTTGTACCTAGAGGACGACAGCTGGAAATACTGAGCGGATGCAGCCTACCGAACCGTTTTATCATTATTCCTCCACGTTCTCCCTTCCGTTTTCTAATACCCAAGGACGTCACATTTGTTAGGACAAATATTTACTTTGATGGCAACGAAAATAGTCTGGAATTAATATTTATTTCATAAATTCTTCGCTTCAGGGTCTTGTTTTGGAATTATCTATCTTGATTGTTCGACGAGGCGACTCTGTCATTTCGGTTAATGTGTTTTTGACGGATGTATCGCATTAGTAAATCGAAGATATTTACATCATCATGTCTTATGCTACAGATCAGCGTAATGGTATGAGTGAAAAATGGAAAAGCAGACGACGTTCTGTCGTCTCTTCGACAGACGGTGAAAACCATTGCCACGAGTGTGAGATATAGTTTTTGATGAATCAAGTCCTTGGTAACATTTCAGTGCAGTCCAATTGTGAGAGATTGCTACGTGAGACTGTTACATCAGTATTCATTCTCATGCTCAGCATGTATTATGTCTGATCCCTGAGCATGTCATACGACTAAGTCTTACCATCGTCCATGTCTCCTATGGATGTACGTCGTACAACCTGACAGGCCTATGTTGTTGTGCGATGTGTGTAATATACAGGGGTTGGACAAAAATATCTGAAGAGATCGAGAAATAACTGTTTGAAAGTAAACGCAGATGCTAGTAAAGCCTGGAGATTTGCCATGTTGTATTTGACCACGAACGGCGCCAGCGGAATTTCCTCAACATTTTTCGTCAATATGTCAGACGTGGCCAGAACAGTGTTCGCTGTAGTTGTGAGTACGTTACGTGAGGGCTAAGTGAATTCGAACATGGGCAAATTGTTGGTGCTTGAATGGTTCGGTCATTCGTAACCGAGATTTTTGGTGTTTCAAGAGGCACCGTATCGAAAATTTATACCGCATAAAGGGAAAGGGGAAATCATCAGCCGCCAAGCCATAACGAGGGCAAAAGTATGTGTGTGTGTTGAGTGATAGTGAAGGAGGGTCATTGAAGGTTATTTCAACGAAAATTAAGAGGACGACAGACGCCAAAGTCACTAAAGAGCTGAATGTCGTATTCGCGAACCCTGTTAGCAACAAAACATCATGAAGGGAACTCTAAAAGTTCGGAATTGCAGGGGGAGATATAATTCCAAAACCACTCATCAGTGATGCAAATGTCAGTGGCAAGTAAATGTGGTGCTAAAGGCATAATACCTGGTGTATAGAGCAAGTGAAGTGTGTCGTTTGGTCGGTTGAGCCTTGTTTCACACTGTTTCCAACTTCTTGTCGAGTTAACATCACAACGGCAGTTCATGCCCGAGGCTCGGTGGTGGTTTGGACCGACATATCGTGGTATTCCAAGGGCCCAATTGGTACTCTGCAAGATCGTATTACTGCCAGGGATTGTGTGACTACTGTGGCTGATCAGGTCCATCCAGTAGTACGATGTTTGTACCCCAGAGGTGATGTTGCGTTTCAAGAGGACAGGGATCTGTTCACACAGTCCGCATCGTCCACGACGAGGATGAATTTTCGTATCTCCTCTGGCCACAACAGACATCAGGTCTCAGTATTATTGGGTCTTTGTAGTCTGTTTTGGAGAGAACAGTGCGTGAACGCTAGCCACCTCCATCGTCATTACCTGAAATTGGCACAATTTTCCAGAAAGTATGGTATAACATTTCCTTGCAAACCACGCAGGACCTGTATTTGTCCAATCCGAGACTATCCGAATTTGTTTTGAATGCCAACGGTTTTCTACGCCACAGCTGTCATGGCAATGTTGTGTTTTTGGTGTTTCCATATTTTTGTGCACCCTCTGCATAACAGCAGTAGAGAAAGTTTTGATGTAAAGTTTCTTCACCAAAACAACTGTAAACTATCAAGATCTGTTTATTGCAACGCGTTTTTACTTCAACTTGAAAACTGTACTTGTGGTGATAACATGTGTTTCTTGGGATTTTTTAGCGCAATGGTGCAAGTTTTAAGGAAGTAAAAAGTTTTCTAATATAAGGATAAAAGTTGATGAAATTCAATACTATATGACAAAATAAGCACTATTTCAGTTGGAACAACAAAGAGTTCTGCAACACTGAATTCGAAGTTTAGTCATGAAATTAAAATTTCATTTAGAACAAATAAAGTTACGTACTCAGCTTTTTGATTATTTACATCGACTTGTCTGCCATCCTGGTAGAAACTGCAGTACCGTAGCACTTAACTAGGATAACCAAAAGAAAATGGCGCCCATTTCCACTTTTATCAGTAGGCTGCGCAATATTAATTGGCAACTTGCTCTAAATGTTCGGAAATGTAAGATAAGATTTCAACGTTGTGCACAGATTAACTAGTTGCTCTAAATGTTCAGAAATGGAAAAGTTTGCACTTCACAAAACGTATTGCCCTATGACTATAATATCAATGAGTAACCGTTGGACTCGTCCAACTCATACAAATACCTGAGTGTAATACTTGGAAGGGATATGAACTAGAATTATCACATAGGTTCAGTCGTGGGTAAAGCATGTCGTAGACCTGGAAGATTCTTGAAGACAGACGCAAACTATCCCGAGAAAGTCTATTAACAAAGTTTCAAGACCCGGCTTTAAATGATTTCTCTGGGGTATACTGCAACTCCTTACGTATGCATATGGGTGGTGAGGATAAGATTAGAATAATTACTGCATACTGAGAGGCATTCAAACAGCCATTCTCTCTGCGCTCCATACGTGAAAGAAACAGGAACAACTCTTAATTACGAGTTACAGTGGGACGTACCCTCTGCCATCCACCTCACGGTGGTTTGCAGAGTACAGATGTAGATGTTGATTTCGCTCACGTAGCGGCGTGACACGGTACTGTGGCGCGTGGCTATCAGTGTCAACCAGACCTGCAGACGTACAGGGGGCACTGTTCTACCCCGGAACACTTTTCTATCACCTGGAGCCAGCCCTGTAATAGGAGTTTAATGTATTTTCGTACTCATTTCGAAACGTTCGCATTCACCTTATGCTTGCTGCAGTCTGTTTCTGAAGCTACAAAAACCACTCAGGTAAAGTAACGGTTTTCCAAAATTGAAAAACCAAATGCGAAAAACTGTTCCATGATAAAACACGGTCATCTACCTAGGAACAAACATTATAGACAAATTTAAAAGTCTTGCACTCGAGAAAATCCTGTCAGTACTGTATGTAATAGTCTGTGTGTTCGATTGTTGCTCTTCTACATACCAAGAATCAGTAAGTGATATGAGAAGTGATTTCAAAAACTACTTACAAGTGAAAAACATTTTGAAGCAGAACCTACTGGAAATAAAAGCAAATTTCCGTTCTGAAGACAGGGAAAATTGTTAAGACATTAAATAGGCACAATTAAAAATAACACTTGTGTCATGGGAGAAAACTTCCTGCCATTTCAAGACCAACGAAATGTGGCTCAATCGTCCACGTGTTATGCAACTAGTATGAAAAATATAATGAATTTTACTTGCAATAAAATTCTGTAACTAAATAATTAACAATATGCTGCATATTGATTCAAAGTGTTACATGGCATTTAAATATTCTGAACTCGTCATACTAACAAACGCCGCACAACACAAAATCTCATGTCTCTTTAACAACGAAAACTGCAGAAAATGGAATGGCGGAAGTTGCTTACGGCGCTTTCTATTGCGTATTCCTTCATGCGATTCTAAAATCACTCGGTAAACTAAAACGCTGACCAGGATACAATATGTGTTCGTAGATGCTCTGTCATCCAGACACAACACTCTCCTCTACTTTCGCAGAATAAATTAATTATCTACTTTTATTTTTTCGGAACGACCATTAAAACTCTATGGCTACCTGCAACTAAATCATCTTTAAAACTCGATGTGCAGGAAACTGGAATGTAAACAGCGAAGAAAATATAGTACTGCAGATACACTCTTCGCATGATGCATTGTGAAGCTGTTATGCAACAAACATTCTAACCAGATGCGGAAAATACGTTACACGCATTGTAGAAGGAATAGCACTAAATATGGAAACGTGTGGCTAGAAAACTGCGAGACTTCACTTCTAATCGTTTCGAATCCTTGTTAATTTCGACGCACATACACAAATCATCTTTGAAGTTTCTTACACACCCGACTTATTACTACACAAATCATCTTTGAAGTTTCTTACATATTCGATTTATTACTAATTTCACGTGTCTAGAAAACCAGGAACGTATCCATAGCAGCAACCGTCGTTAAGAAATCTACTCCAAAATGTGGAAGATGCTTTGTGGAGCCAACTTCTATTGTTCATCTGTCGCTGATGCCGAAATTGTCAAGTTAAGTTTAAGAACTGAGCTACTGGCGTCTCAAGTATAGTGCTGATGCAACTTACCACCCAATCACGTTATACATCACGAAAAGAGCAATCGCGACCGCGCTGGCAATCTCCATTTCGGCGATTCTGTGCCAACTATGACGTTTCCTCGGTTGCACCTCTTCGAAAGAAGCTATTGTTGACACTGAATAATAAGCTTATCTCTCCGCTACGTACCGTATTAATACCACATTGTGAATCAGTAGCTATGAATAAATGCAATAGGATGTGGTATTCGTTAGGTAGTCCATTCGAGCACGAAATGGCTATATTGATGAATGCACAAAAGAACATAACGGAAACTGACCCAAAATGGTTGCGACCTTTTCACTACTAGCTTTTCTGCAGCGTCATAAATAAAGGATGACAGCCTGTGAAACTGTTCAAACGAAAATTATTAAAATGATAAATTATACGCGCGTCACTAATACAGTTTCGGATTTTCATTCTGACGCACTCAAATTGTTCAGACACGTGGGAAGTCTCTCACCTTCTCTTGCAAGAAGTCATGTCAGGTCCAGATGAGGACGTAGACTCAGGAGTGCAATATTGCAAAAATTAGCAGGCTCGCTCGCGTTCTCTGACTCAAATAGATGATTGTACGCAGTTTCCTCCCATCACTGTAAGGTATGCTGGAGAGATAAGACACGACATTTGTATCCGTGAACCGCATGTTTCCCACCTGCGTTTGGGTATCTCCGTTCAGCTATTTCGTATTTCTGTAATCATGCCTCGTGGACGATGGAAGTGTACTATAGATATAGTTAATAGATCTCATTATGACATTAAATATAACACAGTCTATATCTACATTTGTTCTGTAACGTGGTTTGGCTTTTCCAAGCTTTTGACTATTTTCTTGCGTCAGGTCACTCACATTCAGTAGATCACGAATAGGTATTCCATTAGACCACTCTGTTATATTACATAAGAGTATGAAGTAACGTGGATATCTGAAAAGTGAGGATAGACTATCAATACGAATCGCTTCTTTATTCGTTGAGCGATCAGAAGATTAACCTACCCCTACACCTGACACTACAGAATTGACTGGAGGTAATGCCATATAATGTGCTGAAGTGAATGAAACGCCTAATATACGCTTTTCAGTAAACTTGAAGAGGAAATAATATTACATGAAATATTACGCAGGAAGAGTACTACAATCATTCCAGACCTACAGAAAAAATACACCTAAACTTTTGTATAAATAGAATACGCATTTATTGAAAGATGCATTTCGCGGGCGTGGTTGTCTGATAGTTGTATTTACTACCCATGTGCGTCGCAACGGAGCTGCTGGAGAATGTAGAACCCCAGCAAGTAAAATTATCACAGGAACAAAAGTCGATGCACTGGTCGTATCAATTGATAGAGGAGACACGAGAGCGAAGTTAGCCTTTAGTGCAGCCTTTATGAGGTGCTGAGCCTAGGAAATTCATGAATGGTCATTTTAGAGAGTCAAGATTAAGGACGAGAAAACCTATAGAATTAAGTTGAACATATTCCAGAACTGCATATTTGTAAATACTTATTAGGAGGAGTATCGAAAAAACTTACAGGAAATCACTCACTCTGTAAAAATCGTGACGTGGGCGGAACTGTCAGCGATGTGACAGTAGCAGCTTCATATAGGGCATTAAACTCTGAAATCAGTAATGAATCGAAAAATTTTTATTGGAATTATTTTGATATAGTAATGATATAACGAGTGATAAATGGTGAAGATATCTGAAGTGATTGTCAGAATGGAAATTACTTGCTACGTTCCTTCCTACGAAGCCATGCATTGGCACAGGCCTTTCGTGACGTCCTGCTGACGGCCACGCACTTGTGCTCTGTGCAGCTCAGCAGAGCTTGAGAACATCAGGTAGATAACTAGTCACTGCAGGAAACGTCACGCTAAAACCGTGTGACTCCGCCTCTACTCTTAGAAATGCCCTCAAAACAGCGTGGAAGAGGATCAACAAGCGTCCGCAGTTATGTCATGTCTGGCTGAAAACTCTCATTGATCAGATTCCGTACAGGTACCAAAATGCAGGAATGTTGATTAGTACGCTTAATCTGTTGATCCAAATAGTCCCAGAGATTTCAATGGTGCTGATATGGCGTTATTTAGCGGACCAGTTGAGGAGTTGTGGGGTGTCTGAGAGTTCATCAAAACAGGGCAGTACCGTACACATTCAGCCCTATGAACACAGCTGTTGTTGTCTTGGAAGATAAGAAAGTCGGCAGTACACTCAACACGGTACTTTCCTAGGCTCATGGATCTGTCAGAGATGGTATGTACCATATCGGTTCACGCCGAATTCATTGAACGCAGTAGATGCAATACAACTAAGTACTCGGCTAGTGCCGCCAGGGTAGTGCACGAAATGACAATGTACGGTCGAGAATTCAAAATAGAGAACAGACGTCAATGGCTGGGAAAACAAGTCGAAACTGCAATCCAAAAGAGAACCATATAATCACTGTGTAGCTACATTCAAGACTGGAGGTTGAAGGCAGGCGAAACTGAAGGCGGACAGGCACGACTAAACCGCCTGCCAAAGGCTGAGGCAGCGCAGATACAGGCGGCTGGTCGCTGGTGGTTGGTCACCGAGAGAGGCGTGGAGCGGCTTGCAGCGTTCGTTCCTCTCTCACCGTTGCACACAGCATTCAGCGCTGCTCTGCTGAGCGTGCTAGCCGTATTCCATTGCCATCGTCTGACACGATGGATACAGCAGCACGCCATTGTCTCCCTCTGAGTTTTAACTGGCACCACTTTTAAATGATTATCGGAGATTGCTGTTGTTGTTGTCCTTGGCGCTGGTGTTTGAGGAGGGATGAGAGGGGATGTACCTACAACGAGAACTTCGAACGGCAGTGCACCTTGTCATTTTTCACATTAGGAAATAATTGCCAGAGATGAAAGAACGGCAAGTCGCAGAAAAAAATTCCTAGTACTGATCTAGGGTTAAACTCCTGACATCCGCATTTCATGACTGTTACTTAGCCACTGAAACTACTGATGTAGCACTGGTCCGCATGTTAGTTTTAAACGTGTGTGAGATGCACAAAAACACGAAAGAAATGTTTACGACGACACTTAAGCGTGACAGCTGTAAGTACAGCGCTACCACAGGAAGTAACATCAGTGTTTAAATGGTTCAAATGGCTCTGAGCACTATGGGACTTAACATCTGTGGTCATCAGTCCCCTAGAACTTAGAACTACTTAAACCTAACTAACCCAAGGACATCACACACATCCATGCCGGAGGCAGGATTCGAACCTGCGACCGTAGCGGTCACGCGGTTCCAGACTGAAGCTCCTAGAACCGCACGGGCACACAGGCCGGCTCAGTGTTTAACGTCCTGTTGATGAGAGAGCCATTAGAGATTAAGAACGTGCTCCAGCTGAGGAAAGTTGAGGGTGGAAACTGGCTGACGTCTTTCTAGAGCAACCATCCCAGAATTTGCATTAAAAGTTTTAAACGTAATCCTCATAAATCTAAATGTGCTTGTGTGAATGGTAAAGCCGCCTTCCCCCCGAATGCCATTACAGTGTATTACGACTACACCCACCTCGTTGTCCGTTACAATACGAGATTTCGTCGCGAGATCTAGATGAGGACGCACTTCTCTATGAGGAGATACAGAACTGTGGTAACAATTTCCAAACAAAGCCACTGCAGTTAAGGCAGAAGAAAGCATTCAACTAAAATACGTTCTGATAATGATATAGAGCGTACAAAAGGAGATACGAAAATTGTCATCGCCCTTCCACCTGCTGGCAATCTAACATTCAAGAAACGAAAACTACTGTACAAAAATGGAATTCTTAACGTGTTAGGAGAGACCTACGTCACTTTTAATTGCCGATCACTTCAATTGCGTTAAATCACCGGCCAAAAAATAATTATGTAGTGAGTACACGACGGAAGATAATACCACCAAGTACACACTGGCCCTTTATCTGATATTTGTATTTCCCCTGAGGGTGGCGGAGGAGGGAGGGAGAGGAAGGGGTTAGTAGTATTGAAGTTCCGACTCTTAATTCTTTGATTAAAACGATTGAAAGTAAAGAAAAGCATTTATAAAAACAAAATCTGTCCTTGGTGAGGGACTGAGACGCAGGTGCACGGCAAGGGAGTGTTATGAAGAATGTGGGATGAATATTGGGAAGGCGAGTGGCATTGCAGATATGCAGGGAGAATGTGGATAGAAATGGAAGAGCTTGATTAGGTCATACGAAAGCTCACGTACTGAATAGATTTTAGTAATGATTTCATGCTCTCGGAGGGGACATTACTCTAAGAAATGATATGGAGTGTGGCTCTCTGCCCCTGTTAATCAAATTAACTGTTACTCAAATCTCTGTTGCTTCTGTTTTTAGTTCTTCGATTTCATCACCTGCACAAGACCTGGTAACTTAGAATTATGTTCGTTGCGCGTAATGATGATAACTTTGAACTTATCCGCTAATAAGTACCTAATAATCTTACACTACTGACCATTAAAATTGCTACACCAAGAAGAAGTGCAGATGATAAACGGGTATTCATTGGACAAATATATTATACTAGAACTTACATGTGAGTACATTTTTACCAATTTTGGTGCATAGATCCTGAGAAATCAGTACCCAGAACAACCACCTCTGGCCATAATAACGGCCTTGATACTCTTGGGCATTGAGTCACAGAGCTTGGATCGCGTGTACAGGTACAGCTGGCCATGCAGCTTCAACACGATACCACAGAACATCAAGAGTAGTGACTGGCGTATTGTGACGAGCCAGTTGCTCGGCCACCATTAACCAGACGTTTTCAGTTGGTGAGAGATCTGGAGAATGTGCTGGCCAGGGCAGCAATCGAACATTTTCTGTATCCAGAAACGCCCGTACAGGAGCTGCAACATGCGGTCGTGCATTATCCTGCTGAAATGTAGGGTTTCGCAGGGGTCGAATGAAGGGTAGAGCCACGGGTCGTAACACATCTGAAATGTAATGTCCACTATTCAAAGTGCCGTCAATGCGAAGACGTGTAACCAATGGCACCCCATACCATCACGCCGGGAGATACGCCAGTATAGCAATGACGAATACAGGCTTCCAATGAGCGTTCACCGCGATGTCGCCGAACACGGATGCGACCACCATAATTCTGTAAACAGAACCTGGATTCATCCGAAAAAATGACGTTTTGCCATTCGTGCACCCAGGTTCGTCGTTGACTGCACCATCGCAGGTGCTCCTGTCTGTGATGCAGCATCAAGGGTAACCGCAGCCATGGTCTGCGAGCTGCTAGTCCGTGGTACTGCAAACGTCGTCGGACTGTTCGTGCAGATGGTTGTTGTCTTGCAAATGTCCCCATCTATTGACTCAGGGACCGAGACGTGGCTGCACGATCCGTTACAGCCATGCGGATAAGATGCCTATCATCTCGACTGCTTGTGATACGAGGCCGTTGGGATCCAGCACGGCGTTCCGTATTACCCTCCTGAACCCACCGATTCCGTATTCCGCTAACAGCCATTGGATCTTGACCGACGCGAGCAGCAATGTCGTGATACGATAAACCGCAATCGCGATAGGCTACAATCCGACCTTTATCAAAGTCGTAAACGTGATGGTACGCATTTCTCCTCCTTACACGAGGCATCACAACAACGTTTCACCAGGCAACGCCGGTCAGCTGCTGTTTGTGTATGAGAAATCGGTTGGAAACTTTCCTCATGACAGCACGATGTAGGTGTCGCCACCGGCGCCAACCTTGTGTGAATGCTCTGAAAAGCTAATAATTTGCATATCACAGCATCCTCTTTGTTGTGTTGGCAGAAGAGCCAACACCGTGTTACTAGTAGAGGCCGAAATGCACGCGTTTTAGCTCACGCAGGCTGGCGTGAGGAGAGAAGGACTATACTGACGTGAGGTCTGGAACATGACAAGGAATTAGAATTCAGAAAGCGGACGTAATTAGTTTGATACTTAACTTTAATCCATTAATGATGAACGTCGCTTTTGACAGTTCATGAGTCACAATATTACCTGTTCAGAAGACATAGTAACTGAATCTGGCGGCTTGCTAGGTCGTAGCAAGTGACGTAGCTGAAGGCTATGCTAAACTGTCGTCTCTGCAAATGAGAGCGTCTGTAGTCAGTGAACCATCGCTAGCAAAGTCGGCTTTACAACTGGGTCGAGTGCTAGGGAGTCTCTCTAGACTAGACCTGCCGTGTGGCGACGCTCGGTTTGCAATCACTGATAGTGGCGACACGCAGGTCCGACGTATACTAACGGACCGCGGCCGATTTAAAGGCTACCACCTAGCAAGTGTGGTGTCTGGCGGTGACACCACACTCTTCGTGTCGGTTAAATTTCGCGTCTGTAGCAAATCATCTTCGTGGTGTAGAAATTTTAATGGCCAGTAGTGTATTTTCACGTCTGTGCCTACAATCTATTGTGACGACGTCGGAGCATGAAAGTGCTCCGGCATACTGTTCAGTGTTTGCGTTTGTGGTATTTCCTGGCTTGTCACTAGAGGAGCAGAATACTCTTCGTCAGTGTAAATACTGGTATTCCGATACACTAAGGAAGCCATCTGTAACTGTGAGGGGGTTTTAGGTCTTACGACTACTGCGTCATGGAAACTGACATTGGAAGACTAGTGCTAAACATAGTTACAGAAGACAATGTGTTATCAGCGATGGGCAACATTATTTCGAACGATATAAATGAGTGTTATGTTCACTAGGACAATACAGGACTGAAAGATGTCAGTGCGGGAACAGATGTGGATGAAGACGGTGAACATTTGCACACTTGTGTGTAATACCGAAGAAACGAGGTGGGCTAGCAGTGGACCCGAAACAGGTGCTTACATATACCGTGGTAAGAAAACTGTTAGCTAAGGAAATGGCGTCAGGGTCAACAATAAGTCGCAGCTTAAAGTAACCAACATTGAGAGCACTAACTCTGTTGTAGCACGTGTACGAGAAACCAACCTTTTTGTCAGTGTAAAAACTACTGTCAACATTGACGATCAAGAACATCGAGGCAGTTTGGGGGTTAAGGAAAAAGTCAATGTACCAATCCTAGGAGTTTTGATAACTTGTAGAAGCAACATACCGCAAGAATACACAAAAAGAACGAAATTGGGAATCGACACGACACCCACTAATATGTATACACTCAAGAGAACTCTCAAGCTCCGAGTAACTCCGAGCGTAACCCGACTGCACCCCATGTCAGTAGGCAAACTAGTCCGAGAGACTATGCCCGGAATACAGGACGCCATTATCAGTATACTCTATTTACGCCAGGCTAATGCACCGTGGAATGTAATGCACCCCCCCAAGTTGAAGTTGTAAACAAAGAGTTTGTTGGCTTATCACTAGTAGGCTCCGTTTATTTACACGTCAGTGGATGTATACATGAAGCATCAAAACAACAATTTTAAGCCACCACCCATTCTTAAGTGACACAGTCATTATTAAAAAATATGTCCTAAATTGATTACCTACATGACATACAAACAAATAGATCATAAATCACGGTCGTTACTCATCATTATCCACTAATATCATCATTTCGGAGGAGTCTACATCAGAAGCAGTTTCATTTACTCTTTCCCCCGTCGTCCTCGTTCCAGAGCACATCATTTTCATGACCGTCCAGAGTATATAAAATGCAGCATTTCTCGAATGAGTTTACTATCATTGGTGCTTTGATTTTTCTCCATGAGGCCGAAATCAAGCATGCAATAATGTGGGGTGCAGCAATCTTAATTTTCCGTATCGGAGTCAGTTTACAGTTTGGTTTGCAAAACTATGTCTTGCACTCTGCCTGAAAGTAACCTCAGAAAGCTTTACTTACACTATCGTTCAATGGTTTTAACACAAAAGTCATTCCTCCAGGAATAATAACAGATCACTGCCTAGACTGTGCATCTTCTTTTTTACGTCATCAGCAAGATGACCACGAAATGCGTATAGACATAGCATTAATTGTAGTTTGTAGCTCTCATAAGCTTCGCAGCTAGTCAAGCGTTAGAATTTGTCACGTGTCCCTTCTCTTTATTTCGAACAATGACGTCAACAGGGAACAGCTTTTCATTTTTAGAAGCCTTGGGACTTGTTTTCCGCTTGTAGATTAAGAGAGGAGGAAGTTTTCGCCTATCTGCTGTGACTGCCAGCGTTATAGTTACGTGCTTTTTTTCACACCACGATGCCTAGATGGTAACGTCTTTTGTCCCCTTTCATCAGTCGTGTAATCATGTGGCATATTAAATCAAACTGGTGTATCAACTAAGTCGCCTCTTTGGCTCATCGAAACATTCCTTCGTTGCCGAAGTGTGGTGACATAGAGCTGAAATTCTTGATTTTTTTTCCTCAAAATCTTGTGGAAGCTTTCGTTGTACGGCATCGTAGAGATAAGCCCGCCCCTTTCATAAAGCGATCAACCCATCCACGACTAGCCTGAAACTCTCACCTCGGTATATTAGGAACTGCAGCCACCTCCTTTTGCTTTGTTTCTTATGGCGTAATTAGTTTACAGATTGTCCATTTTTCCTCCTTCCACGGACGAATTCCAAAAATATTCGTTCAACGTCAGGATGTCTTCCACTGTGAGGACCAGTGAATTTCTTTCCAGTACTGGTAGTTGCAAATAATGCCAATTTCTAATTCTTCCAAAAGCAAACGTTACTCTCAGCTACATCGAATTCTCGTCCCGCCCTCCTGTTACCGTATTTTTAAGCATAAGGAATTACTTTACGCTCTATAGTAGTATCATACGATATTCTTCCGTGTTTGCCTTCCATTTCGTGACTACCTAATGCGAACACACTACGCAGTAATAGCCCAACAAAAACGTAAGTTGAAAATTACAACAATGCATTGAGATGTAAGGAACCATACGTAAATTTCAATGATCTTGTCCCTGAACGACGGATTCAGGTTGGTACTCGAATGTAATGCACCGACGATTCTTATGCACAACCCAGTTTTGATTAATGCATATGGTAAACAAAAAGGTGTGCATTAGATTCGCGTAAATACAGTATCTGAGAAAGGTAGAAATCACAGTTCGGCGCAGTTGACTAACAGTGTTATAGTTATGGCAAGCCATAAGTCAATGGAAGATACAAGATGGACATAAACAAAAGCAAAACGAGAATAATGGAATATAGTCGAATTAAATCGAGTGATGCTGAAGGTATCAGATTGGGAAAAGAGATGCTTAAAGTAGTACACTCATGCTCATAAATTAAGGATAATTGCAGAATCTTGCGTCACACAACGTGGTACTACACAAAACTGACGCTAATAGCATAGGCACATAGGGGACACACACGACACAGATCTGCTGGGGTATAGTCTCCCATTCTTGCACCAGTGCCTGTCGGAGTTCCCGAAGTGTCGTAGGTGTTTGAAGACATGCAGCGATACGTCGACTAAGAGCATCCCAGACGTGCTCGATGGGGTTTAGGCCTGGAGAACAGCCACGCCACTCCATTCGCCTGATATCTTCTGTTTCAAGGCACTCCTCCACGATGGCAGCTCTGTGGGTCCGTGCGTTATCATCCATCACGAGGAATGTGGGTGTCAAAGACATGCAGAGGTGTACGTGCACCAATCATAATCCCACCCCACACCATCAAACGACGATCTCCATACAGGTCCCTTTCAAGGACGTTAAGGGGTTGGTATCTGGTCCCTAGTTCACGCCAGATGAAAACCCGTCGAGAATCACTGTACCTGGACTCGTCTATGAACATAACCTGGGACCACTGTTCCAATGACCACGTACTGTGTTCTTGAAACCAAGTTTTACGGGCTCTCCTGTGACCAGGGGTCAGTGGAATGCACCTTGCAGGTCTCTGGGCGACTAAACCATGTCTGTTCAGTCGTCTGTAGACTGTGTGTCTGGAGACAACTGTTCCAGTTGCTGCAGTAGGGTCCCGAGCATGGCTACCTGCAGTAATCCTTGGCCATCTGCTGGCACTGATGGTGGGATATCGGTCTCCTTGTGGTAGTGTCGTATACTGTGGACGTCCCGTACTGTAGCGCCTGGACACGTTTCCTGTCTGCTTGAATTGTTGCCATAATCTTGATATCACACTTCGTGGCACACGGAGGGCCCATGCTACGACCTGCTGTGTTTGATCAGCCTCCAGTCGCCCTTGTATTCTACCCCTCATAACATCATCAATATCTGTTATTTGAGCTATTTTCAACACACAGTCACCATTAGCACGTCTGAAAGCGTCTGCGCACTTATTCGCTGCACCGTAATCTGACATGCACCAACACAACTCTGCGTATGTGGTTTGCTGCCAGCGCCATCGTGCGACGACCGCAGGTCAAATGCACCGTATTGTCATACCCCGTGGTGATTTAAACCCGCAAACCGCCCACCAGAGCGTTGTTTCACCACGTATCAGCATTATCCTTAATTTATAAGCATGAGTGTAGATGAGTTTTGCAACATGGGGAGTGTAATTATTGATGACGGTCAAGGTACAGAGGATACAAAATGTAGACTGGCTATGGCAAGGAAAGCGTTTCTGAATAAGAGAAATTTGTTAACATCGAGTATAGATTTAACTGTCAGGAAGTCTTTTCCGAAAATATTTGTATGGAGTGTAGCCTAGTATGGTAGTGAAACATGGAGGACAAATAGTTTAGACAAGAAGAGAATAGAAGCTTTCGAAATGTAGTTCTACAGAATAATGCTGAAGATTAGATGGGTAGATCACGTAACTAATGAGAAGATACTACTGAATAGAACTGGGGAAAAGAGAAATTTATGGGACAACTTGACTAGAAGAAGGGATCAGTTGGTAGGACAAATTCTGAAGCATCAAGAGATCACCAGTTTAATATTGGAGGGAACCGTGGAAGGTAAAAATTGTAGGAGACCAAGAGGAGAATATATTAAGCAGATTCAGAAGGATGTAGATTGCAGTAGTTACTCGGAGATGATGAAGCTTGTACAGGATAGAGTAGCATGGAGAGCTGCGTCAAACCAGTCTCTGGAGTGAAGACCACAACAACAACAATAACTTTCTTATTACCTGTAACTGCCAACAAACCAGCAGAGCTGGAAGAAGCTATTGTTCGTACTGACGTGGCAAATGATTCTGATGTAGAGGGTGGAGTTGCCTCCAGTTCCCGTAAGGGACAAGGGATGACAGAAGGGGAGAAACTGTTTCAGGTACTTGCAGCAAACATCAAGAAATAGAAAATTCATCAAACCGTGAAGGAGATTACCCTGCTAATCATTTTCTACTGTCATAATTAGATGATTTGAAATCTGTGGCAAAGCGTTTAAAGATGGAGGACAATTTTGAAATAATGTCAGTTTTGTGGTAATTCAGCAGGTCTTACAGTTCACCAGAAAACTGTAAGTTTCAGATCACTTAACACATACCAGTACCTATATATTCAAATACACCATAACTGTTCATGCTTCCAATCCATGTCCAAGTACATCAAATCACTTTCACCTATATCACCTGATTCATCAGTGACCACTGATTTATTCTCTGGGTAGCGTAGATTTTAGGAAGCTGTTTTAAAGTATTTCATCGAAAAAAATTATTGTCGAATTTACTTTAAAAATAAATTTATATGTAAAAAAGGCATTTTATTTACCTTGAAGTAATCATTCGTCTTTCATCTGATGATATACTATTTCTCATTTACGTACTTTCTTTTATTTTGTTAGCCCTCAGCACAGCACATAACTGATCAAAAGACGTCACAGACGTTCTGAAGCAGTTAAAGCATTTTTTAGAGTTTTCTTTCAATTTCTTATAAATTATAAAAAAAGTCCATGTTTTTCTCCAGTAGTTAACATAGGATGAATCCGGTACTTTGGATGATGTCGCTGACGCCTGTGTTTTCTTTTCAATAACAAAACGAAAAGCAACACTTTCTCATCAGAGTCCGTTTCGTCGCTAAGTAGCAGACGCATACAGACAGCTCTTGCCACAGAGCTTCTGCTGCGTGGTACAGTTGCGTGTCTGGCAATTCGACCACGCTGCTCAAAAGTGCGGTAGTCGCCCATTGCTGCGACTGAACCGCGTGGCTGAAACGCCACAACGAAGTCGCCAGTGTGAAAGCAGCCGTAGTCTGCGTCACAGTGACACAGACAACGGTCGCCAGATGTTACCCAATAACATCGGCCGACAGTGTGGTCATAGTGCGTCTTATCTCTTCCGTCTTTTTTTGTCAAGGTCAAGAAGGTTAGGTTAGACTCTATTCTATGTATGATGTGGGTTAGATTTTAATCTCTTAAGGTGGGGTGGATACAACGACGCCTCTGTGTTGTGGATACAAGTGCTGCGTAGCAGCTTCTGCTATTAAAGAGACACCGAATGCATGGGAATGAGCTTTCGTGAATCGTAAAGAACGTGGCAAGTACTATGCTTTCTGTCCTCAGTTATTGGAATGACCAGACAAGTTTTACAAATATATGAGATGACGGGAGAAACGTTGTTCTATACTCGAGATAATTCGTGGTGACCTTGAAAAGCTAGTTATAAACACACTGTGTCGCTGTATTTATTTGAAGTTGTGCTGACGTACATCAATTAGTGATTGTCGTTTTACACACGAGTGAAATACAAGTAAAAGGTGTAGCATAAGGTACTCTGAAAAAGTGAAGCACTTAAAAGTGGAAATACTTACCGTACACTGCATTTTCAAACCACTTCATATTAACAGCATCACTAACCTACTGGCATGAAACGCCAGTAAGCAGTAATAATAATTTGTAGACAACTAATGACATCCTACCACAAGAAAGATCCAGTACAGTAGCTATGAGCATAAAAGATACGCCACCCTCTTCACGTCAAAAAATACATTTTTGGGGTTATAATCTATTCCTAAAATTTCCAATACCGATTTTGCATATGAGGATTCGAATAAACCTGCGATTTTAGTCCATAGATTCCGAACTATGTGCCGATTATGATATTTTCATCCTCAGGATGCCACAAAGTCATTCTCTCTTGGCAGTTTCTCGTGCTCCATAGCTCGTGTGCGAGGATATCGGCCGATTTGACCAAAGGAAACAAACTGACTTGAATTTCACCGATTGCCATTCGAAATGTGTACATTCAGGAGAAGGGATCAGTTTTAGTTTGATCGTGCACATAGTGGCGTACGTACTGATTTGGAAAGTACGGCCGTCTCCAGACGATGTCGATCGTCGGCAGAATCCAGCGATATCGGAGCCGCTACGACTGCAGCCTTAATCCAAGTCCACTTCTACAAACACTGTCCCATATGACCGTGTCTGGCTTGCGTACCAGATGCTACATTTGCCCCTGCAATGCAGGCACCATAGACTCAGCCAGCCCCACAGTTTGTCCCACTCAACAACAAGTCAGAACCAGAGGACTCAATCAGCAGTCAGTGCTCAGAGGTTTGTACTACAATGTGCCTGTCCCTATATCCCTGACTGTACATAAACCATTCTGACCCATGTCATCTGTTAGCGCAAACATCATAGATAATTTATATCACAAGTGTATGTCTATCATTAGCACGGCGCAGTTGGGTGCAGTTCAAAAGGATTCGAAACATCATGTTGCGAGAGTGAGTGAGGCACATTCCGTTAATCTCCTACAAAATAATGGACAGTAATCATTTGGACAGAGTTATGTTATGGAACATTCATTTGGCCTGCTCTAATAGGAAAATCTGGTTTATTTCCAAATGGAATATAAAATTCATATTATGGGATTGGCAGAAACTAGGATAAGAACAGTACATAACATCTACACTGAAGAGGCAAAGAAACTGATACACCTGCCTAATATCGTGTAGGGCCCCCGAGAGCACGCCAGAGTAGTGCCATAACACGATGTGGCATGAACTTGACTAATGTCTGAAGTAGTGCTGGAAAGAACTGACACCATGAATCCTGCAGGCCTTGGAGATCTCTTCTGAACAGCATGTTATAAGGCATCCCAGATTTCCTCAATAATGTTCGTGTCTGGGAAGTTTGGCGGCCAGCGGAAGTGTTTAAACTAAGGAGAGCAGCTCTGTAGCGATTCTGGAAGTGTGGGGTGTCACATCGTCCTGCTGAAATCGCCGAAGTGCGTCGGAATGCACAATGGACATGGGTTGATGCAGGTGATCAGACAGGATGCTTACGTATGAGTCACCCATCTGAGTCATATCTAGACATATCAGGGTACATATAACTCAAACTGCACACTCCCCACACCGTTACAGGGTCTCCACCAGCCTCTGCTGACAGGCTGGGTCCATTAATTCATGAGGTTGTCTCCATACCTGTACACGTCCATCCTCTCGATACAATTTCAAACGACACTCGTCCGACCAGGCAACATGTTTACAATCATCAACAGTCCAATGTCAGTGTTGACAGGCCAAGACAAGGCATAAAGCTTTGTGTCATGCGGTCATTAAGGGTGTATGAGTGTGCCTTTGGCTCCAAAAGCCCATATCGATGATGTTTCATTGAATTGTTCACACGCTGACACTTGTTGATGGCCCAACACTGAAATCTGCAGCAGTTTGCGGAAGGGTTGCACTTCTATCACTTCGAATGATTCTCTTCAGTCATTGATCCTATTCTTGCAGGACCTTTTTGCAGTTGGAGATTTGATGTTTTCCGTATTCCTGATATTCATGGTACTCTCGTGAAACGGTCATACGGGAAAATTCCCACTTCATCGCTGCCTCGAAGATGGTGTTTCCCATCGCTCGTCCGCCAACTGTAGCACGACATTCAAACTCGATTAACTCTTGATAACCTCCCATTGTAGCAGCAGTAATCGATCTAACAACTTAGCCAGACACTTGTTCTCTTGGATAGGCGCTGCCGACCGCAATGCCGTATTCTGCCTATTTACATATCTCTGTATTTGAATATGTATACTTATATCAGTTTCTTTGGCACTTTATATAATGGAGATGAAGGTGCGTTCGGTAAGTAATGCAACACATTTTTTCGGCCGGTTTTGGTTGAAAAATGCGGAATTTGTTGTGCAACTTCGTCGAATATTTCCAGTTCAGCTCCTATAGTTTCATGAATTTGTGAATGGTGGCGGCACTATACATAGCCTTCGAAATAGTGTCTGTAATGCATGTGCATTCCAAGCAGAGAGCTGTCACTGATTTCTTTTTGTGGAAAACCAGAGCACTGCAGATATTCATGGTCGCATGCAGAATATCTATGGGGACCTGGAACAAAAGAACAGTGAGTCATTGGGTGTTGAGTCAGTTATCATAACAAGGTTGCGCAAACATGCCCAATCCCCTGCATGCCAGCCGGCTGCAACTCCTGCAATGTTGGAATGTGCAGACACTCTCATTTGAGGTGATCAATGGATAACAGTCAAACTCTCTGCACAACTGGATGGCTCTGTTGGTAGCCTAGTACTCTCGTCCTCCAGTTGGGGTACATAAAAGTGTGTGCTCTGTGGATTATTTGCTACCTAGCAGAAGACCATAAAGAGCAATGAAGGACTATCTGTGTGAAGTCACTTGCACGTTATGAGGCTGGCCATGACAGTTTTTCTCGAACATCATTGCAAGCGATGAAACATGGGCTCATCAATTTTAACTGGAAACGAAATGGTGACCCGTTGAGTGGTGCTACACCAGCTCTGCTCCGTAGAAAAATTTCAAAGTCTAACTTTCAACTGGTAAAGTCATGGTTACAGTCTTCTGTGCTGAATGAGTTATTCTAATTTATGTCCTCCAGTGCCAGATTAAGGGAAGGGAAAAGGGGGGCTCTAGACCCAGGACTCCATGTGGACGGGGGGCCTCCACTCTGATCTTCCTCATCTGGCTCTCTAATAAGAATCATTCAAGATACAACCATCACCATGGGATAAAATAAGACCCTAAAATATAAAACAAATTTCTTTGTTTGTTACAACCACCATCTTAAAAAACTATCATAAATCAGTTTAAAACAAAACGTCGAATATAGTACATGATAATTATGATTCATATTTTCTCGTTGAACAGAAATGTTTTGCAGTCTCATGTAGTCACAGAATAACCAGTCCAAATCCAGCGAAAAATTAAGTTACTGCGCAGTTGCGCAACATTCCTTTCATGTCAACAAGTTCCATCTATTTATAAACTCTGTATGCGTGTATTCGAGCAGAATTTTTGACCTTTACAATAGGCGAGTTACTTCAAACACTTTTGTGTTTTGTGTGATGCACTCACCATTCACGTATCGCCCTTTCCTTCTTCTGTTCGTTGCTTATATTCCTCGTCTATTGTTGGAGAGCTGAATTGTTAATTCGAGCAAAAGAAAAGCACAGAAAGAAGGAGCTACATTTATGAAGAAACTGCCACAAGTGACTGCATAGTCTTACGAAAAAAATTGCCCCACTGGTAACGTTAGTGAAGTCTGTACTGAACCGGTACCTTTTACATTGGTATATATTTCTTCTAAGGAGTGTTTTACAGATCCTGGTGAAACTGAAATTGTAGTCGGGCAGTATTTTGTAATTGAGGTGGCAATGAAAGCGAATGTTGAACTAAGCGATCATAAAATCGAAATCGGAGACAGAACTTACAGTGAATTAGTGAAGTGCCCAACATTGGAGAAACATTCGGCGAAATGGAAAAATGTGAAAAATCATTGGTGGAATTGATTTTAGCGAATGGTTTAGACTATGTTAAGAACAATTTAGATGATCTAAGTAAATCCGAACGTGTCTATAAATCACAAAAAATGTACTCACCCAACACCTTGTTCTTTAGAAAATTGCTAAATGGAGAGAAAAATGAAAGGAAATGGCTGTAGTATTCCGAATCTACAAGAAATGTGTTTTGTATTTTCCGTAAATTATTCAGTGACAGCATTGACTTAGATGATATGTGTTCTCCATTTTCAATTTGTGGGCTTTATGTCTGGAAGAAAGAGGTAGAAAAAGTGACATCTCATGAAAACAATGCTATTCATCCCAAAAATTCAGTGACGCGGCTTCTACCATGGAAGAATGAGAGACGTGCCGTATCGACAGTGAACTGCGGCATACGATTTAAACCGAGGAAAATTATTGGCAAGAAGTGCTTCCCTGCGTGATAGAGGTAGTTAAGCATTTGGAAATAAGAGGATTTGCTTTTCATAGTGATAACAAAATTTTTTGGACCAAAAATAATGGTAACTATTTGGGTTTCCTTGAATTAATTGCTCATTTTGACCCGTTTTTGAAACAACACATCCATGAGCGTTGCTCTAAAGGTCATTGCCATCAGACATATTTTTCCAAGGCTACCGGTATTATGAAGAATTCATTGGTCTTGTGGGAGTCAAGGTATTGAGTAAAATAGTTGGCGAAATTCAAACAGCAAAATTCTAAAGATTAGCTGTATATTCAACAGTAGACACAGCACATGAAGATCAGCTAGCCCTTGTAGAAGGTATTGTTTCGAGGGAAGAGTTTATGAGGAAGATTTTTATGTTTTGTTCCCAACACAGACACACAGGAGAAAGTCTTAGGAAAGTTTACCTAGATCTCTTTTGGGAATACAGTACCGTATGAGGACAGAAGATTGTCGTTGCCAGTAACACGAGTGGGAAATATTCAGGTTTAAGTGCAAAGATAAAGGAACTGAATTAATTAGCTTTCTATGTGCCATGTGTTGATACCTGTTAAACCTGGTGTTCCAAACAGTGCTGAGAAATCGTCAGAAACAGCTGTTTTTTTTTTTCCAAGTTATTCAATGACTATATGGCTTTTTTGTAGTTTGTACTCACCATTGGCACATGCTTGTGAGGAAGAATGAGTGACTTAAGATATTGTGTGATACTAGATGGTCATGCTGTGAGGAAGCAATATCAGCTATTCGACAGAATTTCTATGCCGTTTATGTGTTCTTTAAAGATATTATTGAGAACAAGAAAATGCAGCGACAAGAAATGAGGCAGAATCGCTTTTGAAAAACCTGAAGACAGCAAGCAGTACTAGCTGTCTTCTGCGATGCCATGTTGTCTTGAGTGGACAAAACTAACAAATATTTGCAATGGCCTGGACTGAATTTAATTAGCGGGTATCATGTGTTGCGATCATTGATTCCATTTTTCAGCCATGTTAGTGAAAATTTTAATGAACATGAAAACCAGGCTAACTCTGCGACTGCCATTCCCATTCTCGAGGCCTCATCTCGCAAGTTATGGGTTAAGAAGAGGGTGAGGAATATACCCCATAAAAAAACTTGAATCCATCTGGCTCTGGATGGTAGTATCCTTTGAGGCCCCCACCTAGGGTTACAGGTGAAACCGGTCAACAGTCTCAAAGGCAGAAAGGAATCCTAATTCCCAACAGCAGAGAGAGTGGAAGAACCTAATGGAGAAAACCATGAGAAATCATTTTGGACTAACAATCCGTTCTTATCTTGGAATTTATTTCCTGCCATGTACAATATACAATTTCAATTGCAGAGTGGAAGGGCTGGTAAAAGTAAGCACTACCCCAGTTGGAAACTCAAAAGAGGTATCCACCATTTGCTTTATGCAGTGCTTAGGGACCTAGAGTTTGGGAAGCCCCAACATGTGCAGTAAGGACGAGATTAAGAAACCTCGGTGTCATTCCAAACTTAAGTTCAAAAGAAAATCTTTACAGCCATCTTGAATGTAAAAACTGGTAAACAATAAGAACTGAAAATTCCCTAAGATAAACATGAAATACAAGTTTCAGGAGTTCAAGAAACGCGAGTTTTGGACAACACTGCTACACAAACCAAAAATCATAGAATTTTTAAGGGTAAACCAACTGCAAAAATTATGAAAGGCATACCAATACTTGGTATCAGCTTCTATACTCATAAAAATTTAGTAGATGACGTTACAGAATTCAAATCCAGTTCAGAAACACTCTCTCTTCTCACAGTGAAATGCAAAAATAAACAGTATATCTTTGTTGACGTCCAAGCTGTATTTAATGATGACAGTTAAGATAAATCTGAGTTAAGTAGAAGCATTCTGGCAACTTTTGGCAGACTAAATGTAAAAAATTCCAAAATCAAATATTGTGATTTTACTGGGGTATTTTAACGTACATGTAGGGAAAGCAAAAAGCTATTTTAAAAATCGTAGGAGAGTATCCAACCCACGAATGAGCAAAAAAAAAAAAAAAAAACGATGCAAGATTAATGAATCTTTGGAAAACATTTTTGTTGAAGTTAATGTCAACTTTCTTAAAAAAATTGCTAAGTAAAGCAAAAACATATATATCTCCAAGTCTAGCACTACAGAAGTTCCAGTTAGATCATGTGGATATTTCTCAAAGTAATGTTAAAGAGCTCATAAATGTAACAAGAAGCAGGGAATTTTACTCTGTTCATTACCTGACTAAAATTAAACTGAAATTTATCCCTAATAAAAAGGGTAAGAGACAGCAAAAATTGATTAAATATAACGCAGACAGGCTCAACATCACAAACGACACAAACGTGGCAATGAAACATTTTCAAGAAGAAATTAAAATATCTAAATCAGAGTAATTGGAACAATTATCTAAAGAAATCAACAGGGCAGTGAAGAATGAATTTGAATCAACAAAAATGAGAAGAAAGTCTGCTGGAATGAAATCTGTGAAAAAGGCAGTTGCAGAAAGAATAAAACAGTGGAAGAAATGGAAACATTCTGGGAAGACTGAGTACCTTGATCAACTTAAACTGCAAATTTCAATTTATTGTTCATAACATGTACCGTAGTTTTACATGCATGTGCATTTTCAACTAAGTATAAAGATTTTACAATTACAATTTCTTTTAGTTTACATTATTTCTGAAACTTCCTAGCAGATTAAAACTGTGTCCCAGATCGAGACTCAAACTCAGAGTCTTTGCCTTTAATGGGCAACTGCTCTACTATTTTTTTCCCCTGTAATTCTCATTTTGTTTGATATTGTTCACTACATTTGTTTGGGGTAGGTGTCGTATGTCACCCATCGTTGATCCGTTCACTTTTTTTTTCGTTGCAGAGGGCAGCTAACTCTCTGACTGAACACACTGAGCTACCGTGCTGGCCTATCTGAGCTACCCAAGCATGACTCACAACCAGTCCTCACAGCTTTAATTCCCCCAGTACCTCGTCTCCTACCTTCCAAACTTTACATAAGCTCTCCTGCATCTGTGTTACCCAAGGACAACTCACAACCCATCCTCACAGGGGGTCGTGAGTTGTGCTTGGGCTGCTCAGACGATAGAGCCATTGCCTGCGAAAGGAAAAGATCTCAAGTTCGAGTACTGGACCAGCACACAGTTTTAATCTGCCAGGAAGTTTCATATGAGCGCACACTCCATTGCAGAAGGAAAATTTCGTTCTGAAAACATCCCCCAGGCTGTGGCTAAGCCATGTCTTCGCAGTATCCTTTCTTCCAGGAGTGCTAGTCCTGCAAGGTCTGCAGGAAAGCTTCTGTGAAGTTTGGAAGATAGGAGACGAGGTACTCATAGAATTAAAGCCATGAGGACAGGTCATGAGTCGTGCTTCGATAGTTCAGATGGTACAGCACTTGCCTGCAAAAGGCGAAAGTTCTGAGTTTGAGTCTCGGTCCAGCACACAGTTTTAATCTGCCAGAAAGTTTATATCGGTGCACACTCTGAAAATTTCATTGTGAATACATTATTTCTTATTAAATTATAATTCATGATAAATTCAAGTTATGAGGGAATTTTTGGATAAGCCACTGCTTGAGTCACTTTTTGAAAGTATCCCCTGTCAATACATTAACTTCATTTGCTTACAAATTATGAAAAACATATTTGACATAGGGGCTTTTTGCTGGTAAAGCAAAAAATCTTTTGTTAACCATACGAAAGTCTTTTCTATGCCATATTTCACAGTTGGGAATATCTATGTTCCTTTTTGTAATCTTAGTGTCTTCTTTCACTAGGATTAGAGGTTCTAGGTTGTTGTATATAAATGGCATAAACTGTGAGACTATTGTGTATAATGAATAGGAATTTGCTAGAAGTTCCCGGTTTTACTTTTGCGATGATCCTCAACGCTCGCTTCTGCAGTATGAAACCCCTTTTCATATTAGTTAGGCCTCTTCCAGCCCACAGTAGTAGTCCATAAAACAAGAAAGGGTACACTAATCCAAAATACACAGTCCTTAGGGTTTGAGAATTAAGATATGGTGATAATCTTCTTAAAAAAAATAAAGACGGTGTTAATTTTTTACAGATGTAATCAGCTCGCTGCTTCCATGAAAGTCAGTTATCTATGCATAAACCTGATTATTCACAATGTTGTTGGTAGAATTTCATCAATCACAGTATTTTGTCTGTTTGTACCATTTGGTTTAAAGTGAATAATATTAGATTTTTCTTTTTTACATTTAGGTTGTCTCTTTCAAAGTGAGCACTTGTCTTTTCAATAAAGTAATGTATCTCTTCAACTAGGCTGGGCTCACTGTCTGCACAGCAGACACCAGATGTATCGTCTGCATGCATAGTGATCAGTTGCTTATTGTCAAGAGAACTTGATAAATCACTTACATAGCATATGAATAGGACTGGACCTAAAATGGAGATCTGTGGAACACAAAAAACATATTTGCTTATACTTGACCTTCTCCTCTCCAGTATTTCTTCATTAGAGTGTATAATCTCCATGCACTGCTGTCTACCCTTTGAATATATTTCTAGCAATTGCATGAGTTTTCCAGTGACACCACTCTTCACAGTTTTTGATAAGACCACATCATCATGTGCTCTATCAAAAGCTCTTAAGAGGTCCAGGAATACTCCTGGTGCTTAAGGTTTCTCATTTATTTTTTCAAGTATATTATGGGAAAATAGTACTGCTGCTGATGTGGTAGTTTGACCTCTTCTGAAACCATGCTAGAAATCACCTAATATGTCAGCATTGTTGTAATGTACCAGGACTTTTTTAATATTATTTTCTCTAACAGCCTGCTGAAAGTTGAGATTAGGGCAATGGGTATGTAGTTCTGTAAATGCTTTTTCAACTTGTCAGGGAACACCCCATCCTTTAGAACACAGTTTAGTAGATGAACTAGTGGTTTCATTAGTTCATGTTTCCATTGCTTCAATATATATGGTTAAATTTCATCCAATATTGCTGATTTTTTGTTTGTATCAATAAGCTACAGAATGTCATATGTGCTTACTGAGGGTGATTTACTGCAGTTCTGTTTGTTACAGAACTCAGATGTTTCCTGTATTTCCTGTTTCACAGAGACATCATTTTCAATTTTCGATGAAGGAATTATTAAAAATATTGCTTACTAGTGGGGGATCAGAGATATTTATTATTCATAGTTAACTGTGCATTATTAATTTTAGTTTGCTTCTGATTTTATGTATAACTGACCAGCAAGTCTTTGAACCATTATCTGAACCTCATATCTGTTGGCTGATTCTTTCTGCATTTAAGCTCCAGTCTTCATTGTGGTATTTATATTTGTACTGCTTGTAGAATTCTTTATGTTACTCTGAATTAGTCACTCTGTGTAAGCTATACATGTTTTCCACTTTTTCTTTCAAATCTTTTGTTTTAAAATCCAACAGCACAGGTTTTGATTTTAAAGGTTGACTTTTCTGTTCATTCACTTTTTTTAATGGCATGGCTCTGTTTATGTCCTCAGTCAGAATTTCTGTGGACATGTTCTGTTTGTTGTTGTTCCTAATGGTAGTAATAACTGATTCCCATGATTTCTGGCTTAAATTATGTCTTAGTGTAGCAATGTTGTTTGCAGACAGTATTTGCCTGTGCTCATACATTTTTCTTGGTTTGAATTTGGTGTTACATTTTAGGACCATTATTCAGCCTAAATGATCTGGGAGGTGACCATTTATGACATCTGTTGAGATGATGTGGTCATAATTTGTGATAGCATGATCAGTTAAACTACTATGTGTGTTAGCTATCCTGATGGATACTAATCCAAGAAGATCTTTAGCCCTGTAAGACAGGACGCAATCTGTAAAACGTTTGCTTTCCTGACCGTCACGTAAATTGTTGATGTTCAGATCTCCCGAAATGACAAGATGTACAGTTCTACTACCTGACATTAATTTACTTAAAACTCCATCAGTTGATTTCAGAAAAAGCATCAATAATTTCTGGATAGGGATGTATATACACCTATGACATAGAAAAGAACAGTGCAAAATGTGAGTTTAAGCATTGTGAAACCTTTGTCAACACAGAAATTGTTCCCCCATAGCACTTTTTCTGTGGTGGTTACAAACTTATAATTTCTTGGGTAGATGGCAACACCACCACTTTTATTATGTGTTCTACTGTAGAACATATCTAGTTTGTAGCCTTCTAAATTGCAATATTCGTTGTTGTCCACTGTTTACTGCTGATCCGTAACTTATACTACATGTGAAGATAGTCCTGTGATAAATGATTCAAAAGCATCTTATTTTGTTTCCTAAACCCTGTACATTATAATGCAAAAGTGCAAATTTGATTAATAAGATGTTTAAAAATGATCTAAGGGGCTATTGAGCTCCAAGTATTAGCTCGAGATGAAAATGGTAAAATAGCCCTAAGCAATACCCAGAACTGTGAAATACTAAAAAAGCACTTTGAACAGCTCTTGAACTGTGAAGAACTGTACTGTAAACTAGAATTCCTGGATCTTCAAAAAAACACAGAGGCGGATCCCCCACGTACAGCTGAAGAAATAAAAAGAACAATACATATTCCGAAAACTAGCAAAGCCTACGGAGAAAATAATCTCAACCAAAATTTATAACTAATCATCAGGTCATGTTTGAAGAAATATGGGAAATTGAAAAGATTTCAGAAGACTGGAATGTGGCTCTTATTCATCCTAAGCACGAGAAAGGTGATAAACATAATGTGAATAACTCCATAGGTATATATCTGTAGCCAATGGGTTATAAGATATTTTCAACAATATTACTAAGCCTCTTAGAGAAAATAGTTGTAGAATGGAAACAAAAACTAAAAGAATATAAGATGTCACCAGTAACTCTGGGGACTAAGAACAAAGGTATTAAATTAACTATCTATCATTTGCAGATGATTTTGCCATTGTTTCTGGAAACCTAACAGATGCAGAAATACCAATCAATCTGTTAGAAGAAATAGCCAACAAAGTAGGTTTAAGAACTTCTCTAGAAATAATAAAATTTATGATAAATGTAAAAACTGCTCCAGAATTCTTTGTAGCAGATTTTGGACAGATAAAGAGGGTTAATAAATGCAAATACTTGGAAAAAATTATTCAATGAAATGGCTTAGAACAATTCGCTGCAAAAGAAAGAGTACATAAAATGCAGAGAGAGCATATGGTATAACAAGGAATATTTATGAAAAAGGTATTTGTCTAAGAATTTGAAAAAAAACACTACAACACAGTAGTGAAACGAAAATGTATTTATACAAGTGAATGTTTAATACTAAATAACAAATTACACAAACTTGAGGTCCTAGAAAGAAGAATGATTCAAAAAATACTTGGTCTGCTAAGAAATTCAGAGGTATGGAAATGAAGAAGTAATGAAGAAGTGTATCACAACATAGAAAATGTAACTGAAATACTACAGAAGATTCAATTGATATTTTTTGAGAATTTATAAAGAATGAACAACAACAGGTTAACCAAACAGATATTTAAATATATGTGGGACAAGAAGTCAATGATAGGCTGGATGCAAGAAGTTAGGAAAGATATGGAAAGAAACAGCATAAGTGAAAAGGATGCAACAGAAAGAGAGATTTTTAAGATGAAAGGATTCCAAGGCAGTTGGGAGAAGAAGACGGCTGAAAACGGTTTGAGAAGAGAAAAAGATACGTAGTGAGGAGATGAAAGAATACTGTAGGAAGAAGAAAGAAGAACAAAGCAGGAAGCATTGAAATTGGTATGTGGTCCATATGTAAGCCAAAGAGAAAGAGAAATAAGAACAAGGAAACCAAGCTAGCAGGTCAAGTGAGCTTTTATATCAAGAATATAGTAACAAAAGGAAATTCGAAATACAAAGAGTCCCTGATGGAGAAAAATCAGAATAATTTAGTGACATGATAAATTTTATGTGCCACTTATTGCAGTTGCTGTGAAACTGCAAGCAAAACTTAAAAGTGAAATGAAATGTATTGCGAAGTAATCAGTCTTTTCCTACCTTCAACAAATACATAGTAAAGCACAAAGCTAAAGAACTCTTAACAGAAAAGTCTAAACTTCAGGAAAAATACTGAGGTAATCTCAATGAAGAAAGTTTTTCTTGCCAAATTCTTTATTTTAGTGAATATTTGAAGAGTTCTCTAAAAGAAAACTGCTAAACATTTCAGCAGTCAAACTATATGGCATTATGTATTGTGCTATGAGACCAAGAAGTTGCTGTGTTCAATTATATATTATTTATTACAATAGGCCTATTTTGACATAACTGCCATTATCAGGTTATTGTACATCAGGTGGTCTTGATGGCCATATGACATTGGTGTCTTATTTGCGGTCACTAATGTATAATTTTGCTCCTTTGACATTGGTGGAGCTATAGTAGGTGTTAAACTGCAACTGGAGCAGTTATTTATGAGGTTTTACAATTATGAAATTTTATTTCCTCAGTTAACATCATTATGACATAAACTTCCATAGTTGGAAATTTCAGAAATAACTGCTCCAGCTAGAGTTTAACATCTACTATAGCTCCACCAATGTCAAGGGAGCAAACTTATACAACAGTGACAGCAACCAAGACAGTGATATCACATGGACATCAAGACCATAATCTGATGGTGGCAATCGTGCCAAAATTGGCCTGTTGTAATAAAACAATGTAATCAAACACACAAACATCTTGGTCTCATAATACAATATATAATGTCCTTATATGACATATATGATGCAGAAGGCCCAGATGAACATGAATTATATGAATTAATGGTTGAAAATGATCTTGGGGATATTTTTCCAAAAGTGATGATTTCTTACCAAATTTACCCTGAGAACCAATTGTGAATTGTGTATCTGAGAGGGGATTCTCCAAATTAGCCCTTATCAAGAACAAATTATGTGTTATAGTGCAACAAGAATGCATTTTCACTCTCCCCTTGTTATCAGTTGAACATGAGGTGTCTAGTTCTCTTGACTTCCAGGATATGATAGAGGACTCTGCCAGGACAAAATATTCAGGAAAAGAAATTTTTCAGATACTCATTTTCTATTTATTGCATTTTTATAATAGGGTAATGTTGTGTGATTTTTTTAAAAATGCAATTGCAAAGTTCTGTTAGGCATAATATCATCTCCTGATGGCATGGTTGATGTCATAAAAATATATGTATTCTTTTACTTTTCTTATTGTACTTTCACAGAAAGGAATTAGGCCTACATGAAGTAAGCAGGATCCACACATTTTTTCTAGCCCCAGGCCTCCACATGGGTTAACCCAGTCCTGATGTCCTCCCTCAAGGTGCAACAATCAACTGAAAAGTGTATTTTGCTACCCTCATGAAACTGAAGAAACAACTTCAATGTGTTTGCCACCATTAAAATGCAAATGGACTTTTCCTTCTCTGACAATGTGAGGCCTAACAGAAGTCTGTGAAAGCAAGAGGAGTTCACAAAACTTCATTGGACTGTTCTTCCTCATCCATCCTACAGCCCGGATCTCACACTTTCTGATTTCCATCTGTTTGGCTGAATGAAGGATGCAGTCTGCAGGAAGCAGTATGTGGATGATGGGGAGGTTTTTGATGCAGTAAGACATTGGCTAAGACGGTGACCAGTAGAGTGGTACCATGCAGCCATACAACCTCTCCCATTATGATGGTCTATGGCCATCACATGGAACAGAGACTATATTATAAAATAGGATTTTGTAGTCAAAAGATTGGGGAATAAAATGATGTATTGAAATTGTGAATAAAACAACATGCTTTTAGAAAAAAAGTGTTGCATTATGTATTGAACACTCCTCATAATATGGTATGCATAAACAGAGAAGACAGATTTGGGGGAGATGGTATAAAAAATAAAAAATGATTAGTACTTTAATTAACTTACTATAGACACTGGAAATGACCTCTTTCAGAGATCTGCTATTAGATCACAAGTAAAAAACATTGAAATGTCTATTGTGCTACATACAGAGTCCCACAACTTAGTGACACCAAACATGCCTTCCGTAATTTGATGGCTAATATCTCCTACAAAGTAATTATTATGAGAGACCTCAGTGAGCATAATAAAGCATGGGGAAGCATTATAACAGACCAGGTGGGCATGTTAATGCTTGATACAATTTATGACAATAACTCAGAAGTCCTGAATGATTGTTCTGCCACTGGTATGTCAAGGAGAGGTGAAGCCCATTCAGCAGTAGATGTGGTCCTAACATCTCCACAGTTGACGCCACCCAACACATGAGAGGTTCTACAAGATACTGGGGATTCAGATCACTTTCCAATAGGCATAGGGTATGGGTATGGTAGAAATTACTGTCGACATTATAGTCCACAAATCTGAAATATAAGAAGCGGCAATTGGGAAAAATACCACAAGCTGGCAGAGAAAGAACTCATGTCATACACTGAATCCAGAGATGTCTAAGGCAACCACAAAGAACTGGTACAAGTCACTGGGATGGCAGTAGTGACACTGATACCATGCATAGCACATGACATGTAAAGTACATGAAAGGTAAGCCCCATTGTGGTTTGAGGAATGTCAAGGAGTCATTTCATAAAGCAAAGAAGTGTTACAAGTGTACAAAAAAGCCAGTGCAGTGGAAAACTTCATTCCCCTTAAAGCATGCCAGGCATGAGTGAAAATATAACTTAAAGAAAAGGAAAGATTCAAGTGGGCAGAATACTGTAATAAGTTAAACCATCAAACCACAATAATGACAATCTGGTAACAAATTCAGTGGATCATAAATGCTATAGATGGACACCCCTTCACACGGGCACATCACCTATTGATGGAGGAAATATTGTCCAGGTTGGAAAGTTTGGTTAAAAAGCATTTATAATGGTACATAGAGCATTTTAAATCGTACCCAACTTTCAACTAGGTTTTTGGCATGCGCAGGGCACATCTGTTAGTGGACATACAGTTGTGTCATTCCATAACTAAATATTTAACGGTGTTTTATATAAACATAAATCATGTGTGCAACAAAGTCTTGTTATCTGTTTTTGCTCAAACCCCAAGAAACTTGCAGAGACTATGAAGTTTACTCATCTGCAGCCATCTGTCCCTGGAGGAGGTTAATAACATTTTCTGATAAGGGCACTATCAAACTGAGGACAACCAGCATGGCGTTGGCACAAGGATCAGTTCTCTCTCTATTGTGTTTAATATTTATACCAGTGAACTCTTTTAGTACTTGGTTGTTGAATGCTAGACAATTAGGTACTGAAAGAGTGTTGGATGTGATCTGATGTTCCACTACTCCAAGTTGTAGCATGAGCAATAACTATATTCATCATTGCCTCTGAATCAAATGGTCTGGTCTTAGTTATTATTTCCAGGAATGGTTATGAGTAGACAAAAGAAACGTCTGTATAATATGAGCATTTAGTTCCATTTTCAGTGGTTTTAGAGTATTCATCTAGTTGATTCTGCTCTATAGCATCACACGTTCATAACAGTTTGTAATAATGCACCCGTTTTAATGTAGTTTTGTGTAATAATAGTGGAACAGCTTTCTGAAAAAATATATAAATAGTAACTCAGGTTGAATGAGCTTCAATTAAAAAAGAGGATCAAATGAGGAGCACTGGTCTTGCAAGAGTTGCAAGAGAACTTCTATGAAGTATGGATGGTCCAAGCTTACCCATCCAGTGTGGAAGTTAAGGCTGAATTGCAGGATGTGAATCAAGTGGTAAACCTGAAGATGCATCTATAGTGATGGGAAACTGGTAGTTAAGAATGAAGCACCTTCATACAGCTATGCAGCTTTTGGAAACATCCCACAATTCTTGACTTTTTAATTGTTGTAATTTTTATGACAATATGAATGGTTATTGGGTGTTGAGTGTTGTTATTGTCATTCATAATGTCTGCTTATCATATCTGGGTGGATTGGCATGAATGAAACATAATTTCATTGGGATTTGTTGCATAATTTCCTCCTTGGAAAAAGTCATGAAGCTTCAGGCTCAAGTTATTGCCAAAACAAGTGCTAGTGTATGCCATCTCTATTAACAGCCACTCCAGATAAGAAAATGAGTACATTACACATTATAAACACTAATATTTATATTTTGAGAGTTCTATCTCAAAATTAATTAAAGATTGTATTATTAATTCTGTAGTGTCAGGGTTTGCAGTAAGTAATAAGCAACATATTAAGTATTTCTGGTAATTAACAGTTTTTTTAGTATAGTATAATGCAGATACCTTTTAGCTGAATTTTCTTGGTCAAAGACAATAACAGAATGGGAATGCAGATTGGCTGATCAGTTATTTTATGAATTTAATTGACCAGTGAGTAGACTACAACATGGTCACCTTTTGACTTATCCATACAATATCACTTCTGGAATACTATGTGGTTACTGACAAAGACCGCAAACATCACAACTCAAACTATAATGCTATGATATGTTATAAGCTGTGCTGCAAGCCAGTGGCTGATAGTGCTTAGGTAGATCATAATCAAACAATGTGCACTGTGTCATCTCAAAAACTGATCTGTTAGTTATTTCCATAGTACCATTTTCTTCTAGACTATGGAGGACACTAATCTTAGGCTCAGTCCAACTCTCTCTTGGAAATTAATCCAACTTAGAGTTTACAAACTCATTGCCATTGTCAAATCTAACAGCTTTGATGTTTGCATCAATCCTATTTTCTGTCAAAGTTTTAAACTAAAAAAAAATAAAATTAAAACCTAATGCTTGATCTTCACTTTTGAGAAACTGGCACAATGTCCTGGAATAATCGCTCACTAGTACCTGTATGTACTCAGCCCTAGTATGTGATGTTTGCTCCATGGGACCACATAAATCCATATGCATCAAGCCAAGCACCTCAAATGCACATTCCCCTCCAGTCTCAGGAAATAAGAATTTAGACTTTTTACCAAGCACACATGATTTAATTTATGTTTGTCAACAAGTTCAAAATCACAACACTCCAACCTAGTGCCTACACCCTCTAAACATGACTTACGTCTAGCATGAACTGTAGCATGGCCATGTCTAGAATTCTGTAAGTCTTCCATGTTATTAATTTTACTAACAGACTGTAATGGGCCATCCTCCTCTAGCATTACTTTTCTTCAACAGTAATAGTTGATACCAGTAATATTTTTCAAATTTTGGACGTGTCAATATTATCTCAGCTGTTTTTCTGAAAAATTTCATATACTTCTGTACACAATATGTTATATTTCAGAATAAAATCTGTGGAAAGGAATTATTTTACTTTTGATGTTACAATCAATATCTACTAACTCTGAAGGTACAGTTAAAATTATTTTCTTTTAGAAACATTTGAAAATTATGAATTATTTGGCACACTTAAAATTTTTATTATTAATTTTGCAATCTAGTGCTGTTTATTATGTTTATTTCTGAATTCATTTATAAAATAGTAATTGTACTTAATAGAAATTAATTTGTCAAGAAAAATAGTAAACCCCTTCGAATATTATTACGACTGCAGAGTGAAGTAGCAATAAGCATGCCTCTGATGTGAACAGACTGTTTTTGTATTTTGGATGAACAATGTAAAATTGGTTTTGTTGATGTGAAAATTCAAAACACTGTGTTATATATAAAAATGTGACAAAGTACATTAACATAAAAACAAAAACTCTGTAACAACAATCTTCAAAATTATTTAGATCAATTGAACCATGAGAACCTAAAATGTGAGAATTTCAGCTTCAAGAATCAGACCCCTAGACAAGACCAACTGGAGTCAACTCTACAAGAAAAGATAAGTAAACTAAAAAGTTTATTTTGATCTTACGCCTGTCAAATCTTCAGAGAAGACTTTGCACATTGGTGAACAATAGCAACAGCTAGGAAGGATGGGGTAGATTACAAAGAAGAGCATGCTTATCTGAAACCAGTTCAACATGTTTTCATTTATAAATGTGATTTGTTTCTGAACCAGAAACAGTAGCTCTTACCTTTTGAATCTCTTATATACACCTTCATGAAAACAACATTTATGCCTTTCTTAATCAAAGTAGAAACTGGCAACAAATTAGTGGCTAAGCTACAGATTGGAATATCATTGCTGATTGAAGATATACCTGATGAATTGGCACTAGCATTTCACTTCTCTTCACAATTTTTTATTTGAAATTTTCTGGTACAAAATCTTTGAAACCATCCCTTTCTTGAAGTCGTGTCTGACGATGCTCTGAAATTGATGATCCACTCACTCCTGTTAACTCTGACACATCAAGTAAAAAAAAACAATGACTTTTCTTCTCATCTGGAATTGACCTTTGATGATTCTTGTTTGTGGGAACAATCAGACTTGAAGTGACCATACCTCCAGCAATTAAAGCATTTTATTTTTTTTTATTTTCTTGTTTTTCGTTGTAAAGCTGCTTTTATGATATGAAATTTTCATCTATTGTACTGGACTCTATAATTGCCCCTCTGGTAATGTAGATAAACTTCTGGTAAGCTTCACAGCATACTGAATGGAATTAGTTCATTGTAAATTTGTTTGTCTATGCTTTTAACTTTTGTTGGTTATATACAAAATAAGAATTACATAACCGTGAAGACTTTCTTCAGATCTGGATAATGTAGTGTGCAACAAAGCATTCCAAAGATTCATCCATTTAGTTTTGTTTTTATCAGCAAGCAGGTTTTTGAGGACATACCAAGCTTTGTTTGCCTTTGTTATGTTTCCCACATGTAATAAATGTAATAGCTTCATAGTTAAGTAACAGAAAATAATATGTCTCAGTGAGACACAGACATTGTGTGGTGAAAATTGTTGAGACTGGGCTAGCATAGGGATCAGTTCTAGGACCATTCTTTTTCATAATTGCAATCAATGCTTTGCCACATCATATTTCCTAATCTATTAGCTGCCATACTGATGACACAATGATAATTGCAACTCATCAAGAAATATCAGTATTACAACAAATGTTATTGACAGGGGATCTCAAACTGATTCGATATTTCTAGATATCCAGAAGGCTTTTGACACCATTTCTCACAAGTGACATCTAATCAGATTGTGTACGTATGGAGTACCAGATTATCACTTCAGTTGTGTAACTGCATTCATGATTTCTTGTCAGAAACGTCACAGTACACAGTAATTGCTGGAAAATCAACTTTCAGAGGGAGAAATGATCATCATAGTAAAATAAAAGAAATCAGAGCTCATACAGGCAGATTTATGTGTTAATTTTTCCCATCCACTGTTCAAGAGTGGAATGGTAGGGACATAGTCTGAAGATGGCTTGAAGAATCCTCTGTGAGGCATTTAATTGTGAACTGCAGAGTAATCATGTAGATGTAGGTACAAATATATATGTCACTTGAATAATTAGACACTGTAGGGAAATGGTTCTCCTCTACCAAACTTCTGTGTAACACTGCAGGGCCTTTAATTTTCCATCATCTAACAGAATAGAAAATAGAATGGTTAAAATTTTGGAATTCCATATTGACTCCAAGCTGATCTGTGGAGAACATATCAATTACATCCACAGGAGAATATCTAGGGTAACATACCTAATGAGCATACTGAGAGATTTAGTTTAGAATATTTAACATTCATCTATTTTGAACTGTTTCATTCTCACATTTCATATGGACTGCTGGTATGGGGGGGGGGACTCTTTATATACAAGTGATATACTGAAGATATAAAAAAGTCCTAAGTGAAATGTGCAGGGCTGCACCAAGAGATCACTGTTTATTCTGTTAATATGTATATACACTCCTGGAAATGGAAAAAAGAACACATTGACACCGGTGTGTCAGACCCACCATACTTGCTCCGGACACTGCGAGAGGGCTGTACAAGCAATGATCACACGCACGGCACAGCGGAAACACCAGGAACCGCGGTGTTGACCGTCGAATGGCGCTAGCTGCGCAGCATTTGTGCACCGCCGCCGTCAGTGTCAGCCAGTTTGCCGTGGCATACGGAGCTCCATCGCAGTCTTTAACACTGGTAGCATGCCGCGACAGCGTGGACGTGAACCGTATGTGCAGTTGATGGACTTTGAGCGAGGGCGTATAGTGGGCATGCGGGAGGCCGGGTGGACGTACCGCCGAATTGCTCAACACGTGGGGCGTGAGGTCTCCACAGTACATCGATGTTGGCCCCAGTGGTCGGCGGAAGGTGCACGTGCCCGTCGACCTGGGACCGGACCGCAGCGACGCACGGATGCACGCCAAGACCGTAGGATCCAACGCAGTGCCGTAGGGGACCGCACCGCCACTTCCCAGCAAATTAGGGACACTGTTGCTCCTTGGGTATTGGCGAGGACCATTCGCAACCGTCTCCATGAAGCTGGGCTACAGTCCCGCACACCGTTAGGCTGTCTTCCGCTCACGCCCCAACATCGTGCAGCCCGCCTCCAGTGGTGTCGCGACAGGCGTGAATGGAGGGACGAATGGAGACGTGTCATCTTCAGCGATGAGAGTCGCTTCTGCCTTGGTGCCAATGATGGTCGTATGCGTGTTTGGCGCTGTGCAGGTGAGCGCCACAATCAGGACTGCATACGACCGAGGCACACAGGGCCAACACCCGGCATCATGGTGAGGGGAGCAATCTCCTACACTGGCCGTACACCACTGGTGATCGTCGAGGGGACACTGAGTAGTGCACGGTACATCCAAACCGTCATCGAACCCATCGTTCTACCATTCCTAGACCGGCAAGGGAACTTGCTGTTCCAACAGGACAATGCACGTCCGCATGTATCCCGAGCCACCCAACGTGCTCTAGAAGGTGTAAGTCAACTACCCTGGCCAGCAAGATCTCCGGATCTGTCCCCCATTGAGCATGTTTGGGACTGGATGAAGCGTCGTCTCACGCGGTCTGCACGTCCAGCACGAACGCTGGTCCAACTGAGGCGCCAGGTGGAAATGGCATGGCAAGCCGTTCCACAGGACTACATCCAGCATCTCCATGATCGTCTCCATGGGAGAATAGCAGCCTGCATTGCTGCGAAAGGTGGATATACACTGTACTAGTGCCGACATTGTGCATGCTCTGTTGCCTGTGTCTATGTGCCTGTGGTTCTGTCAGTGTGATCATGTGATGTATCTGACCCCAGGAATGTGTCAATAAAGTTTCCCCTTCCTGGGACAATGAATTCACGGTGTTCTTATTTCAATTTCCAGGAGTGTATATTGTTCATCACTCTACATTAAACTAAATGTAGAATAATGTCAAATAACAGGAGATATAGACTAACACAACACTTGGAGAAAAATTAAAATGGATATTCCAAGACACAGATTGGTAAAAACACCTTATTTGCCCAGAGCCAGGTCCACAGAAATCCTTAACAAAGTACCGCACTCAGCATAGTCCATGTCTTGTAAAGTATTTCAAAGGAAATTGTAGAAATGGTTGGCTGAAAATCAATTTTGTAATGTGAAGGAATTTTTTGATTTACAGATTGTGAGCATATGTTAAAATTTAAAATGCATCTCTAAATGTCTATAATTATGTGTGTAATTAAGTGCATTTATATTATGTATGAGAAATCAAGAACATTGTATATATGGTCAATTATTAATAAAGAATGAAGATGAAGGCATGTGTTGCAGCACTTGCCCCAGGACATAGGTCCAAAATTTTTCATTCACTAGAATTAGTTTCATCTCAAACTTACATGCATTGTAATTATCTTTTTATTTTAGTTTCCCTAGCACTGGAGTCATGGTTTTTGTCAAACTGACATCTGAAGACATTTTTGGAAACCTGAACCATAACAAATAACACAAGTAACATGGACACATAAGGTAATACACTTATTCAATATTTATATTCCTACCAGCATGACATACATAGTTCACTGCAGAGATTAAGCCCACAACCTATCACAATTTGCTATTGTTTATGATATTATGGATAAATCATTCATAATTATTATATTCATGCATCAGCATTGCATCACACATACAGACGACAAAAGCAACAACACAGAGATAATCCATTGACTTGTAGATGGTTACAGCAAAGATTAAATCATGTGCTGGGTCACTAGGATAACCACAGAAGTGCTTTCATTTGCTTGATGTTCCCACAGCATGTGATAGGATATTGAAAACACAAATGCAAACTATACTTCTAATGATACATAGAAATTTATTAATATTCAGCTTACAGGCACACATGGTCACAACTGAAGTACAAACAAAAGTGGTCACATTAGTTGACGAAGTCAACCAGAGTTCCTAGTTTTGCTCTGAATTCGAATTACTCATTGTGGGACTGTTGGACCTCTGTTTGCCATCTGTATTGTTGCCAGAGATGTATCGAGAAGACATTGGCAATAATTGCTACTTATTTTTGTCTGTGCTATGTTTGGTCTATGAAGTCATTCACAGGATTGGTAATATAAGTAATTTTTTTTCGTATTAATTATTTGTACCACCATTTTTATGGGTTGAAATCTTTCCATATAACATGAGTTTCATTTTTGCTTGTACTTTTAGGGCTCCATTCAAAAAAGAATTATCAGAAGAGGAAATTGAAAAGGTTCTAAATGAATGTTCCACTGACCACAAGCATTCTTAATTTGACTGGTCCATCAGGCAGGAAGAACAAATATGAGTTAGTGATCACAAAAGTGAATTAGAAATAGAAGCAGATCCTTTGGAGGGAGATGAACATATTCATCTTGAAGAAGATAAAATGCAACATCATGAAGAAGACAATGTTGGTGATGACAATGTAGATTTTATTTGTGCGTCTTTTGTTAGTAAAGATGATAAAACTAAACAGTCCAAGGAAAGTGTTATAGCCAGAACAGCAACATTGCCCTCAAGAAAAACAATAAAAATCCTTCCTTTTCCAAACAGGCTGGCTAAGGATATTACACAGGAACTGACAGTATTCAGCAAGATTACTAGTGCATAAATGATTGATTTACTTGTGGAATACACCAACTTCCATATTAGAAACCTGGTATCACAAATCAACTATTCTAAAGAGAGCTGTGTAAAAGGGACTTCAAAGAAAGAGATCTGTGCTCTTGTTGGACCCCTTACTTTTATTGGCTTGAAGGTTTGAAATGAAACAAATGATGAAGAACTTTGGAATAATGATGGCAATGGAATGATAATTCTCAGAGCTTGTATGTTATACAGATGGTTCTTATTTCTCCTCAGAAGTGATAAGAACATAAAAATCTGAGAAAGATAAATTATCAGTGATCAGGTCATATTTGAATAAATTTGTTACAAGTTGTAAGGAAATCTATAGTTTGGGAGAGTTTGCAGCTGTAGTTGAGATGCTGACACCTTTTCGAGGAAGATGTTCATTTGTTCAATACATGTATAACAAACCAGTGAAGTATGACTTGACATTCTATTTTCGATGCCAAAACATTCTGCGCAGCACCAGTTGAGTTATATTGTGCAACACAAGCAGATGGCCCTTACAAGGTGTCAAACAAATCATATGATATTGGGCATTGACTTGTAGAAAATGTGAATGGAACCAATTGGAATATTCAGAATATTATTTTTGATATTTAATATACTAGTTATTCACTGACAGTTTCACTTTTGTACAAAAACATCACTTGTGTTGGAACTCTGGGAGAGAGAGAGAGAGAGAGGGAGAGAGAGAGAGAGAGAGAGAGAGAGAGAGAGAGAGAGAGAAAAGGAAATTCCTACTGCTGAAATTTAGGAGTGTAGGGTCTTCACTGTTTGGATACCAAAAGGATATCACAATTGTGTCAGATGTTCCAGAAATAAATAAATAAATATGTCGTTCTACCTAGCTCCAAGCACATGAAGGTGCAATTGATGAAGGAACCGATAAACTACACATTATCATGTACTACAACACTATAAAGGGATGGGCTGACACAGTTAACCAGATGTGTAGTAAATACTCTGTAACTTATGTAACTAGAAAATGGACAATGCCTTTATGGTTTGCTTCACTAAATATTGCTGGCACCCATGTCCATATATTGGTTCAGTTCAATGCAGGAAACCCAAGAGAACCAAGGAGGATATTTTTGAAACAGCTATCTTAACAACTTATGGAAGCTCATTTAGTTACACCAGCCTACACTCCTACGCTTCCAGATGACCTCAAAATATTTTTGGCACCTTATAAATTGGAAGAACCTTGAGAGCTGGAAGAGTCTCCAAACAAAAAGAAGAGTTGCTGCATTATGTGTTGTAGAAAAGAGAATGTTGTTATCATAATTCATTGTTGTGAGTGTAATATGGTTGTGTGCAGAAAGTATTCTTTCACTGTGTGTGAAAAGTGTGCATGTAACACAGTGGATGATCTGGAAGAACAGGATGAGTAAAATTTGTGTATATAATAACAAACAACAACAAATCTAATAAATAACCCGAATATAGTACAATTAGTGTTGTAGAAGTAGTATGCACTGCGAAATCAATGTAGGCCAAGTGTGATGTGAGATTATGATGTGTGTTAGAAATTAAATGATTAAAATTTATGTATGTAAAAATCAAAATAACATTAATTTTTTGCAGTAGCAAGCAGTATGTTTTGTGCCTCTAGAGAACATGTGACAGTGTCAATCATGTGACCACTGATGTTAACAAAAACTGACACCACTGCTTGAGGGTTAAGGAACACGTGGTGTTCATGGATGGCACCAACCTCTCTTGAAATCACAATTCCATTCATTTTTTAAAAGTCCTGTCATACTGAATATGCCATAAACACCATTCTCTAACATATCAGTTCAAATACATACTGTTCAAGACAAGAAATTATATCAGTGTACCCCTGCTTTGTCCGTCCCTCGTGGTCTCGCGGTAGCGTTCTCGCTTCCCGAGCACGGGGTCCCGGGTTCGATTCCCGGCGGGGTCAGGGATTTTTCCTGACTCGAGATGATTGGATGTTGTTGTGTCATTTTCATCATCATCATTCATCCCTATTACGGTCGGAGGAAGGCAACGGCAAACCACCTCCAGTCGGACCTTGCCTAGCAAGGCGGTGCGGGTCTCCCGCATCGTTCCCCTACGCTCTGTAAAGAAGCATGGGACTTGATTTCATTTCACCCCTGCTTTGTTTAATTATTCCAGTATCTTTATGGGACTCCTAGAGAAATCCTTCCTAACCAGGACGCACTTTTTATCTCTCATCTCTTTAAGATGGACTTTGTTGATAATCTGGGTCTTTGAGAAGGATAGCCTCTGCTCTTTCTTCCTGAACTGAACACCTACTTCCAAATCTGCATCATCTATATACTTTTCAACTCATTCTTGAGTATTGATCTCCACCTTTCTCATGATTCAATAATATTCTTTGTTGATGTATAAAGCAATAACCACCAACAGAATATCTTCATTTTACAGTTGTCAACATTTTCCTATATAAAAAAATCACCTTGTTTACGGGCTTTGCACTTGTGGGTGTCACAGTCACAGTGGAATGCAGTAATTATCTCCAAATGTGTATCCTGCCCAGAAGATTCAGAAATTGATTTTTTGTGAGATTTCTTCTCATGCCAGCAACAGCTGAACAAGTTCCACCAATAACTGCCACAGTTTCTTCAGTATCCGCACCTTTTGTATAAATGATGAACTCTTTCAAATTTGATAGGTGTGTGTGTGTGTGTCTGTGTGTCTGTGTGTGTGTGTGTGTGTGTGTGTGTGTGTGTGTGTGTAAGAGCAGAAGCTCAAAAGCTACTGTGATTTTCCCATGTTCTAAATGTGCCTGTGCACCACTGTAATGTTAAAAGGCTCTGGTATGTGTTGTAACTGAATCAATAACTTCACTAATGATCTGTCATCTTTATGTTGTTCACGAGCTTTTACCTTGACTGTTTTTGTATGGTCACCTTCTTGTAGTTTCTTGGTGCTCACAGTGGAGATTTTCTAGATACTTAAACAATGTTTTTACATGAATGTTTTTCATCTTGTTGTGCCAAAGAGGCGAAACATGTTTTTCTAATGAATAGCATGTTCCTTCACAGATCCCCCCATAGAGATGAAAGATATCATTTAAAGTAACTTAATTAATGAATTAGAAATTTGCTATAACATTGTGCTTTTTACTAAATTATTAACATTATTAAAATAAATGTCTTGTAAGACTGAAATCAGTTCCTCCTCTCAACATGGCATCAGCACCAGCACCTGCATGTGATGCATCACTGTCATCAGTGGCATTATCAGTAGCAGCATTAGAAAATGAAGCAACTGTAGATTAAAATTGAGCTGTTGGTTTGAAAAAGTGATGTATTTTTAATGACAAATTTCATTAAGGAATAAATATATTGGGAAGCAGTAGTTAGTATCCCTAGTTCCTTAAACAGGCTTCTGCATGATGTTCTTGAGTTCAAGCCACATATAACTCTTGTTGCATGGTTTTGTGCCTGGAAAACTTTAGCTTGGCTTGATGAATTACCTCAAAAATAATCCCATATGACGTTATGGAATGAAAGTAAGCATAGTGTGCCAGCTTTTTCATTTTTATATCTCCTATGTCTGACACAATTCGCCTTGCAAATAGAGATTTCTTAAGACGCTTCAGCAGTTCTGTGGTGTGCTCCTCCTACTTGAATTTATTACCAAGCTGTAATCCCAAGAATTCAACACTGTCCATTTCTTCTATCTGCTTGTCATCGTATGTTAGGCATATACTTGTGGGACTTCCTTTACAAGTTCTGAATTGCATGTAATGTGTTTTTTTCAAAGTTTAGTAACAAGCAATTGGCTGGGAACCAGTGATTAATGTCCACAAATATGTTATTAGCTGATTTTTCTAAGGCTACACTTGATTTGCTATTTATTGCAATGTTCGTATCATCAGCAAACATAACAAACTTGGCATCTGGTAATGTTACTGATGAAAGGTCATTGATATACACAAGAAAAAGTAAGGGCTCTAAAATGAAACCTTGTGGGACACCACATGTTATTAGTTCCCAATTGGATGATGCCTGGTATCTTAATACATGTCTCTTTGCTGATAACACCCTTTGTTTCCTGCCAGATATATAAGATTTGAACCATTTGCAGCATTTCCTGTTACAGCATAATATTCTGATTTACTAGAGAGGATATTGTGATTTACACAATCAAATTCCTCTGACAGATCACAAAATATACCATTTGCCTGTAATTTTTTGTCTAATGAATTAAGTACATTTTCTCTGTAAGTGGTACATAGCCTTCTCAATATCAGATCCCTTTAGAAATCCAAATTGTGACCTTGACAGTATGTTAATTGTGGTAAAATGGTTATCTAGCCAATTGTACATTAGCTTTTCTAAAATTTTTGAGAATGCTGGCAAAAGTGAAATTGAACGGAAATTAGATGATATTTCTTTAGCTCCTTTCTTAAACAGGGGCTTAACTTCAGCATATTTCAACCATTTAGGAAATATTCCATTGACAAACAACTGGTTACACAGATAGCTTAATATGTTACTTAACTCAAAATCACATTCTTTGATTAACTTTGTTGATATCATCACACCCACTAGAAGTTTTTGATTTTAAAGACTTTATGATGGACATTACTTCTGCTGGGGTAGTGAGGGTCCAATTCATATTATGTAAGTTATTTGAAATGTCTGGCCTGAAGTATTCCATAGCAGCATCTACAGAACCTGACAACCCCATCTTGTCAGTAATAGTTATAAAATGTTTGTTAAAAAGTTCTGCAACACTATACACATCTGTCACCAATGTATCATTTACTCTTAATGCTATTTGTCCCTCTTCATGTCTGATTCTACCAGTCTCCTCCTTCACTATATCCCATATTGCCTTTATTTTGTTATCTGATATGACTATCTTTTCCTTGTAATATATTTGCTTTGATGTCCATATTACAGTCTTTAATATTTATCAGTAGTTCTTGTAATGTGCTATAGCATCAACATCAGAACTATTTTGGATTGACAGATACAGTTTTCTTTTTGTTTTACAAGATACCTCTATTCCTTGAGTAATGAATGGCTTCTCTGTAGCCTTTGCTCTAACTTTGATTAGTTTTGGGGGAAAACAGTGTTCAAATAATGTAAGCACTTTATTAGCAAAAGTGTTATATTTTTCATTCATGCCATGAGCACTGTAAACATCACTCCAGTGAATGTCTCTGAGGAGTGTCCTAAAGTAATCAATTTTTGGCTTATTGATTACCATCTTGAGCTCAGATTTAACAGATTTTATATCCTGTGCAGTATTAACACTTAGCAGAAGGAACTGCATGTCATGGTCTGAGAGGCCATTGACTATTGGTTTTTAATATAATTTTGTTCATTGGACTTTTCTATAAAGATGTTATCAATGGCTGTTTGTGAGTAATTGGCTACCCTAGTGGGGAACTTTACAGCGGGAATGAAGTTGAATGATAGTGTTACTAACTCAAATAAGTTCTTATTGGAAGAGGTTTTAAGGAAATCTACATTGAAGCCACCAGCAACCACTATTTCTTTGTTTTTGGTTCTTAAATGGGTCAGTACAGCGTCAAGGTGGTTTATGAACAGAGTAAAGTTAGCTGCAGGGGCTTGATATACACGTAATATTATGAAGGATTTTTGAGCAAAATTCTACTTCTCTTGTACATTTTCCATATGCTGTTCTAGGCAAAATTTATGAATGTATATGTTCTTAAATTTATGACAGTTCCTGATGAATGTGGCAACTCCTCCTTTCTCCATTTCTCCTCTACAAAAGTCAGATGCTAACCTAAATCCTGTAACACTTAAAAGTTCTATACTAGTGGTCACATGATGTTCAGAGGGGCAGATTATGTAAGCTGAGTTTGAGGACTCTAATTCATTTATGCAGAGAATTAATTTATTAATTTTATTTCTCAGTCCTCAAATATTTTGATGCAATAAAGATAGCTGACATTTCACATTGACTGAGTTGAAATTTCTGCTGATTGTTGAAAATTCTTAACCAATAGCTGTTTGTGCTGATGTAATAAGCTACAATTATGTCTTTCGGTTTCTTTCTGAAACTGAAGGTTTTTCTCAATCCTAACCTCTCTTAAAACTTGGTTTCTTTCTGTCCTCCCTATCCTAAAAAGTGTCTTTTATGAATCCTATAACCACTGGTATTTTATCACTCATGGCAATGCTTCCCCCCTTTAACTTTCCTGCTTTTTTCCCAGGCAGTTTACCCTTCCTTACACAAGCCATAAAAAAGTTTCTCCAGTAACACTACCATCAGGAGAAGGGAACAGAAATGCAGGTGAAGAAAATGTGTCAGCTGTTATGGGTAAGCAGAAAACAGTGCCCCCTCTCTGTCCAAACAATTTTTTAGTGGAACGCAGCAAGATGAAGAGGCTCAGTAGATAAGTAGTGCAACAGATACTGTAGTTTCTCACCAAAGAGGTTCAGTCTGAAGGGAATAACAATTTTGAGATTAAAATTTGCTACCTAAACATTCAAGGAATAAAAGATAAAGAATTTTTTGGGAGTAGCCTACTTTTGGCCTGGATAATAAATTTGATTTTTTTGTTTGAGTGAACATTGGACTACTGTTGGTGAACTTACAGTTGTGAAACTTGATAACTATAATACAGCAAATAGTTACGGTAGAAAATTGCATAGAAGAGGTCGTATAGCAATCTATTTTAACCAGTCACTCAGTTGCTCCATTAGTAGGGTGGATCGAGAGTATTTCTGTGATGAACAGAATTTTAAAGCTACTGGTATAGTCGTTGATAGTTTTAAGTTAGTAGTAATATCCCTATACAAGACACCTAAGGGTACCACCAGCGTATTTCTAGAAAAACTGGACATGTTGTTGCATGTATTTAGAAAGCCAAAATAGTTGCATTGTGATGTTGTAATAGGTGGAGATCTGAATACAGATTTTGATGTAACAACACACAAATGTAGTGTCACTGAGCTGAAAAATCTTATAAGACAATGCAATTTATACCTTATCAATAATGAACCCACAAGAGAAGCATGACTTGACAACATTTTTGTCAGTTTTGAAACTACAGAAGACTCATGTGATGTGACAGTATTTCTATTCTTGGCCCATGATTCTGTATCCTTAAATTGTAAAACTAAATTTTCTGCTGATAAGAGTAATATTGCAAGGCATATCCCAAAAGCTGTAATTACCAGACCTGTCACAAATTATAAAATTGTCGGGTTTTGTGAGTCCCTTGCAGAAAGAGACTGGTTTGGCCAGTGTTACAGTGATACACATTATAGCTTATATAATGATTTATCAACAAAGTTAACATTTGAAAAGTTCTTTACAGCATTTTTGACACAATTTAATGACAGCATTCTCTTAATGTAATGTTCTAAAGAAACTAATATACTGTGTTGTGTATCCCTTAACATATTTTATAATCAATATATTATCTTAATGAGCTAAAAGTGCCTTACCGGATCTAACTCCCCCCCCCCCCCCCTACTACCCTCTCCTTCATGGTAACCAACCCTTCCCTGACAACCTTAGTAAGGCCAATCACTTTGCCTCCTACCTCTCTGATATCTTTACCATCCCAGACGATCCCCAGTTTGATTACTTCCTCTTCCCAGATGTCCACGATCGAACTGACACCTCTGTCCCTCCCCTCGCTCCTGGTTTCCAGTACTTGGACAACATTGCACACAACAAACTCAATGCCCCCATCACTACTCAGGATATCATCACTACGCTCCGCGCGAAATGCAACACCGCTCCCAGTCACGATCGTGTCACCTATCGCCACCTTCGTGAAGTTCCTGCCTCCTTCCTCTCCACCCTGGCCAGGCATCATAATGTGGTCATGTCCACTGGCTACCACCCCAACCAGTGGAAAACCTCCCATATCCTGATGTTCCTTAAACCCAACAAACCGCCATCCGCTGTCTCCTCCTACTGTCCCATCAGCCTTACCTCGGTCTTCAGCAAGGTCCTGGAATCCATCCTTACCCGACGCATCCACCAGCACCTCCGCCACCACCGCCTCCTTCCCATTACCCAGTGTGGCTTTCGGCCGTCCTTCTCTACCGATGACCTTCTCCTTCACCTCACTCATCTCCTCTATGAACAGCTCAACTCCCGTCACTCCACTATCTTCCTCTCCCTTGACCTTGAACACACCTATGACTGGGTTTGTCATTCCGGTCTCCTCTTCAAGCTCCAACCCTTCACCCTTCCTATCAACTACATCTGTCCTTTCTTTCCCAACGTCCTACCTACATCACCATCCAAAACACGGATTCTTACACCTTTTTCCCCTCGGCCGGTGTGCCCCAAGGTTCCATCCTTTCCCCTCTCCTATACCTTTTGTATACAGCGGACATGCCGCTGTCTACACCCCCCATCCACCTTCTCCAATACACCGATGACACCGCCTTCCTTGCCCTTGCCCCCACCCTGCAATGCTCCCAACACCTTCTCCAATCCCATCTTGACCAGTTCACTGCTTGGTGCAACCAGTGGTTGCTGAAGGACAATCCTTCTAAGACCTAGGCGATCACTGTAGGCAAAACCACACCTTTCTTCCGTCTCCTCGACTTCTATGTCAACATTTATGGCCATACTATCGCCCTCACCCCCACCCTTAAGTACCTTGGCGTCACCCTTGACCATCGCCTCTCCTGGACCCCCCATCTCTGGACAATCCAAGCCAAGACACGCTCACGAGACTGTCTCCTCAAGCTCCTCTCTGGCTGCACATGCGGTCTGGGCCCCTCCACCATCCTCCACACATGTAAGTCCCTCATCCGCCCTATCCTCTGCTACGCCAGTGTCGGTTGGTCACAGCCAGTGTGATCCCTGCCACCATTGGATAAGCAGCTGCCAGCAGCAAGTCGTATACTCTAAGCTCACTTATTTGTTACATAGTTTAATTCTTAATTTCTTTGCGTGTTTTTGGGTACTTGCATTGTTTAATTCATAAATTTTGGGTGTATTATAGTATTTGAGAGTTGTAGCACCACGCTTTAGTAGCTGAATAGTGTAAATTCGCGTAGTCGTCTGTCTTCTGTTTTTGTTTTGAACGGCCAGTGTCGGTTGGTCACAGCCAGTGTGCTCCCTGCCGCCGTTGGATAAGCAGCTGCCAGCAGCAAGTCGTATACTCTTAGCTCACTTACTTGTTACATAGTTTAATTCTTAATTTCTTTGCGAGTTTTTGGGCACTTGCTTTGTTTAATTCATAAATTTCGGGCGTATTATAGTATTTGAGAGTTGTAGCATCGCATTTTAGTTCCTGAATAGTGTAAAATCTCCTTCTGCCGCCAAGCAGTATGTCAGCAGTGCGCAAGTAGCAGCATTACTGCATTTGCTAGGCAGTCTTGTATTTTAAAAACTGTTTAAATTTTGTGTCGAACTGTTTGTGCTCTCTGTAGATTAGTTCAGACGTTCTTTGCACAACAGTATTTAGCATGGATAGGGACTGTGACTGCTGTGTTCATATGTGGGCTGAGTTGGCATCCCTTCGCCCCCAGCTTCAGGCAGTGTTGGCTTTGGTCACACAGCTTGAGGCTGTTGCCAATGGTCATCACTGTGGGGGTCCGGATGGGGGTTTGTCAGGGACGGCCAGCCCGCCCCACGCATCCCCTGATCAGACTATGGCTGTGGCTGCCCATGATACTGCCCACATTGAGACTGACCCCTCACCCGTGGTAGAGTGGGAGGTCGTCTCGAGGTGTGGCAGGGGGCGAAAGACATTCCGAAGGGCTGAACGGAAGGCCTCTCCAGTTTGTCTGACGAACCGGTTTCAGGCTCTGTCTCAGGCTGATACTGATCTCCGGCCAGACATGGCTGCTTGACCTGTTCCAGAGGTTGCCCCTCAGTCTGCAAGATCCAGGCGGTCGCACAGGGTGGGGTTACTGGTAGTTGGGAGCTCCAACGTCAGGCACGTAATGGGGCCCCTTAGGGATATGGCAGCAAGACAGGGGAAGGAAACCAATGTGCACTGCGTGTGCATACCGGGGGAGTCACTCCAGATGTGGAAAGGGTCCTTCTGGATGCCATGAAGGGTACAGGGTGCACCCATCTGCAAGTGGTCGCTCATGTCAGCACCAATGATGTGTGTCACTACAGATCAGAGGAAATCCTCTCTGGCTTCCGGTGGCTATCTGATTTGGTGAAGACTGCCAGTCTCACTAGCGGGATGAAAGCAGAGCTCACCATCTGCAGCATCGTTGACAGGACTGACTGCGGACCGTTGGTACAGAGCCAAGTGGAGGGTCTGAATCAGAGGCTGAGACGGTTCTGCGACCGTGTGGGCTGCAGATTCCTCGACTTGCGCCATAGGGTGGTGGGGTTTCAGGTTCCGTTGGATAGGTCAGGAGTCCACTACACACAGCAGGCGGCTACACAGGTAGCAGGGGTTGTGTGGCATGGACTGGGCGGTTTTTTAGATTAGATGGCCTTGGGCAAGTACAGAAAGGACAACAGCCTCAAAGGGTGCGAGGCAAAGTCAGGACATGCAAGGACCAAGCAGCAGTCGGTATTGCAACTGTAAACTGTCGAAGCTGCATTGGTAAAATACCAAAACTTCAAGCATTGATAGAAAGCACTGAAGCTGAAATCGTTATAGGTATGGAAAGCTGGCTGAAGCCAGAGATAAATTCTGCCGAAATTTTTACAAAGGCACAGACGGTGCATGCAACTGGTGGTGGAGTGTTTGTCGCTGTTAGTAGTAGTTTATCCTGTAGTGAAGTAGAAGTGGATAGTTCCTGTGAATTATTATGGGTGGAGGTTACACTCAATAACTGAGCTAGGTTAATAATTGGCTCCTTTTACCGACCTCCCGACTCAAGCATTAATGGCAGAACAACTGAGAGAAAATCTGGAATACATTTCACATAAATTTTCTCAGCATGTTATAGTCTTAGGTGGAGATTTCAATTTACCAGATATAGACTGGGACACTCAGATGTTTAGGACGGGTGGTAGGGACAGTGCATCAAGTGACATTATACTGAGTGCACTATCCGAAAATTACCTCGAGCAATTAAACAGAGAACCGACTCATGTAGATAACATCTTGGACTTACTGATAACAAACAGACCTGATCTTTTCGACTCTGTAAACACAGAACAGGGAATCAGTGATCATAAGGCCATTGCAGCATTCCTGAATATGGAAGTAAATAGGAATATAAACAAAGGGAGGAAGGTTTATCTGTTTAGCAAGAGTAATAGAAGGCAGATTTCAGACTACCTAACAGATCAAAATGAAAATTTCTCTTCCGACACTGACAATGTTGAGTGTTTATGGAAAAAGTTCAAGGCAATTATAAAATGCGTTTTAGACAGGTATGGGCCGAGTAAAACTGTGAGGGATGGGAAAAATCCATTGTGGTTCAACAACAAAGTTAGGAAACTACTGCGAAAGCAAAGAGAGCTTCACTGCAAGTTTAAACACAGCCAAAACCTCTCAGACAAACAGAAGCTAAACGATGTCAAAGTTAGTGTAAGGAGGGCTATGAGTGAAGCATTCAGTCGATTTGAAAGTAAAATTCTATGTACCGACTTGACAGAAAATCCTAGGAAGTTCTGGTCTTGCGTTGAATCAGTAAGTGGCTTGAAACAGCATATCCAGACACTCTGGGATGATGATGGCATTGAAACAGAGGATGACACGCATAAAGCTGAAATACTAAACACCTTTCTCCAAAGCTGTTTCACAGAGGAAGACCGCACTTCAGTTCCCTCTCTAAATCCTCGTACAAACGAAAAAATGGTTGACATCGAAATAAGTGTCCAAGGAACAGAAAATCAACTAAAATCACTCAACAGAGGAAAGTCTACTGGACCTCATGGGATACCAATTCGATTCTACACCGAGTATGCGAAAGAACTTGCCCCCCTTCTAACAGCCGTGTACCAGAAGTCTCTAGAGGAACTGAAGGTTCCAAATGATTGGAAAAGAGCATAGGTAGTCCCAGTCTTCAAGAAGGGTCATCGAGCAGATGTGCAAAACTATAGACCTATATCTCTGACATCGATCTCTTGTAGAATATTAGAACAATGTTTTTTGCTCGCGTATCAAGTCATTTCTGGAAACCCAGAATCTACTCTGTAGGAATCAACATGGATTCCTGAAACAGCGATCGCGTGAGACCCAACTTGCTTTATTTGTTCATGAGACCCAGAAAATATCAGATACAGACTCCCAGGTAGATGCCATTTTCCTTGACTTCCGGAAGGCGTTCGATACAGTTCTGCACTGTCGCCTGATAAACAAAGTAAGAGCCTACAGAATATCAGACCAGCTGTGTGGCTGGACTGAAGAGTTTTTAGCAAACAGAACTCAACATGTTGTTCTCAATGGAGAGACGTCTACAGATGTTAAAGTAACATCTGGTGTGCCACCGGGGAGTGTTATGGGACCATTGCTTTTCACAATACATATAAATGACATAGTAGATAGTGTTGGAAGTTCCATGTGGCTTTTCGTGGATGATGCTGTAGTATACAGAGAAGTTGCAACTTTAGAAAATTGCAGTGAAATGCAGGAAGATCTGTAGCGGATAGTCACTTGGTGCAGGGAGTGGCAACTGACCCTTAACATAGACAAATGTAATGTACTGTGAATTCATAGAAAGAAGGATCCTTTATTGTATGATAGCAGCTACTTCTGTAAAATATCTGGGAGTATGCGTGCGGAATGATTTGAAGTGGAATGATCAAATAAAATTAATTGTTGGTAAGGCGGCTGCCAGGTTGAGATTCATTGGGAGAGTCCTTAGAAAATGTAGTCCATCAACAAAGGAGGTGGCTTAAAAGACGCTCGTGCGACCTATACTTGAGTATTTCTCATCAGTGTGGGATTCGTACCAGGTCGGGTTGACAGAAGAGAGAGAGAAGATCCAAAGAAGAGCGGCGTGTTTCGTCACAGGGTTATTTTCTAAGCCTGATAGCATTACGGAGATGATTAGCAAACTGAAGCGGCAGACTCTGCAAGAGAGGCGCTCTGCATCACAGTGTAGCTTGCTGTCCAGGTTTTGAGAGGGTGCATTTCTGGATGAGGTATCGAATATATTGCTCCCCCCTACTTATACCTCCCGAGGAGATCACAAATGTAAAATTAGAGAGATTTGAGCGCACACGGAGGCTTTCCGGCAGTCGTTCTCCCTGCAAACAATATGCGACTGGAACAGGAAAGGGAGGTATTGACAGTGGCACGTAAAGTGCCCTCTGCCACACACCGTTGAGTGGCTTGCGGAGTATAAACGTAGATGTAGATGTAGATGTATGCCCACCCTGCCTGGATCTCCGCCTTTCCTACCTTTTACAATTCCCTTCAAATTCTTGAACGTCCTGCTCTCTGCCTCACCTATCGCATCCGTCTCCCCTCCCCCACGCAGATCCTGTACGGCCTTATTCTGTTCCCACACCTCCTCCTTTTCCTCAAATGGATGCGGATCCTCTACGCCTCCCGTAAACTTGATTCCCCTCACCCACTTTTCTCTCCCATCCTCTCCCACCCCCTCCGCTGCCGCGCCTGTATTCCCACATCCCACCTGCTGTCCATCTCTCCAGTCTCGTTACCCTCTCCCTAGGTGGCTTCCACCCGCTCCCCGTCCCTGATGATGCCTTCATCCCCTCCATCTACCCCTCCTATCAACTTTGAGCCTCCCCTTCCACTTCCTGTGTTTTTTTCCTTAGGACACCCTCTCTCTCTTCTCTCCCTCCTCCCTTCCTCCCCCAGGCTTCCCCTACCCCCTATACCTTCTTTCCTCCCCCCCATCTCCTCTGCCACTGGTATCTCCACTCTCCCCCCTCCCCTCCCTTTGTCGCCTTTTGGCAGGTCCCCGAACTCGCAGATGTCACGTCAACATTAGTGCGCTTGAAGGTCATCTCCATCAGTTGTGTGTGTGTACCGTCGTGTTTGTGCTTCAGTGTTTTTCGCCACCTACGCTCCATCATTCACGTGTGTTGTCTTAATCATCAGTGTTTGTGTACAGTGCTAACAGTTTCTTTGTTTTTCTTTGCGTGTGAACGGCTTCATGTTTTTTCGTTACTGCATCTACTGTTATTTGTCCACCGTTACGTTATGTGAACCATGGACCTCGCCGTTGGTGGGGAGGCTTGCGTGCCTCAGCGATACAGATAGCTGTACCGTAGGTGCAGGCACAATGGAGGGGTACCTGTTGAGAGGCCAGACAAACGCGTGGTTCCTGAAGAGGGGCAGCAGCCTTTTCAGTAGTTGCAAGTGTAACAGTCTGGATGATTGACTGATCTGGCCTTGTAACACAAACCAAAATGGCCTTGCTTTGCTGTACTGTAAACGGCTGAAAGCAAGGGGAAACTACAGCCGTAATTTTTCCCGAGGGCATGCAGCTTTACTGTATGGTTAAATGATGATGGCGTCCTCTTGGGTAAAATATTCCGGAGGTAAAATAGTCCCCCATTCGGATCTCCGGGCGGGGACTACTCTGGAGGACGTCATTATCAGGAGAAAGAAAACTGGCACTCTACGGATCGGAGCGTGAAATGTCAGTTCCCTTAATCGGGCAGGTAGGTTAGAAAATTTAAAAAGGGAAATGGATAGGTTAAAGTTAGATACAGTGGGAATTAGTGTAGTTCGGTGGCAGGAGGAACAAGATTTTTGGTCAGGTGAATACAGGGTTATAAATACAAAATCAAATAGGGTAATGCAGAAGTAGGTTTAATAATGAATAAAAAAATAGGAGTGTGGGTAAGCTACTACAAACAGCATAGTGAATGCATTATTGTGGCCAAGATAGACATGAAGCCCACACCTACTACACTAGTACAAGTTTATATGCCAACTAGCTCTGCAGATGATGAAGAAATTGATGAAATGTATGATGAGAAAAAAGAAATTATTTAGGTAGTGAAGGCAGACGAAAATTTAATAGTCATGGGCGACTGGAATTCGATAGTAGGAAAAGGGAGAGAAGGAAACATAGTAGGTGAATATGGATTGGGGGAAATAAATGAAAGAGGAAGCCGTCTGGTAGAATTTTGCACAGAGAATAACTTAATCATAGCTAACACTTGGTTCAGGAATCATAAAAGAAGGCTGCACACATGGAAGAATCCTGGAAATACTAGAAGGTATCAGATAGATTATATAATGGTAAGACAGAGATTTAGGAACCAGGTATTAAATTGTAAGACATTTCCAGGGGCAGATGTGGACTCTGACCACAATCTATTGGTTATGAACTGTAGATTAAAACTGAAGAAACTGCAGAAAGGTGGGAATTTAAGGAGATGGGACCTGGACAGACTGATTAAACCAGAGGTTGTACAGAGTTTCAGGGAGAGCATAAGGGAACAATTGTCACAAATGGTGGAAAGAAATACAGTAGAAGAAGAATGGGTGGCTCTGAGGGATGAAGTAGTGAAGGCAGCAGAGGATCAAGTAGGTAAAAAGACGAGGGCTAGTAGAAATCCTTGGATAACAGAAGAAATATTGAATTTAATTGATGAAAGGAGAAAATATAAAAATGCAGTAAATGAAGCAGGCAAAAAGGAATACAAACGTCTCAAAAATGAGATCGACAGGAAGTGCAAAATGGCCAAGCAGGGATGGATGGCTAGAGAACAAATGTAAGGATGTAGAGGCTTATCTCACTAGGGGTAAGATAGATACTGTTTACAGGAAAATTAAAGAGACCTTTGAAGAAAAGAGAACCACTTGTATGAATATCAATAGCTCAGGTGGAAACCCAGTTCTAAGCAAAGAAGGGAAAACAGAAAGGTGGAAGGAGTATATAGAGGGTCTATACAAGGGCGACGTACTTGAGGACAATATTCTGGAAATGGAAGAGAATTTAGATGAAGACAAATACTGCATGAAGAGTTTGACAGAGCACTGAAAGACCTGAGTTGAAACAAAGCCCCGGGAGTAGACAACATTCCATTAGAACTACTGATGGCCTTGGGAGAGCCAGTCCTGACAAAACTCTACCATCTGGTGAGCAAGATGTATGAGACAGGCGAAATACCCTCAGACTTCAAGAAGAATATAATAATTCCAATCCCAAAGAGAGCAGGTGTTGACAGATGTGAAAATTACCGAACTATCAGTTTAATAAGTCACAGCTGCGGAATACTAACGCATATTCTTTACAGACGAATGGAAAAACTGGTAGAAGCCGACCCTGAGGAAGATCAGTTTGCACTTCGTAGAAATATTGGAACATGTGAGGCAATACTGACCTTACGACTTATCTTAGAAGAAAGATTAAGGAAAGGCAAACCTATGTTTCTAGCATTTGTAGACTTAGAGAAAGCTTTTGACAAAGTTGACTGGAATACTCTCTTTCAAATTCTGAAGGTGGCAGGGGTAAAATACAGGGAGCGAAAGGCTATTTACAATTTGTACAGAAACCAGATGGCAGTTATAAGAGTCCAGGGACACGAAAGGGAAGCAGTGGTAGGGAAGGGAGTGAGACAGGGTTGTAGCCTCTCCCTGATGTTATTCAATCTGTATATTGAGCAAGCAAAAGAGGAAACAAAAGAAAAATTCGGAGTTGGTATTAAAATCCATGGAGAAGAATTAAAAACTTTGAGGTTCGCCGATGACATTGTAATTCTGTCAGAGACAACAAAGGACTTGGAAGAGCAGTTGAACGGAATGGACAGTGTCTTGAAAGGAGGATATAAAATGAACATCAACAAAAGCAAAACGAGGATAACGGAATGTAGTCGATTTAAGTCGGGTGATACTGAGGAAATTAGATTAGGAAATGAGACACTTAAAGAAGTAAAGGAGTTTTGCTATGTGAGGAGCAAAATAACTGACGATGGTCAAAGTAGAGAGGATATAAAATGTAGACTGGCAATGGCAAGGAAAGCGTTTCTGAAGAAGAGAAATTTGTTAATATCGAGTATAGATTTAAGTGTCAGGAAGTCGTTTCTGAAAGTATTTGTATGGAGTGTGACCTTGTATGGAAGTGAAACATGGACGATAAATAGTTTGGACAGGAAGAGAATAGAAGCTTTCGAAATGTGGTGCTACAGAAGAATGCTGAAGATTAGATGGGTAGATCACATAACTAACGAGGAGGCATTGCATATAATTGGAGAGAGGAGGAGTTTATGGCACAACTTGACAAGAAGAAGGGACCGATTGGTAGGACATGTTCTGAGGCATCAAGGGATCACAAATTTAGCATTGGAGGGCAGCGTGGAGGGTAAAATCGTAGAGGGAGACCAAGAGATGAATACACTAAGCAGATTCAGAGGGATATAGGTTGCAGTAAGTACTGAGAGATGAAGAAGCTTGCACAGGATAGAGTAGCATGGAGAGCTGCATCAAACCAGTCTCAGGACTGAAGACCACAACAACAACAACGTTATGTTCATTCTGTGTCTCCATTGTTTTCTCTTGTACTGCCTGTGGCTGAAGAGCGGCGTACTGTTTTGCTGCCAGCCCACCTTGTATAAGGTGTAAAATTTCAATAAAGAAAAAAAAAAAAAAAGTAAGCTCAGCCTGCCAGTCTAACAATGCATACGTCTCAGGATATATCGCCTCGCATTAGACAGCGTATTTACTTTCGTGTTTTCTATACGAGTGGACGTGGTTGTCTTTTTGGTTTTCTTGACTCTGTTGTCCATTCTTGTTGTTGTCGTGAGGTCCTTCATTGGTCGTGTCTGTTCTCTCCCGTTGTGTTGTTATTCGCGGGCTGCTCCGCGGGTCCCACTGTGTTTCCGTCACTTCAACCCTGTGACTGTTCCAGTTGCCGTTACAACAAAGTCACTGAAAAAAGTTCTTAGTTCTGCCCAAGAGTCGATACCATGACGTCTGCACCTGTAGTGTGCTATTTAGCTACTGAAACTACAAATATAACAGTCCTGCATATTACTTTTGAACATATGTGGGATGCTACACTAATATGAAAGAAAAGTGTACAACACTTAAGCATGATAGCTGTAAACACACCGCTACTACAGGAAGAAATATTGGTGTTTAATGTCCCTTTGATGAGAGATGAAGAACCAGTTCCAGCTGAGGAAAGCTGAGGTTGGAAACTAGCAGAGGTCTTACTAGAGCAACAACACCAGAAAGTGTCTTAAAAGTTTAAATGTGGTTATGTGACGGGAAATTTAGCCACCTCCCCCCCCCCCCCCCCAATTGCAATAATAGTTTGCTACCACTTCACCAGTAGTGGAACAAGGGCGGCGTCACCCCCCTCTGCATTGTTGCCAAATTTATTCAAAATGGCGGCGATAGATATGGCAACATTGTAATGACATCATGGTGGGAAGTTCAAATTTTTGTGGGAAAAGTACGTCAATTGAGCTACCTCCGTTAACCTAACCTTTTTCCCCTTCTCCCCCATAAAATGCTGTACCTAAGAAAATTGCTGGAAAAGTTTGGCAGGAAAATAGGCCACTTGGGCTACCTCCACTAACCTAAGTCATTGGACCACCACGTCTTCCTTGGAATTGCTGGGAAAAGGACTCATCCTGCACTGGGCTGCTGGAGAGGAAAGACTGTACTTTATTTATTTTCGGTGGGAAGTTGGAACAATTTATTTAGGGATGGATTTCACGGAGTTTATTTATTACACTGATGTGTTTGGGGTCACAATACACAGCATACAGAGCTGCAAAATACATATAAATCATGGAAATAATGCAGTATATTGATGTACAGACACACAACTCATAGATTGTCAAAGTAATGCATGTAAAACGCTCTGCAGACATGCTCACTAATTATGAACAGTTGAAATAATGCATTGCCCAGCCTACAGACCTGTTCACAAAATAGTACAACAGACACATTCACTACACATAAAATTGTCAATGCGTATATAGAACTCAGCCCACATGCTCACAACACTTAAACAGCTGAAAATAATGCAGTGTGCAACCACTCACTGTATGTGAAATCACTTTCAAACTATTGTTAAGAAATTCGACTGCAGTATATCAGTGAATTGTTCCCTACAGAGGTCCAATGCACTTGTGCACCAGTATGGCCTGACCTGCAAAGTGACGATGTAACTATCAGCTGATGGGCCAATTGGTGTCCATTCGGGTCCTGCAAGCATTAGGTTCTGGCATCCCTTTCATAAATGACACTTGCAAAATTCCTGTCAAAACACATATTTACCTGGCCACTGTGGCTGATGCATAGCTGCAGGTCCAGTGCCGAGCAAGAGATGTTTGCATAGCAGTTCACGTTCGCAGGTGCAGCTAGAAGATTGTCAGGGTTACACTGACAGTCTATGTAAATAACAGCCAAATCTCCCTCTGGATGCACTATAGAAATCTGTTGCAGTGCTTTCAGTAACTGTTTATGAAAATATCCCACAATAGCACAGGGTGCATTCTTCCTAGTGATCCTAACGGGACATCTGTCCCACATACAAGACACCTCCGGCTACATACGTGTTTACCCAGCCACCGTGACTGAGGCATCACTGTGAGATGTTTCTCTAGCAGTTCACCCGTGCAGGTGCAGCTAAAAGATTGTCTGTGACATACTGACATCTAATGTCTATGTAAATAACAACCAACTCTCCCTCTTGACGTGCTATAGAAACCTTTTGAAGTGCTTCCCAGAATAACACAGGATACATTCTTCCTAGCAATTCTAACAGGGCAGCTGATCCGTTACATATCAGTCCCTGCACATAAATCGTAAAGTGTCACAGAAACAGTTAACAGTCGCTATTGTTGTAAGAGCTTTCGTGATGTCTGAGCTTGCCTGCATGGAAATTCTTGTTCTAACAGGACCTGGTTACAAAAATAGCTCGGAATAATACCAACTGCATTCTCACTGATGGTCCTAATGGCACATCACGTGTTCCCTTCCTGGAAATCGTGACGTCCTGATTTCAACATGTCTCAGAGACAGTAAACATTCTCACTGTTAAAAGCATTCATCATGCCCGTGCATGCTTTTGAAAACACTGTTAATCATAAAAGCATTCTTGTTATTTGGAAAGAGAGACAATGGTCGCATCAATCCCTTCCAGGAAATAGTGATGTTCCATAAAAGCTTCTCATTATCTACCCATCCAAATGAGGCTCTCTCACTGGTCACCTCAGTCTATATATAAATCCACAACCAACCACACACCTCTGTGTGTGCGTGTGTTTTATTCTCCAAGATGAAGAGTGTAGCGGCAAGAGGCATAGAGTTCTAGAGACAGGATTACCAACTGAATAAATAAGTGGTATTTTGAGTGTAAATTTTTGTGTGTATGTTAAATTTGCTTTATTAATTCCGTCTCCTTGTTATAGTACAGCTTCAGGAATTTATCTTGGAGTGTGAGGAGAGACAGGAGGGGGCTGGACCTTGGCAGACTCTCAACGTCCAGCCATCCATGGTGGGTTCACAGCTAGCATTGCCATATGAGTATAATTTTCCTTGTAATTTGTTCTTGTATAGTAGTGATTCAAAATCTTCTTATTTCATACTTTTTTTTCAATTTATGCATCTTGCTTTTTGTTGTTGTGAGCAAGACAAACCAATTGCCTGATGCCGATTCTGACAAGGACAGTGATATGCCTGAATGGGACAGACAAAGGGTCATTGAACCAGAGGAGGATGTAATCTGGCCCTGCTAAATGATGATGATGATGACTTCTTTGAGGGTGTGGTGGAGATTTCTGATGAGGTGTTAATGCCTTGCAGCCAGAGCGAAAAATGTAATCACTCACTCTGCTTATAACCTTGAGATCGTCAGTATTCTTTCTTTCACTGTGTCAGCAGCGGTAAGCAATGTACTTAACTATTATTTTTTTATTTCTTCTTTTACAGCAGTCCCGTCTTCGCAGCCACAACACAGTGTGGCGCACATACCAATGGTGGCTAAATCTTCTTCATCCCCAAAGCGGCGCCCCGTAAGGCACGCATCACCTATAAGGATGCCGCTAGTTGCTGCGAGGGAACTGCAGCCACCGCTGCCCAAAACACCACCGCTCTGGCGTCCATGAGCCAAGCAACGAGCCACCACCTCTCAAGTTATTGGGTCAGTTCTGCAGCAGCAGCAGTAACAACAGCATTGAGAACCATCACCGCAGCCTGGCTGTTCCCATCAGTCTGACCTGGTAACACTGCAGCATCCTCCTGCATCATCATCATCATCATCATCATCATCATCATATGAGCCTTGTCAGAATCGGCGCAAAAGCCAATGGATTGGTGAATACCGACTGGCCCCTCCCTAACACCATCATCAACAGGGTGGACTCAGAATGAAAATGCGGGGCATGTCAATTGCCGGGTGGTTTCGTAAATCCACCTTGAGTGCTATACTGGCCCGGTTTTCCGAGATGGAGGTCGGAGGGTCAGCTAAAGCACTCAGCTGAATACTACACCTGGACATCCATATAGATGTCTATGATCTGGTAAATGGAGAATCAAGCTATATCAAGCTCCCTAAAGATATAGCTAACAAGAGAGCATGCAATAATGTTGAAAATAAAATCAAGCAGGTTTGTTTCGCATGATCAGTCCTGGCTTGTGAGAGAAATTACAATTACATAGATCATCCTCAGTATCCCAGTACACACCATGTAGGTGACAATATTCGTGGGTGTTATAACTTTGATGGTATCGATTTCCCCATCAAGATGCAGGACATACATAAATTTGAGGCACAAAATACTGGAATATTGGTTCATGTTTATGGCCTGGAGAAGAAATGCAAGTCAGATGAGCGAGACAAGCACATTGTTGCCAGGCTCTTCCATTTCTCAAAATTTGCAGGTGAGCTTGAGCTGCATGTGAACATGCTGATCTTCTCTGAAGGTGATAATTATCACTACGTTTGGATCAAAGACATGTCTCAACCCCTTTACAGCCAGTTGTCGAAAAAGTAACATAAAAAGCGTATTTTCTTAAGGTGTCTGAATTATTTCTCCTCAGACAAGTTATTAGTGGCGTACCTAGCAGACTGCATTTCCAATGGACCGGTAGGTGCTATCACACCTACTGAGGAAAACAAATTCAAAAAGTTTAAGAATGCTCACCGCCAGGAGTAATGCCTTTTTGTAGTGTATGTCAACTTTGAATGCCTCCTCGCTCCTGTGACGCACTGTGGAGGTAACCCTACAGCCTCACACGTCACATTTACAGAAAAACACGTACCATATTTGGCAGTGTATCAAACTGTATCGTCATATGATTCCAGTCTTAACTGCTACAAATGTTATGTCAGGGATAATCCTGAAGTTTGGCTGCTCACTGAGCTCAAAAAACTTTCAAGGGAAGTTGATAACCTTTACAGCGACAACATACCCATGACCAAATCGAAGGAGAATGAAAATTTGTATAATAATGAGGAGGGAAATGTCTACTTTGAAAAAAGAAAAAGAAGAAAAGGGAACTGCTTCTTCCATACATTAATTAGCTAGTGTTTTAATTTAACTCTTCAAACAGAGTGTTTCAGCAACTTTATACAGACCACAACCAGCTGCCTACATACTTGCAAACATAAACACAATATTTATTCTTGAGTACCCTTGAGTACACTGCACATAGAATGGCTACTACAATCTTTTATTTCAACTTTAAATATGTGGATATTTTCAGTTTCTTGTCATAAGCCAATATATAACCAATTATAACGTTTTGCACCAGAATAAATAAGCTCCATTCTGAAAACTAGAGATTTATATTTAATCTATATCAAAATTATATTTAATTCTAATATTGTGTTAGTGAATTTATGAATTCACCCTAAATTCACTTTTATCATCAACCAGAAATACCAGAATGGAGCATATGACTGACATGTAAGTATATGAAATCTTAGCTCCCTGAAGAGGCTTCTTCAAGATATTTACTTGTCAACTTGACAAAATGTTCTTATTTCAACTTCTGTAGCAATCATATTTTTTTTTTTCATTTAAACTTCAACAAGTTGCAGATTATACCATAGGACAGAACTGAGTCAGACAAGTGTGTGCAATGTAGTTGTAGTTGCAAATATGGAAAAACATTAGCTGTATAATGGAGTGACAACAAAATTTTTTTTGTGCTGGACTTAGAATTGTGACAGATTTCTGACTTATTGATAGCTGTCAGTTTACCATTAGCTACCTGTGTATTCTCCATGTATGTCGCCAACCTGCACTTGTACATCTGTTATGTATATTCCCATACAGGAGAGATATTTTAATTGAAAGTCACTAGCCCAGTATTGGTGGATAAATAAAATACTGCAGTGGCTTTGTTGTTCTGAAGTACAATGCAATGTTCCTTTAGATGTGCATCCATGTGGAAAGGAACAGGCACACATTGGACAACCGTCAACTGTATAACTGAATGACAATAATGAAAATTTGTGCTGGACCAGGACTCAAATGCGGATTTCCCACTTATCGCGAGTGGTCACCTTACCATTAGGCTATCTGAGCCAGACCCAAATTTCCATATGTTGTCAATCATGTGTCTGTAACCAGCATTCATATGTTAATTATGTATATTGCCATACAAGAGTGACATTTTTAATTGAAAGACACTTGCTAATTGTTGGTGGATAGTTATAGTATTGCAGTGCCTGTGTTGTTCATAATTATGATGCAATGTTCCTGAAATTGGAATGATCACATAGATAATATTTTGAGGGAGGCAAACCAAAGACTTCATTTTACTGGCAGAGAACTTAGAAGATGCAACAGGTCTACTAAGGAGATTGCCTACATTATAATTGTCCATCCTGTGCTAGGGTATGACTGTGCAGTATGGTACCCTTACCAGATGGGATTGACAGAGGACATTGAAAAAGCTGAGAGAGGGGCAGCTCATTTGGTATTATCAAAAAATAGGGGAGAGAGAGATGGACATGTTACGTGACTAATGATGCCAGCCATTAAAACAATACTGTTTTCCAGAGCAGTGATATCTTTTAAGCAAAGTCTGTTTTTCCCATTCACTGTTACAGAGTGAAACGGTAGAGGAATAGTAAAAGTGTTTTGATGAACCCTCTGCCAGGCACTTAAAGGTGACTTACAGAGTATTCGTGCAGGTGTAGCTCAAGGTGACACTACCTCAGAGGTGCAATGAGATTTATTGTTACTTCAACTGATGTTGCTAAATAAAATGATGTACTATCGTGTAGGAGATGTGATGAGATGAACAAAAATTTTGTCATACTCCTGTGTCATCTCTCACTACAGGACCGATACGTAGAGCTATCATCACTATCTGACTGCGTATGGGCTATTCTGATGTTGTGGTAGATAATTGCAGGTGGCCTTGTGATTGCGATTGACTATGGAAACATAATAGCAGTGTAGAGTCTTACTGTGAATGGTGTTTTGCACTATCGTCAATATCTTGGCTATTTGTGTGTCAAGTCATGGCAATACAACTGTTGTGCAAATCTTATGGACAAAAAGTTCATAATTTTCACAAGATGTGTCTCTGCCAAGTAACATGGTTCAATGAAATGTGGGCCATTCATAGAAAGAATTGCTACAGTGTATTAGAGAAGGTTACTGAAAGAAGTGCGCAATGAGAACAGAAATAACTTCATTCAAAGTCGAATTACACTAAAGTGTCCGCATTTCATGATGGTCCCCTGGTATTACAAATGGCGGGACATGGGTCTTAACGGAATGTGTGATCACCACTGATGACAGTGCATGCTCTATTGCGTCCTCCTATGCTGACCATACGTTTGGTAAAAAGTTCTTGTGGCAGTGCGTTTGATTCATCTACCAGCAGGACTGACAACTGTTGGATGGTCATTGGTGAATGTGGATATGCTGAAACACGTTTTCCTACTGGATCTCACACGTGCTCAATGAAATTTACGTCACGGGACAGGCCAGCCCATTTGCCAAATATCCTCCTACTCCAAGAGCACCTCCAACAGAGCTGTTCAATGCGGCTAGACATTATTACTCATCAGGAGCCCTGTACGAAACTTAAGTGCTTTCATAGTTTTAAATAACGACAGTATTTGGGATAAGAATGTAGTTGGGATACAGATGGTTTGTGAACTGATAAAAATTCTTTAAAAATAAACCAAAAAAGTGAAATAATAATCATAAATTTATGACGCACACTTTTCTATATATTTCCACACAGAAAATTTGAACGAAATTGTTTCCAGAGCTTTAGTATATCTAATTGTAAATGATATATTGCATACGAATTTGAGCTTCATGAACTTTTTATTTTTCATTTTCCTTAAGGGATAAGAAAATGTTGGTTGATTTATTTTGTCCTGAAATGGCTACATGCGACTGCCTGTAAGTAAAGAATGGATATGGTAAATACGATTTGAAACTTTGTCCCCATAACTTGCTTATAGTGACAGCAAATGCAATTTTAATTCGCTTCTTACCTGGTATTCACTAAGACCTCAAATAAATTCTAACTGTATTTCAGGATTCTGATTGCATTTCGTACTTCATGTAAGCACGTTAGGTCATAGCAGCAATACGTAAATCATAATTTATGTTGGCAGTGACTAATATTTTTGTCATTTCGAAAGGCATATTCGTATAGGAATGCCAACCTGTACAACGGGCAGAGATAATGGACTACTGCAGTGGTCACCGTTATAGTCTATGACACTGATGTATACAAATTATCCAGTTAATAAGACGTAAGTTGTAATAAGATAGGGCATGGGTGTGTGTGATGTCCTTAGATTAGTTAGGTTTAAGTAGTTCTAAGTTCTAGGGGACTTATGACCTAAGATGTTGAGTCCCATAGTGCTCAGTGCCATTTGAACCATTTTTTTTTTTTTTTTTGTAATAAGATAAAATGAAAAGTGAGTCTCTTGTTCGTGAGTAAGAGGTTAGCTTCACAAACTACAGGTATGATGCCGGACATCTATGATGCCCTTTTGCCTACGATAGTTCAAAATTTTCGACAAATAGTAAGTCTCAGCACAAAACCGGTATGCAGTATGAGAAACGATTAAAAATTTTCTAATGATGCCTCATTCATCTCTGTACGATTAGCATGTCTTGAAGAAAAGGGATGTTGACTTGAGAAGTAATATATATGAATAAAACTGAAGCCAGTGCCGAATGCACCTCTGGAAAGACAAACGTGGGGAACAAGTATAATGTCGCAATAACATTATGCCTTTGCCCACCATTAACACCTGCATCATGAAAACAGTCATGTTAGACAATGTTCTAGGATGCATTAGCTATTACCACCTCTCACCACTTGGGGGAAGATTCAACTTCCCAGAAATAGTGTTTTGGTACGGCAGTGGATATCTACTATGTGATGTGCAATACCTGACATGTATTTACATTTCCCTAAAAGCTAAAGGTATCATTTTGCTACAATGGAAGAGTAAAAATAATGTGTTTCACTTTCTGACTTTCAGTAATAGAAAAAGATCAAAAAATGTTGTGTGAAAGAGCTGTTGGCTGTGGTCCAGCTCAAAACACTGTGATCTAGAGTTTGCCTATGTCACACCAGGCTCTGGCCACCAATTGTGGAAGTCGGCTGATAGGGACCGATGGCCAGTCATGTGACTGTGACACGTCATTTACTGAACCAATGATGTATGCTGGTGCACTCGCTCTGCCAAGCATGAAATTATTTCCTTTTTATTTTGACTTTTCATGTGAAATATCTGTGATGAAGCGAATGAATACAGTGTGGTAACTTAACTGGTGTGGCCTTTCTCAGGCAGAATATGTCAAGAGGGATGTTTAAGTGTCAAGATTTCCATGGGGAAAAAGTCAGGATTATTAGTTTGTAGCTGTGTCTGTGATGACCACAGATAAATTCTTCTCTATTATAAGTTTCTTTTCTCAGGCATTATCTCTCAATCTAGGACTGTTATACTCTGAAGATGGCTTCGAAAACATGAAGCTCTGGAAACTTTGTCTGTATTGAGAGTTCTGCCATGAAGAAATTGTGAGGCTGATGACGCATAACATACATTGCTACAGATAGGCTAAGTGGTTGGCAGTGAACGCCTTCAAGAATGCTGTTAAATTTCTGATGGAACAAGATGCTGAATGAAAGTGAATAAGCCAATGCATGTATCGTCGTGTAACTAATGCTCCAGTACAAAGCTAAAACAGATGCCCTACACTGATCTCAGTGAAGGTTGTTACGCGAACTATTAAACAATGATAAGTTACTCTCAATGAGTATTCTCATGTTGCTCAAATAATTTGTTTATTGTAAACAAAAATCAGTTTTAAATGCCAGGTAAACATTTCTGACTGTACTGATGTTAGCCTCACAATGATGTAATGTTTCTGTTGTGGTAACAGCAGAGCCACAGCGTCTCCAGCCAATAGGTGATGTCTTCTCTGTGCCCGTGACGTCAGCACGTGGTGCTCATAGTGTGTTGGCTGCGCTTATAGTATGCGGATGCCCACCACAATAGAAAAAGAAAACATCGTCGATGATGAGCTGCTGGTCTCGTTGCCTGGAAGGTGGGTGTGCACCCTGATACTAATGACTTTGTCGCTGCAGGCTGACCTGTCACAGGGGACATTAGGAGTGTCCAAGACAACCGAGCACACCTGTGGACAACAAAGACACTGATTTAAGTGCTGGTGCCTATGCCACATAAGCGAAATGTCAAATTTCAAGTTTTATGCCAAAACACATAGACCTTACACATAAAGAGTAGAGGGAGGTGCATATCACAAGGAACAGTTCATCAAAAGGAGTCAGTTTCCAAGTATGAAACAAATTTTATACCGGAAACAATTATAACATTTTAGAAGTTTCGCCTCTTTAGCTGTTACCACAGATTTCAAACGTATAAGCTACAGTTTCTACATTTTATAGTTATATTAGGGGCATCCCCACATTTTAATCTTGTCATGTGGCTTTATGGTTAATGATACTTTGACATAGGTAATGATATAAATTAATTTTTGCCTAGTGAAGTTACTAGTGCCTATATTTTGTTAATTTTTGTTTGTTTCATTGTGCTCATAATGTTTGTTACTGTTTATACCATTAAGTTGCACCATAATATCCAAGAGTGTGACACTAGCTATGGATGAAACTGGCTAATCGCCTAACATCTTTCAGTACAATCTTCTCGTACTTCCAGCCATGTCAAGAAGTCATACTTCCATGTGTTTCTGGACAAGTTGCTATTAGCCCACTGTGAAGCAGTAACTGACTGTTGCCTGGTTGCTGTCCTCATCTTTACTTAGCCATGGAACCAGCTGCGGCTAAGGCCATCCACATAAGACTTTGAGGATATAGCCTTGGATACAACTCGCAGAAAGTCAAGTTGCTCTTACTACCTTTTCTACAACTCATTTGCTGTCTGTTTCTTTTACAGCAGAGCAATTCAAAGATGATGTCTTTAGACAGATGAATGATGTAACTAAGTACTGTAATAATTTACAAATTATCAAGGTCCAATTTTTGAAAGAATATTGGTCTACAGCAATTCAGTGATAACTGCTCATACACTTCTGGATCGAAGACTAGTTCAACCTGGTCAGGGCACAATGAAGTCATTCTGTAAGACAATCTGTAATGAAGGCAATCTGTAAGTACTGATGTGGGGTGGCTGTACAGTTGTTGTTGTGGGTATAAAACTTTTGTTACCATTCTGTGTTTGGTGAAAACTTGTAGCACCACTCCATGATAATTACGAGAATTATGAACGTTTTCTTGAAAGAGTCTAATATTTTCATGGCCCTTACAGTACAGTGCAAAATATAACACAGGAGCTGTGGGAAGGTGGAAGACTCGTGCCACTTATGATGATGTGCACGGCAGGCAACAGAATTTCAATCATTCTGATGACCAATTTTAGGTAGAAAACTGGCAAATAATAGTGAGGAACATAAATAAAGTGTATATAGCAGCTGCCACAGGTGACCTTGGTGGAGAGGAGGTGCACTCAGTGGGGGAACAAGATTGCTGAATAGCTTGGTTGGGCAGCTGATGGGAAGTTCTATTGAACTTTGTAAGAATGGAGACACTAATGAGTGGGGGAGACATTCCTGCACCACTGAGTGTATGTGAAGAGTCACCTGACTTGCACCCCAGTTATTATTATGACATAACTGACGGATTAAATGCTACTGGTACTATTGGGATAGTGTGACAGTTTGACAAAAAGCAACTGACTGGAACAGGAACAATAAGAAGTAAAAATTCGTTGATATGGCAAGTGTGAGGACTTCAGGCTCCAGAACAGTATATGAAAGACTGCAAGGAAGCAAGCACTTCTGAACTGCAAGGGAGAGAATTCAAACAAGAATGTTCATTACAAAACACAATAGTGCCTCTGGACAGCACTAATATGATTTACAAATTCGTATTTGATGGAGATGCCAAATATGACTGCCATCTAGGTTGGACAGCACTCATGCAGTGTGCTTTTAGACTCCCACACTCAATGGTGAATAGGAAGAGCAAAGATAGAAATTCGATGCCTGTGACTGAGTTGGGTAAAAAAAAGGCAAAATAAAAGAGTTGTTTTGTGGGGGAGAGCTGGTGCCCATTTCAGTTGATGTCAATCCGATTGTAAAAGTAGCAGTAGGTGGCTTAGAAAGTGAGGTACTGGTTGACAGCTGTTCACAGATTTCAGTGACTTCACCTAGCAAAATGAACACAGTACTACTGCTGACCTGTAACGTTAAAATTTTTGGTGCTACAGAGATGGTGTCCAAAACAATCCAACATGAAGTCAAACTAGTTCAAAGTTGTGGTCACAGAATTGCACACGTTAGAGAATTCAGAAACTGTGTTAACATGATCATAGGTATCAATTCTTTAATATAAATTGTTGTGATGTAAATGTCGAGCGGTGTTGTATAATAATGTACATGCAGTGCTAATGTTGGTAATATGCACCTGTGTGTGGTTTTTCTGTATATTGTTGTTCTTGTTGTACGTACTTTGTGTTGAACCAGTACCTAATAAACCATGTGTATTTCCAAATATGGAAAAATTTATTTTTCTAAGAAAATCTCAGCAGGTTATGGGCCCAGGTGTGTGTTAAAAGGACACTTGTACAAAAATAATAACGTAGCTCTGTGCAAAAGGTTTTTAAAGTTATCTCCAAGAAGACGTTTTTGAAGTTGTTAATTCCATGCAACCACAATGGATTCAAGGAGAATTATCACCATCGGAGTTGTGGAAGACAAAACAAATTGGAACATTTGGAAATACAAAATAAGTATTTGTCTATGAGGAATTCCTGGTGCACTTGATGTTGTGGAAGGGAGGACAGTGAAACCTAGTATTATTTCTGAAAGTGCTACCGTTGAACAAAGGGCGATCTATAAAAGTGCTTTAGAAGCTTTTAACAAAGCAGACAGCAACGCTCTACTTGTTTTGACTACAAATGTGTTGGAAAAAACTTAGCAGAAAATAATGCATCTAAATACAGTGTATGAAGTGTGGACAGAATCACACAAAATATTTGATGGTGTCTCTGAAGACAAAGTTTACAACCTTTGTTTGGAGTTCTTTAGTTACAAAAAGGCTCCTGAAGATGATATTGTGACACATATTTCCTAACAGAAATATTTGTGGAGAGAATTGAAACCAGAAATGACCAAAGACATCGTAAATAATTCAGAAATGCCTGATTTGTTTTTGATTTGTAAAATATAAGGTACACTACCAGAAGACTATTTTTTGTTTAAATCTAGTTGGATGCTAACATCTAGAGATGACAGAACAATTGATAATTTAACAAATAAATTGTGTGCATATGAAAAAGCTCTTAGTACAAAGGAGGGTGATTTTAGTAAACAAGAAGCCCTCACTACAGACTCATCAAGGCTGTCATTTCAGCAAGTAAATCCAACAGAGAAAAAGAAGAAAAAGAAATTAATATGTAATTACTGCAAGAAACTTAACCATACAATTAAAGTGTGCAGAAAGTGGGTAGCGGATGGCAAACCTCCAAAACCAGCTACCACAGATACAAATATGCTACTTCTTGCTATGACATCTTCTGTGATGAACTCTGAATGTAGAAATGATGACTGGTATATAGACAATGGTGCAACAAGTCATATTACAAATGACAGGAATTGTTTCAAAACATTTCAGCGTTTTCTAACAAAACAGTCAGTTACTACAGCTAATGGTGACATAATTGAAGCAATTGGAAAAAGGTTCAATAGACATTGAAGCAGCAGTCGGAGGAAAATGGAACAGAATTACCTTGACAGATGTATGGTATGTACCTCAGATTCACAACAATCTATTCTCTGTTCTTGCAGTAAAGGATAAACATCCAGAAAGTAAATTCACATCAACTGCAGAAATTTGTCATCTTAAGATTGATAATGTTACTAGATTGGCAGTTGTCTGTGATTGCTTTGTAGGCCTTTTTAAACTTGCTGTAAGAAATGTGAAACCTAGCTCCCTCAGCGCTGTTAATACCACTAGCAGAGACAATACGTTGCAGCTTTATCATGAAACATTTGGAAACCAGAACATGCTGCCATGTGAAGTCTGTACTTTGTAGCGAGTTAAATAATGAGGTGGAAATGGATAGTGAACTTTGTGAAGGCTGTATTTATGTCAAGGCTCTTCGTTTACCATTTGGTAACAGAAAGAGGACAGCAGAACCAGGTGAACTTATTCACGCTGATGTGATAATGGGAAAGAATTTGACAACAAACAAGCAAAAGAGATTCTTCACAAAGAGGGTGTAATTCAACGCCTCACAATGCCTTACACTCCAGAACAAAATGGGTGCAGTGAAAGAGAGAACTGCACAGTTGAGGAAACTGCCAGGGCCGTAATGCATGCACATGCAAACATTCCACAGAAACTTTGGGCAGAGACGGTGAACACCACAACCTACATTCTAAACTGAAAAGGGCCTTCCAGTATTCCAGGAACATATTCATATGAATTGTGGTATGGAAGGAAGCCTAGCCTGAAACATCCGCAGGTGATAGGCTCCACTTGCTATGCTCATATTCCAAAACAACAGAGGAGGAACATGGACCGAAAAGCACTGAAATGTGTCCTTATTGAATATGATCATAATGAGGGTTACAGAATTTATTGTGGAGAGGTGTGCAAACTCATTAGGTCACGAGATGTCATCTTCGAGGAGAGGCCACTGAAGAGTGAGAAAAGTTCAACTCTTCCAGTGAATGTTTTCAGTCATCAGGATCCAGTACCTCAGACTGAAGACCAATGGTATTGATAGTGAGAGTGAAGAGGATGGCAGTTCCTTGGATGTAGATGAAGACCCTCAGGAGGAAGATCAGGAAGACACAAGTGCAGAAGCTTTACCATGTCTGTGTGATCGGTTAACCCTCAGACCTCCACAAAAGTTTAATGATTATGTAATGAACCTCTCAATATCTTTCCAAGAACCAGAAACATACAGCGATGCCATGAAGTCTGTTCAAAACGATTTCTGGAAGGAAGTTATGGATTCTGAAATAAAAGCTCTTCAAGAAAATGGAACGAGGGATGTGGTTGACCTACCATATGCAAAGATGTCCATTCCTAATAGATCGGTGTATAAAGTCAAACAAATGCTGATGGCTCAGTCAATAAATTCAAGAAAGATTGGTGATTAAGGGTTATTCGCAACAGAGAGGAGTTGGCTATGAGCAGACATTCAGAGCACATTCAGAGCACTGCTAAGTGTTGCTGCAAGGGAGAGCATTTATATTGATTTAAAAGAAACCATTTATATGCAACAACCTCAAGGATGTGATGATGGGTCTGGGAGAGTATGTTGCTTGAAGAAAAGTCCATACAGACTGAAACAGGCTCTGCATTGCTGGAATTAGAAGTACAGTAATCATCTCACTAAACTGGGCTTTCTGAGGAGTGAAGCTGATCCATGTCTTTATGTGAGACAGTAAGGCTGTAAGAAAATATTCCTTGTGCTTTATGTTGATGATGGTCTGATTGCAGCTCACAGTGAACAGGAATTTGAAGACATTGTCAGTGATTTAAGAGAAGAGTTTAAAATTACTTCAGTGCCTGCATCATTTTCTTAGGTCTGGAAATTGACCAACAAGAACGTGGAACTGTATGTGCAAGTCAGACTCATCACACAGGAAAACACCAGAGCGTTTCAACATGAAGAACTGCAAGGCTGTACCTACACCCATTATAAATGACAATGATACAGAAGAAAGTCCTTGCAACTATGAATTTCCATACAGCCAAGCTGTTGGAGTACTGATGTTTCTGATGTGTGGGAGACGTCCTGACATTGCATATGCTGTCAGTGTTGTATCATGAAGTCAACAGATTGTGATGTAGTGAAAGTTAAAAGAATCTTACAATACCTGAGAGGCACAACAAATTATGGACTTTTATATAAAAACAATTCTAGGAAGCAGGTTTTAGAGTGTTCTAGTGATGCTGACCACATTGGTGGTGATCTTGGCTCTGGGCTCTCAACATCTGGTGTCCTTTGTCTGTACTCTGGGGTACCCATCACCTGGATTAGTCAAAGGCAATCTTCTGCTGCCATATCCGCAACTGAAGCTGAGGTTGTCGCTGCCAGTGAAGCTGCTCAGGAAATTGTCTGGATCAAGAAGCTTCTGACAGAATTGGACCAATTGGAGGCAACACCAGTTCTGGAGGTTGACAATGAAGCTGCTATCTGGCTTGCCCAGAATCCCAAGTTTCACTGAAGAACGAAGCATATTCATATAAGGCATTTCTTTGTTTGTGAACTATTTAGTGCTTATGAAATCATAGTTGCAAAAGTAGATACTGTAGAACAACTTGCTGATATACTAAAAAAGCCTCTGTTTTCGATTAGATATCAGTATTTATGTAATAAGATTAGACTTTGCAAGTTATTAAATAAGGGAGAGTGTTAATGTATTTTACATCTTTGGTGTTCTTTAATAACTAAAGTCAGTATTTCATGTTCAGTGGTTAGTAATATGCACCTGTGTGTGGTTTCTCTGTATGTTGTTGTTGTTGTTGTTGTTGTACGTGCTTTGTGTTGAACCAGAACCTAATAAACCATGTGTATTTCCAAGTATGCAAATATTCGTTTTCTAACAAAATATCAGCATGCAGGAAAAGGCAGTCATCAGATCAGCGTAGTTAAACACTGTCAGAGTGAGCTAGAACTTGGACGGTCTGTTGAGTTCTGTTGGTAAGTGAGGTGTACTCAGCCCTTGTGAGGCAAACTGAGGAGCTTCTTGTTGGAGAAGTAGCAGCTCCGGTCATGTAAACTGACTAACAGTCAGGAGTGCGATGTGCTGACCACATGCTCCTCCACATCCATATTCATTGATGCCTGTGGGCTGAGGATGACAAGGTGCCCATTTTGGTACCACTAGAACTTCATAGCACCTGTTCATGCTGAGTTTACTTAGGAAAAGGCAGTAGTAACACAATTTTTTTAGTAAAAGGAGCCATTTCTGGGAAATTTTGAACTTCCAAGTAGGACCAAAGGTTGTACCGAAAAAGAAGTATGAAATATAAGTTATATAAGTTTATATTGTTTTGGAGTTCAAAGGGAAGCAGAAAAAGGATGTAAGAGTTATCCTCTGGAAGGAGGACCAGAAACAGATCCGTGGAAAGTTGATGAAGGGATGGTGGATGAGGCACATTAAAAAGGGTATGAGGTTTCCTACTCTGTGGGAAACTTCACAGTGAGGCGACTGTCCGTACTTGAGCTGGGTAGAACAATGCATTCTTTCCTTCTTCTATTCTCTTCCTCTTTTGTTTAATATATTGTTGATAATCTTCAGTATGTGCTTATAGACAATTGAAGTGGGGAAGTCATTAAAATGGCAAGAGAATATGTGAAGTAAGTCAATGGTTGGATACAGGATGTCATGAAGATATCATGATAAATGTAAAATCCCAAAAGTAGAACAGTGTGAATAGAGTTTTGAAATACAGAGAAAATAACAAGGGGGACATGAAGTGAAAACAAGACAAAATTCTGGGTAAATCACAACATTGGAAGTAACACTCTGATATACAAGTATGAACAGTGTTTTTATGGTTTAAGTAAAATAGGTTACAAGAGGAATAAATATAATACAAATGTTACTTGGAACTAAAGTAACAGTGCGGAATGTATAATATATACGATTGCAAGGATCTGATGTTAAGAAGATGAGTGATTTGTGTCACAGACAGGTGTGTGACCTGTATATTTTATGTGATTGGCTAAGGAAATAAGAGACTGAGCAGTGTGGAGCACCAGAATAGGTGGACTCAGGAGTGTAAATATAAAAAGATCTAGTGATTGAGTAAATGTAGCAAAAGCAATCAAGAAAGTATCATTTTCAGTCTATGAAAAACAAAAAAGTACATTAATGGACAGGGAAAAAAGTCTATGGAGTCATGAGTGGTATTCCTTGGACAGAGTAAATCATAATGAGCAATAATGGTAAGCTTCCATCACTAAAGTCATGACTAAAATTATTCTGAAAGTATTTGGAAAAAGCAGCATAACAAATTAATCTGTGTGTAGTTAGAAAACAACCTTTGTTACATGGTGTGGAAAATGGTACCATTCAGGTGTCATTGTGAGGCTTATATTCTGAGATATATGAACCTAGCTCACATCTTGAGAAAGAGGGCTCTGGAGTAGCAATTGAAGTGGACCATGGTGTTGATGAGAAAGAAGGTGTCATGGCAGACATGGCGGACAGCAATACTCTCTTTTGTCCCATGCCTAGGGTTACATCTCAAGGTGGAGAATCATAATCACTTACCTCATATCCTATAGGTTAACACACCAGCACTAGCATGTGAAACTGTGTGGTGAAGTTAGATGCGAAGTGTTAAGTGGTACGACAAAGTAACTGTGATAACACTACATACATAGCATAAAGAGATACTCTTACTGAAATATGTTGTATTGGAATTAACTGGTGTTACTATCAGTGCATGTTTTCTTAAAATATATAGTGTTAAATGTTGGGGGGTGTTCTAGAAACTGGTAAGACTTGGTAAAGGAAATGAAAATGCCAGAATTGAAGGCTGTGAACAGTTGGGGCTAGGAGAAAATGTGAGAAAGTAAAATATACCTACATGATGTAGAAATAAAGGAAAGAGAAGTTTATCATGTACCGATATTCAGAGCTCATGGAAGTTTCAAAAACAATGTGAGAAGATTGAGACATGGCAGTGGTAGATTCTTCCACTTTGTATGCTCAGCAAACTCACAGCTAATCTCTCGATAAATTAAAATAATGAAGGAAAGTGATAAGTATATGCAGTCACAGGATGATGGGCATACAATTTGATTACAGTAAGTTTTGTGAAAACATGCTTTGTGATTTGAGAGTTAGATCTCAAGATATATCAGTTTCAACTAAGCACTGACATTAGAATTTGTAGGACCACCTGAAGGCAAGAAGCTACCATTGTTGCATAGGGTGGAAAGGGAGGGGGAAGGGGGGACAAGGGCACCACGTCATTAGGGCTGGCAGGAGAGCATAGTTGCTGAAAGTTTCTGGAGAGCTGACATAAGGTTTCGCTAAGGCACAAACAATTAGTAAGACTGAATTTCTGAGGACAGATATCCCTTGGAAATTAGTGAACAGATGAGTCCAGGGAAAGGACAACCAAGGAAAGAAAAATAGTACATCCGAAAAATGCATTTTAAGACAGTAAAAATGAAACGAAAATTTTTCAGAGAGTTTTGCTAAAGAGTACACTGGAGAAAACAATATAAGACACTGCAGTTTTGATAGACAAATAATTGATAAATTAGCTTGTCTGCTGTCACAGCAGCCTCATATGTTCTAAGTAAGACAGACAGGCCATTGAATGGAAGAAAATGTCTTGGAGCTTGGCTGATGTCGGACCTACTTCAGACTGTAATCTGCCTTGGTTACATCATCCACATAGGCAGTCTTTTTAGTTGCCGTTTCAATATTTATTTTTCCTGGTGGCAATATCTACAGTTTTAGATGGAGGTAGTTTAAGTGAACAAAGCATATGGGAGGTCATACATCATGACTCAACCAACTGTCGGTCAGTGGGTAGAGACCTTCATTGGTATACTGGCGCATTGTTGTAACAGGATGTTGATGATGGCCGTGTGGTTGAGTCCAGGTTGTTAGTGTGATTTTTGTTCTGAAGAAATCATGTGATTTATTAAAGGCAGAGTCCAAAATGTTCCTAAGAGCCACATGGCACAACATCAAAGGGATTATCTATGAGTAACTAAATACGACACAATGGGATTGTTTTGTATCCACATTAGTTTGTCTCCCAAACTCCCTGAATTCAGATAAGTACTGTTCTCAATTTTGCATAAATGTTGTGCATTCTTAATGTCAACGTCATTGGCAAGTAAGGGGCCTCAACAAAATAGTTGATTTTATCAGATAGTCTGTTCTTTCTGTGTTGGTACACTGACCCTTTTCCGAGTGTTATTGTAGTCATGCAAGATTCAGTGATGTGTGCAGACTGGAGTGCAGCATAAAAAGAACTGCCTCATAGGTACGGATTGTGTTGCTGGACTTAAGGCATGCAGTCTCTTAACGTAGGTCTATGATAAAATGAAATTCTGCACTCCTGTTAGATTGTCAATTACCGTCACATGCAAGTTGTTCCATATTATGTTACCGTACTGTGTATTGTCTTGGTTGTTTCTCTCTGTGCAGTCCAGTGTACTTATTTGTATTAACATCAAATTGATGAAATATGTTCACAAAATAACCAAGAGGAGGTCAGTTTTTAGTTCTTAACAAGCATGAAACAAAAATTTGTTTAATTCACATACTGTGTAAATTCTCTTATGTCTGTAAATAAGTAAAAATCTGTTCTTATTTTTAAACACACCCAGTGTTACATTAAACTTGTTGAAACTGGTGAATTTTTCCTGTTTGTAAAAGTTAACTTCTTGAAAACTAGCAGTCATAAAGCTTTGGGCAGCGGAAATGATAACAGTGGGATATGACAATGCCAAGCTCCAAATGGTGCGCTGGAGGCGATACCAGTGCAGCATGCTAGTTGTCAGCAGCCAACTGCTTTAAACTTGACCATATATGTCTTCTTGCCTCTATACACCCAAGATCCATATAGCATGTAGGAAGGTAGGAGATGAGGTACTGTTGGAAATGGACCTATGAGGGGCCATCATGAGTTGTGCTTGCATAGCTGAGTCAGTAGAGCACTTGCCCACAAATGGCAAAAGTTCCAGGTTCACGTACTGGTCTGGCACACAGCCTTACTCCACAGGAACTCTCAGATCAGTTCTTGCTCTCCTGCACAGTGAGAATTCATTATGTCCTCTCCAAGGCAGGCCATTCTCACATGTGTCATAAGGCCTATAACATCTATCCCTCAAATGATAGTTACCAACAGGTGCTGACATAAAGAAGAAATTGGTGCAGGAACAGCTCTTCATTGTGCCATTGTGCCCCTCATCAATAGTACTCCATGTCCCAATATATGAGGTATATATTATACAACTGTATGTTTTAAATGTAATCTCACTGTGTCACTACATTTACACAATTAAGGTTGCTGGGAACAAAACATGAGACAAACCTGAGCAGTATACAATAAAAGCATATGGGTGATACAGCAAGAATGTATTTATGCATGTTGGCATCAGCAAATACTACAGGACAACTTTGGCAGTTTCTTTACAAGCCTTTAAGATTTTCCACAGTAGATGCATTAGCTTTGCTGTGAATGTATTTATTGTAGAACATTTGACAAAGGCAACTGGAACAGCATGCAAAAGAAAATACTCTGTAATGAGTCACTAGATACCAATGATTGCTTATATCAAAACACTCACTGGATAAAACTCACTGATCTTTGGAAACTTGTCAGCATAGACAGGATTCAAACCACCTAATTGTGTTTCATTGGAGAGCTGGTCACAGAGGCCATGATAATAATTAAGAATCTATTCTCTGCAAAATGGGTTTTTATTATTTCAGAGCCTCATTGCTCACTATTTTTTTAATGAGACAGAAATTAGCATCATCAACAATTTTACGAACATTGATTGTTTGATTCTTATTAATGCACACCACTGCTGCATCTCTGAGGCTTTGCAGAAATGCAGTGTCTGCCATAGACAGAGGTCATATTGGACGTGGTATACAATGAAATTAGTTAAGGCTTTCACTTCTCTGAGAGACAGATGTGCTTGTCTTGCACTGAATGACTTTTGAAATTTCTTACATGGTTATGCATTCAGAGTTAATGCCCTACACCGATGCTAACAGCATGCATCCAAGTAACAGCAATGCATTCATGTGTGTAGTCACATACAGTTGATAACCTATTAGTGTCATTTTGATCAGGGGCATGGAATTTGGGATTCTGGTCTGCTACTCATTTTGTTTACTTAGTAGCATTTCACTTGCAAGTGCTGGAATTTCCAACACTTAATGCAACATACAGAGCTGAGAGAGATCACGGAAAAACAATGTAGGATACACTAGATGCTGAAGAAAGATACCTTGATACAAAGGCAAATGCTTTTACTTGAGGTTGACAGATGAAGTGAATGTGTCATTGCTTACTAGGCCATTCATTCTTTTCATTGTGTTTATACATGCTGTACTGAAATAAAACTTTCACAGTTGTGAAACAACTTGAGGTGCTCATAAACAACAAAAGTAGATGAGAAATTGACACTGCACACTTATTGAAAATTACCTATCAAACTATTAAGTTCTATTTGTGCTTGCACAGGTTAAGATGAACATTAAAGATTAGCTGGAAAGCTTCTACTTTATGGGAAGAAACCATTGTTAATACCACAGTTCTCTTATTACTGCTTCTTGCTTTGAATTTACAGAATTCTAGTTATAATTATCACAGGACAAGTCTGCTTTCAAGTAACACTTTTAATCACTTTTTCGCAGAAGAAGCTGACTTGCACTGTGGTGTAGTGGTTATTATACTAAACTATTGAATGATGGTGCTGAGTTCAAAACTCACCTGCAGTGTACCATTTTAATTTCTATATTCAGTTTGAGTACATTCTAGAAGTATCCACAAATGTCAAGAATCATCGTACTGGAATGTTCTATATATGTGTGTGTGTGTGCGAGTGTATACCTGTCCCTTTTTCCCCCTAAGGTAAGTCTTTCCGCTCCTGGGATTGGAATGACTCCTTACCCTCTTCCTTAAAACCCACATCCTTTTGTCTTTCCCTCTCCTTCCCTCTTTCCTGATGAAGCAACCGTGGGTTGCGAAAGCTTGAATTTTGTGTGTGTGTTTGTGTTTGTTAGTGTCTCTATCAACATACCAATGCTTTCATTTGGTAAGTTACATCGTATGTGTTTTGGCCAAAGGCTCTGAGCTCTTGTACGTGCAAGTGCTGAATAAATCTTCTTTAAGTGAAGTAAGTGTCCATCATTCATCTAAGTACACCTTCTTCTACATGACATTATTCTGGTGGAGATGCTGGGTATTGGAACTTGTGACGACACAGTTGCTCCCATCAGGCCACAACAGAGCCACCGTTAATGTGGCGAGAAACCTGAGTTTGGGCCATATTCAACAGATTGCAATCTGCCGGAGACAGAAGAAGAAGAGGATATTACAATGACAGTGACTGTGTGCCACCACATGAGACATCCTTCTGGGTTCTCTGGTGATGATGGCCAAGATCCAAACAAGTGGCTGAAGGTATATGAGCGTTTGGCCAAATTTAACAAATGGGATAACATTGTGTGTTTGGCTAACGTATTTTTCTACTTGGAGGGTACTGCCAAGCAGTGGTATGAGAACAACGAGGAGAAGTTAACAAGCTGCGAAGTATTCCGGGTGGAACTGCGCAAGTATTTCAGTGACACACAGTGACAGAAAGGCAAGGCTGATGATAAATTAAAGTGCAGGGCACAGCATCCACAAGAAACTACTGCATCCTACATTCAAGACAGCTTCGAGCTGTGTAAAATAGTGGATCCTAGAATGAAGGAGGAAGATAAGGTTGCACATATCATGAAAGGTGTTGCTGAGGACATGTATCAAGCCCTACTCCTGAAGGAGGTTTCGACAGCAGACGACTTTATAAAATGGTGCCAGTATATTGAGACAATGCATCAAAAAAGAATTACATGCAAGAAGTTTGAACGGCCAGATTAGCACTGTAGACTATCAACCAATAAGCCAGAGAGCATACCATGTGTCAGCAACTGAACGTCAAATAATTTGCGATGAGATAGAGAAAATGATGAAAAACAACTTCATTCAACCTTCGCAGAGCCCATGGTCATCACCAGTGGCCCTTGTCAGGAAGAAGGATGGCAGTTGGTGCTTTTGTGTTGATTACAGGAAGCTTAATAAGATAACTAAAAAGAACATTTACCCTCTTCCACAAATTGATGATACACTAGATGGTCTGAAGGAGGCTAAGTTTTTCTCAACCATGGACATGTACCCGGGGTACTGGCATATTGAAGTAGATGCGGCTGATCATCAGAAAACTGCATTCATCACCCCTGAGGGCCTGTATGGGTTTAAGGTAATGCCATTTGGTTTGTGTAATGCACCAGCAACTTTTGAATGGATGATGGATAACCTTCTACGTTACCTGAAGTGGACGATTTGTCTTTGTTATTTAGATGACATTATAGTGTACTCAGAGACATGTGATGAACACATCAAAAGACTGAGGGCTGTTCGTAAGTGTCTGCAACAAGGCAGACTGAAAGTCTGTCTTTGGAGCAAAATAAATCAAAATACTTGGACACCTAGTGTCAAACTACGGTGTGTGGCCAGACCCAGAAAAGGTGAAATCTATAATGGAATTTCCTATTCCTAAAAGTATTAGAAATGTGGGAAGCTTCCTCATATTATATTCTTATTACCATTGTTTTATCAAAGACTTTTGTATCAAAGCCAGGCCACTCCATGAGATGCTAAATTTATCTGGAGTGGTGCTCAACAAGATTCTTTCAATGTGCTGTGAAAAGCTCTGAAGACTGACCCTGTAATTGGTCTGTATGATGAGAGAGCACCTACAGAACTACACACAGATGCCAGCGGTTATGGGCTTGGTGTTGTTCTGGTGCAAATTTCGGATGGAAAAGAAAAGGTTATAGCCTATACTTCTAGGGCACTTACAAAAACTGAGAGAAACTACTCAACTACAGAAAGAGAATGACTTGCTGTGATCTGGGCCATGTGCAAATTTTGACAGTATCCCTATGGAAGGCCATTCACAGTTGTTACACACCATCATTCATTTTGTCGGTTGACAGAATCGAACAGGACGACTCGCCAGGTGGGCACCATGTTTTCAAGAGTATGACATTACCGTAGTGTACAAAAGTGGAAGAAAACACCAAGATGCAGACTGCCTCTCAAGAAACCCTGTGCAAGACCATCAAGGCTTGGTGAAGATAGTGACTGTCTCACTACACTTCAGGATCTCTCTGCTTAGCAGAAGGAGGACGCCAATATATCTCAAATTATGCTTGCCCTAAATCAGTCAGAGGATGTGAAAGGACAATTTAAGGTAGTTAATGGATTACTTTGCAAGAAAAACTTTGATCCGTTTGGAAAGAGGTGGCTACCAGTGATTCCTGAACACATGTGCTCAGATGTTCTACAGAAATTCCATGACACACCTGAGGCTGGACATTTAGGATTTGTTAAGACATACGATAGAATCCGCAAGAGATTTTTCTGGCCAGGTTTATTTAGGAGTGTCCGTCACTATGTATCGTATTGCAGAGAGTGCCAGAGGAGAAAGGAAGTTCCTCAGAAACCATCTGGCCAACTCATACCAATTCCACCAGCCGAAACACCTTACCAGCATGTTGGGATTGACCTCCTTGGATGATTTCCAACGTCTGCTAGTGGAAATAGATGGATTATTGTTTGCACTGATTATCTGACACACTATAACATTACAAAAGCTGTGAAAACAGCTGAAGCATCCGAGGTAGCCAAATTCATTGTGGAAGACACTGTATTAAAACATGGTGACCCAAGGTCGTTAATTACAGATCGAGGGAAAGTTTTTGAATCGAATCTTGTGACAGAGATAAGCCGTCAGTAACATTAATCATCACATGATGACTGCCTACCATCCGCAAACTAATGGGCTTACTGAATGCCTTAATAAGACCTTGGATAACATGCTATCAATGTTCGTTAATGTTGAGCAGAGCAGCTGGGAGGGGTTGCTACCTTTCGTGATGTTTGCCTACAACACCGCAAAACAAGACACCACAGGATTTACGCCATTTTTCCTGGTGCATGGGCGTGAGGCGACTATGACAATGGACATTGTGTTTCCATTACATCTTATGGTGTGGACGATGACCACATCAGCCAGGTGTTAACCAGAGCTGAGGAAGCTTGGCAGTTAGCTCAACTCTGCATGTTGCAGGCTCAAGAAAATGATCGCTGAAGGTATGATGTGAGCTACCGCCCTGTTGTCTACCAGCCTGGTGACCTCGTTTGGATCTTCACTCCAGTTCAGAAGATTGGTCTCTCTGAGAAGCTCCTCAGGCCCTAATTTGGACCTTATAATGTTGTAAGACAGTTGTCTGATGTTACTTATGAAGTTGAAGATTTTGACCCCGACGCAAGATTAAGAAAGATCAGAGATACGGTCCAGGCCCTTCAAATTCCTACAAGGATCATGCTACCCAGGGTAAATTCAAAGTTCTGGTGACAGGCAACAAGCAGAAACATGATGAACAGCAGAGTGGCAAAAGAAGTTCTAAGAAGATCACCGCCAGGGTAAGCATCAGTCATCGAGGGTCAGGGTGTGCAGTATCGATGACTCGTTCCCAGACTAGGACAATGTAACACAGAGATGCAGTTCTCTTAAGGAGGGAGCAATATCACAGAACAAGCTGAGTAGATACTAAACTGTTGAAAGGAGGGTGCTGAGTTCATAACTCATCTGGATTGTACCATTTTAATTTCTATATTTGGTTAGAGTACATTCTAGAAGTATCCACAAATGTCAAGTATCACTGTACTGGAATGTTCTGTAGTTGTACATATACTGTATGTGTTCTAGCTGGAGGCAGTCCTCTCCCCACTCTTATATGTAGAAGTGCTGAATAAACCTTCATTAAGTGAAGTTAGAGTTCATCATTCATCTAAGTATACCTTATTCTATATGACAGTATTGTTCTGAACAGAAGTTTTTAATCTACACAGTGGCAATGACTCACTCAGTGATTTGCACCCCATAAAATTACCAAATGTTAATTATGTGATATGTGAAGATAACCAGAAAGTCAAAACTGATAGTAAATAATGAATTATTTATCAGCAGCTCTCAGCAGTTTTGTGAGTATAATTTTTTTCAAAGGCAGTGCAAAAGTTACAGTACAGCTGGTGTATGACTGCCACACTAGTGGCTCTGCCTCAGGTAGGATAAGGTATGCCTGGGAAGATAATGGGAAGTTATGTGCTAGGTAAGACCTTAGAACTGATCTTGCACCTGGGTTTTTTGAAGGAACAGAATCCATTTGGAGATGGGTTGTATTTAAAGTAGAATAATGATGGAGCAAGATATGTTTTAGCTGTGGTGGATGGTGGAATACCACTTTGGGAGGAGTGGGAAAGAATACAGGTAGAATGTATATCAATCCCGAAACCAAAGATGCACTTTTAATAATGTTAATCAACAACATATTTATATTTCAACAGTGCCAATGTCAGTTCCATGTTAAAATTAGGACGCAAAATAGAAATCTCACATTCAGTCTGTGTTGGGAAAAACCAAGTTACATCAACTGAATATTACAGCACCACACATTAGCATACGACCTGATACCAAATGTCTCACATCACTGTATACTTTACGTAAGTGTATTACAACAAATTATATCCATCATTGCAACAATAATGACACCTGTAAAGCTTTGATTAGCTAATTAAGTAACAGAGTGGTACTTCGAAAGTAATTTCTTGAACAAATTTTAAACAAACAACATAGTTCCATATTTTGATACTACCTATTTATTTAATAAAGAAACAACTTAACGATAATACCAAGTAATGTATTTGAATCTTAAGGAAATGTTAACTACAACATCTGAACTTTAATTAAAAAGGAAATCATCATTATATATTTTCAGTTATCGTATCCAACATAAAACACTATTTTGTACAGAAAATCACAAAATCCAAGACAATCATTACTATTTATAGACATCAAGCAACACATTGGAGTTCATGAAAACATTATCAACAAAAGCCAATTTGTAATTAAGAATAAGATCAATATTTTATATTTTGCATTATTGGGTCAGAAATAAAAGATTAAAATAATTCACAATTTCAGCCACAGAATATCTATCTGGCAATTTGTTTGATGTATAACTGTTGCAGCAAGAACTATTGTAATTAATTATTTTAGCTTTAAGTATTGTATTTGACTGTTTCAATAATTACTATTTTGTTTACTTGATTATTAAGAATATGTTTATATCTGTCAGCTGCAGAGGCAGGAGGAGAGAGATATTAGTTGTTGAGAGTTTTGTTATTTACTGTTGTGGAGTGGAGGAAATTCACAATAAATACCAAGGAGATGTAAAATGGTGTTAATTTTTAGAAAGCCTGGATTACAAAAATTATGATTATTCAGGCTGCAAAGAGAGATTTACACCCTGCATTCTACATGGAGGGTTGCCAAACATGGGATGAGTATTCCATTCTACTAAATTACTCATAGCAACAAATACCTGTTTGAAAGTTCATTGCTGGCCATATTTAGAGTGTAAAGATTCATGCTTGATTAGTAGATGGTATGCTATAAGTCCTACATAAAGTCCTTGCAGTGGTGGTTCAATCTTGTCTCCCATTGACTTGAAAAGGAGGCTCAAAGTTAGCATCTGCATCATATGAGTTACTATCACAAATCCTAAAACATTACAGAATTGGGTTTTTGTTGTTATGAAGGAGTATGTTTGAGTTTAGAAGCCTGATTGCCTCCTGGCTTGGTGTGGAAGACCAACACAGGAACAAGGTGGAGTTCCATACACTTGATCACTATAGGATGCTGAGTACGAAGCTAGGCTACTACAAGAAGTGGACTGAAATTCCTGAAAGGATTGTGGTGTTTGAGCCAGCTATAGATATGTGGCTGACTGGTGAAATGTCACTTTCCAGTGACAATATATTATTTATGAAAATTACATACAGAAGTGGTAAAAGTAAAGTACATGATGAAATCAAACTGTGCATCTTGATGACTTGAGTTCAGTGGAGTACTGCATGATATGGTGAAAACTTTAATTTTTAATGGACTTAGATCTTTATAGGTAATGATTACAAAACTTTTTAAATTATACTACTGGTAAACCAAAAATACTACTATCATAAACAATATGTCATATAAGGGCTGAACTGCAAATTGAACATGTATTGATATTGTTTGTCTGAAACTTATCTGGGTCTAGAGTATCAATGATTTGATTAAAACCACTTAAATTGAACAGAATCTTATAATGTCAACATGTGTTACTCTGTGCCCTAACCCTTCATGTAAGTGTATTTGCAATCAGATATGCAACATATTTCTGTGCCAAATTAAGTTTATATTGTTTGATTAGGTTAGGCCTCTAATTAAATCAGCTATGATTCACATGCGGTGTGCTGTTAGAAAACCAAGAGCACCATATAAATGAGCAAGAAACTGTGCTAAGTTTTCATACGCAGTGCTTATGTATGTAGAAACATTTTCTTGTGTTTGCTTGTTTTAAAAGTTTTTCATGATAGCACCATATCATTTTTTTTTTTTTTTCATTTCCAGTCTCGAGTCCATATGGATGAGCCTTATTTATCTTCTCCAGAGCTAAGTTATTTTTAATGAATTTTTGTCAAGAACCTCTGAGGAAATAGTTTGAGGAAAGGTTTGATGTGGCAGACAGATTCTTTAAAAAAGTAACAATGCTAGTCACAGCAGTCAACCTGCTGTAAATCTAAATGTATTTAATTATTCAGTTTCAGAGTCTGATACTTGCCCACAGGTAAAATGAATGCCATTCAATATCTCCTTTTGAGCTGAATAGAAACTGATGGGGAGGCTGAGATTTGGAATACAATGCTCCTACTGTTTCAGTGATGCAAAATATCAACCATCATTCCACTATTGCATCAAAAAAGACTTTCAGTCTTCAATGAACAGAAAAAAGGAAGTAACTGACCAGGGTGTCTGCTAAAAACCCAACCCTCCATTCACCCCAAATGATATTCTGCATATGCATGACTACTCTGGAATTCACACTTCAGTACTGGCTCAAAGCGTTCAGTTTACAACTTTCACATGCCATCTCTAAGGTTTCACTATATAACAGTGCACGGGAAAATCGAACACTTAAATCTTTTCATGCGAGCTCTATTTTTATTATTTTGGTACAATGACCATTTCTCCCTCTGTTGGTGGGTGTCATCTAAATATTTTCACACATTGGAGAGAATGTTGTAGATTGAAATTTTGTCAAAAGATCTCAAATCAGTGAAAAATGCCTTTGTTTTAATGATTGCCAAGCCAACTCGCATATTATATCCATGACACTCTTTCCCTATTTTGCAATAATACAAAAGGAGCCACTCTTCTTTGAACTTCCTTGATGTCCTCCGTCAATACCATCTGGTAAGGATCCTATACTGCACAGCAGTACTCTTAGCGGAGGATGAACAAGCGTAGTTAGGCAGTCTCCTTAGCAGAGCTGTTGCATCCTCTAAGTGCTCTGCAGAAAAAAATGCAGTCTTTGGTTTGTTCCTCACAACATTATCTATGTGATTATTACAATTTAAGTCATTTGTAAGTACTTAGTTAAATTGACAGCCTTCAATTTTGTCTCTTTTATAGTGTAACCGAAATTTAACTGATTCCTTTTAGTAATCATGTCAATACTTTTTATTACTTAGGGCCAATTGCTAGTTTTTGCACTGTAGAGATATTTTGTCTCAACCATTCTGCACTTGATTTTGGTCTTCTGATGACTTTACTAGACACTAAATGACTCTATCATCTGCAAACAGCCCAAGAGGGCTACTCGGATTGTCTCCTAAACTGCTTGTAAAAATTGGGAACAGCAGAGGGCCTATGAGACTTCCTTGGAGAACACCAGAAATCACCACTGTTTCACACTATGACCTGCCATCAGTTAATCTGAACTACAATCTTTCTGAAAGGAATTCACAAATCCAGTCACACAACAGAGACGATACTCCATAGGGACACAATTTGTTTAGACGCCACCTGTGAGAAACAGTATCAAAAGTCTATTGGAAATCTAGATATATGGAAACAACATTTGAGATTCCTTGTTGGTAGCATTCATTACTTTGTGAGAATAAAGACATAGTTGTGTTTATCAAGAACGGTATTTTCTGAATCTGTGCTCACTGTGTGTCAGCAGATTGTTTTCCTCACAGTAACCTTCAAATGCAGTATATGTTACAGAGTCCTACTGTAAATCTATGTCTGTGATATGGACCTGTAAGCCATTGGATTACTCCTTCCTTTCTTCAGTAATAGTGTGACCAACACAACTTTCCAATTTTTAGGAATGTATCTTTCGCGTTGTGAGCTATTTTACATGGTTGTTAAGTAAGGCGCTATTATATAAGCATACTCTGGAAGGAATCTTATTGCGATACAGTCTGGACCAGAAAACTTACTAAATGATTTAAGTTGTTTCGTTACACCGAGGATATCTACTACTAAGACACTCATGTTGGCAGCAGTTCTTAATTCGAATTCTAGAATATTAACCTCATCTTCTTTGGCAAAGAAATTTTGGAAAACTGTATTTAGTAACTTAGCTTTAGTGGTGCTTTCATCGGTAACATTACCATTGTTATCACAAAGTGAAAATATTGATTGTATATTGTCATTGGTGAACTTAAAATGCGACTAGAATCTCTGTGGATTTTCTACCAGATTTTAAAACTGAGTTTTGTTGTGGGAACTATTAAAAGCATCTGCTGCTGAAGTCTGGATGAAATTCAAAGAGTTTGTAAAAGTTGGCCTAACTTGTGGGTTTTATGATTAAGGAAACTGATGTCTACATAGCAAGACATGGGTTCCAACAGCCCGTGCCCCTAATATGAATGACATGAAGTTACATTGGTTGACCTCTGTCTTTGTGTAAAACTGAGACTTTAGACATGAATCAGCATCATTAGTTGCTTATCTGATTCAGGAGACTATATGATTACAATTAATTAAAGGTCTCATGACATACGAGCAGAAAATTAACCGGCAAATGAAGGAAATGAAAAAATACAACCATGTAGAAATATTTGACAACTTCTAAAATGAGAATGTGTATTTTGGAGAAAACAGCTGTATATTGAAGTTAAATGACCCTACTCAACACTGGAAATAAGTCAAATCGATGAACAAAATGGTTAAGGGGTTGACACAACCAGCGTGCTCAGTTAATAAAAAGGGCATACCCAAAGCTGAGTTATGTACATCCCTGTCATTATCAAATCGGATTTTCTCTTCCAAAGTGTGGCCTACTGAGGGCCATAAACCACAAGCACCTCATACTGATGGGCCTTCTTGCCCAAAAATGGTCCCATGCCCAAACACAGTTGAGTGCCCATACATGGTTTACCAGTGCGTGGGAGCAGCCACACTGATGGCTGATTGCAGTCCCCCACTGGAATCCCCTCCTGTTGCCAGAGAGGCAGGACTCTGTGTCTCTGCAGGGAGATCAGTGCATACATGGCAAATTCACATTGCGCCACAATAGTTAAACAGTAATGAAATCCTAAACTCAGATTGGAATGTATACCGCAGAGACAGGCTGGACAGTGAAGGGAGAGGTGTGTTTACAGTGATTAGAAGTGCAATAGTATCGAAGGAAATTGATGGAGATCCGAAACGTGAAATGATTTGGGTGAAGGTCACGGTTAGAGCAGGCTCAGACATGGTAATTGGATGCCTCTATAGGCCCCCTGGCTCAGCAGTTGTTGTGGCTGAGCACCTGAAGGATAATTTGGAAAATATTTTGAGTAGATTTCCCCACCATATTATAGTTCTGGGTGGAGATTTTAATTTGCGGGATATAGACTGGGAGGCTCAAACGTTCATAACGGGTGGCAGGGACAAAGAATCCAGTGAAATTTCTTTAAGTGCTATATCTGAAAACTACCTTGAGCAGTTAAACAGAGAACTGACTTGTGGTGATAACATATTAGACCTTCTGGTGACAAACAGACCCGAACTATTTGAAACAATTAACGCAGAACAGGGAATCAGCGATCATAAAGCGGTTATGGCATCAATGATTTCAGCCGTAAATAGAAATATTAAAAAAGGTAGGAAGATTTTTCTGTTTAGCAAAAGTGACAAAAAGCAGATTAAATTGTACCTGATGGCTCAACACAAAAGTTTTGTCTCAAGTACAGATAGTGTTGAGGATCAGCGGACAAAGTTCAAAACCATCGTACAATATGCATTAGATGAGTATGTGCCAAGCAAGATCGTAAGAGATGGAAAAGAGTCACCGTGGTACAACAACCGAGTTAGAAAACTGCTGCGGAAGCAAAGGGAACTTCACAGCAAACATAAACATAGCCAAAGCCTTGCAGACAAACAAAAATTACGCGAAGCGAATTGTAGTGTGAGGTGGGCTATGGCGAGAGGCGTTCAATGAATTCGAAAGTAAAGTTCTATGTACTGACATGGCACAAAATCCTAAGAAATTTTGGTCTTATGTCAAAGCAGTAGGTGGATCAAAACAAAATGTCCAGACACTCTGTGACCAAAATGGTACTGAAACAGAGGATGACAGACTAAAGGCCGAAATACTAAATGTCTTTTTCCAAAGCTGTTTCACAGAGGAAGACTGCACTGTAGTTCCTTCTCTAGATTGTCGTACAGATGACAAAATGGTAGATATAGAAATAGACGACAGAGGGATAGAGAAACAATTAGAATTGCTCAAAAGAGGAAAGGCCGCTGGACCTGATGGGATACCAGTTCGATTTTACACAGAGGACGTGAAGGAACTTGCCCCCCTTCTTGCAGCGGTGTACCGTAGGTCTCTAGAAGAGCGTAGCGTTCCAAAGGATTGGAAAAGGGTGCAGGTCATCCCCGTTTTCAAGAAGGGACGTCGAACAGATGTGCAGAACTATAGACCTATATCTCTAACGTCGATCAGTTGTGGAATTTTGGAACACATATTATGTTCGAGTATAATGACTTTTCTGGAGACTAGAAATCTACTCTGTAGGAATCAGCATGGGTTTCAAAAAAGACGGTTGTGTGAAGCCCAGCTCACGCTATTCGTCCACGAGACTCAGAGGGCCATAGGCATGGGTTCACAGGTAGATGCCGTGTTTCTTGACTTCCACAAGGCATTCGATACAGTTCCCCCCAGTCGTTTAATGAACAAAGTAAGAGCATATGGACTATCAGACCAATTGTGTGATTGGATTGAAGAGTTCCTAGATAACAGAACGCAGCATGTCATTCTCAATGGAGAGAAGTCTTCCGAAGTGAGAGTGATTTCAGGTGTGCCGCAGGGGAGTGTCATAGGACCGTTGCTATTCACAATATACAAAAATGACCTTATGGATGGCATCGGAAGTTCACTGAGGTTTTTTGCCGATGATGCTGTGGTGTATCGAGAGGTTGTAACAAAGGAAAATTGTACTGAAATACAGGAGGATCTGCAGCGAATTGACGCATGGTGCAGGGAATGGCAATTGAATCTCTCAATGTAGACAAGTGTAATGTCCTGCGAATACATAGAAAGATAGATCCCTTATCATTTAGCTATAAAATAACAGGTCAGCAACTGGAAGCAGTTAATTCCATAAATTATCTGGGAGTACCCATTAGGAGTGATTTAAAATGGAATGATCATATAAAATTGATTGTCGGTAAAGCAGATGCCAGACTGAGATTCATTGGAAGAATCCTAAGGAAATGCAATCCGAAAACAAAGGAAGTAGGTTACAGTACACTTGTTCACCCACTGCTTGAATACTGCTCAGCAGTGTGGGATCCATACCAGATAGGGTTGATAGAAGAGATAGAGAAGATCCAAGCTATTTCAAAGACTTATTAACACAGTAATGGCAAAAAGGTGCAACAATCAAATGATCTTACAAAACATAGAGGAGCAGGTATTAACTGTCAAAGTTTTACGTGTAGTCCATAGAGTTTCTACAACACTAGCATACTAGATTACACTCAAGACAAGTCTGTGAAATTTAGCAGCATTTACAGTTTTCTATGTGCGAAAATATTTGTAAGGTTCTTGTAAGAAGTCTGTATGTTGTTTCTTGAAACCAGCTGCCACATGCATGGACAGATGACGGATTTTAATTTAGGATGCATGAGAGTGTATCATTCCCATCCCAATGTTTTTGTTGTAATCCAATGGAAAGGAAGGCAGATCAGAGTTTAACGGCCTGTCAACAGTGAGGTCATTGGAGAAGGAGCACAAGCTTGGACCACGAAATGATGGGAAGGAAATTAGCCATGGCCATCTCAAAGGAACCATCTTGGCATTTTCTGGAGTGATTTAGGGAAATGACAGAGAGCCTATACCTGGATGGCCGAAGGGAATTTGGACTGTCATTCTCCAGAATGCAAGTCCAGTATGCTAATCATGGAATCACCTCGTTTGGTGCTGCCAACATTTATAGTTTAATATATGATATGATACAAGATACATGTATACAGTATGACCTGCAGATGCTAAATTGTGTATGAAGTATTTTTATTAAAGGATTTACAAAAGAAACGTAAAACAAGAATAGGGATTTTAAAAAAAGCTAAGACATGTAGTTCGCTCACAAAGGCGTCAGGCCCTCTCATGAAAAAAGGATCCCATGTGCATTGGCAAGTGAGTGCACTATACAGAGGTGACAGGCAAGACTGTGGTTTAGCCAGCACCTGGGAGCAGCCGTACTGGGAAGATGATGTCACTAATGGCTCGATGTAGTCCCCAGTGCCAACTACTCCTCTTGCCAGACAGAGAGGACTGTACGTTTCTGTAAAGAGATCAGTGCACGTAGTGGGACTTCACTCTGTGCCTAGTAGCTATCCTGGGAAAGCCAGTGTCTAAGCTGTGTTAACCAGAAGTTTCAATAATCACCTACTCCATAAAACATTGCAGCTATCTCGTTGTATTTAACAGTTTACGTGGAACACTAGATAAGATGCAAAACTTGAAAGAGTTTTTGGACACTCAGTTCATTGCTTCCCAAACAGATGGTAGGATAGCATTGAGACAAATTTGTGTTCTTGTTCTGAATACAGAATGGAATCTGTCAAAATGTTGCTCACAGCAACAGGTATCTCCCAGACACCACAAACCAGCATATCTCATTCATGCTGGAAAGGGTCATGTGTTATGGGACATTGCATAATGTTAGTTCCATTCCATTCTCTTAGACAGATTGGAAAGATGTCCACTATTGCCTAGTAATAAGTCTTCCCCTGGCGCATCTCGCTGGTTTGTATGCCCAATCATTCGTTCTCATGCTAGCATAAAAGTGTTCTTCTGAGGTGCAAAGTGGTAGCACGTAATCTGTCTGGTTGCTGAAAAATAACTAAAATACATAATGTGGAACATCATATTTGTTGTACTCTGTCAAATTCAAAGCTGTGAGAGAATAGCCATGGGGGATACTAATGCCATCTATGGATTTGGACATTGATCTCAGTCATGGCTAAGTTTGTGTGGTGTTTGTTTGTCTGAATTCGAAAGGGTCTAGTTCCTGCTCCATAATCTATGAAGACATGTCCAGTTGATATTCGAGGAACTAGATTAAATACAAATAACTTTTGGATCATCTTCATATTATAAGCGTGTTGGAACTTTCATAGAGGGAAGAGTGATGGCTCGCCAGCTCTGGCACTTAATGCTAAATGTATGGCTCGTTCTACAAGTGCATGTATCTTGCCTAATCCCCCGTCACAGACTCTGTGTAACATTGTTAGATAAGGTCTTTGTTGATCCAGAGTCACACAGTGGTGGTGCACCTGGGGTTGAAGAAAGGCTTTACAAAGCAATAAGAGGGAAAACATGACTGTACCTCTTGTCTTGCCACAGAGGAATTCAAAACACTCAGAACCTTAAATTTTTTTAAATGAGAATTTTACGTTTATTAACTAGCTTTGTTTCTCATAAAATGTGGGTCTCAGGAATAGCACCAATACTTTGAAACTGAGAATGGTGTCTCCCAGACTCATATTCTGTACATTAAAAAGACGACGCATATGGTTAAAATTCATACACACCTATTCTTAGTGGAGAACTAAAGCCCTGTGGCTTCCATCACCAAAGTCTTTCATCTCCTCAGCTTGAATTATATTTGATAGGCAGTGCCTGAAAGATAGGAGCCAGGTGAGAGGATTGTTCAGTTTTCTACAACTATATGGCAATATCTGCAAAACAGAAACCAGAGTTTTGTACTACATATTGTTTTATAAAACCCGGGAAAATTCATGGTGTTAAAGCCATCACCATCTAATGGTTTCTGCGGCAGTCTTTTATTGAATTTCAAAACACTGATGAACACAATTGTTCTTACTGATGAAATTTCCGACGCTATGTCATTTTAATCTCAAGTGTACTCTCACAATGACGACTTTGTGATGGTACATCAGTAGCAAATTCTAAGTGTTCAGTTAGCATGATATTTTAAACTATAGATCAATTTCATATGACCAGCAAAAAAGTTTATTTTTGTTATAGTTAGAAGTGACTACGTTTGTTTGAGTCTAGTCTCAAACTTGAGAGCCAATTGTCTAGAAAATATCATGAAAAATCCAGAATAAAGATTTAATATGATATTCTCTCACATACATTTTATGTTCTGTTATTACTTTTGCATGAATATCAGAAACACAGATGGAAACCCAGTTCTAAGCAAAGAAGGGAAAGCAGAAAGGTGAAAGGAGTATACAGAGGGTCTATGCAAGGGCAATGTTCATGAGGACAAAATTATGGAAATGGAAGAGGATGTAGATGAAGATGAAATGGGAGATATGATACTGTGTGAACAGTTTGACAGAGCACTGAAAGACCTAAGTCAAAACAAGGCCCCGGGAGTAGACAGCATTCCATTAGAACTACTGATAACCTTGGGAGACCCACCCCTGACAAAACTCTACCATCTGGTGAGCAACATGTATGAGACAGGTGAAATACCCTCAGACTTCAAGAAGAATATAATAATTCCAATCCCAAAGAAAGCAGGTGTTGACAGATGTCAAAATTACCAAACTATCAGTTTGATAAGCCACGGCTACAAAATACTAACACAAATTCTTTACAGGTGAATGGAAAAACTGGTAGAAGCCGACCTCGGGGAAGATCAGTTCGGATTCCATAGAAATGTTGGAACACATGAGGCAATACTGACCCTACGACTTATCTTAGAAAATAGATTAAGGAGAGGCAAACCTATGTTTCTGACATTTGTTGACTTAGAGAAATCTTTTGACAATTTGATGAAATACTCCCTTCCAAATTCTGAAGGTGGCAGAGGTAAAATACAGGGATCAGATGGCTATTTACAATTTGTTCAGAAACCAGATGGCAGTTATAACAGTCGAGGGGCATGAAAGGGAAGCAGTGGTTGGGAAGGGAGTGAGACAGAGTTGTAGACTATCCCCAAAGTTATTCAATCTATATATTGAGCAAGCAGTAAAGGAAACAAAAGAAAAATTTGGAGTAGGAATTAAAATCTATGGAGAAGAAATAAAAACTCTGAGTTTCACCGATGACATTGTAATTCTGTCAGAGACAGGAAAGGACCTGGAAGAGCAGCTGAACAAAATGGTCTTGAAAGGGGGATATAAAATGAGCATCAACAAGAGCAAAATGAGGATATTGGAATGTAGTCAAATTAAATCGGGTGCTGCTGAGGGAAATACATTAGGTAATGAGACCCTTAAAGTAGTAAATGAGTTTTGCTATTTGGGGAGCAAAATAACTGATGAGGTCGAAGTGGAGAGGATATAAAATGTAGACTGGCAATGGAAAGGAAAGCGTTTCTGAAGAAGAGAAATTTGTTAAGATCGAGTATAGATTTAAGTGTCAGGAAGTCTTATCTGAAAGTATTTGTATGGACTGTAGCCATGTATGGAAGTGAAATGTTGACGATAAATAGTTTAGACAAGAAGAGAATAGAAACTTTCGAAATGTGGTGCTACAGAAGAATGCTGAAGATTAGATGGGTAGATCACATAACTAATGAGGAGTTATTCGATAGAATTGGAGAGAAGAGAAATTTGTGGCAGAACTAGACTAGAAGAAGAGATCGGTTGGTAGAAAATATTCTGAGGCATCTAGGGATCACCAGTTTAGTTTTGGAGGACAGCCTGGAAGGTAAAAATCATAGAGCTAGACCAAGAGATGAATACACTAAACAGATTCAGAAGGATGTAGGTTGCAGTACATACTGGGAGATGAAGAAGCTTGCATAGGATAGAGTAGCATGGAGAGCTGCATCTAGCCAGTCTCTGGACTGAAGACCACAACAACAACATTACTCTTGTTCCCCATGTAATTAAAATGAACTGATGGCTGGTTTTCCCGCAGAAGATCTGAATCATGTGGGCAGTGTGAGCAGACAATGAGGAACATGTGTTGCCGTCATTCAGCACTGCCACAGATCCGGATGTGCATGTCGTCTGACTGGTTCAGTCACGTTAGGAAAATGTTCGGCAGTATGATGCAGATAGTATAATAGAATGCTTCTTCAGTGTACAAAATTCATTGTGCCTATACCTATGTTTCATCTCAGCTACGATGTGAAGACAATTCTCTCTCTTGTGTTTATTATGTAATTTGCACCATATCTTCATGAATGAAGGGTCGAAAACTTCATTAAGTGAGAGTTTTTTTGTACCTAGCAGACAATAGCTATGAATACTAAGTTGATACACCATACAGAAACTTTTTTGTTTACTGCTGTGCTTTCTCCACTCCCAGTTTAATCCCACAGGATGCTACATTTCTGAGTAACCAGGATTTACTGTGAAGGCAATGAAAATTATCTGGATTAGAGTCTGGATTAAAATATATTTTGTAACTTCTTTGCTTCTGCATCTTTTTGAAATTATCTTTCATGTGTGTGACTTCTGTTAAAGTGTTTAGTTTCACTGATGTAACACATTAGAAAATTGGAGGCATCCACATCATGTCTTATGGTACATGTCCGCAAGCGCTTAGCATGTTGGTATCAGTGGGAAAAACTGCAAACACACACATCATTCTTTCACCTATTTGAAAGTCTGTGAAAATTATCCCACTTGTGTGAGAAACAGTGTCAGATGAATCAAGTCCTCGGTAAGATTTCAATATGGCTTAAGTGAAATAGTTCAACAGTTTGACAGATGGTTATGTGATGGTCTTACGTTGGTATTCACTCTCATGCCCAGCATGTATTATGTCTGATCACTGGGACTGTCATAAGTCTTCTAATCATCCACGTCTCCTATTGATGTATGTCATACAACTGTGACAGACCTTTGATGCTATGTGAAGTGTAGAATGTACAGAGCTTAATATGGAAACACTCCGAGGTATGCATATTTGAACACAAATGCAGATTGTAGTAAAGCCTGCAGATTACAATACTGTATTTGATCACGAACTGCACCTGTGCAATATCCTCAATTCATTACAAGATTCACAGCCTGGTGCATTATGTCAGAGCTAAATGAATTCAAATAGTGGAACATTGTTGGTGCTATTATTGTGGGTACTTGCACCTGTGCAATATCCTCAATTCATTACAAGATTCACAGCCTGGTGCATTATGTCAGTGCTAAATGAATTCAAATGGTGGAACATTGTTGGTGCTATTATGTTGGGTACTTCCGTAAACCAAAAGAGGTGATGTGTTTGGTGTTTCAAGAGGCACCATATCGAAGATATTTTGCACCGAATACAGGGAAAGTGGAAAAACGCCTTCTGCTAAGTCACAACGTGCACAAAAGTGTGTGTTGAGTGATCGTGATGTATGGTGTTTGAAGAGGATTTTGAAGAAATATAAGAGCATACGAATTAGTGGGCAAGCTAGAATTTCAAAACCACTCATCAGTGATGCAAATGCCCGTAGCAGGAACACGTGGTGCCAAAGACATAATACCTGGATTATGGAGGAACGGATAAATGTAATTTTGTCTGGTGGCTCTCATTTCACGTTCTTTCCAACTTACCTGAGGAGCAAACATGATTGGCATTTGGTGATGATATGAGCAGCCGTATCATGGTATTTTAAGAGCCCTATGATTATTTTGCAAGGCCTCATTAATGCCACGGATTATGTGACCAGTATAGCTGATCAAGTACATCACACGGCTAATGCCCTCAATAAAGCTACTTGTACTTTCCCGTCTATTCAGCTCAATCTCGCCTGTATAGCCTCTATATCCCCATTCAACACTTTCCTGGTATTTGCTGCATACCGTTCCAGGTCTGATGTCAACTCCCGCACTGTTCTAGTGACATTCAATATCCCCTGCTACACGTTATCTATACGTGTCGTGTGCCAATCCAGTTTCGATTTTGTCTCCTCCGCCAACTCCTGCACCTCCCTCACCGTACTATTTACGCTCCTTATATCTTCCTCGTCCACGGTTCCAAACACTGTTTTCAGCAATTTTCCCCCTGCATCGTTCGCAGGAAACGAGGGTTTGCAGGACCACTCCCATTACTTGTTGCAGCTGCCTTCTCAGCTTTTTGTATGAGAGCCTCAATTCCTGATACTCGTTCCATATGTCTTGAAACAACCCCTCCTTCTCCGTAGCCGCCTGTAGCACCGTAAACCTATCCTGTAGTGTCCGTACATCATTCCTCACTCCCCATATATTATACGTGAACACAATTGTCCACCTGCGGCTTGACAATACCACATCTAATTGTCTTGCAAACAAAATTCTCTTATCTAGTAGTGCTGTGTTGCAAGACACCAGGTCCCCTGTTCTCACTATTCGTGTAGTCCAGGACTGGTTTTATGAGCATGAGAATGAAACTTCCCTTGTCACCAAAGTCACTATATCTCAGTATTGTAGGTGCCCCGGTGGTCCCGGTCACCTACGGTGGACTGGAGGCCAAGTGGTGACCTCCCCAGTTGTCAGGATTCTAGGAAATGACTGTGGACGCGTCAGAAACGCCAAAGAAACATTATTAATTCATGACACCTTTATTGCTGCCGAGTACAATGTGGCCCATGTAACACAGGCTGTCTGAGCTTGGTGATATCAACGACCTTCCCCGAGCCCTCGGAGCGATGACACCAGCTCCGGGCCACACCAGCCTGGCTAGGACAGCGCCGCGTGCTGTGACGTAGCTATGGAATGCCCTTACTTTGTCCGTGCGTGGCTGGCAGCGCCTGGCTGGCCGGCCGGCTCGGCTGCAGACAGCAGGTCGCTGCACGTAGTAGGATCCGGGTTGGAGTCCCAGTGCTGTCGGCACAAGAGGCATTCTCGTAGTGCAGAGTGCACTCTATCCCACCCCGTCTTCTTCCCTGCTCCTCCTGGTGGCTCGTCTGCAGTGGACGGGTGGAATGGGCTGCAATCCCCCAGTGTCATCGGCTCACCCGGTTGTGACGGCCTAGGCCCCGCACAATCTCGACGACGGCTCACTGATGTGCTCAGCATTGGCAGCGAGAGAGTCTGCCGCGATGTCTGCTAATCCTGGGTTGATGATTGACAGTGGCTACCTGTCGCCTCATGTCTGCTGCTGGATGGGCCACCCTTACTGCAACATCTCCTTAATAAAGATTAACATGTTGATCACCGAGCTGAGCGCTATGCAGCAACACAGTGCACATCTAATGGCAAGTCTAACTGCTATCAAAGCTGGCGTATTTAAAGGAAGCACGAGCGACGTACTGACGTCATGCTCGTTTGTAGTGAACGCATTCATTCCACTTATACTGCTGACTCATCTGTTGTACTGGCCCCTTAGGTGTTCTTGCGACAGAGTTACGTGTTTTCATGGCAGACTTACGCAAAGTTATGAAATGCAGTACAGCTGACGCTATACCTCTGTCTTACACTCTACGAAAATCTCTGTCTAACACAAACCCGTGTGCTAAGCAATTCTCTCTCGCCTGTTGTGTGTAACCCGGCCACTGCCCCTGCGTGACGACACATTCCGATACATGTGCAATCCTCTTACCTCTTGGCTAACCTACTGCCTCTGGCTCTCGGCATAGGCAACGAAACTTTGACAATGTTCCACGCTTCCAACTCTTTACTATTCCGCAACACTACACATCCCCCTCCTTTAAGAAAATTGGTCCCGAATTTTACAATTCTGGACTTACTGGTTGTGGACACCATACTTCCTTATTCTCAACAGGTAACTTACAACTACTCCTTCCACACTGTCAAACTTTTCCTATTCGCTAATAATTTATTTACACTTATACTGATTCCAATCTTATCATTGGTTATCTATTTACATTATGTTCCACTATTCCCAATCCATCCCATAGGTATTTGATGTACGGTTGTTATTTCAGAATGAGACATCTTTTTCCATATATAAAAGTAAGTTGCACAAATAAACACTAAAACTAAGATTATGCTTGTCGTTGACACACTAAATATAATTGTGTTTTGCTTACGTTTCTCCCGATATTGCTGCACGTGTGCAGTAGTTGATTAACTGAGATCTGCTCTTTTTCTGAGATAATCAGGCTATCTAAAGGTTGTAGCATTGTGGGATTCAAGGACTCATTAATAAATGTTAGGTTCTGGCAAGGCAATATGTGTGGTGGTTCCTCTGGATAATACAAGGTAGGCTGTGTCATGTTAATCATTGTTGTACCCATGAAAGTAGCTGGTAGGTGAAAATGCTTCCCCACTATTTCACATCCAGTGCCATTAATCAATAACCCACTGCCCTGAAATTCAAGCTTTGATATATCAGTCACTCTACCATTTCTGTAACAAGTGGCAACTACGGTCTCTAGTTCGAACACAGAGTAAATCCAATGTTCCCCAACTTTCTGAAATTTCGATCTCGGAAGTAACATCATCTTTTCGCATTCTAAGGTTCCCATATTCCCCAAGAACAACTGCATCTCACATGAATGATTGTGGGATGCCACCTCCTTTGCTAGACAAATAAAAACACTTCCCCTGAAACAGTCTGTCAAATCTTCCGTAGACATTACCACATGAGCACTCCTCCGTCTTGACACTAGCAACACTTCCCGAGTTTGCACTTGCACCCACTTTCCAAGTGCACCCCATCTAATTGGATACAGGTGTACAGTATAACACTGGTACTGAGAATTGATACCCATCACTGGTATTTGCACTTCTACATGTATTCTCGCCTGATCTGTAATTACTCTCACTTTAGACATGAAATACAATAACAGTAAATTCCGCTTCGCCGGAGGCACAACATGATGCACTCCTTCTGAGAATTCTTTCTGTGCTTTCAGCAACGCCATCAGCAGCTGATCTGGACCTAACAAAGGGGCACTCAATTGCCCATGCACTGCGTGATGCATAGCTTCATATAACGCTTCCAATTCGACACGCACATCATCCACCCTGTCTGCTAATGCCCTCAGTAAAGCTACTTATACTTTCCCATCTATTCAGCTCAATCTCGCCTGTATATCCTCTATATCCCCATTCAACACTTTCCTGGTATTTGCTGCATACCGTTCCAGGTCTGACGTCAACTCCTGCACTGTTCTAGTGACATTCAATATCCCCTGCTCCATGTTACCTATATGTGTCGTGTGCCAATCCACTTTCGACTTTGTCTCCTCCGCCAACTCCTGCACCTCCCTCACCGTACTATTTAAGCTCCTTATATCTTCCTCGTCCATGGTTCCAAACACTGTTTTCAGCAATTTTCCCCCTGCAACCAACCACCCTCGTTTCCTGCGAACAAGGGTTTGCGGGACCACTTCCATTACTTGTTGCAGCTGCCTTCTCAGCTTTTTGTATGAGAGCCTCAATTCCTGATACTCGTTCCATATGTCTTGAAACAACCCCTCCTTCTTAGTGGCCGCCTGTAGCACCGTAAACCTATCCTGTAGTGTCCGTACATCATTCCTCACTCCCCATATATTATACATGAACACAATTGTCCACCTGCGGCTTGACAATACCACATCTAATTGTCTTGCAAACAAAATTCCCTTATCTAGTGGTTGCACCTGTACCACCTCTCGTCTGCAACAGTGTAGCAATACCAGACTGACGAAAAGTTTTCCAGGCCACATCCTGGCATGGCACCTAAAGGAAAAGGAAGCCATGTCAATTGCTCCCTTCCTTACTACGTCTAAAACACACAAATGACAAGTAAAAACAACACATACCCTATTACCTAATAACAATAAATAAGACATGTCCCTCCCCAAGGACACTTAATCTACGTATCTCTAGACCTAAGTGTGTAAGGAACATTCCTCTGCTGTTCTTTTAGCTTTGGTAACCTCACACTCTTTGTTACTACTAGAGAAATCTGCGATAACGCATCCACTGTGCCCTTAAACGGCTTAATCCTACTCACATGAACTACTGACGACTTGGTTGGTAACTGCATCTTTACGTTCACTGGAGACACTATTTCATTTACCTGATACGGTCCAGAATTTTCGTCAAAAACTTCTTTGTTTTACCCTTCGGAACATAAGGATTAGCCAACAGTACCCACTGACCAATTCTGTATTGCAGCAGTTTACCTGTTCTTTGCCCAATACTCTCTTGTTTCTCCAAAGCTTTAGTATTAGCACGCCGTACCCTTTGCCAAATCTCTCTCAATTTCTTGGCGAAATTCTTCACTGACTCATCCTGTAAACCCACCCGCAGGTTGAGCACATCAAATGGTGATGGCATTTTCTGACCATAAATTACCTCATACGGAGAGAGCCCCATTCCTGTATGAACTTTCACATTATATGCGCTTGTCAAAAGATTTAAATATACATCCCAATCCATGTGTTCTGAATTTACGTAATGACTAATCATCTTAACTAACATCCTATGAACCCGTTCTGTTCGTCCATTCGACCGAGGATGAAATGGGCTTGTCCGCAATTCCTTAACTTTCAATAAACAGAATAACTGCTTCATCAGCTCCGACATAAAGTTACTACCCTGATCTGTAACTATAGTATCAGGCACACAATACTTTGGCAACCAGTTATTTACTAAGGCTTGCACAACAGCTCTTGCCTTCTGATCTGGAATAGCTACCATTACCAGGTATCGGGAAAAATGATACGTATCAATTACCCGCTTGGGTCTTGTTAAATCCTCCGATTATGTCTAATCCGATGAATGCGAACGGATGATCCGCTTCAGGTAGTCTCTGTAACTGAATTTTCTGGACTTAAATGTGCTCTCTGCCCACACAGTATACAATTTTGCACATACTGCTCTACATCATTGCGACGTGTCTTCCACCAAAACCTTTCAGCTACCAGTCTATCAGTCATTCTTTTAACACCATGACCCAACAATACATGGTTGTGCACTTGTTTCAACACTTCTTTCCTCAGTCACTCCGGTACTACGACACGTAGTCCGCACTTCGTCTTCCTGCAAAGCAACCCATCCTGCATTTCAAACTGCGGTCTTGTTAATGGATGTGCAATTTCCGCAAACCCCTTTACGTATCATCTGTAGTAATTACATAAACCGACATATTGCTGAACTTGTTTAGTGGTATGTGGTACTGTAAAACCACGCACAGCCAACATTAGATGAGGATCTGTTCTTATCCCATCCTGACTGATAATATGCCCAAGATAAGTCACTTGTGTCTGAGCAAACTGACATTTCTCAACATTAAGCGTAAAATGTGCCGCTCTTAGCCTACTAAATACTTCGTCCAGTCATTCCACATGCTCTTCTATATTACGTGAAAAAGTAACAATATCATCGAGGTATACCATAGCAATCTTCGGTTTCAGTCCCCGAAGCACACCATCTAACAGACGCTGGAAAGTAGGCAGGAGCGTTTTTCAACCCAAATGGCATTCTACGATACTGAAAGTGACCAAGGCTTGTTGTAAAGGCCATCTTCGGTCTATCCTTGGGACTTACTTCTATCTGATGGTACCCACTCTTTAGATCTAGTGTCGAAAAATATTTACACCGACCTAGGTTATCCAATGTTTCCGTGATGTTCGGTATTGGATACGCATCTGTTACAGTTCGTGCGTTCAAAAAACGATAGTCACAACAAAACCTATACTTTTTAGTACCATCCAATGACTTCTTAGGAACTACCACTATGTTGGCAGACCACGGGCTTTCACTGTTCTTTATAATACCATCCCTTAGCTGTTGATTAATAAATTCTTCCACTAGTGGTTGTAGGTGTTTTGCTATCCTGTACGGTTTTCTATAGACCGGCAGACTATCACCAGTCAGTATATGGTGCTGTGTAACAGGAGTTGCTAGTAATGGGCCTTCTGAATTAAACAAATCTAATTACTCTAATAACAAAGCTTCCATAGCTTTCCGATCACCATTCTCCAAATGACGAATTTTATCACGTAGTACAGATGTCTTGATGGTATGCTTAACGTTATAATCACCTTGGGATTCACCTATATCCTCATTGTTGAGTATTTCCATACTTGCTACCACTAAACCCTTTGGGAGATCCATTTCATCTGCCCCAAAATTATCTACACTGACCGGGATCATCAGTTCCCCATTTATATCCGTTGTGTGCGCAACGCTCCTCCTAATAAAACAATGCATTTCATCCAATGCTTCATCGCTCTGCAGTGGCTCCACCACACATAGTCTCTGCTGTGGTACATTGGTACCTACTGGCAACCAAACTAACTTACCTGTATCTGAAGGCTCTTTGACTTGCATAATCATCTTTAATGCCCTTGTACGCGGTTCAATTGGTGACATCTTAGCAACGGATGCACCTCGCGATGTAGAAACAATTACAGCTGTTGTACCCATTGAAAACAAGTTCCCACTAAGTTCAACTGTACACTGTGAAAGACTAATTTTGGCATGGTGTTTATCAAGGAAGTCCAGTCCAAGAATCACTGAATAACCTTGTCCCACAGTTGGCAACACCTCCATTTGCTCTCCGAACTCTACAGTTCCAATCTTAAAAACGAGCAGTGTTGTACCCAATGATTGCAACTCATTATTCGCTACACTCCACGTAATTTATACCTAGGAGTACCTAGACTTCTCCTACACATGAGGTCTAGAATAGTAACAGATACATGTGCCCCTGTATCAATCAAACACTTACATCTGTTATTCCTTACAACACCCATCAAGCAACAATCCATCTCTGTACTAGTTTTCACCATACTTCAGCTTACCAGGAATGTCTTTCGACGGACAAAATACTCCCGTTCTCGTTTAACGCTTTTTCCTGTTTATTCCCGTTACCATTCTGCTTACTATGACACTCATTCGCCTTGTGACCGTAGCGTTTACAAGCATAGCACTGCGGCTGTCTGCATTGAGCCTTCACGTGACCTTTCCTGCCACAACAGTAACAATTCCTCTCCGACGCAAAGATGTGTTTATCATTTTGAACCCTTGTTGCAATGTCTATCTCCTGCAAATGCATTGCAATATGCAGTGCTGCAGCTAAATACCCAGAATTCTCCGTCCTAACCCTATGAGAAAATTCTGCGGGAATTCCCCTGAGGAATACATTGAGGGCTCTGTTTTCCGCCTCTTGTAGTAATACACGATCCACATCAGGATTACCCAATAATTCATAGGTCTGCAAATTAATTTTCTGTATCCTACCTGAAAAAGACTCCACTGTCTCATTGACCTTCTGTGTCAAATTAGCTAACTTCTCCCAAAAAAATCATGCACTATTCTGCTTATGATATCTTAGTCGTAACCCATCAGCCAACTCTTCAAACATGCTCACCTTACTAAGCGTCTCACGGTACATCACGAATGTATTGGCTTCCCCTGCAAGTCGCAAATTTGCCATACATAACGTAATTACGTCCGACCAATTGCTCATTGCAGTTGTTGCCAAAACATTGTTAATGAATGCTGTGACATTCTCTGTTGTTTTACCCGAGAAAGGTGTGATCAGGCTAGCTACTGAAGGATATATTGCAAGGTTGGACATTGCTACTGACTTGCAATCACTTGAACCCGTTTGCGACTCTTATGCCGAATGCAAGGTCTCCATTTGCGTCATTAATTCTACATGACGTAGCTTATGCTGCGCATTCTCTTCTAACAATTTTGAGACTTGCTCCGTAAGCTATACTCACTTCAGTACTAACAGATCTTGTTTCCGGCATGATCTGTGCAAATTACCAACAACTTACTCTATACTGAATTTACTGCTCAAAACAACAACTACACTAGCTACTCAACTCCTTGTCACAGTTGAGCACTACACACAAGAAGACAAACAAGACTCACAATACAAAACTAAATAAAATTAATCCTTCCACCTTGTTATTGCCCAGCGACACTCTCTACAGTTGTGTGCTGCATGACCAAACCCTCTAGAAATTGAACATTCTACTGGTACAAACTTTGTGCATGGCACCCCATGCCCCATTCAACTACACACAGTACATCTAACTGGTACCAAGTACGTTTCCCAACCGTTTCCCTTAAACTCAGATAAATTTGCTGTTTCTGCAGATCTCACAAAGTGCACTCCCAACAAAGAACGTGCATCCACAGTTATTAACAAAAATCGCCTCATGCACTTACCACAGCTGCAAAGTACTAACGCGCATTCTTTACAGACGAATCGAAAAAGTGGTAGAAGCCGACCTCGGGGAAGATCAGTTTGGATTCCGTAGAAATGTTGGAACACGTGAGGCAATTCTAACCTTACGACTTACCTTAGAAGAAAGGTTAAGAAAAGGCAAACCTACGTTTCTAGCATTTGTAGACTTAGAGAAAGCTTTTGACAATGTTAACTGGAATACTCTCTTTCAAATTCTGAAGGTGGCAGGGGTAAAATACAGGGAGCGAAAGGCTATTTACAATTTGTACAGAAACCAGATGGCAGTTATAAGAGTCGAAGGGCATGAAAGGGAAGCAGTGGTTGTGAAAGGAGTGAGACAGGGTTGTAGCCTCTCCCCGATGTCATTCAATCTGTATATTGAGCAAGCAGTAAAGGAAACAAAAGAAAAATTTGGAGTAGGTATTAAAATTCATGAAGAAGAAGTAAAAACTTTGAGGTTCGCCGATGACATTGTAATTCTGTCAGAGACAGCAAAGGACTTGGAAGAGCAGTTGAACGGAATGGACAGTGTCTTGAAAGGAGGATATAAGATGAACATCAACAAAAGCAAAATGAGGATAATGGAATGTAGTCAAATTAAATCGGGTGATGCTGAGGGAATTAGATTAGGAAATGAGATACTTAAAGTAGTAAAGGAGTTTTGCTATTTGGGGAGCAAAATAACTGATGGTGGTCGAAGTAGAGAGGATATAAAATGTAGACTAGCAATGGGAAGGAAATCGTTTCTGAAAAAGAGAAATTTGTTAACATCGAGTATAGATTTAAGTGTCAGGAAGTCGTTTCTGAAAGTATTTGTATGGAGTGTAGCCATATATGGAAGTGAAACATGGACGATAACTAGTTTGGACAAGAAGAGAATAGAAGCTTTCGAAATGTGGTGCTACAGAAGAATGCTGAAGATAAGGTGGGTAGATCACGTAACTAATGAGGAGGTATTGAATAGGATTGGGGAGAAGAGAAGTTTGTGGCACAACTTGACTAGAAGAAGAGATCGGTTGGTAGGACATGTTTTGAGGCATCAAGGGATCACAAATTTAGCATTGGAGGGCAGCGTGGAGAGTAAAAATCGTAGAGGGAGACCAAGAGATGAATACACTAAGCAGATTCAGAAGGATGTAGGTTGCAGTAGGTACTGGGAGCTGAAGGAGCTTGCACAGGATAGAGTAGCATGGAGAGCTGCATTAAACCAGTCCCAGGACTGAAGAACACAACAACAACAACAGGACTTACCACAAGTCTGCATAGAGTCGACAGTTCTGACCGCAACTCTGTGGTGTCAGTCCTGCAGCGGCGGTGTTGACGACTCCAGATACCTGATCTGTAGGCCAGTGCTGTAATGGATGGTTCGAACACTTCTGATACCAAATCTGTAGGCGGTGGGCGCAAGGACTTCTGACACCAAATCTGTAGGTGCCCATGTGGTCCCGGTCGCCTACGGTGGACTGGAGGCCGAGCGGTGACCTCTCCACTTGTCAGGATGCTAGGAAATGACTGTGGACACGTCAGAAATGTGAAACAAACATGATTAATTCATGACACCTTTATTCCTGCCAAGTACAATGTGGCCCATGTAACACAGGCTGGCTGAGCTTGGTGATATCAATGACCTTCCCCGAGTCCTCGGAGCGATGACACCAGCTCCGGGCTGCACCAGTCTTGCTAGCACAGCGCCGCGTGCTGTGACGTAGCGATGGAATGCCCTTACTTTGGCCGTGCGTGGCTGGCGGCGCCCGGCTGGCACAAGAGGCATTCTCGCAGTGCGGAGTGCACTCTGTCCCACCCCATCTTCTTCCCTGCTCCTCCTGGTGGCTCGTCCACGGTGGATGGGTGGAATGGGCTGCATTCGCCCAGCGTCATCGGCTCACCCAGTTGTACCAGATGGCGGATGCGCAGGGCCTAGGCCCTGCACAATCTTGATGACGGCTCACTGATGTGGTCAGCATTGGCAGCGAGAGAGTCTGCCGCGATGTCTGCTAATTCTGGGTTGATGATTGACAGCAGCAGTAGCGAGGAGCAGAGCTGGTACTGTCCCCTCACGTCTGCTGCTGGATGGGCTGCCCTTACTGCAACATCTCCTTAATAAAGATCAACGAAATAAATGTTAATTACCATGATTTTTTGTTACAATGTATTCATACGTTGACTTGAAAATGGTACTTCCTGCCGAAAGTAGTCGACAAAAAAGCATTGTTCAATGATAGCAACTTCTGGTGGTAACAGATTAGTACAGTGAGAACGCTTTATGAAAATAAATAAAAGGTTTTGTATTAAAAGATGATGACTGATCCTGTCCACTACTGATATTCAAAGATATCGGGACCGCGTCTCTTGGTAATGCTTACCCCAGCGGCCTTCCAGGCGGTGGCGGCATTATGCAATGAGGCTTTAAAGCCCTGTATGTGCATTGGTTCATGGTCTTGGCACTTCCACCGTATGCAAGAGTGAGTGAGTCTTGTGGGACAGCGGGGGAACTGTTCACATGTGAAGATGCCACACGGTGATACCTCTAACGAAAGCTCTGCAGCAGAATTGATGGTAGATGTTCACAAGGTCATCTGCATGTGATGTGGAGTTCAAGCAGTACTTTGGAGTTTAAACTGAGCATTGTCTGGAAGGTGTTATGCTTGCCGGCTCAACTAATTCACCATCGAGATAATGAGCAGGTGTGTGTGCACACACTCAAATGAGCTGCCTGTTTCAGTTACAGGACAATGGGCGCAACGAGTGTGGCTAGTATCATCTGATAAATTGACACAATGTCATCATATTACCTGTGGGATTATCCAGTGGGAAGACAGAAGGATCATGCAGATGAATGATCAGTGAGTGTTACTGTTTGATACACAAATATTTGTAAGCCTTGTTATGAAAGTAAGCAACTGATTCATTTCACTTAAGGGGGTACACAAGAGTAGAAATTTTCTTTTTAGCCTAATTTCAATTTGCTTAAAATGTTCCCCAGAGAGTCTGTTTTTAAGATTCATTCGTATAAAATGTATCATAAATGTTAACATACGTTAAAACAGTGATTTATTGCATGGCCGTCTCGCACATCTGAGTGCTCATGTGCAACTGATGTAACACAGCAACAGTTACTGACGGAACAGGGGTCATGGTATTTGTAGATAGTGCCACATATGGCATTACTATCGACTAAAATACTGTTCTCAATGTGATTTCTCTTTGTAACATGGTTCATTTTGGTAAACAGTCTGAGAGCACGTAATTGTCCGTTGTCTGCTTAACTTGTCATTTTGCTCGTTTTTCTATACAAAGTAAAATGCGAGTGCCTGGAAATGACAAACAAAGTTAATTATACAGATAACAAAGGTTCTAAAAGTAATACCAATGATGCAAAAAAAAGGATATGATTTTTGTAAGTGGATGCCAGTTAATTGATATAATGTGACAAAATGAGATTGTTTCTACATCAGTGGAAAAAAAACAACTTGTACAATGCTAGCATTGTCAATTAAAGTTTTGTTCAGTTTCATTATTAAAAAAGGTATGTTGAAACTTTAAACACTTGTTTTTTTTAAAACAACATTTTCCACATTGGTTGGAGCTATAACTAGTGGAATATACATGCAATTACACCATACCTTTCCAGAGTGCCGTCAGTTAGTTTAAAACAATTTTCAAAAAGATATCCCTATGTATTGTGTACTATGTCAGTTTCAAAGTAGCTTTTGAAATTTTGTTCTAGGTTGGAATTTGTGGCATTCAGAGATCCTTTCATCGATGTTGTGCAGTGTCCTCTGGGCGCAAGTTTTTTCTTTAAAAATTCATTATACAATTTTAAGTCTGTACAAGAAAGGTCCAAAGAAAGTTTTATAATCTGTTTCTTATTTTATTTAAAAAAAAAAACATGAATATAGGTTCCAAAATAGAGTGTCACCCTGCTCTAGCCCCTTAGGAGTCTCAAGGTGTTTGTGAGCATTCATTTTTGTTGTATATTGTGAGTGGTATATTCTATATCCAAGCAATTCCCTGATTTCTGCATTTTGGTTTTGGCTGAGTGGCGTTACGTTTTGGGTACTAATGTTGATGTTTATTGGTCTACTCTTTGTAACAAAATATTTCTCCTTTAAATTGTTTTGAAAGTTGATATAGATTGACAGTTATGCTCTTCATTAGGATTAGTGATTTGTTCCCTTTAGAGAGAGAGACAGAAAGAAAGAGATTATGGCTAACCTGTGATTCATGTCAAGCAAGGTGCTTCTGAAATGATGTTGTGACAAAGTTGTTTTAATCTTTTAATGCCTGGTAAAATCTTGTTGTTTAAGTCATAGTTAAGATTACCATTTTAATCAATGGGGCATCTGATTTAAGAGATATTTTGGTTCTGATACTTGGTTTTCAGATCACATTACTAAGAAAGTGTTCTCCTTTCCTTAGAGTGTAAAGCATTTACTGACTTCTTTCATTTTAAGACGTATCTTGTAACTGTTTTTTACATGTGTTTTAGATTACTGAAGAATGAGATTCTGTGTGTATCATAATTAACCTGTTTGAGACAGCCCACTGTGATTTTGGGAGGCTGGAATCTGAGGTTATTTGGAAGCTGTTATGAGCAGTTAGATTTTACTAAGGAATTTTTTTTATTTTAATGTTTATGTTGTGCACATATTAAAGGGCAATTATTGTTATAAATTTTATTTTTGGGACATCCACAAGTGTTCTGAAACCTGTTCATGACAAATAAATCTGTCAAAGTTGTAAAATATTTTTATTGATCGAAGTCTTGCACGACAGAAGTCACAATACACTACCATGGTTTTGGGCACTTAGCTTCATCAGCAGCCATATCTGAAATACAGCAGTAGTAGGACACATCCACATCCATACAAAAAGTAGACAAATATCTACCATAGGTGAACTATCAAATAACATCCCAAACTGTGGCTGCAAAGAACCCCAAATTTTCATCATGGCCTTGGAAAATGCCTCTTGCAGGAAGATTGGGACCAGGAATGCAGGAAGTCAGAAGCAGGTACAGTACGCTTGTTTGACCCATGCGCCTACGGGAAGCAGACTACATTGACATAAGGTTTCTTCTTGTATAATTAATTGATTTCATTACATAAACATCACAACTTCAGACTCTTAGCATATACGGGTTGTTGTTTCTTCGAATGTCTGAACATCGCATCTACATACTTTGGGATGACCTTAAATTCCAAACATTTGTTTTTAATCTTTGTTTCCATACATTTGACTAATTTATGACATAGATTGAGATACTCTTCCATAGCCCCATGGGTCGCACAGGTGCGCTGTTGTCAGCATTTGGCTGCATGCATTCCTGGTGACAATTTTGTGATAAGAGGAATTTTCTCAGGCCACAGTTGAAAGTTGGGGTTCTTCGAAGACACAATTTGGGATGTTATTTGATGGTCCACCTATGGTAGTTGTTTGTATACTAGTTCTTTGAGCATGGTCATGATGTTGCTCTACTGATAGATTTTCAGATACATCTGATGGTACGGCTAAGATCCTGAATCCATGGCAGTGTATAGTGTCTTCTGTCATGCAAGACGTTGATCAATAAAAATATTTTACAGGTACAGATGAATTGCTTATCATGAACATGAAATAATTGTTATCCTTCATTATTTTTTAAAGATGGCCATTTTAATTAGAGCTATCTGATGAAATAAAATTTTGTAAAATATTGTACATGTTATTTCTTGGTGAGTGCATCTGGCTCCTTCCATAACCAAGTTAAATGTTCTGTCTTGGAATAATTTGGAGGTAGCTAAAAGTAAGAAACCTTATATAAGAAAGAGGTGACCTGCAGTTGTAGGTAATAAATTAAATACAGTTTCAATCAGAACCACAAAAAATTCAGCCACTCTTAATACAAACGGTAGTTGCAAAGTGAAAATTATCAGCTAAAACAAATAAAATTAAGCAAGTTTTTGATTGTTTGCAAGGACTTGTCAGCATCTCCTTGATACAGTATCATGGCAATACTCTAGTGCAACCAAAAGAAAATAGCAACCATCTCCACTTTTATCACTGGGCTGCACCATGTTGGCTTGGCTCACCTAGCTGAATGACAAGACAGCGTGGCGCGTGGCTATCAGTATGGACCAGATCTGCAGACATCCAGGGGACAGTGTTGTACCTTGGCACTCTTTATAGATTTTCCCATCTATACAGCAATGTAATAGAAGTTCAATGTATTTACTTATTCCATTTTGGTATGTTGGCATTCACCCTGTGCCTGTTGCAGTCTTTTTCCTGAAATTACAAAAATCACTCCAGAGAATAAGGTGACTCCAGTTGTGAAAATCTGTTCCCAGGTACTACATGGTCATGTACCTAGGAATAAATAATCTACTCAAATTTAATAGTCTTGCAGTCAAGAAAATCTTGTCTGTACTAATTTAATACATCGCAACCTGGCACCGGTTCCGTACCTTTCTTAGTGCAATCAGAATGTTAATATCATTGTGGGTTTGTTTGCTATACTATGAGTCTTTATAGCATAGATGAGAGGGAGAAAATCTACTTGGTTGGAGGGGGCTAGGTTACAGAAGACTGATAATTCTCTTGGATTTGGTAGGAATTTTTGCTGATGAGGCAAGATATTACGCTTTTTTTAACAAATTTATTGATATAATGAACACCTTTGCTCAGTGAGGTGTTGGACCAAAACCACTTATCAGAATGTCAGATGCTTTCAATAAGTATTAGAAAGGATCTCTCTCAGAGACAAGTGTTTGGCTGTCAGTCAGTCTGCTATCTGCTGGCCACTCGGTCTAACTAATCAATCAACACTGGGAACTGCATCACTGGTACTCACAGGCCATTTCACCCACTGTACAAGTGACAGGTACCAAGCAATAACTAGGTCCTGGTATTTGATGAAATTCCACTAGTCTAACTTTTTGAGAAAGCGAGAGACAGTCTCTGTTCAGCATTATTCCAATGAATGTTGTAAAGTGCTACTTAGCTTACATTTGCTGTGTGTCCACCATAGTCTGTCACCATCTTCTCTACACTAGATGAAGTGTTTACAGCTCCATCGGGTGCTGGTGCAGAGCATCCCTGCCCCCTGGATGCTCTGTACTGACACTGAGAACCTCCCCACTCACAGCTACATGACTCTTGTATAACATTATTAATAGACTCTGATTGCACAAAGCCCTCTTTAATTTCTTTCTGGATCATTCCTTTGAAACCTTCCCATCACATGTGATCACCTTAGTGCTTGACTATCTCTCTACATCGTACTTGAGGTTCTTACATTATGTGTTGTGGAAAGTTCTGTATGATTCCATTAAGAATGACCCTCCACACCATTGGTAACATGTCAAGTGTTCTGCTTGCTCATGTGTTTGACCAGCCTCGAAAATGGAAATAGTGTGCAGCTCCTTTGAGGAGTATTATTTGCTCTCGATACACCATTCAGCTCTCCTCTATGATGCACACACGCTGTCTTGCATACGGTATCCAGCTCACTTCTGTTGTCATGATCTGACATGTAATAAAATTTATTAAACTTTTCTGAGGACACCACAAATAGCTTGTATTACATTATTATTACAGTGTACACTAATAACCACTAAGTGATACCAAATTAAGAAGTATTACCAGAAACCATTTTTGAGTCAAAAACTGTTTTAAATAGTCTATTGGCAATTAAAACAAATTTCCATTTTCAAGACAGGGAAAATTGTTATGAAATCAGAGGGACTCAGCTAGTTTACAGATATTTTGTGTTTCATTGTTGAAGACCTTCTGTTTCAGTTTACTATATAGTGTACGACTGACCAAGTATGGCTTCACTGCCCACACGTTATGTAAATAGTTTCAAAATTACACTGAATTTTACGAGCAACGAAAGTACGTAACTGAATAATTAAAATATGCTCCAAATAGCTTCAATGTATTTCACAGCCCTTAATTAACAGGTCTTGTAATACTGGCAAACGCTGCCCAACACATAGCCTCATGTCTCACTCCAACAGAAACTGTAGAAAATGATGGAAACTGCTGATAGTGCTTTCTACTGCGTATACCTTCACATGATTCTAAAATCAGTCACAGTCGCCAACCAGTCAGGTGCACTATCCTCCAACTACAACTCTCTTCCCTCCTTGTATTGTCTATAATGTTGATACAGTAAGTGTTAAAAGGTGAAGATATTTGTGATACAAATTGCACCATGGCATCAGGATTGCCAGAACAAAAATTGCTAGGCACATTGCTTCCTACATAGCTGTGTAGTGCCACAGGCCTTTCATGATATAAGAGAGATAGCACACACTTATGCGGAGTGCAGCTCGTCTGAACTTCAGAGCACCAGACAGATAACTAGTTGCAGGAGACATTATGTTAACACTGTGTGATACTTCCTCTAGACTTGATAATGTCCTCAATTCAGCACAGAAGAGAGTCAACAAGTTTTCTCAGTTATGCCGTGTCCATGTGAAACCCCTGATGGATTAGGTTCCGTAGAGCCAAGGGAATGGAGGAATATTGATCCCTACATTTCACCTTTTGATCCAGGCAGCCCCAGGCATTTTCAGTGGTACTAAGATCGAGTTATTTAGCTTCCCCCTCCCCCCGCCACCGCCCCCCCCCCCCCCCACCATGTGTGATTTCATACTACATCTGCACCTGTGGTCCGGGGGTAGAGTCTTTGGTTAGTAAAAACGAATTCTCTCCCAGGTTTGAATCCCACCACTTCTTAAATTTTGATTAATAATAAGCATTGAACAATGAATCTTGTTCATATGAGCCCCTCACAAACTGACCATGATCCAAGACACCATTTACTCTGCAAATGTTGATATTGCACTCCTATTGGATCAATTGCCTGCAACTCGTTAACACCTGCACAAAAATAATGTCCTCAATTCGGCACAGAAGAGAGTCCCATTTGACAGTTCTCATTCGTAAATCAACATAGACTGCAGGCAATCAATGACAACTGAGAGAGTCGCACAAGTTGAATGCCATTGGAGTTGGTTGGCAGACCCTTGTGTTCACTTGAAGTCCCCACCAAGCATCACATCATCTTGTGAACCTGTGAAGAACAGTGTGATCTTCTCTGTGAAGCATGTTATGTCGGTCATGATGGCAACTAGAGTCAGGTGGTGCATAGATATTAATGATACACATGCCAAATAGAGTGAGGGTCATCCCCCATGTGGAGGGGAGGTATATGACGTCCTGTGCATGGAGCCCATCATGTAAGAGGATGGCGACACCGCTGCCAGTGTTGGAGGCAAGAGCAACATGGGTGGCGTACCCGGTGGGCACTTGGAAGTCGGTGACTGACACCTCCAGCAGGAGTGCAATATCAACATTCGCAGAGTAAATGGTGTCTCGAAACATGGTCAGTTTGTGAGGGGCTCATATGCAGAAGATTCATTGTTCAATGATGATTATTAATCAAAATTTAAGCAGTGGTGGGATTTGAACCTGGGAGAGAATTCATTTTTACTAACCAAAGACGCTAGCCCTGGACCACAAGAGCAGATGTAGTACACTGAAATCACACTTTGGGGTAGAGGAGGGTAGGGGGGGAGGGGGGGGGGAAGCTAAATAACTTGATCTTAGTACCACTGAAAATGTGCCTGGGGCTGGCTGGATCAAAAGATAAAATGTAGGGATCAATATCCCTGCATTCCTTTGGCTCTAAAGAACATAATCCGTCAGGGGTTCCACCTGGACACAGCGTAAGTGAGAAAACTTGTTGACTTTCTTCCGTACTGAATTGAGGACATTATCAAGTCTAGAGGCGGTATCACACAGTGCAACAGTGCAACTGTTGATTGAGGCTAGATGCTTCCTCTAATTATTTTTTATATATTATTGAACTTATTGATAAATGATTATGAACTTTATTCGTTTTGCAGTGTTGTAACATTTCTGCTGGCGTGTACCCGGTTTGATTTGGATTCATTGGTCAGTCCACATATCGCAAGCATAGGTCCTAATATTTTTCATTATTTTCTCTTTTCGTGAACCATCATACCCTTACATTCTCTGGTTTATGTAGCTGATTAATTTTGTGCTATACTCATACTTGTGATAGAGTATGTTCTTCTGGGCAGTGTCCATTATTGTGAGTTTTTCGAGTTGGCTCACTCATCATAGACTTAGACTCTGAAATTTTTTCTTCTCTTTTGATTATTTTGAGGGTGTAACTTTATAGATGTAAACTTGCAATTTTTAATTCTAGTACTTCAAGTTGCCTCTGCACTTATTTCTAGTTTGGTGTTGTAATATTGTAGTTTTGACTTTGTATCATTTGTTTTGGGACAGAATGTTCCATAGATCTGGAAATCTGAATGCTTTGTCCTCATATATGTATAGATTGTGACGTGTATAGTAGATATTTTTCTTATGTTTTGAGCAACTTCATGTGAATTTTGTCCACAATTTTGGAAATTGTTGCCATATGTTAATTTTACCACTTCACTACTCTGGTTTCACACTTATTTGGACTATAGACAAATTGTATGCAACAAGAACTCTGTTTATGGTAAGCAGAAATTTGTCAGATGCTATGCATTTCCTTATATACCTTTTGCAGTTTTTGTAAGCTAACCTATACTTACGTTCATAGGGAAATGACGATCATTCAACCTTAAATTTTCTTGTAATTTTGGAATTTAACTTTGAGAATCTGTATTCTACCTTTTGGCATCATTTTGTATACCATTTGGCAAACCTTACAGTAGGTCACAAAATATTGTAAACACATTGTTCCCATATTATATGAGGGGCATGTTGTAATGGCACCTACTGCTGTAGATATACTTTTTCTCAACAGTAGTTGTTGATATCAGTATTATTTTTTGAATTTTGGACGGGCCAATAATATCTCAGCTGCTTTTCTGAAAACTTCCATATAATTTTATACACAGTACCACACCGTATTATAGTTCAAGCTAAAATTTATGAAAAGGAATTACTTTATAAAATATTTCAGTTTTGATGATATAACTTGTAAGTACTAGTCCCGAATGTACAGTTAAAATTATTATTATTATCTTCTTTCACTTTCTCAGACGTTAAGTCCGGTTAAAGATGGAGTGACGCGGACCTTGATCAAGCATTACTTCCTTTTAACTGTACGGTATGTGTTATATTGCATTTAGGAACTTTCGGGTAATTGAACATGTATCAATAATTACGGATTTCTGTAGTTGTATATATATGTTTGGATGTAGCTGTATTGCATTGATGTACTGGTGGATATTGTGTGGTATGACTCCTGTAGTTGATAGTATAATTGGTATGATGTCAACTTTATCCTGATGCCACATGTCTTTGACTTCCTCAGCCAGTTGGATGTATTTTTCAATTTTTTCTCCTGTTTTCTTTTGTATATTTGTTGTATTGGGTATGGATATTTCGATTAGTTGTGTTAATTTCTTCTTTTTATTGGTGAGTATGATGTCAGGTTTGTTATGTGGCGTTGTTTCATCTGTTATAATGGTTCTGTTCCAGTATAATTTGTATTCATCATTCTCCAGTACATTTTGTGGTGTATACTTGTATGTAGAAACGTGTTGTTTTAAAAGTTTATGTTGTAAGGCAAGCTGTTGATGTATTATTTTTGTGACATTGTCATGTCTTCTGGGGTATTCTGTATTTGCTAGTATTGTACATCCACTTGTGATGTGATCTACTGTTTCTATTTGTTGTTTACAAAGTCTGCATTTATCCGTTGTGGTATTGGGATCTTTAATAATATGCTTGCTGTAATACCTGGTGTTTATTGTTTGATCCTGTATTGCAATCATGAATCCTTCTGTCTCACTGTATATATTGCCTTTTCTTAGCCATGTGTTGGATGCGTCTTGATCGATGTGTGGCTGTGTCAAATGATACGGGTGCTTGCCATGAAGTGTTTTCTTTTTCCAATTTACTTTCTTCGTATCTGTTGATGTTATGCGATCTAAAGGGTTGTAGAAGTGGTTATGAAATTGCAGTGGTGTAGCCGATGTATTTATATGAGTGATTGCCTTGTGTATTTTGCTAGTTTCTGCTCGTTCTAGAAAGAATTTTCTTAAATTGTCTACCTGTCCATAATGTAGGTTTTTTATGTCGATAAATCCCCTTCCTCCTTCCTTTCTGCTTAATGTGAATCTTTCTGTTGCTGAATGTATGTGATGTATTCTATATTTGTGGCATTGTGATCGTGTAAGTGTATTGAGTGCTTCTAGGTCTGTGTTACTCCATTTCACTACTCCAAATGAGTAGGTCAATATTGGTATGGCATAAGTATTTATAGCTTTTGTCTTGTTTCTTGCTGTCAATTCTGTTTTCAGTATTTTTGTTAGTCTTTGTCTATATTTTTCTTTTAGTTCTTCTTTAATATTTGTATTATCTATTCCTATTTTTTGTCTGTATCCTAGATATTTATAGGCATCCGTTTTTTCCATCGCTTCTATGCAGTCGCTGTGGTTATCCAATATGTAATCTTCTTGTTTAGTGTGTTTTCCCTTGACTATGCTATTTTTCTTACATTTGTCTGTTCCAAAAGCCATACTTATATCATTGCTGAATCCTTCTGTTATCTTTAGTAATTGGTTGAGTTGTTGATTTGTTGCTGCCAGTAGTTTTAGATCATCCATGTATAGCAAATGTGTGATTTAGTGTGGGTATGTTCCAGTAATATTGTATCCATAATTTGTATTATTTAGCATGTTGGATAGTGGTTTCAGAGCAAGGCAGAACCAGAAAGGACTTAATGAGTCTCCTTGGTATATTCCACGCTTAATCTGTATTGGCTGTGATGTGATATTATTTGAATTTGTTTGGATATTATGTGTGGTTTTCCAATTTTTCATTACTATGTTTAGGAACTGTATCAATTTAGGATTTACTTTGTATATTTCCAATATTTGTAGTAACCATGAGTGGGGTACACTATCAAAAGCTTTTTGGTAATCAATGTATGCATAGTGTAGCGACCTTTGTTTAGTTTTAGCTTGATATGTCACCTCTGCATCTATTATCAGTTGCTCTTTACATCCTCGTGCTCCTTTGCAACAGCCTTTTTGTTCTTCATTTATAATTTTGTTCTGTGTTGTATGTGTCATTAATTTCTGTTTAATGACTGAAGTTAATATTTTGTATATTGTTGGTAGGCATGTAATGGGGCGATATTTAGCTGGGTTCGCTGCGTCTGCTTGATCTTTTGATTTCAGATATGTTATTCCGTGTGTAAGTGTATCAGGGAATGTGTATGGGTCTGCAATGTAACTGTTAAATAATTTAGTTAGATGTGAATGTGTTGAGGTGAACTTCTTTAACCAGAAATTTGCTATTTTATCATTTCCAGGGGCTTTCCAATTGTGAATACAATTAATTGCTTGGGTGACTTCATGTTGCAAAATTATCACTTCAGGCATTTGTGGTATCATCTTGTATGTGTCTGTTTCTGCTTGTATCCATTGTGCATGCCTGTTATGTTGTACCGGGTTTGACCATATGTTGCTCCAGAAGTGTTCCATGTCTGTTATGTTTGGTGGATTGTTCATTTTAATGTGTGTGTTATCTATTGTCTGGTAAAATTTCTTTTGGTTTGTGTTGAATGTTTGGTTTTGTTTCCTTCTATTTTCACTTTTTTTGTATCTTCTGAGTCGTTTGGCTAATGCTTGTAATTTCTGCTTCTTTTCGTCTAATTGCTCTGTCACTTCTTGTTGTGAGATTTTACCTAACCTTTTTCGTTTTTTTTCCGAGATTTCATTTCTTATAAATTGTGTTAGCTGTCCGATGTCTTTTCTCAGTTTTTCTATTTTGATCTGTACCCTGTATTGTCATGCTGGTTTTGTGGGTTTCTTTTGTGTGTTGGTTGGTTCTGATCTCTGCCTAGTGTGTATATTTAGTGTAGTGAGTGCTCCTATGTAAACCAGTAGTTGTAACTCTGCCATAGTTGTGTTTTCATTTATTTTGTTGTGTATGATTGTGTTGATAGTTTTTATTGTTGTTTCGACTTGTGGGTTATTTGGTGGTCTATGCAAGAATGGTCTAATGTCTGTATTTGTGTCTTTGTATTCTATATATGTTAGCTGAAATTTTTCTTCTATATCTAACATCTGTGTCACTTTGTGTTCTATTTGTGCTTGTTCTGGTGGCTGTCTTAAGATTTCGTTTTCCTCTGATTGTTTAATTGGTGCATGTTATTATTATTATTATTATTATTATTATTATTTTAAACATTTGAAATTAGAAATTATTGGCACACTTAAAATTTCTATTATTAATTACACAATCCTGTACTATTTACTATGTTTATTTCTGGATTCATTTATGAAATAATAATTGAAATTAATAATGTAACAGAAACTAATAGAAACTCATTTGATAAGAAAAACTGTAAGCCCTTTCGAATATTTTTATTTCCACTCAGTGTGAGAGTCCTAAACATGTCTCTGAGGTGTGATCAGAAGTATTTTTGTATATTTGCATGAACAATGTAATTTTATCATTGTTAACATGAAATACCAAAATTATGTATGCTATACTAAAATATGAGAAAATATATTTCCATAAAAAATGCAGCAACAATAATCCTAAGATTTATTTAGTTCAAACAAACTATGAGGACCTGTTGTGAAATATTCAGGTTCAAGAATCAGACCCCCAGACAAGAAGAATGGGAGCCAACTCAATATTACACACTAAGTACTCTATAAAGTTTATTGTAAGCTTTGCTCCTTTCAAACCTTCATAAAAGACTTTGCTGGACATTGTTTAAAGTGGACAATAAATTGGAATCAGGAAGGAAGGGGGGAGATTACAGGCTCCTCATGCTACTCTATCCTGTGCAAGTATCTTGATCTCTAAGGCCGGTATTACACTATCAAATTTCTTTGTCCAATATCTTTGTCAAAGATATTTGATGGTGTAATAGGGACTTTGTCAAATGTTGTCCAATATTTGATCAAATCTAGGACCTCGCTGTAGATTTGATCAAAGAAATCGCTTGTCTTCTGTTCACTGCAATGTGACATGTTACCACATGGAGCACTAGCATCGCTGCACCGTTCTGTCGTCTGTAGTGTTTTTATAAACATTGACGGTAAATACAATTGGTGTATGCTGACAACTATAAAATTAATAGAGATGTATGAAGCTGATGAGGCGATTTACAACGTGAGGCACCCTCAATACAAAAATAGATTAAGAAGATTGGAGACCTGACCTGACCTGACCTGACCTAACCTAACCAAACATAACCCTCTCCTGTAGCAAGGAATCGGAGTGTTACAGTGAGCCTGTCTTCTGAAGATGTAGCAGTTCTTAAGTGAATATTGTGCTTTGTGATATGAGGATACACTTCACTGAGCACATACAGAAATGTATGCTCATCCATTCTTAAGTAATTGATGTATGACTTGACGTCTTCCACTGTAAGCTCACGTAGCAAGTTTTGTTGAATGCTTTTATCGTGTCGTCATAAAACCCATGGCTTCACCCAGATTAGATTAGTTTTTCGTTTCATAGATCTGTGCTGAGGAGATCCTCGTGGATGTGGAACATGTCAATTTTTTTAAAACCTGAAATAACGATACTAATAGTATGAATAAATACGTCATTTGTTTCTATTAAAAATTTCGTCAATGGAGTAGGAGTTGGCCACTAGTAAGTCTTTCAGGCTCCTTTAAAAATGATCTTTATTTGTAACTAAATTTTTTATGTTTGCCAAATTATTGAAGATGAGTGTTCCGCAGTAGTGGACCCCTTTTTGAACTAAAGTAAGTCCTTTTAAGTCCTTGTGCAGATCATTTTTGTTCCTGGTATTGTATGTATGAACTGAGTTGTTTGTTGGAAAAAGACATATATTATTTACGACAAATTTCATTGAGGAGTAAATATACTGCGAGGCAGTAGTTAGTATACCCAGTTCTTTGAAGAGGTTTCTGCAGGATGTCCGTGAATTTACTCCACAATTAATACATATTACACGCTTTTGGACTCTGAAAACTTTTGTCTGACTTGAGGATTTACCCCAAAATATTATCCCATATGACATTATGGAATGAAAGTAGGCAAAGTATGCAAGCTTTTTCATTTTTATGTTGCCTATGTCTGCTAACACTCGAATTGCAAATACAGATTTGTTAAGGCGGTTCTGCAGTTCTGTGGTGTGCTCCTCCCAACTGAATTTATTATCAAGTTGTAATCCCAGGAATTTAAGACTGTCAACCTCGTATGTATGGTTCCTTCCCCCCCCCCCCCCCCCCCCCCCGCCTCCCCCCACTTCTGTTCCGTATGTGCACACAATGCAATCGCTGTACGTGCAACTGTTGCGGTTAATAACAGGTTGTTGGCAGCCATCTTGAACTTTGACGAAAAATTTGATGACAGTGTAATACCCCTTCTAGCGCTACGTCAAAGATCTTTGTCAAATATATTTGACAGAATATTTGATCACATCTTTGATCAAATCTTTGACAAAGAAATTTGATAGTGTAATACCGGCCTAAGTAACCGCTGCAACCTACATCCTTCTGAATCTGCTTAGTATATTCATCTGTTGGTCTCCCTATGTGATTTTTACCCCCCACAATTCCCTTCCATACTAAATTGAGGAGCCCTTGATTCCTCAGAACAAGTCGTACCAACTGATCCCTTCTCCTAGTCAAGTTGTTCCACAAATTCCTCTTCTCCTCAATTCTATTAGTACCTCTTCATTAGTTACATAATCTACCCATCTAATCTTCAGAATTTTTCTGTAGCACCACATTTTGAAAGCTTCTATTCTCATCTTGTATAAACTATTTATGGTGCATGTTTTACTTCCATACATGGCTACACTCCATACAAATACTTTCAGAAAGGACTTCCTCACACTTACATCTATACCAAATTTCTCTTCTTCAGAATCGCTTTCCTTGCCATATCCAGTCTACATTTTATATCCTCTCGACTCTGATTGTCCTCAGTTATTTTGCTTCTCAAATAGCAAAACTCATCTACTACTTTAATTGTCTCATTTCCAAATCTAATTCCCTCAGCATCACCTGATTTAATTCAACTACATTCCATTATCCTCATTTTGCTATTGTTGATGTTCATCTTACATTCTCCTTTCAAGACACTGTCCATTTCATTCAACTCCTCTTGCAGGTCCATTTCTGTCTGTGACAGAATTACAATGCCATTGGTAAACATCAAAGTTTTTATTTCTTCTCTGTGGATTTTAATTCCTGCTCTGAATTTTTCTTTAGTTTCCTTCACTGCTTGCTCAATATACAGACTGAGTAACATCTGGGATAGGCTACAACTCTCTCTCACTCCCTTCTCTACCACTGCTTTGTTTTCATGCCCCTCAACTCTTATAACTGCCATCTGGTTTCTGAACAAATTGTAAATAGCCATTTGATCACTGAATTTTCCCCCTGTCACCTTCAGAATTTGAAAGGGATAATTCATCAACATTGTCAAAAGCTTTCTCTAAGTCAACAAATGCTAGAAATGTAGGTTTGCCTTTCCTTAGCTTATGTTTGAATGTAAGTCATAGGGTCAGTATTGCCCTGTGTGTTCCAACATTTCTATGGAATCCAAACTGATCGTCCCTTAGGTTGGCTTCTACCAGGTTTTTCCATTCATCTGTGAAGAATTTAAGTTAGTATTTTGCAATTGTGACTAATTAAACTCATAGTTCAGTAATTTTCACACCTGTCAATAATTGCTTTCCTTGGGATTGGAATTATTTTATTCTTCTTTAAGTATGAGTGAGGGTATTTCACCTGTCTCATACATCTTGCTTAGGACTTGTTTACCATTTGAGCTCTTGATATTCATACAGGTGGTTCCCTTTTCCCTAAAGGTCTCTCTAATTTCTCTGTAGGTAGCATCTGTGTTACCCCTAGTGGTGTATGCTTCTACATAATTACATTTAGTTTCTTCGTTCATCAATTAAATCCAGTATCTCTAGCCCTCATCCTTTCACCTACTTCATCCTCTACTGCCTTCACTATTTTATCTCTCAAAACTAGCCGTTCTTCTTCCATGGTATTCCTTTTCTCTGTTACTGTCAATTGTTCCATAACGCTCCCTCTGAAACTTTATACAACCTCTAGTTCCTACCTTTCTGCAGTTTCTTCAGTTTTAACCTTCTGTAATAGCCAATAAACAGTGGTCAGAGTTGATGTCTGCCCCTGGAAATGTCTCAAAATTTAAAACCTGGTTCCTAAATCTCTATCTTACCATTATATAATCTATCTGACACTTTCCAGTGCCTCCAGGTCTCTTCCACATATACAACCTTCTTTTATGACTCTTAAACCAAGTGTTACCAATGATTAAGTTACACTCTGTGCAAAATTCTACTAGGCAGCATCCTCTTTCATTCCTTACCCTCATTCCATATTCACCTACCACTTTTCCTGCTATCGAATTCCAGTCATCCATGACTATTAAATTTTCATCTCCCTTAACTTTTTGAACAATTTCTTTTATCTGATCATACATTTCTTCAATTTCTTCATCATCTGTGGAGGTAGTTGGCATATAAACTTGTACTACTGTGGTAGGCATGGGCTTCATGTGTATCTTGGCTACAAAAATGCATTCAACATGCTCTTCATAGTATCTTATCCATTTTCTTATTTTTTTTTTTTTATTCATTATTGAACCTACTCCTGGATTATCCACATTTGATTCATAACCATGTATTCACCTGACCAGAAGTCTTGTTTCTCCTGCCACCAAACTTCACTAATTCCTACTATACCTAAATTTAACCTGTCTATTTCCCTTTTAAAATTTTCTAACCTACCTGCTCAATTAAGGGATCTGACATTCCAATCCATAGAATGCCAGTTTTGTTTCTCCTGATAATGACATCCTCCTGAGTAGTCCCTGCACAGAGATCCAAATGGGGGACTATTTTACCTCCAGAATATTTTACCCTATAGGATGCCATCATCATGTAAACACACAGTAAAGCTGCATGCCCTCGGGAAAAATTAGGACTGTACTTTCTCCTTGCTTTCAGCTGTTCACAGTACCAGCACAGCAAGGCCGTTTTGATTGATGTTACAAGGCCAGATCAGTCAATCATCCAGACTGTTGCCCTTGCAACTACTGAAAAGGCTGCTGCCCCTCTTCAGGAACCACACATTTGTTTAGCCTCTTAACAGATACCCTTCCATTGTGGTTGCACCTATGGTACGGCTATCTGCATCACTGAGGCACACAAGCCTCTCCACCAAAGGCAAGGTCCATGTTTCATGGGTGTTACTGAATAATATCTGGGGAAAACTGGAAGTATCAAGAGAGAGAGGTGGTCAGGTGGCGGGTTGAGGTGGGGAAGAAAGAGTGAGTGAGAGAGAGAGAGAGAGAGAGAGAGAGAGAACTGTTTGGATTTTTACTACAATTACCATCGTTCTGTAAGTTAATTGTATCTGTTACTGAACAAATGACAGTCTCTTAAAATTTTTGAAGTTCAACCATTGTGTTGAAGAAGTAAGAACTCATTTGTGTTTTTAGGCTCTCGTGGCAGATGATAGTATGTGGTGCTGATGGCCATGGCCACCTGAAAATGGCAAGTTAGCTTCCTGAAATATTGGACCATTTGGATGATGCCACCTGGCTTAATACCTGAGATTTTGAGAGTTCATTTAACTAAATTGGCAACAGTGTGTACTGTGAAACACAGTGTGTATTATATCCATTTGCAGTGATCTGGAAAGTATTCTTATTACAATATGGAGAAAAAGATCACTCAAGTAGTATGCTGAATAGCAAATTACTCTTTTACAAGTCTCTAGAAATTCAGAGGTACAAATACTCTGGAAATAAGCCTCATTCTTAGCGAAGCTGGATGTCAGGGAGGACGTGGCAGTCTTAATATAATTTACTGAACAAAAACATTTTAACGTAAAATCTTTTAATGCAAAGGCCACAATTTTCAATATATAGTCAAAGGACAGTGATTAGTTTTGGTTGTTCTTCACAACCATCTTCAGATCATAACTTCGCAAGATGATGATAATAGACGTTGAAAACGCCCAGTGTCATTAATAAATATTGAATCACAGGCCCATGATTTGCAACTGTTTAGCATGTGTTATAGTGAGAACAGTATAAGCAATGGTAACAAGAATTGTCAGCTATTCCATAGCCTAGCTAGCAAAGGAGTGATCCAGCATGGCATATAAAATAGTCATCTGCAGTGGGATTTTGGAACATATACTATGTTTATTTACTTATTTATTTCATGTTCCGTAGATCCAGTTAGTGAGTCAATCACAAGGACATGGAACATGTCAAATTTTACAGGTTTTGATTTAAACTTACAATAGATACAAGGGCAATTCAATGCCAAATTTTACATAATTTAAGTAAGATATGCTATAAATACAGCAATAGATACAATGTCAACTAGATAACATAACAACAATTTAACAGGAAAGGGAGTTTCAAATAAAGGTTATAAATAAGAGCACGAAGTTAAATCAGATATTAGGCCTACAAGAGTAAATACAGGTACAGCCAATCTGTTGCTACAAAAAGTGTGACAATGCTCAAATGCTCAATAAAATCAGTTGAACTGGTTCTAGACACAATAAGTTTAGTGATGGTATACATTTTCTTTCAAATATTCACCCACAGTATAAAAAGATTTCTCTGTCAGGTAATCCTTGAGAACTTGTTTAAATTTTGGCAGTTCTGTATGAACACATTTGATATGTAGTGGGAGAGCATTGAACAGCTTAATGCTGGAGTAGTAAACTCCTTCTTGTACCAGATGAGATGTTTCATTTCGACATGTTGATTGTTTTTGTTTCTGGTGTTGTAGCCATGGAATTTACTGTTGTCTTGGTAGATAGAATAATTTTTGCACACAAAGGTCAGCAAGGAAAAAATGTACTGTGAGGCAGTTGTTAGGATACCTATCTTTTGAAACAAGTGCCTGCAAGAGTGTCTTTGATGGACCTCACACATTATTCTGATTGCTTTTTTTTGGATGGTGAAAACTTTTTTTGCAAGTGGTTGGTTCCCCAAGAATATGATAGCATTTGAGATCAATGAGCGGAAGTAGCCAAAGTAAACAACCTTAATGGAGTAACTTCAGCCACTGAAGAAATTACCCGTAATGCAAATGTTGCTGAGCTAAGTTTTTTACATAGATGGAGAATGTGAACTGAGCAATTACATTTGCTGTCTATATAAGCACCCAGGAATTTTGTATCTTCAACTTTCTGTATTGGTTGATCTCTACATTTTATGTTAATTTCATTGAGATTACTTTGTGATGTACATAACCTCATATAATGAGTTTTATTTGCATTGAGTGAGAAACCATTTGAGGAGAACCAATTTAAAATACGTTTGAACATTATGAATTGCCTCAAAGAACATGACTTATTAGCATATAGCTACAATATATTCAGAAAATACTGTTCTTGTAAAATATAATTAGCTCTTTATTCTCATGAAGTAATGAGTGCTATCAACAGCAGATGTCAGATTGATTACATATATTTTAGATTTCCAGAAGGCTTTTGACACCATTCCTCACAAGTGACTTCTAAACAAATTGTGTGCCTATTGAGTATTGCTTCAGTTGTGTGACTGGATTCTTGAGTTCCAGTCAGATAGACAACAGTTCGTAGCGACTGACAGAAAGTCATTGAGTAAAACAGAAGTAATAACTGGCATTTCCCAAGGAAATGTGATACATCACCTGCTGTTCCTGATCTACATAAATGACTTATGAGTCAATCTGAGCAGACCTTTACCTTTTTTTGCAGAAGAAGCCATCATTTACCATCAGGTAAGGTCTTCAGCTGATGAAAACCAAATGTGTAATGATTTATACAATATATATCATGTAAAATGTGGTAACTGACTATAAATAATTAAAAAGTATGAAGTCATCCACATGGGTACTAAAAGAAGTCCGCTAAAGTTTGGTTACACAATAAGTCAGCATAATCTAAAGACCATAAATCCAACCTGATACTTAGTGATCAGAATTATAAATAACTTAAATTGGAAAAATCATGTAGATAATGTTTTAAAGAAAGCAAACCGCTGTGCGGGTTTAGCCGAGCGTTCTAAGGCCCTACAGTCATGGACTGTGCGGCTGGTCCCGGTGGAGGTTCAAGTCCTTCCTCGGGCATGGGTGTGTGTGTTTGTCCTTAGGATAATTTAGTTTAAGTAGTGTGTAAGCTTAGGGACTGATGACCTTAGCAGTTAAGTCCCACAAGATTTCACACACATTTTAACATTTGAGGAAAGCAAACCAAGAACAGCAGTTTATTGGCAGAACACTTAGGAAGTGCAACAAGTCTACAAAAGAGATTGTTTACACATGCTTGCCTGTCCTATTCTGGAGAACTGCTGTGTGGTGTGGGATCTACTCAGCTGGGACTCATGGAAGACATAAAAAATTCAAGAAGGGCAGCTGATTCTGTATTATTGCAAAATAGAGGAGAGAGTGCTATGGGCATGATATGTGAATTGGGGTGCTTATCTTTAAAAGAAGGGCATTTTTCATTGTGGCAGGATCTTCTCATGAAATTTCAATCACCAACTTTCTCCTCCAATTGTGAAGATATTCTGTTGGTACCCACCTATATACAGAGAAGTGATTGCCATAATAAAATCAGAAAAATCATAGCTTGCTCTGAAAGATTTCAAAACTCCTTTTTCCCATGCACTAGTACCCTGACAGGATGTCCATTAGAGCTCGGAGGAAGGATAATCTTGGCAGACAAAGTAGGAAATTGATCCAACAACTTGTGCACTGACAGATGGACACACAGGAGAAACAGTGATGGACTGCAAACTAAGAGAAGAATGCAAATATGTGTGCAGTGGCTGAAGATGGGTTCCACATGTAATTAAAGTGGTGTTACTTGAAGTGAATCACAAATACTACAAGAGAAATTATCAGATTTCAATGGTGTCACTAAAAGTTGAATTTGTTCAAACGTTTTGGTGCCACTAACTGTCGGCCATGACAAGTTAGTGCCATGCGACTGCAATCCAGCAGCTGCCTTTTGAGACACCAGCAGAATATATACGGCTTTTTTGTGTCAGAAAATGTCAATGAACAATGTGTTGAGAATCACAGAAACTGGAATTTGAAGAATCTACTTGATAAAATGATATGCAGTATAAAAAATAGTTTTTGAGTAGCTTGTAACAATATCTTTCCACTATGTGTACTGAAAAATTATTAAAATACAAGTGAGGTAATTTTTGTGAGTTGGATATAAGTGTGTTTTTACTGAACTCACAAGCTGTACAGGATGGGAATTTCATGTTGTATGATAACATGCCAGATGAAAGAGTATACATTAATAAGAGCAATATTATTATTTATTATTATTCATATATGGACCCAATAGCACCATGCGAGGTAGAATCAATCAATGTCACTTTTGATGGTTGGACTTTCTTTGTGTCCAAGTTTGTTTCATCCTTTCAGAATGAAGTCTTTTTCTTTCGTCAGACCATGGTGTTCCATTCCATTTTCTAATTTCCCTCTGACAAACTTTCCTATGGAATATCTTTTGTCTGAATGTTTTTCTATCTGTAACATCTCCCTGAGTTATACTGACTACTTTAAGATCATCCTTAATTGCAGTGATCCATTTAATTTGCTCAGTTTTGCCCTTACTTCTGTTTTTGTTGAGTTTTACTATTTGTTTTGTCATCCTAGTGCATCTCATTCCATTAATGTGCCCATAAAATTTAAATCTTCATTTTCTCATGTCACTATTTATGTCCGCGTATTCTTCTATTTCCTTATTACTTCTCAGCCTATGAGTTTCTCCATCAGTAATATTGGGGGCCTAATATTTTCCTAATAACCTTTCTTCTTTCTTTTAAATTTCTTCAATATCCATCTTTCTATTTAAAATTAAAGTTTCTGCTCCATAAGACATTCAGGTTTGATTACAATGGATTAATGCCTAAGTTCACTGAATTTAGAACGCGATTTTTTACTATAAATATGTTTTTAATGCCTCTAATGAGCATGTGATAGCAAATTTACACCCTGAATGCATAAATGTTCATACCACATGGTCTATGGGTAATACTTTTTTTGTAAATAAATTACACTGAAGGTACACCAATAAATCTGAATAACTAATAACAGAAGGCCATTTCCCAGCAGCTCAGTTTATTTCACAACTGGGGGAAAGTAAAGAACTGTGGTTAATGTGAACTGGCCTGACTGTATCCAGTTTCTGGTAGTGACAATATAATCTGCTCATAAGTGCACTTAAAGGTCTGAAAATTATGGTTACAAGAGAATGTCTTGGAGGCTAGATTCTAGCAAAACATATTAGATTATGAAAGGCTAAATATCAGGTGTATGCAATAGTTTGTATCAATGATGTAGCCATTAAGGGGCAGGGGAGAGTAGTTGCCCCTCTCTTCTTGCCTACAAAAAATCGCCACAAATGAAACCTGCACCATTCCTAACCTAGCAGACAGATGCCACAATATGTCATGAATATTCATTAACAGAAAGTGTTCCCAGAATCATTTACTGTGATATCTCAAAACTATTTCATCATTTGTCCAAAAATTAACATTTACTATCTTTCTGCCCCCCCCCCCCAAGCCTAAAACTCAGATTTTGAGTATACACTTGCTTTGTGTACTTCATGACAGAATCAATGAATGACTATGAGTAGCAACTGCAGACGCAAGCATGAGTTTTGTGGAAGTCCTGCAGTATCATGACCAGCACTGAGTCAACACTGCTGTGAAACAAGTGAGCAAAGAGTTGGACAGGGTGCTGTTAACTGAAATAAAATCTCATATGTGTGCAGTGCCTGTCACCACAATTGGGAGATAGGAATATTCTAAACATCAAACAATGTTGACATGTAGCCTTGGCCTGCTCAATCACCACGTATATCTCCAATCGAGCATCTATGGGAGATAATCAGATGACAACCAGCTTTATCCACAACCAGCATTAATTATCCCTGTATTGACTCTGACCAAGTACAACAGACATGGAACTCCATTCAACAAACTGATATCCAGAAGCTGCACAGCAAAATGAATGCACGTTTGCATGTTTGCATTCAACATTCTGGCAGTTATGTTAGTTATTAATGTATCAACATTTCACATTTGCATTGGTTTTTCTCATGTTTATATTAACCTGTGATCCTGCAACATAATCACTTAAATATGTTTCCTAGAAAAGTGTATTCCTGAAATTTCATTACTCTACAGTTATTATTTCTAGGTGTTGGAACTTTTTATCCATCAGTTGACTGATACTACCAGTTCCACAAAACCTTATTTTATCTAGGAGGATACTGTGATTTACACAATCAAACATCTTAGACAGATCACGGAAAATGCCAACCTGTGATGTTATGTTGTATAATGTAAATAGGTCAGTGTGTTACTTTCTGTTGTGAGCTCTGCTTCTCCAAAAATAACTATTGTACACAGCCATTATTGAAAAGAAATTGTTTCACTACTATGGTGGACTCAAATTACTCCTTATTAGGGTATAACTTTCCAGCTGTTTATGGCAGCTTATGCTTCATAATGTTCATTTGACTGAAACTAGTAGTGAAGCGAATTGTGCAGATGAAGGTCCACGATGAATTTTAACAATTATTTTCCAGCTGAATATCCCCATCTGCAAACATACATAGATTAAAAACATACCTGCCACCTGGGACTGATCATGCATAAACCCTCCATTTGAACCAACAATGATGTTATCCTGTTCTGTGGCCTGCTGTCCTGTCCCTCATTTCACTATGTTCCATATAGGACTACATTCCATATGGCTTATGTCTGTTGTTGGAATGATTTTTGATGTAAGGTGCACATTTATTATTTGAAACGACTTTCTTAGTCACCTTGCGTCATTTTTGGAGTATGCAACTACTGCAGGATCTTTACCTGTTCTTGCCAACAGATACATTTCCCTTTTCCTTTCACATTATGCTTTAATTTGGCTAGTAATCCAAGTTTCTTTACTTGGATGTTTAATGTCCTTTCTGATTATTTTACGAGGAAAGCTGTTTTCAAACAACTATATGACTTTATCATGGAATAAATTAAATTTTACTTCAGCATTTAATTCACTATAATTTTTATCCCAGGTCATGTGTTGTAAACTATTTGTGGCACCAATGAAATTAACACCAACATCGATATGCATTCATCTTTGGACTCTAAGCATTATCTTTGGCTGTTCTGCCATGTTCAGTTCAGTTATTTGTGATCCTTGTATGTGTTAAGGTTAATAAATGAACTATTGCTAAAAGGGTGTGATTATTCGTGCAACCAACCCGGTAATCCTCCTCACTGGTGACCCCGAGTTGCAACGTCTTCTGTTTTCGCCATTTTACTGTGTCTGCAAGCTCCGCGTCAGTTATTTTCATGTGTATTACATCGACACAGCATTTGAACAATGACTTCGGCCCAGCGCCTAACGCCGGATTTTGTGATCAACATGCATCGTGTTGCAGGTGATGTACGCCCACCAGGACTGCAACGCGATGCCTTTCACTCAATGATTCCGCCGATTTCACCAGACGTTTTTGAGCCTGCAACAATAGGTGAGGTTAGGAGTGCACATGACTCCAGCCATCAAACGCCTTTGTTCCCACCTCATGTGCCCTCCCTCATCGACTGTGCAGTTACCTCTTATGGATCTCCGTGCAGTGCGGGACCAATGCCAATTTCTGCAAATGCTTCGACGGACAACTTACTACCGCCAAGACAACGATTTGCCATGCCGCAATCTGTGCAGTACCACATGAATACCTGCTATGTGGCCGGAACTGCTTCGTTCACAGGTGTATCTCCTCAGCATCTGACCATGCCCGCGCCTACCTTGGTTCAGCGTCAGCACATGCCATCCTACTTCGATACCTCGGCCTGCTACAGGAACAATAATTTGTTATCTGTGCCTGACCTCCACCTCCGTCCCACTGCTACGCATCAGTGTTTTGTGCCACGACATTCACCTTATCCGCACACCATTTTGAGTGGAGTGACTATGAACAGTGAACATTCACACATTCCGTCCCACGTTCGACATCATTTCACACACTGTGCTTCTGGACAGCCTGCACCTCCGCAGCCTCCCTGCAACACAGGTGGCCCCGGCTCTGATGATACGTCGACCTTTCCGTGGACTAACACGTGTTCTCAAACTTTGAACTTTTTCTCACCTGTCACCCCCGCGCCGGCTCCAGTCGAGCTTCCACTACTGTTCTCGGCACATCTCGGTGCCTCATCTGCATCAGTCTTCCACGATGCGTCAATCCAAACACACCCGCAACGTTTTGAGCTTCCGCAACTACAATTGACACATTACAGTGTCTCACCCATGTCGGCGTTCCGCATTGTGACGGATCACGCTCAACCACAATGCGTCACCTTCACGCTGCCACGTGACCAGCCATCGTCGTCTCATCCCCTGGAGGCACACTCTCCTGGAATACTACAGCAACAACAGCTCAATTCAGGCAGGCCCCGACAAATTCAATGCAACCTGTTCTTCCGAAAATTCTACAACACTTACCAATGCTGCCGCCATTAAATCCCGACAGAGCAACAACCTGGTTCAAAATTGTGGACGAAGTGTTCGACCATTACAAACTCAACGAGTCAACCATGCTTCTGTGCCTCATCACCCACCTGCATGACCAGGAGGACTAGATTGCTGACCTGGTCGACGCCCCGGACTCATCTACTTGGTACACTCTAGCCAAAAAGACAGTTCTACATCGGCTTGCACACTCAACTGAGGCAGCAATACGGCAAGTGCTCCACGTCGAGCAACTAGGCAATGACAAACCTTCCCAGCTCTGGAGATGGCTGCGTGCCATGGTCAGCGCCGATCTACACTCTGACACAGCTCTCCTCGCCATCTGGTCAGGTAAACTATTTCCTCACATCCCCTTTGCTCTGGCTCAAAGGTCTCCTGAACCTGTCGAGCAAAGAATGACAATTGCCGCAAGCTACATGATGCATCTCTGTTCTATTTCACCAGCCACTGCCTACCTGACAAGTCTCAGGTTCACGCTCATCGCCCTGCGGCCGGATGCAGCTGGGGCCGTACTGAGCCGACCATTCCACTCGCTCCGGGAAGCAGTAAACAAGCAACTGGGACGTCACTGACTCTGCCCACGGTCACACCCCCTCCTGCAACTGAACTGCCGCTGCCACCTAACCTCCGCCACTGCCAATGGCAATGAACTTTCCACAGGAAATGCAACCTCACTACCCGTACTGTTACTTCCACACACGGTTTGGTGAGGCGGCATGGAACGGCAAACTACCCTGCTACTTCCCAAACGCCAATTGCAGGTAGGTCCAGGTGCCACCTCCTGCGCACAACATGACATGCACCCCCTGGTGCTCCATTCTGTCCAGGAACGACCAGATAATTGTGGATGACTTTACATTAAAGACATTTCATCGGGATACCTTTTCCTAGTGGACACAGGCACCGATGTTTCGCTGCTGCCTACATCCTTAGTGTCGTCGAACATCTGCCCCCATCATACTTCACTGCAAGCCATGAATTCAACTAAACTACAATGCTCGGGTTCAACTTCCCACGTCGTCTCACTCTCCACAAACTGCAAACTTGAGTGGACTTTTTTAGTGTGTGAAATTGATGAACCTATCCTGGGCATTGACTTCTTGCAACACCACAAACTTTCACCATACCTAGTGCGAAACACCGTGTTTCATCATCCGTCCAAGACTCACTTCCCCTGTGCTCTGTTGAGCAATGCCCCCCCCCCCCCCTCCCCCTTGACACATCGGTCCGGGCTCATCTCATCTGTACATGCTCGTCTCTGTCGACGACGTTACAAGAAACCACCCACAAGTGCCTTGTCGAGCTTGAACATGTCACTCGCCTATGCAAGGAAAACTTTGAGCTCTCCCTCCGGCTCCACGAAACACAGCTCCATATCTCTGATGCGGCAAAGGAATTACAGACACTATAGCAAGGACAAAGCAAGGTCAGTAAGTCCGCCGAATCTGCTTGCAATCCCAGCAATCGAGCCTCCGTGGGTTTACCCCCCCCCCCCCCCCCCCCCCGCTACCCTTGCAACTGTGCTATCAAGACTGCCATAATGTGTACTGCCAGTTCCGCAGGGCCACACCCTCCTAACACGGCAGCGTTTGACACTCGGCCAGACATAAGTGCGCATGCGCGACGAACGTCACGTGTTCCCAAACCGACGGCCCCTACCCCGCCCCTTGTGGGCAGCACCTCAAACTATGCAACTTTGGCTCCTGCGCGCCGCCATGCAACCACCACTGACAACACAAACAGTGCACCCGTGCCAAGCATTTCGCCCACGACTGCGCTGCCACAGGCCGCACCCATGGCAATGGACTCACTAACGGCCCACGAGCTCTACCGAGCTCACCCAACCATGGTGCCACTGCCTCGGGCCAGCGGCCATCTTGTCACATTGACTCATGGGACACTTTGCTGCCTCGTCTCCCGTCAGAAACGCCGAGTGGCTCCGAACACCCCGATCACGCCTCGCCTGCCCCGCCCGCCACACATTGTAAACAAACCGCCTTCCGTGCCACCGGCAACATTTCCGTCATCACCAACGGCGCGGTTCACAAGCTTCGCCTCATGCCAGGACCCCCGATCTCCAGTAACCCATGTTGACTTTGTCCCGAGCCCCACTCCGACCTTAAAAAACATATTTCTGAACTACTAACCTCTGGCGTCATTGAACCCTCTGCCAGTAGCTGGTCTACGCCCATACATATGACACCCGAGAAAGACGGGTTCTGGCGCATGTGCAGAGACTACCGTCGACTAAACGCATGAACAATTATGGACACCTACCCCATACCCAACATTGCCAACTTTACCAGTTCCCTCGCAGGTGCGACCACATTCTCTGTCATTGATTGCAAATGGGCCTACCACCAGATCCCCATGGCACCTGAAGACATCAAGAAGACAGCAATCATCACCCCAATCGGTTTATTTCAGTTTTGATTCATGCCCTTTGGTCTGAAAAACGCAACCCAGACCTGGCAATGTTTCATCAAGGAAGTGCTATTCGACCTAAAATTCTGCTTTGCGTATCTTGATGACATTCTTGTGTTCAGCTCCTCCGTTGAGGACAACATTCGACATGTGCACACTGTTATGAACACACCCACACCAGCAGGCATCGAGACCAACCAGGACAAATTGCAGCTACATCAACCTGCTGTCACTTTTCTTGGTTTTCGGGTCTCTCCCGACAGCATTTCACTGCCCCCTGAGAAAGTGCAAACAATACTAAACCTACTGAGACCTTCATCATTCAAAGAGCTCCTACACTTTCTGGGGTCAGTTAATTATTATCGCCAACATCTACCTTGGGCTGTGGAGATTCAGGCTCCACTGACGGACACCTTGGCAGGCACCAACACTTCTGGATCTCGGCCCGTTCCATGGACCCCAGCTATGACTGACTCTTTCACTGCCCTCAAAAATCTTCTTGCCGAGGCCTGCACCATCGTGCATCTCATCCCAATGCACAGCTTTTCATCACCACAGACGCAAGCGATACTGTCATTGGAGCTGTCCTTAGCCAGACAATCAACGGCCAGACTTTGCCTCTGCAGTTCTTCTCGTGCAAGCTCACCAATGCACAATGGAAATATTCCATATTTGACAGGGAGTTGCTCATGGTCTACGAAATGATTAAACCTTTTAAGACTGACATTAAAGGACGCCCTTTCTATGTTTTAACGGACCACAAACCCCTGGCTGCGGCCATTGCAAACCCGCCAGCTGACCCGCCTCCTCGCCGCTTCAGATACGTGGACTTCATATCCCAGTTCACCACTGATGTCAGACACATAAAGGGTGCTGACAATATAGTTGCTGATTTCCTTTCACGAGTCGATGCCGTCCATTCTGTGAACTGCCTAACCTCCAACCCGCCGACGAGGAAACACAAAACCTGATTTCAGACTCTACTTCTTCACTACACTTCATCCGCACCACCTTCCCTGGCATTTCTGGTGAGATGTGGTGCGACGACAGTACGGGCTAGTTATGCCCCCTCATCCCAACCACGTTCTGTTGAGCTGTCTTCAACGCATTGCGTAATTTAGCCCACCCCAATGTTCGTGCGTCTGCCCGCCTCATAGCGGAGCGCTTTGTGTGGGGAAATGACAACAAGGACTGCCAGCAATGGCCACGCTCCTGCATCACCTGCCAACACTGCAAAGTACACAAGCACATTTCACCCTCCCTTGGCGCCTTTTCGATCCCTCCTGGGCGTTTCCAGCATATTCATATTGACATTGTCGGCCCTCTCTCCCCCTCTAACGGCTTTCATTATGTTCTCTCGTCTATCGACCAAACAACTCACTGGGTCGAGGCTGTTCCCCTCCCCAATATTATGGCAGAAACTGTTGCTTGAGCTTTCGTCAAGTCATGAGTATCACGTTTCGGATGTCCAGCTATCATCACGACTGACCAGGGCAGACAATTTGAGTCGGCCCTGTTCAACGGGATTTGTAACATTTGCGGCATCCAGCACATCCGTACCACAGCGTATCACCCGCAAAGTAACGGGCTAGTCAAGCACTGGCACCGCACTTTCAAGGCGGCTCTTCGATGCCACAACTCTCTATGGACAGAGGCCCTTCCCCTTGTGCTACTCAGCAATAGCTGAGTTCATATATGGCCAGAACATTGTTCTCCCTGGCGAACTTGTGAGCCCTTCTGCTTCTCTCCCTCAGTCTGACTTACCTTCCTTTGTGGACTGCGTCAGACGCCACTTATTCAACCTCCATATTCCTCTGCCCACCAGCCATTCCTGCCCTAAGGTTCACGTCCTGAAATCTGTGGACAATTGCGAGTACATCATCCTCTGAGATGACACTGTCTGTGCTCCCCTCCAACCTCCATATACCGGCCTGTACCGAGTCCTCCGGCACTCAGCCAACACCTATGACATCCAGATGAAAGATCCAGCTGTTACAGTCTCTCTCAGCAGACTTAAGCCTGCTCATGTTGAGCCTTCTTCTAACCCCCTTCAGGCCACAACCACACCAATCACTGTCGTGGCTCACAACACTCCAACCACTCCCTCCACGTTGGACTTACACACTCCATCGAGTGGCTTCCAGCTCCAATTGTCGAGCTCTCCTCCAACCTCACCCTATACTCGTGTCTCACGCACTCCGCCAAGTGACCACATGCTCCCGAGCCTTCTTCTAACCCCCTTCAGGCCACGACCACACCAATCACTGTTGTGACTCACAACGCTCCAACCACTCCCTCCACGTTGGACTTACACACTCCATCGAGTGGCTTCCAGCTCCAATTGTCGAGCTCTCCTCCAACCTCACCCTATACTCGTGTCTCACGCACTCCGCCGAGTGACCACATGCTCCCCACGTGAACTTACCTATGATCATGCCCTCGCCACTGGGCCCTTGGACCTCTCCACCGTCGCCTGTCTCACCCTGTCGAGGTTTCTCATGCCCCCCCCCCCCCCCCCTACGTCTTGAACGTGCCCTCGCTCAAGGTGCTGTCCCCCTTGACATAATCCACAACAAGTCAATATTACTGCACAATTATACACTGTTCGTCATGTGTTTCTCGTCATCCAGTGCTCAACAAAAAGACTGACAGCAAGTAATCTTTCAGCCAAAATGGCCTTCATCAGAAACAGACGACATATATGCACACAGACAATCATACAAATCCAACTCTCACACACATATGACCACAGTCTGGTTACTGAATCCAGACTGTCAGCTTCAGCAGCTAGGGTTCATGATCATGTGTGTGTGAGATGCTGTTCAGACGGGTGCTGGTTGGTGGTGCTATGATAATTATTTGGTGGCACCTGAAGATAAAATTTTAAGCTCCAAAATCAGTTGTGAAATAAATTAAGAACATTACTGGCAACTGGAGAGCTATAAATGTCGTTGCAATGATGGAGGAGGCACAAAAGATGACGAAGTTGTCTCCAAACAAAGAAGAACACAGGGCGAGGTAATATTATATTACTACTGTCAAGATTATATTATATTAAAATGTAAATGAACAGATAAAAAATCTACTCTCCAAGCAGTGGCAGGGAAATACATGCACAAAAAGATTTAACTTTCATGAGCTTTTTGAGGTAGTGGCTCCTTCTTCTGGCAGAAGAGTTGAAGGGGAAGAAAGAGGGGTGAAGGGAAAGGACTGGAGAGATTTAGGGAAAGGGGTACAGTTTAGAAAAGTCATCCAGAAACCTAGTTCTGGTTGACTTTTGTAAACTCGACGCCTTTCCTGTTTGCCTTACATAGCACCTGTTATCCTAGTTTTATTCTGGGCGCCACTCTGTCTGGAAGGTGAATCTAGAGCAAGAAGTGATCACCAGTAAAAGTCATCAACCACTTTCCACTGAGCAGTGTGCATGTGGGATGGAGAGCAAACAGAAAGACAAAGAGGAATCAACGACACTAATGAATTGCTGCAGTGAATGCTCCACCCTCTTGCATTGCTGCAGTGAATGCTCCACCCTCTGTTCAGGGCTGTGTTGTTTACGAAAATACTCACTCCTTCTTCAGCCTTCTCTGTCCTAAGATCATATTTTTTGTGGTAGCCACAACCATGTAGTCCAATGGTGAAATATAGCTTAAAATGTACCTGTTGAAATCTTACACACTTTGGTCTTTCCTGAGCTAATGGTCATGGACCCACCACATGTGCCCAAAAGCAATTGATTTTCCACTTTAGTGTGAGAGCTGCCTTAGCAGTGAGGTTTTTCTGCTGTTTTCCCACTGTTATTCCTCCTTGGTGGGTAGTCTGCAACGAGGGTTGGTGAGAGGAACTTGCTGATCTCCAAGGCAGACATCGACATTGATACCACCTAGCTGTTTTCCCATTGTTATTCCTCCTTTGTGTGGAGTCTGCAACGAGGGAGGGTGAGAGGACTTGCTGATCTCCAAGGCAGACATCGACATTGATACCACCTATGACATGGTCATCATCTGATCCGTCAGATAGGATGAAAATCACATAGCCTGATGGTTTTGGACCTGTTTTTTCCGGCCTGTTGTTTTTAATCCTCAGTTTCAAGTTTTGGGAAATTGGTAAGGCTGCTTTAACAGATTTTTTTCTGTTTCTCTCTGCCACGAAGGTGTAGTATTCTTCCCACAATATGTTCTGCAGCCACCATTGTTTCAGTTGTAAGTGGAAGCTTCGAGGGTACATATATAACTGTAGGTTGGGCTCTGTTCAGCTGTCAGTGTCTGGTTGCCACTACAAGTCTTTTGTACAGGCTGGTACAGTTTTGAGATGAAGGACTTCACTGAAGTAGGTGGCTGTGTGGCCTTATGTCTTCTTCACCTCAAAGTATGAGATATGTTCTCCAGGTATATGTGTGCTGAGAGAAAGTGAAACTGAGGATACTGACAGCAGTACCTCAGCCAAAGTTTGGGCCTTCAAAATGAGTGGACATAGTTCACAATTAAGTGTACATGTGAAGAGCTTTCAGCTGAACAGTAAGCCATATAAAATTTAAAAAAAGTCAGCAAGAATTTAAGGAAAATAGTTATAAAATAAATCATCTTTGCTACAAAATTTCTATTATGTTAATATATATGTTTGTCTACAAAACAGTACAGTATCATGTAGTTTTAGTATACTGATGAGAAAATATTGTGGTATTGTACTACAAATATTCTCAATGTTTTGGACGTTATGTAATGTGGCGTCGATAGTTACGACGTAACAACATAGGTGCACGCTCTCGTAAGTTGGCACTATGAGAGAAGACTAACTATGCTGACCACAGCACCATCTGGCAGATGCTGTGCAGCTCAGCGAGTGCCATCTTGATTTCTGGCCCTTTTTCATCAAGAGCAGATGGGCTGGAAATATCGCATCTACTACCAAATGGGCTAGCTTGCTATTGAGACTTTGTATTAGTTACATTCAATTAGAGTTTGGACAGCAATGAGTATTTGTTAGTTTTGAGATTATATAGAACAGTCATCCTAACTTCACAGGATTAGACATGGACTATGGCTTCACACCTACGTGCTCACCCTGTCCAAAGTTATGTATGCATTTGATATTTACTTGTATTTTTGACTCTATTAAAAGTGTTAAAGTTACATGCAGTACCGAAGTGCTTCAGCTCTCCTGCTCCTACTCGCTTCCTTCACTCTCAGCCTATATTACAGAAGCAGTTCACAGGAGCAGACCCATGCATCGCCTATCCAGGAGGGATACAAAAAAGTGTCGATGAGTATGGGATTTTTTTTTTTTTTCTCCTCTTACCTATGTTTTTTGTTTGGCACTGCTTTATCTTTTTTGTGCTATCTCTGTGTGACTGAGTGAATGTGCAGTCCCACTCTTCGCTCTAAGAAATGATTTTGTGTCAATGATGGCTTCGCAACAGGAACAGGCTTCACTGTCCGATATTGTATGGTTTCAGGTTCAGCAAATGACGCCACTGCTTGCTGCTGTGAATGGACTTGTCACACTACAAACTGCAGCTGCCTTGGCACCTCTGATGCCCCTGCCTGTGCCACAGATGATACCTTCGGTGCCGCCATTCTGTGCCATCAATCCGAACTCTGGACGCTGGCCAGATTACATTGCCCAGCTTGAGGCTTAACTTGCCGCATACAACATACCAGGTACAGAGCAGCTTGCCTTTTTCATTGCCAATGTTGGTGTTATGTAATACCCTGCACTCATAAAATTGTTTCCCACCACCCTCCCAGAAACTAAAAATTTCGCCAAAGTGATAGCAGCTTTAAACTCCCACTTCTGTAACAGTGTAAATGTGGTGGCTGCACTCTACAAATTTTTCCGTCCCCTGCATGGTCCTACTCAGTCAAATAATTCATGGTTAGCTGTGACTTTAATTGCTCCTGTGGACTCTCCTATGTGAATATCATGATTCGGGATGCTATAGTGCAGAATGTGGCGGATCACCGCATCCACGAAAAACTCCTAAGATTTAAAAACCCATCTTTGCAGGAAGTAGTAGACTTGTTAGACAGACAAGATACACTACATAGGGCTACTTCCACATTCGACATGACCTCAGGTGTGTGTACTGTTAGTGAGGCACAACACACGTCCTCCCGCCCTGCCCCGGCACAGGGAGCCACGCCGCGCTGCTTGTGCACAAGTAAACAATTTTCCAACCAGGCACCCACTAAGCAACTGAAATCTTATCTGAATTGCTTTCTTGCCCACCCTCAGGACAGTTGCCCATCCTATCATTCACAGTGTTATTTTTGCAATAAGAAAGGACATGTGCAAGGTGTGTGTAGTAAGAGACACACAAAATCTCAGAATGTTTCATGTTCGCGTGACTCATGTGGGCATCACTGCAATGGAAACTGCCGTGATCATAGTTCCCATCATCAGTCTTCTGCTTCACATGCTTCTACAGCTCGTAGTGTGCATGAACAAGTTTTGCCAGACACTTCCTCTCGCATTCAGCATGATGCGAATAAACTTTTTGTGGCTTTGAACATTTGTGGACGTTCTGTTTGTATATAGCTGGACACTGGTGCGTGTGTTTCTATACTCAACTGATCAATGTATGACCTGCTTGGTTTGTCCCGACTTCGTCGTTCGCGTTCCACACTGACTGCATTTCCTGAACAGGAAATCTCAATGCTAGGTGTGTGTAGTTTGCAAGCCATGTATTGTGCGATGACAATAACTGTGTCTTTTTATGTTCTCCACTCTAGTAATGCTCCGAACATGTTTGGCATGGACACATTTGAACTTTTTGGCCTTGCATTTCAGGACAATGTACTTTGCATCAAAGCTTGTGACCATGCAGACAGTGTGGCTACACTATGCGATGATTTTTCTGAATTCTTTTCTGAGGGCCTTGGTTATGCCACAGACTTTGCAGTGCATATTGTAGTTAGAGACAATGCCATGCCTGTTTTCTGGCGTGCACGTCCGGTACCACATGCACAATGCGACGCTGTGGCTGCTAAACTTCAGCATTTGCAAGGCAGTGGTGTCCTTGAACCAGTTTCTGCTTTGCAATGGGCTTTGCCTATAGTGTGTGTGTCAAAAAACTAAATGGTCATCTCAGTACTTGTTCTGACTTTAAGTCTACAGTCAATCCCCAGACGGTGGTAGCTACAGTTCCCTTATCATGCCCTGAAGACATTTTTGTTAAGCTTGGTGCAGGTAAATTCTTTTCCACGATTGACTTGCGGGACGCATACTTTCAAATTCCGCTCAACGAACAGTCATGGCAATATTTTGTGATCAACACCCACCTTGGATAGTTCAGGTTTCGCCGCCTTCCGTTCAGTTGTACTTCAGCTCCTGCTTTTTTTCAGTTGTACTTGCAGCAGTTGTGCACCAGTGTCCCTGGTTGTTCCAATTATGTGGACGATATTGTCGTATCAGGTCACACCCGTGACGAACATCTGCAGAATTTGCGTGCCTTATTTACTGTACTTTTGCAGGCAGGACTCTAGTGTAACAGAAACAAGTGCAATTTTTTTAAAACCGAGATTCAGTATTTAGGACATATGATTAACGGACAGGGTATCCACCACTCACCATCACATCTCCATGCGATTAGGGACTTGCCAGTACCCAGGAACTTGAAAGAACTTGTCTGTGTTAGGCAGAATTACATATTATGTTTGGTTTGTACCAAATGCAGTGCACATTGCAGCACCTTTGCATTGCCTTCGGGGTAAGAACATTCTTTTTGTTTGGTCTTCAGACTGTGATGCTGCTTTCCACAACCTCAAATCTGCTCTGTTGAGTGATCGCTGTTTGATTCCTTCCGATCCCTGCTAACCAGTTGTTTTGGCTGCCGATGCATCTTCTCATGGCATCGGAGCAGTTCTGTTGCACCATATTACTTCTGTTGATCGCCCGGTCACTTTTGCGTCTAAATTGCTCAGTTCTGCCCAGCAAAACTATTCTCATATCGAGAAAGAGGCTTTAGCTATTGTATATGGAGTGACCAAGTTTCACGATTTATTGTACGATGTTCAATTTGGTCACCGACCATAAGCCTTTGCAATCGTTGTTTCACCTGTCAAAGGCAGTTCCAGCCCATACTGCACAAAAGTTGCAACGTTGGTCTTTGTTTTTGTCAAACTGCAATTATGAAATTTTGTTTTGGCCTAAGGCCAATGCTCTGTCTCATCTACCTGTCCGTCCTGATGAAGTGTTTGATTCTTCGGAATTGCCAAGCATGTTCATTGATTCGCAAGATTTCAATGATGGTTTTCCAGTGGATTTTCGTCGCATTGCTTCCATGACAGCTGCTGATGCTTCTCTGCAGATTGTTTTGCAGTATATTCGAACTCAATGGCCTCTGTCTGCTATGCGGGTTAGTGATTGCAGTCGGAAATCCTGTGCTTACTGTACGTCATTGAGGTATAGTGCGGACGAAGCAATTAGTGTATCATCACTGCACTTCCGTCGGTGTTGATAACCAAATTGAGAATTTGCTTGCTAATTGTCGCTCTTGCACAGAGAACCAGTGTGCTCCCCGCCAGTGCTTCTTTGCAGGGCCGACTCCTACTGCACCTTGGCAGCATGTGCATATTGATTTTGCGGGTCCTTTCTGGGGCACCCACTGGTTGCTAGTCATTGATGCTTACAGCAACGTTGCTTTTGTTGTACCTATGTCTTGTACCACATCTGCCAGTACTATTCAGACCTTGACGTCTATTTCTTCCATTGAGGGCCTTCCTGAAGTCATTGTCTCCGACATTGGCCCGCAATTTGTGTCCTCTGAGTTTTAAGTGTTCTGCGCTGCTAATGGCATTCGCCATCTGACCTCAGCCCCATTCCACCCCCAGTTGAATGGCAAGGTTGAACACTTTGTGCATACGTTTATGTCACAGATGAACAAGTTGCGTGCCACACGCTCTTGCAAGCCTGCGCTATGGGCTTCCTTTGATTGATATCTCTCCCAGCTGCATGGCACCTGTTCCCCAGTGGAACCACTGTATGGCTGCACACATCGGTTGCTATTGCAGGTGTTGCACCCACCGCTGCATGCTCCGATTGCTTCGCCTTGTTATGGCTGGGCGCCACATGATTTGGTTTTCTATCATGTTTTCTCTGTCAGGCAGCACTGGGAGCAGGGGCGCGTTCTTCGTCAGCTTGGCCATGCCTTGTGTGTGATTTCTGGTCCCTCTGGCACTGTCAAGCAACGCCATAACCAGATCCATTTGTGACGTCCTCGGTTTTTTGCTGCTGGTTCTTTTCCAGCAGAATTGGATGCTCTGCAGCTTCCGTTGCAACAGCCCACAACTCAACCAACAGCGGCTCCGCTGCTCCTGCCTATGGTGCTGGCACCCCTGACTGCAGCATTGGTCTGGTCTGCGGCACTGGGCGGGTGCCTCTCGTCACCGCCATGGCCCCCCCTCCAGCTGCCATCGCTGTCGTCTTACTTCGTGGTGCCTGAGTCGATGAATGCTGAGGCTTACGTCATGCCGCCACTGTCGTCCATGGAAGTTGTTGCTCTGACTCTTTGTCTGAGCATACCCAATGGTGGTGCGCGTCACAGGCAGGTTTTGCAAAGGACATTTTCCTCTGCCCCTCACAAGCAATTCAAGGATGCAGGTGGGAAGCCATCCCTGCAATTCAGCTGTCCGCCCCCTCAATTGTGCCGCTCCTGGGTCCCTCCCCCCATCGTCGGGAGCCCTATTCCATGACGGTGCACTGTTGCAGAAGTTTATAAATCAGTGTTGATGTAACACTGGTCTCAATGATGGACTGTGAAGGAGTGGGCTGGGTTTTGATCCTGTGGTGTTGTGCAACATTTCACGTATAAAGCAGTGGCCATGTTGATTGAGCTCCAAGGAAGCTCCAGAGCACTGCAATACAAGTGGTATGCCTAGGAGGGCGAAGAAATTAATTCTGTTTGTTGGTGTCAAAGTGTTCTAGTTTAAGTGTTTCATTATGTTCTTGGTTTTTGAATCTATTATGCTTGCAACTTGGAAGTAAATGAAGGTATTTTCTGACGAGATGTTTTTGGATAACTTACTTGGGGCAGAAATTATAACACTGTGTTTGCTTACTGCATTATTGAAATTTATGAGCCTAATCATTGCAAACCACACAAGGGTATTTAAAATTTTGATTATTTTACCACTGTTTTGCTGGATTGTAAAGTTTTGCTTTACAAAACTGAAGTGAGTTGTTTTAAGCATTTTAAAGACAGATAGAAGATCCAAGTTATTGGGGATGATTCTGAAAGGTCAAGGCATGTGTGTAATGACAATGGTAAAATAATTGTTATGTTACATAATTAATCATCTATTCAAAAAAGAATCCTCCTATATTGAAGTATGACCCACTCAAGCGATCACCCTCCCATATCCTATTTTGTCCAAGGGGGTTTGAATTATGTGGATTTTAATCATTTGTAGACTGTCGAATTATCGAGGCAACTGTTTCTTAATATCTCTCCAGGGTTGCCACAAGTTTCCTCAAGTGAAATTCCCTGATATTTCTCTGATTTCCAGATAGGTTTTGCATTTTTCCCTGACAAATTTTGATCTCAAGAGTAAGGACAGATGTAAGTTGATAAAAAAAGTAAGGACTTCTGCATTTCTAAACTTCTGAACAAAAATGTTAAGTACTAACATCAACATCTTTTGTGATGAACTGTTTTTAGATGGAGAAAGCAAGCAAAATGGTATATATGTTTCATTAAGACCACTGATGTTATTTTACTTCAATAAAGCAAAACACGTTTGATGACAACAATAGGCACTTTGCTGGAGTCGCAAGACAGATTTAAAATACCTTCTCTATTTCCCGAAATAACCTCAGAAAAAAGTAAACCTCTTGAAGAAAATATGTAAGGTGGGGAAGAGTTGTGTAAACCAACATTATAAGTGCCTGCCAATAAAATGTTGCTTCTACTAAGTTTGTTATTGTCGGTTATTATCCACTGTGTTATGTCCATTATTCCAGAGGTATTGTGTGATTTCTTCTTCTTCTTTTTTTTTTTCAAGAAATACATGGGTACATAGAATACACACCGAGCGAGGTGGCGCAGTGGTTAGACACTGGACTCGCATTCGGGAGGACGACGGTTCAATCCCGCGTCCGGCCATCCTGATTTAGGTTTTCCGTGATTTCCCTAAATCGCTCCAGGCAAATGCCGGGATGGTTCCTTTCAAAGGGCACGGCCGAATTCCTTCCCCATCCTTCCCTAATCCGATGAGACCGATGACCTCGCTGTCTGGTCTCCTTCCCCAAAACAACCAACCAACATAGAATACAAACTGCAGTGACTGCCACAATTTTCTTTGTCTTATCATCCATACTTTCTAAAATATAAACTGCTTTAGAAGTGCCAAAATGTACTAGAATAAATAAAAAGTCTATAAAATGCTGCACTGTTCAATGTACTTGCATTGAGACAGTTGCAATTCCCGAAATCCATCGCCTGTGGCCTCTGGCCTGCTGAGGAACACCACAGTCCATGGTTAAACCATGAAAATCCATTGCATTCTGCCAGACACAACCTGAAGACTGGCTTGATGCAGCTCTCCACATTACTCTATCTCACACAAGGCTCTGCATCTCTAAATAGCTACTGTACTCGCATCCTTTCGAACCTGAGTACTGTGTTCATCTCTTGGCCTCCCTCTATAAGGTACCCCTCGCACTTCCCTCTAATATTAAATTTGTGATACTCTGATGTGTCAGAATGTGTCCCATCAGCCAATCCCTTCTTCTAGTCATGCAGTGCCACAAACTTCTTTTTTCTCCAATTTTATTCAGTAATTCCTCATTGGTTACATGACCTACCCATCCAGTTTTGAGTATTCTTCTGTAGCACCACATTTCAAAAGCCTCTGTTTCTTCCTGTCTAAAGTGTTTATCATCCACATACATACAGAACTACACTCCATAGAAATACTTCCAGAAAAATACTTCCTAAAATTTAAATCTTTATTCAACATTAATAAATTTCTCTTCTTTAGAAACACTTTTCTTGCCACTGCCAATCCACATTTTTACATCCTCTCTCTTTGACCACCATTAGTTATTTTGCTGCTCAAACAGCAAAACTCATGTAATACTTTAAATGCCTCATTTCCTAATCTGATTCCATCTGCATCACCTGACTACATTCCCTCATCCTTGTTTTGCTTTTGTTAATGTTCATCTTTTAACCTCCTTTCAAGACACTGTCCATTCTATTCAACTGCTCTTCCAAGTTCTTTGCTGTCTCTGACAGATTTACAATCTCACTAGTAAACCTCAAAGTTTTTATTTCTTCTCCTTGGTCTTTAATCCTACTCCTCATTTTTCTTTGGTTTCTTTACTGATTACTAAATGTACAGATCGAACAATATCAGGGATAGGCTACAACCACATCTCTCTCTCTTCTCAACCACTGCTTCCCTTTCATGCCCCTTGACTCATAATCGACATATGGTTTCTGAACAAGTTGTAAATAACCTTTGGCTTCCTGTTTTTTAGCTGTGCTACTATCAAAATTTTATTCCAGTCAGCAGTGTCAAAAGCTTTCTTTAAGTTTATAAATGCTGTAAAAGTGGGTTTTCTTTTCCTTAATTTATCTTCTAAGAAATATCACAGAGTCAATATTGCCTCACATGTCCCTACATTTGTCTGGGATTCAAACAGATCTTCCCCAAGGTCAGCTTCTACCAGTTTTTTCATTCTTTGACAAATAATTCATGTTAGTATTTCACTCATTAAATGTACTGTTTGATAATATCCATACCTATCAACATCTGCTTTCTTTGGAATTAGAATATTATGCTCTTCTTCTTTTGTTAGGAGGGAAACAACTATTTTGAAAAAAGAAAAAAAAGGGGGAACTACGTTTCCCATACATTAATTAGCTGGTGTTTTAACACTTCAAACAGAGTATTTCAGCAACTTTATGCAGACCACAACCAGCTGCCTACATATTTGCAATTTATATTACTCAGTACCCTTGAGTACACTGCACATAGAATGGCTACTAAATTCTTTTATTTTGACTTTAAATATTTGGATATTTTTAGTTTCCAGTCATAAGCCAATTTATAAACAATTATAACTTTTTGCACCAGAATAAATAAGCTCCATTCTGAATACTCGAGGTGGTATGTAATCTATATTAAAATTATATTTAATTCTAAATTGTGTTGCCGGCCGGTGTGGCTGAGCGTTTCTAGGTGCTTCAGTCTGGGACCGTGCAACCGCTACGGTCGCAGGTTCGAATCCGCCTCGGGCATGGATATGTGTGATGTCGTTAGGTTAGTTAGGTTTAAGTAGGTCTAAGTTCTAGGGGATTGATGACCTCACATGTTAAGTCCCATAGTGCTCAGAGCCATTTGAACCATTTTTTTCTAAATTGTGTTAGTGAATTTATGAATTCACCATAAATTCACTTTTATCATGAACCAGAAATACCAGTATGGAGTACATGTACTGTTATGTAAGTATATGAATTCTTAGCTCCCTGAAGAGGCTTCTTCAAGATATTTACTTGTCAACTTGTCATGAATTCTTAGCTCCCTGAAGAGGCTTCTTCAAGATATTTACTTGTCAACTTGTCAAAATGTTCTTATTTCAACTTCTGTGGCAATAATATTTCTTTTCATTTAAAGTTCAACAAATTGCAGATTATACCATAGGACAGAACTGAGTCAGACAAGTACATGAAATGTATTTGTAGTTGCAAATATGGACAAACATTAGCTGTATAATGGAGTGACAATGAAATTTTTTTGTGCTGGACCTAGACTTGCGGCAGATTTCTGTCTTACTAATAGCTGTCAGTTTACCATTAGGTTACCCGAGCATTTCCCACTTATCGGGAGTGATCACTTTACCATTAGGCTATCTGAGTGTGACCCACAGCCAGACCCAAATTTCCATATGTTGTCATTATGCCACACACAGCCAGACCCAAATTTCCATATGTTGTCAACCATGCATCTACAACCGGCATTCGTATGTTAATTATGTATATTGCCATACAGGGGTGACATTTTTAACTGAAAGTCGCTTGCTAAGTGTCGATGGATGGTTACAATATTGAAGTGCCTGTGTTGTTCATAATTATGCTGCAATGTTCCTGAAATCGGAATGATCACATAGATAATATTTTGGGGGAGGCAAACCAAAGACTTCATCTTACTGGTAGAGCACTTAAAATATGCAACAGGTCTACTAAGTAGATTGCCTGCATTATGCTTGCCCATCCTCTGCTAGGGTATGATTGTGCAGTATGGTTCCCTTACCAGATGGGACTGACAAGAGGACATCGAAAAAGTTCAGAGAAGGGCAGCTCATTTGGTATTATCAAAAATTATGGGAGAGAGAGATGGACATGATACATGACTAATGATTCCATTCATTCAAACAAAACTGTTTTTCAGAGCAGTGATCTCTTTTCAGCTAAGTTCGTTTTTCCCTTTCACTGTTACAGAGTGGAATGGTAGAGGAATAGTGAAAGTGCTTTGATGAACCCTCTGCCAGGCACCTAAAGGTGGCTTACACAGTATTCATGTAGGTGTAGCTCAAGGTGACACTACCTCAAGAGATGCAATGAGATTTATTGTGGCTTCAACTGACATTGCTAAATAAATTTATGTAACATCATGTAGGAGGTATTTTATGTACAAAAATTAATTTTGAATGGTGATAATAACTGCAGATCAAGATGTGATGAGATGAACAAAAATTATGTCATACTCCTGTGTCATGTCTCACAACAGGACTTGTACGTAGAGCTATCATCACTATATGACTGTGTGTGGGCTATTCTCGGTGTTGTGTTAGATAATTGCAGATGGCCTTATGATTGCGATTGACTAGAGAAACATAATAGCTGCGTAGAATCTTATTGTGAATCATGTTTTGCAGTATCTTCAATATCATGGTTATTTGTGTATCAAATCATGGCAATATAGCTGTTGTGCAAACCCTATGGACAAAAAGTTCATAATTTTTGCTAGATATGTCTCTGCCAAGTAATATGGTTCAATGAAATGTGGGCCACTCATAGAAAGAATTGCTGCAGTGTGTTGAAGAAGGTCACTGAAACAAGTGTGCAATGAGAAGAACAGAAATAACAATTTCATTCAAAGTAGAATTACACTAAAGTGTCTGCGTTTCATGATGGTCCCCAGGTTTACAAATAGCGGGACATGGTTCTTAAAGGAATGTGTGATCACCACTGATGACAGCAAGGTTGGTAATAAGTTTTTGTGGCAGGGTGTTTGATTCATCTGCCAGCAGGATTGACAGCTGTTGGATGGTCCTTGGTGAATGTGGATATGCTGCAATACATTTCCCTAATGGATCTCACACGTGCTCGATGGGATTTACGTCACGAGAACGGACAGGCCAGCCCATTCGCCAAATATCCTCTCACTGCAAGAGAACCTCCAACTGTGCTGTTCGATGCAGCTGGACATTATTATTCATCAGGGGCCCTGTACAAAACTTTAGCACTTTCATAATTTTAAATAATGACAGTATTTGGGATAAGAATGTAGTTGGGATAAGAATAGTTGTGTGAACTGAAAAAAAAAAATTCTTTAAAAATAAACTGAAAAAGCGAAATAATAATCATAAATTTATGACGCACCATTTTCTACATATTTCCACACAGAAAATTTGAATGAAATTCCTTCCAGGGCTTTAGAATACCTCGTTGTAAACGATATGTCATACAAGAATTAGAGCTTCATGAACTTTATATTTTTGATTTTCCTTAAGGGATACGAAAATGTTAGTTGGTTTAGTTAGTCCTGAAATGGCAGCATGCAACTGCCTCTAAGTAAAGAATGGATATGGTAAATTGGGATTTTGATTGCATTTATTACTTCACGTAAGCAAGTTGGGGCGAAGCAACAATACGTAAATCACAATTTATGATGATTATGACTAATATCTTTGTCGTTTTGAAACGTATATTCATTTAGAAAAGTCAACTGTACGATGGGCAGAGATAATGGACTACTGCAGTGGTCACCGTTATTATCTGTGACACTGCTGTTTACAAATTATCCAGTTAATAAGAAGTTATTTGTAATAAGAAAATATGAAAACCGAGTCTCTTGTTCCTGAGTAAGAGGTTAGCTTCACAAAATACAGGTATGATGCTGGGCATCCATGATGCCCTTTTGCCTATGATAGCTCAAGATTTTCTAATGATGCCTCATTCATCTCTGTACGATAAGAATGTCTTGAAGAAGAGGGATGTTGACTTGAGAAATAATATATATGAATGAAACCGAAGCCAGTGCCAAATGCACCTCCAGAAAGGCAAACGAGGGAAACAAGTACAGTGTCGCAATAACATTGACAGGTGGGCGTGGAGGTCAGTTCGATCAAGTAACATTATGTGTTTGCCCAACATTAACACCTGCACCACAAAAACAATCATGTTCAACAATGTTCCTGGATGCATTACCTATTACTACCTCTTGCCACATTGGGGAAGATTCAACTTCCCAGAAATAGTGTTCTGGTACAGCAGTGGATATCTACTATGTGATGTGCAATACCTGACATGTATTTAAATTCCCCTGTAAGCTGAAAGTATCAATTTGCTACAATGGAAGAGTAAAAATGATGTATTTCACTTTCTGACTTTTAGTAACAGAAAAAGATCCAAAAATGTTGTTCAAAAGAGCTGTTGGCTGTGGTCCAGCTCAAAACACTGTGCTCTAGAGTTTACTTTGTCACATCAGACTCCAGCCACCAATCATGGAAGTCGGCTGATAGGGATAGATGTCCACTCAGGTGACTGCAACACGTCATTTCCTGAACCAATGATGTATGCTGGTGCACTAGCTCTGCCAAGCATGAAATTATTTCCTTTTTATTATGACTTTTCATGAGAAATATCTGTCATGAAATGAATGAACATATTGCAGTAACTAAATTGGTGTGGCCATTTCTCAGGCAGAGTATGTCATGAGAGATGTTTAAGTGTTAAGATTTCCATGGGAAAAAAGTCAGGATTATTAGTTTGTAGCTGTGTCTGTGACAACCACAGATAAATTCTTCTCTATTATAAGTTTGTTTTCTCAGGCATAATCTCTCGATCTGCGACTGTTATTCTCTGAAGATAGTTTCGGACATATGAAGCTCTGGAAAACTGATCTCTATTGAGAGTTCTGCCATGAAGAAATTGCAAGGTTGGTGACGCATAACATACATTGCTACAGATAGGCTTAGTAGTTGGCAGTGAATGCGTTCAACAATGCTGACAGATTTCTGATGAAACAAGATGCTGAATGAAAGAGAATAGGCCAATGCATGTACCATTGTGTAAATAATGCTCTAGTACAAAGGTAAAACAGATGCCCTACACTGATCCCAGTGAAGGTTTTTTATGAGAACTATTAAAAAACAATAGTTACACTCAATGAGTATTCTCATGTTGCTCAAATAATTTGTTTATTGTAAACAAAAATCAGTTTTAAATGCCAGGCAAACATTACTGACTGTACTGATTTTAGCCTCACAATGACGTAACGCTTCTGTTGTGGTAGCAGCAGAGCCACAGCGTCTCCATCCAACAGGTGGTGTCTTGTCAGTGTCCATGACGTCGGCACCTGGTGCTGCTAGTGTGTTGGCTGCACTTATAGTAGGCGGATGCCCACCACAATAGGAAAAAAATCCTCGGCGGTGATGAGCTGTCCCCGTTGCCTGGAAGGTGGGTGTCCACCCCAATACTAATGACTTTCTCACTGCTGGCTGACCTGTCACAGGGGACATTAGGCCTGTCCAAGACAACTGAGCACACCTGTGGACAACAATGATGCTGATTTAAGTGCTGGTGCCTATGCCACACGAGAGAAATCTCAAATTTCAAGTTGTATGCCAAAACACATAGATCTTACACATAATGAGAAGATGGAGGTGCATATCACAAGGAAAAGTTCATAAAAAGGAGTCAGTTTCCAAGTCTGAAACAAATTTTAAACTGGAAACAATTATTACGTTTTAGAAGTTTCGCCTCTTTAGCTGTTACCACAGATTTCAAACATATAAGCTACAGTTTCTACGTTTCATAGTTATATGAGGGACTTACTCACATTTTAGTCTTGCCATGTGGCTTAGTGGTTAATGATACTTTGACAAAGGTAATGATATGATGTAATTTTTGCCTAGTGAAGTTACTAGTGCCTATATTTTGTTAATTTTTGTTTGTTTCAATGTGCTCATAATGTTTGTTACTGTTTATACCATTAAGTTGCACCATAATATCCAAGAGTGTGAAACTAGCTATGGATGAAACTGGCTAATCGCCTAACATCTTTCAGTACAACCTTCTCGTACTTCCAGCCATGTCAAGAAGTCATACTTCCATGTGTTTCTGGACAAGTGCTACTAGCCCCCTGTGAAGTGGTAACCGACTGTTGCCTGGTTGCTGTCCTCATCTTTATTTAGCCATGGAACCAGCTGCTGCTAAGGCCATCCACATAAGACTTTGAGGATACAGCCTGGGATACAACTTGCAGAAAGTCAAGTTGCTCTTACTACCTTTTCTACAACTCATTCACTGTCTGCTTCTTTTACAGCAGAGCAGTTCAAAGATGATGTCTTCAGACAGGTGAATCATTTACAAGTTATCAAGCTCCAATTTTTGAAAGAATATTGGTCTACAGCAATTCAGCAAGAACTGCTCATAGATTTCTGGACCGAAGACTAGTATCAACCTGGTCAGGGCACAATGAAGTCATTCTGTAAGCACTGATGTGGGGGTGGCTGTACAGTTGTTGCTGAGGGTATAAAACTTTTGTTACCATACTGTGTTTTGTGAGATCTTGTAGCACCACTCCATGACAATTATGAGAATTATGAACGTTTTCTCGAAAGAGTCTAATATTCTCATGGCCCTTACAGTATAGTGCAAAATATACCACAGCAAATGCGGGAAGGTGGAAGACTGGTGCCCCTTATGAAGATGTGCACGACAGGCAACAGAATATCAATCATTGTGATGACCAGTTTTAAGTAATAGTGAAGAACATAAATTGAGTGTGGATAGCAGCTGCCACAGATTACCTTGGTGGCAAGGAGGTGCACTCAGTGAGGGAACAAGATTGCTGAATAGCTTGGTTGGGCAGTTGATAGGAAGTTCTAGTGAACTTGGTAGGAATGGAGACACTGATGAGTGGGGGAGACATTCCTGCACCACCGAGTGTGTGTGTGTGAAGAGCCACCGGACTTACACACCAGTTATTATTATGACACAAGTGACGAATTAAACACTGCTGGTACTATAGGGATGGTGTGACAGTTTGACAAAAAGCAATTGACTGGAACTGGAACAATAAGAAGTAAAAATTCATTGATGTGGCAAGTCTGGGAACTTCAGGCTGCAGAGCAGTATATAAAAGACTGCAAGGAAGCAAGCACTTCTGAACTGCAAGTGAGAGAATTCAAACAAGCATGTTCATTACAAAACGCAAGAGTGCCTCCGGACGGAAGTAATATGATTTATAAATTCGTATGATTTATAAATTCGTATTTGATGGAGATTCCAAATATGAACTGCCATCTAGGTTGGACAGTGCTCATGCAGTGTGATTTTTGACTCCCAGGCTCAATGGTGAATAGGAAGAGCAAAGATAGAAATTCGATGCCTGTGACTGAGTTTGGTAAAAAAAAGCCAAATAAAAGAGTTGTTTTGTGGAGGAGAGTTGGTGCCCATTTCAGCTGATGTCAATCCAATTGTAAGAGTAGCAGTAGGTGGCTTAGAAAGTGAGGTATTGGTTGACAGCTGTTCACAGATTTCAGTGACTTCACCCAGCAAAATGGACAAAGTACTACTGCTGATCTGTAATGTTAAAATTTATGATGCTACAGGGATGGTGTCCAAAAACGATCCAACATGAAGTCAAACTACTCTTGCAGTTCAAAGTTGTGGTCACAGAATTACACACATTAGAGAATTCAGAAACTCAGTGTCAACATGATCACAGGTATTGATTTTTTAATATGAATTGTTGTGATGTAAATTTCGAGTGGTGTTGTATAATAATGTACGTGCAGTGTTAATGTATTTTACATCTTTGGTGCTCTTTAACAACTAAATAATTAAAGTCAGTATTTTATGTTCAGTGGTTGGTAATACACACCTGTGTGTGGTTTTTCTGTATATTGTTATTGTTGTTGTATGTGCTTTGTGTTCAACCGGTACCTCCATGTGTATTTCCAAATAGGAAAATATTCATTTTCTAACAAAATCTCAGCAGGTTATGGGCCCAGGTGCATGTTAAAAGGACACTTGTATGAAAATAATAACGTAGCTCTGTGTGAAAGGTTTGTAAAGTTATCTCCAAGAAGACGTCTTTGAAGTTGTTAATTCCACGCAACCAATGATGGATTCAATGAGAATTATCAACATCGGAGTTGTGGAAGGCAAAACAAATTGGAGCACTTGGAAATACAAAATAAGTATTTGTCTACAAGGAATTCCTGGTGCACTTGATCTTGTGGAAGGCAGTTTAGTGAAACCTAGTATTATTTCTGAAAGTGCTACGGTTGAACAAAGAGCGATCTACAAAAGTGCTTTAGAAACTTTTAACAAAGCAGACAGCAATGCTCTACTTGTTTTGACTACAAATATGTCGGAAAAAACTTTGCGGAACATAATGCGTCTAAATACAGCATGTGAAGTGTGGACAGAATTACACAAAATATTTGATGGTGTTTCTGAAGACAAAATGTACAACCTTTGTTTGCAGTTCTTTAGTTACAAAAAGGCTCCTGAAGATGATATTGTGACACACATTTCCAAACTGAAAAATTTGTGGAGTTAATTGAAACAGGAAATTACTAAAGATATTGTAAATAATTCAGAAATGCCTTATTTGTTTTTGATTTGTAAAATATTAGGTACACTACCAGAAGACTATTTTTCGTTTAAATCTAGTTGGATGCTAACATCTAGAGATGACAGAACAATTGATAATTTAACAAATCAATTGTGTGCACATGAAAAAGCTCTGAGTACAATGGAGGGTGATTTTAGTAAACAAGAAGTCCTCACTACAGACTCATCAAGGCTGTCATTCAGCAAGTAAATCCAATGGAGAAAAAGAAGTATAAGAAATTAATATGTAATTACTGCAAGAAACCGAACCATACAATTAAAGTGTGCAGAAAGTGGGCAGCAGATGGCAAACCTCCAAAACCAGCTACAACAGATACAAATATACTACTTCTTTCTGTGACATCTTCTGTGATGAACTCTGAATGTAGAAATGCGGACTGGTATACAGACAATGGTGCAACAAGTCATATTACAAATGACAGGAATTGTTTCAAAACATTTCAGCCTTTTCTAACAAAACACTCAGTTACTACAGCTAATGGGGACATAATTGAAGCAATTGGAAAAGGCTCAGTAGACTCTGAAGCAGCAGTTGGAGGAAAATGGAACAGAATTACCTTGACAGATGTATGGTATGTACCTCAGATTCACAAGAATTTATTCTCTGTTCTTGCAGCACAGGATAAACATCCAGAAAGTAAATTCACATCAAGCGCAGAATTTTGTCATCTTAAGATTGATAATGTCACTAGATTGGTAGGTGACAGTGATTGCTTTGTAGGCCTTTTTAAACTTGCTGTAAGAAATGTGAAACCTAGCTCCCTCAGCAAAGTTAACACCACTAGCAGAGACAATACGTTGCAGCTTTATCACGAAAGATTTGGAAACCATACAAGCGTGATGTGAAGTCTGTACTTTGTAGCGAATTAAATATTGAGGTGGAAATGGACAGTGAACTTTGTGAAGGCTGTATTTATGGCAAGACTCATCGTTTACCATTTGGCAACAGAAAGAGGACAGCAGAACCAGGTGAGCTTATTCACGCTGATGTATGTGTTCCGTTTCATGTACCTTCTGTGTCAGGGCACCGGTATTTTATTCTTTTCAAAGATGATTATACAAAGTTTAGGGCAACACATTTCATACAAGAAAAGTCTGGAGTTGCAGAAAAGTTAAGGCAGTTCATTGCTGAAGCAAAAGCTGCTGGACATACCACCAAGGAACTTCTGAGTGATAATGGGAAAGAATTTGACAACAAACAAGCAAAAGAGATTCTTCACAAAGATGGTGTAATTCAACGCCTCACAATGCCTTACACTCCAGAACAAAATGGGTGCAGTGAAGGAGAGAACTGCAAAGTTGTGGAAACTGTCAGAGCCATAATGCATGCACATGCAAACACTCCACAGGAACTTTGGGCAGAGATGGTGAACACCACAACCTACATTCTATCTGAACAGGGCCTTCCAGTACTCCAGGAACATCTCCATATGAATTGTGGTATGGAAAGAAGCCAAGACTGAAACATCCGCAGGTGATAGGCTCCACTTGCTATGCTCATGTTCCAAAACAACAGAGAAGGAAGATGGACCGAAAACCACTGAAAGGTGTCCTCATTGGATATGATCACAATGAGGGTTACAGAATTTATTGTGGAGAGGTGTGCAAACTCATTAGGTCACGAGATGTCATCTTCGAGGAGAGGCCACTGAAGAGTGAGAAAAGTTCAACTCTTCCAGTGAGTGTTTTCAATCATCAGGATCCAGCACCTCAGACTGAAGACCAATGGTATTGATAGCGAGAGTGAAGAGGATGGCAGTTCCTTGGATGTAGATGAAGACGCTTAGGAGGAAGATCAGGAAGTCACAAGTGGAGAAGCTTTACCATGTCTGCGTGATTGGTTAACCCTCAGACGTCCAAAAAAATTTAATGATTATGTAATGAACCTCTCACTATCTTTCCAAGAACCAGAAACAGACAGCGATGCCATGAAGTTTGTTCAACACTATTTCTAGAAGGAAGCTATGGATTCTGAAATAAAAGCTCTTCAAGAAAATAGAATGTGGGTTGTGGTTGACCTACCATATCCAAAGAGGTCCATTCCTAATAGACGGGTGTATAAAGTCAAAACAAATGCTGAAGGCCCAGTCAATAAATTCAAGGCAAGATTGGTGATTAAGGGTTATTCGCAGCAGAAAGGAGCTGACTATGGCCAGACTTTCAGTTCTGTAGCTAGAGTGTCTACCATTTGAGCACTACTAAGTGTTGCTGCAAGTGAGAGCATGACACTTTTACAAATTGATGTTTCAACGGCTTTTCTTTATGGTGATTTAAAAGAAACAATTTATATGCAACAACCTCAAGGATGTGACAATGGGTCTGGGAGAGCATGTCACTTGAAGAAAAGTCTATACGGACTGAAACAGGCTCCACATTGCTGGAATGAGAAGATCAGTAATCATATCACTAAACTGGGCTTTCTGAGGAGTGAAGCTGATCCTTGTCTTTTCGTGAGACAGTAAGGCTGTAAGAAAATATTCCTTGTGCTTTATGTTGATGATGGTCTGATCGCAGCTCACAGTGAACAGGAACTTGAAGACATTGTCAGTGATTTAAGAGAAGAGTTTAAAATTACTTCAGTGCCTGCATCATTTTTCTTAGGTCTGGAAATTGACCAACAAGAACGTGGAACTGTATGTGTAAGTCAGACTCATTACACAGGAAAATACCAGAGCGTTTCAACATGAAGAACTGCAAGGCTGTAACTACACCCATTATAAATGACAATGATACAGAAGAAAGTCCTCGCAACTCTGAATTTCCATACAGCCAAGCTGTTGGAGCACTGATGTTTCTGATGTGTGGGAGACGTCCTGACATTGCATATGCTGTCAGTGTTGTATCATGAAATCAACAGATTGTGATGTAGTGAAAGTTAAAAGAATCTTACGATACTTGAGAGGCACAACAAATTATGGACTTTTATATAAAAACAATTCTAAGAGGCAGGTTTTAGAGTGTTCTAGTGATGCTGACCACATTGGAGGTGATCTTGGCTCTGGGCTCTCAACATATGGTGTCCTTTGTCTGTACTTTGGGACACCTATTTCCTGGATTAGTCAAAAGGCAATCTTCTGTTGCCATAGCCACAACTGAAGCTGAGGTTGTGGCTGCCAGTGACGCTGCTTGGGAAATTGTCTGGATCAAGAAGCTTCTGACAGAAATGGACCAATTGGAGGCAACACCAGTTCTGCAGGCTGACAACAAAACTGCTATCTGGCTTGCCCAGAAACCTGAGTTTCACTGAAGAATGAAGTATATTCATATAAGGCATTTCTTTGTCTGTGAACTAGTCAACGCTTATGAAATCACAGTTGCAAAGTAGACACTGTAGAACAACATGCTGATATACTAAAAAAGCCACTGTTTTACATTAGATATCAGTATTTATGTAATAAGATTAGACTTTCCAAGTTATTAAATAAGGAAGATCGTTAATGTGTTTCACATCTTTGGTGTTCTTTAATAACTAAATAACTAAAGTCAGTATTTCATGTTCAGTGGTTGGTAATACGCACATGTGTGTGGTTTCTCTGTATGTTGTTGTTGTTGTATGTGCTTTGTGTTGAACCGGTACCTAATAAACCATGTGTATTTCCAAGTATGCAAATATTCGTTTTCTAACAAAATCTCAGCATGCAGTAAAAGGCAGTCATCAGATCAGCGAAGTTAAACGCTGTCAGACAGGGCTATGACTTGAATGGGTGACCATTCGGTCTACTGAGCGCTGTTGGTAAGTGGGCTGTACTCAGCCCTTGTGAGGTAAACTGAGGAGCTACTTGATGGAGGTGGCAGTTCCAGTCATGTAAACTGACTAACGGTCAGTGGTGTGATGTTCTGACCACATGCCCCTCCACATCCCCATTGACGCCTGTGGGCTGAGGATGACATGGCGCCCAGTCGGTACCGCTAGAACTTCATGGTGCCTGTCCACGCAGAGTTTAGTTAGGAAAAGGCAGTAGTAACACAATTTTTGTAGCAAAAGGAGCCATTTCTGGGCAATTTTGAACTTCCAAGTAGGACCAAAGGTTCTAACGAAAAAGAAATATGAAATATAAGTTTATATTGTTTTAGAGTTCAAAGGGAAGCAGAAAAAGGATGTAAGAGTTATCCTCTGGAAGGAGGACCAGAAACAGATGCGTGGGAAGTTGATGAAGGGATGGTAGATGAGGCACATTAAAAAGCGTACGAGGGTTCCTGCTCTATGGGAAACTTCACAGCGAGGCGACTGTGCGTACTTGAGCCGGGTAGAACAATGCATTCTTTCCTTGTTCTATTCTCTTCCCCTTTTGTTTAATCTATTGTTGGTAGTCTTCAGTATGTACATATAGACAACTGAGAAGTGAGGAAGTTATTGAAATGCAAGAGAATATGTGAAGTAAGTCAATGGTTGGATACAGGATGTCATGAAGATATCATGATAAACGTAAAATCCTGAAAGTAGAACAGTGTGAATAGGGTTTTGAAATACAGAGAAAATAACAAGGGGGACATGAAGTGAAAACAAGACAAAATTCTGGGCAAACCATGATATTGGAAGTAACGCTCTGTGATATACAAGTATGAACAGTGTTTTTATGTTTTAAGTTAAATAGGTTACAAGAGGAATAAATCTAATAGAAATGTAACTTGGAACTAAAGTAACAGTGCGGAATGTGTAATATACACGAGGGCAAGAATCTGATGTTAAGAAGATTAGTGATTTGTGTCACAAACAGGTGTGTGATCTGCATATTTTATGTATTTGGCTAAGGAAATAAGAGACTGAGCAGTGTGGAGCACCAGAATAGGTGGACTTAGAAGTATAAATATAAAAAGGTCCAATGATTTAGTAAATGTAGCAAATGCAATCAAGAAAGTATGATTTTCAGTGTATGAAAACCAAAAAAGTACAATAATGGACAGGGAAAAGTCTATGGAGTCATGAGTGGTATTCCTTGGACAGAGTAAATCATAATGAGTAATAATGGTAAACTTCCATCACTGAAGTCATGACTAAAATTATTCTGAAAATATTTGGAAAAAGTAGTGTAACAAATTAATCTGTGTGTAGTTAGAATACAAACTTTGTTACATGGTGTGGAAAATGGTGGCCTTCAGGTGTTATTGTGAGGCTTTTATTCTGAGATTTATGAACCTATCTCACATTAGAGAAAGATGGCTCTGGAGTAGGGATTGGAGTGGACCATGGCGTTGATGAGGAAGAAGGTGTCATGGGAGACATGGTGGACAGCAATACTCTCTTTTGTCCCATGCCTAGGGTTAGATCTCAAGGTGGAGGATCATAATCACTTACCTCATATCTTATAGGTTAACACACCAGCACTAGCATGTGAAACTGTGTGGTGAAGTTAGATGTGAAGTGTTAAGTGGTACGACAAAGTAACTGTGATAACACTACATACATAGCATAAAGAGATACTCTTACTGAAATTTGTTGTATTAGAATTAACTTAAAAATTTTATATATGTATCCTCATGACAAATAAAATTATGTAACTACCAGTGCATGTTTTCTTTAAAATATATAGTGTTAAAAGTTGGGGGGGGGGGGGGGGGGGGAAGTTCTAAAAACTGGTAAGACTTGCAAAGGACATGAAAAGGCCAGAATTGAATACTGTGACCAGTTGGGGGCAGGAGAAAATGTGAGAAAATGAAATATACCTGCATGACGTAGAAATAAACAAAGTGAAGTTTATCATGTACCGATATTCAGTGCTCATGAATGTTTCAAAAACAATATGAGAAGGTTGAGACATGGCAGAGGTAGATTCTTGCATGCTCAGCACACTCATAGCTAATCTGTCGATAAATTAAAATAATGAAGGAGAGTGATTAGTATATGCAATCACAGGATGATGTACATACAATTTGATTAGAGAGGGCCTTGTGAAAACATGCTTTGTGATTTGAGTGTTAGATCTCAAGATATATCAGTTGCAACTAAGCACTGAAATTAGAATTTGTAGGACCACCTGAAGGGAGGAAGCTACCATTGTTGCATAGGGACGAAAGGGCGGGGGAAGGGGGGACAAGGGCACCATGTCATTAGGGCAGGCAGGAGAACATAGTTGCAGAAAGTTTCGGAGAGCTGACATAAGGTTTCGCTAAGGCACAAACAATTCGTAAGATTGAATTTTTGAAGGCAGATATCCCTTGGAAATCAGCGAACGGACGAGTCCAAGGAATGGACGACCAAGGAAAAAAAATACTACTTCCGAAAAAAGCATTTTAAGGCAATAAAAATTAAGTGAAAATTTTTCAGAGAGTGCTGCTAAAGAGTATCCACTGGAGAAACCAATATAGGACACTGCAGTTTCGATAGACAAATAATCGATAAAGTGGCTTGCCTGATGTCACAGCAGCCTCAAAAGTTCTAGGTAAGACAGACAGGCCATTGAATGGAAGAAAAGTCTTGGGGCCTGGCTGATGTCGGACCTACTTCAGACTGTAATCCGCCATGGTTACATCATATGCTTTCTATTTGTTCATTTCATATTAAATAAGACTAAATAGATACAATCACATAGGCAATCTTTTTAGTTGCCGTTTCAGTATTTATTTTTCCTGGTGGCAATATCTACAGACTTAGATGGAGGTAGTTTAAGTGAACAAAGCATATGGGAGGTCATACATCGTGACTCAACCAACTGTCGGTCAGTGGGTTGAGGGCTTCATTGCTATACTGGCTCATTGTTGTAACAAGATGTTGAAGATCGCTGTGTGGTTGAGTCTAGGTTGTTGGTGTGATTTTTGTTCTGAAGAAATCGTGTGATTTTATTGAAGGCAAAGTCCAAAACTTTCCTAAGAGCTACATGGCACAACATCAAAGAGATTTTAAGGTTATCTATGAGTAAATAAATATGACACAACGCGATTGTTTTGTATCCACATTAGTTTGTCTCCCAAGCTCCCTGAACTCAGGTAAGTACTGTTGTCAATTTTGCACAAATGTTTTGCATTCTTACCGTCAACTTCATTGGCAAGTAAGGGGCCTCGAAAAAATAGTTGATTTTACCAGATAGTTTGTTCTTTCTCTGTTGGTGCACTGACCCTTTTCCAAGTGTTATTGTAGTCATCCAAGATTCAGTGATGTGTGCAGACCGGAGTGCAGCATAAAAAGAACTGCATCATAGGTAGGGATTGTGTGGCTGGACTTAAGGCATGCAGTCACTCAACGTAGTTCTACGACAAAATGAAATCCTGCACTCCTGTTAGATCGTCGATTACCGTCACATGCAAGTTGTTCCGAATTACGTTATCGTAGTGTGTATTGCCTTTGTTCTTTCTCTCAGTGCAGTCCAATGTATTTATTTGTATTAACATCAAATTGATAAACTATGTTCACAAAATAACCGAGAGAAGGTCAACTATGTTACAGTTTAAGTTGAAATTTCAATGAATGTTGTTGATCAGTAGAACACAGGTAGCTAACACAAACAACAGTCGGAAGTTACCGGTAAATAATGGTTTGTGTCTATTAGTGTGGCTTTCACAAAGTGACAATCTGAGAGAGAAAAGGTTGTAATGAAATATTTCTATCTGTAACATCGCTAACTGTGGTGAAAAACGGACCAAATTTGTGAATGAGCAACTCTGTAGTTTTAGCCCGAACTGAAAAGTTAAGCAATGACAAACAAAAAACGGAATGGTCTGCAGGTGCTTACTAAGATGTGTGATCGCATGTTGGTGTTAGAAATGTAGAATGGTGATATGGGAGGAAATAAGAATAGTCCAACATAGTTGGGAAGACGTTTGACACTAATCTGTGTGTGCTCTGGAGTCAACAAAAAGTCTTTCCCACCCAACACGTGTAAGTACACTGTGAATGAAAGCATTAAGTTTCATCAAACTGCACTGTTGTCGATGAAGGTAAATAAATAACCAAGTGTAAGATCACAAAAAAATAGTAGATTGGAACATATACTCACCATTCTCCTTGTTCTCGAGGCTGAAGGCTGTTCTGCATGGTGTGCGGAATGCTGATTTCTCCAAGGTAAAATTAGCTCCTTCCTGGCCAACATTTCTGAGTAGTACTAGACACCGAAGGCCAATTTGTCTAGCTAGAAGGGTAGTTGCTGTTCTGGACCAAAATGCTCCTCACCGCCAAGTAGACCTGATTAGACAGTGAAGAAACTGGTTACATTTCATCAAAGTGTATATTTATAGATCATGGTAAAATTGCAAAAGAATATAAGAACACAGTATCACAACGGACTGAAACATGTACTCACAGTCCCATCTCTTGCGCTCGAGTTTGAAGACTGTTTTATCTAGTTAGCAGAATGGTTGCTACTCTGCGCCAAATTCAGCTCCTTTCTAGTCACCAGGCCTGAGTAGTACTTGGCTGTGAAGGCTGTTTTGTTAGCGAGCAGAATACCTGCTGCCCTGGACCAATATAGTCGCCCTCCAGCCAGCAGCTTTGAGTAGGCTGTGAACAAAAACGGTTACTTTTTATCAAAATGTACCCAAATCGTTAGAGGTAAAAAATATAAACAAGTGTGTGAACAAAATATCAAGCAGACTGGATCATGTACTCACCATTCTACTTCCTGTTGTCGAGTCTGAACACCATCTTGCCTGGTGACCGGAATGCTTCCTGCCGTGGGCTGAAATCAGCTTCTTCACGGACAATAGATCTGAGTAGTGGTTGGCTCTGAATGCCGTTTTGTCAAGTGTTCAGAACAGTTTCTGCTTTGGGCCAAAATCAGCACACTGCCAGCAAGCAGGCCTGAGTAACTGTGAACAAAAGAACTATGTTTCATTAAAATAAACCCCAGTTGATCAATGTGAAAAATATAAACCAGTGTAAGAAGACATTATCACAGGACACTGGATTGTGTACTCACCATTTTAGCTCCTTTGGTCGAGTTCGAAGGCCGTTTTGCATGGCGAGCAGAATTCTTGCTGCTCCACGCTATAATCAGATCCTTTACGGCCAACAGCCCTGACCAGTGCTTGGTCCTGAAGGGTATTTTGTTTAGACAGCACAACACTTGCTGCTCTGGGCCAGTATAGTCACTCTTCTGTCCAGCAGGAATGCGTAGACTGTGAGCAAAAAGGTTACATGTTATCAAGATGTACCCATATCGATAGGGGTAAAAAATATAAACAAGTGTGTGTACAAAATATCAAGCAGACTGGATCATATACTCACCATCCTACTTATTGTGCTCTAGTCTGAATGGCGTTTCGTGTGGTGAGCGGAATTCTTTCTGCTCTGGACTAAATCCAGCTTCTTCCCAGCCTACAGGTCTGAGTAGTGCTGGCCCTGAGGGCCGTATTGTGGAGTGTGCAGAACAGGTGTTCCTTGGGGCCAAAATTGGCACACTCCTGGCTACCATGCTTGAGAAGACTGTGAACAAAAGGGATAAAGTTTATCAAAATGTACCCAAATTGACAGAGCTAAAACAATATAAACAAGTTTATGAACGCAATATCACAGCAGTGTTGATTGTATACTAACCAGTCTACTTCTCATGCTCAACCTCTAGCGAGCAGAATGCTGGCTCCGCATGGGGCAAAACAAATTCCTGTATATCTGACATGCCTGAGTGCACTGTAAAGAAAAAGATTAACTTTCATGAAAATGCACCCTTGTTTACAAAGGTAAGAAATATAAACTGGTGTAAGAACACAATAAAATTTACAAAACTGATTAGTTAGTTGTGCAGTAAATTTAATCTCAACTGTTTACACCAAGAGAGCTGTAAGTTTACAGTGTAGAAAACATCGGGTAAAATGTTATTATGATCAAAACACAAATGTCGCGTGAGTATCTACAGCAAATAGCTTAGTTCTTGTGTTACATGCTGAGCAGTGGTGGAGCAATTTTGTAGTGTTTTGGAGAGTGGATTGTAAGCATTTTATCCATTGCTGTAAATTTTCTTTTATTTAATGCTGGTTAAGACAGTCATTCAGCCATCCAACACACCATTCAAGCAGTTCTATCTTTGCAGCATAAGTTCAGAAAATTTTCATCCCTCGACTACACTATCTCACACACACACACACACACACACACACACACACACACACACACACACACACACACACACACACACAAACAAACACACATTAATTTCAGAGTTGCTGACTGCATAGGTCATCACAGTGGGTTTATTTTTTTTAGGAATAACTGTCTTATTTCCATATTGTCTGCAATGAAGATGCTCAATAATAGGTTCAAGGCAATGACATTGGTATCAGGCAGAAGCGGCGGGATGGTGGAAGGTCTCCTGTATCCCACATACAGAATCTGATGAAGTAGTATGCATGTTCCGTATTTCCGTCGCTGGTAGGCAAACACAATGTGGTTAATGTCATCTCACACTCTGTATTGCAATATAGTGAGCCCACTCTCCTACTTATGTAAACATGTGGTTTAAATTGTTATTGCTTGAATTTTAGAAGTGCCAATGCTTCATAAGCACCTTGCAGTATAGTTCACCTAGTATACATGTGGAGTTGTCGTATATCCACTGCCTTATAAAAAAAGAGTGAAACTCCCAGAAACCACGGTCAGATAACAATGTAACTGCGTCTATGTTCACACAATCCATGCATTTAAAACTTCCTGACAGATTAAAACTGCATGCCGGACCAAGACTCGAAGTCTTGAAGTTTCATATTAGCACACACTCCTCTTCAGAGTGAAAATCTCATTCGGGATCCACATATTTCTAAAAAATTAGTGTAGCAATTCTCTAAGACAGAATGGTCACCAAACTGTGTTAGTGGTGTTCATGTTTGGTGTTGTACCAGAACTGGTAGGATATATAAGGAACGTGAACAGCTTCAAATGTTGAGTGCTCACTGTAAATGACATTGATATGCTGCGTACACATGAGAGACAGCATTACCAGCTCCTGACTGGACTGAAAGTAGCCTCACAATGGGCGTCCATTGGGTTGGATGGTCAAATAATGCAGTGTCAAGATGTCACATTGGTTTAAAATTGAACACACACACACACACACACACACACACACACACACACACACACACACACACACACACACACTCAGCAATAAATCATTGTTCTACGTTACCCTGACGACTATGGTCAACGAGTGTGGTGGCGGCATGGGGAGTGGTCTCATTCATCCACTGGTTTGGATAGACACAATTTGTTTGCACCTGGTCTCATATTGAGAGGAGCTATCAGATATCATTTCGGGTCATGGCTGGTAGAGATCAACTGAACTGTGATAGTACACTGGTTTGACATGGACATGCTGCACCATCATGTGTTATCTCTCATGTGACAGTATCATGTTGCATTTTTTTAACAGCACAATGCCTATCCACACATGGACGTATATCCTGTCTGCGTAACTGAGATACCCCTATGGCCTGCAAGATCCCTAGATCTATCTCTGATGGTGCATGATTTAGACCAGTTCGAACATCAACGACGTCGTCATTCCTGTATCCAGAATATCAAGTACGATTACAATCGTTGTGGGTTGGGATGCCTCAGGAGAAACCCTTTCTAACCAATTTAGATCATGCATCCAGGCAGGAGGGATTTCAGCATTTTGCTGATAAATGAAATAATTTTGACTCAGTGTGTTAATCACTGAAATAGCATCATGTATCCTCTCAACTCATGAAATTTCATTTTGTCTCCTCCGCCTTTTCTGGGCATTTCCTATTTTAGTCAAACATTGCAACTCGGACTCCACTACAGCGATGTCCTCTGATAGAGGAAGATGTTATCCGTTTGTGTCTTAATGATTCATTTTATTTCGATTACAGATGACATGTTGTGGATCTCATCGTACTCTTGACTGCTCCTGGTAATCTCTTATTTCGCTAACCTCTCAACCATGTTAGGCCAATTAGGATGACTATTTATCCTATCTGCAAAAAGGAACAAAAATATTGTTTCAGGCCATTGGAGGAAGTATATCTGAAACAGTAAATTTTATCAGTGGTGTTAGTTCCTCTGTGACGAATATTTATAGAAAGGGAACTAACAAGAACTTATTTGGAAATGAAAGTATTTGCATGTGTAAATGCAATTGGCTTCTTGCAGCATCAATTGACAGTGACAGTAACATTTCAGAAGACATTTCTCTCCTTACATCTTTTCATTTTGAAAACTGACTTTTCATGAATATGAATTTTTCACTTTTATTCATTAATTACTTCTTCTTCTTTTGAGACTGGCTTTGTTCTGCATCATGCACAGGGTCAGCAGTGTTTAGTACAGAACTTGCATGGTTAATTTTATGGGATGGCTGGATTACTTTCCTGCCACCACCCCATAACCCCCGTCCCCCCTCCGGGATGGAATCAGTGTATCCCAGCTGCCTGCGACGTGAATAAACCATGAAACAGTGCGAGCAAGAGCATCCTAAAACTTCATCGTAAATATTTCAATTCTAGACAAAGGAGTGCACCTCTTGTGGGTTAATTTTAAGGGGTTGCCAGATTACTGGTCTGGGTGCATGTATTGGTTCAGTACAGAATTGTGTCATAAAACTGTTGATCCAGTCCTGACACAAGCTAGCTGGTCCACAGCTGATGTAACTGGTCCTTGATATCCTGGATCGTTTCACTGGGATGGAGATGGCATACGAGCTGATGTCTCATATATTCTATTGGGTACAGAGCTAATAGCTAAACATAACACAGAGCGCTGATAGGGACGCATGTTGCATGTGGATGATCGTTGTCCTCTTGAAAAATGGCGCCATGGTACTGTCTCATAGAAGGCACCACATGAAGATGCAGGATGTAAGTGACGTACTATTGTGCTGTCAGAGTTACCTTGGTCAATACCAGCCACGACCGGAAGTGATACCCGATTTTTCCCTCCACTGGAAGAATCACACAGCAATACTCTAAATGCAGCCTTTTGTGTTGTGGTGTTGATGCCAGCCCACACCTGGCGTAGTAATCCCCTACTCTGGCTGCTGGTTGTCTCTGACCAATGTTGCAGGATGACACAGAATGTAGAGGGAGTCCATTAATTGTTCTCAGATAGCAGACAAGGATATCTAAGGGTTACAATATGTTTCATGCACAATAAGGAGAATCTCCCTTGTGGTGTAATCATAAGTGTTTCATTGGAACTATGACGATGAGTATGCCTGCCCTCATATTCCCTGCCATGCAGGATTAGCCGAGCGGTCTAAGGTGCTGCAGTCATGGACTGTGCAGCTGGTCCTGGTGGAGTCCTCCCTTGGGCATGGGTGTGTGTGTTTCTCCTTAGGATAATTTAGGTTAAGTAGTGTGTAAGCTTAGGGACTGGTGACCTTAGCAGTTAAGTCCCATAAGATTTCACACACATTTTACTCACATTCATATTCCCTTGCAGTCCACCATCGGGCCACTGTCACATCTGAATGTTTCAAAAACTTACACCTGCCATGAGGACACTTTGAATCTCTGTCAGGCGCTATAACTCCGTTTCACAACAGTTCACAGCGTCTCTGTGCCCTTCACAGTCATCACTTAATGTTGACGCTGTTTTGCCTCTTATAATTTTACCAGGCCTAGTAACAACACTAAATATGAACAACAGTAATGCATGTATGTATGTATGGTGTCTGTTCTTTCTAACATGTCCAAAAGAACAGACACCTCAAAATAATATCTTCTGTGGGGATGCACTTACTTGTCTGAATCCTTGTGCGACTCATGTGATGGGAGATAATGGACAGAGGACACTACATCTGTAGTGTGTGGCATGTAGGAATTTGGGCAGGGCAGGAGCTGTGCTCAGGTGCCTTAAGTGATTAAAGGAACTGCTATAGAGAAGTGGAGCATCCGGATTCGAGTTCTGGTCCAACACAAATTTTCACATGTCGCCATTGGATTTAATACAATGCCTGTATGTAGCTGTGTCTGTAAGATTTCTAACACTAGAGCACTCTGGTGGGCCATTCTACCAGTCACAGAGAACTGCCACTCTAATCGTTTACTTACCATCGATGGTGTACAGGTATACAAAGTCACACTTGACATCCAGCCAAGTCTTCTGGGTGCTTCATTAATTAATTTATTTATTTTCAGGCAATATAATTTGTAGTCAGTTTGGAAGTGATTTTGTTAAATATGTGCTTTATCAGCTATCTGTCGACCTAACTGTTGATATCACAGTGGAAGAGTACTGCATTAAGATTCTACAGTTTGATGGAATGGTAGACATCACTGTCTTCCCAACTCCTTTGTCGCGCCCGCCCTGCTCCGCCCCCCCCCCCCCCTTTTTCTGTGCCCTCTTCCTCTATTGGCTTCCCCCTCCCCCTTATTTGCCCCCCCCCCCCCCCCGCCACTCCATACCCATATGCCATTGTACTCTATATTGCAGTATTTTCCGTGAGTGTTCAGTGTTGTACATCCCCTTTTTAAAGTGTTGCGAACAGAAACCAAACTGTCACCATGTTTTTTAATTGTGCCTGTCTGTTTCCTAAGCGTTTTTAATCAGCATCACTGACCTCTTTGTTTTTTATTTTTCTTCACAACTTTTTTGCCATGTACAAGTTTTAAACAGTCACCATTTTATCACCTCTTTATACTGTTATATCTTCTTATTATGTTTTTTAAATTTATCTGTAGGCTGCAGAGTGGCGTATTATGCTGCTGCCAGCCTGCCCCCCTTCTGGGGGGGGGGGGGGGGGGGGGGGGATCAAAATACAATAAGGGAAGAAATAAATAAAGAATGAAAAAGAGGTAGACATCTCGCAGGAAATGAATTTTTGTCTTAAGAACCAGTTTCGAAATGGGTGTTCAATGTTGTCAATGTAGAAGCGAAATGCCCTAAGGAGAAACTTCAAAAGTGCATTTAAAAAGCTAAAAGTCAGTTCAAAGGTCTCTCAGCATTGTTGAATTTCTGTAGGTTAGTCTTGGATCAATCATTACTCCCTGGAGAAAAAAAAAAAGTGAACTTAAAACAGTAGTTTTGCGAAAATGGTGAATACCGTTTTGCTAATGATTGAAGTGGCAGAACTTCATTAAGGTTGACACAAAAATCATATGCTACTTAATGTGGGGCGGTTGACTATACTTTTGCTATCGCATTAACCAAAGCTCGTTTCTGATTTAATTCACTATGTGCTTGGGTCAAAAGCGGAGCGCAAAAAAAGAACCTGCGACAATTTTATCATCTGCCAAACAATTTCTTTACTCAGAAAGAGGTATCGAGGAAATCTCATCAGAAGCGTTTGCTACAGTCAAATGACATGTTTCATCCACATTTGAACTTATTCGGCACAGAAAAGTGTAAGAATCTATCGAACCTTCACAGCTCCATGAAGCCAACTAGAGTTCTGAGACCTATAGCTATATACGATCATAGACTTTGGATGAAACTTCTGAAGTTCCTCAAAACGGGTTCCATAATTTTTGCATTCCCTGGCAAAACTCTGCAGATTGAAGCAAAGGCTAGGTCACAGGATTGGGCCCAAACAGTACATACAGTGCTTGCCTCACATGAACATTTGTGACATTTCCAGGGTGTGGTACAGGTGCGCAGGAAGTAGCGGCGCCTACTAAATTGCATACAAGAAGTTGCCCCACTTACCAGCGACAAGGCTCAGGCTGTCCACGGACATCTCTCTTGCAGCACCCTCCTCTGCTGCTCCTGCTGCTGGTGGTGGTGGTGGTGGTGGTGCAGCAGGTGGCCCAGACCAATCTTCGTTCTTCGCTACCCGTTCATCAGACTTGCTGCAAGGACGAGAAACATGCTTCAGTATATGACCAGACTGCACATTGACTAACGTTTCTACAACTTCCACTACTATGGACACCCTGGTAATAAAAAAGAGAGTCATGCTCATTAGATTAGCACAGCTAACGAAAGCTCTTAGTGCTCTGCCCAATTTTGAAGAATGTCTTTGGCCTAGCTTGTTCTGAGTTTCCCTAAGGTTCTTCCACTCTAGTTCCAGGACTGTTTGCTGGCGTTATATCTTGAGGAACCATTCCTTAACAGTGGTTGGAATTTTTAACGCTTGCCTTCCAGATTACTTTTGTTGACACATGCTATTGAAGAAAAAAGTGAGTCACATGTGTGGCCTAGGATTTAGATGAAGTGGCGTTTGGACTGAGAGCTGTGTACATGAGGGACTCAATTTATTTTGTTTAACATCAACAGATTAGAAATACAGTTTCCTTAAGTAAGATATTTCTGTAGCCTATAAAGATCCCAACACTGGGCTCCAAACAACCAATAAAAAGTATCTTCCATCAAATAACCTTACCTTAGGACAATCGTACACAGCTAACAATGACAAAAATTTACAATGCTTGGCACATAATGAGTAATAATATGTGAGACAACTTCAGTAGCAAAAGACAGAATATAAAAACACTCTAGGACCTAACTAGGATCATAACACAAAACTGCGTATTTGTTTACTACCACCACTGTCACCATATAATACCACAACTAACTACACATTATGCTCTGTAAAAGTTCATTTGCAGCTGCAAGTGTTTTTTTTTTCAGAAACAATTTATCTAATAATGCAACGAATTGATTTTTGACATAGAACAGGTAACAAGATGAATTTCAAGCAGAATAGTCTCAACAAGAGAGTTATGTTCACAGCATAATTTAAGCTAACATTTTAGGATCAATACAATTAATCACACTCACATCATGTATTTAACAAACTGAAGTGCTCTCATTCACTGCACACACACCCACACATCTATGTGCAATCAATAACCAACCACACCTTGTCACACAACAACCAAAGACTTGCAAGTGGAATGCTTTTGCTATCAGATGTACCAAATGTACAGCTAGTATACCACATGATACACTGTACCAACCATAAAGTCACCAGCATGCAACTGTCAGCTGCAAAAGTTCTCAGTTAGTGCTCCTCTTGATATGCCGAAGCCAGGTTCTCTGCCTCAACTGGGATCACTGTCCATCTGGCTGTGAACAGGCACCAACCACTCCACCAAGTTGTTATGTCCACACAGTGGCCATGCCCCTCACAGACTGTTGTGACATTCAGGTGACAGAAGTGTAGTGCATCAAATTTTTGAGGCCCTCAGGAACAATTCTGCCCAGAACCTGCACATTCGTCTCCATGTAGCTGCCCAGTAACTCCAACATCTTCAGGTCCGCCCCACAATATGGACACATTGGCCACCATGACATTTTGGCCACTGGTTCTTCTCTGTAGGCTTGTTCGCCTCTTAAAAATTGGTGATCGTGCTGGAAGACATTGCTGGTTCCTCTAGTTGCAGCTGACTCATTATACCACCATACATGCTTGATACTAGCTCGACCACAGTGGCACTAACAGCAGTCACATATATGGGCTGTCTGCCACTTTGGGTCCACAGAATGACACTCCATTCAAACTTACTCTCTGGACACAGCAAAATAAATCATACCACTCGACTTGGCACCCATGGTTGGGATACACTGAACAGAAGAGCATACATGGCATAGGATCTGTGATATCAGTACATATGTCACCATTTAGCCAATGTTGTGAGGACACAGCACCGATTCAAGGAAAATCACTACCTCTACAGCCTTTCGTCGACATGTGAACACTGTATTTATACTGTAATTTGTTATTGTCAACTGTCGTGGCTTGTGACTGTGGATTGATGGATAATAATGCAGCGACTATTACCCATTTTAATGCTGGACGACAGCATCCTGCCAACAGCCATATTGCCATATCCCTGTGACAGACAATTCATCGCTCCACATGTGTACCTACACTCGCTGCACAAAACAAGCACTGAAATTGCTGTGGGCACAAGAAAAATGTTATGGTTCTATGTCCCCTTGATGCCAAGAGTGCTGCAGGTTGGACACAAGGCTGGATTGGGAAAGGATGGGGATGGACAGGTAAGGAAACTGGTTGCTTTCTTTCTGAGGGAATCATCTAGAAATTTACCGTAAGCTATTTAGGGACATCACGGAAACCCCAAGACAGGTTTGTGAGGGATGGAGCTGGAACTTCTGTATTGTCAAATGCAAGTCCAGTGTCTGACCACAGCACCAGCTCGTTCAGTCCCAACTATCTTATCGAGAGGTGTGTAGTGTACTCTGAATTGCCGACAGTGGTCGAAGTGTTGGAGATTGGAAGAATATTTGCCCTATAAGCTTGGAAAATACACATCAGGAGTAACGTGTCACGATATAAGTTGGTGCACACCATTGGCAGTGATCAAATTCGTTCAAGCCACATGTTCAGTACGCAGGATGAAAAGAGGTGTTTGATGCACTGCTATCATCTTCTCCCGGCCATCAGTACCTTAACATACTGTTTGATTATAACTGCGTAAATCTGTTTCACCACCTTTAGCGCCCAGTGTTCACTTGTAGTTTCAGGAGTCCAATTCATTACTTTTGTCAGTTAAGTGTGAATGCTTTGAGGAACACTCCACACACATGAGGCCACTTGTGTAAGTTTTCATATCATATGACACTGGTCCTATTAAGTACACCTGGGAGAGCATCGAGCGAGATGTCTATGTCTTGGAGAAAACTCCAGCTGATCTACTCCAGTTGTGGTAGCAGTTCGACTTCACAGAACCTTCTCTCTGTTAGACGAAGCATTGTTTTTAAAGATACAATGACACTCCATCCAGCAGTGGGCTGGAGGACCACAGGGCAGGTAGAGATCTGTATAGCTCATTTCCACGTAGGAGCTTTTCATTCCAAATAAAACTGTATGACGTATTTGTGTTTCTCTGGAAAATAAACCGGGGCCAAAAAGGCAAAAAGCTGTTAATAATTTTATAAATGTTGCCTATATAGACGTTACATACATGAAGATTCAGAGAATTTTGACACGCCTTTGGAACCAGCCTCTGCGGCTGTAGCGATGAACAAGATGTGTAGGCGTTCAGTCTATGACTTTTCCGTATAATTCCTAATGATACAAGATGTTTCCATAGGTTTCCATCAGACTGATGTTCAGACATACTCTTTGGTCACCAAACTATATGTCTGCGCCCTGGTTTCAATGCCCAGGCATTCTGCAGAGACATGTTGAATTACTGGGTACAAAAGTGTCAGTTGTGGTTCGTTGGTCATATTGTGACCTCATGTTTATTGCCCTCTGGTTTGATACTGGAGAAGAATAAGTTAGCTGTGATATCTGCTGTCACTTCCTCTTTCACCATCAAGGACACAAAGTCACCTCTACACTCTACACAGCTTCATTACAACCCTCTGCACTAGACAAATTCGTATGATACAGCACATACACAAGGATTGCTGCAAATGTATGTGAAGAAGATATCCCTTCCCAGTAGTGGCCTAACCACATTCTGGAGTCCTAAAGCCTACATCATCCTGGGACATATCATCATTTCTTTGACATCTGGTACAGTCAGGGACTTGGGGCCCCAGAGTAAGTCCACATACTCGTTTAATTTTGATGATGAAAGGAATGTAATCAAAAGAAATGTACTTTACCTGTGACCAGGCAAAGTACTTAGAAATATCTATGGATAATGTAAAGTAAAAGTAAAAAGCTAAAATGGGTCTTACCGATCCAGGACGATACAGGTCCACCAGAGGAACCTGAAACATGAGAAGTTTAAATATTAGACTGTATACTGCAGTAAGCACAAGACAGTCAGAGTGTGTTGCAGTGGGTGCGACAAGTATTTCCGTGTCACTGTGTGTGTGAGCAGGCCTTGTGGCCAGCCTTGTTCTGTACGGCCCTGCTATCTGCTTCTGCTGTCTGCCGTCTGTGTTATGAGGAGCTCCTGCAGCAAAGAGGCTGCCACCTCTCTTGTCAGCGCCTGTTCATACACTGGGAAGGACTTCCACACCTCCAACTGTTTTGTCAAGTACAAAACTCAAACCACCCTTCCAGCTGTACCTTAACCATCATCCCTTCCGATTTATAAACGTTTACATATATTAAGGGCATTTAGTAATTAACAGAAGATTTGAAAATGAAAGTAAAATTTAATTGTAAAAGCTATAGAAGTTGGCCTATATGTGAGACACATCAATACTGTGCATGAGAAAAATCTATAAACAGTTCAGCATACTGTATATTTGTATATTCAAGCACCTACCTACATCCTAAGATACCTATGGCAAAATAATTAACATTTATGTAGATCTCATTTCCCCAGGGATGAGTCTTATGTGACTTGTTCATCTCCCCCAGACAAACGTTATTTTAAATAAATTTTTGTCAGTAGCCTCAGAGGAACCAGTTTGGGAAAAGATTTGATCTTGGAGACAAATATTTATTTTATTCAAGGTAACAATTCAAGCCACAGCAGTCAGTGGGACTTAGGTTAAGTGTCTCTATTTCTTTATTCAACAGTTTTTGTAGGAACAGTTCCCCTTAGCATCTGATACTTCGCCACATGTGAAATGAATCCCAGTCAGTATCTCTTTTTCCGATGCGTGGAAATAAATAAGGGAGATTGATTATTTGGACAGCACTTTCAGGGATGCGCAATATCAACGATCCTTGCATTGTTGCTTCAAGGAAGGAAGACTATAGACTGAAGTTTGGTCGACTGAACGATATTTAGAGTCGGAACACTTTCTTCACTAAGCAGAAAAGAAGAAGTAAACTATCATTGTTTGCTAGAACCTTAACCCTCCATTCACCTCAAATGATATCCGACATATATATCTATATAACTGCTCTCCAATTCACACTGAGGTGCATGACAGATGGTTCATCGAACCTCCTTCACACTATTTCTCTACCGTTCCACTCACTAACAGCACATGGTAAAAACAAACATTTCAATCTTTCTGTGCAAGCTCTGACGTCCTTATTTTATTACAATGATCATTTCTCCCTATCAGTGTGGGTGTTCACAAAATATTCTTGCACTCGGAGCAGAACACAGTTTATTGAAATGTCATGGGAAATTTTCACTGCAATGAAAAATGCCATTGTTTTACTGGTTGTCACCCCAACTCAAAAGTTGTAGGCCAAGGGCCGTGTCTGTGCATTTTGTTCGTGTGGGTTGCCTACATCAGGGGCTAGTAGGCACTCAGGGTCAACCTGTTGTGGTGACAGGTCATTAACCTATTGTTTTGCTAACATGATCCTTCCTTTTGATTGACAGTTCCTTAACAGATTGTTCCCCACCTCTCCCTCTCCTTCTCCTCCCCTCTGAGCCTTCAGGAAACCTCCAACCCACCCCCTCCCCTCACTGATGTAGGTACACTTGCAGCTCTGAGTTATTTGAATAATCCCCTCTTGAGTCCCATAGTGCTCAGAGCCATTTTTGAACCAATAATCCCCTCTCATTCTTCTCAATATCATTGACTACTTAGTTAAACTGATCAATTAGTCCTACCTCTCTGGTAAACATCCCCATCCCTCCAGCCCCCCCCCCCCTCCCCACCCTTTCCCTACCTGAAAATTGGTGGCTCTGCGATGGAGAGGAAGGAGCTCATAACAGGAAATTCAAAGGTATATTGTTTATTTATAAAAAATTCAGTTTGTGCGGTTGGATTTCTCTCGTTCGTTGTTCTCTGCTGTTAGGAAAGATGCAGGCCGTGCAAGAAGTAATCACATTGAAACTTTCTGGCAGATTAAAACTGTGTGCCGGACCGAGACTCGAACTCCCGAGTTCGAGTCTCGGTCTGGCACACAGTTTTAATCTACCAGGAAGTTTCATATCAGCGCACACTCCACTGCAGAGTGAAAATCTCATTCTGGAGTAATCACATTGATTGATTTACTTTTTTTATTCCGATTGTGCGAGGAATGTCGTCATCAAACACTTATGACATGTAATTATACTGGTAAAAATCTTTCAAACACGAACCATGTGCTCTCCACTGGACTGCACGCAACGCCACCACACGCACTGCCAGGAGTCAGGGTGTACTGGCAGCCCCACAAAGCAACGATGTGGCTATCAGCTGCCGGGCCATGTGCAGGTGTCTGTTTAGGTCCCACAAGCATGAGATGGTGGCAGCCCTTTTATACTTGACACATGAGAAATCCCTGTCGAAGCAATTGCTTTCCTACCCACCATGGCTGACGCATAGCTCTCATAGGTGCGGCTCACCCTTGTAGGTGCAGCTAAAAGGCTGACAGTGTTATACTGATGTCACATGTCTATGTAAATAACAGCCAAGTCTCCCTCTGCTTATGAAAATATCCCAGAATAACACAAGTTGCATTCTTTCTACCGATCCTAGTGGGACAGCCTGTTCATCATGTGTTACGCTGTCCTGCCTTCAAAATACGTCTCAGACATGGTAAACGTTCTCACCACTAAAAGCCTTCATTACGGCTGTGCGTAGTTGCGAAAACTCCGTTTATTATAAACGCATTCTTGTTGTTTGGGAAGAGAGCACTGTCTAAGCAAAGATGGGAAATTCAGAACAATTTCACAAACAGAATTCGAAGCTCTGACCTACAGTGGAGATGTCCTAATGCCACAATCCTGCCAGGGACGGATGGTATGCTTCATCCTGTCTTTGAACACTTGAACAAACAAGACATCACATTACTCTCTGAACTTTAAGTAGATACCTTGCTCCCATCTTGTTTGAACCAGTCTGTAGAGGCTATTGTGTCCCAGCACAAAGGAATTCTTGTGAATGAATGGAGCATTCTGGTTAGCTCTTCCTGAATTCAACCGCCAAATTACTGCCGGCATGGCAGCACTGTTTGCCATTCTCTTCTGCAGACGAGACATTCAGTGGCAAACCTATTTTCTACCGGTCGCCATATTGCACTGACAGCTAAATTCTTCATATAGGTACGAAAAGGGGCTCAGTATAATTTCAGCTACCTAGTTTCAACAACTTTTCAAGGTCTTCAGCTACCCACTTTCCACATCTGAATTCATGCCCACAGATCATTGTATTTAGGAAATATCTTAGGATTTTTGGTAGATTAGCAAACAAGAGAAGCAGATATTCTTGTACTAAGTCTTTATTAACTTTAGCATACACTTTTAGATACAGAAAACAACTCTTTCCTTATTTTTGTTAGACGTAGTTTTAATAGTGTCCAATTTGATTTTTAATTATTAAGTTAAATCCACATCTTAATTTCCCATCTGTGCTTAGACAGTGCTCTCTTCCCAAATAACAAGAATGCTCTTATGATAAATGGTGTTTTCGCAACCATGCACAGACAAGATGAAAACTTTTAGTGGTGAGAATTTTTACCATTTCTGAGATGTATGTCGAAGGCAGTACAGCATAATGCATGACGAATGGGCTATCCCGTAAGGATCTCTAGCAACAATGCAACCTGTGTTATTCTGGGATATTTTCGTAAATGTTTTGTGAATACATTGCATCAGATTTCTAGAGTACATCCAGAGGGAGACTTGGCTGTTATTTACATAGACGTGTGACGTCAGTGTAACACTGACAACCTGTTAGCTGCATCCTGCGAGGGTGAGCCTCTATGCAAACATCTCGATCGGTACTGGACCCACAGCTATGAAAGCCATGCATCAGCTTTGGTGGCTAGGAAAACACTTGTTTCGACAGGAATTTCTCAGGTGTCAAGCGTGAAAGGGATGCCACAGCCTCATGCTTGCGGGTCATGAATGGACTCCTGCATGTGGCTCGGCAGCTGATGGCCGCGTTTGCAGGGGCTGCCAGTGCACCCTGACTCCTGGCAGTGCGTGCGGTGGCATTCTGCGTGGTCCAGTGGATGCTTCATGCTTCGCGCTTGAAAAATTTTTACCAGTGTAATTACATGTCATAGGTGTTTCATGACAGTATTCCTTGCACGATTGGAAAAAAATGAGGAAAGCATTTGATGAAATACTTCCTACAAGACCTGCATGTTCCCAAACAGCAGAGAACAATGAGCAAGAGAAATCCAACCCCGCAAACAGAATTTCTTATAAATAAAGAATATACCCTTGAATTTCCTGTTATGAGATCATTTCTCTCCGCCGCAGAGCCATCAATTTCCAGCTGTGGGTGGAGCAGGGAGAGGGGGAAGGAGGGATGTGGGGGTTTACCAGAGGGGGAGAGGTTAATTAATTGATAAATTTAATTAAGTAGTCAGTCAATTGATAAGAATGAGAGGAGGCTATTCGAATAACTGGGAGCTAAAAGTGTACCTGCATCAGCGAGGGGGAGGGGATGGGTTGGGGGTTTCCTGAGGGTTTTTGGGGAGGGCTCGGTGGAGGTGCCGGCAAACAATAGGTTAAGGGCCTGTGAATCAAGAGGAAGGAGCCTGTTAGCAGAACAGTAGGTTAATGACCTGTTAGTCATAGGAGAACAATCAGTTTGCCCCTGAGTGCATCCTTGCCCCTGATTTAGACAACCCGCATTAACCAAATGCACTGACGCCACCCTTCTCCTACTACTCTCGAATATCATATCCATGACACTCTCTCCCCTACTTTGCTATAATACGAAATGAGGTTCCCTTGTTTTAACTTTTTCAATATCCTCCATCAGTGCTATCTAGTACGGATCCAATACTGCAAAGCAATATTCGAACAGGAAGTGGACAGGTGCAGTGTATGCAGCCTCTTTACTAGACCTGTTTCGTCTTCTAAGTGTTCTGCCAATAAAACACAGTTTTTGGTTTGCCTTCCCCACTACATTGTCTATATGTTCATTCCAATTTAAGTTTTTCATAATTGCAATTCCTAGACCCGTAGTTGAATTCATACATCCAAAATTTAACAGATTCATTTTGGTAGTCATGTGGATGACCTCACACTTTTCTTTATTTAGGATCAATTGCCACTTTTTTCAGCATACACATATCTTGTATAAATCACTTTGCAAATAGTTTTGATCTTCTGATTACTTTATTAGACGCTAAATGAAGCACAATTTGCAAACAATCTAAGACGGCTGCTGAGATCGTCTCTCAATCCTTTTATATAGATGAGGAACAGCAGATGGCCAGTAGGACCTCCTTGGGTGATGCCAGTTATCACTTCTGTTTTACTCGATAACTTTCCTTCAATTACTACGAATTGTGATATTTTTGATAATAAATGATGGATCCAGTCACAGAACAGATACGATACTCTACAGGCATGCAATTTGTTTAAAAACAGCTTGTGAGGAACTGTGTCAAAAGCCATTTGGGAATCTAGGAACATATAAACAACTTGAGGCTCCCTGTCGATAGCACTCACTATTTCATGAGAATAAAGATCTAGTTGTGCTTGTCAAGAATGGTATTTCCTGCATTTGTTCTGACAGATCGTTTTCCTCAAGGTAATTCATAATGTTGGAACGGAAATGAAATGAAATATCGTGTGGCTAAGGCCTCCTGCCGGGAAGATTGGTCACCTGGTGCAAGTCTTTTGATTTGACGCCACTTCAGCGACTTGCGCAGCAGGGAATCGAACCCGGGCCCCTTTGCACAGCATTCGGCCGCGCTGGCCACTACTTTTTTTCTTTGACCTTATTTTGTTCTGTATTGTTCGTTGAATTTGTTCGTGGCGGACGTCCGATGACACTCGTTCAGGTTGTTCGTTGATCCGATCACTCAATATTTTTATTACAATGGGCAGGTAGCTCTCTGACCAAACACGCTGAGCTACTGTGCTGGCCTCCACTCAGCTACTGAGGCGGATTTTCGAATGCAGTACATGTTATAAAATCCTACTTCAAATCGACGTCAGTGTTACGGGTCTGTAATCTGTCGGATTACTCTTACTTCCTTCCTGTGACCTGAGCAACTTTCCATCTTTTACGCATGGATCTTTCATGCAGCGACCGGATGTATACGATAGTAAAGTACAGAGCTTTTATACACTACTGGCCATTAAAATTGCTACACCAAGAAGAAATGCAGATGATAAACGGGTATTCATTGGACAAATATATTATACTAGAACTTACATGTGATTACATTTTCACGTAATTTGGGTGCAGAGATCCTGAGAAATCAGTACCCAGAACAACCACCTCTGGCCGTAATAACAGCCTTGATATGCCTGGGCATTGAGTCAAACAGAGCTTGGATGGCGTGTACAGGTACAGCTGCCCATGCAGCTTCAACACGACACCACATTCCATCAAGAGTAGTGACTGGCATATTGTGACGAGCCAGTTGCTCGGCCACCACTGACCTGACGTTTTCAATTGGTGAGAGATTTGGAGAATGTGCTGGCCAGGGCACCAGTCGAACATTTTCTGTATCCAGAAAGGCCCGTACAGGACCTGCAACATGCGGTCGTGCATTATCCTGCTGAAATGTAGGGTTTCGTGGGAATCGAATGAAGGGTAGAGCCACGGGTTGTAACACATCTGAAATGTAACGTCCACTGTTCAAAGTGCCGTTAATGCAAACAAGAGGTGACCGAGACGTGTAACCAATGGCACCCCATACCATCACGCCGGGTGATACGCCAGTATGGTGATGACAAATACAAGCTTCCAATGTGCGTTCACCAATGTGCGCCAAACACAGATGCGACCATCATGATGCTGTAAACAGAACCTGGATTCATCTGAAAAAATGACATTTTGCCATTCGTGCACCCAGGTTCGTCGTTGAGGTTACCATCGCAGGCGCTACTGTCTGTGATGCAGCGTCAAGGGTAACCTCAGCCATGGTCTCCAAGCTGATAGTCCATGCTGCTGCAAAAGTCGTCGAACTGTTTGTGCAGGTGGTTGTTGTCTTGCAAACGTCCCCATCTGTGGACTCAGGGATCGAGACGTGGCTGCATGATGCGTTACAGCGATGCGGAGAAGATGCCAATCATCTCGACTACTAGTGATACGAGGCCATTGAGATCCAGCACGGCGTTCCATATTACCCTCCTGAACCCACCGATTCCGTATTCTGCTAACAGCCATTGGATCTTGACCGACGCGAGCAGCAATGTCGCGATACGATAAACCGCAATCGCGATAGGCTACAATCCGACCTTTATCAAAGTCATAAACGTGATGGTACGCATTTCTCCTCCTTACACGAGGCATCACAACAACGTTTCACCAGGCTACGCCGGTCAGCAGCTGTTTGTGTATGAGAAATCGGTTGGAAACTTTCCTCATGACAGCACGATGTAGGTGTCGCCACCGGCGCCAACCTTGTATGAATGCTCTGAAAAGCTAATAATTTGCATATCACAGCATCTTCTTTGTTGTGTTGGCAGAAGAGCCAACACCGAGTTACTAGTAGAGGCCGAAATGCACCCGTTTTAGCTCACGCAGGCTGGCGTGAAAAGGGAAGGACTATACTGACGTGAGGTCTGGAACATGATAAGGAATTAGAATTCAGAAAGCGGACGTAATTAGTTTGATACTTAACTTTAGTCCATTAATGATGAACGTCGCTTTTGACAGTACATGAGTCACAATATTATCTGTTCAGAAGACATAGTAACTGAATCTGGCGCCTTGCTAGGTCGTAGCAAATGACGTAGGTGAAGGCTATGCTAAACTGTCGTCTCTACAAATGAGAGCGTCTGTAGTCAGTGAACCATCGCTAGCAAAGTCGGCTGTATAACTGGGTCGAGTACTAGGGAGTCTCTCTAGACCTGCCGTGTGGTGGCGCTCGGTCTGCAATCACTGATAGTGGCGACACGCGAGTCCGACGTATACTACCGGACCGCGGCCGATTTAAAGGCTACCACCTAGCAAGTGTGGTGTCTGGCGGTGACACCACATTCTTCGTGTCGGTTAAATTTCGCTTCTGTAGCACGTCATCCTCGTGGTGTAGCAATTTTAATGGCCAGTAGTGTATTTTCACGTCTGTGCCTACAATCTATTGTGACGACGTCGGAGCATGAAAGTGCTCCGGCATACTTCTCAGTGTTTGCGTTTGTGGTATTTCCTGGCTTGTCACTAGAGGAGCTGAATACTCTTCGTCAGTGTAAATACTGGTATTCCGATACACTAAGGAAGCCATCTGTAACTGTGAGGGTGTTTTAGGTCTTACGACTACTGCGTCATGGAAACTGACATTGGAAGACTAGTGCTAAACATAGTTACAGAAGACAATGTGTTATCAGCGATGGGCAACATTATTTTGAACGATATAAATGAGTGTTATGTTCACCAGGACAATACAGGACTGAAAGATGTCAGTGTGGGAACAGATGTGGATGAAGACAGTGAACATTTGCACACTGACGTGTAATACCGAAGAAACGAGGTGGGCTAGCAGTGGACCCGAAACAGGTGCTTACATATACCGTGGTAAGAAAACTGTTAACTAAGGAAATGGCGTCAGGGCCAACAATAAGTCGCAGCTTAAAGTAACCAACATTGAGAGCACTAACTCTGTTGTAGCACGTGTACGAGAAACCAATCTTTTTGTCAGTGTAAAAACAACTGTCAACACTGACGATCAAAAACATCGAGACAGTTTGGGGGTTAAGGAAAAAGTCAATGTACCAATCCTAGGAGTTTTGATAACTTGTAGAAGCAACATACCGCAAGAATACACAAAAATAACGAAATTGGGAATCGACACGACGCCCACTAATATGTATTCACTCAAGAGAACTCTCAAGCTCCGAGTAATTCCGAGCGTAACCCGACTGCACCCCATGTCAGTAGGCAAACTAGTCCGAGAGACTATGCCCGGAATACAGGACGCCATTATCAGTATACTGTACTTACGCCAGTCTAATGCACCGTGGAATGTAATGCACCCCCCTAGTTAAAGTTGTAAACAAAGAGTTTGTTGGCTTATCACTAGTAGGCTCCGTTTATTTACACGTCAGTGGATGTATACATGAAGCATCAAAACAACAATTTTAAGCCACCACCCATTCTTAAGTGACACAGTCATTATTAAAAAATATGTCCTAAATTGATTACCTACATGACATACAAATAAATAGATCATAAATCACGGTCGTTACTCATCATTATCCACTAATGTCATCATTTCCGGTATTCTCGGAGGATTCTACATCAGAAGCAGTTTCATTTACTCTTTCCCCCGTCGTCCTCGTTCCAGAGCACACCATTTTCATGATCGTCCAGAGTATATAAAATGCAGCATTTCTCGAATGATTCTACTATCATTGGTGCTTCGATTTTTCTCCATGAGGCCGAAATCAAGCGTGTAATAATGTGGGGTGCAGCAATCTTAATTTTCCGTATCGGAGTCAGTTTACAGTTTGGTTCGCAAAACCATGTCTTGCACTCTTCCTGAAAGTAACCTCAGAAAACTTTACTTACACTAACGTTCAATGGTTTTAACACAAAAGTCATTCCTCCAGGAATAATAACAGATCACTGCCTAGACTGTGCATCTTCTTTTTTACGTCATCAGCAAGATGACCACGAAATGCGTATAGACATAGCATTAATTGTAGTTTGGAGTTCTCATACGCTTCGCAGCTAGTCAAGCGTTAGAATTTGTCACGTGTCCCTTCTCTTTATTTCGAACAATGACGTCAACAGGGAACAGCTTTTCATTTTTAGAAGCCTTGGGACTTGTTTTCCGCTTGTAGATTAAGAGAGGAGGAAGTTTTCGCCCATCTGCTGTGACTGCCAGCGTTATAGCTACGTGCTGTTTTTCACACCACGATGCTTTGATGTAACGTCTTTTGTCCCCTTTCATCAGTCGTGTAATCATGTGGCATATTAAACCAAATTGGCGTATCAACAAAGTCGCCTGTTTGGCTCATCGAAACATTCCTTCGTTGCCGAAGTGTGGTGACATAGAGCTGAAATTCTTGATTTTTTCCCCCTCAAAATCTTGTGGAAGCTTTTGTTGTACGGCATCGTAGAGATAAGCCCGCCCCTTTCATAAAGCGATCAACCCATCCACGACTAGCCTGAAACTCTCACCTCGGTATATTAGGAACTGCAGCCACCTCCTTTTGCTTTGTTTCTTATGGCGTAATTAGTTTACAGATTGTCCATTTTTCCTCCTTCCACGGACGAATTCCAAAAATATTGGTTCAACGTCAGGATGTCTTCCACTGTGAGGACCAGTGAATTTCTTTCTAGTACTGGTAGTTGCAAATAATGCCAATTTCTAATTCTTCGAAAAGCAAACGTTACTCTCAGCTACATCGAACTCTCGTCCCGCCCTCCTGTTACCGTATTTTTAAGCATAAGGAATTACTTTATGCTCTATAGTAGTATTATACGATATTCTTCCGTGCTTGCCTTCCATTTCGTGACTACCTAATACGAACACACTACGCAGTAATAGCCCAACAAAAACGTAAGCTGAAAATTACAACAATGCATAGAGATGTAAGGAACCATACGTAAATTTCAATGATCTTGTCCCTGAACGACGGATTCAGGTTGGTACTCGAATGTAATACACCGACGATTCTTATGCACAACCCAGTTTTGATTACTGCATATGGTAAACAAAAAGGTGTGCATTAGATTCGCATAAATACAGTATCTGAGAAAGGTAGAAATCACAGTTCGGCACAGTTGACTAACAGTGTTACAGTTATGGCAAGCCATAAGTCAATGGAAGATACAAGATGGACATAAGCAAAAGCAAAACGAGAATAATGGAATATAGTCGAATTAAATCGAGTGATGCTGAAGGTATCAGATTAGGAAATGAGATGCTTAAAGTAGTACACTCATGCTCATAAATTAAGGATAATTGCAGAATCTTGCGTCACACAACGTGGTACTACACAAAACTGACGCTAATAGCATAGGCACATAGGGGACACACACACGACACAGATCTGTAAGTCCAAGGTATTGCTGATAAGTTGAGAAAACTATCCCAAATTACATATGCTACACAACGCCACTGTTTCCTGTGCATGTACCCCGACATCAATATGAAATATGATCACCATGCAAACGTACACAGGCTGCACAACAGGTTGGCATACTCTGGATCAGGTGGTCGAGCAGCTGCTGGGGTATAGACTCCCATTCTTGCACCAGTGCCTGTCGGAGTTCCCGAAGTGTCGTAGGTTTTCGAAGACATGCAGCTATAAGTCGACTAAGAGCATCCCAGACGTGCTCGATGGGGTTTAGGTCTGGAGAACAGGCACGCCACTCCATTCGCCTGGTATCTTCTGTTTCAAGGTACTCCTCCACGATGGCAGCTCGGTGGTTCCGTGCGTTATCATCCATCACGAGGAAGGTGGGACCCACTGCACCCCTGAAAAGGCTGACATACTCACGCAAAAAGATGTCCCAATAAACCTAACTTGTTACAGTTCCTCTGTCAAAGACATGCAGAGGTGTACGTGCACCAATCATAATCCCACCCCACACCATCAAAAGACGACCTCCATACAGGTCCCTTTCAAGGACGTTAAGGGGTTGGTATCTGGTCCCTGGTTCACGCCAGATGAAAACCCGGCGAGAATCACTGTACCTGGACTCGTCTATGAATATAACCTGGGACCACTGTTCCAATGACCACGTACTGTGTTCTTGAAACCAAGTTTTATGGGCTCTCCTGTGACCAGGGGTCAGTGGAATGCACCTTGCAGGTCTCTGGGCGAATAAACCATGTCTGTTCAGTCGTCTGTAGACTGTGTGTCTGGAGACAACTGTTCCAGTGGCTGCAGCAGGGTCCCGAGCATGGCTACCTGCAGTAATCCTTGGCCATCTGCTGGCACTGATGGTGGGATATCGGTCTCCTTGTGGTAGTGTCGTATACTGTGGACATCCCGTACTGTAGCGCCTGGACACGATTCCTGTCTGCTTGAGTTGTTGCCATAATCTTGATATCACACTTTGTGGCACACGGAGGGCCCATGCTACGACCTGCTGTGTTTGATCAGCCTCCAGTCGCCCTAGTATTCTACCCCTCATAACGTCATCAATATCAGTTATTTGAGCTATTTTCAACACACAGTCACCATTAGCACGTCTGAAAACGTCTGCGCACTTATTCGCTGCACCGTACTCTGACATGCACCAACACACCTCTGCTTATGTGGACTGCTGCCAGCGCCATCGTGCGACGACCGCAGGTCAAATGCACCGTGTTGTCATACCCCCTGGTGATTTAAACCCGCAAACCGCCCACCAGAGCGTTGTTTCACCTCGTATCAGCATTATCCTTAATTTATAAGCATGAGTGTAGATGAGTTTTGCTATATGGGGAGTGTAATTATTGATGACGGTCAAGGTACAGAGGATACAAAATGTAGACTGGCTATGGCAAGGAAAGCGTTTCTGAATAAGAGAAATTTGTTAACATCGAGTATAGATTTAACTGTCAGGAAGTCTTTTCCAAAAATATTTGTATGGAGTGTAGCCTAGTATGGTAGTGAAACATGGAGGACAAATAGTTTAGACAAGAAGAGAATAGAAGCTTTCGAAATGTTGTTCTACAGAAGAATGCTGAAGATTAGATGGGTAGATCACGTAACTAATGAGAAGATACTACTGAATAGAACTGGGGAAAAGAGAAATTTATGGCACAACTTGACTAGAAGAAGGGATCAGTTGGTAGGACAAATTCTGAAGCATCAAGAGATCACCAGTTTAATATTGGAGGGAACCGTGGAAGGTAAAAATTGTAGGAGGAGACCAAGAGGAGAATATATTAAGCAGATTCAGAAGGATGTAGATTGCAGTAGTTACTCGGAGATGATGAAGCTTGTACAGGATAGAGTAGCATGGAGAGCTGCGTCAAACCAGTCTCTGGAGTGAAGACCACAACAACAACAACAATAACTTTCTTATTACCTGTAACTGCCAACAAACCAGCAGAGCTGGAAGAAGCTATTGTTCGTACTGACGTGGCAAATGATTCTGATGTAGAGGGTGGAGTTGCCTCCAATTCCCGTAAGAGACAAGGGATGACAGAAGGGAAGAAACTGTTTCAGGTACTTGCAGCAAACATCAAGAAAAAGAAAATTCATCAAACCGTGAAGGAGATTACCCTGATAATCATTTTCTACTGTCATTATTAGATGATTTGAAATCTGTGGCAAAGCGTTTAAAGATGGACAATAATTTTAAAATAATGTCAGTTTTGTGGTAATACAGCAGGTCTTACAGTTCACTAGAAAACTGTAAGTTTCAGATCACTTCACACATACCAGTACCTATATATTCAAATACACCATAACTGTTCATGCTTTCAATCCATGTCCAAGTACATCAAGTCACTTTCACCTATATCACCTGATTCATCAGTGACCACTGATTTATTCTCTGGGTAGCGTAGATTTTAGGAAGCTGTTTTAACGTATTTCATCGAAAAAAATTATTGTCGAATTTACTTTAAACATAAATTTATATGTAAAAAAGGCATTTTATTTCCTTGAAGTAATCATTCGTCTTTCATCTGATGATATACTATTTCTCATTTATGTACTTTCTTTTATTTTGTTAGCCCTCAGCACAGCACATAACTGATCAAAAGACGTCACAGACATTCTGCAGCAGTTAAAGCATTTTTTAGAGTTTTCTTTCAATTTCTTATAAATTATAAAAAAAGTCCATGTTTTTCTCCAGTAGTTAACATAGGATGAATCCGGTACTTTGGATGATGTCGCTGATGCCTGTGTTTTCTTTTCAATAACAAAACGAAAAGCAACACTTTCTCATCAGAGTCCGTTTCGTCGCTAAGTAGCAGAAGCATACAGACAGCTCTTGCCACAGAGCTTCTGCTGCGTGGTACAGTTGCATGTCTGGCAATTCGACCACGCTGCTCAAAAGTGCGGTAGTCGCCCATTGCTGCGATTGAACCGCGTGGCTGAAACGCCACAACGAAGTCGCCAGTGTGAAAGCAGCCATAGTCTGCGTCACAGTGACACAGACAATGGTCGCCAGATGTTGCCCAATAACATTGGCCGACAGTGTGGTCATAGTGCGTCTTATCTCCTCCGTCTGTTTTTCCCAAGGTCAAGAAGGTTAGGTTAGAATCTATTCTGTGTATGATGTGGGTTAGATTTTAATCTCTTAAGGTGGGGTGGATACAACGACGCCTCTGTGTTGTGGATACAAGGGCTGCGTAGCAGCTTCTGCTATTAAAGAGACACCGAATGCATGGGAATGAGCTTTCGTGAATCGTAAAGAACGTGGCAAGTACTATGCTTTCTGTCCTCAGTTATCGGAATAACCAGACAAGTTTTACGAATATATGAGATGACGGGAGAAACGTTGTTCTATACTCGAGATAATTCGTGGTGACCTTGAAAAGCTAGTTATAAACACTTTGTGTCGCTGTATTTATTTGAAGTTGTGCTGACGTACATCAATTAGTGATTGTCGTTTTACACACGAGTGAAAGACAAGTAAAAGGTGTAGCATAAAGTACTCTGAAAAACTGAAGCACTTAAAAGTGGAAATACTTACCGTACACTGCATTTTCAAACCACTTCATATTAACAGCATCACTAACCTACTGGCATGAAACGCCAGTAAGCAGTAATAATAATTTGTAGACAACTAATGACATCCTACCACAAGAAAGATCCAGTACGGTAGCTATGCGCATAAAACATACGCCACCCTCTTCACGTCAAAAAATACATTTTTGAGGTTATAATCTATTCCTAAAATTTCCAATACCGATTTTGCATATGAGGATTCGAATAAACCTGCGATTTTAGTCCATAGATTCTGAACTATGTGCCGATTATGATATTTTCATCCTCAGGATGCCACAAAGTCATTCTCTTTTGGCGGTTTCTCACGCTCCATAGCTCGTGTGCGAGGATATCGGCCGATTTGACCAAAAAAAACAAACTGATTTGAATTTCACCGATTGCCCTTCGAAATGTGTACATTCAGGAGAAGGGATCAGTTTTAGTGTGGTCGTGCACATAGTGGCGTACGTACTGATTTGGAAAGATCGGCCGTCTCCAGACGATGTCGGCCGTCGGCAGAATCCAGCGATATCGGAGCCGCTACGACTGCAGCCTTAATCCAAGTCCACTTCTTCAAACACTGTCCCATATGACCGTGTCTGGCTTGCGTACCAGATGCTACTTTTGCCCCTGCAATGCAGGCACCATAGACTCAGCCAGCCCCACAGTTTGTCCCACTCAACAACAAGTCAGAACCAGAGGACTCAATCAGCGGTCAGTGCTCAGAGGTTTGTACTACAATGTGCCTGTCCCTATATCCCTGACTGTACATAAACCATTCTGACCCATGTCATCTGTTAGCGCAAACATTATAGATAATTTATATCACAAGTGTATGTCTATCATTAGCATGGTGCAGTTGGGTGCAGTTCAAAAGGATTCGAAACATCATGTTGCGAGAGTGAGTGAGGCACATAATGGACAGTAATCATTTGGACAGAGTTATGTTATGGAACATTTATTTGGCCTGCTCTAATAGGGAAAATCTGGTTTATTTCCAAATGGAATATAAAATTCATATTATGGGATTGGCAGAAACTAGGATAAGAACAGTACATAACTTCTACACTGAAGTGGCAAAGAAACTGATACACCTGCCTAATATCGTGTAGGGCCCCCGAGAGCACGCCAGAGTAGTGCCATAACACGATGTGGCATGAACTTGACTAATGTCTGAAGTAGTGCTGGAAAGAACTGACACCATGAATCCTGCAGGCCTTGGAGATCTCTTCTGAACAGCATGTTATAAGGCATCCCAGATTTCCTCAATAATGTTCGTGTCTGGGAAGTTTGGCGGCCAGCGGAAGTGTTTAAACTAAGGAGAGCAGCTCTGTAGCGATTCTGGAAGTGTGGGGTGTCACATCGTCCTGCTGAAATCGCCGAAGTGCGTCGGAATGCACAATGGACATGGGTTGATGCAGGTGATCAGACAGGATGCTTACGTATGAGTCACCCATCTGAGTCATATCTAGACATATCAGGGTACATATAACTCAAACTGCACACTCCCCACACCGTTACAGGGTCTCCACCAGCCTCTGCTGACAGGCTGGGTCCATTAATTCATGAGGTTGTCTCCATACCTGTACACGTCCATCCTCTCGATACAATTTCAAACGACACTCGTCCGACCAGGCAACATGTTTACAATCATCAACAGTCCAATGTCAGTGTTGACAGGCCAAGACAAGGCATAAAGCTTTGTGTCATGCGGTCATTAAGGGTGTATGAGTGTGCCTTTGGCTCCAAAAGCCCATATCGATGATGTTTCATTGAATTGTTCACACGCTGACACTTGTTGATGGCCCAACACTGAAATCTGCAGCAGTTTGCGGAAGGGTTGCACTTCTATCATGTCGAATGATTCTCTTGTCATTGATCCTATTCTTGCAGGACCTTTTTGCAGTTGGAGCAATGTTGGGGATTTGATGTTTTCCGGATTCCTGATATTCATGGTACTCTCGTGAAACGGTCATATGGGAAAATTCCCACTTCATCGCTGCCTCGAAGATGGTGTTTCCCATCACTCGTCCGCCAACTGTAGCACCACATTCAAACTCGATTAACTCTTGATAACCTGCCATTGTAGCAGCAGTAATCGATCTAACAATTGCGCCAGACACTTGTTCTCTTGGATAGGCGCTGCCGACCGCAATGCCGTATTCTGCCTATTTACATATCTCTGTATTTGAATATGTATACTTATATCAGTTTCTTTGGCACTTGATATAACGGAGATGAAGGTGCGTTCGGTAAGTAATGCAACACATTTTTTCGGCCGGTTTTGGTTGAAAAAATGCGGATTTTGTTGTGCAACTTCGTCGAATATTTCCACTTCAGCTCCTATAGTTTCATGAATTTGTGAATGGTGGCGGCACTATATATAGCCTTGGAAATAGTGTCTGTAATGCATGTGCATTCCAAGCAGAGAGCTGTCACTGATTTCTTTTTATGGAAAACCAGAGCACTGCAGATATTCATGGTCGCATGCAGAATATCTATGGGGACCTGGAACAAAAGAACAGTGAGTCATTGGGTGTTGAGTCTGTTATCATAACAAGGTTGCGCAAACATGCCCAATCCCCTGCGTGCCAGCCGGCTGCAACTCCTGCAATGTTGGAATGTGTAGACACACTCATTTGAGGTGATCAATGGATAACAGTCAAACTCTCTGCACAACTGGATGGCTCTGTTGGTAGCCTAGTACTCTCGTCCTCCAGTTGGGGCACATAAAAGTGTGTGCTCTGTGGATTATTTGCTACCTAGCAGAAGACCATGAAGAGCAATGAAGGACGATTTGTGTGAAGTCACTTGCACGTTATGAGGCTGGGCATGACAGTTTTTCTCGAACATCATTGCAAGCAATGAAACATGGGCTCATCACTTTTAACTGGAAACGAAATGGTGACCCGTTGAGTGGTGCTACACCAGCTCTGCTCCGTAGAAAAATTTCAAAGTCTAACTTTCAACTGGTAAAGTCATGGTTACAGTCTTCTGTGCTGAATGAGTTATTCTAATTTATGTCCTCCAGTGCCAGATTAAGGGAAGGGAAAAGGGGGGCTCTAGACCCAGGACTCCATGTGGACGGGGGGCCTCCACTCTGATCTTCCTCATCTGGCTCTCTAATAAGAATCATTCAAGATACAACCATCACCATGGGATAAAATAAGACCCTAAAATATAAAACAAATTTCTTTGTTTGTTACAACCACCATCTTAAAAAACTATCATAAATCAGTTTAAAACAAAAGGTCGAATATAGTACATGATAATTATGATTCATATTTTCTCGTTGAACAGAAATGTTCTGCAGTCTCATGTAGTCACAGAATACCTAGTCCAAATCCAGCAAAAAATTAAGTTACTGCGCAGTTGCGCAACATTCCTTCCATGTCAACAAGTTCCATCTATTTATAAACTCCGTATGCATGTATTCGAGCAGAATTTTTGACCTTAACAATAGGCGAGTTACTTCAAACACTTTTGCGTTTTGTGTGATGCACTCACCATTCACCCATCGCCCTTTCCTTCTTCTGTTCGTTGCTTATATTCCTCGTCTATTGTTGGAGAGCTGAATTGTTAATTCGAGCAAAAGAAAAGCACAGAAAGAAGGAGCTACATTTATGAAGAAACTGCCACAAGTGACTGCATAGTCTTACGAAAAAAAATTGCCCCACTGGTAATGTTAGTGAAGTCTGTACTGAACCGGTACCTTTTACACTGGTATCTATTTCTTCTAAGGAGTGTTTTACAGATCCCGGTGAAACTGAAATTGTAGTCGGGCAGTATTTTGTAATTGAGGTGGCAATGAAAGCGAATGTTGAACTAAGCGATCATAAAATCGAAATCGGAGACAGAACTTACAGTGAATTAGTGAAGTGCCCAACATTGGAGAAACATTCGGCGAAATAGAAAAACGTGAAAAATCATTGGTGGAATTGATTTTAGCGAATGGTTTAGACTATGATAAGAACAATTTAGATGATCTAAGTAAATCTGAACGTGTCTATAAATCACAAAAAATGTACTCACCCAACACCTTGTTCTGTAGAAAATTGCTAAATGGAGAGAAAAATGAAAGGAAATGGCTGTAGTATTCCGAATCTACAAGAAATGTGTTTTGTATTTTCCGTAAATTATTCAGTGACAGCATTGACTTAGATGATATGAGTTCTCCATTTTCAATTTGTGGGCTTTATGTCTGGAAGAAAGAGGTAGAAAAAGTGACATCTCATGAAAACAATGCTATTCATCCCAAAAATTCAGTGACGCGGCTTCTACCTTGGAAGAATGAGAGACGTGCTGTATCGACAGTGAACTGCAGCATACGATTTAAACCGAGGAAAATTATTGGCAAGAAGTGCTTCCCTGCGTGATAGAGGTAGTTAAGCATTTGGAAATAAGAGGATTTGCTTTTAATGGTGATAACAAAATTTTTTGGACCAAAAATAATGGTAACTATTTAGGTTTCCTTGAATTAATTGCTCATTTTGACCCGTTTTTGAAACAACACATCCATGAGCGTTGCTCTAAAGGTCATTGCCATCAGTCATATTTTTCCAAGGCTACCGGTATTGTGAAGAATTCATTGGTCTTGTGGGAGTCAAGGTATTGAGTAAAATAGTTGCCGAAATTCAAACAGCAAAATTCTAAAGGTTAGCTGTATATTCAACAGTAGACACAGCACATGAAGATCAGCTAGCCCTTGTAGAAGGTATTGTTTCGAGGGAAGAGTTTATGAGGAAGATTTTTATGTTTTGTTCCCAACACAGACACACAGGAGAAAGTCTTAGGAAAGTTTACCTAGATCTCTTTTGGGAATACAGTACCGTATGAGGACAGAAGATTGTCGTTGCCAGTAACACGAGTGGAAAATATTCAGGTTTAAGTGCAAAGATAAAGGAACTGAATTAATTAGCTTTCTATGTGCCTTGTGTTGATACCTGTTAAACCTGGTGTTCCAAACAGTGCTGAGAAATCGTCAGAAACAGCTGTTTTTTTTTTCCAAGTTATTCAATGACTATATGGTTTTTTTGTAGTTTGTACTCACCGTTGGCACATGCTTGTGAGGAAGAATGAGTGACTTAAGATATTGTGTGATACTAGATGGTCATGCTGTGAGGAAGCAATATCAGCTATTCGACAGAATTTCTATGCCGTTTATGTGTTCTTAAAAGAAATTATTGAGAACAAGAAAATGCAGCGACAAGAAATGGGGCAGAATCGCTTTTGAAAAATCTGAAGACAGCAAGCAGTACTAGCTGTCTTCTGCGATGCCATGTTGTCTTGAATGGACAAAACTAACAAATATTTGCAATGGCCTGGACTGAATTTAATTAGCGGGTATCATGTGTTGCGATCATTGATTCCATTTTTCAGCCATGTTAGTGAAAATTTTAATGAACATGAAAACCAGGCTAACTCTGCGACTGCCATTCCCATTCCCGAGGCCTCATCGCGCAAGTTATGAGGAAAGAAGAGGGTGAGGAATATACCCCATAGAAAAACTTGAATCCATCTGGCTCTGGATGGTAGTATCCTTTGAGGCCCCCACCTAGGGTTACAGGTGAAACCGGTCAACAGTCTCAAAGGCAGAAAGGAATCCTAATTCCCAACAGTAGAGAGAGCGGAAGAACCTAATGGAGAAAACCATGAGAAATCATTTTGGACTAACAATCCGTTCTTATCTTGGAATTTATTTCCTGCCATGTACAACATACAATTTCAATTGCAGAATGGAAGGGCTGGTAAAAGTAAGCACTACCCCAGTTGGTAACTCAAAAGAGGTATCCACCATTTGCTTTATGCAGTGCTTAGGGATCTAGAGTTTGGGAAGCAGCAACATGTGCAGTAAGGACGAGATTAAGAAACCTCGGTGTCATTCCAAACTTAAGTTCAAAAGAAAATCTTTACAGCCATCTTGAATGTAAAAACTGGTAAACAATAAGAACTGAAAATTCCCTAAGATAAACATGAAATACAAGTTTCAGCAGTACAAGAAACGCGAGTTTTGGACAAAACTGCTACAGAAACCAAAAATCATAGAATTTTTAAGGGTAAACCAACTGCAAAAATTATGAAAGGCATACCAATACTTGGTATCAGCTTCTATACTCATAAAAATTTAGTAGATGACGTTACAGAATTCAAATCCAGTTCAGAAACACTCTCTTCTCACAGTGAAATGCAAAAATAAACAGTATATCTTTGTTAACGTCCAAGCTGTATTTAATGATGACAGTTAAGATAAATCTGAGTTAAGTAGAAGCATTCTGGCAACTTTTGGCAGACTAAATGTAAAAAATTCCAAAATCAAATATTGTGATTTTACTGGGATATTTTAACGTACATGTAGGATAAGCAAAAAGCTATTTTAAAAATCATAGTCCAACCCATGAATGAGCAAAAAAAGAAAAAACGCTGCAAGACTAATGAATCTTTGGAAAACATTTTTGTTGAAGTTAATGTCAACTTTCTTAAAAAAATTGCTAAGTAAAGCAAAAACATATATATCTCCAAGTCTAGCACTACAGAAGTTCCAGTTAGATCATGTGGATATTTCTCAAAGTAATGTTAAAGAACTTGTAAATGTAACAAGAAACAGGGAATTTTACTCTGTTCATTACCTGACTAAAATTAAACTGAAATTTATCCCTAATAAAAAGGGTAAGAGACAGCAAAAATTGATTAAATATAACGCAGACAAGCTCAACATCACAAACGACACAAACGTGGCAATGAAACATTTTCAAGAAGAAATTAAAATAGCTAAATCAGAGTAATTGGAACAATTATCTAAAGAAATCAACAGGGCAGTGAAGAATGAATTTGAATCAACAAAAATGAGAAGAAAGTCTGCTGGAATGAAATCTGTGAAAAAGGCAGTTGCAGACAGAATAAAACAGTGGAAGAAATGGAAACATTCTGGGAAGACTGAGTACCTTGATCAACTTAAACTGCAAATTTCAATTTATTGTTCATAACATGTACTGTAGTTTTACATGCATGTGCATTTTCAAGTAAGTATAAAGATTTTACAATTACAATTTCTTTTAGTTTACATTATTTCTGAAACTTCCTAGCAGATTAAAACTGTGTCCCAGATCGAGACTCAATCTCAGAGTCTTTGCCTTTAATGGGCAACTGCTCTACATTTTTTTCCCTGTAATTCTAATTTTGTTTGATATTGTTCACTGCATTTGTTTGGGGTAGGTGTCGTATGTCACCCATCGTTGATCCGTTCACTTTTTTTTTCGTTGCAGAGGGCAGCTAACTCTCTGACTGAACATGCTGAGCTACTGTGCTAGCCTATCTGAGCTACCCAAGCATGACTCACAACCAGTCCTCACAGCTTTAATTCCCCCAGTACCTCGTCTCCTACCTTCCAAACTTTACATAAGCTCTCCTGCATCTGTGCTACCCAAGGACAACTCACAACCCATCCTCACAGGGGGTCGTGAGTTGTGCTTGGGCTGCTCAGACGATAGAGCCATTGCCTGCGAAAGGCAAAGATCTCAAGTTCGAGTACTGGACCAGCACACAGTTTTAATCTGCCAGGAAGTTTCATATGAGTGGACACTCCACTACAGAGGAAAAATCTCATTCTGAAAACATCCCCCAGGCTGTGACTAAGCCATGTCTTCGCAGTATCCTTTCTTCCAGGAGTGCTAGTCCTGCAAGGTCTGCAGGAAAGCTTCTGTGAAGTTTGGAAGATAGGAGACGAGGTACTCATAGAATTAAAGCCATGAGGACAGGTCATGAGTCGTGCTTCGATAGTTCAGATGGTACAGCACTTGCCTGCAAAAGGCGAAAGTTCTGAGTTTGAGTCTCGGTCCAGCACACAGTTTTAATTTGCCAGAAAGTTTATATCGGTGCACACTCTGAAAATTTCATTGTGAATACATTATTTCTTATTAAATTATAATTCATGATAAATTCAAGTTATGAGGAAATTTTTGGATAAGCCACTGCTTGACTCGCTTTTTGAAAGTATCCCCTGTCAATATATGAACTTCATTTGGTTACAAATTATGAAAAACATATTTGACATAGGAGCTTTTTGCTGGTAAAGCAAAAAATCTTTTGTTAACCATACGAAAGTCTTTTCTATGCCGTATTTCACAGTTGGGAATATCTATGTTCCTTTTTGTAATCTTAGTGTCTGCTTTCACTAGGCTTAGAGGTTCTAGGTTGTTGTATATAAATGGCACAAACTATGAGACTATTGTGTATAATGAATAGGAATTTGCTAGAAGTTCCTGGTTTTACTTTTGCGATGATCCTCAACGCTCGCTTCTGCAGTATGAAACCCCTTTTCATATTAGTTAGGCCTCTTCCAGCCCACAGTAGTAGTCCATAAAACAAGAAAGGGTACACTAATCCAAAATACACAGTCCTTAGGGTTTGAGAATTAAGATATGGTGATAATCTTCTTAAAAAAAAATAAAGACGGTGTTAATTTTTTACAGATGTAATCAGCTTGCTGCTTCCATGAAAGTCAATCATCTATGCATAAACCTGATTATTCACAATGTTGTTGGTAGAATTTCATCAATCACAGTATTTTGTCTGTTTGTACCATTTGGTTTAAAGTGAATAATATTAGATTTTTCTTTTTTACATGTAGGTTGTCTCTTTCAAAGTGAGCACTTGTCATGTATCGTCTGCATGCATAGTGATCAGTTGCTTATTGTCAAGAGAACTTGATAAATCACTTACATAGCATATGAATAGGACTGGACCTAAAATGGAGATCTGTGGAACATAAAAACATATTTGCTTATACTTGGCCTTCTCCTCTCCAGTATTTCTTCATTAGAGTGTATAATCTCCGTGCACTGCTGTCTACCCTTTGAATATGTTTCTAGCAATTGCATGAGTTTTCCAGTGACACCACTCTTCACAGTTTTTGATAAGACCACATCATTATGTGCTCTATCAAAAGCTCTTAAGAGGTCCAGGAATACTCCTGCTGCTTAAGGTTTTTCATTTATTTTTTCAAGTATATTATGGGAAAATAGTACTGCTGCTGATGTGGTAGTTTGACCTCTTCTGAAACCATGCTAGAAATCACCTAATATGTCAGCATTGTTGTAATGTACCAGGACTTTTTTAATATTATTTTCTCTAACAGCCTGCTGAAAGTAGAGATTAGGGCAATGGGTATGTAGTTCTGTAAATGCTTTTTCAACTTGTCAGGGAACACCCCATTCTTTAGAACACTGTTTAGTAGGTGAACTAGTGGTTTCATTAGTTCATGTTTTCATTGCTTCAATATATATGGTTAAATTTCATCTAATATTGCTGATTTTTTGTTTGTATCAATAAGCTACAGAATGTCATATGTGCTTACTGAGGGTAGTTTACTGCAGTTCTGTTTGTTACAGAACTCAGATGTTTCCTGTATTTCCTGTTTCTCAGAGACATCATTTTCAATTTTCGATGAATGAATTATTAAAAATATTGCTAACTAGAGGGGGATCAGAGATATTTATTATTCATAGTTAACTGTGCATTATTAATTTTAGTTTGTTTCTGATTTTATGTATAACTGACCAGCAACTCTTTGAACCATTATCTGAAACTCATATCTGTTGGCTGAGTCTTTCTGCATTTAAGCTCCAGTCTTCATTGTGGTATTTATATTTGTACTGCTTGTAGAATTCTTTATGTTACTCTGAGTTAGTCACTCTGTGTAGGCTATACATGTTTTCCACTTTTTCTTTCAAATCTTTTGTTTTAAAATCTAACAGCACAGGTTTTGATTTTAAAGGTTGACTTTTCTGTTCACTCACTTTTTTTAATGGCATGGCTCTGTTTATGTCCTCAGTCAGAATTTCTGTGGACATGTTCTGTTTGTTGTTGATCCTAATTGTAGTAATAACTGATTCCCATGATTTCTGGCTTAAACTATGTCTTAGTGTAGCAATGTTGTTTGCAGACAGTATTTGCCTGTGCTCATACATTTTTCTTGGTTTCAATTTGGTGTTACATTTTAGGACCATTATTCAGCCTAAATGATCTGGGAGGTGACCATTTATGACATCTGTTGAGATGATGTGGTCATAATTTGTGATAGCATGATCAGTTAAACTACTATGTGTGTTAGCTATCCTGATGGATACTAATCCAAGAAGATCTTTAGCCCTGTAAGACAGGACGCAATCTGTAAAACGTTTGCTTTCCTGACCGTCACGTAAATTGTTGATGTTCAGATCTCCCGGTATGACAAGATGTACAGTTCTACTACCTGACATTAATTTACTTAAAACTCCATCAGTTGATTTCAGAAAAAGCATCAATAATTTCTGGATAGGGATGTATATACACCTATGACATAGAAAAGAACAGTGCAAAATGTGAGTTTAAGCATTGCGAAACCTTTGTCAACACAGAAATTGTTCCCCCATAGCACTTTTCCTGTGGTGGTTACAAACTTATAATTTCTTGGGTAGATGGCAACACCACCACTTTTATTATGTGTTCTACTGTAGAACATATCTAGGTTGTAGCCTTCTAAATTGCAATATTGGTTGTTGTCCACTGTTTACTGCTGTTCCGTAACTTATACTACTTGTGAAGATAGTCCTGTGATAAATGATTCAAAAGCATCTTATTTTGTTTCGTAAACCCTGTATATTATAATGCAAAAGTGATAAATTAGATTAATAAGATGTTTAAAAATGATCTAAGGGGCTATTGAGCTCCAAGTATTAGCTCGAGATGAAAATGGTAAAATAGGCCTAAGCAATACCCAGAACTGTGAAATACTAAAAAAGCACTTTGAACAGCTCTTGAACTGTGAAGAACTGTACTGTAAACTAGAATTCCTGGATCTTCAAAAAAAAAACACAGAGGCGGATCCCCCACCTACAGCTGAAGAAATAAAAAGAACAATACATATTCCGAAAACTAGCAAAGCCTACGGAGAAAATAATCTCAACCAAAATTTATAACTAACCTTCAGGTCATGTTTGAAGAAATATGGGAAATTGAAAAGATTTCAGAAGACTGGAATGTGGTTCTTATTCATCCTAAGCACGAGAAAGGTGATAAACATAATGTGAATAACTCCATAGGTATATATCTGTAGCCAATGGGTTATAAGATATTTTCAACAATATTACTAAGCCTCTTAGAGAAAATAGTTGTAGAATGGAAACAAAAACTAAAAGAATATAAGATGTCACCAGTAACTATGGGGACTAAGAACAAAGGTATTAAAATTAACTGTCTATCATTTGCAGATGATTTTGCCATTGTTTCTGGAAACCTAACAGATGCAGAAATACAAATCAATCTGTTGGAAGAAATAGCCAACAAAGTAGGTTTAAGAACTTCTCTAGAAATAATAAAATTTATGATAAATGTAAAAACTGCTCCAGAATTCTTTGTAGCAGATTTTGGACAGATAAAGAGGGTTAATAAATGCAAATACTTGGAAAAAATTATTCAATGAAATGGCTTAGAACAATTCGCTGCAAAATAAAGTGTACATAAAATGCAGAGAGAGCATATGGTATAACAAGGAATATTTATGAAAAAGGTATTTGTCTAAGAATTTGAAAATACAACACTACAACACAGTAGTGAAACGAAAATGTATTTATACAAGTGAATGTTTAATACTAAATAACAAATTACACAAACTTGATGTCCTAGAAAGAAGAATGATTCAAAAAATACATGGTCCGCTAAGAAATTCAGAGGTTTGGAAATGAAGAAGTAATGAAGAAGTGTATCACAACATAGAAAATGTAACTGAAATACTACAGAAGATTCAATTGATTTTTTTTGAGCATTTATAAAGAATGAACAACAACAGGTTAACCAAACAGATACTTAAATATATGTGGGACAAGAAGTCAATGATAGGCTGGATTCAAGAAGTTAGGAAAGATATGGAAAGAAACAGCATAAGTGAAAAGGATGCAACAGAAAGAGAGATTTTTAAGATGAAAGGATTCCAAGGCAGTTGGGAGAAGAAAATGGCTGAAAACGGTTTGAGAAGAGAAAAAGATACGTAGTGAGGAGATGAAAGAATACTGTAGGAAGAAGAAAGAAGAACAAAGCAGGAAGCATTGAAATTGGTATGTGGTCCATATGTAAGCCAAAGAGAAAGAGAAATAAGAACAAGGAAACCAAGCTAGCAGGTCAAGTGAGCTTGTGTATCAAGAATATAGTAACAAAAGGAAATTTGAAATACAAAGATTCCCTGATGGAGAAAAATCAGAATAATTTAGTGACATGATAAATTTTATGTGCCACTTATTGCAGTTGCTGAGAAACTGCAAGCAAAACTTAAAAGTGAAAAGAAATGTATTGCAAAGTAATCAGTCTTTTCCTACCTTCAACAAATACATAGTAAAGTACAATGCTAAAGAACTCTTAACAGAAAAGTCTAAACTTCAGGAAAAATACTGAGGTAATCTCAATGAAGAAAGTTTTTCTTCCCAAATTCTTTATTTTAGTGAATATTTGAAGAGTTCTCTAAAAGAAAGCTGCTAAACATTTCAGCAGTCAAACTATATGGCATTATGTATTGTGCTATGAGACCAAGAAGCTGCTGTGTTCAATTATATATTATTTATTACAATAGGCCTATTTTGACATAATTGCCATTATCAGGTTATTGTACATCAGGTGGTCTTGAGGGCCATATGACATTGGTGTCTTATTTGCGGTCACTAATGTATAATTTTGCTCCTTTGACATTGGTGGAGCTACAGTAGGTGTTAAACTGCAACTGGAGCAGTTATTTATGAGGTTTTACAATCATGAAATTTTATTTCATCAGTTAACATCATTATGACATAAACTTCCATAGTTGGAAATTTCAGAAATAACTGGTCCAGCTAGAGTTTAACATCTACTATAGCTCCACCAATGTCAAGGGAGCAAACTTATACAACAGTGACAGCAACCAAGACAGTGATATCATATGGACATCAAGACCATAATCTGATGGTGGCAATCATGCCAAAATTGCCCTGTTGTAATAAAACAATGTAATCAAACACACCAACATCTTGGTCTCATAATACAATATATAATGTCCTTATATGACATATATGATGCAGAAGGCCCAGATGGACATGAATTATATGAATTAATGGTTGAAAATGATCTTGGGGATGTTTTTCCAAAAGTGATGATTTCTTACCAAATTTACCCTGAAAACCAATTGTGAATTGTGTATCTGAGAGGGGATTCTCCAAATTAGCCCTTATCAAGAACAAATTATGTGTTATAGTGCAACAAGAATGCATTTTCACTCTCCCCTTGTTATCAGTTGAACATGAGGTGTCTAGTTCTCTTGACTTCCAGGATATGATAGAGGACTCTGCCAGGACAAAATATTCAGGAAAAGAAATTTTTCAGATACTCATTTTCTATTTATTGCATTTATATAATAGGGTAATGTTGTGTGATTTTTTTAAAAACGCAATTGCAAAGTTCTTTTAGGCATAATATCATCTCCTGATGGCATGGTTGATGTCATAAAAATATATGTATTCTTTTACTTTTCTTATTGTACTTTCACAGAAACGAATTAGGCCTACATGAAGTAAGCAGGATCCATACATTTTTTCTAGCCCCAGGCCTCCACATGGGTTAACCCAGTCCTGATGCCCTCCCTCAAGGTGCAACAATCAACTGAAAAGTGTATTTTGCTACCCTCATGAAACTGAAGAAACGACTTCAATGTGTTTGCCACCATTAAAATGCCAATGGACTTCTCCTTCTCTGACAATGTGAGGCCTAACAGAAGTCTGTGAAAGCAAGAGGAGTTCACAAAATTTCATTGGACTGTTCTTCCTCATCCATCCTACAGCCCGGATCTCACACTTTCTGATTTCCATCTGTTTGGCTGAATGAAGGATGCAGTCTGCAGGAAGCAGTATGTGGATGATGGGGAGGTTTTTGATGCAGTAAGACATTGGCTAAGACGGTGACCAGTAGAGTGGTACCCCTCCCATTATGATGGTCTATGGCCATCACATGGAACAGAGACTATATTATAAAATAGGATTTTGTAGTCAAAAGATTGGGGAATAAAATGGTGTATTGAAATTGTGAATAAAACAACATGCTTTTAGAAAAAAAGTGTTGCATTATGTATTGAACACTCCTCATAATATGGTATGAATAAACAGAGAAGATAGATTTGGGGGAGATGGTATAAAAAATAAAAAATGATTAGTACTTTAATTAACTTACTATAGACACTGGAAATGACCTCTTTCAGAGATCTGCTATTAGATCACAAGTAAAAAACATTGAAATGTCTATTGTGCTACATACTGAGTCCCACAACTTAGTGACACCAAACATGCCTTCCGTAATTTGATGGCTAATATCTCCTACAAAGTAATTATTATGAGAGACCTCAGTGAGCATAATAAAGCATCGGGAAGCATTATAACAGACCAGGTGGGCATGTTAATGCTTGATACAATGCTTGACAATAACTCAGAAGTCCTGAATGATTGTTCTGCCACTGGTTATGTCAAGGAGAGGTGAAGCCCATTCAGCAGTAGATGTGGTCCTAGCATCTCCACAGTTGACGCCACCCAACACATGAGAGGTTCTACAAGATACTGGGGATTCAGATCACTTTCCAATAGGCAGAGGGTATGGGTATGGTAGAAATTACTGTCGACATTATAGTCCACAAATCTGAAATACAAAAAGCGGCAATTGGGAAAAAATACCACAAGCTGGCAGAGAAAGAACTCATGTCATACACTGAATCCAGAGATGTCGAAGGCAACCACAAAGAACTGGTACAAGTCACTGGGATGGCAGTAGTGACACTGATACCATGCATCACACATGCCACATAAAGTACATGAAAGGTAGCCCCATTGTGGATTGAGGAATGTCAAGGAGTCATTTCATAAAGCAAAGAAGTGTTACAAGTGTACAAAAAAAGCCAGTGCAGTGGAAAACTTCATTCCCCTTAAAGCATGCCAGGCATGAGTGAAAATAAAACTTAAAGAAAAGGAAAGATTCAAGTGGGCAGAATACTGTAATAAGTTAAACCATCAAACCACAATAATGACAATCTGGTAACAAATTCAGTGGATCATAAATGCTATAGATGGACACCCCTTCACACGGACACATCACCTATTGATGGAGGAAATATTGTCCAGGTTGGAAAGTTTGGTTAAAAAGCATTTTTAATGGTACATAGAGGATTTTAAATCGTACCCAACTTTCAACTAGGTTTTTGGCATGGGCAGGGCACATCTGTTAGTGGACATACAGTTGTGTCATTCCATAACTAAATATTTAACAGTGTTTTATATAAACATAAATCATGTGTGCAACAAAGTCTTGTTATCTGTTTTTGCTCAAACACCAAGAAACTTGCAGAGACCATGAAGTTTACTCATCTGCAGCCGTCTGTCCCTGGAGGAGGTTAATAACATTTTCTGATAAGGGCACTATCAAACTGATGACAACCAGCATGGCGTTGGCACAAGGATCAGTTCTCTCTCTATTGTGTTTAATATTTATACCAGTGAACTCTTTTAGTAGTTGGTTGTTGAATGTTAAACAATTAGGTACTGAAAGAGTGTTGGATGTGATCTGATGTTCCACTACTCCAAGTTGTAGCATGAGCAATAACTATATTCATCATTGATTCTGAATCAAATGGTCTGGTCTTAGTTATTATTTCCAGGAATGGTTATGAGTAGACAAAAGAAACGTCTGTATAATATGAGCATTTAGTTCCATTTTCAGTGATTTTAGAGTATTCATCTAGTTGATTCTGCTCTATAGCATCACACGTTCATAACAGTTTGTAATAATGCACCCGTTTTAATGTAGTTTTGTGTAATAATAGTGGAACAGCTTTCTGAAAAAATATATAAACAGTAACTCAGGTTGAATGAGCTTCAATTAAAAAAGAGGATCAAATGAGGAGCACTGGTCTTGCAAGAGTTGCAAGAGAACTTCTATGAAGTTTGGATGGTCCAAGCTTACCCATCCAGTGTGGAAGTTAAGGCTGAATTGCAGGATGTGAATCAAGTGGTAAACCTGAAGATGCATCTATAGTGATGGGAAACTGGTAGTTAAGAATGAAGCACCTTCATACAGCTATGCAGCTTTTGGAAACATCCCACAATTCTTGACTTTTTAATTGTTGTAATTTTTATGACAATATGAATGGTTATTGGGTGTTGAGTGTTGTTATTGTCATTCATAATGTCTGCTTATCATATCTGGGTGGATTGGCATGAATGAAACATAATTTCATTGGGATTTGTTGCATAATTTCCTCCTTGGAAAAAGTCATGAAGCTTCAGGCTCAAGTTATTGCCAAAACAAGTGCTAGTGTATGCCATCTCTATTAACAGCCACTCCAGATAAGAAAATGAGTACATTACACATTATAAACACTAATATTTATATTTTGAGAGTTCTATCTCAAAATTAATTAAAGATTGTATTATTAATTCTGTAGTGTCAGGGTTTGCAGTAAGTAATAAGCAACATATTAAGTATTTCTGGTAATTAACAGTTTTTTTAGTATAGTATAATGCAGATACCTTTTAGCTGAATTTTCTTGGTCAAAGACAATAACAGAATGGGAATGCAGATTGGCTGATCAGTTATTTTATGAATTTAATTGACCAGTGAGTAGACTACAACATGGTCACCTTTTGACTTATCCATACAATATCACTTCTGGAATACTATGTGGTTACTGACAAAGACCGCAAACATCACAACTCAAACTATAATGCTATGATATGTTATAAGCTGTGCTGCAAGCCAGTGGCTGATAGTGCTTAGGTAGATCATAATCAAACAATGTGCACTGTGTCATCTCAAAAACTGATCTGTTAGTTATTTCCATAGTACCATTTTCTTCTAGACTATGGAGGACACTAATCTTAGGCTCAGTCCAACTCTCTCTTGGAAATTAATCCAACTTAGAGTTTACAAACTCATTGCCATTGTCAAATCTAACAGCTTTGATGTTTGCATCAATCCTATTTTCTGTCAAAGTTTTAAACTAAAAAAAATAAAATTAAAACCTAATGCTTGATCTTCACTTTTGAGAAACTGGCACAATGTCCTGGAATAATCGCTCACTAGTACCTGTATGTACTCAGCCCTAGTATGTGATGTTTGCTCCATGGGACCACATAAATCCATATGCATCAAGCCAAGCACCTCAAATGCACATTCCCCTCCAGCCTCAGGAAATAAGAATTTAGACTTTTTACCAAGCACACATGATTTAATTTATGTTTGTCAACAAGTTCAAAATCACAACACTCCAACCTAGTGCCTACACCCTCTAAACATGACTTAAGTCTAGCATGAACTGTAGCATGGCCATGTCTAGAATTCTGTAAGTCTTCCATGTTATTAATTTTACTAACAGACTGTAATGGGCCATCCTCCTCTAGCATTACTTTTCTTCAACAGTAATAGTTGACACCAGTAATATTTTTCAAATTTTGGACGTGTCAATATTATCTCAGCTGTTTTTCTGAAAAATTTCATATACTTCTGTACACAATATGTTATATTTCAGAATAAAATTTGTGGAAAGGAATTATTTTACTTTTGATGTTACAATCAATATCTACTAACTCTGAAGGTACAGTTAAAATTATTTTCTTTTAGAAACATTTGAAAATTATGAATTATTTATCATACTTAAATTTTTTTTTATTAATTTTGCAATCTAGTGCTGTTTATTATGTTTGTTTCTGAATTCATTTATAAAATAGTAATTGTACTTAATAGAAATTAATTTGTCAAGAAAAATAGTAAACCCTTTCGAATATTGTTACGACTGCAGAGTGAAGTAGCAGTAAGCATGCCTCTGATGTGAACAGACTGTTTTTGTATTTTGGATGAACAATGTAAAATCGGTTTTGTTGATGTGAAAATTCAAAACACTGTGTTATATACAAAAATGTGACAAAGTACATTAACACAAAAACAAAAATTCTGTAACAACAATCTTCAAAATTATTTAGATCAATTGAACCATGAGAACCTAAAATGTGAGAATTTCAGCTTCAAGAATCAGACCCCTAGACAAGACCAACTGGAGTCAACACTTCAAGAAAAGATAAGTAAACTAAAAAGTTTATTTTGATCTTACGCCTGTCAAATCTTCAGAGAAGACTTTGCACATTGGTGAACAATAGCAACAGCTAGGAAAGATGGAGTAGATTACAAAGAAGAGCATGCTTATCTGAATCCAGTTCAACATGTTTTAATTTATAAATGTGATTTGTTTCTGAACCAGAAACAGTAGCTCATACCTTTTGAATCTCTTATATACACCTTCATGAAAACAACATTTATGCCTTTCTTAATCAAAGTAGAAACTGGCAACAAATTAGTGGCTAAGCTACAGATTGGAATATCATTGCTGATTGAAGATATACCTGATGAATTGAAACTTGCATTTCACTTCTCTTCACAATTTTTTATTTGAAATTTTCTGGTACAAAATCTTTGAAACCATCCCTTTCTTGAAGTCGTGTCTGACGATGCTCTGAAATTGATGATCCACTCACTCCTGTTAACTCTGACACATCAAGTAAAAAAAACAATGACTTTTCTTCTCATCTGGAATTGACCTTTGATGATTCTTGTTTGTGGGAACAATCAGACTTGAAGTGACCATACCTCCAGCAATTAAAGCATTTTATTTTTTTTATTTTCTTGTTTTTCGTTGTAAAGCTGCTTTTATGATATGAAATTTTCATCTATTGTACTGGACTCTATAATTGCCCCTCTGGTAATGTAGATAAACTTCTGGTAAGCTTCACAGCATACTGAATGGAATTAGTTCATTGTAAATTTGTTTGTCTATGCTCTTAACTTTTGTTGGTTATATACAAAATAAGAATTACATAACCTTGAAGACTTTCTTCAGATCTGGATAATGTAGTATCCAGCAAAGCATTCCAAAGATTCATCCATTTAGTTTTGTTTTTATCAGCAAGCAGGTTTTTGAGGACATACCAAGCTTTGTTTGCCTTTGTTATGTTTCCCACATGTAATAAATGTAATAGCTTCATAGTTAAGTAACAGAAAATAATATGTCTCAGTGAGACACAGACATTGTGTGGTGAAAATTGTTGAGACTGGGCTAGCATAGGGATCAGTTCTAGGACCATTATTTTTCATAATTACAATCAATGTTTTGCCACATCATATTTCCTAATCTATTAGCTGCCATACTGATGACACAATGATAATTGCAACTCATCAAGAAATATCAGTATTACAACAAATGTTATTGACAGGGGATCTCAAACTGATTCGATATTTCTAGATATCCAGAAGGCTTTTGACACCATTTCTCACAAGTGACATCTAATCAGATTGTGTGCGTATGGAGTACCAGATTATCACTTCAGTTGTGTGACTGCATTCATGATTTCTTGTCAGAAACGTCACAGTACACAGTAATTACTGGAAAATCAACTTTCAGAGGGAGAAATGATCATCATAGTAAAATAAATCAGAGCTCATACAGGCAGATTTATGTGTTAATTTTTCCCATCCGCTGTTCAAGAGTGGAATGGTAGGGACATAGTCTGAAGATGGCTTGAAGAATCCTCTGCGAGGCATTTAATTGTGAACTGCAGAGTAATCATGTAGATGTAGGTATAAATATATATGTCACTTGAATCTACCAAACTTCTGTGTAACACTGCAGGGCCTTTAATTTTCCATCATCTAACAGAATAGTAAATAGAATGGTTAAAATTTTGGAATTCCATATTGACTCCAAGCTGATCTGCAGAGAACATATCAATTACATCCACAGGAGAATATCTAGGGTAACATACCTAATGAGCATACTGAGAGATTTAGTTTAGAATATTTAACATTAATCTATTTTGAACTGTTTCATTCTCACATTTCATATGGACTGCTGGTATGGGGGGGGGGACTCTTTATATACAAGTGATATACTGAAGATATAAAAAAGTCCTAAGTGAAATGTGCAGGGCTGCACCAAGAGATCACTATTTATTCTGTTAATATGTATATATATTGTTCATCACTATACATTAAACTAAATGTAGAATAATTTCAAATAACAGGAGATATAGACTAACACAACACTTGGAGAAAAATTAAAATGGATATTCCAAGACACCTTATTTGCCCAGAGCCAGGTCCACAGAAATCCTTAACAAAGTACCACACTCAGCATAGTCCATGTCTTGTAAAGTATTTCAAAGGAAATTGTGTAAATGGTTGGCTGAAAATCAATTTTGTAATGTGAAGGAATTTTTTGATTTACAGATTGTGAGCATATGTTGAAATTTAAAATGCATCTCTAAATGTCTATAATTGTGTGTGTAATTAAGTGCATTTATGTTATGTATGAGAAATCAAGAACATTGTATATATGGTCAATGATTAATAAAGAATGAAGATTAAGGCATGTGTTGCAGCACTTGCCCCAGGACATAGGTCCAAAATTTTTCATTTACTAGAATTAGTTTCATCTCAAACTTACATGCATTGTAATTATCTTTCTATTTTAGTTTCCCTAGCCCTGGAGTCATGGTTTTTGTCAAACTGACATCTGAAGACATTTTTAGAAACCTGAACCATAACAAATAACACAAGTAACATGGACACATGAGGTAATACACTTATTCAATTTTTATATTCCTACCAGCATGACATACATAGTTCACTGCAGAGATTAAGCCCACAACCTATCACAATTTGCTATTGTTTATGATATTATGGATAAATCATTCATAATTATTATATTCATGCATCAGCATTGCATCACACATACAGACAACAAAAGCAACAACAACACAGAGATAATCCATTGACTTGTAGATGGTTACAGCAAAGATTAAATCATGTGCTGGGTCACCAGGATAACCACAGAAGTGCTTTCATTTGCTTGATGTTCCCACAGCATGTGATAGGATATTGAAAACACAAATGCAAACTATACTTCTAATGATACATAGAAATTTATTAATATTCAGCTTACAGGCACACATGGTCACAACTGAAGTACAAACAAAAGTGGTCACATTAGTTGACGAAGTCAACCAGAGTTCCTAGTTTTGCTCTGAATTCGAATTACTCATTGTTGGACTGTTGGACCTCTGTTTGCCATCTGTATTGTTGCCAAAGATGTATCGAGAAGACACTGGCAATAATTGCTACCTATTTTTGTCTGTGCTATGTTTGGTCTATGAAGTCAATCACATGATTGGTAATATAAGCAATTTTTTTCGTATTAATTATTTGTACCACCATTTTTATGGGTTGAAATCTTTCCTTATAAAATGAGTTTCATTTTTGCTTGTACTTTTAGGGCTCCATTCAAAAAAGGATTATCACAAGAGGAAATTGAAAAGGTTCTAAATGATGGTTCCAATGACCGTAAGCATTCTGAATTTGACTGGTCCATCAGGCAGGAAAAACAAATATGAGTTAGTGATCACAAAAGTGAATTAGAAATAGAAGCAGATCCTTTGGAGGGAAATGAACACATTCATCTTGAAGAAGATAAAATGCAACATCATGAAGAAGACAATGTTGGTGATGACAATGTAGATTTTATTTGTGCGTCTTTTGTTAGTAAAGATGATAAAACTAAACAGTCCAAGGAAAGTGTTATAGCCAGAACAGCAACATTGCCCTCAAGAAAAACAATAAAAATCCTTCCTTTTCCAAATAGGCTGGCTAAGGATATTACACAGGAACTGACAGTATTCAGCAAGATTACTAGTGCATAAATGATTGATTTACTTGTGGAATACACCAACTTCCATATTAGAAACCTGGTATCACAAATCAACTATTCTAAAGAGAGCTGTGTAAAAGGGACTTCAAAGAAAGAGGTCTGTGCTCTTGTTGGACCCCTTACTTTTATTGGCTTGAAGGGTGGAAATGAAACAAATGTTCAAGAACTTTGGAATAATGATGGCAATGGAATGATAATTCTCAGAGCTTGTATGTTATACAGATGGTTCTTATTTCTCCTCAGAAGTGATAAGAGCATAAAAATCTGAGAAAGATAAATTATCAGTGATCAGGTCATATTTGGATAAATTTGTTACAAGTTGTAAGGAAATCTATAGTTTGGGAGAGTTTGCAGCTGTAATTGAGATGCTGACACCTTTTCGAGGAAGATGTTCATTTGTTCAATACATGTATAACAAACCAGTGAAGTACGACTTGACATTCTATTTTCGATGCCAAAACATTCTGCGCAGCACCAGTTGAGTTATATTGTGCAACACAAGCAGATGGCCCTTACAAGGTGTCAAACAAATCATATGATATTGGGCATTGACTTGTAGAAAATGTGAATGGAATCAATTGGAATATTCAGAATATTATTTTTGATATTTAATATACAAGTTAATCACTGACAGTTTCACTTTTGTACAAAAACATCACTTGTGTTGGAACTCTGGGAGAGAGAGAGAGAGAGAGAGAGAGAGAGGGAGAGAGAGAGAGAGAGAGAGACAAAAGGAAATTCCTACTGCTGAAATTTAGGAGTGTAGGGTCTTCACTGTTTGGATACCAAAAGGATATCACAATTGTGTCAGATGTTCCAGAAATAAATAAATAAATATGTCGTTCTACCTAGCTCCAAGCACAGTGAAGGTGCAATTGATGAAGGAACCAATAAACTACACATTATCATGTACTACAACACTATAAAGGGATGGGCTGACACAGTTAACCAGATGTGTAGTAAATACTCTGTAACTTATGTAACTAGAAAATGGACAATGCCTTTATGGTTTGCTTCACTAAATATTGCTGGCACCCATGTCCATATATTGGTTCAGTTCAATGCAGGAAACCCAAGAGAACCAAGGAGGATATTTTTGAAACAGCTATCTTAACAACTTATGGAAGCTCATTTAGTTACACCAGCCTACACTCCTACACTTCCAGATGACCTCAAAATATTTTTGGCACCTTATAAATTGGAAGAACCTTGAGAGCTGGAAGAGTCTCCAAACAAAAAAAAGAGTTGCTGCATTATGTGTTGTAGAAAAGAGAATGTTGTTATCATAATTCATTGTTGTCAGTGTAATATGGTTGTGTGCAGAAAGTATTCTTCCACTGGGTGTGAAAAGTGTGCATGTAACACAGTGGATGATCTGGAAGAACAGGATGAGTAAAATTTGTGTATATAATAACAAACAACAACAAATCTAATAAATAACCCGAATATAGTACAATTAGTGTTGTAGAAGTAGTATGCACTGCGAAATCAATGTAGGCCAAGTGTGATGTGAGATTATGATGTGTGTTAGAAATTAAATGATTAAAATTTATGTATGTAAAAATCAAAATAACATTAATTTTTTTCAGTAGCAAGCAGAATGTTTTGTGCCTCTAGAGAACGTGTGACAGTGTCAATCATGAGACCACTGATGTTAACAAAAACTGGCACCACTGCTTGAGGGTTAAGGAACACATGGTGTTCATGGATGGCACCAACCTCTCTTGAATTCACAATTCCATTCATTTTTTAAAAGTCCTGTCATACTGAATATGCCATAAACACCATTCTCTAACATATCAGTTCAAATACATACTGTTCAAGACAAGGAATTATATCAGTGTACCCCTGCTTTGTTTAATTATTCCAGTATCTTTATGGGACTCCTAGAGAAATCCTTCCTAACCAGGAAGCACTTTAAATCTCTCATCTCTTTAAGATGGACTTTGTTGATAATCTGGGTCTTTGAGAAGGATAGCCTCTGCTCTTTCTTCCTGAACTGAACACCTACTGCCAAATCTGCATCATCTATATACTTTTCAACTCATTCTTGAGTATTGATCTCCACCTTTCTCATGATTCAATAATATTCTTTGTTGATGTATAAAGCAATAACTACCAACAGAACATCTTCATTTTACACTTGTCAACATTTTCCTATATAAAAAAAAGCACCTTGTTTACGGGCTTTGCACTTGTGGGTGTCACAGTCACAGTGGAATGCAGTAATTATCTCCAAATGTGTATCCTGCCCAGAAGATTCAGAAATTGATTTTTTGTGAGATTTCTTCTCATGCCAGCAACAGCTGAACAAGTTCCACCAATAACTGCCACAGTTTCTTCAGTATCCGCACCTTTTGTATAAATGGTGAACTCTTTCAAATTTGATAGGTGTGTGTGTGTGTGTGTGTGTGTGTGTGTGTGTGTGTGTGTGTAAGAGCAGAAGCTCAAAAGCTACTGTGATTTTCCCATGCTCTAAATGTGCCTGTGCACCACTGTAATGTTAAAAGGCTCTGGTATGTGTTGTAACTGAATCAACAACTTCACTAATGATCTGTCATCTTTATGTTGTTCACGAGCTTTTACCTTGACTGTTTTTGTATGGTCACCTTCTTGTAGTTTCTTGGTGCTCACAGTGGAGACTTTCTAGATACTTAAACAATGTTTTTAAATGAATGTTTTTCATCTTGTTGTGGCAAAGAGGCGAAACATGTTTTTCTAATGAATAGCATGTTCCATCCCCCCACAGAGATGAAAGATATCATTTAAAGTAACTTAATTAATGAATTAGAAATTTGCTATAACATTGTGCTTTTTACTAAATTATTAACATTATTAAAATAAATGTCTTGTAAGACTGAAATCTGTTCCTCCACTCAACATGGCATCAGCACCAGCACCTGCATGTGATGCATCACTGTCACCAGTGGCATTATCAGTAGCAGCATTAGAAAATGAAGCAACTGTAGATTAAAATTGAGCTGTTGGTTTGAAAAAGTGATGTATTTTTAATGACAAATTTCATTAAGGAATAAATATATTGGGAAGCAGTAGTTAGTATCCCTAGTTCCTTAAACAGGCTTCTGCATGATGTTCTTGAGTTCAAGCCACATATAACTCTTGTTGCATGGTTTTGTGCCTGGAAAACTTTAGCTTGGCTTGATGAATTACCTCAAAAATAATCCCATATGACGTTATGGAATGAAAGTAAGCATAGTGTGCCAGCTTTTTCATTTTTATATCTCCTATGTCTGACACAATTCGCCTTGCAAATAGAGATTTCTTAAGACGCTTCGGCAGTTCTGTGGTGTGCTCCTCCTACTTGAATTTATTACCAAGCTGTAATCCCAAGAATTCAACACTGTCCATTTCTTCTATCTGCTTGTCATCGTATGTTAGGCATATACTTGTGGGACATCCTTTACAAGTTCTGAATTGCATGTCATGTGTTTTTTTTTCAAAGTTTAGTAACAAGCAATTGGCTGGGAACCAGTGATTAATGTCCACAAATATTTTATTAGCTGATTTTTCTAAGGCTACACTTGATTTGCTATTTATTGCAATGTTCGTATCATCAGCAAACATAACAAACTTGGCATCTGGTAATGTTACTGATGAAAGGTCATTGATATACACAAGAAAAAGTAAGGCCTCTAAGATGAAACCTTGTGGGACACCACATGTTATTAGTTCCCAATTGGATGATGCCTGGTATCTTAATACATGTCTCTTTGCTGATAACACCCTTTGTTTCCTGCCAGATATATAAGATTTGAACCATTTGCAGCATTTCCTGTTACAGCATAATATTCTGATTTACTAGAGAGGATATTGTGATTTACACAATCAAATGCCTCTGATAGATCACAAAATATACCATTTGCCTGTAATTTTTTGTCTAATGAATTAAGTATATTTTCTCTGTAAGTGGTAGATAGCCTTCTCAATATCAGATCCCTTTAGAAATTCAAATTGTGACCTTGACAGTATGTTAATTGTGGTAAGATGGTTATCTAGCCAATTGTACATTAGTTTTCTAAAATTTTTGAGAATGCTGGCAAAAGTGAAATTGAACGGAAGTTAGATGATATATCTTTAGCTCCCTTCTTAAACAGAGGCTTAACTTCAGCATATTTCAAGCATTTAGGAAATATTCCATTGATAAACAACTGGTTACACAGATAGCTTAATATGTTACTTAACTCAAAATCACATTCTTTGATTAACTTTGTTGATATCATCACACCCACTAGAAGTTTTTGATTTTAAAGACTTTATGATGGACATTACTTCTGCTGGGGTAGTGAGGGTCCAATTCATGTTATGTAAGTTATTTGAAATGTCTGGTCTGAAGTATTCCATAGCAGCATCTACAGAACCTGACAACCCCATCTTGTCAGTAATAGTTATAAAATGTTTGTTAAAAAGTTCTGCAACACTATACACATCTGTCACCAACGTATCATTTACTCTTAATGCTATTTGTCCCTCTTCATGTCTGATTCTACCAGTCTCCTCCTTCACTATATCCCATATTGCCTTTATTTTGTTATCTGATATGACTATCTTTTCCTTGTAATATATTTGCTTTGATGTCCATATTACAGTCTTTAATATTTATCAGTAGTTCTTGTAATGTGCTATAGCATCAACATCAGAACTATTTTGGATTGACAGATACAGTTTTCTTTTTGTTTTACAAGATACCTCTATTCCTTGAGTAATGAATGGCTTCTCTGTAGCCTTTGCTCTAACCTCGATTAGTTTTGGGGGAAAACAGTGTTCAAATAATGTAAGCACCTTATTAGCAAAAGTGTTATATTTTTCACTCATGCCATGAGCACTGTAAACATCACTCCAGTGAATGTCTCTGAGGAGTGTCCAAAAGTAATCAATTTTTGGCTTATTGATTACCGTCTTGAGCACAGATTTAACAGATTTTATATCCTGTGCAGTATTAACATTTAGCAGAAGGAACTGCATGTCATGGTCTGAGAGGCCATTGACTATTGGTTTTTAATATAATTTTGTTCATTGGAATTTTCTATAAAGATGTTATCAATGGCTGTTTGTGAGTAATTGGCTACCCTAGTGGGGAACTTTACAGCGGGAATGAAGTTGAATGATAGTGTTACTAACTCAAATAAATTCTTATTGGAAGAGGTTTTAAGGAAATCTACATTGAAGCCACCAGCAACCACTATTTCTTTGTTTTTGGTTCTTAAATGGGTCAGTACAGCGTCAAGGTGGTTTATGAACAGATTAAAGTTAGCTGCAGGGGCTTGATATACACGTAATATTATGAAGGATTTTTGAGCAAAATTCTACTTCTCTTGCACATGTTTCCATATGCTGTTCTAGGCAAAATTTATGAATGTATATGTTCTTAAATTTATGACAGTTCCTGATGAATGTGGCAACTCCTCCATTCTCCATTTCTGCTCTACAAAAGTCAGATGCTAACCTAAATCCTGTAACACTTAAAAGTTCTATACTAGTGGTCACATGATGTTCAGATGGGCAGATTATGTAAGCTGAGTTTGAGGACTCTAATTCATTTATGCAGAGAATTAATTTATTAATTTTATTTCTCAGTCCTCAAATATTTTGATGCAATAAAGATAGCTGACATTTCACATTGACTGAGTTGAAATTTCTGCTGATTGTTGAAAATTCTTAACCAATAGCTGTTTGTGCTGATGTAATAAGCTACAATTATGTCTTTCGGTTTCTTTCTGAAACTGAAGGTTTTTCTCAATCCTAACCTCTCTTAAAACTTGGTTTCTTTCTGTCCTCCCTATCCTAAAAAGTGTCTTTTATGAATCCTATAACCACTGGTATTTTATCACTCATGGCAATGCTTCCCCCCTTTAACTTTCCTGCTTTTTTCCCAGCCAGTTTACCCTTCCTTACACAAGCCATAAAAAAAGTTTCTCCAGTAACAGTACCATCAGGAGAAGGGAACAGAAATGCAGTTGAAGAAAATGTGTCAGTTGTTATGGGTAAGCAGAAAACAGTGCCTCCTCTCTGTCTAAACGAATTTTTGTGGAACGCAGCAAGATGAAGAGGCTCATAAGTAGTGCAACAGATACTGTAGTTTCTCACCAAAGAGGTTCAGTCTGAAGGGAATAACAATTTTGAGATTAAAATTTGCTACCTAAACATTCAAGGAATAAAAGATAAAGAAATTTTTGGGAGTAGCCTACTTTTGGCCTGGATAATAAATTTGATTTTTTTGTTTGAGGGAACATTGGGCTACTGTTGGTGAACTTACAGTTGTGAAACTTGATAACTATAATACAGCAAATAGTTACTGTAGAAAATTGCATAGAAGGGGTCGTATAACAATCTATTTTAACCAGTCACTCAGTTGCTCCATTAGTAAGGTGGATCGAGAGTATTTCTGTGATGAACAGAATTTTGAAGCTACTGGTATAGTCGTTGATAGTTTTAAGTTAGTAGTAATATCTCTATACAGGACACCTAAGGGTACCACCAGCGTATTTCTAGAAAAACTGGACATGTTGTTGCATGTATTTAGGAAGCCAAAATAGTTGCATTGTGATGTTGTAATGGGTGGAGATCTGAATACAGATTTTGATGTAACAACACACAAATGTAGTGTCACTGAGCTGAAAAATCTTATAAGACAATGCAATTTATACCTTATCAATAATGAACCCACAAGAGAAGCATGACTTGACAACATTTTTGTCAGTTTTGAAACTACAGATGACTCATGTGATGTGACAGTATTTCTATTCTTGGCCCATGATTCTGTATCCTTAAATTGTAAAACTAAATTTTCTGCTGATAAGAGTAATATTGCAAGGCATATCCCAAAAGCTGTAATCACCAGACCTGTCACAAATTATAAAATTGTCGGGTTTTGTGAGTCCCTTGCAGACAGAGACTGGTTAGGCCAGTGTTACAGTGATACACATTATAGCTTATATAATGATTTACCAACAAAGTTAACATTTGAAAAGTTCTTTACAGCATTTTTGACACAATTTAATGACAGCATTCTCTTAAAGAAATGCAAAATAATTGACAAAGGCTTCAAATCAAGGGCACAACTAAATAAAATCCATGGTATAGTGAACAAATAACAAATTTGAAAAACCAAGTTATGCTGTTGCAAATGTATATAAAAGTCTGAAGAATGACCATACCAGATCAGACTATCTTAAATATAGGAATGAGTATAAAAATGCCCTTGTGAAAGCCAAAAACGCACACAATTCCAGCAGTATTGAGAATTCCACCAATAAGTGCTATGCTGTGTGGAAACTAATAAATGGTATTGCTAAAAATGAAAGAAACAGGAAAATTAATGTGTCCCCAAAAATTCAATGATTTTATTAAATCAGTTGAGAAAGAAGGAAATTCTATTATGAAACACGATATTAGTTTATAATTTCGTAGGCTTCCGTGGCCGGAGTCAGTCGACATAAAAGTTTTCTGCGTTTGGTACCGCGTCATAATGTAAAACTACTGCTGCTATAGAAAAGCCAACGTTTAGGCCACGATTGCAGCGGCCTTCTTCTGGGTCTAATGGTGCATTCTAGCTATGCAGTGTCCTTTATATTTTGTTGTTAGTGTTCACTGCGCATGCCATTACGTCATAATTTTAAAAGGTAGTTAGTTTATTGGTCACTAAAGGAAGAAGGAGAGCGAACTTTATTTTAATAGGTTATTGTGGTGGAGGTAGAACGTGACCTCTGTTGTCCATTGGCTCTTGTGTAATGTACCATGATTGGTGGCCACCGTCGAATGAGAAGTTGGCTGTTGTTTACCAACTGGTGGACGTCGGCCGCGCGGCGGCAGTTACTCGCCGGTAGTGCTCGTTCCTCGTGTTGACAGTGCGGTCTGTTGGGCTGTGATTGCTGGCAGCCAGGATGGGGCAAGCCTGAGTCCATCCTCCCTGTTCATGTTGTTACGGTGTTTGAGAATTTCGATGGCCTCTCTGATATTGCGTTTCGTCATAATTGGCTGCTTGGCCAACACACACGCTTCGCTGAATTTTATTCCTTTTCCACAGTCATGGTAGTGTTCTGCCACTGCGGATTTGTTGTCTTGTCCTAGACGAATATAACGCTTGCGCTCCCGAATGCGTGTTGCTATTGGCCTACCAGTCTCGCTGATGTATCCAGGACGTGCTAGGCTCCACCAAGGACAAGGTGGATGCATTACACACTGCAGGCGTTTACAAGGTGGAATGCGAATGTGGAGAGGCACACATCTGCAAAACTGGTAAGCCAATAGCAACGCGCATTCGGGAGCATGAGCGTTATGTTCGTCTAGGGCAACATAACAAATCTGCAGTGGCAGAACACTACCATGACTGCGGAAAAGAAATAAAATTCAGCGAAGCGTGTGTGTTGGCCTAGCAGCCAATTATGATGAAACGCAAAATCAGAGAGGCCATTGAAATACTCAAACACCATAACAACATGAACAGGGAGGATGGACTCAGGCTTGCGCCATCCTGGTTGCCAGCAATCACAGCCCAACAGACCACACTGTCAACACGAGGCACGAGCACTACCGCCGAGTAACTGCCGCCGCGCGGCCGACGTCCACCAGTTGGTAAACAGCAGCAAACTTCTCATTCGACGGTGGCCACCAATCATGGTACGTAACACAAGAGCTAATGGACAACAGAGGTCACTTTCTCCCTCCACCGCAATAACCTATTAAAATAAAGTTCCCTCTCCTTCTTCCTTAAGTGACCAATAAACTAACTACCTTTTAAAATTATGACGTAATGGCATGCGCAGTGAACAGTAACAACAAAATACAAAGGACACTGCATAGCTAGAACGCACCGTTAGACCCAGAAGAAGGCCACTGCAATCGTGGCCGAAACGTTGGCTTTTCTATAGCAGCAGTAGTTTTACATTATGACGCGGTACCAAACCCAGAAAACTTTTATGTCGACTGACTATGGCCGCGGAAGCCTACAAAATTATATTAGCAACCTGTATGGGCAGGAAACACACAGCAACATCCGCAAACTGGAAACACTCAGGAAGAAGAAAGGGAAACTTCTCAACGATCTTATCTACTTGAAGAGGTGTCGGGATCAGGACATTGTACCTAAATTTCTTCGGTTCAAATTTAACATCGACACTCACAAAGCAAGAAGCATCTACAGGTGAGCCATTAAATCTCTTCCGAAGGAGCGTATTCAGCAGGTGCGGAGAGAACTTGACTTTAACAACAAACCGTTGCTGCAAATACATCTTCTGCTATCATCTACGTTATCGCCCACCGACTGGAATAACATCGACAGAATCACTCACCTGCAAGCGTATGCAGCCAGTGCAACTGCCGCCATTCGCCAGAAGAAGAAATTTGAGCATCTGGCTGAGACGACACGGAACACTACGCCTCGACTGGATACATCTCGAACAGTGGTGAACCTTTCTCCTCATCCCATCAGCACCGCAGCTCCAGAAGCACTAGCTAAAGGACTAAACTTTGCTGTCACACCTGAGCGGTTTCCCACGGAAGAAATTATCGAATCCATGGAAACAGCACTCCGGCACACATCTGCGATTGAAGCTGAGAAAACTAGACAGGAAACCGTTCGAGTTCTACTACGTGCCAAGCCACAGAAACACAACCTTAACAGAGAGGAAAGAGCAGCTATCAGGGAGCTGAACAACGACGAAATTGTGATATTAACAGCAGACAAAGGCAATGCTACTATCATCTTAGACACCTTGCAGTATGAATACAAGATGAAAGAATTATTAAATGATCCCACCTACAAAGAACTAAGGGCGGACCCTACGGCAAAGATAATTCGAAAGATGCAGGCCGCGATTAAGGACTCAAGAATTGACGCTGACACAGCCAAGGGTCTTATTCCCAGAGTACCAGTCTCTCCTAGAATTTACGGTGTTCCAAAGATACACAAGGAAAGTTGTCCTTTGAGGCCAATAGTGAATGGGATCAATTCGCCTACTTACAATTTGGCAAAGTACCTAGCCTGCAAACTAAGACGTCTAGTTGGTAAGACGGACTCTTATGTGAAGAACTTGGCACACTTTATAGAATGCCTAAAGGGAGAAACAATTTTACCTACGGACATCATGGTCAGCTTTGACGTGAAATCACTATTTACGAACGTGCCAGTAGATGAAACTATCCACATCCTTCAGGAGCATGTCCCGCCAGACATATGCAACCTGGTTGAGTTGTGCCTGACTTCAACGTACTCCAAATGGCAAGGAAAATACTACGAGCAGACAGACGGTGTAGTAATGGGGTCTCCCCTATCTCCGCTGGCAGCCGACATATTCATGGAAGCCTTTGAAGCAACGGCCCTCAGTTCAGCTCCTTTACAACCACGTTGCCGGTTTAGATACGTGGGCGACACGTTCGCTATATGGCCTCATGGTGAAACGGAGCTACACAAGTTCCACGAATATCTGAACAGTATGCACGGGAAGATACAGTTCACGCTGGAAGTAGAAAAGAATGGTGCTATCCCATTTCTAGACGTCGAAGTGTACAGGAGAATGGAAGGCACACTGGGGCACAGAGTATATCGTAAGCCTACGCATACTGACAGGTATCTGCACACCCAATCCTACCACCACCCAGTGCAGAAGAACTCTGTCATCCGCTCTTTGGCAATCTGTGTGCAGTGCCTTAGTGATGCTCAAAACATCACACCTGAGCTTAAACGGTTACGCACAACGTCTTTGGCCAATGGCTACAGACACAAATCGATAAACACAGCCTTGTCGACGAACACAAGCAAGAAAGATAAGCAGGAAATGGACAAACAGCAGCTAACAGTACGCTTACCCTATGTGAAAAAAGTTACTGACCGAATAGGCAAACACCTTTGCCGCGTTGGGGTGCAGCCTGTCTTCTATAGTGGTCGTAGGATCCAGGACGTGCTCGGCTCCACCACGGATAAGGTGGATGCATTACACACTGCAGGCATTTACAAGGTGGAATGCGAATGTGGAGAGGCACACATCCGCGAGACTGGTAGGCCAATAGCAATGCGCATTCGGGAGCATGAGCGTTATATTCGTCTAGGGCAACATAACAAATCCGCAGTGGCAGAACACTACCATGACTGCGGAAAAGAAATAAAATTCAGCGAAGCGTGTGTGTTGGCCAAGCAGCCAATTATGACGAAACGCAATATCAGAGAGGCCATCGAAATACTCAAACACTGTAACAACATGAACAGGGAGGATGGACTCAGGCTTGCCCCATTCTGGCTGCCAGCAATCAGAGCCCAACAGACCGCACTGTCAACACGAGGAACGAGCACTACCGGCGAGTAACTGCCGCCGCGCGGCCGACGTCCACCAATTGGTAAACAGCAGCCAACTTCTCATTCGATGGTGACCACCAATCATGGTACATAACACAAGAGCCAATGGACAACAGAGGTCACTTTCTCCCTCCACCGCAATAACCTATTAAAATAAAGTTCCCTCTCCTTCTTCCTTAATTGATCAATAAACTAACTACCTTTTAAAATTATGACGTAATGGCATGCGCAGTGAACACTAACAACAAAATATAAAGGACACTGCATAGCTAGAATGCACCATTAGACCCAGAAGAAGGCCGCTGCAATCGTGGCCGAATCATTGGCTTTTCTCTAGCAGCAGTAATTTTACATTATGACACGGTACCAAACCCAGAAAACTTTTATGTCGATGATATTAGTTCATCAGAAATTTTTTCAAAAATGTCTGTAAACCACTGGCTGATACACACATCTGTGCCTTCGCCTAGGTCTCTTCTGGTCTCATCCTAAGAATAGTAAAACAGCTAAAATCATCAGACAGTGTAGATGGCATGTTGTGTAATGTTCTAAAGAAAGTAATATACTGTGTTGTGTATCCCTTAATATATTTTATAAACAATATATTATCTTAATGAGCTAAAAGTGCCTTACCGGATCTAACCCCCCCCCCCCCCCTACTACCCTCTCCTTCATGGTAACCAACTCTTCCCTGACAACCTTAGTAAGGCCAATCACTTTGCCTCCTACCTCTCTGATATCTTTACCATCCCAGACGATCCCCAGTTTGATTACTTCCTCTTCCCAGATGTCCACGATCGAACTGACACCTCTGTCCCTCCCCTCGCTCCTGGTTTCCAGTACTTGGACAACATTGCACACAACAAACTCAAGGCCCCCATCACTACTCAGGATATCATCACTACACTCCGCGCGAAATGCATCACCACTCCCGGTCACGATCGTGTCACCTATCGCCACCTTCGTGAAGCTCCTGCCTCCTTCCTCTCCACCCTGGCCAGGCATTATAATGTGGTCATGTCCACTGGCTACCACCCCAACCTGTGGAAAACCTCCCATATCCTGATGTTCCTTAAACCCAACAAACCGCCATCCGCTGTCTCCTACTGTCCCATCAGCCTTACCTCGGTCTTCAGCAAGGTCCTGGAATCCATCCTTACCCGACGCATCCACCAGCATCTCCGCCACCACCGCCTCCTTCCCATTACCCAGTGTGGCTTTCGGCCGTCTTTCTCTACCGATGACCTTCTCCTTCACCTCACTCATCTCCTCTATGAACAGCTCAACTCCTGTCACTCCACTATCTTCCTCTCCCTTGACCTTGAACGCACCTATGACTGGGTTTGTCATTCCGGTCTCCTCTTCAAGCTCCAAACCTTCACCCTTCCTATCAACTACGTCTGTCCTTTCTTTCCCAACGTCCTACCTACGTCACCATCCATAACACGGATTCTTACACCTTTTTCCCCTCGACCGGTGTGCCCCAAGGTTCCGTCCTTTCCCCTCTTCTATACTTTTTGTATACAGCAGACATGCCGCTGTCTACACCCCCCCGTCCACCTTCTCCAATACACCGATGACACCGCCTTCCTTGCCCTCACCCCCACCCTGCAACGCTCCCAACACCTTCTCCAATCCCATCTTGACCAGTTCACTGCTTGGTGCAACCAGTGGTTGCTGAAGGACAATCCTTCTAAGACCTAGGCGATCACTGTAGGCAAAACCACACCTTTCTTCCGTCTCCACGACTTCTATGTCAACATTTATGGCCATCCTATTACCCTCACCCCCACTCTTAAATACCTTGGTGTCACCCTTGACCATCGCCTCTCCTGGACTCCCCATCTCTGGACAATCCAAGCCAAGACACGCTCACGAGTCTGTCTCCTCAAGCTCCTCTCTGGCCGCACATGAGGTCTGGGCCCCTCCACCATCCTCCACACATGTAAGTCCCTCATCCGCCCTATCCTCTGCTACGCCAGTGCCGGTTGGTCACAGCCAGTGTGCTCCCTGCCGCCGTTGGATAAGCAGCTGCCAGCAGCAAGTCGTATACTCTTAGCTCACTTACTTGTTACATAGTTTAATTCTTAATTTCTTTGCGAGTTTTTGGGCACTTGCTTTGTTTAATAAATTTCGGGCGTATTATAGTATTTGAGAGTTGTAGCATCGCATTTTAGTTCCTGAATAGTGTAAAATCTCCTTCTGCCGCCAAGCAGTGTGTCAGCAGTGCGCAAGTAGCAGCATTACTGCATTTACTAGGCAGTCTTGTATTTTAATAACTGTTTAAATTTTGTGTCGAACTGTTTGTGCTCTCTGTAGATTAGTTCAGACGTTCTTTGCACAACAGTATTTAGCATGGATAGGGACTGTGACTGCTGTGTTCATATGTGGGCTGAGTTGGCATCCCTTCGCCCGCAGCTTCAGGCAGTGTTGGCTTTGGTCACACAGCTTGAGGCTGTTGCCAATGGTCATCACTGTGGGGGTCCGGATGGGGGTTTATCAGGGACGGCCAGCACGTCCCACGCATTCCCCGATCGGACTATGGCTGTGGCTGCCCGTGATACTGCCCACATTGAGACTGACCCCTCACCCGTGGTAGAGTGGGAGGTCGTCTCGAGGTGTGGCAGGGGGCGAAAGACATTCCGAAGGGCTGAACGGAAGGCCTCTCCAGTTTGTCTGACGAACCGGTTTCAGGCTCTGTCTCAGGCTGATACTGATCTCCAGCCAGACATGGCTGCTTGTCCTGTTCCAGAGGTTGCCCCTCAGTCTGCAAGATTCAGGCGGTCGCAGAGGGTGAGCTTACTGGTAGTTGGGAGCTCCAACGTCAGGCACGTAATGGGGCCCTTTAGGGATATGGCAGCAAGACAGGGGAAGGAAACCAATGTGCACTGCGTGTGCATACCGGGGGAGTCACTCCAGATGTGGAAAGGGTCCTTCCGGATGCCATGAAGGGTACAGGATGCACCCATCTGCAAGTGGTCGCTCATGTCAGCACCAATGATGTGTGTCACTACGGATCAGAGGAAATCCTCTCTGGCTTCCGGTGGCTATCTGATTTGGTGAAGACTGCCAGTCTCACTAGCGGGATGAAAGCAGAGCTCACCATCTGCAGCATCGTTGACAGGACTGACTGCGGACCGTTGGTACAGAGCCAAGTGGAGGGTCTGAATCAGAGGCTGAGACGGTTCTGCGACCGTGTGGGCTGCAGATTCCTTGACTTGCGCCATAGGGTGGTGGGGTTTCAGGTTCCGCTGGATAGGTCAGGAGTCCACTACACACAGCAGGCGGCTACACAGGTAGCAGGGGTTGTGTGGCGTGGACTGGGCGGTTTTTTAGGTTAGATGGCCTTGGGCAAGTACAGAAAGGACAACAGCCGCAAAGGGTGCGGGGAAAAGTCAGGACATGCAAGGACCAAGCAGCAATCGGTATTGCAACTGTAAACTGTCGAAGCTGCATTGGTAAAATACCAGAACTTCAAGCGCTGATAGAAAGCACTGAAGCTGAAATCGTTATAGGTACGGAAAGCTGGCTGAAGCCAGAGATAAATTCTGCCGAAATTTTTACAAAGGCACAAAAGGTGCATGCAACTGGTGGTGGAGTGTTTGTCGCTGTTAGTAGTAGTTTATCCTGTAGTGAAGTAGAAGTGGATAGTTCCTGTGAATTATTATGGGTGGAGGTTACACTCAATAACTGAGCTAGGTTAATAATTGGCTCCTTTTACCGACCTCCCGACTCAAGCATTAGTGGCAGAACAACTGAGAGAAAATCTGGAATACATTTCACATAAATTTTCTCAGCATGTTATAGTCTTAGGTGGAGATTTCAATTTACCAGATATAGACTGGGACACTCAGATGTTTAGGACGTGTGGTAGGGACAGAGCATCAAGTGACATTATACTGAGTGCACTATCCGAAAATTACCTCGAGCAATTAAACAGAGAACCGACTCATGTAGATAACAGCTTGGACTTACTGATAACAAACAGACCTGATCTTTTCGACTCTGTAAACGCAGAACAGGGAATCAGTGATCATAAGGCCGTTGCAGCATTCCTGAATATGGAAGTAAATAGGAATATAAACAAAGGGAGGAAGGTTTATCTGTTTAGCAAGAGTAATAGAAGGCAGATTTCAGACTACCTAACAGATCAAAACGAAAATTTCTCTTCCGACACTGACAATGTTGAGTGTTTATGGAAAAAGTTCAAGGCAATTATAAAATGCGTTTTAGACAGGTATGTGCCGAGTAAAACTGTGAGGGATGGGAAAAATCCATTGTGGTTCAACAACAAAGTTAGGAAACTACTGCGAAAGCAAAGAGAGCTTCACTGCAAGTTTAAACGCAGCCAAAACCTCTCAGACAAACAGAAGCTACACGATGTCAAAGTTAGTGTAAGGAGGGCTATGAGTGAAACATTCAGTGGATTTGAAAGTAAAATTCTATGTACCGACTTGACAGAAAATCCTAGGAAGTTCTGGTCTTGCGTTATTTCAGTAAGTGACTCGAAACAGCATATCCAGACACTACGGGATGATGATGGCATTGAAACAGAGGATGACACGCGTAAAGCTGAAATACTAAACACCTTTTTCCAAAGCTGTTTCACAGAGGAAGACCGCACTTCAGTTCCCTCTCTAAATCCTCGTACAAACGAAAAAATGGTTGACATCGAAATAAGTGTCCAAGGAACAGAAAAGCAACTAAAATCACTAAACAGAGGAAAGTGTACTGGACCTTACGGGATACCAATTCGATTCTACACCGAGTATGTGAAAGAACTTGCCCCCCTTCTAACAGCCGTGTACCACAAGTCTCTAGAGGAACTGAAGGTTCCAAATGATTGGAAAAGAGCATAGGTAGTCCCAGTCTTCAAGAAGGGTCGTCGAGCAGATGCGCAAAACTATAGACCTATATCTCTGACATCGATCTGTTGTAGAATATTAGAACATGTTTTTTGCTCGTGTATCATGTCATTTCTGGAAACCCAGAATGTACTCTGTAGGAATCAACATGGATTCCCGAAACAGCGATTGTGTGAGACCCAACTTGCTTTATTTGTTCATGAGACCCAGAAAATATCAGATATAGACTCCCAGGTAGATGCCATTTTCCTTGACTTCCGGAAGGCGTTCGATACAGTTCCACACTGTCGCCTGATAAACAAAGTAAGAGCCTACAGAATATCAGACCAGCTGTGTGGCTGGACTGAAGAGTTTTTAGCAAACAGAACTCAACATGTTGTTCTCAATGGAGAGACGTCTACAGATGTTAATGTAACATCTGGCGTGCCACCGGGGAGTGTTATGGGACCATTGCTTTTCACAATACATATAAATGACATAGTAGATAGTGTTGGAAGTTCCATGTGGCTTTTCGTGGATGATGCTGTAGTATACAGAGAAGTTGCAACTTAAGAAAATTGCAGTGAAATGCAGGAAGATCTGTAGCGGATAGTCACTTGGTGCAGGGAGTGGCAACTGACCATTAACATAGACAAATGTAATGTACTGTGAATACATAGAAAGAAGGATCCTTTATTGTATGATAGCAGCTACTTCTGTAAAATATCTGGGAGTATGCGTGCGGAACGATTCGAAGTGGAATGATCAAATAAAATTAATTGTTGGTAAGGCGGCTGCCAGGTTGAGATTCATTGGGAGAGTCCTTAGAAAATGTAGTCCATCAACAAAGGAGGTGGCTTACAAGACATTCGTGCGACCTATACTTGAGTATTGCTCATCAGTGTGGGATCCGTACCAGGTCGGGTTGACAGAAGAGAGAGAAGATCCAAAGAAGAGCGGCGCGTTTCGTCACAGAGTTATTTTCTAAGCCGGATAGCGTTACGGAGATGATTAGCAAACTGAAGCGGCAGACTCTGCAAGAGAGGCGCTCTGCATCACAGTGTAGCTTGCTGTCCAGGTTTCGAGAGGGTGCATTTCTGGATGAGGTATCGAATATATTGGTCCCCCTACTTATACCTCCCGAGGAGATCACAAATGTAAAATTAGAGAGATTTGAGCGCGCACGGAGGCTTTCCGGCAGTCGTTCTTCCTGCAAACCATACGCGACTGGAACAGGAAAGGGAGGTAATGACAGTGGCACGTAAAGTGCCCTCCGCCACACACCGTTGAGTGGCTTGCGGAGTATAAATGTAGATGTAGATGTACGCCCACCCTGCCTGGATCTCCGCCTTTCCTACCTTTTACAAATCCATTCAAATCCTTGAACGTCCTGCTCTCTGCCTCTTTTATCGCATATGTCTCCCCTCCCCCACGCAGATCCTGTACAACCTTATTCTGTTCCCACACCTCCTCCTTTTCCTCAAATGGATGCGGATCCTCTACACCTCCCGTAAACTTGATCCCCCTCACCCGCTTTTCTCTCCCATCCTCTCCCAACCCCTTCGCTGCCGCGCCTGTATTCCCACATCCCACCTGCTCTCCATCTCTCCAGTCTCCTTACCCTCTCCCTAGGTGGCTTCCACCAGCTCCCCCTCCCTGATGATGCCTTCATCCCCTCCATCTACCCCTCCTATCAACTTTGATCCTCCCCTTCCACTTCCTGTGTTTTTTTCCTTAGGGCGCCCTCTCTCTCTTCTCTCCCTCCTCCCTTCCTACCCCAGGCTTCCCCTACCCCCCAAACCTTCTTTCCTCCCCCCCCCCCCCCATCTCCTCTGCCACTGGCATCTCCACTCTCCCCCCTCCCCTCCCTTTGTTGCCTTTTGGCAGGTCCCCGAACTCGCAGATGTCACGTCAACATTAGTGCGCTTGAAGGTCATCTCCAACAGGTGTGTGTGTGTACCGTCGTGTTTGTGCTTCAGTGTTTTTCGCCACCCACGCTCAATCGTTCACGTGTGTTGTCTTAATCATCAGTGTTTGTGTACAGTGTTAACAGTTTCTTTGTTTTTCTTTGCGTGTGAATGGCTTCGTGTTTTTTCGTTACTCAAATGGTTCAAATGGCTCTGAGCACTATGGGACTCAACTGCTGAGGTCATTAGTCCCCTAGAACTTAGAACTAGTTAAACCTAACTAACCTAATGACATCACAAACATCCATGCCCGAGGCAGGATTCGAACCTGCGACCGTAGCGGTCTTGCGGTTCCAGACTGCAGCGCCTTTAACCGCACGGTTTCGTTACTGCATCTACTGTTATTTGTCCACCGTTACGTTATGTGAACCATGGACCTCGCCGTTGGTGGGGAGGCTTGCGTGCCTCAGCGATACAGATAGCTGTACCGTAGGTGCAACCACAATGGAGGGGTACCTGTTGAGAGGCCAGACAAACGCATGGTTCCTGAAGAGGGGCAGCAGCCTTTTCAGTAGTTGCAGGGGCAGCAGTCTGGATGATTGACTGATCTGGCCTTGTAACACTAACCAAAATGGCCTTGCTGTGCTGTACTGTGAACGGCTGAAAGCAAGGGAAAACTACAGCCGTAATTTTTCCCGAGGAAATGCAGCTTTACTGTATGGTTAAATGATGATGGCGTCCTCTTGGGTAAAATATTCCGGAGGTAAAATAGTCCCCCATTCGGATCTCCGGGCGGGGACTACTCTGGAGGACGTCGTTATCAGGAGAAAGAAAACTGGCATTCTACGGATCGGAGACTGGAATGTCAGTTCCCTTAATTGGGCAGGTAGGTTAGAAAATTTAAAAAGGGAAATGGATAGGTTAAAGTTAGATATAGTGGGAATTAGTGAAGTTCGGTGGCAGGAGGAACAAGAATTTTGCTCAGGTGAATACAGGGTTATAAATACAAAATCAAATAGGGTAATGCAGGAGTAGGTTTAATAATGAATAAAAAAATAGGAGTGCGGGTAAGCTACTACAAACAGCATAGTGAACGCATTATTGTGGCCAAGATCGACATGAAGCCCACACCTACTACACTAGTACAAGTTTATATGCCAACTAGCTCTGCAGATGATAGAAATTGATGAAATGTATGATGAGAAAAAAGAAATTATTCAGGTAGTGAAGGGAGACGAAAATTTAATAGTCATGGGCGACTGGAATTCGGTAGTAGGAAAAGGGAGAGAAGGAAACATAGTAGGTGAATATGGATTGGGGGAAATAAATGAAAGAGGAAGCCGTCTGGTAGAATTTTGCACAGAGCATAACTTAATCATAGCTAACACATGGTTCAAGAATCATAAAAGAAGGTTGCACACATGGAAGAATCCTGGAAATACTAGAAGGTATCAGATAGATTATATAATGGTAAGACAGAGATTTAAGAACCAGGTATTAAATTGTAAGACATTTCCAGGGGCAGATGTGGACTCTGACCACAATCTATTGGTTATGAACTGTAGATTAAAACTGAAGAAACTGCAGAAAGCTGGGAATTTAAGGAGATGGGACCTGGACAGACTGATTAAACCAGAGGTTGTACAGAGTTTCAGGGAGAGCATAAGGGAACAATTGTCACAAATGGTGGAAAGAAATACAGTAGAAGAAGAATGGGTGGCTCTGAGGGATGAAGTAGTGAAGGCAGCAGAGGATCAAGTAGGTAAAAAGACGAGGGCTAGTAGAAATCCTTGGATAACAGAAGAAATATTGAATTTACTTGATGAAAGGAGAAAATATAAAAATGTTATAAATGAAGCGGGCAAAAAGGAATACAAACGTCTCAAAAATGAGATCGACAGGAAGTGCAAAATGGCTAAGCAGGGATGGATGGCTAGAGGACAAATGTAAGGATGTAGAAGCTTATCTCACTAGGGGTAAGATAGATACTGCCTACAGGAAAATTAAAGAGACCTTTGAAGAAAAGAGAACCACTTGTATGAATATCAATAGCTCAAGTGGAAACCCAGTTCTAAGCAAAGAAGGGAAAACAGAAAGGTGGAAGGAGTATATAGAGGGTCTATACAAGGGCGACGTACTTGAGGACAATATTCTGGAAATGGAAGAGAATGTAGATGAAGACAAAATGGGAGATACAATACTGCGTGAAGAGTTTGACAGAGCACTGAAAGACCTAGGTCGAAACAAGGCCCCGGGAGTAGACAACATTACATTAGAACTACTGACGGCCTTGGCAGAGCTAGTCCTGACAAAACTCTACCATCTGGTGAGCAAGATGTATGAGACAGGCGAAATACCCTCAAACTTCAAGAAGAATATAATAATTCCAATGCCAAAGAAAGCAGGTGTTGACAGATGTGAAAATTACCGAACTATCAGTTTAATAAGTCACAGCTGCAAAATACTAATGCGTATTCTTTACAGACGAATGGAAAAACTGGTAGAAGCCGACCTTGAGGAATATCAGTTTGCATTCCATAGAAATATTGGAACATGTGAGGCAATACTGACCTTACGACTTTTCTTAGAAGAAAGATTAAGGAAAGGCAAACCTATGTTTCTAGCATTTGTAGACTTAGAGAAAGCTTTTGACAAAGTTGACTGGAATACTCTCTTTCAAATTCTGAAGGTGGCAGGGGTAAAATACAGGGAGCGAAAGGCTATTTACAATTTGTACAGAAATCAGATGGCAGTTATAAGAGTTGAGGAGCATGAAAACAAAATAGTGGTAGAGAAGGAGTGAGAGAGGGTTGTAGCCTATGCCTCATGTTATTCAGTCTGTATATTGAGCAAGCAGTGAAGGAAACTAAAGAAAAATTCAGAGTAGCAATTAAAATCCACGGAGAAGAAATAAAATCTTCGACGTTTACCAATGACACTGTAATTCTGTCACAGACAGAAAAGGATCTGGAAGAGCATTTGAACAAAATGGACAGTGTCTTGAAAGGAGAATGTAAGATGAACATCAGCAATAACAAAATGAGGATAATGGAATGTAGCTGAATTAAATCAGGTGATGCTGAGGGAATTAGATTAGGAAATGAGACACTTAAAGTAATAAAGGAGTTTTGCTATTTGAGGAGCAAAATAACTGATGATGGTCAAAGTAGAGAGGATATAAAATGTAGACTGGCAATGGCAAGGAAAGCGTTTCTGAAGAAGAGAAATTTGTTAACATCGAGTATAGATTTAAGTGTCAGGAAGTCGTTTCTGAAAGTATTTGTATGGAGTGTGACCTTGTATGGAAGTGAAACATGGACGATAAATAGTTTGGACAGGAAGAGAATAGAAGCTTTCGAAATGTGGTGCTACAGAAGAATGCTGAAGATTAGATGGGTAGATCACATAACTAACGAGGAGGCATTGCATATAATTGGAGAGAAGAGGAGTTTATGGCACAACTTGACAAGAAGAAGGGACCGATTGGTAGGACATGTTCTGAGGCATCAAGGGATCACAAATTTAGCATTGGAGGGCAGCGTGGAGGGTAAAATCGTAGAGGGAGACCAAGAGATGAATACACTAAGCAGATTCAGAGGGATGTAGGTTGCAGTAAGTACTGAGACATGAAGAAGCTTGCACAGGATAGAGTAGCATGGAGAGCTGCATCAAACCAGTCTCAGGACTGAAGACCACAACAACAACAACGTTATGTTCATTCTGTGTCTCCATTGTTTTCTCTTGTACTGCCTGTGGCTGAAGAGCGGCGTACTGTTTCGCTGCCAGCCCACCTTGTATAAGGTGTAAAATGACAATAAAGAAAAAAAAAACAATAAGCTCAGCCTGCCAGTCTAACCTTGCATACGTCTCAGGATATATCGCCTCACATTAGACAGTGTATTTACTTTCGTGTTTTCTTTACGAGTGGACGTGGTTGTCTTTTCTCGTTTTCTTGACTCTGTTGTCCATTCTTGTTGTTGTCGTGAGGTCCTTCATTGGTCGTGTCTGTTCTCTCCCGTTGTGTTGTTATTCGCGGGCTGCTCCGCGGGTCCCACTGTGTTTCCGTCACTTCAACCCTGTGACTGTTCCAGTTGCCGTTACAACAAAGTCACTGAAAAAAGTTCTTAGTACTGCCCAAGAGTTGATACCATGACGTCTGCACCTGTAGTGTGCTATTTAGCTACTGAAACTACAAATATAACAGTCCCGCATATTACTTTTGAACATATGTGGGACGCTACACTAATATGAAAGAAAAGTGTACAACACTTAAGCATGACAGCTGTAAACACACCGCTACTACAGGAAGAAATATTGGTGTTTAATGTCCCTTTGATGAGAGATGAAGAACCAGTTCCAGCTGAGGAAAGTTGAGGTTGGAAAGTAGCAGAGGTCTTACTAGAGCAACAACACCAGAAAGTGTCTTAAAAGTTTAAATGTGGTTATGTGATGGGAAATTTAGCCACCCCCCCCCCCCCAATTGCAATAATAGTTTGCTACCACTTCACCAGTAGTGGAACAAGGGCGGCGTCACCCCCCTCTGCATTGTTGACAAATTTATTCAAAATGGCGCCGATAGATACGGCAACTTTGTAATGACATCATGGTGGGAAGTTCAAATTTTTGTGGGAAAAGCAGGTCAATTGAGCTACCTCCGTTAACCTAACCTTTTTCCCCTTCTCCCCCATAAAATGCTGTACCTAAGAAAATTGCTGGAAAAGTTTGGCAGGAAAATAGGCCACTTGGGCTACCTCCACTAACCTAAGTCATTGGACCACCACCTCTTCCTTGGAATTGCCGGGAAAAGGACTCATCCTGCACTGGGCTGCTGGAGAGGAAAGACTGTACTTTATTTATTTTCAGTGGGAAGTTGGAACAATTTATTTAGGGATGGATTTCACGGAGTTTATTTATTACACTGATGTGTTTGGGGTCACAATACACAGCATACAGAGCTGCAAACTACATATAAATCACGGAAATAATGCAGTATATTGATGTACAGACACATTGTCAAAGTAATGCATGTAAAACGCTCTGCAGACATTCTCACTAATTATGAACAGTTGAAATAATGCTTTGCCCAGCCTACAGACCTGTTCACAAAATAGTGCAACACACACATTCACTACACATAAAATTGTCAATGCATCTATAGAACTCAGCCCACATGCTCACAACACTTAAACAGCTGAAAATAATGCAGTGCGCAGCCACTCACTGCACGTGAAATCACTTTCGAACTATTGTTAAGAAATTCTACTGCAGTATATCAGTGAATTGTTCCCTACAGAGGTCCAATGCGCTTGTGCACCAGTATGGCCTGACCTGCAAAGTGACGATGTAACCATCAGCTGATGGGCCAATTGGTGTCCATTCGGGTCCTGCAAGCATTAGGTTCTGGCATCCCTTTCATAAATGACACTTGCGAAATTCCTGTCAAAACACATATTTACCTGGCCACTGTGGCTGATGCACAGCTGCAGGTCCAGTGCCGAGCAAGAGATGTTTGCACAGCAGTTCACGTTCGCAGGTGCAGCTAGAAGATTGTCAGGGTTACACTGACATCAGGAGTCTATGTAAATAACAGCCAAATCTCCCTCTTGACGTGCTATAGAAACCTTTTGAAGTGCTTCCCAGAATAACACAGGATACATTCTTCCTAGCAATTCCAACAGGGCAGCTGATCCATTACATATCAGTCCCTGCACATAAATCGTAAAGTGTCAGAGAAACAGTTAACAGTCGCTATTGTCGTAAGAGCTTTCGTGATGTCTGAGCTTGCCTGCATGGAAATTCTTGTTCTAACAGGACCTGGTTACGAAAATAGCTCGGAATAATACCAACTGCATTCTCACTGATGGTCCTAATGGCACATCACGTGTTCCCTTCCTGGAAATCGTGACGTCCTGATTTCAACATGTCTCAGAAAAAGTAAACATTCTCGCTGTTAAAAGCATTCATCATGCCTGTGCATGCTTTTGAAAACACTGTTAATCATAAAAGCATTCTTGTTATTTGGAAAGAGAGACAATGGTCGCATCAATCCCTTCCAGGAAATAGTGACGTTCCATAAAAGCTTCTCATTATCTACCCATCCAAATGAAGCTCTCTCACTGGTCACCTCAGTCTATATATAAATCCACAACCAACCACACCCCTCTGTGTGTGCGTGTGTTTTATTCTCCAAGATGAAGAGTGTAGCGGCAAGAGGCGTAGAGTTCTAGAGACAGGATTACCAACTGAGTAAATAAGTGGTATTTTGAGTGTAAATTTTTGTGTGTATGTTAAATTTGCTTTATTAATTCCGTCTCCTTGTTATAGTACAGCTCCAGGAATTTATCTTGGAGTGTGAGGAGAGACCGGAGGGGGCTGGACCTTGGCAGACTCTCAACGTCCAGCCATCCATGGTGGGTTCACAGCTACCATTGCCATATGAGTATAATTTTCCTTGTAATTTGTTCTTGTATAGTAGTGATTCAAAATCTTCTTATTTCATACTTTTTTTTCAATTTATGCATCTTGCTTTTTGTTGTTGTGAGCAAGACAAGACAAACCAATTGCCTGATGCCGATTCTGACAAGGACAGTGATATGCCTGAATGGGACAGACAAAGGGTCATTGAACCAGAGGAGGATGTAATCTGGCCCTGCTAAATGATGATGATGATGATGATGACTTCTTTGAGGTTGTGGTGGAGATTTCCGATGAAGTGTTAATGCCTTGCAGCCAGAGCGAAAAATGTAATCACTCACTCTGCTTATAACCTTGAGATCGTCAGTATTCTTTCTTTCACTGTGCCAGCAGCGGTAAGCAATGTACTTAACTATTATTTTTTTATTTCTTCTTTTACAGCAGTCCCGTCTTCGCAGCCACAACACAGTGTGGCGCACATACCAATGGTGGCTAAACCTTCTTCATCCCCAAAGCGGCGCCCCGTAAGGCATGCATCACCTATAAGGATGCCGCTAGTTGCCGCGAGGGAACTGCAGCCACCGCTGCCCAAAACACCACCGCTCTGGCGTCCATGAGCCAAGCAACGAGCCACCACCCATCAAGTTATTGGGTCAGTTCTGCAGCAGCAGTAGCAGCAACAACAGCATTGAGAACCATCACCGCAGCCTGGCTGTTCCCATCAGTCTGACCTGGTAACACTGCAGCATCCTCCTCCATCATCATCATCATCATCATCATCATCATCATCATATGAGCCTTGTCAGAATCGGTGTAAAAGCAAATGGATTGGTGAATACCGACTGGCCCCTCCTCAACACCATCATCAACAGGGTGGACTCAGAATGAAAATGCGGGGCATGTCAATTGCCGGGTGGTTTCGTAAATCCACCTTGAGTGCTATACTGGCCCGGTTTTCCGAGATGGAGGTCGGAGGGTCAGCTAAAGCACTCAGCTGAATACTACACCTTGTAACGGAACATATTAAAGGCTTTACTTTAATGAAGTATGTGATACCCTCCAAATTCAACCAGTTTAACGAGTATTTATGATTATAGAAGAGTTATTGTGTATGTTAACAATGATTGCACAACATGTCTCCATAAACAGTCAACCCATTAAATTATACTGAATAACTGACCCACACAAAAGTTAATATCACTTGATCACTGATACAGCAAATGTCATCATGTAAAAACACTAAGTTTATCTTAAATAATTAATATGAAGTACGAAAAATAGTAGCCAACTTTGGTATTTTGGATCTCCTTAAATAAAAATCACCCAGTGAAACCTATTTGTTCACTAGGAGCGTTTTCACTCAGTATTCACGTAATCAATCCTATTTTAGACGAAAACCAATGTAATTCTTAATAATTCATGTTACTTACTTATTTATGCAAATTAGAGAAGTCAATTGACAAACTTCTAAAAAATGGCCTTTTTGTAACAGAGAATTATTCTGTCAAGTCAACAAATCTGTCTGTCATTTTCATAACATGTTAAATTATGTCACTCGTTGCAAATTAATAACTTATCTGCACAAATTATGATAACAGATGTACATGTGACTTATAAACTATATATCTTTTTAGTAGTTCTTTGACAATGTTATAAATACAAGCAGCAAGAAGGGTCGAGGAGGCAGTCGGAATGTCACTTTGGTAAAGTGTGTTTGTGTGTTATTGTCTGAGGTGGATAAACAATGCAAAGATCATGTAAAGGAAGTACTACTTTGTGTTGTGTCATGGTCTTTGGTGGACAGTGGAATTAAGATGGCCACCAGAGTAATAAATATATGAAGGTTACATATTTGTTGGTTTTGCTCGTTCTTTATCATCAAAAGCACATAAAAAACACGGACCTCATGTTTTTAACCCTAGACAACCAGATTTAGAGCCAGCATCAGCATCGAGACACAGCAGCGATCCAGCAAGCAGCAGCGATTACTACAACGCATTTTAATGGCGCCAACCAAACATCAAGTGCTAACAAGCTCCGTAAACGGGAGTGAAATAGTGCGATTACAGCAATTAGCTATATCAACGACTAGGCGACCATTACAACCTGGACATCCATATAGATGTCTATGATCTGGTAAATGGAGGGTCAAGCTATATTAAGCTCCCTAAAGATATAGCTAACAAGAGAGCATGCAATAATGTTGAAAATAAAATCAACCAGGTTTGTTTCGCATGATCAGTCCTGGCTTGTGAGAGAAATTACAATTACATAGATCATCCTCAGTATCCCAGTACACACCATGTAGGTGATAATATTCATGGGTGTTATAACTTTGATGGTATCGATTTCCCCATCAAGATGCAGGACATACATAAATTTGAGGCACAAAATACTGGAATATTGGTTCATGTTTATGGCCTGGAGAAGAAAAGCAAGTCAGATGAGCGAGACAAGCACATTGTTGCCAGGCGCTTTCATTTCTCAAAATTTGCAGGTGAGCGTGAGCTGCACGTGAACATGCTGATCTTCTCTGAAGGTGATAATTATCACTATGTTTGGATCAAAGACATGTCTTGACCCCTTTACAGCCAGTTGTCGAAAAAGTAACATAAAAAGCGTATTTTCTTAAGGTGTCTGAATTATTTCTCCTCAGACAAGTTATTAGTGGCGTACCTAGCAGACTGCATTTCCAATGGCCCGGTAGGTGCTATCACGCCTACTGAGGAAAACAAATTCAAAAAGTTTAAGAATGCTCACCGCCAGGAGCAATGCCTGTTTGTAGTGTATGTCAACTTTGAATGCCTCCTCGCTCCTGTGACGCACTGTGGAGGTAACCCTACAGCCTCACACGTCACATTTACAGAAAACCACGTACCATATTTGGCAGTGTATCAAACTGTATCGTCATATGATTCCAGTCTTAACAGCTACAAATGTTATGTCAGGGATAATCCTGAAGTTTGGCTGCTCACTGAGCTCAAAAAACTTTCAAGGGAAGTTGATAACCTTTACAGCGACAACATACCCATGACCAAATCGAAGGAGAATGAAAATTTGTATAATAATGAGGAAAATGACTACTTTGAAAAAAGAAAAAGAAGAAATGGGAACGGCTTCTTCCATACATTAATTAGCTAGTATTTTAATTTAACTCTTCAAACAGAGCGTTTCAGCAACTTTATACAGACCACAACCAGCTGCCTACATACTTGCAAACATAAACACAATATATATTCTTGAGTACACTGCACATAGAATGGCTACTACATTCTTTTATTTCAACTTTAAATATTTGGATATTTTCAGTTTCTTGTCATAAGCCAATATATAACCAATTATAACGTTTTGCACCAGAATAAATAAGCTCCATTCTGAAAACTAGAAATTTATATTTAATCTATATCAAAATTATATTTAATTCTAATATTGTGTTAGTGAATTTATGAATTCACCCTAAATTCACATTTGTCATCAACCAGAAATACCAGTATGGAGCATATGACTGACATGTAAGTATATGAAATCTTAGCTCCCTGAAGAGGCTTCTTCAAGATATTTACTTGTCAACTTGACAAAATGTTCTTATTTCAACCTCTGTAGCAATCATTTTTTTTTTTTTTTTTTCATTTAAACTTCAACAAGTTGCAGATTATACCATAGGACAGAACTGAGTCAGACAAGTGCATGCAATGTAGTTGTAGTTGCAAATATGGAAAAACATTAGCTGTATAATGGAGTGACAACAAAAAATTTTTTGTGCTGGACCTAGAATTGTGGCAGATTTCTGGCTTATTGATAGCTGTCAGTTTACCATTAGCTACCTGTGTATTCTCCATGTATGTCGCCTACCTGCACTTGTACATCTGTTATGTATATTCCCGTACAGGAGAGATATTTTAATTGAAAGTCACTAGCCCAGTATTGGTGGATAAATAAAATACTGCAGTGGCTTTGTTGTTCTGAAGTACAATGCAATGTTCCTTTAGATGTGCATCCATGTGGAAAGGAACAGGCACACATTGGACAACCGTTAACTGTATAACTGAATGACAATAATGAAAATTTGTGCTGGACCAGGACTCAAATGCGGATTTCCCACTTATCGCGAGTGGTCACCTTACCATTAGGCTATCTGAGCCAGACCCAAATTTCCATATGTTGTCAATCATGTGTCTGTAACCAGCATTCATATGTTAATTATGTATATTGCCATACAAGAGTGACATTTTTAATTGAAAGACACTTGCTAATTGTCGGTGGATAGTTATAGTATTGCAGTGCCTGTGTTGTTCATAATTATGATGCAATGTTCCTGAAATTGGAATGATCACATAGATAATATTTTGAGGGAGGCAAACCAAAGACTTCATTTTACTGGCAGAGAACTTAGAAGATGCAATAGGTCTACTAAGGAGATTGCCTACATTATAATTGTCCATCCTGTGCTAGGGTATGACTGTGCAGTATGGTACCCTTACCAGATGGGACTGACGAGAGGACATTGAAAAAGCTCAGTGAGGGGCAGCTCATTTGGTATTATCAAAAAATAGGGGAGAGAGAGATGGACATGTTACATGACTGATGATGCCAGCCATTAAAACAATACTGTTTTTCAGGGCAGTGATATCTTTTCAGCAAAGTCCGTTTTTCCCATTCACTGTTACAGAGTGGAACGGTAGAGGAATAGTAAAAGTGTTTTGATGAACCCTCTGCCAGGCACTTAAAGGTGACTTACAGAGCATTCGTGCAGGTGTAGCTCAAGGTGACACTACCTCAGAGGTGCAATGAGATTTATTGTTACTTCAACTGATGTTGCTAAATAAAATGATGTACTATCGTGTAGGAGATGTGATGAGATGAACGAAAATTTTGTCATACTCCCGTGTCATCTCTCACTACAGGACCGGTACATAGAGCTATCATCACTATCTGACTGCGTATGGGCTATTCTGATGTTGTGGTAGATAATTGCAGGTGGCCTTGTGATTGCGATTGAGTATGGAAACATAATAGCAGTGTAGAATCTTACTGTGAATGGTGTTTTGCACTATCGTCAATATCTTGGCTATTTGTGTGTCAAGTCATGGCAATACAACTGTTGTGCAAACCTTATGGACAAAAAGTTCGTAATTTTCACAAGATGTGTCTCTGCCAAGTAATATGGTTCAATGAAATGTGGTCCATTCATAGAAAGAATTGCTACAGTGTATTAGAGAAGGTTACTGAAAGAAGTGCGCAATGAGAACAGAAATAACTTCATTCAAAGTCGAATTACACTAAAGTGTCTGCGTTTCATGATAGTCCCCTGGTATTACAAATGGCGGGACATGGGTCTTAATGGAATGTGTGATCACCACTGATGACAGTGCATGCTCTATTGCGTCCTCCTATGCTGACCATACGTTTGGTAAAAAGTTCTTGTGGCAGTGCATTTGATTCATCTACCAGCAGGACTGACAGCTGTTGGATGGTCATTGGTGAATGTGGATATGCTGAAATATGTTTTTCTACTGGATCTCACACGTGCTCGATGAAATTTACGTCACGGGACAGGCCAGCCCATTTGCCAAATATCCTCCTACTCCAAGAGCACCTCCAACAGAGCTGTTCGATGCGGCTGGACATTATTACTCATCAGGAGCCCTGTACGAAACTTAAGTGCTTTCATAGTTTTAAATAATGACAGTATTTGGGATAAGAATGTAGTTGGGATACAGATGGTTTGTGAACTGATAAAAATTCTTTAAAAATAAACCAAAAAAGTGAAATAATAATCATAAATTTATGACGCACACTTTTCTATATATTTCCACACAGAAAATTTGAACGAAATTGTTTCCAGAGCTTTAGTATATCTAATTGTAAATGATATATTGCATAAGAATTTGAGCTTCATGAACTTTTTATTTTTCATTTTCCTTAAGGGATAAGAAAATGTTGGTTGATTTATTTTGTCCTGAAATGGCTACATGCGACTGCCTGTAAGTAAAGAATGGATATGGTAAATACGATTTGAAACTTTGTCCCCATAACTTGCTTATAGTGACAGCAAATGCAATTTTAATTCGCTTCTTACCTGGTATTCACTAAGACCTCAAATAAATTCTAACTGTATTTCAGGATTCTGATTGCATTTCGTACTTCATGTAAGCACGTTAGGCCATAGCAGCAATACGTAAATCATAATTTATGTTGGCAGGGGCTAATATTTTTGTCATTTCGAAAGGCATATTCGTATAGGAATGTCAACCTGTAGAACAGGCAGAGATAATGGACTACTGCAGTGGTCACCGTCATAGTCTATGACACTGATGTATACAAATTATCCAGTTAATAAGATGTAATTTGTAATAAGATAAAATGAAAAGTGAGTTTCTTGTTCGTGAGTAAGAGGTTAGCTTCACAAACTACAGGTATGATGCCGGACATCTATGATGCCCTTTTGCCTACGATAGTTCAAAATTTTCGACAAATAGTAAGTCTTAGCACAAAACCGGTATGCAGTATGAGAAACGATTAAAAATTTTCTAATGATGCCTCAGTCATCTGTGTACGATTAGCATGTCTTGAAGAAAAGGGATGTTGACTTGAGAAGTAATATATATGAATAAAACAGAAGCCAGTGCCGAATGCACCTTTGGAAAGACAAACGTGGGGAACAAGTATAATGTCGCAATAACATTATGCCTTTGCCCACCATTAACACCTGCACCATGAAAACAATCATGTTAGACAATGTTCCAGGATGCATTAGCTATTACCACCTCTCACCACTTGGGGGAAGATTCAACTTCCCAGAAATAGTGTTTTGGTACAGCAGTGGATATCTACTATGTGATGTGCAATACCTGACATGTATTTACATTCCCCTAAAAGCTAAAGGTATCATTTTGCTACAATGGAAGAGTAAAAATAATGTGTTTCACTTTCTGACTTTCAGTAATAGAAAAAGATCAAAAAATGTTGTGTGAAAGAGCTGTTGGCTGTGGTCCAGCTCAAAACATTGTGCTCTAGAGTTTGCCTATGTCACACCAGACTCTGGCCACCAATTGTGGAAGTCGGCTGATAGGGACCGATGGCCAGTCATGTGACTGTGACACGTCATTTACTGAACCAATGATGTATGCTGGTGCCCTCGCTCTGCCAAGCATGAAATTATTTCCTTTTTATTTTGACTTTTCATGTGAAATATCTGTGATGAAGCGAATGAATACAGTGTGGTAACTTAACTGGTGTGGCCTTTCTCAGGCAGAATATGTCAAGAGGGATGTTTAAGTGTTAAGATTTCCATGGGAAAAAAGTCAGGATTATTAGTTTGTAGCTGTGTCTGTGACGACCACAGATAAATTCTTCTCTATTATAAGTTTCTTTTCTCAGGCATTATCTCTCGATCTAGGACTGTTATACTCTGAAGATGGCTTCGAAAACATGAAGCTCTGGAAACTTTGTCTGTATTGAGAGTTCTACCATAAAGAAATTGTGAGGTTGATGACGCATAACATACACTGCTACAGATAGGCTAAGTGGTTGGCAGTGAACGCCTTCAAGAATGCTGTTAAATTTCTGATGGAACAAGATGCTGAATGAAAGTGAATAGGCCAATGCATGTATCGTCGTGTAACTAATGCTCTAGTACAAAGCTAAAACAGATGCCCTACACTGATCTCAGTGAAGGTTGTTACGCGAACTATTAAACAATGATAAGTTACTCTCAATGAGTATTCTCATGTTGCTCAAATAATTTGTTTATTGTAAACAAAAATCAGTTTTAAATGCCAGGTAAACATTTCTGACTGTACTGATGTTAGCCTCACAATGATGTAATGTTTCTGTTGTGGTAACAGCAGAGCCACAGCGTCTCCAGCCAATAGGTGATGTCTTCTCTGTGCCCGTGACGTCGACACGTGGTGCTGCTAGTGTATTGGCTGCGCTTATAGTATGCGGATGCCCACCACAATAGAAAAAGAAAACATCGTCAATGATGAGCTGCTGTTCTCGTTGCCTGGAAGGTGGGTGTCCACCCCGATACTAATGACTTTGTCGCTGCTGGCTGACCTGTCACAGGGGACATTAGGAGTGTCCAAGACAACCGAGCACACCTGTGGACAACAAAGACACTGATTTAAGTGTTGGTGCCTATGCCACATAAGAGAAATGTCAAATTTCAAGTTTTATGCCAAAACACATAGACCTTACACATAAAGAGTAGAGGGAGGTGCATATCACAAGGAACAGTTCATCAAAAGGAGTCAGTTTCCAAGTATGAAACAAATTTTAAACTGGAAACAATTATTACATTTTAGAAGTTTCGCCTCTTTAGCTGTTACCACGGATTTCAAACGTATAAGCTACAGTTTCTACATTTTATAGTTATACTAGGGGCATCCTCACATTTTAATCTTGTCATGTGGCTTTATGGTTAATGATACTTTGACAAAGGTAATGATATAAATTAATTTTTGCCTAGTGAAGTTACTAGTGCCTATATTTTGTTAATTTTTGTTTGTTTCATTGTGCTCATAATGTTTGTTACTATTTATACCATTAAGTTGCACCATAATATCCAAGAGTGTGAAACTAGCTATGGATGAAACTCAAAAGGAGTCAGTTTCCAAGTATGAAACAAATTTTAAACTGGAAACAATTATTACATTTTAGAAGTTTCGCCTCTTTAGCTGTTACCACGGATTTCAAACGTATAAGCTACAGTTTCTACATTTTATAGTTATACTAGGGGCATCCTCACATTTTAATCTTGTCATGTGGCTTTATGGTTAATGATACTTTGACAAAGGTAATGATATAAATTAATTTTTGCCTAGTGAAGTTACTAGTGCCTATATTTTGTTAATTTTTGTTTGTTTCATTGTGCTCATAATGTTTGTTACTATTTATACCATTAAGTTGCACCATAATATCCAAGAGTGTGAAACTAGCTATGGATGAAACTGGCTAATCGCCTAACATCTTTCAGTACAATCTTCTCGTACTTCCAGCCATGTCAAGAAGTCATACTTCCATGTGTTTCTGGACAAGTTGCTATTAGCCCACTGTGAAGCAGTAACCGACTGTTGCCTGGTTGCTGTCCTCATCTTTACTTAGCCATGGAACCAGCTGCGGCTAAGGCCATCCACATAAGACTTTGAGGATATAGCCTTGGATACAACTCGCAGAAAGTCAAGTTGCTCTTACTACCTTTTCTACAACTCATTCGCTGTCTGTTTCTTTTACAGCAGAGCAATTCAAAGATGCTGTCTTTAGACAAGTGAATGATGTAACTAAGTACTGTAATAATTTACAAATTATCAAGGTCCAATTTTTGAAAGAATATTGGTCTACAGCAATTCAGTGAGAACTGCTCATACATTTCTGGATCGAAGACTAGTTCAACCTGTCCAGGGCACAATGAAGGCAATCTGTAAGTACTGATGTGGGGTGGCTGTACAGTTGTTGTTGTGGGTATAAAACTTTTGTTACCATTCTGTGTTTGGTGAGAACTTGTAGCACCACTCCATGACAATTACGAGAATTATGAACATTTTCTTGAAAGAGTCTAATATTCTCATGGTCCTTACAGTACAGTGCAAAATATAACATAGGAGCTGCGGGAAGGTGGAAGACTCGTGCCACTTATGATGATGTGCATGGCAGGCAACAGAATTTCAATCATTCTGATGACCAGTTTTAAGTAGAAAACTGGCAAGTAATAGTGAGGAACATAAATAAAGTGTATATAGCAGCTGCCACAGGTGACCTTGGTGGGGAGGAGGTGCACTCAGTGGGGGAACAAGATTGCTGAATAGCTTGGTTGGGCAGCTGATGGGAAGTTCTATTGAACTTTGTAAGAATGGAGACACTAATGAGTGGGGGAGACATTCCTGCACCACTGAGTGTGTGTGAAGAGTCACCTGACTTGCATCCCATTTATTATTATGACATAACTGGTGGATTAAATGCTGCTGGTACTATTGGGATAGTGTGACAGTTTGACAAAAAGCAACTGACTGGAACAGGAACAATAAGAAGTAAAAATTCGTTGATGTGGCAAGTGTGAGGACTTCAGGCTCCAGAACAGTATATGAAAGACTGCAAGGAAGCAAGCACTTCTGAACTGCAAGGGAGAGAATTCAAATAAGAATGTTCATTACAAAACACAAGAGTGCCTCTGGACAGCACTAATATGATTTATAAATTCGTATTTGATGGAGATGCCAAATATGACTGCCATCAAGGTTGGACAGCACTCATGCAGTGTGCTTTTAGACTCCCACACTCAATGGTGAATAGGAAGAGCAAAGATAGAAATTCGATGCCTGTGACTGAGTTGGGTAAAAAAAAAAAAGCCAAAATAAAAGAGTTGTTTTGTGGGGGAGAGCTGGTGCCCATTTCAGCTGATGTCAATCCGATTGTAAAAGTAGCAGTAGGTGGCTTAGAAAGTGAGGTACTGGTTGACAGCTGTTCACAGATTTCAGTGACTTCACCTAGCAAAATGAACACAGTACTACTGCTGACCTGTAACGTTAAAATTTTTGGTGCTACAGGGATGGTGTCCAAAAACAATCCAACATGAAGTCAAACTACTCTTGCAGTTCAAAGTTGTGGTCACAGAATTGCACATGTTTGAGAATTCAGAAACTGTGTTAACATAATCATAGGTATCAATTCTTTATTATAAATTGTTGTGATGTAAATGTCGAGCGGTGTTGTATAATAATGTACATGCAGTGCTAATGTTGGTAATACGCACCTGTCTGTGGTTTTTCTGGATATTGTTTTTCTTGTTGTACGTACTTTGTGTTGAACCGGTACCTAATAAACCATATGTATTTCCAATCATCATCATCATCATCATCATCATTTAAGACTGATTATGCCTTTCAGTGTTCAGTCTGGAGCATAGCCCCCCTTATAAAATTCCTCCATGATCCCCTATTCAGTGCTAACATTGGTGCCTCTTCTGATGTTAAACCTATTACTTCAAAATCATTGTTAACCGAATCCAGGTACCTTCTCCTCGGTCTGCCCCGACTCCTCCTACACTCTACTGCTGAATCCATGAGTCTCTTGGGTAACCTTGCTTCTCCCATGCGTGTAACATGACCCCACCGTCTAAGCCTGTTCGCCCTGACTGCTACATCTATATAGTTCATTCCCAGTTTTTCTTTGATTTCCTCATTGTGGACACCCTCCTGCCATTGTTCCCATCTGCTAGTACCTGCAATCATCCTAGCTACTTTCATATCCGTAACCTCAACCTTGTTGATAAGGTAACCTGAATCCACCCAGCTTTCGCTCCCGTACAACGAAATTGGTCGAAAGATTGAACGGTGCACAGATAACTTAGTCTTGGTACTGACTTCCTTCTTGTAGAAGAGAGTAGATCGTAGCTGAGCGCTCACTGCATTAGCTTTGCTACACCTCGCTTCCAGTTCTTTCACTATGTTGCCATCCTGTGAGAATATGCATCCTAAGTACTTGAAACCGTCCACCTGTTCTAACTTTGTTCCTTCTATTTGGCACTCAATCCGTTTATATTTCTTTCCCACTGACATTGCTTTCGTTTTGGAGATGCTAATCTTCATACCATAGTCCTTACATTTCTGATCTAGCTCTGAAATATTACTTTGCAAACTTTCAATCGAATCTGCCATCACAACTAAGTCATCCGCATATGCAAGACTGCTTATTTTGTGTTCACATATCTTAATCTCACCCAGCCAGTCTATTGTTTTCAACATATGATCCATAAATAATATGAACAACAGTGGAGACAGGTTGCAGCCTTGTCTTACCCCTGAAACTACTCTGAACCATGAACTCAATTTACCATCAACTCTAACTGCTGCCTGACTATCCATATAAAGACCTTTAATTGCTTGCAAAAGTTTGCCTCCTATTCCATAATCTCGTAGAACAGACAATAACTTCCTCCTAGGAACCCGGTCATATGCCTTTTCTAGATCTATAAAGCATAGATACAATTCCCTGTTCCACTCATAACACTTCTCCATTATTTGCTGTAAGCTAAAGATCTGGTCCTGACAACCTCTAAGAGGCCTAAACCCACACTGATTTTCATCCAATTGGTCCTCAACTAATACTCGCACTTTCCTTTCAACAATACCTGAGAAGATTTTACCCACAACGCTGATTAAAGAGATATCTCTATAGTTGTTACAATCTTTTCTGTTTCCATGTTTAAAGATTGGTGTGATTACTGCTTTTGTCCACTCTGATGGAACCTGTCCCGACTCCCAGGCCATTTCAATTATCCTGTGTAGCCATTTAAAACCTGACATTCCACTGAATTTGATGAGTTCCGACTTAATTTCATCCACCCCAGCTGCTTTATTGCACTGCAATCTATTGACCATTTTTTCCACTTCCTCAAATGTGATCCTATTTCCATCATCATTCCTATCCCATTCTACCTCAAAATCTGAAACATTACTGATCGCATTTTCACCTACATTGAGCAACTCTTCAAAATATTCCCTCCATCTGCCCAAGGCATCCACAGGATTCACCAGCAGTTTTCCTGACCTGTCCAAAATACTTGTCATTTCCTTCTTACCTTCCTTTCGAAGACTGCTGATTACACTCCAGAATGGTTTTCCAGCAGCTTGACCCATAGCGTCCAACCTGTTTCCAAAGTCTTCCCACGATTTCTTCTTGGATGCTGCAATTATCTGTTTGGCTTTGTTTCTTTCCTCAACATAATTTTCTCTGTCTACCTGGGTTCTGGTTTGTAGCCATTTTTGATACGCCTTCTTTTTCCTTTTACAGGCTGCCTTGACTGTATCATTCCACCAAGCTGTTTGCTTCATCCTACTTTTACACACTGCTGTTCCAAGACATTCTTTAGCCACTTCTAGTACTGTGTCCCTGTACCTTGTCCATTCCTTTTCCAATGACTGTAATTGACTACATTCAACTAACTGGTACCTTTCTGAGATCGCTGTTATGTACTTGTGCCTGATTTCCTTATCCTGAAGTTTCTCCACTCTTATCCTCCTACATATGGACCTGACCTCCTGCACTTTCGGCCTCACAATCCCAATTTCACTGCAGATTAAATAATGATCAGTGTCATCAAAGAATTCCCTGAATACACGTGTGTCCCTCACAGCCTTCCTGAATTCCTGATCTGTTATTATATAGTCAATGACAGATCTGGTTCCCCTGCATTCCCAAGTATACCGGTGAATGTTCTTATGTTTAAAAAAGGAGTTTGTGATTACTAAGCCCATACTGGCACAGAAATCCAAGAGTTGTTTCCCGTTCCTGTTGGCCTCCATATCCTCTCCAAATTTACCCATAACCTTTTCATACCCTTCTGTTCGATTTCCAATCCTGGCGTTAAAATCACCCATGAGCAGAACACTGTCCTTGTCCTTTACTCTAACAACTACATCACTGAGTGCCTCATAAAAACTATCCATCTTATCTTGATCTGTCCCTTCACAATGCGAATATACTGACACAATCCTAATTTCTTGCTAGACACTGTCAAATCTATCCACATCAGTCGTTCGTTTACGTACCTTATTGCAACTATGCTAGGTTCCATTTCTTTCCTGATGTAAAGCCCTACACCCCATTGTGTTATTCCTGCTTTGACTCCTGACAGTTAGACCTTGTATTCTCCCACTTCCTCTTCTTTCTCAACCCTTACCCGAATGTCACTAACAGCTAAAACGTCCAGCCCCATCTTACTTGCAGCCTCTGCCAGCTCTACCTTCTTCCCAGAGTAGCCCCCATTGATATTAATAGCTCCCCATCTCATTACCATTTGTTTGCCAAGTCGTATCTTTGGAGTCCCTGGTTTGTCAGTTAGAGGTGGGACTCCGTCACCTCCAAAGGTCCGAGGCATTTTGGTCTGATTGTTGCCAGCATCATATTTAAAGTATCAGGGAAGCAGGTTGCTAGCCTTACTTGCCCCGAGTCCCATTGGGTTTTACCCCTAACCGCTGAGGGACTAACTGGTGGATTTAGTAGTCTTTGCCGTATGAGCACAAAGGTGACCACGACTCAGAATATGTCCGAGATGCCCAGCCTTATTCCAAAGTAACTGGTATCCTGACTGTCGGGACCACTTACTTGGCCACTCATACGTTGCCCGTGGTTCATGAACTAGGACATGACTACAGGAACCCACACCATGAACCACATGTATTTCCAAATATGCAAATATTTTTTTTTCTAAGAAAATCTCAGCAGGTTATGGGCCCAGGTGTGTGTTAAAAGGACACTTGTACAAAAATAATAACGTAGCTCTGTGCAAAAGGTTTCATTTTTGAAGTTGTTAATTCCATGCAACCACTATGGATTCAATGAGAATTATCAACATCGGAGTTGTGGAAGGCAAAACAAATTGGAACATTTGGAAATACAAAATAAGTATTTGTCTATGAGGAATTCCTGGTGCACTTGATGTTGTGGAAGGCAGGACAGTGAAACCTAGTATTATTTCAGAAAGTGCTACCGTTGAACAAAGGGCGATCTATAAAAGTGCTTTAGAAGCTTTTAACAAAGTAGACAGCAACGCTCTACTTGTTTTGACTACAATTATGTTGGAAAAAACTTAACAGAAAATAATGCATCTAAATACAGCGTATGAAGTGTGGACAGAATCACAAAAAATATTTGATGGTGTCTCTGAAGACAAAGTGTACAACCTTTGTTTGGAGTTCTTTAGTTACAAAAAGGCTCCTGAAGATGATATTGTGACACATATTTCCTAACAGAAATATTTGTGGAGTGAATTGAAACCAGAAATGACCAAAGATATCGTAAATAATTCAGAAATGCCTGATTTGTCTTTTATTTGTAAAATATAAGGAACACTACCAGAAGACTATTTTTGGTTTAAATCTAGTTGGATGCTAACATATAGAGATGACAGAACAATTGATAATTTAACAAATCAATTGTGTGCATATGAAAAAGCTCTGAGTACAAAGGAGGGTGATTTTAGTAAACAAGAAGCCCTCACTACAGACTCATCAAGGCTGTCATTTCAGCAAGTAAATCCAACAGAGAAAAAGACATTAATATGTAATTACTGCAAGAAACCTAACCATACAATTAAAGTGTGCAGAAAGTGGGCAGCAGATGGCAAACCTCCAAAACCAGCTACCACAGATACAAATATGCTACTTCTTGCTATGACATCTTCTGTGATGAACTCTGAATGTAGAAATGATGACTGGTATATAGACAATGGTGCAACAAGTCATATTACAAATGACAGGAATTGTTTCAAAACATTTCAGCGTTTTCTAACAAAACAGTCAGTTACTACAGCTAATGGTGACATAATTGAAGCAATTGGAAAAAGGTTCAATAGACATTAAAGCAGCAGTTGGAGGAAAATGGAACAGAATTACCTTGACAGATGTATGGTATGTACCTCAGATTCACAACAATCTATTATCTGTTCTTGCAATAAAGGATAAACATCCAGAAAGTAAATTCACATAAACTGCAGAAATTTGTCATCTTAAGATTGATAATGTTACTAGATTGGCAGTTGTCTGTGATTGCTTTGTAGGCCATTTTAAACTTGCTGTAAGAAATGTGAAACCTAGCTCCCTCAGCGCAGTTAATACCACTAGCAGAGACAATACGTTGCAGCTTTATCATGAAACATTTGGAAACCAGAACAAGCCGCCATGTGAAGTCTGTACTTGTAGCGAGTTAAATAATGAGGTGGAAATGGACAGTGAACTTTGTGAAGGCTGTATTTATGTCAAGGCTCTTCGTTTGCCATTTGGCAACAGAAAGAGGACAGCAGAACCAGGTGAACTTATTCACGCTGATGTATGTGGTCCGTTTCAAGTACCTTCTGTGTCAGGGCACTGGTATTTTGTTCTTTTCAAAGATGATTGTACAAAGTTTAGGGCAACATATTTCATGCAAGAAAAGTCTGCAGAAAAGTTAAGGCAGTTAATAGCTGAAGCAAAAGCTGCTGGACATACCATCAAGGAACTTCTGAGTGATAATGGGAAAGAATTTGACAACAAACAAGCAAAAGAGATTCTTCACAAAGAGGGTGTAATTCAACGCCTCACAATGCCTTACACTCCAGAACAAAATGGGTGCAGTGAAAGAGAGAACTGCACAGTTGTGGAAACTGCCAGGGCCATAATGCATGCACATGCAAACATTCCACAGAAACTTTGGGCAGAGATGGTGAACACCACAACCTACATTCTAAACCGAAAAGGGCCTTCCAGTATTCCAGGAACATATTCATATGAATTGTGGTATGGAAGGAAGCCTAGCCTGAAACATCCGCAGGTGACAGGCTCCACTTGCTATGCTCATATTCCAAAACAACAGAGGAGGAACATGGACCGAAAAGCACTGAAATGTGTCCTTATTGAATATGATCATAATGAGGGTTACAGAATTTATTGTGGAGAGGTGTGCACACTCATTAGGTCATGAGATGTCATCTTCGAGGAGAGGCCACTGAAGAGTGAGAAAAGTTCAACTCTTCCAGTGAATGTTTTCAGTCATCAGGATCCAGTACCTCAGAATGAAGACCAATGGTATTGATAGTGAGAGTGAAGAGGATGGCAGTTCCTTGGATGTAGATGAAGACCCTCAGGAGGAAGATCAGGAAGACACAAATGCAGAAGCTTTACCATGTCTGCGTGATCGGTTAACCCTCAGACCTCCACAAAAGTTTAATGATTATGTAATGAACCTCTCAATATCTTTCCAAGAACCAGAAACATACAGCGATGCCATGAAGTCTGTTCAAAACGATTTCTGGAAGGAAGTTATGGATTCTGAAATAAAAGCTCTTCAAGAAAATAAAACGAGGGATGTGATTGACCTACCATATGCAAAGATGTCCATTCCTAATAGATCGGTGTATAAATTCAAACAAATGCTGATGGCTCAGTCAATAAATTCAAGGCAAGATTGGTGATTAAGGGTTATTCACAGCAGAGAGGAGTTGACTATGAGCAGACATTCAGAGCACGTTCAGAGCACTGCTAAGTGTTGCTGCAAGGGAGAGCATGAAACTTTTACAAATTGATGTTTCAACAGCTTTTCTTTATATTGATTTAAAAGAAACCATTTATATGCAACAACCTCAAGGATGTGATGATGGGTCTGGGAGAGTATGTTGCTTGAAGAAAAGTCCATACAGACTGAAACAGGCTCTGCATTGCTGGAATTAGAAGTACAGTAATCATCTCACTAAACTGGGCTTTCTGAGGAGTGAAGCTGATCCATGTCTTTTTGTGAGACAGTAAGGCTGTAAGAAAATATTCCTTGTGCTTTATGTTGATGATGGTCTGATTGCAGCTCACAGTGAACAGGAATTTGAAGACATTGTCAGTGATTTAAGAGAAGAGTTTAAAATTACTTCAGTGCCTGCATCATTTTTCTTAGGTCTGGAAATTGACCAACAAGAACGTGGAACTGTATGTGCAAGTCAGACTCATTACACAGGAAAACACCAGAGCGTTTCAACATGAAGAACTGCAAGGCTGTACCTACACCCATTATAAATGACAATGATACAGAAGAAAGTCCTTGCAACTCTGAATTTCCATACAGCCAAGCTGTTGGAGTACTGATGTTTCTGATGTGTGGGAGACGTCCTGACATTGCATATGCTGTCAGGTGCATCATGAAATCAACAGATTGTGATGTAGTGAAAGTTAAAAGAATCTTACAATACCTGAGAGGCACAACAAATTATGGACTTTTATATAAAAACAATTCTAGGAAGCAGGTTTTAGAGTGTTCTAGTGATGCTGACCACATTGGTGGTGATCTTGGCTCTGGGCTCTCAACATCTGGTGTCCTTTGTCTGTACTCTGGGGTACCCATCACCTGGATTAGTCAAAGGCAATCTTCTGCTGCCATATCCACAACTGAAGCTGAGGTTGTGGCTGCCAGTGGAGCTGCTCGGGAAATTGTCTGGATCAAGAAGCTTCTGACAGAATTGGACCAATTGGAGGCAACACCAGTTCTGGAGGTTGACAATGAAGCTGCTATCTGGCTTGCCCAGAATCCCAAGTTTCACTGAAGAACGAAGCATATTCATATAAGGCATTTCTTTGTTTGTGAACTATTTAGTGCTTATGAAATCATAGTTGCAAAAGTAGATACTGTAGAACAACTTGCTGATATACTAAAAAAGCCTCTGTTTTCGATTAGATATCAGTATTTATGTAATAAGATTAGACTTTGCAAGTTATTAAATAAGGGAGAGTGTTAATGTATTTTACATCTTTGGTGTTCTTTAATAACTAAAGTCAGTATTTCATGCTCAGTGGTTAGTAATATGCACCTGTGTGTGGTTTCTCTGTATGTTGTTGTTGTTGTTGTTGTTGTTGTTGTACGTGCTTTGTGTTGAACCAGTAACTAATAAACCATGTGTATTTCCAAGTATGCAAATATTCGTTTTCTAACAAAATATCAGCATGCAGGAAAAGGCAGTCATCAGATCAGCGTAGTTAAACACTGTCAGAGTGAGCTAGAACTTGGACGGTCTGTTGAGCGCTGCTGGTAAGTGGGGTGTACTCAGCCCTTGTGAGGCAAACTGAGGAGCTACTTGTTGGAGAAGTAGCAGCTCCGGTCATGTAAACTGACTAACGGTCAGGAGTGCGATGTGCTGACCACATGCCCCTCCACATCCATATTCATTGATGCCTGTGGGCTGAGGATGACAAGGCGCCCATTTTGGTACCACTAGAACTTCATAGCACCTGTTCATGCTGAGTTTACTTAGGAAAAGGCAGTAGTAACACAATTTTTTTAGTAAAAGGAGCCATTTCTGGGAAATTTTGAACTTCCAAGTAGGACCAAAGGTTGTACCGAAAAAGAAGTATGACAAGATTTTAAACATGGCTGCAGCAGCAACTGTTAAAATTCTTCACAATAAAGGATGGCAGCCAAAAACAGTTGCAGGATAGAATTTTTTTATTAAAATTCTTGACCAAGGTTTCGGTACATATAAACATACTTTCATCAGAAGTACATTTCTGAAATTACATCATGCACTGGAGAATAATGAAACAATTATGCCAAAAGGCGTCGTCAGTAATTAAAATATCATCTCTATTTGTACGACATGTGTAATGGGTACAGGATCAAAGCATTGTTAAACTGTTCGCTTTGATCCTGTACCCATTACACATGTCGTACAAATAGAGATGATATTTTAATTACTGACGACGCCTTTTGGCATAATTGTTTCATTATTCTCCAGTGCATGATGTAATTTCAGAAATGTACTTCTGATGAAGGTATGTTTATATGTACCGAAACCTTGGTCAAGAATTTTAATAAAAAAATTCTATCCTGCAACTGTTTTTGGCTGCCATCCTTTATTGTGAAAAAAGAAGTATGAAATATAAGTTATATAAGTTTATATTGTTTTGGAGTTCAAAGGGAAGCAGAAAAAGGATGTAAGAGTTATCCTCTGGAAGGAGGACCAGAAACAGATCTGTGGAAAGTTGATCAAGGGATGGTGGATGAGGCACATTAAAAAGGGTATGAGGTTTCCTGCTCTATGGGAAACTTCACAGTGAGGCGACTGTGCGTACTTGAGCTGGGTAGAACAATGCATTCTTTCCTTCTTCTATTCTCTTCCTCTTTTGTTTAATATATTGTTGATAATCTTCAGTATGTGCATATAGACAATTGAAGTGGGGAAGTCATTAAAATGGCAAGAGAATATGTGAAGTAAGTCAATGGTTGGATACAGGATGTCATGAAGATATCATGATAAACGTAAAATCCCAAAAGTAGAACAGTGTGAATAGAGTTTTGAAATACAGAGAAAATAACAAGGGGGACATGAAGTGAAAACAAGACAAAATTCTGGGTAAATCACAACATTGGAAGTAACACACTGATATAGTATGAACAGTGTTTTTATGGTTTAAGTGAAATAGGTTACAAGAGGAATAAATAAAATACAAATGTTACTTGGAACTAAAGTAACAGTGCGGAATGTGTAATATATACGATTGCAAGGATCTGATGTTAAGAAGATGAGTGATTTGTGTCACAGACAGGTGTGTGACCTGTATATTTTATGTGATTGGCTAAGGAAATAAGAGACTGAGCAGTGTGGAGCACCAGAATAGGTGGACTCAGGAGTGTAAATATAAAAAGATCTAGTGATTGAGTAAATGTAGCAAATGCATACAAGAAAGTATCATTTTCAGTCTATGAAAAACAAAAAAGTACATTAATGGACAGGGAAAAAAGTCTATGGAGTCATGAGTGGTATTCCTTGGACAGAGTAAATCATAATGAGCAATAATGGTAAGCTTCCATCACTAAAGTCATGACTAAAATTATTCTGAAAGTATTTGGAAAATGCAGCATAACAAATTAATCTGTGTGTAGTTAGAAAACAACCTTTGTTACATGGTGTGGAAAATGGTACCATTCAGGTGTCATTGTGAGGCTTATATTCTGAGATATATGAACCTAGCTCACATCTTGAGAAAGAGGGCTCTGGAGTAGCAATTGAAGTGGACCATGGTGTTGATGAGAAAGAAGGTGTCATGGCAGACATGGCGGACAGCAATACTCTCTTTTGTCCCATGCCTAGGGTTACATCTCAAGGTGGAGGATCATAATCACTTACCTCATATCTTATAGGTTAACACACCAGCACTAGCATGTGAAACTGTGTGGTGAAGTTAGATGCGAAGTGTTAAGTGGTACGACAAAGTAACTGTGATAACACTACATACATAGCATAAAGAGATACTCTTACTGAAATATGTTGTATTGGAATTAACTGGTGTTACTATCAGTGCATGTTTTCTTAAGATATATAGTGCTAAATGTTGGGGGGTGTTCTAAAAACTGGTAAGACTTGGTAAAGGAAATGAAAATGCCAGAATTGAAGGCTGTGAACAGTTGGGGCCAGGAGAAAATGTGAGAAAGTAAAATATACCTACATGATGTAGAAATAAAGGAAAGAGAAGTTTATCATGAACCGATATTCAGAGCTCATGGAAGTTTCAAAAACAATGTGAGAAGATTGAGACATGACAGTGGTAGATTCTTCCACTTTGCATGCTCAGCAAACTCATAGCTAATCTCTCGATAAATTAAAATAATGAAGGAGAGTGATAAGTATATGCAGTCACAGGATGATGGGCATACAATTTGATTACAGTAAGTTTTGTGAAAACATGCTTTGTGATTTGAGAGTTGGATCTCAAGATAAATCAGTTTCAACTAAGCACTGACATTAGAATTTGTAGGACCACCTGAAGGCAAGAAGCTACCATTGTTGCATAGGGAGGAAAGGGAGGGGGAAGGGGGGACAAGGGCACCACGTCATTAGAGCTGGCAGGAGAGCATAGTTGCTGAAAGTTTCTGGAGAGCTGACATAAGGTTTCGCTAAGGCACAAACAATTAGTAAGACTGAATTTCTGAGGACAGATATCCCTTGGAAATTAGTGAACAGATGAGTCTAAGGAAAGGACAATCAAGGAAAGAAAAATAGTACATCCGAAAAATGCATTTTAAGACAGTAAAAATGAAACGAAAAATTTTCAGAGAGTTTTGCTAAAGAGTATCAAATGGCTCTGAGCACTATGGGACTTAACATCTATGGTCATCAGTCCCCTAGAATTTAGAACTACTTAAACCTAACTAACCTAAGGACATCACACAACACCCAGCCATCACGAGGCAGAGAAAATCCCTGACCTCGCCGGGAATCGAACCCGGGAACCCGGGCGTGGGAAGCGAGAATGCTACCGCACGACCACGAGATGCAGGCTAAAGAGTATCCACTGGAGAAAACAATATAGGACACTGCAGTTTTGATAGACAAATAACTGATAAAGTAGCTTGTCTGCTGTCACAGCAGCCTCCAATGTTCTAAGTAAGACAGACAGGCCATTGAATGGAAGAAAATGTCTTGGGGCTTGGCTGATGTCGGACCTACTTCAGACTGTAATCTGCCTTGGTTACATCATCCACATAGGCAGTCTTTTTAGTTGCCGTTTCAATGTTTATTTTTCCTGGTGGCAATATCTACAGACTTAGATGGAGGTAGTTTAAGAGAACAAAGCATATGGGAGGCCATACATCATGACTCAACCAACTGTCGGTCAGTGGGTTGAGACCTTCATTGGTATACTGGCTCATTGTTGTAACAGGATGTTGACGATGGCCGTGTGGTTGAGTCCAGGTTGTTAGTGTGATTTTTGTTCTGAAGAAATCACGTGATTTTATTAAAGGCAGAGTCCAAAACTTTCCTAAGAGCCACATGGCACAACATCAAAGGGATTTTAAGGTTATCTATGAGTAACTAAATACAACACAATGGGATTGTTTTGTATCCACATAAGTTTGTCTCCCAAACTCCCTGAATTCAGATAAGTACTGTTCTCAATTTTGCATAAATGTTGTGCATTCTTAATGTCAACCACATTGGCAAGTAAGGGGCCTCAACAAAATAGTTGATTTTATCACATAGTCTGTTCTTTCTGTGTTGGTACACTGACCCTTTTCCGAGTGTTATTGTAGTCATGCAAGATTCAGTGATGTGTGCAGACTGGAGTGCAGCATAAAAAGAACTGCCTCATAGGTACGGATTGTGTTGCTGGACTTAAGGCATGCAGTCTCTTAACGTAGGTCTATGATAAAATGAAATTCTGCACTCCTGTTAGATTGTCAATTACCGTCACATGCAAGTTGTTCCATATTATGTTACCGTACTGTGTATTGTCTTGGTTGTTTCTCTCTGTGCAGTCCAGTGTACTTATTTATATTAACATCAAATTGATAAAATATGTTCACAAAATAACCGAGAGAAGGTCAGTTTTTAGTTCTTAACAAGCATGAAACAAAAATTTGTTTAATTCACATACTGTGTAAATTCTCTTATGTCTGTAAATAAGTAAAAATCTGTTCTTATTTTTAAACACACCCAGTGTTACATTAAACTTGTTGAAACTGCTGAAATTTTCCTGTTTGTAAAAGTTAACTTCTTGAAAACTAGCAGTCATAAAGCTTTGGGCAGCGGAAATGATAACAGTGGGATATGACAATGCCAAGCTCCAAATGGTGCGCTGGAGGCGATACCAGTGCAGCATGCTAGTTGTCAGCAGCCAACTGCTTTAAACTTGACCATATATGCCTTCTTGCCTCTATACACCCAAGATCCATATAGCATGTAGGAAGGTAGGAAATGAGGTACTGTTGGAAATGGACCTATGAGGGGCCATCATGAGTTGTGCTTGCATAGCTGAGTCAGTAGAGCACTTGCCCACAAATGACAAAAGTTCCAGGTTCACGTACTGGTCTGGCACACAGCCTTACTCCACAGGAACTCTCAGATCAGTTCTTGCTCTCCTGCACAGTGAGAATTCATTATGTCCTCTCCAAGGCAGGCCATTCTCACATGTGTCATAAGGCCTATAACATCTATCCCTCAAATAATAGTTACCAATAGGTACTGACGTAAAGAAGAAATTGGTGCAGGAACAGCTCTTCATTGTGTCATACAATAAAAGCATATGGGTGATACAGCAAGAATGCATTTATGTATGTTGACATCAGCAAATACTACAGGACAACTTTGGCAGTTTCTTTACAAGCCTTTAAGATTTTCCACAGTAGATGCATTAGCTTTGCTGTGAATGTATTTATTGTAGAACATTTGACAAAGGCAACTGGAACAGCATGCAAAAGAAAATACTCTGTAATGAGTCACTAGATACCAATGATTGCTTATGTCAAAACACTCACTGGATAAAACTCATTGATCTTTGGAAACTTGTCAGCATAGACAGGATTCAAACCACCTAATTGTGTTTCATTGGAGAGCTGGTCACAGAGGCCATGATAATAATTAAGAATCTATTCTCTGCAAAATGGGTTTTTATTATTTCAGAGCCGCATTGCTCACTATTTTTTTAATGAGACAGAAATTAGCATCATCAACAATTTTACAAACATTGATTGTTTGATTTTTATTAATGCACACCACTGTTGCTTCTCTGAGGCTTTGCAGAAATGCAGTGTCTGCCATAGACAGAGGTCATATTGGATGTGGTATGCAATGAAATTAGTTAAGGCTTTCACTTCTCTGAGAGACAGATGTGCTTGTCTTGCACTGAATGACTTTTGAAATTTCTTACATGGTTATGCATTCAGAGTTAATGCCCTACACCGATGCTAACAGCATGCATCCCAGTAACAGCAATGCATTCATGTGTGAAGTCACATAAAGTTGATAACCTATTCGTGTCATTTTGATCAGGGGCATGGAATTTGGGATTCTGGTCTGCTACTCATTTTGTTTACTTAGTAGCATTTCATTTGCAAGTGCTGGAATTTCCAACACTTAATGCAACATACAGAGCTGAGAGAGATCACAGAAAAACAATGTAGGATACACTAGATGCTGAAGAAAGATACCTTGAAACAAAGGCAAATGCTTTTACTTGAGGTTGACAGATGAAGTGAATGTGTCATTGCTTACTAGGCCATTCATTCTTTTCATTGTGTTTATACTTGCTGTACTGAAATAAAACTTTCACAGTTGTGAAACAACTTGAGGTGCTCATAAACAACAGAAGTAGATGAGAAATTGACACTGCACACTTATTGAAAATTACCTATCAAATTATTAAGTTCTATTTGTGCTTGCACAGGTTAAGATGAACATTAAAGATTAGCTGGAAAGCTTCTACTTTATGGGAAGAAACCATTGTTAATACCACAGTTCTCTTATTACTGCTTCTTGCTTTGAATTTACAGAATTCTAGTTATAATTATCACAGAACAAGTCTGCTTTCAAGTAACACTTTTAATCACTTTTTCGCAGAAGAAGCTGACTTGCACTGTGGTGTAGTGGTTATTATACTAAACTATTGAATGGGGGGTGCTGAGTTCAAAACTCACCTGCAGTATACCATTTTAATTTCTATATTCAGTTTGAGTACATTCTAGAAGTATCCACAAATGTCAAGAATCATCGTACTGGAATGTTCTATATATGTGTGTGTGTGCGAGTGTATACCTGTCCCTTTTTTCCCCCTAAGGTAAGTCTTTCCGCTCCCGGGATTGGAATGACTCCTTATCCTCTTCCTTAAAACCCACATCCTTTTGTCTTTCCCTCTCCTTCCCTCTTTCCTGATCAAGCAACCGTGGGTTGCGAAAGCTTGAATTTTGTGTGTGTGTTTGTGTTTGTTAGTGTCTCTATCAACATACCAATGCTTTCATTTGGTAAGTTACATTGTATGTGGTTTGGCCAAAGGCTCTGTGCTCTTGTACGTGCAAGTGCTGAATAAATCTTCTTTAAGTGAAGTAAGTGTCCATCATTCATCTAAGTACACCTTCTTCTACATGACATTATTCTGGTGGAGATGCTGGGTATTGGAACCTGTGACGACACAGTTGCTCCCATCAGGCCACAACAGAGCCACCGTTAATGTGGCGAGAAACCTGAGTTTGGGCCATATTCAACAGATTGCAATCTACCGGAGACAGAAGAAGAAGAGGATATTACAATGACAGCGACTGTGTGCCACCACATGAGACATCCTTCTGGGTTCTCTGGTGACGATGGCCAAGATCCAAACAAGTGGCTGAAGGTATATGAGCATTTGGCCAAATTTAACAAATGGGATAACACTGTGTGTTTGGCTAACGTATTTTTCTACTTGGAGGGTACTGCCAAGCAGTGGTATGAGAACAACGAGGAGAAGTTAACAAGGTGCGAAGTATTCTGGGTGGAACTGCGCAAGTATTTCAGTGACACACAGTGACAGAAAGGCAAGGCTGATGATAAATTAAAGTGCAGGGCACAGCATCCACAAGAAACTACTGCATCCTACATTCAAGACAGCTTCGAGCTGTGTAAAATAGTGGATCCTAGAATGAAGGAGGAAGATAAGGTTGCACATATCATGAAGGGTGTTGCTGAGGACATGTATCAAGCCCTACTCCTGAAGGAGGTTTCGACAGCAGACGACTTTATAAAATGGTGCCAGTATATTGAGACAATGCATCAAAAAAGAATTACATGCAAGAAGTTTGAATGGCCAGATTAGCACTGTAGACTATCAACCAATAAGCCAGAGAGCATACCATGTGTCAGCAACTGAACGTCAAATAATTTGCGATGAGATAGAGAAAATGACGAAAAATGACTTCATTCAACCTTCGCAGAGCCCATGGTCATCACCAGTGGCCCTTGTCAGGAAGAAGGAGGGCAGTTGGTGCTTTTGTGTTGATTACAGGAAGCTTAATAAGATAACTAAAAAGAACGTTTACCCTCTTCCAAAAATTGATGATACACTAGATGGTCTGAAGGAGGCTAAGTTTTTCTCAACCATGGACATGTACCCGGGATACTGGCATATTGAAGTAGATAAGCCTGATCATCAGAAAACTGCATTCATCACCCCTGAGGGCCTGTATGGGTTTAAGGTAATGCCATTTGGTTTGTGTAATGCACCAGCAACTTTTGAATGGATGATGGATAACCTTCTACGTCACCTGAAGTGGACGATTTGTCTTTGTTATTTAGATGACATTATAGTGTACTCAGAGACATGTGATGAACATATCAAAAGACTGAGGGCTGTTCGTAAGTGTCTCCAACAAGGCAGACTGAAAGTCTGTCTTTGGAGCAAAATAAATCAAAATACTTGGACACCTAGTGTCAAACTACGGTGTGTGGCCAGACCCAGAAAAGGTGAAATCTATAATGGAATTTCCTATTCCTAAAAGTATTAGAAATGTGGGAAGCTTCCTCATATTATATTCTTATTACCATTGTTTTATCAAAGACTTTTGCATCAAAGCCAGGCCACTCCATGAGTTGTTAAAAGCTGATGCTAAATTTATCTGGGGTGGTGCTCAACAAGATTCTTTCAATGTGCTGTGAAAAGTTCTGAAGACTGACCCTGTAATTGGTCTGTATGATGAGAGAGCACCTACAGAACTACACACAGATGCCAGCGGTTATGGGCTTGGTGTTGTTCTGGTGCAAATTTCGGATGGAAAAGAAAAGGTTATAGCCTATACTTCTAGGGCACTTACAAAAACTGAGAGAAACTACTCAACTACAGAAAGAGAATGACTTGCTGTGATCTGGGCCATGTGCAAATTTTGACAGTATCCCTATGGAAGGCCATTCACAGTTGTTACACACCATCATTCATTTTGTTGGTTGACAGAATCGAACAGGACGACTCGCCAGGTGGGCACCATGTTGGGCACCATGTTTTCAAGAGTATGACATTACCGTAGTGTACAAAAGTGGAAGAAAACACCAAGATGCAGACTGCCTCTCAAGAAACCCTGTGCAAGACCATCAAGGCTTGGTGAAGATAGTGACTGTCTCACTACACTTCAGGATCTTTCTGCTTAGCAGAAGAAGGACGCCAATATATCTCAAATTACGCTTGCCCTAAATCAGTCAGAGGATGTGAAAGGACAATTTAAGGTAGTTAATGGATTACTTTGCAAGAAAAACTTTGATCTGTTTGGAAAGAGGTGGCTACCAGTGATTCCTGAACACATGTGCTCAGATGTTCTACAGAAATTCCATGACACACCTGAGGCTGGACATTTAGGATTTGTTAAGACATACGATAGAATCCGCAAGAGATTTTTCTGGCCAGGTTTATTTAGGAGTGTCCGTCACTATGTATCGTATTGCAGAGAGTGCCAGAGGAGAAAGGAAGTTCCTCAGAAACCATCTGGCCAACTCATACCAATTCCACCAGCCGAAACACCTTACCAGCATGTTGGGATTGACCTCCTTGGATGATTTCCAACGTCTGCTAGTGGAAATAGATGGATTATTGTTTGCACTGATTATCTGACACACTATAACATTACAAAAGCTGTGAAAACAGCTGAAGCATCCGAGGTAGCCAAATTCATTGTGGAAGACACTGTATTAAAACATGGTGACCCAAGGTCGTTAATTACAGATCGAGGGAAAGTTTTTCAATCGAATCTTGTGACAGAGATAAGCCGTCAGTAACATTAATCATCACATGATGACTGCCTACCATCCACAAACTAATGGGCTTACTGAATGCCTTAATAAGACCTTGGACAACATGCTATCATTGTTTGTTAATGTTGAGCAGAGCAGCTGGGAGGGGGTGCTACCTTTCGTGATGTTTGCCTACAACACCGCAAAACAAGACACCAAAGGATTTACGCCATTTTTCCTGGTGCATGGGCGTGAGGCGACTATGACAATGGACATTGTGTTTCCATTACATCTTATGATGTGGACGATGACCACATCAGCCAGGTGTTAACCAGAGCTGAGGAAGCTTGGCAGTTAGCTCAACTCTGCATGTTGGAGGCTCAAGAAAATGATCGCTGAAGGTATGATGTGAGCTACCGCCCTGTTGTCTACCAGCCTGGTGACCTCGTTTGGATCTTCACTCTGGTTCAGAAGGTTGGTCTCTCTGAGAAGCTCCTCAGGCCCTAATTTGGACCTTATAATGTTGTAAGACAGTTGTCTGATGTTACTTAAGTTGAAGATTTTGACCCCGACGCAAGATTAAGAAAGATCAGAGATACGGTCCAGGCCCTTCAAATGAAGCCCTACAAGGATCATGCTACCCAGGGTAAATTCAAAGTTATGGTGACAGGCAACAAGCAGAAACATGATGAACAGCAGAGTGGCAAAAGAAGTTCTAAGAAGATCACCGCCAGGGTAAGCATCAGTCATCGAGGGTCAGGGTGTGCAGTATCGATGACTCGTTCCCGGACTAGGACAACGTAACACAGAGATGCAGTTCTCTTAAGGAGGGAGCAATATCACAGAACAAGCTGAGTAGTACTGTGGTGTAGTGGTTATGATACTAAACTGTTGAAAGGAGGGTGCTGAGTTCATAACTCATCTGGATTGTACCATTTTAATTTCTATATTCGGTTAGAGTACATTCTAGAAGTATCCACAAATGTCAAGTACCACTGTACTGGAATGTTCTGTAGTTGTACATATACTGTATGTGTTCTAGCTGGAGGCAGTCCTCTCCCCACTCTTATATGTAGAAGTGCTGAATAAACCTTCTTTAAGTGAAGTTAGAGTTCATCATTCATCTAAGTACACCTTCTTCTATATGACAGTATTGTTCTGAACAGAAGTTTTTAAACTACACAGTGGCAATGACTCACTCAGTGATTTGCACCCCATAAAATTACCAAATGTTAATAACCAGAAAGTCAAAACTGATAGTAAATAATGAATTATTTATCAGCAGCTATCAGCAGTTTTGTGAGTATAATTTTTTTCAAAGCCAGTGCAAAAGTTACAGTACAGCTGGTGTATGACTGCCACACTAGTGGCTCTGCCTCAGGTAGGATAAGGTATGCCTGGGAAGATAATGGGAAGTTATGTGCTAGGTAAGAACTTAGAACTGATCTTGCACCTGGGTTTTTTGAAGGAACAGAATCCATTTGGAGATGGGTTGTATTTAAAGTAGAATAATGATGGAGCAAGATATTTTTTAGCTGTGGTGGATGGTGGAATACCACTTTGGGAGGAGTGGGAAAGAATACAGGTAGAATGTATATCAATCCCGAAACCAAAGATGCACTTTTAATAATGTTAATCAACAACATATTTATATTTCAACAGTGCCAATGTCAGTTCCATGTTAAAATTAGGACGCAAAATAGAAATCTCACATTCAGTCTGTGTTGGGAAAAACCAAGTTACATCAACTGAATATTACAGCACCACACATTAGCATACGACCTGATACCAAATGTCTCACATCACTGTATACTTTACGTAAGTGTATTACAACAAATTATATCCATCATTGCAACAATAATGACACCTGTAAAGCTTTGATTAGCTAATTAAGTAACAGAGTGGTACTTCGAAAGTAATTTCTTGAGCAAATTTTAAACAAACAACATAGTTTCATATTTTGATACAACCTATTTATTTAATAAAGAAACAAGTTAACGATAATACCAAGTAATGTATTTGAATCTTAAGGAAATGTTAACTACAACATCTGAACTTTAATTAAAAAGGAAATCATCATTATATATTTTCAGTTATCGTATCCAACATAAAACACTATTTTGTACAGAAAATCACAAAATCCAAGACAATCATTACTATTTATGGATATCAAGTAACACATTGGAGTTCATGAAAACATTATCAACAAAAGCCAATTTGTAATTAAGAATAAGATCAATATTTTATACTTTGCATTATTGGGTCAGAAATAAAAGATTATTTTACACTCTAAAATACAAAATTCACAATTTCAACCACAGAATATCTATCTGGCAATTTGTTTGATGTATAACTGTTGCAGCAAGAACTATTGTAATTAATTTTTTTAACTTTAAGTATTGTATTTGACTGTTTCAATAATTACTATTTTGTTTACTTGATTATTAAGAATATGTTTATATCTGTCAGCTGCAGAGGCAGGAGGTGAGAGATATTAGTTGTTGAGAGTTTTGTTATTTACTGTTGTGGAGTGGAGGAAATTCACAATAAATACCAAGGAGATGTAAAATGGTGTTAATTTTTAGAAAGCCTGGATTACAAAAATTATGATTATTCAGGCTGCAAAGAGAGATTTACACCCTGCATTCTACATGGAGGGTTGTTAAACATAGGATGAGTATTCCATTCTACTAAATTACTCATAGCAACAAATACTTGTTTGAAAGTTCATTGCTGGCCATATTTAGAGCGTAAAGATTCATGCTTGATTAGTAGACGGTATGCTGTAAGTCCTAGATAAAGTCCTTGCAGTGGTGGTTCAATCTTGTCTCCCATTGACTTGAAAAGGAGGCTCAAAGTTAGCATCTGCATCATACGAGTTACTATCACGAATCCTAAAACATTACAGAATTGGGTTTTTGTTGTTATGAAGGAGTATGTTTGAGTTTAGAAGCCTTATTGCCTCCTGGCTTGGTGTGGGAGACCAACAGAGGAACAAGGTGGAGTTCCATACACTTGATCACTATAGGATGCTGAGTACGAAGCTAGGCTACTACAGAAAGTGGACTGAAATTCCTGAAAGGATTGTGGTGTTTGAGCCAGCTATAGATATGTGGCTGACTGGTGAAATGTCACTTTCCAGTGACAATATATTATTTATGATAATAACATACACAAGTGGTAAAAGTAAAGTACATGAGGAAATCAAACTGTGCATCTTGATGACTTGAGTTCAGTGGAGTACTGCATGATATGGTGAAAACTTTAATTTTTAATGGACTTAGATCTTTATAGGTAATGATTACAAAACTTTTTAAATTATACTACTGGTAAACCAAAAATACTACTATCATAAACAATATGTCATATAAGGGCTGAACTGCAAATTGAACATGTATTGATATTGTTTGTCTGAAACTTATCTGGGTCTAGAGTATCAATGATTTGATTAAAACCACTTAAATTGAACAGAATCTTATAATGTCAACATGTGTTACTCTGTGCCCTAACCGTTCATGTAAGTGTATTTGCAATCAGATATGCAACATATTTCTGTGCCAAATTAAGTTTATTTTGTTTGATTAGGTTAGGCCTCTAATTAAATCAGCTATGATTCACATGCAGTGTGCTGTGAGAAAACCAAGAGCACCATATAAATGAGCAAGAAACTGTGCTAAGTTTTCATACGCAGTGTTTATGTATGTAGAAACATTTTCTTGTGTTTGCTTGTTTTAAAAGTTTTTCATGATAGCACCATATCATTTTTTTTTTCATATCCAGTGTAAAAAAATAGTCTCGAGTCCATATGGATGAGCCTTATTCATCTTCTCCAGAGCTAAGTTATTTTTAATGAATTTTTGTCAAGAACCTCTGAGGAAATAGTTTGAGGAAAGGCTTGATGTGGCAGACAGATTCTTTAAAAAAGTAACAATGCTAGTCGCAGCAGTCAACCTGCTGTAAATCTAAATGTATTTATTTATTCAGTTTCAGAGTCTGATACTTGCCCACAGGTAAAATGAATGCCATTCAATATCTCTTTTTGAGCTGAATAGAAACTGATGGGGAGGCTGAGATTTGGAATACAATGCTCCTACTGTTTCAGTGATGCAAAATATCAACCATCATTCCACTATTGCATCAAGAAAGACTTTCAGTCTTCAATGAACAGAAAAAAGGAAGTAACTGACCAGGGTGTCTGCTAAAAACCCAACCCTCCATTCACCCCAAATGATATTCTGCATATGCATGACTACTCTGAAATTCACACTTCAGTACTTGCCCAAAGCGTTCAGTTTACAACTTTCACACGCCATCTCTAATGTTTCACTATATAACAGTGCACGGGAAAATCGAACACTTAAATCTTTTCATGTGAGCTCTATTTTTCTTATTTTGGTACAATGATCATTTCTCCCTCTGTTGGTGGGTGTCATCTAAATATTTTCACACATTGGAGAGAATGTTGTAGATTGAAATTTTGTCAAAAGATCTCAAATCAGTGAAAAATGCCTTTGTTTTAATGATTGCCAAGCCAACTCGCACATTATATCCATGACACTCTTTCCCTATTTTGCAATAATACAAAAGGAGCCACTCTTCTTTGAACTTCCTTGATGTCCTCCGTCAATACCATCTGGTAAGGATCCTATACTGCACAGCAGTACTCTTAGCAGAGGATGAACAAGCGTAGTTAGGCAGTCTCCTTAGCAGAGCTGTTGCATCCTCTAAGTGCTCTGCAGAAAAAATGCAGTCTTTGGTTTGTTCCTCACAACATTATCTATGTGATTATTACAATTTAAGTCATTTGTAAGTACTTAGTTAAATTGACAGCCTTCAATTTTGTCTCTTTTATAGTGTAATCGAAATTTAACTGATTCCTTTTAGTAATCATGTCAATACTTTTTATTACTTAGGGCCAATTGCTAGTTTTTGCACTGTAGAGATATTTTGTCTCAACCATTCTGCACTTGATTTTGGTCTTCTGATGACTTTACTAGACACTAAATGACACTATCATCTGCAAACAGCCCGAGAGGGCTACTCGGATTGTCTCCTAAACTGCTTGTAAAAATTGGGAACAGCAGAGGGCCTATGAGACTTCCTTGGAGAACACCAGAAATCACCACTGTTTCACACTATGACCTGCCATCAGTTAATCTGAACTACAATCTTTCTGACAGGAATTCACAAATCCAGTCACACAACAGAGACGATACTCCATAGGGACACAATTTGTTTAGACGCCACCTGTGAGGAACAGTATCAAAAGTCTATTGGAAATCTAGATATATGGAAACAACACTTGAGATTCCCTGTTGGTAGCATTCATTACTTTGTGAGAATAAAGACATAGTTGTGTTTATCAAGAACGGTATTTTCTGAATCTGTGCTCACTGTGTGTCAGCAGATTGTTTTCCTCACAGTAACCTTCAAATTCAGTATATGTTACAGAGTCCTACTGTAAATCTATGTCTGTGATATGGACCTGTAAGCCATTGGATTACTCCTTCCTTTCTTCAGTAATAGTGTGACCTACACAACTTTCCAATTTTTAGGAATGTATCTTTCGCGTTGTGAGCTATTTTACATGGTTGTTAAGTAAGGAGCTATTATATCAGCATACTCTGGAAGGAATCTTATTGCGATACAGTCTGGACCATAAAACTTATTAAATGATTTAAGTTGCTTCGTTACACCGAGGATATCTACTTCTAAGACACTCATGTTGGCAGCAGTTCTTAATTCGAATTCTAGAATATTAACCTCATCTTCTTTGGCAAAGAAATTTTGGAAAACTGTATTTAGTAACTTAGCTTTAGTGGTGCTTTCATCGGTAACATTACCATTGTTATCACAAAGTGAAAGTATTGATTGTATATTGTCATTGGTGAACTTAAAATGCGACTAGAATCTCTTTGGGTTTTCTACCAGATTTTAAAACTGAGTTTTGTTGTGGGAACTATTAACAGCAACTGCTACTGAAGTCTGGATGAAATTCAAAGAGTTTGTAAAAGTTGTCCAAACTTGTGGGTTTTATGAGTAAGGAAACTGATGTCTACATAGCAAGACATGGGTTCCAACAGCCCGTGCCCCTAATATGAATGACATGAAGTTACATCGGTTGACCTCTGTCTTTGTGGAAAACTGAGACTTTAGACATGAATCAGCATCATTAGTTGCTTATCTGATTCAGCAGACTATATGATTACAATTAATTATAGGTCTCATGACATACGAGCAGAAAATTAACCGGCAAATGAAGGAAATGAAAAAATGCAACCATGTAGAAATATTTGACAACTTCTAAAATGAGAATGTGTATTTTGGAGAAAACAGCTGTATATTGAAGTTAAATGACCCTACCCAACACTGGAAATAAGTCAAATTGATGAACAAAAATGTTGAGGGGTTGACACAACCAGCGCGCTCAGTTAATAAAAAGGGCATACCCAAAGCTGAGTTATGAACATCCCTGTCATTATCAAATCGGATTTTCTCTTCCAAAGTGTGGCCTACTGAAGGCCATAAACCACAAGCACCTCATACTGATGGGCCTTCTTGCCCAAAAATGGTCCCATGCTCAAACACAGTTGAGTGCCCATACGTGGTTTACCAGTGCGTGGGAGCAGCCGCACTGATGGCTGATTGCAGTCCCCCACTGGAATCCCCTCCTGTTGCCAGAGAGGCAGGACTCTGTGTCTCTGCAGGGAGATCAGTGCATACATGGCAAATTCACATTGCGCCACAATAGTTAAACAGTAATGAAATCCTAAACTCGCATTGGAATGTATACCGCAGAGACAGGCTGGACAGTGAAGGGGGAGGCGTGTTTACAGTGATTAGAAGTGCAATAGTATCGAAGGAAATTGATGGAGATCCGAAATGTGAAATGATTTGGGTGAAGGTCACGGTTAGAGCAGGCTCAGACATGGTAATTGGATGCCTCTATTGGCCCCCTGGCTCAGCAGTTGTTGTGGCTGAGCACCTGAAGGATAATTTGGAAAATATTTTGAGTAGATTTCCCCACCATGTTATTGTTCTGGGTGGAGATTTTAATTTGCGGGATATAGACTGGGAGGCTCAAACGTTCATAACGGGTGGCAGGGACAAAGAATCCAGTGAAATTTCTTTAAGTGCTATATCTGAAAACTACCTTGAGCAGTTAAACAGAGAACTGAATTGTGGTGATAACATATTAGACCATCTGGTGACAAACAGACCCGAACTACTTGAAACAATTAACGCAGAACAGGGAATCAGCGATCATAAAGCGGTTACGGCATCGATGATTACAGCCGTAAATAGAAATATTAAAAAAGGTAGGAAGATTTTTCTGTTTAGCAAAAGTGACAAAAAGCAGATTAAATTGTACCTGATGGCTCAACACAAAAGTTTTGTCTCAAGTACAGATAGTGTTGAGGATCAGCGGACAAAGTTCAAAACCATCGTACAATATGCATTAGATGAGTATTTGCCAAGCAAGATCGTAAGAGATGGAAAAGAGCCACCGTGATACAACAACCGAGTTAGAAAACTGCTGCGGAAGCAAAGGGAACTTCACAGCAAACATAAACATAGCCAAAGCCTTGCAGACAAACAAAAATTACGCGAAGCGAAATGTAGTGTGAGGAGGGCTATGGCGAGAGGCGTTCAATGAATTCGAAAGTAAAGTTCTATGTACTGACTTGGCAGAAAATCCTAAGAAATTTTTGTCTTATGTCAAAGCAGTAGGTGGATCAAAACAAAATGTCCAGACACTCTGTGACCAAACTGGTACTGAAACAGAGGATGACAGACTAAAGGCCAAAATACTAAATGTCTTTTTCCAAAGCTGTTTCACAGAGGAAGACTGCACTGTAGTTCCTTCTCTAGATTGTCATGCAGATGACAAAATGGTAGATATAGAAATAGACGACAGAGGGATAGAGAAACAATTAGAATTGCTCAAAAGAGGAAAGGCCGCTGGACCTGATGGGATACCAGTTCGATTTTACACAGAGGACGTGAAGAAACTTGCCCCCCTTCTTGCAGCGGTGTACCGTAGGTCTCTAGAAGAGCGTAGCATTTTCAAGAAGGGACGTCGAACAGATGTGCAGAACTATAGACCTATATCTCTAACGTCGATCAGTTGTGGAATTTTGGAACACATATTATGTTCGAGTATAATGACTTTTCTGGAGACTAGAAATCTACTCTGCAGGAATCAGCATGGGTTTCAAAAAAGACGGTCGTGTGAAACCCAGCTCACGCTATTCGTCCACGAGACTCAGAGGGCCATAGGCATGGGTTCACAGGTAGATGCCATGTTTCTTGACTTCCACAAGGCATTCGATACAGTTCCCCCCAGTCGTTTAATGAACAAAGTAAGAGCATATGGACTATCAGACCAATTGTGTGATTGGATTGAAGAGTTCCTAGATAACAGAATGCAGCATGTCATTCTCAATGGAGAGAAGTCTTCCGAAGTGAGAGTGATTTCAGGTGTGCCGCAGGGGAGTGTCATAGGACCGTTGGTATTCACAATATACAAAAATGACCTTATGGATGGCATTGGAAGTTCACTGAGGTTTTTTACAGATGATGCTGTGGTGTATCGAGAGGTTGTAACAAAGGAAAATTGTACTGAAATACAGGAGGATCTGCAGCGAATTGACGCATGGTGCAGGGAATGGCAATTGAATCTCTCAATGTAGACAAGTGTAATGTCCTGCGAATACATAGAAAGATAGATCCCTTAGCATTTAGCTATAAAATAGCAGGTCAGCAACTGGAAGCAGTTAATTCCATAAATTATCTGGGAGTATCCATTAGGAGTGATTTAAAATGGAATGATCATATAAAATTGATCGTCGGTAAAGCAGATGCCAGACTGAGATTCATTGGAAGAATCCCAAGGAAATGCAATCCGAAAACAAAGGAAGTAGGTTACAGTACGCTTGTTCACCCACTGCTTGAATACTGCTCAGCAGTGTGGGATCCATACCAGATAGGGTTGATAGAAGAGATAGAGAAGATACAAGCAATTTCAAAGACTTATCAACACAGTAATGGCAAAAAGGTGCAACAATCAAATGATCTTACAAAACATAGAGGAGCAGGCATTAACTGCCAAAGTTTTACGTGTAGTCCATAGAGTTTCTACAACACTAGCATACTAGATTACACTCAAGACAAGTCTGTGAAATTTAGCAGCATTTACAGTTTTCTATGTGCAAAAATATTTGTAAGGTTCTTGTAAGAAGTCTGTATGTTGTTTCTTGAAACCAGCTGCCACATGCATGGACAGATGACGGATTTTAATTTAGGATGCATGAGAGTGTATCATTCCCATCCCAATGTTTTTGTTGTAATCGAATGGAAAGGAAGGCAGATCAGAGTTTAATGGCCTGTCAACAGTGAGGTCATTGGAGAAGGAGCACAAGCTTGGACCACGAAATGATGGCAAGGAAATTAGCCAAGTCCTTTTCAAAGGAACCATCCCGGCATTTCCTGGAGCAATTTAGGGAAATGAGAGAGAGCCTAAACCTGGATGGCCGAAGGAAATTTGGACCGTCATCCTCCAGAATGCAAGTCCAATGTGCTAATCACGGCACCACCTCATTTGGCGCTGCCAACATTTATAGTTTAATATATGATATGATACAAGATACATGTATACAGTATGACCTGCAGATGCTAAATTGTGTATGAAGTATTTTGATTAAAGGATTTACAAAAGAAACGTAAAACAAGAATAGGGACTGTAAAAAAAGCTAAGACATGTAGTTCGCTCACAAAGGCGTCAGGCCCTCTCATGAAAAAAGGATCCCATGTGCATTGACAAGTGAGTGCACTATACAGAGGTGACAGGCAAGAATGTGGTGTAGCCAGTGCCTGGGAGCAGCCGTGCTGGGAATATGATGTCACTAATGGCTCGATGTAGTCCCCAGTGCCAGCTACTCCTCTTGCCAGACAGAGAGGACTCTACGTTTCTGTAATGAGATCAGTGCACGTAGTGGGACTTCACTCTGTGCCTAGTAGCTATCCTGGGAAAGCTAGTGTCTAAGCTGTGTTAACCAGAAGTTTCAATAATCAACTACTCCATAAAACATTGCAGCTATCAGTTGTGTTTAACTATTTACGTGGGACACTAGATAAGATGCAAAACTTGAAAAGAGTTATTGGACACTCAGTTCATTGCTTCCCAAAACAGATGGTAGGATAACATTGAGACAAATTTGTGTTCTTGTTCTGAATACAGAATGGAATCTGTCAAAATGTTGCTCACAGCAACAGGTATGTCACAGACACCACAAACCGGCATATCTCATTCATGCTGGAAAGGGTCATGTGCTATGGGACGCTGCATAATGTTAGTTCCATTCCATTCTCTTAGACAGATTGGAAAGATGTCCACTATTGCCTAGTAACAAGTCTTCCCCTGGCGCATCTCGCTGGTTTGTATGCCCTATCATTCGTTCTTGCGCTAGCATAAAAGTGTTCTTCTGAGGTACGATATGGTAGCATGTAATCTGTCTGGTTGCTGAAAAATAACTGAAATACATGATGTGGAACATCATATTTGTTGTACTCTGTCAAATTCAAATACAATGTTAATTATTTTAAAAGCCATGAGAGGCTAGCCATGGGGGTTATTAATGCCATCTCTGGATTTGGACGCTCATCTCCATCATGCCTAAGTTTGTGTGGTGTCTGTTTGACTGAATTTGAAAGGGTCTAGTTCCTGCTCCATAATCTATGAAGGCATGTCCAGCTGATATTCAAGAAACTAGATTAAATACAAATAACTGATGGAACGTCATATTATAAGCGTGTTGGAACTTTCAAAGAGTAGAGAGTGATGGCTTGCCAGCTCTGGTACTTAATGCTAACAGTATGGCTAGTTCTTCAAGCACGTGTATCTCACCAAATGCCCCATCATAGATTCTATGTAACGTTGTTAGATATGGTCTATGTTGATCCAGAGTCACACAGTGGTGGTACACCTGGGGTTGAAGAAAGGCTGTACAAAGCAATAAAAGGGAAAACATGATTGTACCCCTTGTCTTGCCACAGAGGAATTCAATACACTCAGAACCTTAATTTTTTTTAAGAATTTTAAGTTTATTAACTAGCTTGGTTTCTCATAAAAGGTGGGACTGAGGAATAGCTCTTATACTCTGAAACTGAGAACGGTGTCTCCCAGACTCATATCCTGTACATTATAAAGATGACGCATATGGTTAAAATTCATACACACCTATTCTTAGTGGAGAACTAAAACCCTCTAGCTTTCGTCACCACAGTCTTTTGTCTCCTCAGCTTGAATTATATTTGATAGGTAGTGCCTGAAAGAGAGGAGCCAGGGGGGAGGATTCTTCAGTTTTCCACAACTATATGGCAATATCTGCAAAACAGAAATCAGAGTTTTCTATTACATATTGTTTTATAAAATCCGGAAAAATTCATGGTGTTAAAGCCATCACCATCTAATGGTTTCTGCTGCAGTCTTTTATTGAATTTTGAAACACTGATGAACGCAATTTTTCTTACTGATAAAATCTGCGATGCCATACAAGGGTGATGTTCTTGAGGACAATATTATGGAAATGGAAGACGATGTAGATGAAGAGGAAATGGGAGATATGATACTATGTGAAGAATTTGACAGAGCACTGAAAGACCTAAATCAAAACAAGGCCCTGGGAACAGACAACATTCCATTAGAACTACTGATAGCCTTGGGAGAGCCACCCCTGACAAACCTCTACCATCTGGTAAGCAACATGTATGAGACAGGCGAAATACCTTCAGACTTCAAGAAGAATATAATAATTCCAATCTCAAAGAAAGCAGTTATTGACAGATGTGAAAATTACTGAACTATCCGTTTAATAAGCCATGGCTGCAAAATACTAACATGAATTCTTTACAGATGAATGGAGAAACTGGTAGAAGCCATACTGTTGGAACACGTGGGGCAATACTGACCCTACAACTTATCTCAGAAAATAGATTAAGGAAAGGCAAACCTACATTTCTGACATTTGTAGGCTGAGGGAAAGCTTTTGACAATGTTGACTGGAATAGTCTCTTTCAAATTATGAAGGTGGCAGGGGTAAAACACAGGGAGCAAAAGGCTATTTACAATTTTTACAGAAACTAGATGGCAGTTGTAAGAGTCGAGGGGCATGAAATGGAAGCAGTGGTTGGGAAGGGAAGTGAGACAGGGTTGTAGCATATCCCTGATGTTATTCAATCTGTATACTGAGCAAGCAGTAAAGGAAACAAATGAAAAATTTGGAGTAGGAATTAAAATCTATGGAGAAGAAATAAAAACTCTGAGTTTCACCGATGATACTGTAATTCTGTCAGAGACAGCAAAGGATCTGGAAGAGCAGCTGAACAGAATGGACAGTGCCTTGAAAGGAGGACATAAAATGAACATCAACAAAGGCAAAACGAGGATAATGGAATGTAATCGAATTAAATCGGGTGATGCTGAGGGAATTATATTAGGAAATGAGACCCTTAAAGTAGTAAATGAGTTTTACTATTTGGGGAGCAAAGTAACTGATGATAGTCAAGGTGGGGAGGATATAAAATGTAGACTGGCAATGGAAAGGAAAGTGTTTCTGAAGAAGAGAAATTTGTTAACATTGAGTATAGATTTAAGTGTCAGGAAATCGTTTCTGAACGTATTTGTATGGAGTGTGGCCCTGCATGGAAGTGAAATGTGGATGATAAATAGTTTAGACAAGAAGAGAATAGAAGCTTTAAAAAGGTGGTGCTATAGAAGAATGCTGAAGATTAGATGGGTAGATCACATAACTAATGAGGAGGTATTGGGGGAGAAGAGAAATTTGTGACAAGAACTTGAGTAGAAGAATGGATCAGTTGGTAGGACGTATTCTGAGGCATCAAGGGATCACGAATTTAGTATTGGAGAGCAGCGTGGAGGGTAAGAATCATAGAGGGAGACCAAGAGATGAATACACTAAACAGATTCAGAAGGATGTAGGTTGCAGTACATACTGGGAGATGAAGAAGCTTGCACAAGATAGAGAAGCATGGAGAGCTGCATCAAACCAGTCTCTCGATTGAAGACCACAACAACAACATTACTCTTGTTCCCCATGTAATTAAAGTGAACTGACGGCTGGTTTTCCCATGGAAAGTTCTGAATCATGTGGGCAGTGTGAGTGGATAATGAGGAACATGTGCTGCCATCATTTAGCACTGCCACAGATCGGGATGCGCACACCGTCTGTTATGACTGGTTCAGTCACATTAGGAAAATGTTCAGCAGTATGATGCAGATAGTATAATAGAATTCTTCTTCAGTCTACAAGATTCACTGTGCCTGTACCTATGTTTCGTCACAGCTATGATGCAGAGACAATTCTTCCTGTTGTGTTTCTTATATAATTTTACACCGTATCGTCATGAATGAAGGGTCAAAAACCTCATTAAGTGAGAGTTTTTTGTACTTAGCGGACGACAACTATGAATACTAAGTGGATGCACCATACAGAAACTTTTTATGTTTACTGCTGTACTTTCTCCCCTCCCAGTTTTAATCCCACAGGATGCTACATTTCTGAGTAACCAGGATTTACTGTGAAGGCAATGAAAATTGTCTGGACTAGAGTCTGGATTAAAATATATTTTGTAACTTCTTTGCTTCTGCATCTTTTTGAAATAATCTTTCATGTCTGTGATTTCTGTTAAAGTGTTTAGTTTCACTGTTGTAACACATTACAAAATTGAAGGCATCCACATCACGACTTATGGTACAGGTCTGCAAGCGCTTAGCATGTTGGTATCATTGGGAAAAACTGCAAACACACATATCATTCTTTCACCTTTTTGACAGTCTGTGAAAATTATTCCACTTGTGTGAGAAACAGTTTCTGACGAATCAAGTCCTTGGTAAGATTTCAGTACGGCTTAAGTGAAATAGTACAATAGTTTGACAGACTGTTATGTGATGATCTTACGTTGGTATTCACTCTCATGCCCAGCATGTATTATGTCTGATCACTGGGACTGTTGTAAGTCTTCTAATCATCCACGTTTCCTACTGATGTACATCATACAACTGTGACAGCCCTTTGATGCTATGTGGCGTGTAGAATGTACAGAGCTTAATATGGAAACACTGCGAGGTATGCATATTTGAACACAAATGCAGATTGTAGTAAAGCCTGCAGACTGCAATACTGTATTTGATCACGAACTGCGCCTGTGCAATATCCTCCATTCGTTACAAGATTCACAGTCTGGTGCATTATGTCAGAGCTAACTAAATTCAAATGTGGTAACATTGTTGGTGCTGTTATGTTGGGTACTTCCATAACCAAAGGAGGTGAAGTGTTTGGTGTTTCGAGAGGCACCGTATCGAAGATATTTTGTACCGAATACAGGGAAAGTAAAAAAACGCCTTCTGCTAAGTCACAATATGGACATAAGTGTGTGTTGAGTGATCATGATGTGTGGTCTTTGAAGGGGATTTTGAAGAAAAGTAAGAGGATGACAGCTGCAAAGTCAGTGCAAAACTGAATGTCGCTCTCACGAACTCTGACAGCATAAAAACAACATGATGGAAGTTACATAAGCAGGGAATTGGAGGGCAAGCTAGAATTTCAAAACCACTCATAAGTGATGCAAATGCCCGTAGCATGAACATTTGGTGTCAAAGACATAATACCTGGATTATGGAGCAACGGATAAATGTCATTTTGTCTGGTGACTCAGATTTCACATTCTTTCCAACTTGGCTGAGTTTACTTCCCAAGAGTGAACATGATGGGCATATGGTGATGATACGAGCAGCCGTATTATGGTATTTCAAGAGCCCTATAATTACTTTGCAAGGTCTCGTTACTGTCATGGATTATGTGACCAGTTTGGCTGATCAGGTCCAAAAAATGTTCAAATGTGTGTGAAATCTTATGGAACTTAACTGCTAAGGTCATCAGTCCCTAAGCTTACACACTACTTAACCTAAATTATCCTACAGACAAACACACACACCCATGCCCGAGGGAGGACTTGAACCTCTGCCGGAACCAGCCGCAAGATCCATGACTGTAGCGCCTTAGACCGCACAACTAATCTCGTTCAGCTGATCAGGTCCATCATATGGTAAAATGAGTGATGCTGTGTTGCAAGACAACAGCGCCCCTGTTCTCACTGTTTGTGTAGTCCAGGACCGGTTTTATGAGCATGAGAATGAAACTTCTCTTGCCACCAAAGCCACCAGATCTCAGTATTATTGAGGCTTTGGGGTCGATTTTTGAGAGAAGGAAGTTTGGTTGCTATCCACAGCTATAACGATTTCCTGAATTTGCCACAATTTTGCAGGAAGGATGATATAATATTTCCTTGATACCCATACAGGACCTGTGTTTGTCCATTGCAAGATGAATGGAAATTTCTTTCGAATGCCACCAGTTTTCTGACACTGGTGTGGTAATGTGTTGTATTTTCAGTATTTTCATATTTTTGTTCACCTCTGTACAGTACAGAAAGTCTTGATGTAAATTTTCTTGACCAAAATAAATGTTAATTACCACGATGTTTTTATTACAATGTATTCATACGTTGACTTGAAAATGGTACTTCCTGCAGAAAGTAGTCTACAAAAATGCATTGTTAACTGAAAGCAACTTCTGGCGGTAACATGTATTTCTAGGAATAGATTAGTGCAGTGGAGAATGCTTTACAAAAAGAAATAAAAGGTTTTGTATTAAAAGGTGGTGACTGAGCCTGTCCACTACTGATATTCAAAGATATCAGGACCGCGTCGCTTGGTAACGTTTACCCCAGCGGCCTTCTAGGCGGTGGCGAGGCATGTGATGAGGCTTTAAAGTCCTGTATGTGCATTGGCTCGTGGTCTTGGCACCTCCACGGAATGCAAAGGTGAGTTAGTCTTGTGGGACAGCGAGGAAACTGTTCACATGTGAAGCTGACACACGGTGATACCTCCAACGAAAGCTCGGCAGCAGCATTTATGGTAGATGTTCACAAGGTCATCTGCATGTGACGTGGAGTTCAAGCAGTACTTTCGAGTTTAAACTGAGCATTGTCTGGAAGGTGTTATGCTTGCCAGCTCAACTAATTCACCATCAAGATAATGAGCAGGTGTGCGCGCGCACGCTTGAATGAGCTGCTGTAACGTCCCCACAGAAAATACCCTCTACCACGCACCAATTAATCATTGTCCATCAAACCATCCACATTCATTCACTTTGGAAAAGTATCTGATCTGATTTTCTCGTAACATATGCGGCGACAGCTAGACGACGCCAAAGTATTTTCTAGCGCGTTTATTCTTTGAAATAACAGAATGCATATATGCATTCTCCATGGTTGTTAGAGTGGTAACTAGGACAGCTTCTGGAGTAGGAATTCAGGGATTGACGTATTTCTGAGAGATACATATTCTGATTTTCTTCTCACTAAATCGAGAGAATTAACTTGTGTGCCACTAGCGGTTTGTTTGAATAGAAAGAGAGTGTAAACGGAAAATAATTAAGATGAGGAATCACCGGAGATCTGGACATGTAATGGAGATGGATTTAATACACAATTTCCTTCATAAATAAGGTTTGTGACTTTTTGTTCCGGAGTGAATGAACGAATGAGTTTTTTTCTGAACCATTTGATGATCACGTTGGCCCTGTAATTAGTGGGGAAGTTTCAGCTGTGTCGAAGAGAGCCTGCAATCACTGAGTCCGTGTTAAATCGTCCAAAAAGGCTTCGTACACATCTGGAATTCGCAATCTTTCGTAAAAGGAACAAATTGTCCACACGATTGATTCTCCCGACTGAATACAGTGTTTAACAGTAATAATAAATGTAAAGATCTTTTACAGCAAGCCAGCCGCTGATTACCAAGACGAAGGACTCCACCAAAGATCCTATTTGGCTGATTTCACGTAATAAAATATTATAATAAAAACTGTAGATAGATAAAGGAGAGAAAGAGAGAGAGCGAATGAAAATAGAGATAATATTAATAATCCTCCATTAGTATAACTTTTCGGCTGTCGTATCACGGATCAGCCCAGACACGGGAGGCCCTTACATTACTGTATAGATTTATGTGTGAAGGTGAAAGGGTCTTAAAGACAACAGATTACACGTCTATACAGACAAGAAATTACACAAAGTTAGCGGCTAACTGCGTTCATCATCTATTCATAGAGGAAGAGACAACTTAATATTATTAGCTTGTTAAAATGGCCAATCCGTGACAGGACACGTTTTTGGACGTTGCTAAAATAATTTTGTTCTCTGTTTCATGTCAACTACGACGAGCTAACCTAACTGATGCTTGGAAAAGAGAGGAAAGACTTGCAGGTGATATAATTGGATCTACAAATAAATCCGAAAGACAGGACGCTGGGCGCAGAGAAAAGGCCAGATCTATATTTTTATTATTATAGCTTGCTAGTATAGTTGAAGTATACGCTTTTTTCTTTAGTATTATTGGATTTTTGAACATTGATTAACTCTGTTCATGTTAGATGTATTTTCATTGACCTGTCCCAGTTGCATTTATCTGTATATGTACATTAAGAAGGTAGACACAGAAGTACTTATGTGTGAACGGAGTTACATATAGTGACAGTAGAAGGGAGTTACATATAGTGACTGTAGAATATTTATATGGTTTTAACTAGGGCAATGTTTAGGATGAGTCAAGCACAGCAAAGCAGCACGCAACAGCCTTCAGCTGTTAGCACTGATAATAATGATGTAGTAAGAAGTGTTGTAGGACCGATGGCTACAGATAGCGCAATAGAATGTCCTGTAGACACGGCTGGAGGTGTAACAGCAAGTACACAGCAGGGATTAGATCCATTGGTAATTATCATGAGACAGATGCAGATGATAACCGAGAGCATGAATACTTTGAAAACCGATATTAACGCGAAATTAGCCTCAGTTACTGAAGGGCAGGAAAATCTGAAAACCGACATTAATGCGAAATTGGCCTCAGTTACGGAAGGGCAAAATGATTTGAATACGAAATTAGCCTCAGTTACTGAAGGGAAAAATGATTTGAATACGAAATTAGCCTCAGTTACTGAAGGGCAGGAAAATCTGAAAACAGATATTAAAGCACAATTAGTGACAGTCATTCAAACACAAGAAGAAATGAAATTAGTCCAGACTGAGATTAAGCGGCAGTTACAAGACAGTTTTTCCGAATTAGAGCAGCGGATAGAGGCGAAGACTAAGGAACTCAAAGATCAGGCCGAAGAGACGGAACGAAAATTAACTGCACAATTAGAATTGGTGAAAGTACAATGTGAGGAATCTACTCACCGCGTACGTGTCGAAATGAAGGAGTATGTGGCTATTAAGATAGATACTGTACGGGAACAAGTGGAAATGGTTCCGCAATTAATACAAAAGCAAGACGCCATGTCATGTGCAATTGCACAACTTCCTGAATTGGCACGTACACAGGCTAACCTAAAGGAAAGCGTTGAACATCTGACAGAGCGTCGAGAAGTTATAGACCACCAAATTAACGTATTAACGGGTAAATTATCCGAAATCACATTAGAAAACAAAAGGCTAATGTGTGAAAACGTTGAGCAAAATGTTAAGGCAGCATTCCAGAGTGTATCTGGCAAACAGGAAGAGAATTTGTTTGCGAAAGGACTTGAGGAGGTGCGACACCAGTTAGGTGCTGATTTGGAGCATTGGAAACAAACGATAGAAGAGTCGATGCGCGCTTCACAACAAAGCTCAGAACAAATGAATACAGGGCAGCAGCAGAAGTTGGCAGCGACTATAGAGCCCGTTACTACCCATTCGCACACAATACCAACTTGTGGAAGTAATTCAAACATTAAATTGCCACAAGCTGGCTGTTCACGTGAAGTCTTATCTAACGGAGATTACGAAAGTCTTTGCCATGCCGAAGAAAAAATGATAAAGCATCGGCAATTCCAGATTTTTAACCCTGACAAAAGGGGGGTCCATCCAATTGTTTTTATTCGAAGTTTCAGAGGCGTGTTACCCAGAAATTGGTCGGAGTGGCAGAAGATCAGTTTTGTTACAGGATATATACAAGGTTCGGGGCAATCTGGGCCTCGGACATGACTTCTGTTTGCTCGACATATGACGATTTTGAGAAGGCGTTTTTAGCAAAGTTCTGGTCAGAAGGGGTACAGGAGCGCCTAAGGCAGGAGGTGCTCTACCCAGAGCCTTTCTCCTTTTTGAAAGGAAGCCTTAGAAAGTATTTCGAAAAATATATAAATAAAACAAGATACTGGGACAGACCTATGCCTTTGCCAGACATAATAAACATACTTAAGGCAAGACTACCAACTAGCATCCGGAATCAATTGATTTATGGCAACGACAAAGACTTGGAGTTGTTCCTCACGACGTTAGACCATATAGATATTATCGAAGAGAACAACCAGAAAGCCCATAATAACAGATTCCAATATAGGGAGATAGAACCTCCGCCAAACGGTAGGCAAGGTGGAAGTATGTGTTATGCCAATGGCGATCAATCGACACTTAGAAGGAATGAACAGAGATTGTTAAGTAATGGAGAAACCCCTCAAAATCTCAATAGTAATCCCAGCAATGGTCTTGTGAGGGGCCATTCAAGGAACAACAGGAACGGGAAAAGATACAATCCCGTGTGGGGGAACGAAAGAAATTTCAGACCCCAAGCTTGGAATAATAACGATAATAGGAAGTGGAATCAACCAGGAGGAATGAATTCAAATAGCCAACATCAGTGGGGACGGACATCTATGAATCAACCGGTAATTACCGAAGTGACGGATGATGTCAACCAGCAGACAAATCAAAATCCAACAAACTTGTAAGGACCCACTCGTGCCCCGGAGGAGTGGTCAACAATTGGTTGAGGGGTAACAGGATATGTGTACCCATGTTAACGTATAATGATGGATGATTACTGGCAGATGAACTGACCGAGGACTTAGAACCACAAGATGAGGATAAGGAACAGGTGGCAGTAGCCGAAGTGCAAGTCATTATGGAGACCGTACCCATAGTGGCGGTTTTAGACACAGCTGCAACCACAAATGTTATTTTGGAGGCACTGTTCAACAGGATCAGAAATATAAGACGAGTACCAATTTTTCCAGTTCAAAATTGCAGAATAATAGGCGCCATTGGGGCTCGATCGGCTAATGTAAAGGTGCAGTCACTACTTGGTGTGGAAGTCGGAAATGTAGCAATATTAAGCACATTCCTTGTTGTGAAAAATTTGGTGGTAGATTGCATTATCGGAGTCGACAGCCTACGTCAATACGGATGCAGAATAGATTTTAAAACAGGAAAAATTTGGTTGAATGTTAATAAACAAGAAATTGAGAAACAAAAGCCTTACGAGAAAATATAATTGTGGGATCAGTGTGCAAGTAATCAGGACGGCCCAAAATTCGAAAGAGCATGTAATTAATGAGTTCCAAGTCAAAGAATATTTCGGTCAAGTAGTGTTTGAAAAGTCAAATGAATCCGACTGCATTATCGAAGATCAGAAGAAGCAGCTCAATGAATTATTATTAACATATGAAAACGTTTTTGATGAAAGGCCAGGAGTTATTAAGGGATACATATGCCGTCTCTACGTTAAGCCGCACGAAACGTATTGTAGAACTTTCTATCCTGTTCCCTGGAGGTTAAAGGCTCAAGTTCAAAAGGAAATAGATCACATGTTGAAATGGGGTTTGATCGAACCCTCTACAAGCCCATACTGCTCCCCATTGTTAGTCGTGCCAAAAGCAAATGGGACGGTTAGACTGGTACTTGATGCCAGAGAAATAAATAAAATCATAATTCCAGTGAGAACACATCCGGAAAACATAGATGAACTTATACAACGGTTCCAGGATGCTCAATATTTGATGAGCATTGATTTGCAGAGCTCTTATTGGCAAGTCAAGCTGGATGAGTCATCAAGGAAGTATACGGCTTTCATTTATTCCGGAAGAAGTTATCAATTTACTGTAGTTCCTTTCGGACTCAACATTAGTGCCGGAATCTTTATAGCAGCTCTAGATTATGCACTAGGCCCAGAACTCAGAAGCAGGATAACAGTGTTTGTTGATGATTTGCTTATTGCATCGAAAACTTGGGAGGAGCATATTACCTTACTGAACCGAGTGTTGGACATGTTCAAAACCATGGGAATAACTGCTAACCTACAGAAATCCCATTTTGCAGTAAACAGAATCAAGTTCCTGGGGCATATAATTGACGCAAAGGGAATTTTACCAACCAAGGAGAAGCTAATTGCGATTAGTAAGTTTCCAACACCCAGGAATAGGAGGCAATTAAAAGGGTTTATGGGCCTTGCCTCATTTTTTAGAAGATTCATAACAAATCAGGCGATGAACGCAGCGGCTCTAAATAATCTGTTGAAGAAGGATGTGCCCTGGCTCTGGGCATTAGAGTGTCAAGAAGCATTCAAAGAGATAGAGAAGCAATTAGTAAATGCACCGCTTTTGTACCATCCGGACATGCAAGAAGAATTTTACTTGTCAACAGATTTTTCGAATGTGGGTATTGGAGCGTGCCTTTTCCAAGTACGCAAGATAAATGGAAAACTCACCTTCTGTCCTATTACGTTTGCTAGTTGTGTTTTGTCCAACTATGAACGAACTTACACGACGACAGAATTAGAGGCTCTTGCGGTCATCTGGGGATTTAAAAAATTTCATTAATATCTATATGGGTCAAAGACTATCGTATATTGTGATCATCAATCATTAATGTTTTTACAAACGTGTAAACTGTTACACCCCAGACTGGCTAGATGGACTCTCGCTCTGCAACAATAGCAATTTAAGATCGTGCATGTCTCAGGACAGCAAAACATTATTGCTGATGCTCTATCAAGGTCACCACAGGGTTTGACCAAAGAGATTGAAGTAAATAATAACTCAGAATTCCCTGTATTGCTGCTGCAGGAAAATCCATATAAGATGTACTATGTCAATTTGTGTGCGCATATGGCACAGTTACAGAAAAGAGATGCTCAATGGGGAAGTGTCATTCAAAGGTTACAACAGCAACCTTCGGATCAGATGGCAAATTATTACAAGCTGGTAAATGGCGTATTATTTTTCCGCTGTGGAAGGCCAAACAAAGTCCGATGGTGTGTTTGTATACCTGAGGCGCAAATAGAGAAACTTGTATGGCTCACCCATTTAACCTGGGGACATTTCGGTGCGACAAAATGTGCAAACAAGATAAGTGTGTACTGTTATTTTCCCAGCATAAAGCGCAGAGTGGATGAGGTCTTGAAGAAATGCATAATCTGTCAAAAAGCAAAGCCGGATTCAAAAGGGAGTAAGCACCCATTATGCTCTATATTAGTCCGAGAACCAAAAGAATTAATTTCGTGCGATCTGTGTGGACCGTTACCTACTTCAAGAGGAGGTGTTAGATATGTGTTGGCATTTCTCGATGTGTGTACGAAATACGTAAAGCTTTACCCGATAAAGGCGGCTACAGTAATTGTATTAAGATTGATAAGGGATTATCTTCCACGTGTTGGTATACCTAAGGCGATAATGACAGACAATGCTAAGATATTCACGGGACTCCGATGGAAACAGGCTTTGTCTCAAGTCGGTGTGAAACACATACTAACATCATTTTACCACCCACAAGGCAATTTGGTTGAGAGAATTTTTAGAGAGTTCAATCGATTTATGAGAACCTATTGCCATAATAAGCAGACTGCGTGGGCAAATTATGTGGAAGAATTTGAACAGATATACAACAACATGCCCCACTCCTCCACTGGATATACACCTCATGAATTGATGTTTGAGGCAAAAGAAGAAAACTTCTGGACTGAACATATGCCCAAAACTCAGGAAACTGAGATGCCTTGGGAAGAAAAAATAAGGCAAGCCATCATAAATATGACACAAAAGGCTGATCAGAGAAAACAACAATATGACAAATTAATAAAAAGGGTACAGGCGTACCACGTCGGAGAGAAGGTACTAGTCAAAAGACATACCAAATCATCCTTAATAAAGAAGAGTATAAATAAATGGGAGTTATTATATACTGGCCCATACATCATTCTACAAATTCCGAACCCTGGGGCTTATCTGTTAGCATACCCGGGATATAACAAAATTAAAGGGTTATTTTCCCATAACGACTTGAAAAAATTTAATGAAGATTAGAAGATAGGGAGGAATGGTGTTGCGAGTGACAGAGATGAACGCTCGAAAAAACATAAAAATAAACTGTGTGTGTTTAGTGTTAGAAAACTTTAAACTGAAATAATTAATCAGTGAGACAGATTGTAGAAATAGTGACTGAGTATTACTATCGAGTGCTGCAAAGAAGACAGTGGAGATAGGCTTCACCTGTGTTTGGGTAAACATGGAACTTTAGCATTGCTAATGTCATCAAGATTTATAAAGGATCTGAATGACCTTCAAGAAGAAAGAAATGTTTTCCAAAAATGACGCTGCATATTCAAAAGAGGTTCCCAGTGAATGTTCATATATAATTTCAAGTGCACGCTTGGATGTGTAAACGTGTGAAGTGATGCGTTTAGGCAGTGGATCACGAGTGAAGGTTAATGCCGAAAAGATAATTTCCCGCGCAAAACAATTGACGCCGGCGCAAGAGTTAGAATCGATATAGACGACACAGATATGCTTCGTAAGAGACTCGCATCAAACGCGAGGGGAAACTGATTGATGTTGAACTTCAAAAAAGTGTCATAATTAGACGTTAAGAGTTCTTGATTTATTGTTGAATGTCAAAAGAAAGTAATATTCATAGAATTAGTAGTTATTTAATGGGTCTTATTCACTTTGGAATTTTGTTTGAAAATCCATTTCCATATATGTGCATGTATGAATGCCGGATGAATTAGAGAATAAATGAAAGAAGAGAATCCACATTCCTCACTACTAATAACTTTTACATTACAGCAATCAAGCGGAGAAATATAGGTATTTAGGATAAAATTTTTATGAGTATAGATAAATGATATGACTTTTCAAGGAAATGATGGATTATGTCTTTGTATAAAATGAACCACACTTTCCATTATTCGATGATTTGAATCCAAAATCTACTGCAAGTTGCATGAATCCTTTAAATTACGAAGAACAAATCATTGACAGAAATGTGTCAGAATTTTTGGACTTACAAGCACAAATGGTGATGCGAAGTCCAAAAGAAAATTCAAACTAGAGTAATTATTATGATGTTTTCGGCAACAGCATTAGTCAATGGATAAATGGAAACTTTAAGTCAATGGCTAAATTCCTTGCAGTACATCGTAAGAAAAAGGATGCATGAAGCCATAGGGATTTTGTTTTCAAAAAGGAGAATCTTGGACGGTGGAACCTAACCAGTTCTTTTACAGGAAGAGTTTCCCTTTCGGTCATTGCTAATTCTTTTGGAATGATTGTTGCATGTGAAATCTGGTATCCCTGTTCCTTCTACTCTTCCCATTGTGGGCTGCGTAGAAGACAGACTACAAATGTGGATGTCGGGGACATGCAAGATCCGGGGGAGTTTCAGCATCGCAAGATATTGTCCTGGGAACAAGATTGTAAAATAAAGAAACTCGAGTTATTTATTGTAAATTTTTTTTGCTAGAGGCACAAATCACTCTTCTCCAAATCGTTATAATAAATCGATCCCTATCTTTCCTTTAGAGATCAACTTCAAAATTATTTTTTCTCTTCTGTAGGCTTTCCTATCTTCTATGTATCGTAGGCTGGGCATCTAGGCTTAAGAGGTTTTCCAAGGTTTCCCTGCTTAAGAAAGTTCCCGAATGGGTAGACCCTGATAACAGTCTCATGAAAGATCATCTTCCTTGGTTGTGCACAGCAAACATAACACCTTGATGCACATAAAAGCAATACAGCCACGGTACCTGTCTCTTCATTTCTTCTGTTTCCAATGTTTATTTTCTTCGTCTGTCTTAAACATAATTAATCTTTTTCAGTCGGAGGACTGACACTCATCACTTCCGGGTTACCCACACTAATAGATAGCTCGCGAAGTGTGTTCGTTAAATCAAAATTAGGCTCACAAACTTCGCTCGCTGCGTGGGGCATTGTAACGTCCCCACAGAAAATACCCTCTACCACGCACCAATTAATCATTGTCAATCAAACCATCCACATTCATTCACTTTGGAAAAGTATCTGATCTGATTTTCTCGTAACAAATGCGGCGACAGCTAGACGACGCCAAAGTATTTTCTAGCGCGTTTATTCTTTGAAATAACAGAATGCATATATGCATTCTCCATGGTTGTTAGAGTGGTAACTAGGACAGCTTCTGGAGTAGGGATTCAGGGATTGACGTATTTCTGAGAGATACATATTCTGATTTTCTTCTCGCTAAATAGTCTTGTCTGTACTAATTTAATACATCGCAACCTGGCACTGGTTCCTTACCTTTCTTGGTGCAATCAGAATGTTAATATCATTGTGGGTTAGTTTGCTGTGTTATGAACCTTTAGAGCACAGATGAGAGGGAGAAAATCTCCTTGGTTGTAGGGTGGCTAGGTTACAGAAGATTGATAATTCTCGTGGATTTGGTAGAGATTTTTGCTGCAGAGGCAAGATATTACTCTTTTTTAACCAATTTATTGTTATAACGAACACATTTGCTCAGTGAGGTGTTGGACCAAAACCACTTATCAGAGTGTCAGATGCTTTCAATAATTATTAGAAAGGATCTCTCTCAGAGACAAGTGTTTGGTTGTCACTCAGTCTGCTAACTGCTGGCCACTCGGTCTAACTAATCAATCAACACTGGGAACTGCAACACTAGTACTTAAAAGCCATTTCACCCACTGTACAAGTGACAGGTACCAAGCAATAACTTGTTCCTGGTATTTGATGAAATTCCACTAGTCTAACTTTTTGGGACAGAGAGAGAGAGGGAGAGAGAGTGTCTCTGTTCAGCACTATTCCAATGAATGTTGTACAGCACTACTTAGCTTATATTTGCTGTGTGTTCACCAGAGTCTGGCACCATCTTATCTTACACTAGATGAAGTGTTTACAGCTCCATTGGGTGCTGGTGCAGAGCATCCCTGCCCCCTGAATGCTCTGTACTGACACTGAGAACCTCCCTACTCACTGCTGCAGGACTCTTTTATAATGTTATTAATTGACTCTGATTGCACACAGCTCTCTTTAATTTCTTTCTGGATCATTCCTTTGAAACCTTCCCATGACATGTGATCTCCTTAGTTCTTGACTGTCTCTCTATATCGTACGCGAGGTTCTTCCATTACGTGTTGTGGAAAGTTCTGTATGATTCCATTGACAATGACCCCCTGCACCGTTGGTAAGATGTCAAGTATTCTGCTTGTTCACGTGTTTGACCAGCCTCAAAAAAGGAAATAGTGTGCAGCTCCTTTGTGGAGTATTATTTGCTCTCGATATACCATTCAGCTCTCCTCTATGATGCACGCAGGCTGTCTTGCATACGGAATCCAGCTCACTTCTCTTGTTATGATCTGACATGTAATATAATTTATTAAACTCTTCTAAGGTCATCACAAATAGCTTGTATTACATTATTATTATTATAGTGTACACCAATAACCACTAAGTGATACCAAATTAAGAAGTATTATTGGAAACCATTTTCAAGTCAAAATCTATTTTAAATAGAGCCTATTGGCAGTTAAAATGTATTTCCATTTTCAAGACAGGGAAAATTGTTATGAAATCAGAGGGACTCAGCTAGTTTACAAATATTTTGTGTTTCACTGTTGAAAAACTTCTTCTGTTTCAGTTTACTATATAGTGTACGACTGACCAAGTATGGCTTCACTGCCTACACATTATGTAACTAGTTTCAAAATTACACTGAATTTTACGAGCAATGAAAGTATGTAACTGAATAATTAAAATACACTCCAAATAGCTTAAATGTATTTCACAGCCCTTAATGTGCAGATCTTGTAATACTGGCAAATGCTGCTCAAACATAGCCTCATGTCTCACTCCAACAAAAACTGTAGAAAATGACGGAAACTGCTGATAGTGCTTCCTACTGTGTATACCTTCACATGATTCACATGATGAGTCACAGTCACCGACCAGTCAGGTGTACTATCCTTCAGCTACAACTCTCTTCCCTCCTTGTATTGTCTATAGTGTTGATATAGTAAGTGACAAAAGGTGAAGAGATTTGTGATACAAATTGCACCATGGCATCAGGATTGTCAGAACAAAAATCACTAGGCACATTGCTTCCAACGTAGCTGTGTAGTGTCACAGGCCAATCATGATATAAGGGAGATAGCCACACACATATGTGGAGTGCAGCTCAACTGAACTTCAGAGCACCAGGCAGATAACTAGTCCCAGGAGACATTATGTTAACACTGTGTGATACTGCCTCTAGACTTGATAATGTCCTCAATTCAGCACAGAAGAGAGTCAACAAGTTTTCTCAGTTACGCCATGTCCAGGTGAAACCCCTGACGGATTAGGTTCCATAGAGTCAAGGGTATGCAGGGATATTGATCCCTTCGTTTCACCTTTTTTATCCAGCCAGCCCCAGGCATTGTCAGTGGTACTAAGATTGAGTTATTTAGCTTTCACCTGGACACGCCGTAAGTGAAAAAACTTGTTGACTCTTTTCCGTGCTGAATTGGGGACATTATCAAGCCTAGAAGCGGTATCACAAAGTGCAACAGTGCCTCCTCTAATTATTCTTTACATATTATTGAACTTATTGATATATGATTATGAACTTTATTCATTTTATAGTGTTGTAACATTTCTGCCGGTGTGTACCCGGTTTGGTTTGGATACATGGGTCAGTCCACACATTGTAAGCATAAGCCCTAATATTTTTCATTATTTTCTCTTCTCATGAGCCAACATATCCTTACATACTCTGGTTTATGTACCTGATTAATTTTGTGCTATACTCCTACTTGTGATCAAGTATATTCTTCTGGGCAGTACCCATCATTGAGAATTTTTGAGCTGGCTCACTCATCATACATTTAGACTCCGAAATTTTTTCTTCTCTTTTGATGATTTTGAAGGTGTAACTTCATAGATGTAAACTTGCAATTTTTAATTCTAGTACATCAAGTTGTCTCTGCACTTATTTCTATAGTTTAGTGTTGCAATGTTGCAGTTTTGACTTTGTTTAATTTGTTATGGAACAGAATGTTCCATAGGTCTGAAAATCTGAATGCTATGTCCTTACATAAGTATAGATTGTGACGTGCATAGTAGATATTTTTGTTATGTTTTGCGCAACTTCATGTGAATTTTGCCCACAATTTTGGAAACTGTTGCCATATGTTAATTTTACCATTTCACTACTCAGGTTTCACACTTATTTGGACTATAGACAAATTGTATGCAACAAGAACTCTGTTTATTGTAAGCAGAAATTTGTCAGATGCCTTTTGCAGTTTTTTGTAAGCTAACCTATACTTGTGTTCATAGGGAAGTGATGATCATTCAACCTTAAATTTTCTTGTAATTTCAGAATTTAACTTTGAGAATCTGTATTCTACCTTTTGGCATTATTTTGTGCACCATTTGGCAAACCTTACAGTAGGTCACAAAATATTGTAAACACATTATTTCCATATTATATGAGGGGGATGTTGTAATGGCAACTACTGCTGTAGATATACTTTTCCTCAACAGTAGTTGTTGATTGAAGTTTTATTTTTTGAGTTTTGGACAGGTCAATAATGTCTCAGCTGCTTTTCTGAAAACTTCCATATAATTTTATACACAGTAGCATACCATATGTTATAGTTCAAGATAAAATTTAAGAAAAGGAATTACTTAACAAAATATTTTAGTTTTGATGTTATAACCTGTAAGTACAGTTAAAATTATTTTCTTTGAAACATGTGAAATTACGAATTATTGGCACACTTAAAATTTGTATTATTAATTACACAATCCTGTACTGTTTAGTATGTTTATTTCTGGATTCATTTATGATATAATAATTGAAATTAATAATGTAACAGAAACTAATAGAAATTCATTTGATAAGAAAAACTGTAAGCCCTTAAGAATATTTTTATTTCCACTCAGTGTGAGAGTCCTAAATATGTCTCTGAGGTGCGATCAGATGTATTTTTGCATGAACAATGTAATTCCAGCTTTGTTAACATGAAAAATAAAAATACTGTATGGTATACTAAAATATGAGAAAATATATTTGCATAAAAAAGCAGTAACAACAATCTTCAGATTTATTTAATTCAAACAAACCTTGAGGACCTGATGGGATTTTTTCAGTTTCAACAATCAGAACCCTAGACAAGAACAACTGGAGCCAACTCAACATGACAAGCTAAGTAAACTAGAAAGTTTATTGTAAGTTTTGCTCCTCTCAAACCATCATAAAAGACTTTGATGGACATTGTTTAATGTGGAAAATAAATTGGAATCAGGAAGGAGGCAGGGGGGGGAGATTAAAGGCTCCCCATGCTACTCTATCCTGTGCAAGTATCTTGATCTCTAAGTAACTGCTGCAACCTACATCCTTCTATCCTTCTGAATCTGCTTAGTATATTCATCTCTTGGGCTCCCTATATGATTTTTACCCTCCACACTTCCCTTCAATACTACATTGAGGAGACCTTGATGCCTTAGAACAAGTCCTACCAACTGATCCCTTCTCCTAGTCAAGTTGTGCCACAAATTCCTCTTATCCTCAATTCTATTCAGTACCTCTTCATTAGTTACACGATCTACCCATCTAACCTTCAGCATTTTTCTGTAGCACTACATTTTGAAAGCTTCTATTCTCATCTTGTATAAACTATTTATTGCCCATGTTTCACTTCCATACACGGCTACACCCCATACAAATACTTTCAGAAAGGACTTCCTCACTCTTATATCTATACCAAATTTCTCTTCTTCAGAAACGCTTTCCTTGCCATGTCCAGTCTACATTTTATATCCTCTCTACTTTGATCGTCCTCAGTTATTTTGCTTCACAAATAGCAAAACTCATCTAATACTTTAAGTGGCTCATTTCTTTATTCAATTCCCTCAGCATCACCTGATTTAATTCAACTACATTCCATTATCCTCATTTTGTTATTGCTGATGTTCATCTTACATTCTCCTTTCAAGACACTGTCCATTTTGTTCCAATGCTCTTCCAGATCCTTTTCTGTCTGTGACAGAATTACAGTGTCATTGGTAAACGTCAAAGATTTTATTTCTTCTCCGTGGATTTTAATTCCTACTCTGAATTTTTCTTTAGTTTTCTTCACTGCTTGCTCAATTACAGACTGAATAACATGAGGGATGGGCTACAACCCTCTCTCACTCCCTTCTCTACCACTATTTTGTTTTCATGCTCCTCAACTCTTATAACTGCCATCTGGTTTCTGAACAAATTGTAAATAGCCATTTGATCCCTGTATTTCACCCCTGCCACCTTCAGAATTTGAAAGGGAGTATATTTCATCAACATTGTCAAAAGCTTTCTCCAAGTTAGCAAATGCTAGAAATGTAGGTTTGCTTTCCTTAGCTTATGTTCTAAAGTATGTCATAGGGTCAGTATTGCCTTGTGTGTTCCAACATTTCTATGGAATCTAAACTGATCTTCCCTGATGTTGGCTTCTAACTGTTTTTCCATTCATCTGTGAAGAATTTGTGTTAGTATTTTGCAATCATGACTTATTAAACTGATATTCAGTAATTTTCACACCTGCCAACACTTGCTTTCCTTGGGATTGGAATTATTTTATTCTTCCCGAAGTGTGAGGGTATTTCGCCTGTCTCATACATCTTGCCCACCAGATAGAAAAGCTTGGTCATGGCTGGCTCTCCCAAGGCTATCAGTAGTTCTAACAGAATGTTGTCCACTCCTGGGTCCTTGTTTCTCCTTAGATCTTTCAGTACTCTGTCAAATTCTTCACGCAGTATCATATCTCCCATCTCATCTTCAACTATGTCCTCTTCTGTGTCCTTAATAGTGTCCTCAAGTACATCATCCTTGTATAGACCCTCTATGTACTTCTTCCACCTTTCAGCTTTCCCTTTTTTGCTTAGGACTTGTTTACCATCTGAGCTCTTGATATTCATACAGGTGGTTCCCTTTTCCCTAAAGGTCTCTCTAATTTCTCCATAGGTAGCATCTATGTTACCCCTAGTGATATATGCTTCTACATAATTACATTTGTCCTCTAGCCATTCCCACTTAGCCATTTAGCATTTCCTGTTGATCTCATTTTAGAGACATTTGTATTCCTTTTGGCCTGTTTCATTTACTACATTTTATAGTTTCTCCTTTCATCAATTAAATTCAGTACCTCTAGTCCTCATCCTCTTACCTACTTCATCCTCTGCTGCCATCACTATTTTGTCTGTCAAAAGTAGCCATTCTTCTTTCATGGTATTCCTTTCCTCTGTTCTTGTCAACTGTTCCCTAACGCTCCCTCTGAAACTTCATACAACCTCTAGTTCCTACCTTTCTGCAGTCTCTTCAGTTTTAACCTTTAGTCATAACCAATAAACTGTGGTCAGAGTTGACGTCTGCCCCTGGAAATGTCTCACAATTTAAAACCTGGTTCCTAAATCTCTATCTTACCATTATATAATCTATCTGACACTTTCCAGTGCCTCCAGGTCTCTTCCACATATACAACCTTCTTTTGTGACTCTTAAACAAAGTGTTAGCAATGATTAAGTTACACTCTATGCAAAATTCTACTAGACAGCTTCTTCTTTCATTCCTTACCCTCAGTCCATATTCACCTACAACTTGTCCTACTGTCAAATTCCAGTCATCCATGACTATTAAATTTTTATCTCCCTTAACTATTTGAATAATGTCTTTTATCTCATCATACATTTCTTCAATTTCTTCATCATCTGTGGATGTAGTTGGCATACCACTGGATTACCCATATTTGATTTATATACATGTATTCACCTGACCTGAAGTCTTTTTTAAATAGGATGCCATCATCATGTAACCACACAGTAAAGCTCGGGAAAAATTAGGACTGTAGTTTCCCCTTGCTTTCAGCTGTTCACAGTACCAGCACAGCAAGGCCGTTTTGATTGATGTTACAAGGCCAGATCAGTCAATCATCCAGACTGTTGCCCTTGCAACTACTGGAAAGGCTGCTGCCCCTCTTCAGGAACCACACATTTGTTTGGCCTCTTAACAGATACCCTTCCATTGTGGTTGCACCTACGGTACGGCTATCTGCATCACTGAGGCACACAAGCCTCTCCACCAAAGGCAAGGTCGATGTTTCATGGGTGTTACTGAATAATATTTGGGGAAAACTGGAAGTATCAAGAGAGAGAGGTGGTCAGGTGGCGGGTTGGGGTGGGGAAGAGAGAGAGAAAAAGAGAGAGAGAAAGAGAGAGAGAGAGAGAGAGAGAGAGAGAGAGAGAGACAGAGAGAGAGAGAGAGAGAGATAAAATTGTTTGGATTTTTACTACAATTACCATCGTTCAGTAAGTTAATTCTACCTATTGCTGAACAAATGACAGCGTCCTAAATTTTTTAAAGGTCAACCATGGCACTGAAGAAGCAAGAATTCATTTGTGTTTTTAGGCTTTCCTGGCAGATGATAGTATGTGGTGCGGATGGCCATGGCCACCTGAAAATGGACAGTTAGCATCCTGAAATATTGGACCATTTGGATGATGGCACCAGGTTTAATACCTGAGATTCTGAGAGTTTATTTAACTAAAATGTCAACAGTGTGTACTGCGAAACACATTGTGTATTATATCCATTTGCAGTGATCTGGAAAGTATTCTTATTACAATATGGAGAAAAAGATCTCTCAAGTAGTATGCTGAAAAGCAAATTACTCTGTTACAAGCCTTTAGAAATTCAGAGGTACTAATAACAAAACACTCTGGAAATAAACCTAATTATTAGTGAAGCTAGATGTCAGGGAGGAGGTGGCAGTCTTAATATAATTTACTGAACAAAAAATTTTAATGTAATATCTTTTAACGCATAGACCACAATTTTCAACTCATAGTTAAAGGACAGTGACTAGTTTTGGTTGTTCTTCACAACCATCTTCAGATCATAACTTCACAAGATGATGATAATAAAGGTTGAAAACGCCCAGTGTCACTAACAAAAATTTGCATCGCAGGCCCATGATTTGCAACTGTATAGCATGTGTTATAGTGAGAGCAGTACAAGCAAGGGTAACAAGAATTGTCAGCTGTTCCATAGCCTAGCTAGCAGAGAAGTGATCCAGCATGGCATATAAAATAGTCATCTGCAGTGGTATTTTGGAACATATACTACGTTTGAACATTATGAATTACCTCAAATAACATGACTTATTAACAAATAGCTACAATATATTCAGAAAATACTGTTCTTGTAAAATATAATTAGCTCTTTATTCTCATGAGGTAATGAGAGCTATCAACAGCAGATGTCAGACTTATTACATATATTTTAGATTTCTAGAAGGCTTTTGACACCATTCCTCACAATTGTTTTCTAAACAAATTCTATGCGTAATGAGTATTGCTTTTGTTGTGTGAACTTGGTTCATGAGTTCCAGTCAGAAAGATAACAGTTCATAGTAACTGACAGAAAGTCATCGAGTAAATCAGAAGTAATAACTGGCATTTCCCAAGGAAATGTGATAGACCTTCTGCTGTTCCTGATCTACATAAATGACGTATGAGACAATCCGAGCAGCCCTCTTAGATTGTTTGCAGATGATGCTGTCATTTACCATCATGTAAGGTCATCAGCTGATGAAAACCAAATGTGTAATGATTTATACAAGTCATCTATATCATGTAAAAAGTGGTAACTGACTCAAAATAATAAAAAAGTATGAAGTCATCCACGTGGGTGCTAAAAGACATCTGCTAAATTTTGATTACACGATAAGTCACAGAAATCTAAAGACCATAAATTCAACTAAATACTTAGAGATCACAATTACAAATAACTTAAATTGGAACAATCACATAGACAATGTTGAGAAGAGAGCAAACCAAGAACTGCAGCAGTTTATTGGCAGAACACTTAGGAAGTGCAACAGGTGTACGAGACTGCTTACACATGCTTGCCTGTCCTCTTCTGGGGTACTGCTGTGTGGTGTGGGATCTACATCAGCTGGGAATGGTGGAAGACATCAAAAAAATTCAAGAAGGGCAGCTGAGTTTGTATTATTGCAAAATAGCGGAGAGAGTGCTATTGACGTATGTCAACTGGGGTGGTTATCATTAAAAGAAGGGCATTGTTCACTGTGTCAGGATCTACTCATGAAATTTCTTTCTTTTGAATTTCTTCAGTATCCCTCTTTCCATTTAAAATTAAAGTTTCTGATTCATAAGACATTTAGGTTTGATTACAGTGGTTAAAAGCCTAAGTTCACTGAATTTAGAAAGCGATTTTTTATTATAAATATGTTTTTCATGCCTCAAATGAGCATGTATAGCAAATTTATGCCCTGAATGCATAAATGTTCATACCATATGGTCTATGGGTAATACTTTTTTGAAAATAAATTGCATTGAAGATACACCAATAAAACTGAATAACTAATAACAGAAGGCCATTTCCCAGCAGCTCAGTTCATTTCGCAAGTGGAGGAAAGTAAAGAACTGTGGTTAATGTAAACTCACCTGACTGTATTCAGTTTCTGGCAGTGACAATATAATCTGGTCATAAGAGCACTTAAAGGGCTGAAAATTATGGTCACAAAAGAACGTCTTGAAGGCTAGATTCAAGCTAAACATATTAGATTAAGAAAGGCTAAATATCAGGTGTATGCAATACTTTGTATCAAAGATGTAGCCATTAAGGGGCAGGCGAAGGTAGTTGCCCCTCTCTTCTTGCCTACAAAAAATCACCACAAATCAAACTTGCACCATTCCTAACCAAGCAGACAGATGCCACAACATGTTGTGAATATTCATTAAGAGAAAGTGCACCCAGAATCATTTACTGTGATATCTCAAAACTATTTCATCATTTGTCCAAAAATTAACATCTACTATCTTTCTGCCCCCCCCCCCCTCCCTCCAGACCTGAAACTCAGATTTTGAGTATACACTTGCTTTGCACTTCATGACAGAATCAATGAATGACTATGAGTAGCAACTGCATACGCAAGCATGAGTTTTGTGGAAGTCCTGCAGCATCATGACCAGCACTGAGTCAACACTGCTGTGAAACAAGTGAGCACAGAATAGAACAGTGTTCTGCTAACTGAAATAAAATCTCATGTGAGTGCAGTGCTTGTCACCGCAGTTGGGAGATAGGAATATTCTGAACATCAAACAATGCTGACTTGTAGCCTTGGCCTGCTCAGTCACCATGTACATCTCCAATCGAGCATGTATGGGAAATCATCAGATGACAACCAGCTTTATCCACAACCAGCATTAATTATCCCTGTATTGACTCTGACCAAGTGCAACAGACGTGGAACTCCACTCCACAAACTCATATCCAGTACCTGCACAACAAAATGAATGCATGTTTGCATTCAACATTCTGGCAGTTATTAATGTACCAACATTTCACATTTGCAATGGTTTTTCTCATGTTTACATTAACCAGTGATTTTTCAACATTAATCACTTAAATATGTTACCTAGAAAAAATGTGTTCCTGAAATTTCATTACTCAACAGTTATTATTTCTTGGTGTTGGAACTTTTTATTCATCAGTTGACTGTTACTGCCAGTTCCACAAAACCTCATTTTATCTAGGAGGATATTGTGATTTACACAATCAAACAGCTTAGACAGGTCATGCAAAATGCCAACCTGTGATGTTATGTAGTATAATGTACATCGGTCAGTGTGTTAGTTGCTGTTGTGAGCTTTGCTTCTCCATGAAAACTATTGTACACAGCCATTATTGAAAAGAAATTGTTTCACTACTATGGTGGGCTCAAAAGAGCAAATTACTCCTATTAGGGTATAACTTTCCAGCTGTTTATGGCAGCTTATGCTCCATAACATTTATTTGACCGAAACTAGTAGTGAAGCGAATTGTGCAGATGAAGGTCCACGATGAATTTTAACAATTATTTTCCAGCTGAATATCCCCATCTGCAAACATACGTAGATTAAAAACATACCTGCTACCTAGGACTGATCATGTATAGCCCCTCCATTTGAATCAACAATGATGCTGTCCTGTCCCTCATTTCACTACGTTCCATATAGGACTACATTCAATATGGATTATGTCTATTGTTGCAATGATTTTTGATGTAAGGTGAACATTTATTGGTTTTCAAATGACTTTCTTAGTCATTTTGAGTCATTTCTGGAGTATGCAACTACTGCAGGATCTTTACCTGTTCTTGCCAACAGATACACTTCTCTTTGCCTTTCACATTATGCTTTAAACCAGATAGTGATCCATGTTTCTTTACTTGGATGTTTAATGTTCTTTTTGATTATTTTATGAGGAAAGCTGTTTTCAGACAACAATATGACTTTATCATGAAATAAATTAAATTTTATTTCACCATTTAATTCACTATAAATTTTTTCCCAGGTCATGTGTTGTAAACTATTCTTAAAATTTGTTGCCTCAGAATCATTAAATATTCTAACTTATTTACACTGAGGAGAATAAACGGTAAGCCACTACCATGTATATCTTAACTAACTGTGCATCGTGATCATAGAGTGTACAGTTATTTTCTAGCTTTGAGCTTCATCAAAGAAAACATGATCAACTATTGAACATTATTCTACTGTCTTTATGCTGTCATTTTGGAAATTTAATTATTGATATCAAACTGTGATGATATCAATAATAAAATTTCCAAAATGACAGCATCAAACTGTCATAGCTAACACTTGGTTCAAGAATCATAAAAGAAGGTTGTATACATGGCGGAATCCTGAAGATACTAAAGGTATCAGATAGATTATATAATGGTAAGACAGAGATTTAAGAACCATGTTTTAAATTCTAAGACATTTCCAAGCCAAGAGATGAATACACTAAGCAGATTCAGAAGGATGTAGGTTGCAGTACGTACTGGGAGATGAAGAAACTTGCACAGGATAGAGTAGCATGGAGAGCTGCATCAAACCAGTCTCAGGACTGAAGACCACAACAACAACAACAACAACAACAACAACAACAACATATCAAACTATGAATACCAAATAAGGTGTCCAGATGTCTTTTTCTATATTCACAAAATGCACATTGAAATAACCACAGACTGTTAACTGCTTCTTGTTGTCTCATAGATAGCATGATAAGGAATCCATATGCCCCACAAACAGATCAAAATTGCCCAGTAGAAATCTGTATACAGTTACAATTAAGGCTGAACTATTATTCAGTATTATTGAACAAGCACTCACTTCTACATGTTGATTTCTATAGAATCTACTCATTTCAATGTTTTTGCACTTGTGTTCTGTGTTTATATAATTATGTAGAACCTTAACCTTCATGCACATTAGTTCTACATAAGTAAGATGCCAGAGTGCAACCTTTATATATAACTGCTTTAACTGTGATGTCATTTACTGTTCAGATAGGCACAAAACTCAGCTCTCACTAACTTTATGAAGGAGATGAAGATCCTTTTTACCTTATTACTCAGTCCTCTAATGTCCTGATGAAGGGAGCTAACATTATTTTTCTATGCATTGTTAAACATTTGCATTGATGGACTGTTATGAGAGTTCTTGGTAGAATATTTTATACATTATGAATGAAGACACATGTGACACCAATGTAATATTCTACAATATTGTAGAATACTAGTAAGTTCCTTCACAACAGGTTGCCTGAATCTTTTGCTAACCTAAAACACCACCTCACTGACACTAATAACCACAGGGATTTTGCTTTGCATGATTTTGGCCCATTGTGCATAGCTTTCTAGGTCAGTCAATTTATCAAGCTTTTGGAGCCAGTGGCTCCTCCTTCTGGCAGAAGAGTTGAAGGGGAAGAAAGAGGAGTGAAGGTAAAGGACTGGAGAGATTAATGGAAAGGGGTACAGTTTAGAAACGTCATCCAGAAATCTAGTTCTGGGTGACTTTTGTAAACTGTACCCCTTTCGTGTTTGCCTTACGGAGCACCGGTAATGCCAGTTTTATTCTGGGCACCACTCTGTGTGGAAGGTGAATCTAGATCAAGAAGTGATCACCAGTAAAAGTCATCAACCATTTTCCACTGAGCAGTGGGCATGTGGGATGGAGAGCACACAGAAAGATAAAGAAGAATGAACGACACTAATGCACTGCTGCAGTGAATGCTCCACCCTCTGTTTAGGGCTGTGTTGTTTATGAGAATAGTCACTCCTTCTTCAGCCTTCTCTGTCATAAGGACATATTTTTTTGTGGTAGCCACAACCATGTAGTCCAAGGGTGTCATATAGCTTAAAATGTATCTGCTGAAAAATTACACACTTTGATCTTCCCTAATTTAATAGTCATAGACCCACCACATGCGCCCAAAACCAGTTGATTATCCATTGTAGTATGAAAGCCGCCTTAGCAGTGAGGTTTTTCTGCTGTTTTCCCATTGTTATTCCTCCTTGGTGGGGAGTCTGCAACAAGGGAGGGTGAGAGGAACTTGCTGATCTCCAAGGCAGACATCAACATTGATACCACCTATAACATGGTCATCATCTGATTCATCAGATAGGATGAAGATCACATGGACTGATGGTTTTGGACCTGTTTTTTCTAGCCTGTTGTTTTTCATCCTCAGGTTCAAGTTTTGGGACATTGGTAAGGCTGTTTTAACAGATTTTTTTTTCTGTTTCTCTCTGACATGAAGGTGTATTATTCTTCCCAACAATATGTCCTGCAGCCACCATTGCTTCAGTTGTAAGTGGAAAGTTCAAGGGTACATATATAAGTGTAGGTTTGGCTCTGTTCAGCTGTTAGTGTCTGGTTGCCACTACAAGTCTTTTGTACAGGCTGGTATAGTTTTGAGATGAATAACTTCACTGAAGTAGGTGGCTGTGTGGCCCTATGTCTTCTTCACTTCAAAGTAAGAGAAGCATTGGTAAACTTTATCTCCTGGATTCTGTGCTCTTCTTGGATTACCATTTTGCTTCCTCCAAAATGAATGGTAATTTACACACATGTGTGGGGTATTCATTTAGGACATCATTCATGGGCAGCTGAACCACATGTTCCGCATATAACCTGACCTTTGCAAACCATGGTGGTGTGATGTGTTGACATTTAAAGCTGCACTTAACATGATGTACATTTGGCAGCAAAAATAGTGGGCCACTGCTGAATACAACCAATGTAACACAGCTATGTTGCAGCTACTCTGAATGCTGAAATCCTGTGGGGTTTAGCCACCTGACTATACACAGCAACTACCACAAGAGACCACTGGATACCACTGCTCATAACGGCAGTCAGTCCAGATGTAAAATAATACCACAATACAATAAATATTAGAAAACAAGTATCAAACAATAGAAAATCCATGGTGGAACGTAACAATATGTGTGGCTTCAGCTGCCAGAGGCTGTAGTCATGTCTGTGAGAGTTGCATTTGTGTGTGTGTGTGTGTGTGTGTGTGTGTGTGTGTGTGTGTGTGTGTGTGTGTGTGTGTGTGTTATCTGTTTTCGACAAGCGCCTTGTTGGCCAAAAGCTTATATTGTGACAGTCCTTTTGTCATGCCTATCTTCGACTCAGCATCTTCACTGTATGGTGAGAGAAAACAAGTTATTATAGATGAGACAGTCCCTAACGTTTTTAAATTAAACTTCATTAGAATATGTGACACTTCAGAAGTCTTATCCTGCTCTTTAAATGACATGTGTTGTCGTTCGTGATACGAATTTGAACCCACTGTTAACCAAACAAAGCTTGCATGTCTGATTGAGACTCGACTAGGCAATTAAGATGCATACACTATCGAAGTGTTCACCAGTATTGGTTTACGAGGCTAAATGTCCAGACTGGGAGATAAATGACAATACATTTCACACTGCACCGGCAACCCCATGACGCTTTCACTGGGCCTGAGAAATAACCCCAGAAGGAATGTAATAAAGTGCAACACACAAGTGCGTAACCCCATGAAGTGAAGTTGTGGTGATGGACGAGGAGTAAAACTCAGTACCTATATGAATTGATCAGGTGTCAGATATTAAGTATGTTCACCAATAGCATGATACTGGAACCTGAAATGACAATACAAATGATTTTTGCGTGCCAGGGATTCGAACCTGGTACCTTTCACTATTTTCTTGTGACTACAAAGAGACATGAAATGTTTATTGTCTCTTCACCAGTAACAAGATGTCACATTTTCAGGTAGAGGTAACACAATTTATAGTTCTGTGCTGCAAGGGACTCCAACCTTGCACATCTCATCATTGTTGACCCCACGTAAAGTGGTGTCAGCTGCCAAATTGAAAACTCTTTGGACAATGATTAAAGTAATTAAATAGGGGTTTACTGTAAATTAGTGAATAAACTATGTTGTTGTAATCCTTCCCTACCTTGGTGTAAGGATTCTTTGCTTCCTGGTCCACTCATTTCTACATCTTTCCTGTCTTGGCATTCTGTCCCAGCTTGGTCACCCATCATTTACATCTTTCTTGTCCTACGGTTCTGTTCCAGGATGGTTATCCAACATCTACATCTTTTCTGTCCTAGAATTCTCTCTCAGTTTTGGTCATCCATCTTCTACATCTTTACCATTGTATAAGTTTCTGTGCTGAAGGATGCTTAGTCATTTGTTGAATAACACAATTATAAGCACTGTATACAGCCTACATTACATGACAGAATTTCTAAATCTTGAGTATACAAATAAGATATCAGAAGATGGAAACAAATGATGTTTAAAAGTTATTTCAGAAAAAATGTGATGCAAAATTGTCTTATATATGTTTGGGCGATTAGTAATATTGATGAGATTTGGGAAAATAATGGCAAGATATCTTTGATTTTACTGTCTTAAGTTGAGTGTGCAATCAGCAAATAATATAGCAGCTGCAGTAGCCACCAGAAAGATCACAGGAGGCGCACATCGACACGCCCCAATTCTGTAGTAACACGGTTCACGTTTTCCGTCGCACTTCTGAGTAGACCGGGAACTGTCTCATAGGCATTCCCGATGTGAACTCACTGGACCCGGCCCATGCTGCCTGAGTTGTTCTTGTTGTTCCGCTGGCAGAGATCGCGGCCAAATTCTCGTGTGCCCTCTGGTGGACGGGACTCTATTTGCGGCAACTACCGTCCGTGACGCGCCGTGCCGATGTGCGCCTCCCGCGATCTTTCTGGTGGCTACTGCAGCAGCTGCAACAGTAAATTTACTATTGTTCTGACAGAAATAAAATCAGTTTATCACAATATGTCAGTGTTCATAGCTATATATCAGTACCTTGCCGTTCATGCTAGAATAAATAATTTTGGGATGAAATAAAAGTGCTACCTAAACTAGGACAATGAGAAGCATTTGTGATAAAAAAAGGTCAATCAGGCACAATGAGAAAAAAAAAATATTTTTAAAAGTAAAACCATTTCATTACCTAAGCTAATGAAATGTAATATACAAGCTTTTATCTCTTAAGAAATAGAGAGAGATGCTGTGTTAGGTAATGGGATTGGTTTATTGCTGTAAATGTGATTTTGTATAGTCAGTTTTGTAAAAAAGGAACACAGCATGGATTTTTATCATTAAATGATTATATGATGATGTAGAAATGTATCAATGGCAATGGAGTAAGGAATCAACAAAATGCTGTGACATAAATAAAGTGACAAAATATGGTAAATATGAGTTATATTATATGCAATAGAGACAATGAGGATCTGTAACATTATCCAGTCTTCATACTATTTTGTGATTGCCAATACACTCTTTCAGTTGACAAGGTTTCTTAGGAGAAGTAATTAATGAAAACACAGGCATAAGCAAATAATAAAGTCAACTACATAAAGGGAAATATGATTACAATATGGTAAAATATCTATGTGTGTCTAGGTAATGTTTGGTACTGTATGTGTAATTTATGGCACTTTACATAATAAACTGAATGAAATATTAATGTAAACTAAATACTACTACATAGTTTATTTTCTATGATGTTGAAAATTTCCTATTTATATCTTTGGTACTAGCAGTTTCATGTAATCATGCACAGAAAGAAAATATGTTCTGATAATTGGCCAATTACTGTATATGAAGTAAATGTGGGTGTTCTGACAGAAACGATCATAATAAAACCGTAATTTCCAAAAACATTGAGTAAAGTTTAATAAAACCAGTAATTTTTAGTTTAAATGAAAGAGACTTGAAGAACAGCTTCCACAATGTTTTGAAATATCTTGTCCTTCACACTATGGTGCCCTTCACAGGATTGGTGGAACAGGCGATTGGTGAAGAGGAGGAGGTTGGGCATGGAGGAGGAAAGGAGCACAGTGGCATAAGGATGAAAGACATGTGCGTGGTATCGATGAGATAGGAGTGGTTGTTGGGAAATGAGAAGGGGCGGGGAGGAGATGGTGGTATCGTTGAGGCTAAAATGTGCAGGTGGAAGAGGGGGTGGGTTAGGTAAAGGAGGGTGGAAAAGGAAAAAAGGGGTGAAGAGAAATATGAGGAAAGGAAGGAGAGGGAACCCTGATGAGGTAGAATGGGTGCCGTGTTTAAAGTTGTGTCATCAGTCTTATGACTGGTGTGGTTGGTTGGTAGTGTTGGGTCTTCCACAGCATATTTAGACAGAGTTTAGTTTTTCTTCATTATTTTGTAAAAAGCTTTTATATACAACTGAAATCTTGTATTTGATACATAATTGGATTTTAATCATTTTGTAAAGGCTTAGAAGTAAGCTGTATTGCTTTACTAAAACAGGATGTTTTATGTATTTCTCCATATATGTATGTGCTGAGAAAAAGTGCAACTGACGACACTGACAGCAGTACCGCAGCCAAACTCTGGGACTTCAAAATGAGTGGACAGAGTGCACAATGACGTGTAGATTTAAAGAGATTTCAGCTGGACAGTGAGCCATATAAAATTTTTTAAAAAGTCAGCAAGAATTTAAGGAAAAATAGTTGTAAAATAAATCACATTTGCTTCAAAATTTCTGTTACCTCAATATATATGTTTGTCTACAAAACTGAACAGTACCTCTGTAGTTTTAGAATACTGATGATGAAATTAGTGTGGTATTGTACTACACATATTCTCAATGTTTTGGATGTTATGTAACGTGGCGTGGATAGTTACGATGCCACAACGTAGGTGCACGCTCTCGTAAGTAGGCACTAAGAGGGGAGACTAACTATGCCAACAACAGCGCACTCTGGCCGACGCTGTGGTGCTCAGCGAGGGCTGTCTTGATTTCTGGCTGTTTTTCATCAAGAACAGACAGCCTGGAAATATCGCTTTTGCCACCGAGTGGGCTAGTTTGCTATTGAGGCTTTGTATTAGTTATGTTCAGTTAGAGTCTGGACAGCAACAAGTATTTGTTAGTTTTGAGATTATGCAAAACAGTCATCCTAACTTCACAGGATTAGATGTCTTCACACCTATGTGCTCATCCTGTCCAAAGTTATGTATGAATTCAATATTTACTTGTGTTTTTGACTCTATTAAAAGTGCTAAAGTTACATGCAGTACCAAAGTGCTTCACCTCTCCTGCTCCTACTTGCTCCTTCACTCTCAGCCTATATTTTTTTTGGTACTGATTTATCTTTTTTGTGCTGTCTCCGCGTGACTGAGTGCATGTGCACTCCCACCATTCCCTCTAAGAAATCATTTTGTGTCAACGATGGCTTCACAACAGGAACAGGCTTCACTGTTCGATATTGTACGGTTTCAGGCTCAGCAAATGACACCACTGCTTGCTGATGTGAATAGACTTGTCACACTATGAATTGCAGCTGCCTCGGCATCTCCGATGCCCCGCCTGTGCCACAGATGACGCATACCGTGCTGCCATTCCGTGCCTTCAATCTGGACTCTGAATGCTGGCCAGAATACACTGCCCAGCTTGAGGCTCAGTTCACCGCATGCAACATACCAGGTACAGAGCAGCTTGCCTTTTTCATTGCTAATGTCATAGTTGTGTTATACCCTGTGCTAATAAAATTGTTTCCGACCACCTGCTCAGAAAATAAAACTTTTGCCAAAGTGATAGCAGCTTTAAACTCCCACTTCTGTGACAGTGTAAATGAGGTGGCTGCATGCTACAAATTTTTCTGTCTCCTGCATGGTCCTACTCAGTCAAATAATTTGTGGTTAGCTGACCTAACATCTGATTGTGACTTTAATTGCTCCTGTGGACTCTCCTATGTGGATATCATGATTCGGGATGCTACAACGCAGAATGTGGTGGATCACTGCATCCACGAACAACTCCTAAGATTTAAAAACCCGTCTTTGCTGTGAGTAGTACACTTCCTAAACAGACAAGATACATTATGTATGGCTACTTCCACATTCTACGTGACCTCGGGTGTGAGTACTGTTAGCGAGGCACAACACGTGTCCTCCAGCCCTGCCCCGGCACACGGAGCTACACCGCACCGCTCGCATGCAAGTAAACAATTTTTCAACCAGGCACCCACTAAGCAACTGAAATCTTCTCCGAATTGCTTTCATGCCCAACCACGGGACAGTTGCCCATCCTGTCATGCACAGTATTAAAGGACATGTGCAAGCTGTGTGTAGTAAGAGGCACTCTAATTCTCAGACTGTTTCACATTGGCGTGACTCGAGTGGGGGTCACCACAATGGAAACTGCCATGATCATAGTTCCCATCATCAGCCTATGGACATTAATGCCATTTCTTCAAGGCCTTCTGCTTCACATGCTTCTACAGCTTGTAGTGTGCATGAATAAGCTTTGCCAGACGCTTCCTCTTGCATTTAGCGCAATGCGAATAAACTTTTTGTGACTTTGAACATTTGTGGAAATTCTGTTCGTGTGCAGTTGGACATTTGTGAGTCTGTTTCTTTACTCAACAGATCAACTTATGACATGCTTGGTTTGTCCCCACTTCCATGCTGACTGCATTTCCTGGACAGGCCTTGGTTATGCCACAGACTTTGCAGCGCATATTGTAGTTAGAGACAATGCCATGGCATTCTTCCGGCGCGCACACCTGGTACCACATGCACAGTGCGACGCCGTGGCTGCTGAACTTCAGCGTTTGCAAGACAGTGGTGTCATTGGACCTGTTTCTGCTTTGCAATGGGCTTTGTCTATAGTGTGTGTGAAAAAACCAAATGGTCGTCTCAGTATTTGTGCTGACTTTGTCTACAGTCAATCCCCAGATAGTGGGAGCTACATTTCCCTTATCACATCCTGAAGACATTTTTGTTAAGCTTGGTGTGAGTATATTCTTTTCCAAGATTGACTTGCGGGATGCATACTTTCAAATTCCACTCAATGAACAGTCATGGCGATATTTTATGATCAACACCCACCTTGGATTGTTCAAGTTTCTCCACCTTCCATTCAGTTGTGCTTCGGCTCCTGCTATTTTTCAGTCTTGCTTGCAGCAGTTGTGTGTTGGTTGTTCCAATTATATGGATGGTATTGTGGTATCAGGTCACACCCCTGACAAACATTTGCAGAATTTGGGGCTTTATTTACTGTACTTTTGCAGGCAGGATTCAAGTGTAACAGAGACAAGTACAAATATTTTCAAACTGAGATTCGGTATTTAGGGCATATGATTAACGGACAGGGTATCCACCCCTCACCATCACATCTCCATGCGATTAGGGACTTGCCAACACCCAGGAACTTGAAAGAACTTCAGCCTGTGTTAGGCAGATTCACATATTATGTTTGGTTTATACCAAATGCAGTGCCTTCGGTTTAAGAACATTCTTTTTGTTTGGTCTTCAGATTGTGATGCTGCTTTCCACAACCTTAAATCTGCTCTGCTGAGTGATCACTGTTTGATTCCTTCCGATCACTGCAAACCAGATGTTTTGGCTGTCAATGCATCTTCTCATGGCATCAGGGCAATTCTGTCCCACCGCATTACTTCTGTCGAGTGGCCGGTCGCTTTTGCGTCTAAATTGCTCAATTCTGCCCAGCAAAACTATTCTCAAATTGAGAAAGAGGCTTTAGCTATTGTATATGGAGTGACCAAGTTTCATGATTTATTGTACGGTCCCAAGTTCTATTTGGTCACCAACCATAAGCCTTTGACGTTCTTGTTTCACCTGTCAAAGCCAGTTCCAGCCCATACTGCACAACAGTTGCAACGTTGGTCTTTGTTTTTGTCTAACTACAATTATGAAATTTTGTTTTGGCCTACAGCCAATGCTTTGTCGTATCTACCTATCAGTCCTGACGAAGTGTTTGATTCTACCGAATTGCCATGCACGTTCATTGATTCGCAAGACAAGGATTTCAATGATGGTTTTCTGATGGATTTTTGTTGCATTGCTTCTGCGACAACCGCTGACGCTTCTTTGCAGTACATTCAAACTCAATGGCCTCTGTCTGCTATGCGGATTAGTCATCCCCTTGTTCGACATTACTTTGCGCAACATCTCAACTTGTCTGTACACCAAGATGTTATTTTGTTACGAACTGACACTGATCAGTCTTGTGTGGTTATACCTCATTCATTGCAGTCGGAAATCCTCCTCTTACTGCATGTCATTGGGGAATAATGAGGATGAAGCAATTAGTGCGTTGTCACTGCACTTGGGTCAGTATTGATAACCAATTGAGAATTTGCTTGCTAACTGTCGCTCTTGCATGGAGCACCAATTTGCTCCTTGCCAGTGCTTCTTCACATGACCGACTCCTACTGCACATTGGCAACATGTGCATATTGATTTTGCGGCTCCTTTCTGGGGCACCCACTGGTTGCTAGTCATTGATGCTTACAGCAACTTTCCTTTTGTTGTACCTATCTCTTGTACCACATCTGCCAGTACTATTCAGACCTTGATGTCTATTTTTTGCATTGAGGGCCTTCCTGAAGTCATTGTCTCTGACAATGGCCCCCCAATTTGTGTCCTCTGAGTTTTATGTGTTCTGCACTGCTAATGGCATTCGCCATCTGACCTCAGCCCAGTTCCACCTCCATTTGAACGGCAAGGCTGAACACTTTGTGCATACATTTAAGTCGCAGATGAACAAGCTGCATGCCAAACACTCTCGCAAGCGCTCCCAGCTGTGTGGCACCCATTCCCCAGTGCAACTGCTACATGGCTGCACACATCGGTTGCTATTGCAGGTGTTGCACCCGCCACTGGAAGCTCCCTTTGCTTTGCCTTGTTATGGCTGGGCGCCACATTATTTGGTTTTCTATCGCGTTTTCTCTGTTAGGCAGCACTGGGAGCAGGGGCGCATTCTTCGCCAGCTTGGCCGTGTCTTGTTTGTGATTTCTGGTCCCTCTGGCACTGTCAAGCGACACCAAAACCAGATCTGATTGTGACGTCCTCGGTTTTTTGCTGCTGGTTCTTTTCTGGCAGAATTGGATGTTTTGCAGCTTCTCCTGCCACAGCCCATGACTCAACTGATGGCATCTCTGTTGCTTGTGCCTAAGGTGCGGGTGCCCCTGACTGCGCCAATGGTCCGGTCTACTGTGCCGGACGGGTGCCACCTGTCACCGCCATGGCCCCACCTCCAGCTGCCATTGCTGACGTGTTCCTCCACGGTGCCTGGGCCAATGGAAGCTGAGGCTGACATGACGCCAACACTGTCGTCCATGGAGGTTGTTGCTTCGACTCTTTGTCTGAGCATACCCAGTGGCGGTGCGCGTCCCAGGCAGGTTTTGCAATGGGCATTTTCCTCTCCCCCTCGCAAGCAATTCGGGGACGCAGGTGGGCAGCCGTCCCTGCAATTCAGTTGTCCGCCCCCTCAATTCTGCCACCCCTGGGTCCCTTACCCCACTGTCAGAAGCCCTATTCCATGACGGTTCACTGTTTCAGGGGGGAGGGGTGTGGCATCGATAGTTACAATGCCACAATGCAGGTGCACACTCTCGTAAGTTGGCACTACAAGAGAAGACTAACTAGACCGACCACAGAGCCCTCTGGCCGACACTGTGGGGCTCAGTGAGTGCCATCTTGATTTCTGGCCCATTTCATCAAGAGCAGATGGTCTGGAAATACTGCTTCTAATAAAAAGTGGGCTAGCTTGGTGTTGAGACTTTGTATTAGTTCCCTCTCGGCCTATATTACAGAAGCAGTTCATAGGAGTAGATCCACACACTGCCTATCCAGGCGATATTCAAAATGTAAAGTTTCACTATGTGTTACTGATAAAGCTGTATCAATTTTCCAATGAGTGTATCGCAGGTCCAAAGACTATTTGCTTGGCCCAGAGTGGGTACACAAGCAGCAGGCTTTTAGAGCAATGTGAATTGTTGAGCTGCAATCTCTCTTGGAGGTCTGATAGCTATGGAGAGAGGGCGCTGATCAAAACAGTGTGGTCAGCCAACACCAGTATAGTGGGAGGGGAGCAGAGTACATTTGACTAATGGGCCAGTCGGTGTAAATGTTTCCATCAGGCAAAGGCACAACATGAGCTGCTGTGAAGTGTTGTTGTTTGAAATTCCTTTTCTGGCGAGTGGATGTACTGATTAAATTATGGCAACTTTTGACTGTTAAACTGTCTGACAATTTGATAGAATTATCTGGTACCCATGCAGCTCTGCTGAGGAGATGAACATTACTCCTTGACATTTGTTTTGCTTGTTTAGGTTAAGACAAGTGGGTTAATATGAACCTTGTCACTGACCTGTGATTGCCAGTTAATGAAAGACATTGTTGACCCTTCATTCCTGATGTTGTGCAATGTTGCACTCACCTTAGCAAGTCTACATGTCTAGAAGCTGGCACTGCAGCAGTCAGAGGATCCTTAATTGGCATATTATTAATTGGTAAGTTTTCTGTTGTAGAAGTTTATAAATCGGTGTTGATGTAACACTGGTCTCAGTGACAGACTGTGAAGGAGTGGGCTGGATTTGATCCTGTGGTGTTGTGCAACATGTCCCCCCGTGAAGCAGTGGCCATGTTGATTGAGCTCCAAAGCAGCCCCAGAGCACTACAATACAAGTGGTATGCCTACGAGGGTGAAGAAATTAGTTCTGTCTGTTGAAGTCAAATTGTTCTAGTTTGAGTGTTTCGTGATGTTCTTGGTTTTTGACTCTATTATGCTTGCAAATTGGAAGTAACTGAAGGTATTGTCTGTAGAGATGTTTTCGGATAACTTACTTGGGACAGAAATTACAACACTTTTGGTTGCTTAATGTATTATTGAAATTTATGAGCCTAATCATGCAAACCACACAAGGATATTTAAAATTTTGATTATTTTATCACTGTTCTGCTGGACTGTTAAGTTTTGCATTACGAAACTGGAGTGAGGTGTTTTAAGCATTTTAAAGATTTATAGAAGATCCAAGTTATTGGGGATGATTCTGAAAGGTCAAGGTATGTGTGTAATGACAATGGTAAAATAATTGTTATGTTACATAATTAATCCTCTATTCGAAAAAGAATCCCATATTGAAGTCTGACCCACTCAAACGATCACCCTCCCATATCCTTTTTTGTCCAAGGGGATTTGAATTATGTAGATTGTAATCATTTGCAGACTGTTGAATTATCGAAGCAACTGTTTCTTAATACCTCTCCAGGGTTGCCACAAGTTTCCTCAAGTGAAATTCTCTGATATTTCTCTGATTTCCAGATAAGTTTTAGCATTTTTCCCTGACAAATTTTGATCTCAAGAGTAAGGAAAGACGTAAGTTGATAAAAAATGTAAGGACTTTTGCATTTCTAAACTTCTGAACAAAAATGTTAAGTACTAACATCAACATCTTTTGTAATGAACTGTTTTTAGATGGAGAAAGCAAGCAAAATGGTATATATGTTTCATTAAGACCACTGATGTTACTTTATTTCAATAAAGCAAAACACATTTGATGACAAAAATAGGCATTTTGCTGGAGTTGCAAGACAGATTTAAAATACCTTCACTACTTCCAGAAATAGACCCAGAAAAAAGTAAGCCTCTTGAAGGAAATATGTAAGTTGGGGAAGAGTTGTGTAAACTAACACTATAAGTGCCTGCCAATAAAATGTTGCTTCTACTACATTTGTTATTGTCAGTTATTATCCACTGTGTTATGGCAATTATTGTACAGGTATTGTGTGATTTTTCTATCAAGAAATACATGAGTACATAGCATACAAACTGCAGCGATTGCCACAACTTTCTTTTTCTTATCATCCATACTTTCTAATATATAAACTACTTTAGAAGTGCCAAAATGTACTAGAATAAACAAAATGTCTATAGAATGCTGCACTGTTCAATTTACTTGCAGTGAGACAGTCGCAATTCCTGAAATCCATCGCCCATGGCCTCTGACCTGCTGAGGAACACCAAAGTCCTGGGTCCATGGTTAAACCATGAAAATCCACACACAGCCTGACGACTGGTTTGGTGCAGCTCTCCACATTACTCTATCTCATACAAGGCTCTGCATCTCTAAATAGCTGCTGTACTCTACATCCTTTTGAAGCTGAGTACTGTATTCATCTCTTGGCCTCCCTCTATAAGGTACCCCTCGCACTTCCCTCCAATACTAAATTTGTGATCGCTTGATGTGTCAGAATGTGTCCCATCAACCAATCCCTTCTTCTAGTCATGTAGTGCCACAAATTTCTTTTTTCTCCAATTTTATTCAGTATTTCCTCATTAGTTACATGGTCTACCCATCCAGTCTTGAGTATTCTTCTGTAGCACCACATTTCAAAAGCCTCTATTTCTTCCTGTCTAAAATGTTTATCATCCACTTACATACAGAGCTACACTCCATACAAATACTTCCAGAAAAACACTTCCTAAAATTTAAATCTATATTCAACATTAATAAATTTCTCTTCTTTAGAAACACTTTTCTTGCCACTGCCAAGCCACATTTTACATCCTCTCACTTTGCTCATCATTAGTCATTTTGCTGTTCAAACAGCAAAACTCATGTAATACTTTAAATGCCTCATTTCCTAATCTGATTCCATCTGCATCACCTGACTACATTCCCTCATACTTGTTTTGCTTTTGTTAATGTTCATCTTTTAACCTACTTTCAAGACACTGTCCATTCTGTTCAACTGCTCTTCTAAGTTCTTTGCTGTCTCTGACAGAATTACAATCTCACTAGCAAACCTCAAAGTTTTTATTTCTTCTCCTTGGCCTTTAATTCCTGCTCCTAATTTTTCTTTGGTTTCTTCACTGCTTACTGAATATACAGATTGAACAATATCAGGGATAGGCTACAACCCCATCTCACTCTCTTCTCAACCAATGCTTCCCTTTCATACCCTTTGACTTCTGAACAAGTTGTAAATAACTTCTGGATTCCTGTTTTTTAGCTGTGCCACTGTCACAATTTTATTCCACAGCATTGTCAAAAGCCTTACAAATGCTGTAAATGTGGGTTTGCTTTTCCTTAATCTATCTTCTAAGAAATATCACGGAGTCAATATTGCCTCACATGTTCCTACATTTGTCTGGGATTCAAACAGATCTTCCCCAAGGTTAGCTTCAACCAGTTTTTTTCATTCTTCGACAAAGAATTCATGTTAATATTTCACTTATTAAATGTACTGTTTGGTAATATCCGTTGGCCGGTGTGACCGAGCGGTTCTCAGTGCTTCAGTCTGGAACCGCGCGAACGCTACGGTCGCAGGTTCGAATGCTGCCTTGGGCATGGATGTGTGTGATGTCCTTACGTTAGTTAAGTTTTTAAGTAGTTCTAAGTTCTAGGGGACTGATGACCTCAGAAGTTGAGTCCCATAGTGCTCAGAGCCATTTTTTTTTTTTGGTAATATCCATACCTATCAACACGTACTTTCTTTGGAATTAGAATATTATGCTCTTGTTCTTTTGTTAGGAGGGAAACGACTATTTGGAAAAAAGAAAAAAAAAAAAAAAGAGAAACCACTTCTCCCATACATTAATTAGCTAGTGTTTTAATTTAACACTTCAAACAGAGTGTTTCAGCAACTTTATGCAGACCACAACCTGCTGCCTACATACTTGCAAACATAAACACAACTTATATTATTGTGTATTCTTGAGTACCCTTGAGTATACTGCACATAGAATGGCTACTACATTCTTTTATTTTGACTGTAAATATTTGAATATTTTCATTTTCTTGTCATAAGTCAATTTATAGCCAATTATAACTTTTTGCACCAGAATAAATAAGCTCCATTTTGAATACTAGAGATTGATATGTAATCTATATAAGAATTGTATTTAATTCTAATATTGTGTTAGTGAATTTATGAATTCATCCTAAATTAACTTTTTATCATGAACCAGAAATACCAGTATGGATTATATGTACTGACATGTAAGTATATGAATTCTTAGCTCCCTGAAGAGGCTTCTTCAAGAAATTTACTTGTCAACTTGACAAAATGTTCTTATTTCAACTTCTGTAGCAATAATATTTTTTTCATTTAAACTTCAACAAGTTGCAGATTATACCATAGGATAGAACTGAGTACATGAAATGTATTTGTAGATGCAAATATTGACAAACATTAGCTGTATAATGGAATGACAATGAAAATTTTTTTTTGATTGACCTAGACTTGCGGCAGGTTTCTGGCTTATTAATAGCTGTCAGTTTACCATTAGGCTACCCAAGCATTCTCCATGGCTAGACCCAAACTTCCATATGTTGTCAATCTGCACTTGTTCATCTGTTATGTATATTCCCATACAGGAGAGATATTTTAGTTGAAAGTCACTAGCCCAGTATTGGTGGATAAATAAAATATTGCAGTGGCTTTGTTGTTCTGAAGTACAATGCATGTTCCTTTAGACATGCACGCATGTGAAAAGGAACAGGCACAGCATGGACAACCATCAGCTGTATAACTGAATGACAATAATGAAAATTTGTGCTGTACGAGGACTCAAATGTGGATTTCCCACTTATCAGGAGTGGTCACTTTATAATTAGGCTATCTGAGTGTGACCCACAGCCATGCATTTGCAACTGGCATTCATATGTTAACTATGTATATTGCCATACAGGGGTGACATTTTTAACTGAAAGCCACGTGCTAAGTGTCGGTGGATGGTTACAATATTGCAGTGCCTGTGTTGTTCATAATTATGATGCAATGTTCCTGAAATCGGAATGATCACATAGATAATATTTTGGGGGAGGCAAACCAAAGACTTCATTTTACTTGCAGAGCACTTAGAAGATGCAACAGGTCTACTAAGGAGATTGCCTACATTATGCTTGTCCATCCTCTGCTGTGGTATGACTGTGCAGTATGGTACCCTTTCCAGATGGGATTGACGAGAGGACATTGAAAAAGTTCAGAGAAGGGCAGCTCATTTGGTATTATCAAAAATTCGGGGAGAGAGAGATGGACATGATAGATGACTAATGATTCCATTCATTAAAACAAAACTGTTTTTCAGAGCAGTGATATCTTTTCAGCAAAGTCCGTTTTTCCCATTCACTGTTACAGAGTGGAACGGTAGAGGAATAGTAAAAGTGTTTTGATGAACCCTCTGCAAGACACTTAAAGGTGACTTACAGAGTATTCATGCAGGTGTAGCTTAAGATGACACTACCTCAGAGGTGCAATGAGATTTATTGTTATTTCAACTGATGTTGCTAAATAAAATGATGTACTATCATGTAGGAGGTATTTTATGTACAAAAATTAATTTTGAATCGTGATGATAACTGCGGGTCCAGATGCGATGAGGTGAACAAAAATTATGTCATACTCCTGTGTCATGTCTCACAACAGGACTTGTATGTAGAGCTATCATCACTATATGACTGCGTATGGGCTATTCTTGGTGTTGTGGTAGATAGTTGCAGATGGCCTTGTGATCGCGATTGAACGGGGAAACACAAAAGCTGCGTAGAATCTTATTGTGAATGATGTTTTGCAATATCTTGGCTATTTGTGTATCAAGTCATGGCAATATAGCTGTTGTGCAAACATCATGGACAAAAAGTTCGTAATTTTTGCGAGATGTGTCTCTGCCAAGTAATATGGTTCAATGAAATGTGGGCCACTCATATAAAGAACTGCTACAGTGTAGTGGAGGTCAGTGAAAGAAGTGCGCAATGAGAAGACCAGAAACAACAATTTCATTCAAAGTAGAATGTAGACTAAAGTGTCCGCGTTTCATGATGGTCCCCAGGTTTACAAATGGCGGGACATGGCTCTTAATGGAATGTGTGATAATCACTGATGACAGTGCATGCCCTATTGCGTCCCCCTATGCTGACCGTAAGGTTGGTAATAAGTTTTTGTGCCAGGGCCTTCGTGGCACCAACATCTCTACTGCTATACCACGTGACTATTGGCAAAACAATGGTGGTATCCTGTTGTGCTTATGGTTGTACCGATCGTTTTGTGATGGGAAGTAACATTAAATTTCACGTGTAAGTATTATTAGTTTAATTTAGCGGCATTTCTTGAATACTGATAAGCTATTGTGTGTATCATATCCTTACCCAGAACGCCACAGTTACGTAAATTGGCGGTTTGAAGTGCTGTGTGTGTTTCCAGGCGTACATTGCAATTGTATATATTTCTTGAAATGGTAAGCTACAAAGCTGCTTTTTCTCTTTCGTATAGATTTCCAAAGGACGAAGGGCGCAGGCAGATGTGGATACAGGCAGTGAAACGAAAAGATTTCAAGCCTACTGCGCACACACGCATCTGTTCGAAGCACTTTGAAGAATATATATATATATATATATATATATATATATATATATATAGATAGATAGATTGTGTGTGTGTGATATATATATATATATATATATATATATATATATATATATATATATATATATATATATATATATATATATATATTTATTACCAATAACCCTTCCCACTCCAAAAGCAATGGCAATGTGCATTGCTACTACATAAGAAGAAAGGATGACTTTTGCTATCCTGGATTAAATCTGACTTTGGTACAAAAAAGGGGTGAATTATTATTTTAAAGAACAATTTGCAAAAACAAGTTAGGGGTTTGATTTCTCATCAGAGTTTAGTTTTATTTTGTACTTCCCAGTTACAAAACATACGAATATCAGAAACAGATACTGAATACCATTTGCAAAAAGGTAGTTGTATGGCCTATGTTAGTTTCCAGATAATAAGCTGTAATGTATGGGATAAATAATATGCTGCTACAAAAATCTTTGGTCATTTACCAAAAAGCATTAAAAGCCTGACAGATAGCCAACCAGCATTTAAAATCAAACTAAAAGAATCTATGAATGACAGCTCCTACTCAGTAGACGATTTTTTAGGTATAAATAAGTGATTGGAAGAATTGTCATGTAATGATAGGTCTACCTTTCATTAAACTGACACATCGTTGCGAAGTATCGTATTCATGTAAGTAGGTACTGATTTTGTAGATATCTTATTTGATACATCTACGAAACAAACTGTTTAAACCAAAAAAGACCTTTCAAATGAAACTGCTTTACGTTTTGTGGGTGAACGACACAATTGAGTTCGTTACATTCGATGTGAACACGTGTGTTTACGTTACAGGTTTCGTTGTTTATGCCGATTTATGAAGGCCAGGGCGTTTGATTCATCTACCAGCAGGATATGCTGCAATACGTTTCCCTAATGCATCTCACACATGTTCGATGGGGTTTACGTTACGACAACGGACAGGCCAGCCCATTCGCCAAATATCCTCTCACTGCAAGAGAACCCCCAACAGTGCTTTTCGATGCGACTGGGCATTATTATTCATCAAGGGCCTTGTACGAAACTTTAGCGCTTTCATAGTTTTAAATAACGGCAGTATTTGGGATAAGGATAGTTGTGTGAACTGAAAAAATCTTTAAAAATAAACCAAAAAAGCGAAATAATAATCATCATTTTATGACGCACCCTTTTCTATATATTTCCACAAAGAAAATTTGAACGAAATTCTTTCCAGAGCGTTAGAATACCTCATTGTAAACGATACATCGTATAAGAATTTGAGCTTCATGGACTTTTTATTTTTGATTTTCCTTAAGGGATACGAAAATGTTAGTTGATTTAGTTAGTCCTGAAATGGCTACATACAACTGCCTGCAAGTAAGGAATGGATAAGGTAAATATGATCCTGCGTTTTGAAACTTTTGTCCCTGTGACTTGCTTATAGCGACAGCAAATGCAATTTCAATTCGCTTCTTACCTGATATTCACTACGACCTCAGTAAATTCTAACTGTATTTTGGGTCTTTGATTGCATTTATTACTTCATGTAAGCACGTTAATCCGTAGCAGCAATACGTAATTCACAATTTATGTTGACAATGACTAATACCTTTGTTGTTTCGTATTAAGTATTTACTCTATGTCGTTTCGAAACGTATATTCGTTGAGAAAAGTCAACCTGTACGACGGGCAGAGATAATGACTACTGCAGTGGTCACCGTTATTATCAGTGACGCTGCTGTATACAAATTATCTAGTTAATAATGAGTTATTTGTAATAGGATAATATGAAAAGTGAGTCTCTTGTTCGTGAGTAAGAGGTTAGCTTCACAAAATACAGGTATGATGCCGGGCATCCATGATGCCCTTTTCCCTATGATAGTTCAAAATTTTCGACAAACAGTAAGTTCTTAGCGCAAACTCGGTATGCAGTATGAGAAACAATTAAAAATTTTCTAACGATGCCTCGTTCATCTCTGTGCGATTAGAATGTCTTGAAGAGGGATGTTGAGTTGTGAAATAATACATACGAATGAAACTGAAGCCAGTGCAGAATGCAGCTCCGGAAAGACAAACGAGGGAAACAAGTACAGTGTCGCAATAACGATGACAGGTGGGTGCGGAGGTCAGTTCGATCAAGTAACATTATGCCTTTGCCTACCATTAACACCTGCACCACGAAAACAATCATGTTCGACAATGTTCCTGAATGTATTAACAATTACTAGGCTACCTCTCGCCACATGGGGGAAGATACAGCTTCCCAGAAATAGTGTTTTGGTACAGGAGTCGATATTTACTATGTGATGCGCAATACTAGACATGAATTTACATTCCCCTGTAAGCTAAAAGTATCAGTTTGCTGCAATGGAAGAGTAAAAATAATGTATTTCACTTTCTGACTTTCAGTAATAGAAAAAGATCCAAAAATGTTGTGTGAAAGAGCTGTTGGCTGTGGTCCAGCTCAAAACACTGTGCTCTAGAGTTTAGTTTGTCACACCAGACTCCGGCCACCAATCATGGAAGTCGGCTGATAGGGACCAATGTCCACTCAGGTGACTGCAACACGTCATTTCCTGAACCAATGATGTATGCTGGTGCACTCGCTCTGCCAAGCATGAAATTATTTCCTTTTTATTATGACTTACCACGTGAAATATATGTGACGAAACGAATGAACACAGTGCAGTAACTAAATTGGCGTGCCCATTTCTCAGGCAGAGTATGTCATGAGGGATGTTTAAGAGTTAAGATTTCCATGGGAAAAAAGTCAGGATTATTAGTTTGTAGCTGTGTCTGTGACAACCACAGATAAACTCTTCTCTATTATAAGTTTCTTTTCTCAGGCATTATCTCTTGATCTGGGTCTCTTATACTCTGAAGATGGCTTCGGAAACATGAAGCTCTGGAAACTTGATCTGTATTGAGAGTTGTGCCATGAAGAAATTGCAAGGTTGGTGATGCATAACATACAATTGCTACAGATAGGCTAAGTGGTTGGCAGTGAATGCATTCAACAATGCTGTTACATTTCTGATGGAACAAGATGCTGAATGAAAGTGAATAGGCCTATGCATGTACCGTTGTGTAACTAACGCTCTAGTATAAAGGTAACAATAGTTACACTCAATGAGTATTCTCATGTTGCTAAAATAATTTGTTTATTGTAAACAAAAATCAGTTTTAAACGCCAGGCAAACATTTCTGACTGTACTGATGTTAGCCTCACAATGTCATAACACTTCTGTTGTGATAGCAGCAGTACCACAGCGTCTCCAGCCAATAGGTGGTGTCTTGTCAGCATCCATGACGACAGCACATGGTGCTGCTAGTGTGTTGGCTTCGCTTACAGTAGTCAGATGCCCACCACAATAGAAAAAGGAAACATCGTCGGTGTTGAGCTGTCCCCGTTGCCTGGAAGGTGGGTGTGCACCCCGATAATAATGACTTTGTCGCCGCTGGCTGACCTGTCACAGGGGACATTAGGCCTGTCCAAGACAACCGAGCACACCTGTGGACAACAAAGATGCTGATTTAAGTGCTGGTGTCTATGCCACACGAGAGAAATGTCAAATTTCAAGTTGTATGCCAAAACACATAGACCTTACACATAAAGAGTAGAGGGAAGTGCATATCACAAGGAACAGTTCATCAAAAGGAGTCAGTTTCCAAGCTTGAAACAAATATTAAACTGGAAACAATTATTGTATTTCAGAAGTTTCGCCTCTTTAGCTGTTACCACGGATTTCAAACGTATAAGCTACAGTTTCTAGGTTTTATAGTTATATTAGGGACATCCTCACATTTTAATCTTGTCATGTGGCTTTGTGGTCAATGATACTTTGACAAATTTTTGCCTAGTGAAGTTACTAGTGCCTATATTTTGTTAATTTTTGTTTGTTTCAATGTGCTCATAAAGTTTGTTACTGTTTATACCATTAAGTTGCACCATGACATCCAAGGATGTGAAACTAGCTATGGATGAAACTGGCTAATCGCCCAACATCTTTCAGTACAATCTTCTCGTACTTCCAGCCACGTCAAGAAGTCATACTTCCATGTGTTTCTGGACAAGTTGCTATTAGCCCACTGTGAAGCAGTAACCGACTGTTGCCTGGTTGCTGTCCTCATTTTTATTTAGCCATGGAACCAGCTGCTGTTAAGCCCATCCACATAGGACTTTGAGGATATAGCCTTGGATACAACTCGCGGAAAGTCAAGTTGCTCTTACTACCTTTTCTACAACTCATTTGCTGTCTGTTTCTTTTACAGCAGAGCAATTCGAAGATGATGTCTTTAGACAGGTGAATGATGTAACTAAGTACTGTAATCATTTACAAGTTCTCAAGGTCCAATTTTTGAAAGAATATTGGTCTACAGCAATTCAGCAAGAACTGCTCATAGATTTCTGGACCGAAGACTAGTACCAATCTGGTCAGGGAACAATGGAGGCATTCTGTAAGTACTGATGGGGAGGTGGCTGTGCAGTTGTTGCTGTGGGTATAAGACTTTTGTTACCATTCTGTGTTTGGTGAGAACTTGTAGCACCACTCCATGACAATTACGAGAATTATGAACGTTCTCTCGAAAGAGTCTAATATTCTCATGGCCGTTACATTATAGTGCAAAATATAACACAGCAGCTGCGGGAAGGTGGAAGACTGGTGCCACTTATGATGATGTGCACAACAGGCAACAGAATAGCAATCATTCTGATGACCAGTTTTAAGTAGAAAACTGGCAAGTAATAGTGAGGAACATAAATAAAGTGTGCATAGCAGCTGCCACAGGTGACCTCGGTGGCGAGGAGGTGCACTCAGTGGGGGAACAATATTGCTGAATAGCTTGGTTGGGCAGCTGATGGGAAGTTCTATTGAACTTTGTAAGAATGGAGAAACTAATGAGTGGGGGAGACATTCCTGCACCACTGAGTGTGTGTGAAGAGTCACCTGACGCAACAACAGTTATTATTATGACATATCTGACGAATTAAACGCTGTTGGTACTATTGGGATAGTGTGACAGTTTGATAAAAAGCAACTGACTGGAACAGGAACAATAAGAAATAAAAATTCGTTGATGTAGGGAGTGTGGGGACTTTTTGCTCCAGAACAGTATATAGAAGACTGCAAAGAAGCAAGCACTTCTGGACTGCAAGCGAGAGAATTCAAACAAGCTTGTTCATTATAAAACGCAAGAGTGCCTCTGGAAGAAACTAATATGATTTAAAAATTCGTATTTGATGGAGATTCCAAATATGAACTGCCATCAAGGTTGGACAGCACTCATGCAGTGTGTTTTAGACTCCCGGGCTGATTGGTGCATAGGAAGAGCAAAAACAGAAATTGGATGCCTGTGACCGAGTTTGGTAAAAAAAAAAGCCAAAATAAAGGAGTTGTTTTGTGGAAGAGAGCTGATGCCCGTTTCAGCTGATGTCAATCCGATTGCAAAAGGAGCAGTAGGTGGCTTAGAAAGTGAGGTATCGGTTGACTGCTGTTCACACATTTCAGTGTCTTCACCCAGCAAAATGGACACAGTACTACTGCTGATCTGCAACGTTAAATTTTTGTTGCTACAGGAATGGTGTCCAAAAACAGTCCAACATGAAATCAAACTACTCTTGCATTTCAAAGTTGTGGTCACAGAATTACACAAGTTAGAGAATTCAGAAACTCAGTGTTAACATGATCACAAGTATCGATTTTTTTAATATGAGTTGTTGTGATGCAATTGTCGAGTGGTGTTTTATAATCATGTACGTACAGTGTTAACGTATTTGGCGCTCTTTAACAACTAAATAACGAAAGACGGTATTTTATTTTCAGTAGCAGTAGTAATACGCACCTGCGTGTGGTTTTTCTGTATATGTATAGTTGTTGTTTATGTTGTACATGCTTTGTGTTGAACCGGTACCTAATAAACCATCTGTATTTCCAAATACGCAAATATTCGTTTTCTAACAAAATCCCAGCGGGTTATGGGCCCAGGTGCGTGTTAAAAGGACACTTGTACGAAAATAATGACGTAGCTCTGTGCAAAAGGTTTTTAAAGTTATCTACAAGAAGACGATTTTGAAGTTGTTAATTCCACGCAACCATCGAAGGATTCAACAAGAATTATCAACATCGGAGTTGCGGAAGGCAAAACAAATTGCAACACTTGCAAATACATAATAAGTATTTGTCTACGAGGAATTCCTGTTTTGACTGCATATATGTCGGAAAAAACTTTGCAGAAAATAATGCGCCTAAATACTGCGAGTGAAGTGTGGACAGAATTACACAAAATATTTGATGGTGTCTCTGAAGACAAAGTTTACAACCTTTGTCTGCAGTTCTTTAGTTACAAAAAGGCTCCTGAAGACGATATTGCCGACACATACTTCCAAACTGAAAAATTTGTGAAGTGAAATGAAACAGGAAATTACTAAAGATATCGTAAATAATTCAAAAATGCCTGATTTGTTTTTTATTTGTAAAATATTAGGTACTCTACCAGGAGACTATTTATCGTTTAAATCTAGTTGGACGCTAACCGGAACGTCTAGAGATGACATAACAATTGATAATTTAACAAATCAATTGTGTGCATATGAGAAAGCTCTGAGGACAAATGAAGATGTCTTTAGTAAACAAGAAGCCCTCACTACAGACTCATTAAGTCTGTCATTTCAGCAAGTAAATCCAATGGAGAAAAAGAAATTAATATGTAATTACTGCAACAAGCCCAACCATATAATTAAAGTGTGCTGAAAGCTGGCAGTGGATGGCAAATCTCCAAAACCAGCTACCACAGATACAAATATGCTACTTCTTTCTGTGACATCTTCTGTGATGAACTCTGAATGTAGAAATGAGGACTGGTATATAGACAATGGTGCAACAAGTCATATTACATATGATAGGAATTGTTTCAAAACATTTCAGCCTTTTCTAACAAAACTCTCAGTTACTATAGCTAATGGTGACATTATTGAAGCTATTGGAAAAGGTTCAATAGACAATGAAGCAGCAGTTGGAGGAAACTGGAACAGAATTACCTTAACAGATGTATGGTATGTACCTCAGATTCACAAGAATTTATTCTCTGTTCTTGCAGCACAGGATAAACGTCCAGAAAGTATATTCACATCAAGCGCAGAAATTTGTCATCTTAAGATTGATAATGTCACTAGATTGGTAGGTGACAGTGATCGCTTTGTAGGCCTTTTTAAACTTGCTGTAAGAAATGTGAAACCTAGCTCCCTCAGCGAAGTTAACACCACTAGCAGAGACAATACGCTGCAGCTTTATCACGAAAGATTCGGAAACTATACAAGCGCGATGTGAAATCTGTACTTTGTAGTGAATTAAATATTGAGGTGGAAATGGACAGTGAACTTTGTGAAGGCTGTATTTATGGCAAGGCTCATCGTTTACCATTTGGCAACAGAAAGAGGACAGCAGAACCAGATGAGCTTATTCACGCTGATGTATGTGTTCCGTTTCAAGTACCTTCTGTGTCAGGGCACCGGTATTTTATTCTTTTCGAAGATGATTATACAAAGTTTAGGGCAACACATTTCATACAAGAAAAGTCTGGAGTTGCAGAAAAGTTAAGGCAGTTCATAGCTGAAGCAAAAGCTGCTGGGCATACCACCAAGGAACTTCTGAGTGGTCATGGGAAAGAATTTGACAACAAACAAGCAAAAGAGATTCTTCACAAAGAGGGTGTAATTCAACGCCTCACAATGCCTTACACTCCAGAACAAAATGGGTGCAGTGAAAGAGAGAACTGCACAGTTGTGGAAACTGCCAGAGCCATAATGCATGCACATTCAAACATTCCACAGGAACTTTGGGCAGAGATGGTGAACACCACAACCTACATTCTATCTGAACAGGGCCTTCCAGTATTCCAGGAACAGCTCCATATGAATTGTGGTATGGAAAGAAGCCAAGACTGAAACATCCGCAGGTGATAGGCTCCACTTGCTATGCTCATATTCCAAAACAACAGAGGAGGAACATGGACCGAAAAGCACTGAAAGGTGTCTTCATTGGATATGATCACAATGAGGGTTACATAATTTATTGTGGAGAGGTGTGCAAACTCATTAGGTCATGAGATGTCATCTTTGAGGAGAGGCCACTGAAGAATGAGAAAAGTTCAACTCTTCCAGTGAATGTTTTCAATCATCAGGATCCAGCACCTCAGACTGAAGACCAATGGTATTGATAGTGAAAGTGAAGAGGATGGCAGTTCCTCGGATGTAGATGAAGACCCTCAGGAGGAAGATCAGGAAGCCACAAGTGGAGAAGCTTTACCATGTCTGCGTGATTGGTTAACCCTCAGACCTCCACAAAAATTTAATGATTATGTAATGTACCTCTCACTATCTTTCAAAGAACCAGAAACAGACAGCGATGCCATGAAGTCTGTTCATCACGATTTCTAGAAGGAAGCTATGGATTCTGAAATAAAAGCTCTTCAAGAAAATAGAACGTGGGTTGTGGTTGACCTACCATATGCAAAGAGGTCCATTCCTAATAGACGGGTGTATAAAGTCAAAACAAATGCTGATGGCTCAGTCAATAAATTCAAGGCAAGATTGGTGATTAAGGGTAATTCACAGCAGAAAGGAGTTGACTATGGCCAGACTTTCAGTCCTGTGGCTAGAGTGTCTACCATTCGAGCACTACTAAGTGTTGCTGCAAGTGAGAGCATGAAACTTTTACAAATTGATGTTTCAACTGCTTTTCTTTATGATGATTTAAAAGAAACCATTTATATGCAACAACCTCAAGGATGTGATGATGGGTCTGGGAGAGCATGTCACTTGAAGAAAAGTCTATATGGACTGAAACAGGCTCCGCATTGCTGGAATGAGAAGTTCAGTAATCATCTCACTAAATTGGGCTTTCTGAGGAGTGAAGCTGATCCTTGTCTTTTCGTGAGACAGTAAGGCTGTAAGAAAATATTCCTTGGACTTTATGTTGATGACGGTCTGATTGCAGCTCACAGTGGACAGGAACTTGAAGACATTGTCAGTGATTTAAGAGAAGAGTTTAAAATTACTTCAGTGCCTGCATCATTTTTCTTAGGTCTGGAAATTGACCAACAAGAATGTGGAACTGTATGTGTAAGTCAGACTCATTACACAGGAAAATACCAGAGTGTTTCAACATGAAGAACTGCAAGGCTGTAACTACACCCATTATAATTGACAATGATACAGAAGAAAGTCCTCGTAACTCTGAATTTCCATACAGCCAAGCTGTTGGAGCACTGATGTTTCTGATGTGTGGGAGATGTCCTGACATTCTTAGGTCTGGAAATTGACCAACAAGAATGTGGAACTGTATGTGTAAGTCAGACTCATTACACAGGAAAATACCAGAGCGTTTCAACATGAAGAACTGCAAGGCTGTAACTACACCCATTATAATTGACAATGATACAGAAGAAAGTGTTGTATCATGAAATCAACAGATTGTGATGTAGTGAAAGCTAAACGAATCTTACGATACTTGAGAGACACAACAAATTATGGACTTTTATATAAAAACAATTCTAAGAGGCAGGTTTTAGAGTGTTCTAGTGATGCTGACCACATTGGAGGTGATCTTGGCTCTGGGCTCTCAACATATGGTGTCCTTTGTCTGTACTTTGGGGCACCTATTTCCTGGATTAGTCAAAGGCAATCTTCTGTTGCCATAGCCACAACTGAAGCTGAGGTTGTGACTGCCAGTGAAGCTGGTTGGGAAATTGTCTGGATCAAGAAGCTTCTGACAGAAATGGACCAATTGGAGGCAACAACAGTTCTGCAGGCTGACAACAAAACTGCTATCTGGCTTGCCCAGAATCCTGAGTTTCACTGAAGAATGAAGCATATTCATATAAGGCATTTCTTTGTCCGTGAACTAGTCGACGCTTATGAATTCACAGTTGCAAAAGTAGACACTGTATAACAACTTGCTGATATACTAAAAAAGCCACTGTTTTACATTAGATACCAGTATTTATGTAATAAGAGTAGACTTCGCAAGTTATTAAATAAGGAAGAGCGTTAATGTGTTTCACATCTTTGGTGTTCTTTAATAGCTAAATAACTAAAGTCAGTATTTCATGTTCAGTGGTTGGTAATACGCACCTGTGTGTGGTTTCTCTGTATGTTGTTGTTGTTGTTGTATGTGCTTTGTGTTGAACCAGTACCTAATAAACCATGTGTATTTCCAAGTATGCAAATATTCGTTTTCTAACAAAACCTCAGCATGCAGTAAAAGGCAGTCATCAGATCAGCGAAGTTAAACGCTGTCAGACAGGGCTATGACTTGAATGGGTGACCATTCGGTCTGCCGAGCACTGTTGTTAAGTGGGGTGTACTCAGCCCTTGTGAGGTAAACTGAGGAGCTACTTGATGGAGAAGTGGCAGCTCCAGTCATGTAAACTGACTAACGGTCAGTGGTGTGATGTGCTGACCACATGCCCCTCCACATCCGCATTCAGTGACGCCTGTGGGCTGAGGATGACATGGCGCCCAGTCGGTACCGCTAGAACTTCATGGTGCCTGTTCACGCAGAGTCTAGTTAGGAAAAGGCAGTAGTAACACAATTTTTGTAGCAAAAGGAGCCATTTCTGGGAAATTTTGAACTTCCAAGTAAGACCAAAGGTTCTAACGAAAAAGAGGTATGAAATATAAGTTTATACCGTTTTAGAGTTCAAAGGGAAGCAGAAAAAGGATGTAAGAGTTATCCTCTGGAAGGAGGACCAGAAACAGATGCGTGGAAAGTTGACGAAGGGATGGTAGATGAGGCACATTAAAAAGGGTATGAGGGTTGCTGCTCTATGGGAAACTTCACAGCGAGGCGACTGTGCGTACTTGAGCTGGGTAGAACAATGCATTCTTTCCTTGTTCTATTCTCTTCCCCTTTTGTTTAATCTATTGCTGGTAGTCTTCAGTATGTACATATAGACAACTGAGAAGTGAGGAAGTTACTGAAATGCAAGAGAATATGTGAAGTAAGTCAATGGTTGGATACAGGATGTCATGAAGATATCATGATAAACGTAAAATCCTGAAAGTAGAACAGTGTGAATAGAGTTTTGAAATACAGAGAAAATAACAAGGGGGACATGAATTGAAAACAAGACAAAATTCTGGGTAAACCATGATATTGGAAGTAACGCTCTGTGATATACAAGTATGAAAAGTGTCTTTATGTTTTAAGTTAAATAGGTTACAAGAGGAATAAATATAATAGAACTGTAACTTGGAACTAAGGTAACAGTGCGGAATGTGTAATATACACGAGGGCAAGAATCTGATGTTAAGAAGACTAGTGATTTGTGTCACAAACAGGTGTGTGATCTGTATATTTTATGTAATTGGCTAAGGAAATAAGAGACTGGGCAGTGTGGAGCACCAGAAAAGGTGGACTTAGAAGTATAAATATAAAAAGGTACAATGATTTAGTAAATGTAGCAAATGCAATCAAGAAAGTATGATTTTCAGTGTACGAAAACCAAAAAAGTACAATAATGGACAGGGAAAAGTCTATGGAGTCATGAGTGGTATTCCTTGGACAGAGTAAATCATTATGAGTAATAATGGTAAGCTTCCATCACTGAAGTCATGACTAAAATTATTCTGAAAATATTTGGAAAAAGTAGTGTAACAAATTACTCTGTGTGTAGTTAGATTACAAACTTTGTTACATGGTGTGGAAAATGGTGGCCTTCAGGTGTCATTGTGAGGCTTATATTCTGAGATTTATGAACCTATCTCACATTAGAGAAAGATGGCTCTGGAGTAGGGATTGGAGTGGACCATGGTGTTGATGAGGAAGAAGGTGTCATGGGAGACATGGTGGACAGCAATACTCTCTTTTGTCCCATGCCTAAGGTTAGATTTCAAGGTGGAGGATCATAATCACTTACCTCATATCTTATTGGTTAACACACCAGCACTAGCATGTGAAACTGTGTGGTGAAGTTAGATGTGAAGTGTTAAGTGGTACGACAAAGTAACTGTGATAACACTACATACATAGCATAAAGAGATACTCTTACTGAAACTTGTTGTATTAGAATTAACTTAAAAATTTTATATATGTATCCTCATGACAAATAAAATGATGTACCTATCAGTGCATGTTTTCTTTAAAATATATAGTGTTAAAAGTTGGGGGTGGGGGTGGGGGGGGGAGATCTAAAAACTGGTAAGACTTGCAAAGGACATGAAAAGGCCAGAATTGAATGCTGTGACCAGTTGGGGGCAGGAGAAAATGTGAGAAAATGAAATATACCTACATGTCGTAGAAATAAAGGAAAGTGAAGTTTATCATGTACCGATATTCAGTGCTCATGAATGTTTCAAAAACAATATGAGAAGGTTGAGACATGGCAGAGGTAGATTCTTGCATGCTCAGCACACTCATAGCTAATATGTAGATAAATTAAAATAATGAAGGAGAGTGATTAGTATATGCAATCACAGGATGATGTACATACAATTTGATTAGAGAGGGCCTTGTGAAAACATGCTTTGTGATTTGAGTGTTAGATCTCAAGATATATCAGTTTCAACTAAGCACTGAAATTAGAATTTGTAGGACCACCTGAAAGGAAGAAGGTACCATTGTTGCATAGAGGGGGAAGGGGGGACAAGGGCACCATGTCATTAGGGCAGGCAGGAGAGCATAGTTGCAGAAAGTTTCGGAGAGCTGACACAAGGTTTCGCTAAGGCACAAACAATTCGTAAGACTGAATTTTTGAGGGCAGATATCCCTTGGAAATCAGCGAACGGACGAGTCCAAGGAATGGACGACAAAGGAAAAAAAATACTACTTCCGAAAAACGCATTTTAAGACAATAAAAATGAAGTGAAAATTTTTCAGGGAGTGCTGCTAAAGAGTATCCACTGGAGAAACCAATATGGGACACTGCAGTTTTGATAGACAAATAATTGATAAAGTGGCTTGCCTGATGTCACAGCAGCCTCAAAAGTACTAAGTAAGACAGACAGGCCATTGAATGGAAGAAAACGCCTTGGGACCTGGCTGATGTCGGACCTACTTCGGACTATAATCCGCCATGGTTACATCATATGCTTTCTATTTGCCCATTTCATATTAAATAAGACTAAATAGATTCAATCACATAGGCAATCTTTTTAGTTGCCGTTTCAATATTTATTTTTCCTGGTGGCAATATCTACAGACTTAGATGGAGGTAGTTGAAGTGAACAAAGCATATGGGAGGTCATACATCATGACTCAACCAACTGTCGGTCAGTGGGTTGAGGGCTTCATTGGTATACTGGCTCATTGTTGTAACAAGATGTCGAAGATGGCCGTGTGGTTGAGTCTAGGTTGTTGGTGTGATTTTTGTTCTGAAGAAATCGTGTGAAGGCAGAGTCCAAAACTTTCCTAAGAGCTACATGGCACAACATCAAAGGGATTTTAAGGTTATCTACGAGTAAATAAATATGACACAATGGGATTGTTTTGTATCCACATAAGTTTCTCTCCCAACTTAAGGCTCGCAGTCACTCAACGTAGTTCTACGACAATGAAATCCTGCACTCCTGTAGATCGTCGGTTACCGTCACATGCAAGTTGTTCCGAAATACGTTACCGTGCTGTGTATTGCCTTGGTTCTTTCTCTCAGTGCAGTCCAATGTATTTATTTGTATTAACATCAAATTGATAAACTATGTTCACAAAATAACCGAGAGAAGGTCAACTTTGTTACAGTTTAAGTTGAAATTTCAATGAATGTTGTTGATCAGTAGAACACAGGTAGCTAACACAAACAACAGTCGGAAGTTACCGGTAAATAACGGTTTGTGTCTATTAGTGTGGCTTTCACAAAGTGACAATCTGAGAGAGAAAAGGTTGTAATGAAATATTTCTATCTGTAACATTGCTAACTGTGGTGAAAAACGGACCAAATTTGTGAATGAGCAACTCTGTAGGTTTAGCCCGAACTGAAAAGTTAAGCAATGAGAAACAAATAACGGAATGGTCTACAGGTGCTTACTAAGATGTGTGATCGCATGTAGAATGGTGATATGGGAGGAAATAAGAATAGTCCAACGTAGTTGGGAAGACGTTGACACTAATCTGTGTGTGCTCTGGAGTCAACAAAAAGTCTTTCCCACCCAACACGTCTAAGTACACTGTGAATGAAAGCATTAAGTTTCATCAAACTGCACTGTTGTCGATGAAGGTAAATAAATCACCAAGTGTAAGATCGCAAAATCGTAGTAGATTGGAACATATACTCACCATTCTCCTTGTTCTCGAGGCTGAAGGCCGTTCTGCATGGTGTGCGGAATGCTGATTTCTGCAAGGTAAAATTAGCTCCTTCCCAGCCAACATTTCTGAGTAGTAGTAGACACCGAAGGCCAATTTGTCTAGCTAGAAGGGTAGTTGCTGTTTTGGACCAAAATGCTCCTCGCCGCCAAGTAGGCCTGATTAGACAGTGAAGAAACTGGTTACATTTCATAAAAGTGTATATTTATAGATCATGGTAAAATTGCAGAAGAATATAAGAACACAGTATCACAACGGACTGAAACATGTACTCACAGTCCCATCTCTTGCACTCGAGTTTGAAGACTGTTTTATCTAGTGAGCAGAATGGTTGCTACTCTGCGCCAAATTCAGCTCCTTTCTAGTCACCAGGCCTGAGTAGTACTTGGCCATGAAGGCTGTTTTGTTAGCGAGCAGAATACCTGCTGCCCTGGACCAATATAGTCGCCCTCCAGCCAGCAGGCTTGAGTAGACTGTGAACAAAAACGGTTACTTTTTATCAAAATGTACCCACGTAGTTAGAGGTAAAAAATATAAACAAGTGTGTGAACAAAATATCAAGCAGACTGGATCATGTACTCACCATCCTACTTCCTGTTGTCTGAACACAATCTTGCCTGGTGACAAGAATGCTTCCTGCTGTGGGCTGAAATCAGCTTCTTCACGGACAATAGATCTGAGTAGTGGTTGGCTCTGAATGCCGTTTTGTCAAGTGTTCAGAACAGTTTCTGCTTTGGGCCAAAATCAGCACACTGCCAGCAAACAGGCCTGAGTAACTGTGAACAACAAAACTATGTTTCAATAAAATAAACCCCAGTTGATCAATGTGAAAAATATAAACCAGTGTAAGAAGACATTATCACAGGACACTGGATTGTATACTCACCATTTTAGCTCCTTTGGTCAATTTCGAAGGCCGTTTTGCATGGCGAGCAGAATTATTGCTGCTCCACGCTATAGTCAGATCCTTTCAGGCCAACAGCCCAGACCAGTGCTTGGTCCTGAAGGGTGTTTTGTTTAGACAGCACAACACTTGCTGCTCTGGGCCAGTATAGTCACTCTTCTGTCCAGCAGGAATGCGTAGACTGTGAACAAAAAGGTTACATGTTATCAAGATGTACCCATATCGATAGGGGTAAAAAATATAAACAAGTGTGTGTACAAAATATTAAGCAGACTGAATCGTATACTCACCATCCTACTTATTTTGCTCTAGTCTGAATGGCGTTTCGTGTGGTGAGCGGAATGCTTGCTGCTCTGGACTAAATCCAGCTTCTTCCCGGCCTACAGGTCTGAGTAGTGCTGGCCCTGCGGGCCGTATTGTGGAGTGTGCAGAACAGGTGTTCCTTGGGGCCAAAATTGGCACACTTCCGGCTAACATGCTTGAGAAGACTTGCTGCTCCACGCTATAGTCAGATCCTTTCAGGCCAACAGCCCAGACCAGTGCTTGGTCCTGAAGGGTGTTTTGTTTAGACAGCACAACACTTGCTGCTCTGGGCCAGTATAGTCACTCTTCTGTCCAGCAGGAATGCGTAGACTGTGAACAAAAAGGTTACATGTTATCAAGATGTACCCATATCGATAGGGGTAAAAAATATAAACAAGTGTGTGTACAAAATATCAAGCAGACTGGATCATATACTCACCATCCTACTTATTGTGCTCTAGTCTGAATGGCGTTTCGTGTGGTGAGTGGAATGCTTGCTGCTCTGGACTAAATCCAGCTTCTTCCCGGCCTATAGGTCTGAGTAGTGCTGGCCCTGCGGGCCGTATTGTGGAGTGTGCTGAACAGGTGTTCCTTGGGGCCAAAATTGGCACACTCCCGGCTAACATGTTTGAGAAGACTTGCTGCTCCACGCTATAGTCAGATCCTTTCAGGCCAACAGCCCAGACCAGTGCTTGGTCCTGAAGGGTGTTTTGTTTAGACAGCACAACACTTGCTGCTCTGGGCCAGTATAGTCACTCTTCTGTCCAGCAGGAATGCGTAGACTGTGAACAAAAAGGTTACATGTTATCAAGATGTACCCGTATTGATAGGGGTAAAAAATATAAACAAGTGTGTGTACAGAATATCAAGCAGACTGGATTATATACTCACCATCCTACTTATTGTGCTCTAGTCTGAATGGCGTTTCGTGTGGTGAGCAGAATGCTTGCTGCTCTGGACTAAATCCAGCTTCTTCCCGGCCTACAGGTCTGAGTAGTGCTGGCCCTGCGGGCTGTATTGTGGAGTGTGCAGAACAGGTGTTCCTTGGGGCCAAAATTGGCACACTCCCAGCTAACATGCTTGAGAAGACTTGCTGCTCCACGCTATAGTCAGATCCTTTCAGGCCAACAGCCCAGACCAGTGCTTGGTCCTGAAGGGTGTTTTGTTTAGCCAGCACAACACTTGCTGCTCTGGGCCAGTATAGTCACTCTTCTGTCCAGCAGGAATGCGTAGACTGTGAACAAAAAGGTTACATGTTATCAAGATGTACCCATATCGATAGGGGTAAAAAATATAAACAAGTGTGTGTACAAAATATCAAGCAGACTGGATCATATACTCACCATCCTACTTATTGTGCTCTAGTCTGAATGGCGTTTCGTGTGGTGAGCGGAATGCTTGATCCAGCTTATTTCCGGCCTGCCGGTCTGAATAGTGCTGGCCCTGTGGGCCGTATTGTGGAGTGTGCAGAACAGGTGTTCCTTGGGGCCAAAATTGGCACACTCCCGGCTAACATGCTTGAGAAGACTTGCTGCTCCACGCTATAGTCAGATCCTTTCAGGCCAACAGCCCAGACCAGTGCTTGGTCCTGAAGGGTGTTTTGCTTAGACAGCACAACACTTGCTGCTCTGGGCCAGTATAGTCACTCTTCTGTCCAGCAGGAATGCGTAGACTGTGAACAAAGAGGTTACATGTTATTAAGATGTACCCGTATCGATAGGGGTAAAAAATATAAACAAGTGTGTGTACAAAATATCAAGCAGACTGGATCATATACTCACCATCCTACTTAATGTGCTCTAGTCTGAATGGCGTTTCGTGTGGTGAGCGGAATGCTTGCTGCTCTGGACTAAATCCAGCTTCTTCCCGGCCTACAGGTCTGAGTAGTGCTGGCCCTGCAGGCCGTATTGTGGAGTGTGCAGAACAGGTGTTCCTTGGGGCCAAAATTGGCACACTCCCGGCCAACATGCTTGAGAAGACTTGCTGCTCTACGCTATAGTCAGATCCTTTCAGGCCAACAGCCCAGACCAGTGCTTGGTCCTGAAGGGTGTTTTGTTTAGCCAGCACAACACTTGCTGCTCTGGGCCAGTATAGTCACTCTTCTGTCCAGCAGGAATGCGTAGACTGTGAACAAAAAGGTTACATGTTATCAAGATGTACCCATATCGATAGGGGTAAAAAATATAAACAAGTGTGTGTACAAAATATCAAGCAGACTGGATCATATACTCACCATCCTACTTATTGTGCTCTAGTCTGAATGGCATTTCGTGTGGTGAGCGGAATGTTTGCTGCTCTGGACTAAATCCAGCTTCTTGCCGGCCTACAGGTCTGAGTAGTGCTGGCCCTGCGGGCCGTATTGTGGAGTGTGCAGAACAGGTGTTCCTTGGGGCCAAAATTGGCACACTCCCGGCTAACATGCTTGAGAAGACTTGCTGCTCCACGCTATAGTCAGATCCTTTCAGGCCAACAGCCCAGACCAGTGCTTGGTCCTGAAGGGTGTTTTGTTTAGACAGCACAACACTTGCTGCTCTGGGCCAGTATAGTCACTCTTCTGTCCAGCAGGAATGCGTAGACTGTGAACAAAAAGGTTACATGTTATCAAGATGTACCCGTATCGATAGGGGTAAAAAATATAAACAAGTGTGTGTACAAAATATCAAGCAGACTGGATCATATACTCACCATCCTACTTATTGTGCTCTAGTCTGAATGGCGTTTCGTGTGGTGAGCAGAATGCTTGCTGCTCTGGACTAAATCCAGCTTCTTCCCGGCCTACAGGTCTGAGTAGTGCTGGCCCTGCGGGCTGTATTGTGGAGTGTGCAGAACAGGTGTTCCTTGGGGCCAAAATTGGCACACTCCCAGCTAACATGCTTGAGAAGACTTGCTGCTCCACGCTATAGTCAGATCCTTTCAGGCCAACAGCCCAGACCAGTGCTTGGTCCTGAAGGGTGTTTTGTTTAGCCAGCACAACACTTGCTGCTCTGGGCCAGTATAGTCACTCTTCTGTCCAGCAGGAATGCGTAGACTGTGAACAAAAAGGTTACATGTTATCAAGATGTACCCATATCGATAGGGGTAAAAAATATAAACAAGTGTGTGTACAAAATATCAAGCAGACTGGATCATATACTCACCATCCTACTTATTGTGCTCTAGTCTGAATGGCGTTTCGTGTGGTGAGCGGAATGCTTGCTGCTCTGGACTAAATCCAGCTTCTTTCCGGCCTGCCGGTCTGAATAGTGCTGGTCCTGTGGGCCGTATTGTGGAGTGTGCAGAACAGGTGTTCCTTGGGGCCAAAATTGGCACACTCCCGGCTAACATGCTTGAGAAGACTTGCTGCTCCACGCTATAGTCAGATCCTTTCAGGCCAACAGCCCAGACCAGTGCTTGGTCCTGAAGGGTGTTTTGTTTAGACAGCACAACACTTGCTGCTCTGGGCCAGTATAGTCACTCTTCGGTCCAGCAGGAATGCGTAGACTGTGAACAAAAAGGTTACATGTAATCAAGATGTACCCATATCGATAGGGGTAAAAAATATAAACAAGTGTGTGTACAAAATATCAAGCAGACTGGATCATATACTCACCATCCTACTTATTGTGCTCTAGTCTGAATGGCGTTTTGCGTGGTGAGCGGAATGCTTGCTGCTCTGGACTAAATCCAGCTTCTTGCCGGCCAACAGGTCTGAGTAGTGCTGGCCCTGCGGGCCGTATTGTGGAGTGTGCAGAACAGGTGTTCCTTGGGGCCAAAATTGGCACACTCCCGGCCAACATGCTTGAGAAGACTTGCTGCTCCACGCTATAGTCAGATCCTTTCAGGCCAACAGCCCAGACCAGTGCTTGGTCCTGAAGGGTGTTTTGTTTAGACAGCACAACACTTGCTGCTCTGGGCCAGTATAGTCACTCTTCTGTCCAGCAGGAATGCGTAGACTGTGAACAAAAAGGTTACATGTTATCAAGATGTACCCGTATCGATAGGGGTAAAAAATATAAACAAGTGTGTGTACAAAATATCAAGCAGACTGGATCATATACTCACCATCCTACTTATTGTGCTCTAGTCTGAATGGCGTTTCGCGTGGTGAGCAGAATGCTTGCTGCTCTGGACTAAATCCAGCTTCTTCCCGGCCTACAGGTCTGAGTTGTGCTGGCCCTGCGGGCCGTATTGTGGAGTGTGCAGAACAGGTGTTCCTTGGGGCCAAAATTGGCACACTCCCGGCTAACATGCTTGAGAAGACTTGCTGCTCCACGCTATAGTCAGATCCTTTCAGGCCAACAGCCCAGACCAGTGCTTGGTCCTGAAGGGTGTTTTGTTTAGACAGCACAACACTTGCTGCTCTGGGCCAGTATAGTCACTCTTCTGTCCAGCAGGAATGCGTAGACTGTGAACAAAAAGGTTACATGTTATCAAGATGTACCCATATCGATAGGGGTAAAAAATATAAACAAGTGTGTGTACAAAATATCAAGCAGACTGGATCATATACTCACCATCCTACTTATTGTGCTCTAGTCTGAATGGCGTTTCGTGTGGTGAGCGGACTGCTTGCTGCTCTGGACTAAATCCAGCTTCTTGCCGGCCTACAGGTCTGAGTAGTGTTGGCCCTGCGGGCCGTATTGTGGAGTGTGCAGAACAGGTGTTCCTTGGGGCCAAAATTGGCACACTCCCGGCTAACATGCTTGAGAAGACTTGCTGCTCCACACTATAGTCAGATCCTTTCAGGCCAACAGCCCAGACCAGTGCTTGGTCCTGAAGGGTGTTTTGTTTAGCCAGCACAACACTTGCTGCTCTGGGCCAGTATAGTCACTCTTCTGTCCAGCAGGAATGCGTAGACTGTGAACAAAAAGGTTACATGTTATCAAGATGTAGCCATATCGATAGGGGTAAAAAAATATAAACAAGTGTGTCTACAAAATATCAAGCAGACTGGATCATATACTCACCATCCTACTTATTGTGCTCTAGTCTGAATGGCGTTTCGCGTGGTGAGCGGAATGCTTGCTGCTCTGGACTAAATCTAGCTTCTTCCCGGCCTACAGGTCTGAGTTGTGCTGGCCCTGCGGGCCGTGTTGTGGAGTGTGCAGAACAGGTGTTCGTTGGGGCCAAAATTGGCACACTCCCGGCTAACATGCTTGAGAAGACTGCGAACAAAAGGGATAAAGTTTATCAAAATGTACCCAAATTGACAGAGCTAAAACAATATAAACAAGTGTATGAACGCAATATCACAGCATTGTTGATTGTATACTAACCAGTCTACTTCTCATGCTCAACCTCCAGCGAGCAGAATGCTGGCTCCACATCGGGCAAAACAAATTCCTGTATATCTGACATGCCTGAGTGCACTGTAAAGAAAAAGATTAACTTTCATGAAAATGCACCCTTGTTTACAAAGGTAAGAAATATAAACTGGTGTAAGAAGACAATAAAATTTACAAAACTGATTAGTTAGCTGTGCAGTAAATTTAATCTCAACTGTTTACACCAAGAGAGCTGTAAGTTTACAGTGTAGAAAACATCAGGTAAAATGTTATTGTGATCAAAACACAAATGTCGCGTGAGTATCTACAGCAAATAGCTTATTTCTTGTGTTACATGCTGAGCAGTGGTGGAGCAATTTTGTAGTGTTTTGGAGAGTGGATAGTAAGCATTCTATCCATTGCTGTAAATTTTATTTTATTTTATGCTGGTTAAGACAGTCATACAGCCATCCAACACACCATACAAGCAGTTCTATCTTTGCAGCATAAGTTCAGAGAATTTTCATCCCTCGACTACACTATCTCACACACACACACACACACACACACACACACACACACACACACACACTAATTTCAGAGTTGCTGACTGCATAGGTCATCACAGTGGGTTTATTTTTTTTTTTTGAGGAATAACTGTCTTATTTCCATATTGTCTGCAATGAGGATGCTCGATAATAGGTTCAAGGCAATGACATCGGTATCAGGCAGAAGTGGCGGGATGGTGGAAGGTCTCCTGTATCCCACATACAGAATCTGATGAAGTAGTATGCATGTTCCGTATTTCCGTCGCTGGTAGGCAAATACGATGTGGTTAACGTCATCTCACACTCTGTATTGCAATATAGTGAGCCCACTCTCCTACTTATGTAAACATGTGGTTTAAATTGTTATTGCTTGAATTTTAGAAGTGCCAACTCTTCATAAGCACCTTGCACTATAGTTCACCTAGTATACATGTGGAGTTGTCGTATATCCACTGCCTTATAAAAAAAGAGTGAAACTCCCAGAAACCATGGTCAGATAACAATGTAACTGCGTCTATGTTCACACAATCCATGCATTTAAAACTTCCTGACAGATTAAAACTGTGTGCCAGACGAAGACTTGAAGTCTTGAAGTTTCATATTAGCGCACACTCCTCTGCAGAGTGAAAATCTCATTCGGAATCCACGTATTTCTAAAAAATTTGTGTAGCAATTCTCTAAGACAGAATGGCCACCAAACTGTGTTAGTGGTGTTCATGTTTGGTGTTGTACCAGAACTGGTAGGATATATAAGGAACGTGAACAGCTTCAAATGTTGAGTGGTCACTGTAAATGACATTGATATGCTGCGTACACATGAGAGACAGCATTACCAGCTCCTGACTGGACTGAAGGTAGCCTCACAATGGGCGTCCATTGGGTTGGATGGTCAAATAATGCAGTGTCAAGATGTCACATTGGTTTAAAATTGAACACACACACACACACACACACACACACACACATGCGTAGGCTACTGTTTATACTACAACACAAATGGATCCATCTGGAGTGATGCCATGACTGGGAAGTACAGACTGCTCACGAATGGCTTTGCACTGAGTTCAGCAATAAAGCGTTGTTCTACGTTACCCTGACGACTATGGTCAACGAGTGTGGTGGCGGCATGGGGAGTGGTCCCATTCATCCACTGGTTTGGATAGACACAATTTGTTTGCACCTGGTCTCATATTGAGAGGAGCTATCAGATATCATTTCAGGTCATGGCTGGTAGAGATTAACTGAACTGTGATAGCACACTGGTTTGACATGGACATGCTGCACTATCATGCATTATCTCTCATGTGACAGTATCATGTTGCATTTTTTTAACAGCACAATGCCTATCTACACATGGACATATATCCTGTCTGCGTAACTGAGATACCCCTATGGCCTGCAAGATCCGTAGCTCTATCTCTGATGGTGCATGATTTAGACCAGTTCAAACATCAACGACGTTGTCATTCCTGTATCCAGAATATCAAGTTCGATTACAATCGTTGTGGGTTGGGATACCTCAGGAGAAACCCTTTCTAACCAATTTAGATCATGCATCCAGGCAGGAGGGAGTTCAGCATCTTGCTGATAAATGAAGTAATTTTGACTCAGTGTGTTAATCACTGAAATAGCATCATGTATCCTCTCAACTCATGAAATTTCATTTTGTCTCCTCCACCTTTTCTGGGCATTTCTCTATTTTAGTCAAACAGTGCAACTTGGACTCCACTACAGCGATGTCCTCTGATAGAGGAAGATGTTATCCGTTTGTGTCTTAATGCTTCATTTTATTTCGATTACAGATGACATGTTCTGGATCTCATCGTACTCTTGACTGCTCCTGATAATCTCTTATTTCGCTAACCTCTCAACCATGTTAGTCCAATTAGGATGACTATTTATCCTATCTGCAAAAAGGGACAAAAATATTGTTTCGGGCCATTGGAGGAAGTGTATCTAAAACAGTAAATTTTATCAATGGTGTTAGTTCCTCTGTGATTAATATTTATAGAAAGGGAACTAACAAGAACTTATTTGGAAATGAAAGTATTTGCATGTGTAAATGCAATTGGCTTCTTGCAGCATCAATTGACAGTGAAAGTAACATTTCAGAAGACGTTTCTATCCTTACATCTTTTCATTTTGACAACTGACTTTTCATGAATATGAATTTTTCACTTTTATTCATTAATTACTTCTTCTTCTTTTGAGACTGCCTTTGTTCTGCATCATGCACAGGGTTGGCAATGTTTAGTACAGAACTGTCATGGTTAATTTTATGGGATGGCCGGATTACTTTCCTGCCACCACCCCATAACCCCCTCTCCCCCCTCTGGGATGGAATCAGTGTACCCCAGCTGCCTGCGATGAGAGTAAACCATGAAACAGTGCGAGCAAGAGCATCCTAAGACTTCGCCGTAAATATCTCAACTCTAGACAAAGGAGTGCACCTCTTGTGGGTTAATTTTAAGGGGTTGCCAGATTACTGGACTGGGTGCATGTATTGGTTCAGTACAGAATTGTGTCATAAAACTGTTGACCCAGTCCTGACACAAGCTAGCTAGTCCACAGCTGATGTAACTGGTCCTTGATATCTTGGATAGTTTCACTGGGATTGAGATGGCGTACGAGCTGATGTCTCATATATTCTAGTGGGTACAGAGTTAATAACTAAACATAACACAGAGAGCTGATGGGGACGCATGTTGCATGTGGACGATCGTTGTCCTCTTGAAAAATGGCGCCATGATACTGTCTCATAGAAGGCACCATATGAAAATGCAGGATGTAAGTGACATACTATTGTGCTGTCAGAGTTCCCTTGCTCAATACCAGCCATGACCGGAAGTGATACCCGATTTTTCCCTACACTGGAAGAATCATACAGTAATACTCCAAATGCAGCCTTTTGTGTTGTAGTGTTAATGCCAGCCCACACGTGGCATAGTAATCCCCTAGTCTGGCTGCTGGTTGTCTCTGACCAATGTTGCAGGATGACACAGAATGTAGAGGGAGTCCATTAACTGTTCTCAGATAGCAGACAAGGATATCTAAGGGTTACAATATGTTTCGTGCACAATAAGGAGAATCTCCCTTGTGGTGTAATCATAAGTGTTTCATTGGAATCATGATGATGAGTATGCCTGCCCTCATATTCCCTGCCATGCAGGATTAGCCGAGCGGTCTAAGGCGCTGCAGTCATGGACTGTGCGGCTGGTCCTGGTGGAGGTGGGAGTCCTCCCTCGGGCATGGGTGTGTGTGTTTCTCCTTAGGGTAAGTTAGGTTAAGTAGTGTGTAAGCTTAGGGACAGATGACCTTAGCAGTTAAGTCCCATAAGATTTCACACACATTTTATTCACATTCATATTCCCTTGCAGTCCACCACCGGGCCACTGTCACATCTGAATGTTTCAAAAACTTACACCTGCCATGAGGACTCTTTGAATCTCTGTCAGGCGCTATAACTCCGTTTCACATCAGTTCACAGAGTCTCTGTGCCCTTCACAGTCATCACTTAATGTTGACACTGTTTTGCCTCTTATAATTTTACCAGGCCTAGTAACAACACTAAATATGAACAACAGTAATGCAAGTATGTATGTACAGTGTCTGTTCTTTCTAACATATCCAAAAGAACAGACACCTCAAAATAATATCTTCTGTGGGGATGCACTTACTTGTCTGAATACTTGTGCGACTCATGTGATGGGTGATAATGGACAGAGGACACTACATCTGTAGTGTGTGGCATGTAGGAATTTGGGCAGGGCAGGAGCTGTGCTCAGGTGCCTTAAGTGATTAAAGGAACTGCTATAGAGAAGTGGAGCATCCGGATTCGAGTTCTGGTCCAACACAAATTTTCACATGTCGCCATTGGATTTAATACAATGCCTGTATGTAGCTATGTCTGTAAGATTTCTAACACTAGGGCACTCTGGTGGGCCATTCTACCAGTCACAGAGAACTGTCACTCTAATCGTTTACTTACCATCGATGGTGTACAGGTATACAAAGTCACACTTGACATCCAGCCAAGTCTTCTGGGTGCTTCATTAATTAATTTATTTATTTTCAGGCAATATAATTTGTAGTCAGTTTGGAAGTGATTTTGTTAAATATATGCTTTGTCAACTATCTGTCGACCTAACTGTTGATATCGCAGTGGAAGAGTACTGCATTAAGATTCTACAGTTTGATGGAATGGTAGATATCACTGTCTTCCCAACTCCTTTGTCGCGCCCGCCCTGCTCCGCCCCCCCCCCCCCCTTTTTCTGTGCCCTCTTCCTCTATTGGCTTCCCCCTCCCCCTTATTTGCCCCCCCCCCCCGACCCCCACCACTCCATAACCATATGCCATTGTACTCTATAGTGCAGTATTTTCCGTGAGTGTTCAGTGTTGTACGTCCCCTTTTTAAAGTGTTGCGAACAGAAACCAGACTGTCACCATGTTTTTTAATTGTGCCTGTCTGTTTCCTAAGCGTTTTTAATCAGCCTCACTGACCTCTTTGCTTTTTATTTTTCTTCACAACTTTTTTGCCATGTACAAGTTTTAAACAGTCACCATTTTATCACCTCTTTATACTGTTATATCATCTAATTATGTTTTTTAAATTTATCTGTAGGCTGCAGAGCGGCGTATTATGCTGCTGCCAGCCTGCCCCCCTTCTGGGGGGGGGGGGGGGGGGAATCAAAATACAATAAAGGAAGAAATAAATAAAGAAAGAAAAAAAGGTAGACATCTCGCAGGAAATGAATTTTTATCTTAAGAACCAGTTTCGAAATGGGTGTTCAATGTTGCGAATGTAGAAGCGAAATGCCCTAAGGAGAAACTTCAAAAGTGCATTTAAAAAGCTCAAAGTCAGTTCACAGGTCTCTCAGCAAAGATGAATTTCTGTAGGTTAGTCATGGATCAATCATTACTCCCTGGAGAAAAAAAAAAGTGAACTTAAAACAGTAGTTTTGCGAAAATGGTGAATACCGTTTTGCTAATGATTGAAGTGGCAGAACTTCATTAAGGTTGACACAAAAATCATATGCTACTTAATGTGGGGCGGTTGACTATACTTTTGCTATCGCATTAACCAAAGCTCGTTTCTGATTTAATTCACTATGTGCTTGGGTCAAAACCGGAGCACAGAAAAAGAATCTGCGACAATTTTATCATCTGCCGAATAAGTTCTTTACTCAGACAGAGGTATCGAGGAAACCTCATCAGAAGCGTTTGCTACAGTCAAATGACATGTTTCATCCACATTTAAACTTATTCGGCACAGAAAAGTGTAAGAATCTATTGAACCTTCACAGCTCCATGAAGCCAACTAGAGTTCTGAGACCTATAGCTATATACGATCATAGACTTTGGATGAAACTTCTGAAGTTCCTCAAAACGGTTTCCATAATTTTTGCATTCGCTGGCAAAATTCTGCAGACTGAAGCAAAGGCTAGGTCACAGGATTGGGTCTAAACAGTACAGTGCTTGCCTCACATGAACGTTTGTTACTTTTCCAGGGTGTGGTACAGGTGTGCAGGAAGTAGCGGCGCCTACTAAATTGCATACAAGAAGTTGCCCCACTTACCAGCGACAAGGCTCAGGCTGTCCACGGACATCTCTCTTGCAGCACCCTCCTCTGCTGCTGCTGCTGCTGCTGCTGCTGCTGCTGGTGATGGTGGTGGTGGTGGTGGTGGTGGTGGTGGTGGTGGTGGTGCAGCAGGTGGCCCAGACCAATCTTCGTTCTTCGCTACCCGTTCATCAGACTTGCTGCAAGGACGAGAAACATGCTTCAGTATATGACCAGACTGCACATTGACTAACGTTTCTACAACTTCCACTACTATGGACACCCTGGTAATAAAAAAGAGAGTCATGCTCATTAGATTAGCACAGCTAACGAAAGCTCTTAGTGCTCTGCCTAATTTTGAAGAATGTCTTTGGCCTAGCTTGTTCTCAGACTAGTTTCCCTAAGGTTCTTCCACTCTAGTTCTAGGACTGTTTGCTGGCGTTATATCTTGACGAACCATTCCTTAACAGTGGTTGGAATTTTTAACGCTTGCCTTCCAGATTACTTGTGTTGACACATGCTATTGAAGAAAAAAGTGAGTCACATGTGTGGCCTAGGATTTAGATGAAGTGGCGTTTGGACTGAGAGCTGTGTACATGTGGGACTCAATTTATTTTGTTTAACATCAACAGACTAGAAATACAGTTTCCTTAAGTAAGATATTTCTGTAGCCTATAAAGATCCCAACACTGGGCTCCAAACAACCAATAAAAAGTATCTTCCATCAAATAACCTTACCTTAGGACAATCGTACACAGCTAACAATGACAAAAATTTACAATGCTTGGCACATAACGAGTAATAATATGTGAGACAACTTCAGTAGCAAAAGACAGAATATAAAAACACACTATTACCTAACTAGGATCATAACACAAAACTGCGTATTTGTTTACTACCAACACTGTCACCATATAATACCACAACGAACTACACATTATGCTCTGTAAAAGTTCATTTGCACAGCAGCTCTCTCAACAAGAGAGTTATGTTCACAGCATAATTTAAACTGACATTTTAGGATCAAAACAATTAATCACACTCACATCATGTAGTTAACAAACTAAAGTGCTCTCACTCACTGCACACACACACACACTTCTATGTGCAATCAATAACCAACCACACCTTGTCACACAACAACCACAGACTTGCAAGTGGAACGCTTTTGCTATCAGATGTACCCAATGTACAGCTAGTATACCACATGATACACTGTACCAACCATAAAGTCACCAGCATGCAACTGTCAGCTGCAAAAGTTCTCAGTTAGTGCTCCTCTTGATATGCCGAAGCCAGGTTCTCTGCCTCAACTGGGATCACTGTCCATCTGGCTGTGAACAGGCACCAACCACTCCACCAAGTTGTTGTGTCCACACAGCGGCCATGCCCCTCACAGACTGTAGTGACATTCAGGTGACAGAAGTGTAGTGCATCAAATTCTTGAGTTCCTCAGGAACAATTCTGCCCAGAACCTGCACATTCGTCTCCATGTAGCTGCTCAGTAACTCCAACTTCTTCAGGTCCACCCCACGGTATGGACACATTGGCCACCATGACATTTTGGCCGTTGGTTCTTCGCTGTAGGCTTATTCGCCTCATAAAAATTGGTGATTGTGCTGGAAGACATTGCTGGTTCCTCTAGTTGCAGCTGACTCATTATACCACCATACATGCTCGATACTAGCTCGACCACAGTGGCACTCACAGCAGTCACATATCTGGGCTGTCTGCCATCTTGGGTCCACAGAATGACACTCCATTCAAACTTACTCTCTGGACACAGCAAAATAAATCATACCACTCGTCTTGGCACCCACGGTTGCGATACACTGAACAGAAGAGCATACATGGCATAGGATCTGTGATATCAGTACATATGTCACCATTTAGCCAATGTTGTGAGGACACAGCACCGATTCAAGAAAAATCACTACCTCTACAGCCTTTCGTCGACATGTGAACGCTGTATTTACACTGTAATTTGTTATTGTCAACTGTCGTGGCTTGTGACTGTGGATTGATGGATAATAATGCAGCGACTATTAGCCATTTTAATGCTGGACGACAGCATCCTGCCAACAGCCATATCGCCATATCCATGTGGCAGACAATTCATCGCTCCACATGTGTACCTACACTCGCTGCACAAAACAAGCACCGAAATTGCTGTGGGCACAAGAAAAATGTTATGGTTCTATGTCCCTTTGATGCTAAGAGTGCTGCAGGTTGGGCACAAGGCTGGATTGGGAAAGGATGGGGATGGACAGGTAAGGAAACTGGTTGCTTTCTTTCTGAGGGAATCATCTAGAAATTTACCTTAAGCTATTTAGGGACATCACAGAAACCCCAAGACAGGTTTGTGAGGGATGGAGCTGGAACTTCTGTATTGTCAAACGCAAGTCCAGTGTCTGACCACAGCACCACCTCGCTCAGTCCCAACTATCTTATCAAGAGGTGTGAAGTGTACTCTGAATTGCCGACAGTGGTCGAAGTGTTGGAGATCGGAAGAATATTTGCCCTATAAGCTTGGAAAATACACATCAGGAGTAACGTGTCACGATATAAGTTGGTGCACGCCAATGGCAGTGATCAAATTCGTTCAAGCCACATGTTCAGTACGCAGGATGAAAAGAGGTGTTTGATGCACTACTATCATCTTCTCCCGGCCATCAGTACCTTAACCTACTGTTTGATTATAAGTGCGTAAATCTGTTTCACCACCTTTAGCGCCCAGTGTTGACTTGTAGTTTCAGGAGTCCAATTCATTACTTTTGTCAGTTAAGTGTGAATGCTTTGAGGAACACTCCCCACACATGAGGCCACTTGTGTAAGTTTTCATGTCATATGACACTGGTCCTATTAAGTACACCTGGGAGAGCATCGAGCGAGATGTCTATGTCTTGGAGATAACTCCAGCTGATCTACTCCAGTTGTGGTAGCAGTTCGACTTCGCAGAATCTTCTCTCTGTTAGACGAAGCATTGTTTTTAAAGATACAATGACACTCCATCCAGCAGTGGGCGGGAGGACCACAGGGCAGGTAGAGATCTGTATAGCTCATTTCCACGTAGGAGCTTTTCATTCCAAATAAAACTGTATGACGTATTTGTGTTTCTGTGGAAAATAAACCGAGGCCAAAAAGACAAAAAGTTGTTAATAATTTTATAAATGTTGCCTATATAGACGTTACGTACATGAAGATTCAGAGAATTTTGACACGCCTTTGGAACCAGCCTCTGCGGCTGTAGCTATGAACAGGATGTGTAGGCGTTCAGTCTATGACTTTTCCGTATAATTCCTAGTGATACGAGATGTTTCCATAGGTTTCCATCAGACTGATGTTCAGACATAGTCTTGCATACTCTCTGGTCACCAGACTATATGTCTGCGCCCTGGTTTCAATGCCCAGGCATTCTGCAGAGACATGTTGAATTACTGGGTACAAAAGTGTCAGTTGTGGTTCGTTGGTCATATTGTGACATCATGTTTATTGCCCTCTGGTTTGATACTGGAGAAGAAGGAGTTAGCTGTGATATCTGCTGTCACTTCCTCTTTCACCATCAAGGACACAAAGTCACCTCTACACTCTACACAGCTTCATTACAACCCTCTGCACTAGACAAATTCATATGATACAGCACTTGTATATACACAAGGATTGCTGCAAATGTATGTGAAGAAGATATCCCTTCCCAGTAGTGGCCTAAACCACATTCTGGAGTCCTGAAGCCTACATCATCCTGGGACATATCATCATTTCTTTGACATCTGGTACAGTCAGGGATTTGGGGCCCCAGAGTAAGTCCACATACTCGTTTAATTTTGATGATGAAAGGAATGTAATCAAAAGGAATGTACTTTACCTGTGACCAGGCAAAGTACTTAGAAATATCTATGGATAATGTAAAGTAAAAGTAAAAAGCTAAAATGGGTCTTACCGATCCAGGACGATACAGGTCCACCAGAGGAACCTGAAACATGAGAAGTTTAAATATTAGACTGTATACTGCAGTAAACGCAAGACAGTCAGAGTGTGTTACAGTGCGTGCGACAAGTGTTTCCGTGTCACTGTCTGTATGAGCAGGCTGTGTGGCCAGCCTTGTTCTGGTACGGCCCTGCTATCTGCTTCTGCTGTCTGCCGTCTGTGTTATGAGGAGCTCCTGCAGCAAAGAGGCTGCCACCTCTCTTGTCAGCGCCTGTTCATACACTGGGAAGGACTTCCACACCTCCAACTGTTTTGTCAAGTACAAAACTCAAACCACTCTTCCAGCTGTACCTTAACCATCGTCCCTTCCGATTTATAAACGTTTACATATTTTAAGGGCTTTTAGTAATTAACAGAAGATTTGAAAATGAAAGTAAAATTTAATTGTAAAAGCTGTAGAAGTTGGCCTATATGTGAGACACGTTAATACTACGCATGAGAAAAATCTAAAACAGTTCAGCATACTGTATATTTGTATATTTAAGCACCTACCTACATCCTAAGATACCTATGGCAAAATAATTAACATTTATGTAGATCTCGTTTCCCCAGGGTTGTGTCTTATGTGACTTGTTCATCTCTCCCAGACAAACGTTATTTTAAATAAATTTTTGTCAGTAACCTCGTAGGAACCAGCTTGGGAAAAGATTTGATCTTGGAGACAGATATTTATTTTATTCAAGGTAACAATTCAAGCCACAGCAGTCAGTGGGGCTTAGGTTAAGTGTCTTTATTTCTTTATTCAACAGTTTTTGTAGGAACAGTTCCCCTTAGCATCTGATACTTCGCCACATGTGAAATGAATCCCAGTCAGTATCTCTTTTTCCGATGCGTGGAAATAAATAAGGGAGATTGATTATTTGGACAGCACTTTCAGGGATGCGCAATATCAACGATCCTTGCATTGTTGCTTCAAGGAAGGAAGACTATAGACTGAAGTTTGGTCGACTGAACGATATTTAGAGTCGGAACACTTTCTTCACTAAGCAGAAAAGAAGAAGTAAACTATCATTGTTTGCTAGAACCTTAACCCTCCATTCACCTCAAATGATATCCGACATATATATCTATATAACTGCTCTCCAATTCACACTGAAGTGCTTGACAGATGGTTCATCGAACCTCCTTCACACTATTTCTCTACCGTTCCACTCACTAAGAGCACATGGTAAAAACGAACATTTCAATCTTTCTGTGCAAGCTCTGACGTCCTTATTTTATTACAATGATCATTTCTCCCTATGAATGTGGCTGTTCACAAAATATTCTCGCACTTGTAGCAGAACACAGTATATTGAAATGTCATGGGAAATTTTGACTGCAATGAAAAATGCTGTTGTTTTACTGGTTGTCACCCCAACTCAAAAATAGTAGGCCAAGAGCCGTGTCTGTGCATTTTGTTAGTGTGGATTGCCTGCATCAGAGGCTAGTAGGCACTCAGGATCAACCTGTTGTACTGACAGGTCATTAGCCTAGTGTTTTACTAACATGATCCTTCCTGTTGATTGGCAGTTCCTTAACAGATTGTTCCCCACCTCTCCCTCTCCTCCCCTCTGAGCCCTCAGGAAACCTCCAACCCACCCCCTCCCCTCACTGAGACAGGTACACTTGCAGCTCTGAGTTATTTGAATAATCCCCTCTTGAGTCCCATAGTGCTCAGAGCCATTTTTGAACCAATAATCCCCCCTCATTCTTCTCAATATCATTGACTACTTAGTTAAACTGATCAATTAGTCCTACCTCTCTGGTAAACATCCCCATCCCTCCAGCCCCCCCCCCTCCCCACCCTTCCCCTACCGGAAAATTGGTGGCTCTGCGATGGAGAGGAAGGACCTCATAACAGGAAATTCAAGGGTATATTGTTTATTTATAAAAAAATCAGTTTGTGCGGTTGGATTTCTCTCGTTCGTTGTTCTCTGCTGTTAGGAAAGATGCAGGCCGTGCAAGAAGTAATCACATTGAAACTTCCTGGCAGATTAAAACTGTGTGCCGGACCGAGACTCGAACTCCCGAGTTCGAGTCTCGGTCCGGCACACAGTTTTAATCTACCAGGAAGTTTCGTATCAGCGCACACTCCACTGCAGAGTGAAAATCTCATTCTGGAGTAATCACATTGATTGATTTACTTTTTTTATTCCGATTGTGCGAGGAATGTCATCATCAAACACTTATGACACGTAATTATACTGGTAAAAATCTTTCAAACACGAACCATGTGCTGTCTACTGGACTGCACACAACGCCACCACACACACTGCCAGGAGTCAGGGTGTACTGGCAGCCCCACAAAGCAACGATGTGGCTATCAGCTGCCGGGCCATGTGCAGGTGTCTGTTTAGGTCCCACAAGCATGAGATGGTGGCAGCCCTCTTATACTTGACACATGAGAAATCCCTGTCGAAGCAATTGCTTTCCTACCCACCATGGCTGACGCATAGCTCTCATAGGTGCGGCTCACCCTTGCAGGTGCAGCTAAAAGGCTGACAGTGTTATACTGATGTCACATGTCTATGTAAATAACAGCCAAGTCTCCCTCTGTTTATGAAAATATCCCAGAATAACACAAGTTGCATTCTTTCTACCGATCCTAATGGGACAGCCTGTTCATCATGTGTTACGCTGCCGTGCCTTCAAAATACGTCTCAGACATGGTAAACGTTCTCACCACTAAAAGCCTTCATTACGGCTGTGCGTAGTTGCGAAAACTCCGTTTATTATAAACGCATTCTTGTTGTTTGGGAAGAGAGCACTGTCTAAGCAAAGATGGGAAATTCAGAACAATTTCACAAACAGAATTCGAAGCTCTGACCTACAGTGGAGTTGTCCTAACGCCACAATCCTGCCAGGGATGGATGGTATGCTTCATCCTGTCTTTGAACACTTGAACAAACAAGACATCACATTACTCTCAGAACTTTAAGTAGATACCTTGCCCCCATCTCGTTTGAACCAGTCTGTAGAGGCTAGTGTGTCCCAGCACAAAGGAATTCTTGTGAATGAATGGAGCATTCTGGTTAGCTCTTCCTGAATTCAACCGCCAAATTACTGCCGGTGTGGCAGCACTGTTTGCTATTCTCTTCTGCAGACGAGACTTTCAGTGGCAAACCTGTTTTGTACAGGGCGCCATATTGCATTGACAGCTAAATTCTTCATATAGGTACGAAAAGGGGCTCACTATACTTTCAGCTACCTAGTTTCAACTACTTTTCAAGGTCATCAGCTACCCACTTTCCACATCTGAAATACATGCCCATGGATCATTGTATTTAGGAGATATCTTTGGATTTTTGGTAGATTAGCGAACAAGAGAAGCGGATATTCTTGTACCAAATCTTCATTCACTTTAGCATACACTTTTAGATACAGAAAACAACTCTTTCCTTATTTTTATTAGATGTAGTTTTAATGGTGTCCAATTTGATTTTTAATTATTAAGTTAAATCCACATCTGAATTTCCCATCTGTTCTTTGACAGTGCTCTCTTCCCAAATAACAAGAATGCTTTTATGATAAATGATTTTTTCGCAACCATGCACAGACATGATGAAGGCTTTCAGCGGTGAGAATGTTTACCATTTCTGAGATATTTGTTGAAGGCAGTACATCGTAACACGTGACGAATGGGCTATCCTGTAAGGATCTCTAGGAACAATGCAACCTGTGTTGTTCTGGGATATTTTCGTAAAAGTTTTCTGAATACATTGCATCAGATTTCTAGAGTATATCCAGAGGGAGACTTGGGTGTTATTTACATAGACGTGTGACGTCAGTGTAACACTGACAACCTGTTAGCTGCATCTGTGAGGGTGAGCCTCTATGCAAACATCTCGATCGGTACTGGACCTGCAGCTATGAAAGCCATGCATCAGCTTTGGTGGCTAGGAAAACACTTGTTTCGACAGGAATTTCTCAGGTGTCAAGTGTGAAAGGGATGCCACAGCCTCATGCTTACGGATCATGAATGGACTCCTGCACGTGGCTCGGCAGCTGATGGCCGCGTTTGCAGGGGCTGCCAGTGTACCCTGACTGCTGGCAGTGCGTGCGGTGGCATTCTGCGTGGTCCAGTGGATGGTTCATGCTTCGCGATTGAAAAATTTTTACCAGTGTAATTACATGTCGTAAGTGTTTCATGACAGTATTCCTTGCATGATTGGAAAAAAAATGAGGAAAGCATTTGATGAAATACTTCCTACAAGACCTGCATGTTCCCAAACAGCAGAGAACAATGAGCAAGAGAAATCCAACCCCGCAAACAGAATTTCTTATAAATAAAGAATATACCCTTGAATTTCCTGTTATGAGATCGTTTCTCTCTGCCGCAGAGCCATCAATTTCCAGCTGTGGGTGGAGCAGGGAGAGGGGGAAGGAGGGATGTGGGGGTTTACCAGAGGGGGAGAGGTTAATTAATTGATCAATTTAATTAAGTAGTCAGTCAATTGATAAGAATGAGAGGAGGCTATTCGAATAACTGGGAGCTAAAAGTGTACCTGCATCAGCGAGGTTCAAATGGCTCTGAGCACTATGCGACTTAACTTCTGAGGTCATCAGTCGCCTAGAACTTAGAACGAATGAAACCTAACTAACCTAAGGACATCACACAATCCATGCCCGAGGCAGGATTCGAACCTGCGACCGTAGCGGTCGCTCGGCTCAAGACTGTAGCGCCTAGAACTGCACGGCCACTCTGGCCGGCCGAGGGGGAGGGGATGGGTTGGGGGTTTCCTGAGGGTTTTTGGGGAGGACTCGGTGGAGGTGCCGGGAAACAATAGGTTAAGGGCCTGTGAATCAAAAGGAAGGATCCTGTTAGCAGAACAGTAGGTTAGTGACCTGTTAGTCATAGGAGAACAATCAGTTTGCCCCTGAGTGCATCCTTGCCCCTGATTTAGACAAACCGCATTAACCAAATGCACTGACGCCACCCTTCTCCTACTACTCTCGAATATCATATCCATGACACTCTCTCCCCTACTTTGCGATAGTACGAAATGAGGTTCCCTTGTTTTGACTTTTCCAATATCCTCCATCAGTGCTATCTAGTACGAATCCAATACTGCAAAGCAATATTCGTACAGGGGTGGACAGGTGCAGTGTATGCAGCCTCTTTACTAGACCTGTTTCGTCTTCTAAGTGTTCTGCCCAGAAAACACAGTTTTTGGTTTGCCTTCCCCACTACATTGTCTATATGATCATTCCAATTTAAGTTTTTCATAATTGCATTTCCTAGACCCGTAGTTGAATTCACAGTAACATCGTGCATCCAAAATTTAACAGATTCATTTTGGTAGTCATTTGGATGACCTCACACTTTTCTTTATTTAGGATCAATTGCCACTTTTTTCAGCATACAGATATCTTGTATAAATCACTTTGCAAATAGTTTTGTTCCTTTGATTACTTTACTTGACGTTAAATGAAGCACAATCTGCAAACAATCTAAGAGGGCTGCTGAGATCGTCTCTTAATCCTTTTATATAGATAGGGAACAGCAGATGGCCTGTAAGACCTCCTTGGGTGATCCCAGATATCACTTCTGTTTTACTCGATCACTTTCCATCAATTACTACGAATTGTGATATTTGTGATAGTAAATGATGAATCCAGTCACAGAACAGATACGATACTCTACAGGCACGCAATTTGTTTAAAAACAGTTTGTGAGGAACTGAGTCAAAAGCCATTTGGGAATCTAGGAATATAGAAACAACTTGAGGCTCCCTGTCAATAGCACTCACTATTTCGCGAGAATAAAGATCTAGTTGTGCTTGTCAAGAATGGTATTTCCTGCATCTGCTCTGACAGATCGTTTTACTCGAGGTAATTCATAATGTTGGAACGAAAATTAAGTGAAATATCGTGTGGCTAGGGCCTCCTGTCGGGAAGACTGGTCGCCTGGTGCAAGTATTTTGATTTGACGCCACTTCAGCGACTTGTGCGTCGATAGGGATGATGTGATGATGAAGACAACACAACACCCAGGCCCTGAGTGGAGAAAATCTCGTACCCAGCAGGGAATCGAGCCCGGGCCCCTTTGCACAGCATTCGGCCGTGCTGGCCACTATTTTTTTTCGTTATCTTATTTTGTTCTGTATTGTTCGTTGAATTTGTTTGTGGCGGACGTACGATGACACTCGTTCAGCTTGTTCGTTGATCCGTTCACTCAGTTTTTTTATTACAGAGGGTAGGTAAACGCTCTGACCGAACATGCTGAGCTACCATACCGGCGTCCACTCAGCTACCGAGGCGGATTTTCGAATGCAGTACATGTTATAAAATCCTACTTCAAATCAACGTCAGTGATACAGGTCTGTAGTTCGTCGGATTACTCCTACTTCTTTCCTGTGACCTGAGCAACTTTCCATCTTTTAGGCACGGATCTTTCGTGCAGCGAGCGGATGTGGTGGTGGTGGTTGTTGGGATGTTTAAGGGGGGAGAGCGGATGTATATGATAGTAAAGTACGAAGCTTTTATACACTACTGGCCATTAAAATTGCTACACCAAGAAGAAATGCAGATGATAAACGGGTATTCATTGGACACATATAATATACTAGAACTGACATGTGATTACATTTTCACGCAATTTGGGTGCATAGATCCTGAGATATCAGTACCCAGAACAACCACCTCTGGCAGTAATAACGGCCTTGATACGCCTGGGCATTGAGTCAATCAGAGCTTGGATGGCGTGTACAGGTACAGCTGCCCATGCAGCTTCAACACGATACCACAGTTCATCAAGAGTAGTGACTGGCGTATTGTGGCGAGCCAGTTGCTCGGCCACCATTGACCAGCCGTTTTCAAATGGTGAGAGATCTGCAGAATGTGCTGGCGAGGGCAGCAGTCGAACATTTCCTGTATTCAGAAAGGCCCGTACAGGACCTGCAACATGCGGTCGTGCATTATCCTGCTGAAATGTTGGGTTTCTCAGGGATCGAATGAAGAGTAGAGCCAAGGGTCGTAGCACATCTGAAATGTAACGTCCACTGTTGAAAGTGCCGTAAATGCGAACAAGAGGTGACCGAGACGTGTAACCAATAGCACCCCATACCATCACGCCGGGTGATACGCCAGTATGGCGATGACAAATACAAGCTTCCAATGTGCGTTCACCGCGATGTCGCCAAACGCGGATGCCACCATCATGAGGTTGTAAACAGAACTTAGATTCATCCGAAAAAATGACGTTTTGCCATTCGTGCACCCAAGTTCGTAGTTGAGTACACCATCGCAGGCGCTCCTGTCTGTGATGCAGCGTCAAGGGTAACCGCAGTCATGGTCTCCGAGCTGATAGTCCATGCTGCTGCAAAAGTCGTCGGACTGTTTGTTGCAGATGGTTGTTGTCTTGCAAACGTCCCCATCTGTTGACTCAGGGATCGAGACGTGGCTGCACGATCCGTTACAGCCATTCGTATAAGATGCCTGTCATCTCGGCTGCTAGTGATCTAGTGATACGAGGCCGTTGGGATCCAGCACGGCGTTCCGTATTACCCTGCTGAACCCACCGATTCCATATTCTGCTAATAGTCATTGGATCTCGAGCAACGCAAGCAGCAATGTCGCGGTACGATAAACCGCAATCGCGATAGGCTACGATCCGACCTTTATCAAAGTCGGAAACGTGATGGTACGCATTTCTCCTCCTTACACGAGGCATCACAGCAACGTTTCATCAGGCAACGCCGGTCAGCTGCTGTTTGTGTATGAGAAATCGGTTTGAAACTTTCCTCATGTCAGCACGTTGTAGGTGTCGCCACCGGCGCAAACCTTGTGTGAATGCTCTGAGAAGCTAATCATTTGCATATCACAGCATCTTCTTCGTGTCGGTTAAATTTCGCGTCTGTAGCACGTCATCTTCGTGGTGTAGCAATTTTAATGGCCAGTAGTGTATCAGCATATCCCGGAGGTAATCTAAATAGTATATAATCTGGACCGGAAGGCTTGCCTTTATTAAATGAATTGAGTAGCTATGCCACTTGTTCGCTACTCATGTTGGCAGCAGGTCTTGAGTGAAATTCTGGAATTTTTACTTTGTCTTCTTTGGGGAAGGAATATCGGGGAACCATGTATAGTAACTCCGCTTTAGTGGCGCTGTCGCCGGTAACATTACAATCGCTATCGCGAAGTGGAAGTATTGATTGTGTCTTTAAGCTGGTGTGCTTAACGTATGACCAGAATCTCTTTGGATTTTTTGCCATATTTTGAAGCAGAGTTTCGTTGTGGAAACTATTAATATCGTCTCCAAGTCCGCGATAAATTCCGAGCTTCAGTAAAATTTCGTCAATCTCGAGGATTTTTCGGTTAATGAAACTCAAGTCTGCATAGCGAGACACGGTTTCCAATGCTCGTCTCCCTAAACACGAACGACAGGTAGTGTAATCGATTCTTCTCTATTTTATGGAAAACTGAGACTGTGTATGTGAACTGGCATCATTAGTTGCTTATCTGAATCTGTATATGGTTAAATTAAATTACGCGTAGAAAATTAATCAGGAATAGAAGGGAATGAAAAATTGTAACCACTTAGAAACGTTTGACAACTTCTAAAATAAGAATATGTGTTTCGAAAAAAGAGCTTAATATTGAAGCTAAGTGTTCCCTCCCAATACTGGAAACAAGACGTGATGATGAACGAAAACGTTGATACAAGCTATGTACTTAGCTAATGTAGATGGCTTGCCTGATGTCAAATTATGACCCTCGCTCTTGAGCAAATCGGGTTCTCTCTTCTGTGCCACAGTAGCTATCCTGGGAAAGATACTGTCTGATCTTCGTTAATCAGGAGTTTCCGTTATGCTGTTATCAATACAATTGAAACCTCGGTTTCAAAACTAGTCTAAAAAAATATAACCATCAAATAATTTTGTTTTTCGTCACAGCTATACACTATTCCAATTTCCTATTTTTTTCTTTGTTATTTTTTTTTCTTCAAACGAAAGTCATGGTTTCTTGTGGCGTCCCCCCATGAATTCCTCTTCTCTTCCAGCCTCTTCATCTCAGAATAGCACTTGCACCATATCTCCTCAATTATTTGCTGGATTTATTACACACTCTGTCTTCCTCTACGTTTTACCCTCTACACCTCCCCCTGGTAACAGGGAAGTTACTCCCTGATGCCTCAACACATGTCCTGTCATTTGGTCCCTTGATGGTGTTAGTGTTTTCCATGTGTTGTTTTCTTCACTGATTCTGGAGAAAATTAGTTCATTCCGTATCTAGTCAGTTCATTTAATTTTCAACACCGTTATATAATGAGCCGTATGGGCACGATCTTCAGTCGATTAGCCCCTCGTCGATTATCTTTGTCTGGATAACTTTGGAGATACGCGGCTTGCGCCATCGGTGGGGACAGAAGCTGCGAAGCAGGAAGGTTTTGGGCAGTGTGTATGTGTGGTGTGTGGAGCGAGTTGGCCGGGATCGCAAGAGGTTTGGAGTTCAGGATGGAGCACGAGAGAACGTATCGGCTCCTGTGAAAGCACCGAGTCTTATTTTGACTGTCGTTTATCAACTGCCCTGCGAAGCGGTTTCTGAGCGGTTCGACGCTAGTGAAGGCGGTCCGGTGTCTTGGACGCTAAAGGGGTGGAAGGACGGCAACCATCCCGTTCAAGATAAGTAACTTCCATATTTGTCTTTACCTCTGACTCTTCCCCCCCCCCCCCCCCCCCGCACTTTCCCTGTCCTGTGGACATTATGCTACCACCACTCATAATTAATAACAGCTGTATAAAAGTCATTTGGTCCAAAACTGCTCAGTGAATTTTGGCTTATCGTAGATGCCTACTGAGCGTCCGTTAATTTTTTTTAAATTCTGTGTTTTGTTGTCTATTAAACGACAGTGAGTTCATAATTTATAGTAGTTGTTTAATAATCATTTACTTAAAATATGATCAGTGAATTTTCGTTAACAGTAGCTGCCTATTCAGTGATTGTTAACTGGTTTAAAATCCTGTTCCTTGTGTGTGTTCAGAAAGACAGTGGGTTATAATTAGTAACAGCTGTTTATAAGTCATTTGCTTAAGATCTGATCAGTGAATTTTGGCCAACTGTAGCTGTTTATCCAGTGACTGTTAACTATTTTTAAGCCCGCATCTCGTGGTCGTGCGGTAGCGTTCTCGCTTCCCACGCCCGGGTTCCCGGGTTCGATTCCCGGCGGTGTCAGGGATTTTCTCTACCTCGTGATGGCTGGGTGTTGTGTGCTGTCCTTAGGTTAGTTAGGTTTACGTAGTTCTAAGTTCCAGGGGACTTATGACCACAGCAGTTGAGTCCCATAGTGCTCAGAGCCATTTGAACCATTTTTTTTGAACTATTTTTAAAATTCTGCATTTGCTGTCTGCTGAATGATAGTGGATTCATAATTAATAACAGCTGATTAAAAATCATTTGCTTAAAATCTGATCAGAAAATTATAGTTAACTGTATGTAACTATTCATTGACTGTTAATTGTGTATAAAATTCTGTATCCTTGCTGTCTACTGAGCGACAGGGGGTACATATTTGCTGCTGTACTTAAAAAAACTGCTGAGTGAATTTTGATAACTGTAGTTAGTTTTGCCGGCCAGAGTGTCCGTGCGGTTCTGGGCGCTACAGTCTGGAACCGGGCAACCGCTACGGTCGCAGGTTCGAATCCTGCCTCGGACATGGATGTGTGTGATGTCCTTAGGTTAGTTAGGTTTAATTAGTTCTAAGTTCTAGGCGACTGATGACCGTAGAAGTGAAGTCGCATAGTGCTCAGAGCCATTTTTTTGTAGTTAGTTGTTTTAAAATTCTGTACTTTTGGCGTATAGTTAATGACTGGTGGCTCGTAATTGGTGGCATTTTTCTAAAGCCTCCTCAGTCAATTTTGTTGTTGATTGTGTTTTTAAACATCTACATCTACATCTATACTCCGCGAGCCACCTTACGGTGTGTGGCGGAGGGTACTTATTGTACCACTATCTGATCCCCCCTTCCCTGTTCCATTCACGAATTGTGCGTGGGAAGAACGACTGCTTGTAAGTCTCCGTATTTGCTCTAATTTCTCGGATCTTTTCGTTGTGATCATTACGCGAGATATATGTGGGCGGTAGTAATATGTTGCCCATCTCTTCCCGGAATGTGCTCTCTCGTAATTTCGGTAATAAACCTCTCCGTATTGCGTAACGCCTTTCTTGAAGTGTCCGCCACTGGAGCTTGTTCAGCATCTCCGTAACGCTCTCGCGCTGACTAAATGTCCCCATGACGAATCGCGCTGCTTTTCGCTGGATCATGTCTATCTCTTCTATTAATCCAACCTGGTAAGGGTCCCATACTGATGAGCAATACTCAAGAATCGGACGAACAAGCGTTTTGTAAGCTACTTCTTTCGTCGATGAGTCACATTTTCTTAGAATTCTTCCTATGAATCTCAACCTGGCGCCTGCTTTTCCCACTATTTGTTTTATGTGATCATTCCACTTCAGATCGCTCCGGATAGTAACTCCTAAGTATTTTACGGTCGTTACCACTTCCAATGATTTACCACCTATGGCATAATCGTACTGGAATGGATTTCTGCCCCTATGTATGCGCATTATATTACATTTATCTACGTTTAGGGAAAGCTGCCAGCTGTCGCACCATGCATTAATCCTCTGCAGGTCCTCCTGGAGTACGTACGAGTCTTCTGATGTTGCTACTTTCTTGTAGACAACCGTGTCATCTGCAAATAGCCTCACGGAGCTACCGATGTTGTCAACTAAGTCATTTATGTATATTGTAAACAATAAAGGTCCTATCACGCTTCCCTGCGGTACTCCCGAAATTACCTCTACATCTGCAGATTTTGAACCGTTGAGAATGACATGTTGTGTTCTTTCTTCTAGGAAATCCTGAATCCAATCACAAACCTGGTCCGATATTCCTTTTCACTAAACGTAAGTGCGGAACCGTATCAAATGCCTTCCTGAAGTCCAGGAATACGGCATCAATCTGCTCGCCAGTGTCTACGGCACTGTGAATTTCTTGGGCAAATAGGGCGAGCTGAGTTTCACATGATCTCTGTTTGCGGAATCCATGTTGGTTATGATGAAGGAGATTTGTATTATCTAAGAACGTCATAATACGAGAACACAAAACGTGTTCCATTATTCTACAACAGATTGACGTAAGCGAAATAGGCCTATAATTATTCGCATCTGATTTATGACCCTTCTTGAAAATGGGAACGACCTGCGCTTTCTTCCAGTCGCTAGGTACTTTACGTTCTTCCAGCGATCTACGATAAATTGCTGATAGAAAGGGGGCAAGTTCTTTAGCATAATCACTGTAGAATCTTAAGGGTATCTCGTCTGGTCCGGATGCTTTTCCGCTACTAAGTGATAGCAGTTGTTTTTCAATTCCGATATCGTTTATTTCAATATTTTCCATTTTGGCGTCCGTGCGACGGCTGAAGTCAGGGACCGTGTTACGATTTTCCGCAGTGAAACAGTTTCGGAACACTGAATTCAGTATTTCTGCCTTTCTTCGGTCGTCCTCTGTTTCGGTGCCATCGTGGTCAACGAGTGACTGAATAGGGGATTTAGATCCGCTTACCGATTTTACATATGACCAAAACTTTTTAGGGTTCTTGTTTAGATTGTTTGCCAATGTTTTATGTTCGAATTCGTTGAATGCTTCTCTCATTGCTCTCTTACGCTCTTTTTCGCTTCGTTCAGCTTTTCCTTATCAGCTATGATTCGACTACTCTTAAACCTATGATGAAGCTTTCTTTGTTTCCGTAGTACCTTTCGTACATGATTGTTATACCACGGTGGATCTTTCCCCTCGCTTTGGACCTTAGTCGGTACGAACTTATCTAAGGCGTACTGGACGATGTTTCTGAATTTTTTCCATTTTTGTTCCACATCCTCTTCCTCAGAAATGAACGTTTGATGGTGGTCACTCAGATATTCTGCGGTTTGTGCCCTATCACTCTTGTTAAGCAAATATATTTTCCTTCCTTTCTTGGCATTTCTTATTACACTTGTAGTCATTGATGCAACCACTGATACCCTCTTCTACATTCACGGAGTCGAAAAGTTCCGGTCTATTTGTTGCTATGAGGTCTAAAACGTTAGCTTCACGAGTTGGTTCTCTAACTATCTGCTCGAAGTAATTCTCGGACAAGGCAGTCAGGATAATGTCACAAGAGTCTCTGTCCCTGGCTCCAGTTCTGATTGTGTGACTATCCCATTCTATACCTGGTAGATTGAAGTCTCCCCCTATTACAATAGTATGATCACGAAACTTCTTCACGACGTTCTGCAGGTTCTCTCTGAGGCGCTCAACTACTACGGTTGCTGATGCAGGTGGTCTATAGAAGCATCCGACTATCATATCTGACCCACCTTTGATACTTAACTTAACCCAGATTATTTCACATTCGCATTCGCTAATAACTTCACTGGATATTATTGAATTCTTTACTGCTATAAATACTCCTCCACCATTGGCGTTTATCCTATCCTTGCGGTATATATTCCATTCTGTGTCTAGGATTTCGTTACTGTTCACTTCCGGTTTTAACCAACTTTCCGTTCCTAATACTATATGCGCACTATTTCCTTCAATAAGAGATACTAATTCAGGAACCTTGCCCTGGATACTCCTGCAGTTTACCAATATTACGTTAACTTTTCCTGTTTTTGGTCTCTGAGGACGGACGTTCTTTATCAACGATGATAATGTCCTCTCTGGTAAGCCGTCAGGTATTTTATCGTTTCGCCCAAGGGGGGTCCCTCTAACCTAAAAAAACCCCGTGTGCACGCCACACGTACTCTGCTACCCTAGTAGCTGCTTCCGGTGTGTAGTGCACGCCTGACCTGTCTAGGGGGGCCCTACAGTTCTCCACCCAATAACGGAGGTCGATGAATTTGCAACCATTATAGTCGCAGAGTCGTCTGAGCCTCTGGTTTAGACCCTCCACACGGCTCCAAACCAGAGGACCGCGATCGACTCTGGGCACTATGCTGCAGATATTAAGCTCAGCTTGCACTCCGCGTGCGATGCTGGTTGTCTTCACCAAATCAGCCAGCCGCCGGAAGGAACCAAGGATGGCCTCAGAACCCAAGCGGCAGGCGTCATTCGTTCCGACATGTGCTACTATCTGCAGCCGGTCACACCCAGTGCGTTCAATAGCTGCCGGAAGGGCCTCCTCCACATTACGGACGAGACCCCCCGGCAAGCACACCGAGTGCACACTGGCATTCTTCCCCGACCTACCCGCTATTTTCCTGAGGGGCTCCATAACCCGCCTAACGTTGGAGCTCCCTATAACTAATAGGCCCGCCCTCTGTGACTGTCGGGACCTTGCCGGAGAATCGGCCACTGGCCCAACAGGCGAGGCATCCTGTGGTGGCTCGGAAACGACGTCATCACCACTAGGAAGCACCCCGTACCTGTTGGAAAGGGGTAAGGCAGCTGCCACGCGGCCAGATCTCACCTTTGCCTTTCGGCCAGGCACGCGCGAGCCCACCACTGTCCGCCATTCACCCTGGAGTGATGGCTGACCGGTAAGATGCTCACTGCCGGAAGACGCAGCGACATCAGGGGTTCCATGTGATTCCAAGGCCACCGAAGTAGGCATAGGTCTCACCACAGTTGCCCCAACGCCACTACGAGCCGACGCCTGCGCCTCGAGCTCGATGAGCCTAACAGACAAAGCCTCCACCTGCCCCCGAAGAGTGGCCAATTCTCCTTGCGTCCGCTCACAACAACCACAGTCCCTACACATGACTATGTTTACCCTACTCTATACGGTGACAAATTCCCAAGATAATCTTCTGATGAGCTACTCTGATAATCAAGAAACACTCACTGAAATACGAGACGCGAAAACTACGCTAGGTTTTCCCAGAAAAACTATTTAAAAGCTAAGCGCAGCAAATAAGTACAAAAACGCTTTATACAAACAGTACTCGCTGCTGCTGGTGCTCTCGCTCTGGCTGTCACAAGACAACTATTGATTCAAGTGACTAGTGGCTAACGGCCGCGAAACAAACAAAAGAAGGTTTTAGGGCGCTTTCTGTTCTAAACGATCAAGAAAACACTAAGAAATCTAACACGAAAACTACGTAAAGTTTTATCAAGAACTGTTAGTTACTATGCAGAGCAGATAAACACAAATAGAATCCCTTCCTTAGTGGATGGTCGTAAACAAAATGCAAAATAAACGCTTTATACAAACAGTACTCGCTGCTGCTGGTGCTCTCGCTCTGGCTGTCACAAGACAACTGCTGATTCAAGTGACTAGTGGCTAACGGCCGCGAAACAAACAAAAGACGGTTTTAGGGCGCTTTCTGTTCTAAACGATCAAGAAAACACTAAGAAATCTAACACGAAAACTACGTAAAGTTTTATCAAGAACTGTTAGTTACTATGCAGAGCAGATAAACACAAATAGAATCCCTTCCTTAGTGGAAGGTCGTAAACAAAATGCAAAATAAACGCTTTATACAAACAGTACTCGCTGCTGCTGGTGCTCTCGCTCTTGTTTGACTTTAATAAAAGAAAGTTATGTATTAAAGATGATGAACGCTGAAGCAGTTATATGGGGTCCCCATCCTTCCATTACGGTGATCCGATCCCAAATCTTCCCAGCCGAATTCCTAGTTATCATTCGTACAGTCTCAGAAATGCCTTCCCCACAATAACGCTGATGTTTGATACGAACAGGCTTCTCTTGGACAGGATTACCCTCTTCGCCTGTGCTGGCCTGCTTTCCATGCTTTGTTTGCTTCGTCCATTACGTGTGGTTTTGCTTCCAAGGTAGAAGAAATCCTTAACTTAGTTTACTACGTGGTCTCAATTTTGATGTTAGATTAGTCACTAAACTCATTTCTGCCACTCCACATTACGTTCGTCTTTCTTCGTTTCACACTCAATCTGCATTCTGTAATCAATTGACTGTGTCTCAAATTAAACAGATCCCTTAATTCTTTGTCGCTTTCACTGAGTATAACAACGCCATAAGCGAATCTCGCCACTGATATTCTCTCAACCTGAATTTTAATCCCACTCTTGAAACTTTCTCTTACTACTGTCATTGCTTCTTCGGTGTATAAATTATCGCCATTACTGTCTAACTGCCTTAGTGTGTAACAAGACCTGTCATTTGAATTACGTCAAATCGACTGTACAAATCCGTAACTATTACACCACATCATTGAATAGGACGTCATACAAATTCAGTAACCAGTAAAGCTGAAATTTCTTGCTGGTTGATAACCAAACTAATGTTAGTTATGTATAGCTTGTTTTTAATTTATGTAATCTAGAAAGTGGAAGAAGAATATTGAAGTGGGCCATATCCAGTTCTTTCTTTTATGTTTCTAACTGCATCCAAGAATGCACAAGCCATCTACAAGATATATAAACACAACGAAACAACTTTCGCTTTCAGAATTCTTAAAAAAAAAAAAGTGCAAGGGCGTTTCTGTCACCAGATAGCGCAAGGCACCGTCAGAAAGTGGACCGACAGCCCATAGAGTAACTATGGCACTTGCCGACTACATTATACTCAAGGCAAGTCTGCAAAATTTAGCAGCATCTACGGTTTTCTGTCTGCGAGAATTTTTGCAGTGTTCTTTTAAGAAGTCCGTGTGTTGTTTCTTGAAACCATCTGTTACATTGATGATGGATGTTTTTGGTGTCATAAGAAAAGGAAGGAATGATAGAATTTAACGTCCCGCTAACAATGAGGTCGCTGGGAAAGGAGCACACGCTTAGGTGCGAAAAGGAAATCGGCCGTACCGTTTGCAAAGGAACAGCCCCGGCATTTGTCTGTAGCGATTGTAGAGATTTAGAAAAATCACGAAAAACCTAAACCTGGATGGCGGGACGTGTATTTGAGCTGTCGTTCTTCTGGGTGCGAATCCAGTCCGTTAATAACTACGCCACCGTGTTCGATGCTGTCGGACACTTATGTTTTAATAACATGATACGATAGGAGACGCGTACGTACAATCTGACATGCAGATGCTAAAAACGACGGCGTGTTGAAAAGTAATGCCTCCGAATATTTTATTATTTCTCAGTATCCATTGAGGTATTATGTGTCAACTTTCCCGCTTTGCTGACACTGTTAACAACATGGTCTCTCGTTGGAAGGAATATGTTAGTCATTAGGGTGGCTATCTTGACAAACAGGTATGTAGACATGAAGGTAGGGATTGAAAGGGTTGCAAAAGAAACGTAAAAAAGAATCGGAAGTGTACAAAAAAGCTAAGAAATATGGTTCGTTCGCTAAGGAGGTGTACCTATTAATCAGCTACTCCGAAGAACGTTACAGAATTCTAGTTCTTCTTATCAGTTTAGGTGGGAGGACAGGACACATATAAAAATTTAACAGGTTTTGCACATTAAATTCATTGCTTCCCAGAACAGAGGGTAGTGTACTATCGAGACAAATTTATGCTCTTCTTCTGGATACACAACGGAATCAATCAAACCAGTGAATCCTATCCATAACGAAGACGACCATGCGTTATGCAGCAGGCCTTATTCACAGTCTTGTTAGTTTCATTCCTTTCCCTCAGAGTGATTGGAATGGTGTCCACCATTTCCTCGTAATAAAGCTGTACCTGACGTAACTCTTTTATTTCTATCCCCAAGCACTCATTCACGCCTTGGCATATAGAAGCTCTTTTAAGGGTGTGAGATGGTAGCATGTAACGTAGTGAAACACTGCAGTACCACATTAGCCTCACAGGTATTCCTGACTGCACTGTCTGGCTTCTCAGAAATAACTGATACTTGTTTCCAGTGATGCTGGATCCCAAAATGTCTCATTGCCTCTCCATAATCCATGAAGACATGTCAAGATGATGTTTGGAAACTAGATTAAATTCTAATGACTGAAGGAATTTATATTATAAGCTGAGTACCCAGCGTGTCCTGGGTATGTATTTTTTTCCCCTCTCTTCCTTTAGTCCATCCCCTCCTTTCCCCTCCCTCTGTCCATCACCTCCACCCCTCTCTTTGTCCACCCCCCCCGTCCCCCAATCTCTGTCCATCTCCTCCTCCTCCATATCTGTTTCCATCATCTCTTCTTTGCACCATGCTGTCTGTCCATCTTCTCCTGCTCCATTCTCTCTCCACGTCATCCATCTCACCCAACAGGAGGATGGTGGTTCTTATCTCTTCACCTCTCACCCCCCCCCCCCGCTACACACACACACACACACACACACACACACACACACACACACACACACATACACATACACAGTTTTTGCATGTAAATCGTAACTGACATATGTAACAAACTAGTTGATGTAGTTTCAGGTCTTTAGAATGAAATTTTTACCATTGGATTTAACCACGCACACACATGTCAAAAGTATTTCACAGATAAATATTTAACATATATCACACGTGTTTGTACACATTTTTCGCCTCTACCTCTAGCTAATTTCGCTCTGTAGTTTCATTTTCACTCAGTTCAATACTTACGATGTCGTATCCTCTGAACTAGGTCCTGTACAGTAATAAAATATTGCAGGTACATTCAGCGGTGTATGTGGCTACAGTCTGTGAAATGTAATGTGAACAGAGCTGTTTTTGTGGTCTTCAGTCGACAGACTGGTTTGATGCAGTCTCCACGCGACTCTATCCTGTGCGGGCTTCATCTCCAAGTACCTACTGCAACCTACATCCTTCTGAATCTACTTCATGTATTCATCTCTTGGTCTCCCTCTACGATTTTTACCCTCCACGCTTCCCTCCAATACTAAATTGGTGATCCCTTGAAGCCTCGGAACGTGTCCTACCAACCGATCCCTTCTTGTAGTCAAGTTGTGCCCCAAATTTCGCTTCTCCCCAATTCTATTCAGTATCTCCTCATTAGTTACGTGATCTACCCATCTAATTTTCAGCATTCTTCTGTAGCAGCACATTTCGAAAGCTTCTATTCTCGTCTTGTATAAACTATTTATTGTCCACGTTTCACTTCCATACATGGCTACACTCCACAGAAATACTTTCAGAAACGAATTACTGACACTTAGATCTATACTTGATGTTAATCAATTTCTCTTCTTCAGAAACAGATTCCTTGTCATTGCGAGTCTACATTTCATATCCTGTCTACTTCGACCATCATAACTTATTCTGATCCCCAAGTAGCAAAACTCCTTTACTACTTTAATTGTCTCATTTCCTAATCTAATTTCCTCAGCATCACCCGATTTAATTCAACTACATTCCATTATCCTCGTTTCGCTTTTGTTGATGTTAGACACAGTGCGTTCCGTTCAACTGCTCTTCCAAGTCCTTTCTTGTCTCTGACAGAATTACAATGTCATCGGGAAACCTCAAGGTTTTTATTTCTTCTTCATGGATTTTAATTCCTACTCCGAATTTTTCTTTTGTTTCCTTTACTACTTGCTCACTATACAGACTGAATAGCATTGGGGATAGGCTATAACCCTGTCTCATTCCGTTCCCAACCACTGCTTCCTTTTCATGCCCCTCGACTGTTACAACTGCCATCTGGTTTCTGTACAAATTGTAAGTAGCCTTTCGCTCCCCATGTTTGACTCCTGCCACATGCAGAATTTGAAAGAGGGAATTCCAGTCAACATCGTCAAAAGCTTTCTCTAAGCCTACAAATGCTAGAAACGTAGGTTTGTCTTTCCTTAATCTATCTTGTAAGATAAGTCGTAGGGTCAGTATTGCCTCAAATATTCCAACGTTTCTACGGAACCCAAACTGATCTTCTCCGACGTCGGCTTCTACCAGTTCTTCCATTCGTCTGTAAAGAATTTGTGTTAGTATTTTGTAGCCGTGACTTGAAGTCTGAGGATATTTCGCCTGTTTCATACATCTTGCTCACCAGATGGTAGAGTTTTGTCAGTGCTGTTTCTCCCAAGGCTATCAGTAGTTCTAATCGAATGTTGTCTACTCCCGGGACCTTGTTTCGACTTAGCTGTTTCAGTGCTCTGTCAAACCCATCACGCAATACCATATCTCCCATTTCATCTTCATCTACGTCCTCTTCCATTTTCATAATATTGTCCTCAAGTACATCGCCCTTGTATAGACCCTTTGTATATTCCTTCCACCTTTCTGATTTCCCTTCTTTCCTTAGAACTGGTTTTACATCTGAACTCTTGATATTAATACAGGTGGTTCTCTTTTTTTTGAAAGGTCTTTTTAATTTTCCTGCAGCCAGTATCTATCTTACCCCTAGTGATATATGCCTCTACATTTTACATTTGTCCTCTAGCCATCCCTGTTTAGTCGTTTTGCACTTCCTGTATATTTCAGTTTTGAGACGTTTGTACTTCTTTTCGCCTGCTTCATTTACTGCATTTTTATATTTTCTCTTTTCATCAATTAAATTCAGTATCTCTTCTGCTACCCAAGGAATTTGAGTAGCTCTCGTCCTTTTACCTACTGTTCTTGTCAATCGTTCCCTAACGATCTCTCTGAAACTCTCTCCAACCTCTGATTCTTTCAGTTTATCCAGCTCTCATCTTCTTGAACTCCTACCTTTTTGCAATTTCTTCAGTTTCAATCTACAGTTCATAACCAATAAATTGTGGTCAGAATCCACGTCTGCACCTGCAAATGTCTCGCAATTTAAAATCTGTTTCCTAAATCTCTGTCTTACCATTATATAATCTATTTGAAACCTTTCTGTGTCTCTAGGCCTCTTGCACGTATAGAACCTTCTTTCATGACACTTGAAAGAAGTGTCAGCTACGATTAGGTTATGTTCTCTGCAAAATTCTACAGGCGGCTTCCTCTTTCATTCCTTACCCCCATTCCATATTCACCTACTACTTTTCCTTCTCTTCCTTTTCCTACTATGGAATTTCAGTCCCCCAAGACTATTAAATTTTCGTCTCCCTTCACTATCGGAATAGTTTGAATGTTGTTAGAAGCAAAAAATAAAAAAAAATAAAACGTCGCGCATGACGCGCCAGTTTTTCGTGCGTCTCAGTATTCGACGTCACATCTCCTGAACTATGTGCTGTATAATGACACAATTTTGATGGTACGACCTGTGGTACATGTGGATACAGTTAGTAATAAAGATATGATAAATTAAAATGTAATGCTTCATGCAGCAGTCTTATTGCACGAACAGCGAAAATGTAGTAAGAGACAAACGTTTTTCACTTCATCGTCAGCAAGAAAATATTTCGTAAAGATATGAAATTATAAATAAAGTTTGTTGCAAGTCTGTAAGTGTTCTCATTCTCAAATTCTGGATGCCAAAAGTAACTAGTACTGAGATGGCATGGGTTCCTCTGGTTTTGCACCCCCACCCCTTTTATACGTAGGAGGTACTTACCTCCACAGAAAATCTTTCCAGAGAGAAAGTGATATGTGTAACAAGTTTCGTTTTAATCCGACCAGTGGTATAGGAAGAGTATATTGAATATACGTTCGTACACATATACGTGCATCTGTTTTTATAGTAAGTATTGATTGAACCCTCAGGATCTCTCGTATGTTGTAGAGTGATGGCTCACAAGCTTCGGCAGCTAATGCTGTGCCTGGCTTGTTTTACAGGCGCCTAATGTCTCATAGCGGGTTGTTTATAACACTGTTAGATAAAATATTGCCGGTCGATAGATCACGTACCGGAGGTCCAACCGGGACCGAGGAAAGGCTTTGTAAAATGAAAAGAGGGAAGACCTGTCTTACCCGTTGTCCTGTAACGGAGGCACTACGAAATATTTGGAACCTTTTCGTTTTCATGGTTTTTGGAGTGGTAACTAATTAGATTTCTCGTCAGATCAGAGTCTGAGCAGTCGCAATGATACTTTAAAGCTGAGAATGGCGTCTCCCAAGTACCAATGTAAGTAAATTAACAAGATGACATAAAATTAAAATTAACACCTACACTCTTCTCACTGGAGAATGAAAGCCCTGTGGCATTCGACGCCAAAGTTTTTCCTCTACTCAGTTTCAGTTACGTTTTATGGGTAATGCCCGAGAGACCGGAGACAAACGAGAAGATCGTGCAGTCGTCCACAACTATACAGCGATATTCGGAGAACATAAATGAGAGCTTTCTGTTATTTATTGTTTTATAAAGCCTGAAAAAGAGTATGGTGTTAAGACCATTGCCATGAAATGATTTCTGCTACAATTTTTATCGAATTTCGAAATAACGATTAACACAGTTTTTCTTGCTGCCTACAGATGACACTTTCGGTGACAGCTGTGTCATATTATACTCGAGTGTACTCTCACACTGACCTCTTTGTGACAGTGCATCAGCAGTAGATTCTAACATAATGTTCAGTGACCACGATGTTTTATATTTAGTTCCTTTTCGACTATTAAAGATTTGATTCCCGAAATCGTTAGAAGCGAGTACGTTGGTCTGAGTTTATTTTCAAAAGTTAAGGCGAACTGACTAGGAAAAAAAACACATAAAATGTAAAGATCTTACACATGTTATGTACATTTTTCTGTTATTACTGTTGTCCCCCATGCACTTCTAGTGCTGATTTTCCCTGCAGAAAGTTCTGAATTGTCTGGGCAGTGCGGGCGAACAATGACGAACGAGTTACTACCGTTCAGCGCTGCCGATCCAAATGTCCACTACGACTGTTCCGAATTCAGCAGCGTTAGCAAATCGTTTGGCGGTACGATACAGGTGTTAGAATAGATGCTTCTCACACTTCGAAATCTATCGAGAGACTGCCCATGTTCCGTCTGAGATATGATGCGAAAAAATTCCATGTCTTGTGCTTGTGATATTTTACACTCAAAAAATGGCTCTGAGCACTATGGGACTTAACTACTGAGGTCATCAGTCCCCTAGAACTTAGAACTACGTAAACCTAACTAACCTAAGAACATCACACACATCCATGCCCGAGGCAGGATTCGAACCTGCGACCGTAGCGTATTTTACACTGACGCGGTGTGAAATGAGTGTGGAAAACGTTATTAAGTAAAAGTTTTTTTTGTACCTAGAGGACGACAGCTGGAAATACTGAGCGGATGCACCCTACCGAACCGTTTTATCATTATTCCTCCACGTTCTCCCTTCCGTTTTCTAATACCCAAGGACGTCACATTTGTTAGGACAAATATTTATTTTGATGGCAACGAAAATAGTCTGGAATTAAATTTTATTTCATAAATTCTTCGCTTCAGGGTCTTGTTTTGGAATTATCTATCTTGATTGTTCGACGAGGCGACTCTGTCATTTCGGTTAATGTGTTTTTCATGGATGTATCGCATTAGAAAATCGAAGATATTTACATCATCATGTCTTATGCTACAGATCAGCGTAATGGTATGAGTGAAAAATGGAAAAGCAGACGACGTTCTGTCGTCTCTTCGACAGACGGTGAAAACCATTGCCACGAGTGTGAGATATAGTTTTTGATGAATCAAGTCCTTGGTAACATTTCAGTGCAGTCCAATTGTGAGATATTACTACGTGAGACTGTTACATCAGTATTCATTCTCATGCTCAGCATGTATTATGTCTGATCCCTGAGCATGTCATACGACTAAGTCTTATCATCGTCCATGTCTTCTATGGATGTACGTCGTACAACCTGACAGGCCTGTGTTGTTGTGCGATGTGTGTAATATACAGGGGTTGGACAAAAATATCTGAAGAGATCGAGAAATAACTGTTTGAAAGTAAACGCAGATGCTAGTAAAGCCTGGAGATTTGCCATGTTGTATTTGGCCACGAACGGCGCCAGCGCAATTTCCTCAACATTTTTCGTCAATATGTCAGGCGTGGCCAGAACAGTGTTCGATGTAGTTGTGAGTACGTTACGTGAGGGCTAAGTGAATTCGAACATGGGCAAATTGTTGGTGCTTGAATGGTTCGGTCATTCGTAACCGAGATTTTTGGTGTTTCAAGAGGCACCGTATCGAAAATTTATACCGCATAAAGGGAAAGCGTAAAACATCAGCCGCTAAGCCATAACAAGGACAAAAGTATGTGTGTGTATAGAGTGATCGTGAAGGAGGGTCATTGAAGGTGATTTCAACGAAAATTAAGAGGACGACAGACGCCAAAGTCACTACAGAACTGAATGTCGTATTCGCGAACCCTGTCAGCAACAAAACATCACGAAGGGAACTCTAAAAGTTCGGAATTGCAGGGCGAGATATAATTCCAAAACCACTCACCAGAGATTCAAATGTCCGTAACAAGTAAATGTGGTGCTAAAGGCATAATACCTGGTGTATAGAGCAAGTGAAGTGTGCCGTTTGGTCGGTTGAGTCTTGTTTCACACTGTTTCCAACTTCTAGTCGAGTTAACATCGCAACGGCAGTTCATGCCCGAGGTTCGGTGGTATTCCAAGGGCCCAATTGGTACTCTGCAAGATCGTATTACTGCCAGGGATTGTGTGACTACTGTGGCTGATCAGGTCCATCCAGTAGTACGATGTTTGTACCCCAGAGGTGATGTTGCGTTTCAAGAGGATAGGGATCTGTTCACACAGCCCGCATCGTCCACGACTAGTTTTGTGAGCACGAGGATGAATTTTCGTATCTCCTCTGGCCACAACAGACATCAGGTCTCAGTATTATTGGGTCTTTGTAGTCTGTTTTGGAGAGAACAGTGCGTGAACGCTAGCCACCTCCATCGTCATTACCTGAAATTGGCACAATTTTCCAGAAAGTATGGTATAACTTTTCCTTGCAAACCACGCAGGACCTGTATTTGTCCAATCCGAGACTATTCGAATTTGTTTTGAATGCCAACGGTTTTCTACGCCATAGCTGTCATGGCAATGTTGTGTTTTTGGTGTTTCCATATTTTTGTGCACCCCCTGCATAACAGCAGTAGAGAAAGTTTTGATGTTAATTTTCTTCACCAAAACAACTGTAATCTATCAAGATCTGTTTATTGCAACGTGTTTTTACTTCAACTTGAAAACTGTACTTGTGGTGATAACATGTGTTTCTTGGAATTTTTTAGCGCAATGGTGCAAGTTTTAAGAAAGTAAAAAGTTTTGATGGCATTCAATACTATATGAAAAAATAAGCACTATTTCAGTCGGAACAACAAAGAGTTCTGCAACACTGAATTCGAAGTTTAGTCATGAAATTAAAAGTTCATTTAGAACAAATAAAGTTACGTACTCAGCTTTTTGATTATTTACAACGACTTGTCTGCCATCCTGGTAGAAACTGCAGTACCGTAGCACTTAACTAGGATAACCAAAAGAAAATGGCGCCCATTTCCACTTTTATCAGTAGGCTGCGCAATATTAATTGGCAACTTGCTCTAAATGTTCGGAAATGTAAGATAAGATTTCAACGTTGTGCACAGATTAACTAGTTGCTCTAAATGTTCAGAAATGGAAAAGTTTGCACTTCACAAAACGAAAAAACGTATTGCCCTATGACTATAATATCAATGAGTCACCGTTGGAATCGTCGAACTCATACAAATACCTGAGTGTAATACTTGGAAGGGATATGAACTCGAATTATCACATAGGTTCAGTCGTGGGTAAAGCATGTCGTAGACCTGGAAGATTCTTGAAGACAGACGCAAACTATCCCGAGAAAGTCTATTAACAAAGTTTCAAGACCCGGCTTTAAATGATTTCTCTGGGGTATACTGCAACTCCTTACGTACGCATATGGGTGGTGAGGATAAGATTAGAATAATTACTGCATACTGAGAGGCATTCAAACAGCCGTTCTTTCTGCGCTCCATACGTGAAAGAAACAGGAACAACTCTTAATTACGAGTTACAGTGGGACGTACCCTCTGCCATCCACCTCACGGTGGTTTGCAGAGTACAGATGTAGATGTAGATGTTGATTTCGCTCACGTAGCGGCGTGACACGGTACTGCGGCGCGTGGCTATCAGTGTGAACCAGACCTGTAGGCAGCCCTGTAATAGGAGTTTAATGTATTTTCGTACTCATTTTGAAACGTTCGCATTCACCTTATGCTTGCTGCAGTCTGTTTCTGAAGCTACAAAAACTACTCAGGGAAAGTAACGGTTTTCCAAAATTGAAAAACCAAATGCGAAAAACTGTTCCATGATAAAACACGGTTATCTATCTAGGAACAAACATTATAGACAAATTTAAAAGTCTTGCACTCGAGAAAATCCTGTCAGTACTGTGTGTAATAGTCTGTGTGTTCGATTGTTGCTCTTCTACATACCAAGAATCAGTAAGTGATATGAGAAGTGATTTCAAAAACTACTTACAAGTGAAAAACATTTTGAAGCAGAACCTACTGGAAATAAAAGCAAATTTCCGTTCTGAAGACAGGGAAAATTGTTAAGATATTAAATAGGCACAATTAAAAATAACACTTGTGTCATGGGAGAAAACTTCCTGCCATTTCAAGACCAACGAAATGTGGCTCAATCGTCCACGTGTTATGCAACTAGTATAAAAAATATACTGAATTTTACTTGCAATAAAATTCTGTAACTAAATAATTAACAATATGCTGCATATTGATTCAAAGTGTTACACGGCGTTTAAATATTCTGAACTCATAATACTAACGCCGCACAACAGAAAATCTCATGTCTCTTTAACAACAAAAACTGCAGAAAATGGAATGGCGGAAGTTGCTTACGGCGCTTTCTATTGCGTATTCCTTCATGCGATTCTAAAATCACTCGGTAAACTAAAACGCCGACCAGGAAACAATATGTGTTCGTAGATGCTCTGTCATCCAGACACAACACTCTCCTCTACTTTCGCAGAATAAATTAATTATCTACTTTTATTTTTTCGAAACGACCATTAAAACTCTATGGCTACCTGCGACTAAATCATCTTTAAAACTCGATGTGCACGAAACTGGAATGTAAACATCGAAGAAAATATAGTACTGCAGATATACTCTTTGCATGATGCATTGTGAAGCTGTTATGCAACAAACATTCTAACCAGATGCGGAAAATACGTTACACGGATTGTAGAAGGAATAGCACTAAATATGGAAACGTGTGGCTAGAAAACTGCGAGACTTCACTTCTAATCGTTTCGAATCATCTTTGAAGTTTCTTACACACCCGACTTATTACTACACAAATCATCTTTGAAGTTTCTTACATATTCGATTTATTACTAATTTCACGTGTCTAGAAAACCAGGAACGAATCCATAGCAGCAACCGTCGTTAAGAAATCTACTCCAAAATGTGGAAGATGCTTTGTGGAGCCTACTTCTACTGTTCATCTGTCGCTGATGCCGAAATTGTCAAGTTAAGTTTAAGAACTGAGCTACTGGCGTCTCAAGCATAGCGCTGAAGCAACTTACCACCCAATCACGTTATACATCACGAAAAGAGCAATCGCGACCGCGCTGGCAATCTCCATTTCGGCGATTCTGTACCAACTATGACGTTTCCTCGGTTGCACCTCTTCGAAAGAAGCTATTGTTGACACTGAATAATAAGCTTATCTCTCCGCTACGTACCGTATTAATACCACATTGTGAATCAGTAGCTATGAATAAATGTAATAGGATGTGGTATTCGTTAGGTAGTCCATTCGAGCACGAAATGGCTATATTGATGAATGCACAAAAGAACATAACGGAAACTGACCCAAAATGGTTGCGACCTTTTCACTACTAGCTTTTCTGCAGCGTCATAAATAAAGGATGACAGCCTGTGAAACTGTTCAAACGAAAATTATTAAAATTATAAATTATACTCGCGTCACTAATACAGTTTCGGATTTTCATTCTAACGCACTCAAATTGTTCAGACACGTGGGAAGTCTCTCACCTTCTCTTGCAAGAAGTCATGTCAGGTCCAGATGAGGACGTAGACTCAGGAGTGCAATATTGCAAAAATTAGCAGGCTCGCTCGCGTTCTCTGACTCAAATAGATGATTGTACGCAGTTTCCTCCCATCACTGTAAGGTATGCTGGAGAGATAAGACACGACATTTGTATCCGTGAACCGCATGTTTCCCACCTGCGTTTGGGTATCCCCGTTCAGCTATTTCGTATTTCTGTAATCATGCCTCGTGGACGATGGAAGTGTACTATAGATATAGTTAATAGATCTCATTATGACATTAAATATAACACAGTATATATCTACATTTGTTCTGTAACGTGGTTTGGCTTTCCCAAGCTTTTGACTATTTTCTTGCGTCAGGTCACTCACATTCAGTAGATCATGAATAGGTATTGCATTAGACCACTCTGTTATATTACATAAGAGTATGAAGTAACGTGGATATCTGAAAAGTGAGGATACATTATCAATACGAATCGCTTCTTTATTCGTTGAGCGATCAGAAGATTAACATACCCCTACACTTGACACTACAGAATTGACTGGAGGTAATGCCATATAATGTGCTGAAGTGAATGAAACGCCTAATATACGCTTTTCAGTAAACTTGAAGAGGAAATAATATTACATGAAATATTACGCAGGAAGAGTACTACAATCATTCCAGACTTACAGAAAAAATACATTTAAACATTTCTATATATAGAATACGCATTTATTGAAAGATGCATTTCGCGGGCGTGGTTGTCTGATAGTTGTATTTACTACCCATGTGCGTCGCAACGGAGTTGCTGGAGAATGTGGAACCCCAGCAAGTAAAATTATCACAGGAACAAAAGTCGCTGCACTGGTCGTATCAATTGATAGAGGAGACACGGGAGCGAAGTTAGCCTTTAGTGCAGCCTTTATGGGGTGCTGAGCCTAGGAAATTCATGAATGGTCATTTTAGAGAGTCAAGATTAAGGACGAGAAAACCTATAGAATTAAGTTGAACATATTCCAGAACTGCATATTTGTAAATACTTATTAGGAGGAGTATCGAAAAAACTTACAGGAAATCACTCACTCTGTAAAAATCGTGACGTGGACGGAACTGTCAGCGATGTGACAGTAGCAGCTTCATATAGGGCATTAAACTCTGAAATCAGTAATGAATCGAAACATTTTTATTGGAATCAATTTGATATAGTAATGATATAACGAGTGATAAATGGTGAAGATATCTGAAGTGATTGTCAGAATGGAAATTACTTGCTACGTTCCTTCCTACGAAGCCATGCATTGGCACAGGCCTTTCGTGACGTCCTGCTGACGGCCACGCACTTGTGCTCTGTGCAGCTCAGCAGAGCTTGAGAACATCAGGTAGATAACTAGTCACTGCCGGAAACGTCACGCTAAAACCGTGTGACTCCGCCTCTACTCTTAGAAATGCCCTCAAAACAGTGTGGAAGAGGATCAACAAGTGTCCGCAGTTACGTCATGTCCTGCTGAAAACTCTCATTGATCAGATTCCGTACAGGTACCAAAATGCAGGAATGTTGATTAGTTCGCTTAATCTGTTAATCCAAATAGTCCCAGACATTTCAATGGTGTTGATATCGCGTTATTTAGCGGACCAGTTGAGGAGTAGTGGGGTATCTGAGAGTTCATCAAAACAGGGCAGTACCGCACACATTCAGCCCTATGAACACAGCTGTTGTCTTGGAAGATACGAAAGTCGGCAGTACACTCAACACGGTACTTTCCTAGGCTCATGGATCTGTCAGAAATGGTATGTACCATATCGGTGCATGCCGAATTCATTGAACGCAGTAGATGCAATACAACTAAGTACTCGGCTAGTGCCGCCACGGTAGTGCACGAAATTACATGTACGGTCGAGAATTCAAAATAGAGAACAGACGTCAATGGCTGGGAAAACAAGTCGAAACTGCAATCCAAAACAGAACCATATAATCACTGTGTAGCTACATTCAAGACTGGAGGTTGAAGGCAGGCGAGGCTGAAGGCGTACAGGCACGACTAAACCGCCTGCCAAAGGCTGAGGCAGCGCAGATACAGGCGGCTGGTCGCTGGTGATTGGTCACCGGCGAGAGGCGTGGATCGGCTTGCAGCGTTCCTCTCTCACCGTTGCACACAGCATTCAGCGCTGCTCTGCTGAGCGTGCTAGCCGTATTCCACTGCCATCGTCTGACACGTTGGATACAGCAGCACGCCATTGCCTCCCTCTGACTTTTAACTGGCTCGACTTTTGAATAATTATCCGAGATTGGTGTTGTTGTCCTTGGTGGTGGCTCAAATGGCTCTGAGCACTATGGGACTCAACTGCTGACGTCATTAGTCCCCTAGAACTTAGAACTAGTTAAAACTAACTAACCTAAGGACATCACAGACATCCATGCCCGAGGCAGGATTCGAACCTGCGACCATAGCGGTCTTGCGGTTCCAGACTGCAGCGCCTTTAACCGCACGGCCACTTCGGCCGGCTCCTTGGTGGTGGTGTTTGGGGAGGGGTGAGAGGGGATGTACCTACAACGAGAACTTCGAACGGCAGTGCACCTTGTCATTTTTCAAATTAGCAAATAATTTCCAGAGATGTAAGAAGCGGGAAGTCGCAGAAAAAAGTTCCTAGTACTGGCCTAGGGTTGAACTCCTGACATCCGCATTTCATGACTGTTATTTAGCCACTGAAACTACTGATGTAGCACTGTTTCGCATGTTAGTTTTAAACGTATGTGTCATGTTACAAAAACATAAAAGAAATGTTTACAACACTTAAGCGTGACAGCTGTAGATACAGCGCTACCACAGGAAGTAACATCAGTGTTTAAGGTCCTGTTGATGACAGAGCCATTACAGATCAAAAACGTGCTCCAACTGGGGAAAGTTGAGAGTGGAAACTGGCTGACGTCTTACTAGGGCAACCATCCCAGAATTCACATTAATGTTTTATACGTAGTCCTCATAAATCTAAATGTGCTTGTATGAATGGTAAATTTAGCCGCCTCCCCCCCGAATGCGATTTCAGTGTATTACAACTACACCCAACACGTCCATTATTACAAAACGAGATTTTGTCGCAACATCTAGATGAGGACGCATTTCTCTATGAGAAGATACAGAACTGTGGTAACAATGTCAAAACAAAGCCACTGAAGTTAAGGAGGAAGAAAGCATTCAACTAAAATACCTTCCTGTCTGCCGAGGAAATGGAAAGTATTAGTAACCAAACTTCAGATATGAATGATATGCAGAGAAAGTGAAACAAAGTAAAGGATTTATTTAAGTAGACAGTGACCCCAATATTTTAACTAGTTTGAATGCATGGAAACCCACATTAGTGGAACAGAAAGTACAATCTGCAGTTGAATCTGTAGTTGCTACACCAGGCTTGTTGTGCAGTGCCATGGAAAACTAAATAGCAATTATGTATCATAATGAAATACATAAGTATACAATTATCATAAACCTGCCTATGAAAAATATTTATACTGTACCCACAATATAAATACAGAACTGATAAATCATTTCTCCACTTCCAACGAATTGGGCTTAGTAGTAAAAATATCCATAGGTACAATACACTTAAGCTTCATGTTAATAAGTGTGGGAAGGTGAATGGATCCTCAAATAAATTTTTAAGCTACAGTGAATTTTCACAGGAAGATTTCAACTTTCAATGTAGCATAGCTAATAAAAGTAGAATATGATAAAGATACTCAATATATTCTAGTTTTAAGTTTTACTGCAGCAAGCGTATGACTTGGAAAGATTTCTTTTTGCTTCAGAGTAGCACTCGCTACCTATGTCCTCAATTATTTGCTGGATGTATTCCAATATTTGTCTTCCTCTACAGTTTTTATCCTTTAACACTATGAAAATTACCCCCTCATGTCTTAACAGACTTCCTATCATCCCATCTCTTCTTCTTGTCAGTGTTTTGCATACAGACACCAAAAAAAGTTTTGCATCACCCCGGTTCCCAGAACTCCTGAAGAGAGACGTCGATTGTGGATACTGTATCACAGACACAGTCCCTTTGACTGTTGAGTGATGTCACTAATCCTTGCCAAAGATGTAAACAACCATGCATGAGCAGTGCCTATTAGACTTAGGGGGTCCGACAGCCGATCAATTCCAGTCGTTCCACCAGGAAGGATGTACACGGCTCAAGTTCTCTGTAGTTCAACCATGCCTAGATGATCAATACCACAGTTCAGTTGGGTCTGCATTGTTACTTTGTGCCAGGAAGGGCTCTCAACAAGGGAAGTGTTCAGGCATCTCAGAGTCAACCAAAGCAATGTTATTTGGACGTGGAGGCGAAACAGACAGACAGAAACTGTCGATGACATGCCTCCCTCAGGCCACCAAAGGGCTACTACCGCAGTGGATGACTGCTACATATGGATTATGGCTTGGAGAAACCCTGACAGCAATGCCACCATGTTGAATAATGCCATAGCACATCGTGTTACGACTCAAATTGCGTGCAATAGGCTGCATGATGCACAAATTCACTCCCAAAATCCATGGCTAGGTCTGTCTTTGAAACCACAACACCATGCAGTGCAGTACATGTGGGCCCAACAACATGCCAAATGGACTACTCAGGACTGGCATCACGTAGTCTTTACCGATGAGTGTCACATATGTCTTCAACTGGACGATCATTGGAGATGTGTTTGGAGGCAACCCGGACAAGCTGAACGCCTGAGGCACACTGTCCAGTGAGTGCAGTAAGGTGGAGGATCCCTGCTGTTATGGTGTGGCATCATGTGTGGCCAACGTACACCACTGGTGGTCATGGATGGTGCTGTAATGGCTGTACGATACTTGAATGCCATCCTCCGACCAACAGTGCAACCATATTGGCTGTTTATGGATGACATGACCCATGAACCACTCTCAGGGATCTACACCAAACTGCATTGAGGAGTGGGAAAATCTGGACCAACAGTTCCTTGATGAACCTGAGAATAGTATGCCATGAAGAATACAGGCATGCATCAATGCAAGAGGACATGCTGTTGGGTATTAGAGGTACCGGTGTTTGCAACAACCTAGACCACCTCCTGTGAAGGTCTCATTGTATGCTAGTACAAAATGTAATGTGTGGTTTCAGGAGAAATAAAAAGAGTGAAAATTATGTTTATGTTGATCTCTATTCCAGTTTTCTGTACAGGCTCCAGAACTCTTGGAACCGAGGTGATGGAAACCTTTTTTTGATGTGTATGTATTCCTTTCCTCATTGATTCTGGGGAGAACCCCCTCACTCTGCACCTCAGGAATCCACTTAATTTTCAACATTCTTCTGTACCACCACATCTTCAATGTTTTGCCTCTTTCCAGTTCTTGTTTTACCACTGTCCCTGTTCATTATCATATAATGCTGCACTCCAAACATACATAACAGAAATTTCTTCTTCAGGTTAAGACCTATGTTTGATACCAGTAGACTTCTCTTGGCCAGAAATGCCCTTTTTACCAGTGCTAGTCTGCTTTTTATGTCTTTGTTGCTCTGTCCCTCAAGGGTTATGTTGCTTCCTAGGCAGCAGAATTCCGTAACTTCATCTACTTCATGATCCCTAGTTCTGATGTTAAATTTCTAGCTCTTCTCATTTCTGCTTCTTCTCATTACTTTTGTTTTACTCTGACTTACTCTCAATTCATATTCAGCACTCACTGGACTATTTATTTCTTTCAACATATCCTGTAATTCTTCTTCATTTTCACTGAGGATGGCAAAATCATCAATGAATCTTATCATTGATATCCTTTAGCTTCAATTTTAATGCCACTCTTGGACCTTTATTATATTTACATCATTGCTTCTTCGAATATATGGACAGATTATTGACCTATAAATGCATGTTATGTAAATTAACCACATTATTTACAGTTTGTTGGAAGAGCAACGTATATGAATAGTGGATCCTGTATAACAACTTGCATTATAGTTGCTTTAATTAGTTCCCAGAGGAGAAGCTAGCTTAGAAATTTGTTATATATATATATATATATATATATATATATATATATATATATATATATATCTAAAAAGAAAGATGATGAAACTTACCAAACAAAAGCGCTGGCCGGTCGATAGACACACAAGCAAACACAAACATACACACAAAATTCTAGCTTTCGCAACCAATGGTTGCCTCGTCAGGAAAGAGGGAAGGAGAAGGAAAGACAAAAGGATATGGGTTTTAAGGGAGAGGGTAAGGAGTCATTCCAATCCCGGGAGCGGAAAGACTTACCTTAGGGGGAAAAAAGGACAGGTATACACTCGCACACACACACATATCCATCCACACATACACAGACACAAGCAGACATTTGTAAAGGCAAAGAGTTTGGGCAGAGATGTCAGTCGGGGCGGATGTACAGAGGCAAAGATGAAGTTGAAAGACAGGTGAGGTATGAGCGGCGGCAAATAGAAATTAGAAATTAGCGGAGATTGAGGCCTGGCGGATAGCGAGAAGAAAGGATATGCTGAAGGGCAAGTTCCCATCTCCGGAGTTCTGACAGGTTGGTGTTAGTGGGAAGTATCCAGATAACCCGGACGGTGTAACACTGTGCCAAGATGTGCTGGCCGTGCACCAAGGCATGTTTAGCCACAGGGTGATCCTCATTACCAACAAACACTGTCTGCCTGTGTCCATTCATGCGAATGGACAGTTTGTTGCTGGTCATTCCCACATAGAACGCTTCACAGTGTAGGCAGGTCAGTTGGTAAATCACGTGGGTGCTTTCACACGTGGCTCTGCCTTTGATCGTGTACACCTTCCGGGTTACAGGACTGGAATAGGTGGTGGTGGGAGGGTGCATGGGACAGGTTTTACACCGGGGGCGGTTACAGGGGTAGGAGCCAGAGGGTAGGGAAGGTGGTTTGGGGATTTCATAGGGATGAACTAAGAGGTTGCAAAGGTTAGGTGGACGGCGGAAAGACACTCTTGGTGGAGTGGGGAGGATTTCATGAAGGATGGATCTCATTTCAGGGCAGGATTTGAGGAAGTCGTATCCCTGCTGGAGAGCCACATTCAGAATCTGATCCAGTCCCGGAAAGTATCCTGTCACAAGTGGGGCACTTTTGGGGTTCATCTGTGGAAGGTTCCGGGTTTGAGGAGATGAGGATGTGGCTCTGGTTATTTGCTTCTGTACCAGGTTGGGAGGGTAGTTACGGGATGCAAAAGCTGCTTTTAGGTTGTTGGTGTAATGGTTCAAGGATTCCGGACTGGAGCAGATTCGTTTGCCACGAAGACCTAGGCTGTAGGGAAGGGACCGTTTGATGTGGAATGGGTGGCAGCTGTCATAATGGAGGTACTGTTGCTTGTTGGTGGGTTTAATGTGGACGGACGTGTGAAGCTGGCCATTGGACAGGTGGAGGTCAACGTCAAGGAAAGTGGCATGGGATTTGGAGTAGGACCAGGTGAATCTGATGGAACCAAAGGAGTTGAGGTTGGAGAGGAAATTCTGGAGTTCTTCTTCACTGTGAGTCCAGATCACGAAAATGTCATCAATAAATCTGTACCAAACTTCGGGTTGGCAGGCCTGGGTAACCAGGAAGGCTTCCTCTAAGCGACCCATGAATAGGTTGGCATACGAGGGGGCCATCCTGGTACCCATGGCTGTTCCCTTTAATTGTTGGTATGTCTGGCCTTCAAAAGTGAAGAAGTTGTGGGTCAGGATGAAGCTGGCTAAGGTAATGAGGAAAGAGGTTTTAGGTAGGACGGCAGGTGATCGGCGTGAAAGGAAGTGCTCCATCGCAGCGAGGCCCTGGAACCGGAATATTTGTGTATAAGGAAGTGGCATCAATGGTTACAAGGATGGTTTCCGGGGGTAACAGACGGGGTAGGGATTCCAGGCGTTTGAGAAAGTGGTTGGTGTCTTTGATGAAGGATGGGAGACTGCATGTAATGGGTTGAAGGTGTTGATCTACGTAGGCAGAGATGCGTTCGGTGGGGGCCAATCAACACGCCCATCAACTCCTATCCTTTATAAAAATCCTCAATCTTTCCTCTCCCACATCCACACCTGTTGTTCAGAGCATCCTCCTACAGGCCAACCGCAAATTAGAGCAGCATGCCACCCTCCACCTTAAAAAACTATCCAATCTCCTGGTTTCCCACCTCCGGAAAGGCAACTCACTCACCCTTCACAACCTTTCCAGCAAACCTCAACCTCCTCTCATTGCACACAAACCCAGTCTCTCCCATCTACTCAATCTCCCACTTCCAGCTCCACTCCCTCCAAAACCTCAAAATTCCAATCAACGCAATCTGGAACCACAACACCCCAATTCAGTAGTTAACCTTTCCTCCAAACCTCTCTCCCAATCCGAAACCTCTGTCCTATCCAAAGGCCTCACCTTCAGCCCCACTCCCAGATTTAACCAAACAGCCCTCGTCAAAGATTTACTGTCCTACACCCGTACTCTCTGCTGGAAATATCACTTTGCCACGAAGAAAAATGATCCTAATCCTACTCCTAATGACCCAACTCCCCAAGACACTATCCAAATTGAACCATGCCTGGAACAGTTCCGTCCTCCGTCACAGCGGGACCCACCTCCTCTTCCTCAAAATCACCCTCTCCTAACCTTCCAGGAATTTCTGACTTCCAGCCTTGCCTCTCAATCCTTCTTAAAAAACCTTAATCCTACTCCCAACATCACCACTGCTGAAGCCCAGGCTATCCGTGATCTGAAGGCTGACCGATCCATCGTCATTCTTTCGGCGGACAAGGGTTCCACAACTGTGGTACTTGATCGTCGGGAGTATGTGGCTGAGGGACTGCGTCAGCTTTCAGACAACACTACTTACAAAGTTTGCCAAGGCAATCCCATTCCTGATGTCCAGGCGGAGCTTCAAGGAATCCTCAGAACCTTAGGCCCCCTACAAAACCTTTCACCCGACTCCATCAACCTCCTGACCCCACCAACACCCCGCACACCTACCTTCCACCTTCTTCCCAAAATTCACAAACCCAATCATCCCGGCCGTCCCATTGTAGCTGGTTACCAAGCCCCCACCGAACGCATCTCTGCCTACGTAGATCAACACCTTCAACCCATTACATGCAGTCTCCCATCCTTCATCAAAGACACCAACCACTTTCTCAAACGCCTGGAATCCCTACCCAGTCTGTTACCCCCGGAAACCATCCTTGTAACCATTGATGCCACTTCCTTATACACAAATATTCCGCATGTCCAGGGCCTCGCTGCGATGGAGCACTTCCTTTCACGCCGATCACCTGCCGCCCTACCTAAAACCTCTTTCCTCATTACCTTAGCCAGCTTCATCCTGACCCACAACTTCTTCACTTTTGAAGGCCAGACATACCAACAATTAAAGGGAACAGCCATGGGTACCAGGATGGCCCCCTCGTATGCCAACCTATTCATGGGTCGCTTAGAGGAAGCCTTCCTGGTTACCCAGGCCTGCCAACCCGAAGTTTGGTACAGATTTATTGATGACATTTTCGTGATCTGGACTCACAGTGAAGAAGAACTCCAGAATTTCCTCTCCAACCTCAACTCCTTTGGTTCCATCAGATTCACCTGGTCCTACTCCAAATCCCATGCCACTTTCCTTGACGTTGACCTCCACCTGTCCAATGGCCAGCTTCACACGTCCGTCCACATTAAACCCACCAACAAGCAACAGTACCTCCATTATGACAGCTGCCACCCATTCCACATCAAACGGTCCCTTCCCTACAGCCTAGGTCTTCGTGGCAAACGAATCTGCTCCAGTCCGGAATCCTTGAACCATTACACCAACAACCTAAAAGCAGCTTTTGCATCCCGTAACTACCCTCCCAACCTGGTACAGAAGCAAATAACCAGAGCCACATCCTCATCTCCTCAAACCCGGAACCTTCCACAGAAGAACCCCAAAAGTGCCCCACTTGTGACAGGATACTTTCCGGGACTGGATCAGATTCTGAATGTGGCTCTCCAGCAGGGATACGACTTCCTCAAATCCTGCCCTGAAATGAGATCCATCCTTCATGAAATCCTCCCCACTCCACCAAGAGTGTCTTTCCGCCGTCCACCTAACCTTCGCAACCTCTTAGTTCATCCCTATGAAATCCCCAAACCACCTTCCCTACCCTCTGGCTCCTACCCCTGTAACCGCCCCCGGTGTAAAACCTGTCCCATGCACCCTCCCACCACCACCTATTCCAGTCCTGTAACCCGGAAGGTGTACACGATCAAAGGCAGAGCCACGTGTGAAAGCACCCACGTGATTTACCAACTGACCTGCCTACACTGTGAAGCGTTCTATGTGGGAATGACCAGCAACAAACTGTCCATTCGCATGAATGGACACAGGCAGACAGTGTTTGTTGGTAATGAGGATCACCCTGTGGCTAAACATGCCTTGGTGCACGGCCAGCACATCTTGGCACAGTGTTACACCGTCCGGGTTATCTGGATACTTCCCACTAACACCAACCTGTCAGAACTCCGGAGATGGGAACTTGCCCTTCAGCATATCCTTTCTTCTCGCTATCCGCCAGGCCTCAATCTCCGCTAATTTCTAATTTCTATTTGCTGCCGCTCATACCTCACCTGTCTTTCAACTTCATCTTTGCCTCTGTACATCCGCCCCGACTGACATCTCTGCCCAAACTCTTTGCCTTTACAAATGTCTGCTTGTGTCTGTGTATGTGTGGATGGATATGTGTGTGTGTGCGAGTGTATACCTGTCCTTTTTTCCCCCTAAGGTAAGTCTTTCCGCTCCCGGGATTGGAATGACTCCTTACCCTCTCCCTTAAAACCCATATCCTTTTGTCTTTCCTTCTCCTTCCCTCTTTCCTGACGAGGCAACCATTGGTTGCGAAAGCTAGAATTTTGTGTGTATGTTTGTGTTTGCTTGTGTATCTATCGACCTGCCAGCGCTTTTGTTTGGTAAGTTTCATCATCTTTCTTTTTAGATATATTTTTCCCACGTGGAATGTTTCCCTCTATTATATTCATATATATATATATATATATATATATATATATATATATATATATATATATATATATATATATATATATATATATTGTTTCATATATCAAAAGTAATATACCTTCATTTAAAAATGGTAAATTAGTACTGGTTAATGATTACCATGAGAGTTCAAGTATAAAGAAAGAAATGGGTAAGTTTAATCCAAGACACCGTGGACCTTTTACAATACAGTACCTCCAAAAGCAGTCTTTTTGGTAGACCCCGAAACAGGGCAAGAAAAAGGACTTTACATCCCTCTCTTACTGCCCTATCTCACAGCATGAAAAGGAGAGGGAAAACCTGTTATCAGAGTATAAAGAATAAACATTATGGCAATTACAGCATGTATTCAGAGGTAACGGTGATAGGTGATAAGGGATAAAATGCAAAAGACAGATTGTCAGCGACATTTATTTTCTTTGAAGCATGGATGGATGAGAAGGTCATGGGTATTACGTTGTGACACATTTATTAATAATGTCAGTTTAATATTGAGAGGAGGAAGTATGCCGACAATACGACAGAGAGCAGGGAGCAACGTATTAACAACAAGGTGAGAATGAAACAGCAGGTAGCACAAACTGTTTGGGTGAGGCCTCAGTATATGGCATTAGCATTATCAGCACCAACAAAATGTGGATTACTTGTTTAACAGGTGAGGAAAAAAATTAATGCAAAAAATCTTGCATTATCTCAGAAGTATGTGCCTGTGCCCAAATGGTTTGTGTAAGTATAAGAAAACCACAATACTTAGGGATGTATTATGTCTTTCAATGTAAGACAGAAAAACTGAAGAACTATTAAGTAAATGTTAGTTGTTTCCTATGTTGCAATAAAAAAAGATTAAATATAAACTGACAGCCAATGAAGAAGATTATGTCTTTTAATGTAAGACAGAAAAACTGAAGAACTATTAAGTAAATGTTAAATGTTACCTATGTAGCAATAAAAAAAAAGATTAAATAGAAACTGACAGCAAGTGAAGAAGTGTTCTTACCAGGATCTAGGTATCTATAATTTAACATGTGTAGCTAGTATTTGTCCATATAATTGAAAGAAAATAAATAACTTGTCAGAATATCTCATTTTTTCCTTTTTTAAGTGACTGGGGTGTAACCATGTGAATAATACAGAACAAAGAACAATATCATTACCTAGTAAGAAGGAATGAGTTTTTGGTTAACAGTCCTTAAAGACAATTGCATGTGAGTGAAGGCTTTTTATAAAATGCTCCAATGACATACTGTTATATGTGAGTTATGGCATTGTGAAAAGCATAAAGAAAAGATGTAAGGAAAGGAGGCAGAAAAAAAAATGTTTTAATTATACAGGTAAAAGTCACTTGGCTACAGAGGAACTTGATGTTGGAAGTCGTAGAAGTAAGGGCCATAAGCTGTGTGTACAATTTCAAATTTGATGATGGATGGACCCAATGGGAGGGAAGAAAGATAGATGGGTTATGCTAGAGTGATGGTTTAGTCCTTGGTCAGGTGAACCCAGAGAAGGAATTACCTGTATCATGGATGTATTGGATAGTAAAACCAACAGCGTTAATACAAATGAAAGCTGTGAAAAAAGCAATCGACCAGTGCCCCAAAGAATGATACACAGTGAAAACAAGAGACAGAATGTATTAATTCTTTCTGACAGTCATGGTCATCACTGTGCAAAAATTATGATCAGTACTCAAAATCAAAAACACCACATCTCTTTTTTTATAAAACCTAATGCACAGTTGAAGGACGTGGTTTGTAACATAGATGGTAAGATGAAAGAATATATGAAAAATGACAGTGTCATCATTCTAGGTGGGACAAACGACATCCTAAATAAATTTCAGGATTTCAAATGTGCCTTAACAGATTCTCTTCATAAGATAATCCACACAAAAGCTATCTTGTGCACAATTACGTACAGATACGATGTACCAAAACTGAACAACAGAATCTATGCTGCAAACGAATTCTCAATTAGCACTGCATAAAATTATGAGCATGTAATAGTAATGGATGTCAATACATTCCTCAGCAGAAGAGATTATACAAAGCATGGACTTAATTTGTGACTGGAAAGCAAAGAGAAATTATGTAGACATTTACAGCAGCAAAAATGGACTTATCCAACTCGATAGTTATGAAAGATAAATGAGGAGCCGCAAAAAAAAAACTGTACTACACCTTCTTCACTCAAAGAAGGCACAGCGAAACAAAACTATCATTGACTAAACCAGGCTGTGGTACTGGCAAGAACATCTAACCCAAGAAAAGCAACTGAACCAAGTTCCACACCTGAAGATATTCAAGATACAACAAGAAGAACAGGGCACTGGAAACCAGAATCAGTACCCACAGGAGACCCACTAAGGACATCAGCAGAACCAGTCTCAAAAGTATCACCAAGGACATCTAATTTTACATGTATCAGTGGACACCAACAATCAGCTACTACCATCCCAGCAACAGGAGGAAGTTTAGCAATTCCAGTGAGAAGAAATGTAAGGCAACCATATCATTTACAAGATTTTTTATTCCCAAAAAGCCTCAAGACCAAATTAGGATAACAAGTGCTCCTATCAACACCACCTCCAGTAGCAGTCCTTGCAGCAAAAACAGAAATCACCTCAACAATGACCACACAAGAAAAATGACCAAAGAGATGGAGACTGCCCCTTTTAAACATCAGGTGAACTTTAGGTTCGCATGAGAGCTTCTGTAAAGTTTGGGAGGTAGGAGACGAGATACTGGCAGAAGTAAAGCTGAGAGTTTGGGGTGTGAATCGTGCTTGGGTAGCTCAGTTGGTAGAGCACTTGCCCGCGAAAGGCTTCCAAATCTGCATCACCTATATACTTCTCAACTCATTGTTCATTATTGATCTCCACCTTTCTCATGAGTCAATTATATTCCTTGTTGATGTATAAAGCACTAATTACCAACATAAAATATTCCTTTTGACAGTTGTCACCGTTTTCCTATAAAAAAAGCACCTTCTTTATGGCCTTTGGACTTGTGGATGTCACAGTCAGAGTGGAACGCAGTAATTATCCCCAAATGTGTATCTTGACCAGTAGATTCAGAAATTGATTTTTTATGAGATTTCTTCTCACACCAGCAACAGCTGAACAAGTTCCACCAATAACTGCAATAGCTTCTTCAGTATCCACACCTTTTGTATAAAGGACAGACTCTTTCAAATTTCATATTGTGTGTGTGTGTGTGTGTGTGTGTGTGTGTGTGTGTGTGTGTGAGTGAGTGTGTGAGTGTGTAAGAGTAGAAGCTCAAAAGGTACTGTGATTTTCTTATGTTCAAAGTGTGTCTATGCACCACTGAAATGGTAAAATGCTCTGGCATGTGTTATAACTGAACCAACAACTTCACTAATGATTTGTCATCTTACATTGTTCATGAACTTTTGCCTTGACTGTTTTCATATGGTCACCTTCTTGTAGTTTCCTTGTGATCACAGTGGAGAGTTTCTAGATATTAACTACCTAAACAATGTTTTTACATAGATGGCTTTCATCTGATTGTGATGAAGGGGTGAAACATGTTTTTTTTCAAGATGAATAATGTGTACCATCACAGAACCCCCAATGAGATGAAAAATATCATTTAAATTAACTAATTAATGAATTAAATATCTGCTATAACATCGTGCTTTTTAGTAAATTATTGCACAGTGATGACCACGACTGTCAGAAAGAATTAATACATTCTGTCTCTTGTTTTCACTGCGTATCATTTTTTGCGGCACTGGTCGATCGCTTCTTTTACAGTTTTCATTTGTATTAACGCTGTTGGTTTTTACTATCCAATACATCCATAAAATGATACAGGTAATTCATTCTGTGGGTTCGCCTGACCAAGGACTAAACCATCACTCTAACATGCCCATCTATCTTTCCTCCCTCCCATTGGGTCCATCCATCTTCAAATTTGAAATTGTACACACAGCTTATGGCCCTTACTTCTACAACTTCCAACATCAAGCTCCTCTGTAGCCAAGTGACTTTTACCTGTCTAATTAAAACATATTTTTTCTGCCTCCTTTCCTTATGTCTTTTCTTTATGCTTTTCACAATGCCATAACTTACATATAACAGCATGTCATTGGAGTATTTTATAAAAAGCCTTCACTCACATGCAATTGTCTTTAAGGGCTGTTAATCAAAAACTCATTTCTTCTTACTAGGTTATGATATTGTTCTTCATTCTTTATCATTCACATGGTTACGTCCCAGTCACTTAAAAAAGAAAACAATGAGATATTCAGACAAATGTACTTTCAATTTCATTATTTTTTTACTTTCAATTACATGGACAAATACTTGCTACATATGTTAAAGTATAGATACCTAGATCCTGGTAAGAACACTTCTTCATTGGCTGTCAGTTTCTGTTTAATCTTTTGTTATTGCAACATAGGTAAAATTTAACATTTACTTAATAGTTCTTCAGTTTTTCTGTCTTACATTAAAAGACATAATCTTCTTCATTGGCTGTCAGTTTATATTTAATCTTTTTTTATTGCAACATAGGAAACAACTAACATTTACTTAATAGTTCTTCAGTTTTTCTGTCTTACATTAAAAGACATAATACATCCCTAAGTATTGTGGTTTTCTTATACTTACGCAAACTATTTGGGTACTGGCACATACTTCTAAGAAATGTAAGATTTTTTACATTATTTTTTTTCCTCACCTGTTAAACAAGTAATCCACATTTTGTTGGTGTTGATAATGCTAATGCCATATACTGAGGCCTCACCAAAACAGTTTGTGCTACCTGCTGTTTCATTCTCACCTTGTTGTTGATACGTTGCTCTCTGCTCTCTGTCGTATTGTCGGCATACTTCCTCCTCTCAATATTAAACTGACATTATTAATATATGTGTCACAACATAATACCTATGACCTACCCATCCATCCATGCTTCAAAGAAAATAAATGTCGCTGACAATCTGTCTTTTGCATGTTACCCCTTACCATCTATCACCATTACTTCTGAATACATGCTGTAATTGCCATAATGTTTATTCCTTATACTCTGATAACAGGTTTTCCCTCTCTTTTTCATGCTGTGAGATAGGGCAGTAAGAGAGGGATGTAAATTATAGACAGCAGGATAGTTTAGGAGGACAAAACTGCTTCGCAGAAAACTAGGTATGTAGTAATGAAGCAACCAGCTCGGCACCTGGTGGTTGTCAACCACCTAATCTGCAAAGGTAGCAGATTCTCCAGAAAGTTTAAATTTAGTTATAGTGTCAGTGTTGTAAAGTCCATTTTCTTGCCCTGTTTTGGGGTCTACCAAAAAGACTGCTTTTGGAGGTAGTGTATTGTAACAGGTCCATTTTTAAATGAAGGTATATTACTTTTGATATATGAAACTATATATATATATAAAACAAATTTCAAAGCTAGCTTCTCCTCTGGGAACTAATTAAAGCAACTATAATGCAAATTGTTATACAGGATCCACTATTCATATACGTTGCTCTTCCAACAAACTGTAAATAATGTGGTAATTTACATAACATGCATTTATAGGTCAATAATCTGTCCATATATTCGAAGAAGCAATGATGTAAATATAATAAAGGTCCAAGAGTGGCATTAAAATTGAAGCTAAAGGATATCAATGATAAGATTCATTGATGATTTTGCCATCCTCAGTGAAAATGAAGAAGAATTACAGGATATGTTGAAAGAAATAAATAGTCCAGTGAGTGCTGAATATGAATTGAGAGTAAGACAAAGTAAAACAAAAGTAATGAGAAGAAGCAGAAATGAGAAGAGCTAGAAATTTAACATCAGAACTAGGGATCATGAAGTAGATGAAGTTACGGAATTCTGCTGCCTAGGAAGCAACATAACCCATGAGGGACAGAGCAACAAAGACATAAAAAGCAGACTAGCACTGGTAAAAAGGGCATTTCTGGCCAAGAGAAGTCTACTGGTATCAAACATAGGTCTTAACCTGAAGAAGAAATTTCTGTTATGTATGTTTGGAGTGCAGCATTATATGATAATGAACAGGGGCAGTGGTAAAACAACAACTGGAAAGAGGCAAAACATTGAAGATGTGGTGGTACAGAAGAATGTTGAAAATTAAGTGGATTCCTGAGGTGCAGAGTGAGGGGGTTCTCCCCAGAATCAATGAGGAAAGGAATACATACACATCAAAAAAAGGTTTCCATCACCTCGGTTCCAAGAGTTCTGGAGCCTGTACAGAAAACTGGAATAGAGATCAACATAAACATAATTTTCACTCTTTTTATTTCTCCTGAAACCACACATTACATGTTGTACTAGCATACAATGAGACCTTCACAGGAGGTGGTCCAGGTTGTTGCAAACACCGGTACCTCTAATACCCAACAGCATGTCCTCTTGCATTGATGCATGCCTGTATTCTTCATGGCATACTATTCTCAGGTTCATCAAGGAACTGTTGGTCCAGATTTTCCCACTCCTCAATGCAGTTTGGTATAGATCCCTGAAAGTGGTTCATAGGTCATGTCATCCATAAACATCCAATATGGTTGCACTGTCGGTCGGAGGATGGCATTCATGTATTGTACAGCCGTGACGGCACCTTCATGAGCACCAGTGGTGTACGTTGGCCACACATGATGCCACACCAAAACAGCAGGGATCCTCCACCTTACTGCACTCACTGGACAGTGTGCCTCAGGCGTTCAGCCTGTCCAGGTTGCCTCCAAACACATCTCCAATGATTGTCCAGTTGAAGACATATGTGACACTCATCGGTAAAGAGTACGTGATGCCAATCCTGAGTAGTCCATTTGGCATGTTGTTGGGCCCACATGTACTGCACTGCATGGTGTTGTGGTTTCAAAGACAGACCTAGCCATGGATTTTGGGAGTGAAGTTGTGCATCATGCAGCCTATTGCACGCAATTTGAGTCGTAACACGATGTCCTATGGCATTATTCAACATGGTGGCATTGCTGTCAGGGATTCTCCAAGCCATAATCCATATGTAGCAGTCATCCACTGCGGTAGTAGCCCTTTGGTGGCCTGAGGGAGGCATGTCATCGACAGTTTCTGTCTGTCTGTTTCGCCTCCACGTCCAAATAACATCGCTTTGGTTGACTCTGAGATGCCTGAACACTTCCCTTGTTGAGAGCCCTTCCTGGCACAAAGTAACAATGCAGACCCAACTGAACTGTGGTATTGATCATCTAGGCATGGTTGAACGACAGAGAACTTGAGCCGCGTACATCGTTTCTGGTGCAACGTCTGGAATTGATCAGCTGTTGGACCTCCTATGTCTAATAGGCACTGCTCATGCATGGATGTTTACATCTTTGGGAAGGATTAATGACATTTCTCAACAGTCAAAGGGACTGTGTCTGTGATACAGTATCCACAGTCGACGTCTCTCTTCAGGAGTTCTGGGAACCGGGGTGATGCAAAACTATTTTTGATGTCTGTATGTAAAACACTGACAAGAAGAAGAGATGGGATGATAGGAAGTCTGTTAAGACACAAGGGAGTAATTTTCATGGTAGTAAAGGATAAAAACTGTAGAGGAAGACAAATATTGGAATCCATCCAGCAAATAATTGAGGGCATACGTGGCGAGTGCTACTCTGAAGCAAAAAGAAATCTTTCCAAGTCATATGCTTGCTGCAGTAAAACTTAAAACTGGAATATATTGTGTATCTTTATCATATTCTACTTTTATTAGCTATGCTACATTGAAAGTTGAAATCTTCCTGTGAAAATTCACTGTAGCTTAAAAATTTCTTTGAGGATTCATTCACCTTCCCACACTTATTAACATGAAGCTTAAGTGTATTGTACCTATGGATATTTTTACTACTACACCCATTTTGTTGGAAGTGGAGAAATGATTTATCAGTTCTGTATTTATATTGTTGCTACAGTATAAATATTGTTCATAGGCAGGTTTATGATAATTGTGTACTTACGTATTTCACTATGATACATAACTGCTATTTAGTTTTCCATGGCACTGCTCAGCAAACTTGGTGTAGCAACTACAGATTCAACTGTAGACTGTACTTTCTGTTCCACTAATGTGGGTTTCCATGCATTCAAACTAGTTAAAATATTGGGCTCACTGTCTACTTAAATAAATCCTTTACCTTGTTTGACTTTCTCTGCATATCATTCATATCTGAAATTAGATTACCAATACTTTCAATTTCCTGGGCAGACAGTTCATCTATATGTTTCCTCTAATCATTTAACTCTTGAAATCACTCTCAAACCTCCTTACTTACGCAGTTGAATTTTGTCTGGTTCAGTTCATAGCTCAATAGGTAATTTGCCTAGGGTCATGTCTATATGGGAAATTTTGCTATTTGAAGAGTCTATTTTTGCACCTAACTCCTCTACTTGTGTTTTTAAAATTTTTAATATTGTTCAACAGCTTATCTAGCTGTGCCAACTATATCAGTTTTTCTAAAATTTTGGCCAAAGTGTTTTCCATGTCACTTCTGGTAAGCAGCATCTAATAACAATAACAACCTCTGTTCTTAGGGCCTTATTAGTCTGTGATTTTGTTTTGAAACACATACAAAGAGTCAGTCAGACATGTATGTGCAACACTTAATGAACAAATCACTGCAAAAAACAAAAATTCTCTGGGTGCTTGTACAGCTCACCTAATGAGTTACACTGCTAACTGCACCACTGCTGATGTCTTGTGTGTGTGCAGCAGTGTCTTGATGAGGCGCTATGTAGTCATTGCCATAGTCCACTGACCAGTTGACACCCTGCAAAGCAAAACTGTGCTGCTGTTGCTTCAGTTGGCTGCTGCGAAGTTGCTCCTGGAAGTCAGGTTGCCCACATAGACTTAGAATCAGAATTCAAATGTCTTCCATTTCATTGACTTAATATTTCTTGAGAAACTTGATGAAGACTTCTTCAACACATAAGGATCTGTTGCTGTTGACCAAGTTGATATGGTCAACCAATCTTCTTTACCCTGTTTGTTGTGACAGCTCACACTTCCTTGGCTTTTACTGAATCGAAAATTACTCCTTCTTCATATTTTGACTACTTTGGATGAAGCTACAGTATGTGTTCATTTCCATTTTCTCTGTTGTTTATTTATGGTTGCTCTAGGCAGTGTCATGGGTTCTTTGAATATTTCTTCAAAATTATCTTTTATTATCACAAGAGATGTCGCATTTCAGTGCCTCTTATATGTGTCTTTCACCTTGGGTACCAAAATGAAGTGTTAAAAAGTAAGTCTTATAGTGGTTATAAGAATGAACTATTAAAAGTCTCTATCTATGTGTTTTTCACCCTCCTTTTGTCTTAATTTCTTTGTCTAGATGTTATTCACATGTTCACTATTTCTCCTTATTTTCATTTATTGTGTATGTACAACATAAAAGCGGAAATAAGTGGAAACAAGAAGAATTAGTGAACTAGTGAATAACATATAGACAAACAAATTAACACCAAAGTAGGGTGAGACTGGGTGCTGCAATGAAAGAGAGAGAGAAATTGGAGAAAAGTATTAAAATATTGGAAATTCCAAGACTGAAATGAATAAAATGTGAAGGAATCCAGCCTCCCATTTGCAGGTGTGCAGGTACATGATGGAGAATAAACATGTTTCACTTATTCCTCACAGATGAAATTTGTACGAATAAAAATGTTGTTTAGGTAGTTAACATCTAGAGACTCTCCACTGTGTGTGCTTTATGTTGTCAAACATGCAAAGGTGATGGAAGAAGCGTGGGCAGAGGACATTATCATACCTACCTAACTTCGAGGGTGCAGCTGATCTGTAATGGTGGGTGTATGTCAGATATTCTGAAAGTGGTTAGTTGTTTATTGTTTTCTGTGACTCTTCAACCCACCATTTTTAAACCTTTCTCTTTCTAGGCAAGCTAACAACGCAATAAACAGCTCAACACATTTGATTAAAATCATCCAGTATATCATTAACTAAACAAAAACTGCTACAAGACTGACTTGCAAAACCTGTCACAAGACTATGACTGAAACAATATGGCTACCACCATATTGGTCATATTTTACTTTTTACTTTACATGTGGCAAGGGCCTTATCGACCATACGCCTGCTCTATGAGCCTCTTCCACTTCTGCCTGTCCAATACCCCCAACCGTGTGGGGTTTTGTAGTCCCCCATCGGGCACCTTCCCAGGTGGTGGATAAGGGAATGCTGTCTAGATATAGAGAATACCGGGGAAATAAAATACCTGGGGTTTACCAAAACCAGCACGGGCAGGAGAAGCTTGCTCAGCCGCAGTGAAGGCATTCCTCTTAGGGGTAGAGTACCCCAAAATCAAGACTCCTAGTCCTCCAGGTTGGGGTTTGCGCTGAGGGCTACCAACCCACTCATGTAAAAATACTCAACGCCAGCCTCGGAAACAGGACAGGATTTACTGGAACAAAAACTGGCAAAGCTACAAGGAATTCTCTTTTGGATATTGCTTATATAACAATTTAAAAGTAGCATTTATAATTTAGTACTGAAAAATAGGCATTTATGTTGTGATATGCATGTTGAAAATTGTAGAAAGAGATAAACAATATCTTTAATTGTCTTTCATGTTACTTATGTGAATGAAACATACAAAATTACACAAAGTTCAATTCATTGACAATGGCTTTTGTTTAGTATACAAATTACTGAAAAATGATACTGAGCTAAGATAAGTAGCAGAATTCCTTAATTTCATAATCAAGCTGACTGTGTGGTACAAAATTATTAAAGACACAAAAAAGTTAGTTGGTGTTTACAATAAGTCGATACAATGTGTGACATGAGTACTGAGTAGTTTGGTATTGAAATGTTGTTGTATTAAATGCTTTTCATATAACTAATAACTTTCATAGAGTAAAATCGTGATGTCTTTATTCTAGGAATACTTGTGCTATGAAAATTATCTAAATGTTTTTATAATCAATTAATTTCATAATCAAGCTGGCAGTGTGGTACAAAATTATTAGAGTCACAAAAATGTTAATTGGTGTTTACAATAAGTTTGAATAATATGTGGCATGACTACCAAGTAGTCTGTTATTGAGTATTTTAGAGTAATTAGATATAAATGTGTGGTTCGACTCTGCCACATTACAATGAGGGGAGACAACAACATCTTCTTCTTGCTTTTTTTCTTTCCTTTTTTCAGCATTCTGTTGCAGCACAACATCTCAAACACTTTGATTCTATTCTGTTCTGGTTTTTCCATTGTCCACATTTCGCAATCATACAATGCTGTGCTCTAAACATGCGTTCTCAGAAATTTGTTCATCAAACAATGGCCTATGTTTAACTCTAGTAGAATTCTCTTGACTAGGAAAGCCCTTGTTGCCAGTGCTAGTCTGTTTCTTTATGTACTCCTTGCTCCACCCGTAATGGGTTATTTTCCTTCCTAAGTAGCAGAATACCTCAGTTTCATCTACTTTTCTTATGTCCATACTGGTAGCATTGTACAATATCCTCATTCCAAATGCTATGCTATTTAATTCATTTGCAAGATACTGTATATATTATCCCCATGATAGATTTTTATCTAGTTGCATTCTGAGGAATTTCACACAGCTAGCTTCCTGCAAATCCTGGTTTCTGCGACTCACCTGAATATCATTTAATTTTGCTTGTTTTGTTTTAAACTGCATTAACTGAGTCTTTTCCAAGTTTAATTTGAACCCATTTAAATCAAACCAGGTATGTAATTTTTCTAAAGTGTTTAGTACAGTGTGTGGAATTTGGTCAGTACTGTTACTTTCATTGATTACAGAGGTGTTATCTGCAAAAAAGGCTGATTGACATTCAATATTATGGGACAGATCATTTACGTAAAACAGAATCAGAATGAGACCTAAGACAGAAACTTGGGGTACTCCATGTGAAATGGTCTTCCATTTTGAAGTATAAATTCCTATCTCTGATGATATAACCACTCTTTGTCTTTGGTTGGTTGGATAAAACGTAAATCATTCTAATACCGTGCCCCCAAATTCCATACTTTTCCTGTAGCAAGGAGTGATTCACACTATCAGAGGCCTTTGATAGGTCACAAAAAATTCCTGTGGCATGCAGTGAATTGTCTAGAGATGGGCTAATTTTATCAATGATATGTAGCAGATACTGTGGTTTTGCCTTTTTGAAATCCAAGCTGATTTTTTGAGATTATTTTAAATTTTTCTATGATATTTTGAATTTGTATGGCCATTACCTTTTCAAATATTTTTGGTAGTGATAGAAGAAGAGAGACTGGGTGATAGTTTGCCATATGTTCTTTTGTGCTCTTTTTGCACAGTGGCTTAACTACTGTGTACTCCAGTGTGTCTTGAAAATAACATTCTTGAGGAGACTGGTTAACTATTGTAGTTAGCGGTTGTGCAATTATTTTACAGACCGTTTTTACACTTTTTTTGGTATCCCATCCCATTGTTCTGGTGTTTTATTTTTCAATGATAGTATCACATTTTCTATATCTATTACAGTAGTTCTTGTAAATGTACTGAAAAATTAACGTTCAAATTGCTCTCTGTTGAAGAAATTGTCCTTGTCTGGGTAACAGTCTACAGTGATGTTTCATTTGTTTGCATTTATAAAGAATTCATTAAATAATTCAAAAATCTGAGCAGGATTTACAATAGTTTTATCCTCTATCTTGCATTCAGAAATATCATGGCCTCTACCTGTGGCACTTGTTTCAGCTTCGATCACTGACCATAATGCCATTGATTCATTTCCCATATCCAATATAAATCTGTTATTTTCCAGTTCTTTGCCTGCCTTTAAAACTTTTTTAAAAATACTTTGGTAATTTTTTACATAGGTAACAAAATCGGGACTTTTCTTATGTTTTAGTTCCCTATGTAGCCGTCTTTTTCTTGCACTTGAGATTTTTATTCCTTCAGTAATCCACTTTACATTATTTCCTACTTTTTTATGACGTAAAACAGTGGGGGAAGCATCATTAAAAACATGAAGGAAGTTTTCCAAGAATGTACAGTAGCAAAATTTTCAGAGCATGAAATACTATGATCTACAGTCCACTCCACCTTATTTAATCTATGATGGAGTAAGTTCCTATTTTCTTTGCTGAAATGGTTTTGATGTAGGTTTTTTTCGAGGAAGGTTCTATTGTTCTTGGCACTCCGTAAACAGAGCACAATGATCAGAAAGTCCTAAATCTAAACGAAACTTATTTGCCTCACTATTAATGTAACTGGTTTCAAATATTATCTATAAATGTTGCAGACATTTCGTTTACTCGAGTAAAATCAGTGAATTTTGCGCGGGAACCCGAAAAGTGAATCATATTTTTTTGAGTTGATGGCTTTACTGGCAAATTTTTACAATACACACTGGAATTTCCACAAAAAATGTTTCGTTATTTCTGCTTTTGGAATTCCATACACAGATAAAAAATTACAATATTTTGCCCCAAATCTACACAGCAGCTTTCAAATATATGTTCTTCATTAAGGGAATTGAAACCGAATCTGGCTCTGTATTCCATTGATCTTTCCACAAGTATGCACGATCCTCCTAATGTTAAATTACTCCTACAAAAGCTGCTGGCAATGTAAAAATTATCAAGGTTATTTAAGATTTTGATACTCTCCTTTGTAAGCCAGTCTTCATTGAAGCATATAACCTTGATGTTTGGTATTTCTGACAAAATGATTTACAAGTCGTTTGAGTTTTATTTCTCCGTCATTTGTATAGTTTGAACTTAACCCATTTATGTTGAAGTGCATTACGAATGCATTGTTATTTTTTGAGGTATTCGTAACAGCATCTGTTTTGAAACACTGTTCATGTATTTTTGTTTTAACTTTGTTGCTAATTTTTACACTCCCATCTCTGCATGCTACTGTCTCTTACTAAGTATGAGCTTACAAATATCACTATACATATTGCTGAATGCTGCCGATCCTAGAGTGTTTAGATGCAGCCCATCTTGTTCTACACATTTATCGCTGATAAATTTATTCGAATCTACGAAAATTGCTCCAAGTCTGTTGCATGCGCTCTGATGTGATTGTTTATCCTGTCTATGTATGTATCACTTACCGTATCAATCTTCTGTGCAGGATACTACTGATGATTAGCTTTGATGCTGGGTACACGTTTCTTTGCCGTCCAGATTAGATTTCGTGCTTCGTGTACGATCTCTTCTTCACTGCTGTTTTTCACTGAGTTCATCCCCACATGGATGAATACACCTTTATAGTTTTCATTGTGATGTACCAGTAGTAATGCATGTTCTTGACGTGATTTTTTAACTGATGTATACCTTTCCCTGGGCGGACACCAATTTTCGTATTCAGCATTATTCGTGCAAACAAAATTGACACTCGGCGTGCAGGCTGAGGGGAGTGACTGTAAATGGGAAATGCCTTTGCAGTCGCTCCCATCAGCCAGCGCCGAGGGGCAACTTTGTTTGTATGTATAATACTGTAACGTTTTTAATTAATGAATCACCAATTATTAAAGATCATTTCCGGTGCTTTGTCTGCCATATTCTTGTAGCTTCCTACCTTTGCATTTGTACGTTATTGCCACCCACTTATATTTAATTGTAGGTTCGACGTATTTTTTACTTCTTTCTACGCAGCCTTCGTCATTATCATCACTTTTTTCGGCTCGCAAGTCACTTTTAACATTTTGAGTTTGACTACTTTTTTGACCATTTCCCTTCACTGATTCACTGTTTCCCCGCATCCATAAATGTTTTTCATTTCATCGTTTCACATTTTCTTGTTTCAAGATTACAGTTTCTTTTCTGAGAGTCCCAATGTCACTATTTACGAACTTGATAACTTCGTCTTTTGTGTCCATCAGGTTGAGAAAATCTTCACATTCATCACTAACACAGTTACAACATGACCACCTAATATTGTCATTTATGAACTTGAGGTTCACATTTGCACACTTTTCGTGTAACCAGAAGTTACATTTCACACAGAGGATGCCTTTAATCACATTTTTTTGCATTCTTCACTAGTTGAGTTGTTATGAAACAACTTTTTAGCTGAGACTGAAGTGTCGCTGCACTGTTCTATTGGCACCATCTTGAGAAGCTACTTTGAGTTAGTAATAAGGTATGGAATTGTATTTTGAGGTAACTCAAACCATATGTGTCGAATAATACAACTTCAGAAAACCACCATTAGAAATATGCACAATGTAGGGCGAAGAAATCAAGTTGCTCACTCCTTAAAAATCCAAGTATATTAGGCTAAATGTCTCCTCAGCTCATCAACACACATATATGACCTGATCTTTGTACACAATAACACTGTTTTATTTGTAGCAAATCATTTTAAATATGAGTAGACCACCAGAAATCAAAGTAAGTTTGTGCTGCCTTCCCACCATTTCCAACTTTATGCTCAAACTCCATATTATATGGGTATGAATATTTATAACAAAGTGAAAGGAAGAGAACTGCTCAGAATAAGTTCAGAAACACTGAAAAATACCTTATATGAGAAACTAGTGCAGAAATGTTACTGTTCAGCAGAAGAATTTATAAATGACAAACTGAAAATTTTAGCAGGAAGGAGCAAGTATTAAGGATTGTTAATTCTTAAAAGTTTGTTACCTTTGAAGAAAAATTATTAATTGATAAAATAAATAACTATTCAGTGCCATATATTATATTACTGATATTGTAAGGAAAATTGTAAACCAGCTTTTGTATTTTGATGAGTCTCCTGTACATTAAGTCAATGGTTTTTAAATTGTGTACTATGAGACAAACTTCTATTCTATTATATACTTCGTGATCACGAATTCTGGTGTTAAGTTTATAGCTGTTCTCATTTCTGCTACATCTTTTTACTTTCCTCTTTCTTTGATTTACTCTAAATTCGTATTCTGCACTCGTTACACTGTCCATTGCGTTCAACAACCCTGTAATTCTTCTTCACTTTAACTGAGGACAGCAATGTCATCAGCAAATCATATCATTTAACCTTGAATTTAAATCCTACTCTTGAACCTTTCTTTTATTTCCATCATTGTTTTTTCGATCCATAGACTGAGCAATAATGGTGAAAGACTACACGTCTGTCTTCCATCCTTTTTGATCCAAGCACTTCATTCTTGGTCTTCCAGCCTTACTGTTCCCTCTTGGTTCATGTACATTTTTTGTATTACCCATCTTTCCTTATAATTTACCCCCATTTTTCTCAGAATTTTGAACATTTTGCACTGTCAAACACTTTTTCAAAGTCAACAAATCATGCGACCGTGTCTTTATTCCTCTTCAGTCTTTCTTCCATTATCAGCCATATCATAAGAACTAGACAGGTGCCATAACCTTTCCTAAAGTCTATCAGATCATCATCTAATAGGTCCTAAATTTTCTTTTCCAGTCTTCTGTATATGATTCTGGGCTGCAACTTGGATGCATGAGCTATTAAGCTGATTGTCTGATAATGCTTATACTTCTTTGGCTCAAATGGCTCTGAGCACTATGTGACTTAACTTCTGAGGTCAAATTAAACCTAACTAACCTAAGGACATCACACACATCCATGCCCAAGGCAGGATTCGAACCTGCGACCGTAGGGGTCGCTCGGTTCCAGACTGTAGCGCCCAGAACTGCACTGCCACTCCGGCCGACTATACTTCTTTGCTCATGCTATTTTTAACTGTGTAGATGATGTTTCTCTGTAAGTCTGATGGTATATCATCATTATCATACGGACTACACACCCAACATAAATATTCGTTTTGTTGCCACATCTCACAGTGATTCCAGTGGAATGATATCTATCCCTTCTGCCTTATTTGATCTTAAGTCATCTGAAGCTCTTTTAAATACAAATTCTGATTCTAATACAGGATCCCCTACCTCTTCCCTGTCAACTCTTGTTTCTTCTTCTGTCACAACATCTGACAAGTCCTCCCTCTCACAGAGGCTTTCATCGTACCCTTTCCCCCTATGTGCTGTCTCATTAACAGCAGAGTTCCTGTTGTGCTTTTAATATTTACCATCCTTGCTTTTAATTTACCTGAGGACTGTTTTGACTTTTCTATATCCTGAGTCAGTCTTTACAATATTTGTTTCATTTTTGATTTCTTTGCGTTTTTGATGCAGCCATTTCACTTTAGCTTCCGTGTACTTCCTAAGTGACTAGCATTTGTGTATTTCTGAATTTCCCTCAAAACTTTTGTAATTCCTTCTTTTGTCAATCATCTGTTCAGTACATTGCTAATAATATCTGTTATGATAAAAAAATTTAATTATTTTCGAATTTTCAGTTTGAATTACATGTTGCCAATAGTGCGTGAACATCCTCACTGAGCATATTATGTACAAGGTCAGTCCATGTGTCTGCCAGAATTCCATGTCTATGTTGCTTCCTAGAAGGTGCTTATCACAGCAATAAACAATGATTAGTATACTTTAAACATCCCTGAATTAGTATGTGGATGAATGAACGTCTCATGAAGTGATTAACTGCAGAATGTAACTTGACAGTCAGCCGACTGAAGAAACGGCAGAGGCTTACTGAATCGTATTTTTATCTACAGCTACATCTACAGGATTACTCTTGAATTCACTATTAAGTGCCTGGCAGAGGGTTCCTCGGAGCATCTTCAAACTGATTCTCTACCGTTCCACTCTCTATCACCGTGCGGGTAAAAACGAAGACTGAAATATTTCCGTGCTGGCTGTTATTTCTGTTATTTATTATGATGATCATTTCTTTCTATGTAGATGGGTGCCAACAAACATTTTCCCACTCTGAGGAGAAAGTTGATGATCGAAATTTCATGAGCAGATCATGCCGCAACGAAAGACGCCTTAGTTTTAATTATTACTACCTCAATACGCGTATCATATCCGTGAAATCCTCTCCCACGTTTCAGGTAATTACAAAACGAGCTGCCCTTCCTGGAACCTTTCCGATGTCCTCCGTCAGTTCTATCTGATGCGGATCTCACGCAGCACAGCAATATTCTAGAAGAGGGTGGACAAGCGTACTGCAAAGAGACCCTTTAGTAGACGCCAACAAATTGCAGTCTTTGATTTGGTTTCCTCACAACGTTATCTATGTGATAATTGCAGTTCAAGTTCTTCCTAATAGTAATCCCTAATTTCTGTTCCTCTTCGAAATTCACAGTGGTGTAGACATTGGCGCTCTGGTTGATGCCGTGCTCGTTGATTTCAGGAAGGCATTTGACACCGTCCCACACTGTCTTTTAGTGAAAAAAATACATGCTTATCTAGTAAACACAATTTACGGTGTACGCCAAGGAAGTGTGATAGGACCGTTACTGTTAACAATATATATATATATAAATGATCTAGTAAAAATCGTCAGATGTTCTCTAAGGCTGTTCGCAGAAACGCCAGAAGGTAGTAATGATTTCCAGAATGACCTCCAGAGAATTGATGAATGGTGCAGGCTCTGGCAGTTAACTCTGAATGTAAATAAATGTAACATATTGCGAATACATAGGAAAAGAAATCCACTACTGTGTAGCTAAACTATTGATAACAAACGGCTGGACTCAGTATCCGCAAAAAATATCTAGGAATAATTATCCATAGCGACCTTAAGTGGAATGACCATATAAAATATACAGTGGGAAAAGCAGATGCCAGATTCAGATTCATGGGATGAATCTTAAGGAAATTTTAAGGAAATGAGTGTTTTTGAGTATTATACATCTATCTGAGATCCCTACCAGATAGGGTTGATAGAAGAGACAGAGAAGATCCAACAAAGAGGGGCACGTTTCGCCAGAGGATTGTTTAGTCGGAACGCGAGTGTTACGGAAATGCTCAACAAACTCCATAGGCAGACATTACAGGAGAGGCGTTGTGCATCATGGAGAGATTTGTTACTGAAATTTCGAGAGAGCACTTTTTGGGAACAGTCGGACAACATACGAGGGCTATTCGGAAAGTGAGGGACGATCGGTCGCGAAATGGAAACCACTGTGAAAATCCGACGAGGCTTTTCACAGACATTTAGTCAGTGTCTCTAGTATGCTGATCCATCGCATCAAGACGCTCTTTTCAATTGTGAGAGCACTGTGAGTGAGCAAAGGTGCCTAGAACAACAATGTCTCCCGCCAAGTAGAAGGGCCTGCTGAGAGGCTTCGCCTTAATGAATGCAACTCACCTAACACAACTGCCACGCACTTCCTTCTTCATGGCAATTCTTAGCCGCACTCTGCAGGGGCAGTGAAGACGCTCCTGCAGCCTTTTCAGTGAGAAGTATTCGATCACCCACAAGACAGTCCTAATTGACTCGTCCTGAGTATCATCTCTGTTCACATGAAACGCTGGATACGAAGACAACACTTGGGCGCAGGCTACGCGCTATAGACCAGCATAGAGAATTATTGGAAAGCAGAGGCGGCTGCCTTCTATGACGATGGTGTTGGAAATTTGGTATAACGCTCAGACAAATGTCTAAGTCGGAGCGACGACTATGTAGAAAAGTACGTGGAGGGTGTAGCTAAAGGTGCAAAGTAAACAGTTTTGATTTTCACTATGGTTTCCATTTAGCGGCCGATCGTTCCTTACTTTCCGAGCAATCCTCGTATTACTTCCTTCTACGTACGTCTCGCGGAATGACCATGAGGAGAAAATTCAAGAAGTTTGGACCAGTAAAGAGGGTTACTGATAATTATTCTACCCACTCGCTATTCACGATTGGAACAGGGTTGGAGGTCTCAGTTAGTGGAACAGAAAGTACCCTTTGCCACACACCATCAGGTGGTTTGCGGAGTATGGTGTAGATATAAATTAAGTATTTAGTTGAATTTAAAGCTTTATGTTTGCATGTTTCATCCTATAACTGAAATTTAGCAGATTCCTTTTAGAACATACATGGATGACTTCACATTTATCATTATTTAGAGTCAGTTGCCACTTTTCGTTCCGTACTGGTATCTTGTCTAAATCATTTTATAATTTGTTTTGATCATTTGGTGACTCTGTAAAACAGTAAATGACAGCATCATCTACAAACAATCTAAGACGGCTTCTCGGATTGTCTTCTAACTCGTTTAAATAGATCAGGAACAGCAGGTGGCCTTTAACACTTCCTTGGGGGACGCCAGATAATACTTCTGTTTTACTCGATCACTTTCCGTCACTTACTACGAATTGTGACCTTTCTGGCAGGGAATCACGAACCCAGTCACACAACTGCGACTATTATTCTTTGGCACGCAATTTGATTAGGAATCGCTTGTGAGGAACGGTGTCAAAAGCCTTCCAGAAATCTATCGAATCAATTTGTTGTCCTCTGTCCATAGCACTCATTACTTCCTGAGAATAAAGAGTTAGTTGTTTTTCACAAGAACAATATCTTCTGAATCCATGTTAGCTGTTTGTCACTAAATGGTTTTCTTCGAGGTGGCCCATAATGTTCGGTCATAGTATATGTTCCAAAATCCTATTGCAAATCGGCGTTAGTGATACGCGTCTGTAATTCAGCGGGTTACTCATATTTCCTTTCTTGGGTATTGGTGTGCAACTTGCTACTTTTTAGGTACGGATCTTCTGACGAGCGGTTACATACGATTACTAAGGGTGAAGCTGTTGTATCAGCCTACTATGAAAGGAATCTGACTGTTATACAATCGGGGCCAGAGGCCTTGCCTTTATTAAGTGATTTGAGCTGCTTTTCTTCACCGAGGATATCTACTTCTAAGTTACACATGTTGGAAGTTGGAATTCTGGAATATTTACTTCGTCTTCTTTGGTGAAGGCATTTCGGAAAACGGAGACAGAGTTTTGTTGCGGAAACTATTAAAAATCACCAATAAGTCTCATTTGTGATTGATATATGATAAAATGAGCTTAAATGAGTACGGATACAGAAAATTCTTGGCAGATGAAAACGGTATGCCAGACAGAGACTCCAACTCGGGACTTTTACCTTTCGCGAGCAAGTGCTCTGCCGAGTGAGCTACCCAAGCACGACTCACGACCAGTCCTAACAGCCTTGATTCTGCCAGTACCTCGTTGGCAACGTTCCAAACTTCACCGAAGCTCTCCTGTGAGCCTTGAAGAACTAGCACTCCAGGAAGAACTGGTACACAGTTTTAATCTGCCAGGAAGTTTCATATCAGCGCACATTCCGCTGCAGAGTGAATATTTCATATTGGAAAATCCACCAGGCTATGGCTATGTCTGATATTCTTTCTTCCAGGAGTGCTAGTTCTGCAAGGTTCGCAGGAGAGCTTCTGTGAATTTTGGAAGGTTGGAAACGAGGTATTGGCAGAATTAAAGCTGCGAGGACGAGTCATGAGTCGGGCCTGGGTAGGTCAGTCGTTAGAACACTTGCCCGAAAAAGGTAAAGGTTCCGAGTTCCAGTCGCTGTCCAGCACACAGTTCAAATCTGCCAGGAAGTTTCATACCAGCGCACACATGTCTGGCTATGGGTGCATTTTTCACAAATACGTGATGGCACCTATGCGTATAAGGAGCAAATAGTGTCCTTTGGTATAGGCATTCATGCTGCATTCGCCTGGTTCCAAAGTTCATCTGTGGTGGTTGGCAATGGGTCATAGGGCTGTACCCGTCATTCCACCATATCCTACATATTTTCGATTGGCGACACGTCTGGTGTTCTGTCAGGTCATGGCAAAATGCTGACGTCCTGTGACACCAAGAGGGTACATGTTCATGCAGCAGCATGTGGTCGTGCATTGTATTGCTGAAAAATGGCATCTGGTGTGTTATGCAGAAAGGGTATGGCTTGGGTCCCAGGACGTCATTTACGTAAGGCACACTGGTCACTGTGCCCTGGACACGCACCAACTATGATTTGCGGTTGTACCCAATAACACACCACACCATAAGACCTTGAGTTGACGCAGACCTTGAGTTGACGCTGCATATCTCGTGCGAATTCAGTCACTGTGATACCGCTCCCTCTGTCGACGGCGACCGAGAATGCGACCACCGTTTTCAAACTAACACAACCTGGACTCATCTGAATGCCACTCCTGTACCCAGTGACGTCTTTGAATACACCATTGCCGTGTAATATGTTTCTGCACATTCATCAAAGGCAGGCGGAGAAGTGGACGGCGGTGCGCACGTAACCCACGCCGTAATGAGCGGCGACGGACTGTCAGCCCTGATAGTGTACAATGTGTTCCACTGTTACCTCAAGAGTTGAGGAGGATGCAGTTCTCTCGTGTACTGCCATGCGGATGAGGTGTCGATCTTCTCAGGGGTGGTCGGCGGGGAGGGAACCGACCCACCTCATCGTGTTCTACGGCCTTCCGGAACCATTCTGCACACACCCGTTGCACTGCGAAACACTTCGTCCTACACGAGCAGCAATTTCCTGAATAGATGCATGATATTCTCTCATGCCAATAATGAGCCCTCTATTAAACTCACTGCACGTCTGCTCAAATGGCTCTGAGCACTATGGGACTTAATATCTGTGGTCATCAGTCCCCTAGAACTTAGAACGACTTAAACCCAACTAACCTAAGGACATCACACACATCCATGCCCGAGGCAGGATTCGAACCTGCGACTGTAGCAGTCGCGCGGTTCCGGACTGAAGCGTCTAAAACCGCTAGACCACCGCGACCGACGTACGTCTGCTTCAGTCAAACTGATCCATTACCTTCGGTTTATTGCGACGACGAGAGCCGCTGGCACATTTTACTCGTAGGTGGTGGTGCGTTGCGATATCGATATTGACCATGAGCCCCCATGAAGACATGGTTCAAAAGCTACTCATTTCTGCAGAACATACCAATGTACACCTCCTGTGAATATGAATGTCGTATCACTAGTCGTTCAGGGTGCTCTGTTTTTTTTTTTTCTGAACATGGGTGCATGTTACCTATAAAGTCAATAGTGTTAGAGTCGAACATTTCGCATATGAACAGCTTTACACTCCTGTAAAAAAAAACAAGGACGATTGCAGTATGCTTTCGATAAGAGGAAGAAGTAAAAAAGATTAGATCTGCTCAACTGAGCTGGCCGGTGTGGCGGAGCGGTTCTAGGCGCTTCAGTCTGGAACCGCGCAGCCTCTACGGTCGCAGATTCGAATCTTGCCTCGGGCATCTATTAACTCAAAAATCTTGCAACGACAAATCACCATAACCCAAGAGTAATTGAGACAATGTCAACATTAAGTAACTCGGAGCATTACGGACCATTTTAATAGCATCAAAAAAGAATTACACATGCTATTAATTAAACAGAGGCAGTATTTAGAGTTAATGGCAATGTGAGACCAGAGGACAAAATGTGTTGTTTAAGCCAGTTTCCATAATTTTAGTTGCTAGTGCTGATTTCGCACCATTCCTTACATTTGTCGGTACAATACTTAGGGATCTAAGTACAGTAACTTAATGAGAAATCACGGCAGGAAATAGTGTTTTGCAAGTTTGAGATGCTGATCATTCCTGTAAAAGTATGGTGAGAGTCCAGACTGTGTCCTTTGTTTATGTTGAGCAAAACGTTGGTGTTCCTACTGTGCATTGTAGTCTCCAGTCCGCGCGCGTGCTCTGCGTGCGTGTGTGTGTAAACTTTGACAAACTAGAGGAACAGCACTCCGTGTTGAGAACACATTTACAGACACTGCCTTTTTTAAAACATTTTTCCATGATCTTCATTGCGTATACCCATATATTTGCTCATATACTTTGCGTGTCTAATAACTGCACAAATTTTGCCTGAGTGGCACAGATACTGCACTATGACGAGAGGCGTGCCTACAGGTGGTTAGAGGTCCTCGCGGGGCGTGTCCCGGCGCCCCTCTGCGGCAGACACGGCGCTGGCCGTGCAACGCCCCATGTCCGTCAGCAGGTCCTGCACCTCGAGGTCCATCGGAGACCCGGCCGGCAGGCATTTCTGCACGAGCGCTTCCACTTGGTCCGCCACGGCGTCGGCATCTTCCGCGGCTGCCTCTTTCAGCTCTGCAGTGCGCGACAGCAGCTCTGGACCGAGCTCCACTAACAGCTGCGAGCGGCATTGAATCTGCAGCACACAGACCCACACAACAACGTGTAACTACTGCTGTTTTCTGATATATGTCAGAAATAGTCATCTGAGTTCGTCATATTATATATTCTGTACAAATGAAGACAGATACTTGGGGTGAACTGTAACGTACGCATAGGACTATTGTCTCCTACCTTCCAAACTTTACAGAAGCTCTCCTGCGAACCTTGCAGAACTAGCACTCCTGAAAGAAAGGATAGTGCGGAGACATGGCTTAGCCACAGCCTAAGGGATGTTTCCAGAATGAGATTTTCACTCTGCAGCGGAGTGTGTGAGGTACTGGCAGAAATAAAGCTGTGAGGACGGGGCGTGAGTCGTGCTTGGGTAGCTCAGTTGGTAGAGCACTTGCCCGCGAAAGGCAAAGGTCCCGAGTTCGAGTCTCGGTCCGGCCCACAGTTTTAATCTGCCAGGAAGTTTCAAGTTGTAACTTAATTGTGCCTGTTATAATGGAGAACGCAACACGTCTTTTGTTGCTGTGTCTCTGCCACCTTCTCTCGGCGCACATTACCTAGTGAAACAGCGAGCGGGCTATCACTCCCAGAGGGACCGCCACCGACAAGCAGTTGAACCTAAACTTACAACAGGTGCCAAAGTAATCTTTTAGTTTCGATGCGTAAGTTTCTGTCTCCTTTCATGGGGGAGGTATAGTCTACTGGCGCTGGACATCAGAAGAAACACTTTAACTTAGGCGTATATTTTAATGTTGAAAATGGAGTGACACATAAAAAAGCGCGTAAATTTAATGATAGGATCATTCAAGGGATGAGCAGAATCCTTTAAACCAATGGCAGAAATGTAACGTGAAATCCACCACTACTCCAGCACAATAATAATAATAATAAACTGTCGTCGATATGAAAGTAACAAGTGATATAGCAAAAATGAGTAAATATGAACAAACAAACAAACAAACACGGCAGTTAAAATAAGAAAATGAGTCACAGGTGAATTACGCTCTACTCACAGCAACGGAAGGGAGCTGCAACTACTTTAGGGTTTGAATAAGAAACTAGAATCACAGAATTATATCGTAACTAAAGCAGAAAAGAGTGCCACGGTAGTCATAATAGATCGCACCTCGGCAAGAACAGTGACACAATTGAAAAATACGATACTTGAGAAAATTCGACTTCAAGAATTAAGTCTATAAAATATAGTGAAATTGTGTGAGCTTCCTTTAAAGCTGGAGTAAGTATTGTTGACACTAAATTTCATCATATTTTTCGCTGAGACACTTCACACGTATTTTTCAGAGATAAAAAAAGGCGTTTTGGAGGGGCACATTGGTGTTATTCCTGGTGCCATGTTGCGGGGACCCATTGGGTATGACGTCAGGTCTCGGCTGGCAGTGATTGACGCAGCTCTGACGGCACTGTGATACTTCACAAATATCCTGCATCCTCATGCATTACGTCTTACGTAGCAGTATTTTGGTGCCATTTTTCAACAAGATAATGCTCGTCCACAAACGCTAGGTGTCTCTCTGAACTGTATGCATGATGTTGTTGTAATCCTGTAGCCAACAAGGTCGTCAGATCTGTTCCCGATAAAACATGTGTGAAACCTTCTCGGACGTCAACTCCATCCCATTGGCAGTATCCAGAATATAAAGCATCACTTACAACAGTTGTGGGCTAGCTTGGCTAAGAAGGGAATGCAACGGCCTTGCGACACCCTTTCCAACCAGGCAAGTATGTGCTTCGAGGCCAGAGGAGGTGTAACGTCATTCTGATAATCAATCTGCCAACTTCTTTGTAAATTTGCTAATCACTGAAATAGTGTCACATACTCTCACAGCCGGTGGGGTTTGATTTCCTTTTCTTCTACCCTTTTGGGTACTTCACTTTTCTTGTCAAGCGGTGTAATTCTGTTAGTTTTAGTGTGTACTGGCGGAAGATAAGATGGAGACAAATTGTAGGGTAACAGTGGTAGTGAATGGTGAAGTACGGTAGTTGATGCAGTCTTAATTAACAATAGAAAGTTATGGTGAGGGAAAATAGAAATCTGTTAGCTATATTAGTGCATTTTCTATTTATCATTAAATGCCACAATACAGGAAAAACTGTCTGATGACGGTAATATTTTGAGTACGAATGAACACAACTTGTGTTTAAATTGTAGGTAACAGGCTACAGCGTAATAAATAAGTAAATAAATACATAAATTTGCCTCAAACACAAGTCGCACCAGCTACCACTGAACAATGTGGATTATTCAAGGACTCGAAACTGGAATGTTGCCTTCCACAGGAACTCCTCTTACCAACTGAGCTATTTAGGCACGATGCACGTCCAGCTCTCAGAACTTGACTCTCCTGCCTTCCAAACTTCAAGGCAGCTCTCCTGCATACCTTGCTGGACTACCACTGCTGAAAGAAAGAAGAGACGTTCTGGAGGAAGTCACGCTGTGAGGATGGTCCGTGAGCTGTGCCTGGATACCTCAGTCGGTGTGAGTTTGGGTCGTGAAAGGCAACGTTCCAAGTTTGAGTTCCGGTCCAGCATATAGCTATAATTTGCCAGGAAGTTTCAGAACATGCATGGTCTGCTGCAGAGTGGAAGATTGCTTCTGGATGCAGGATAACCATTTCGGGTGCTACGTAACACCATTGGATGAGTGTTATAACAGCTACTCATATGACTCGTTAGACATGGTGCTTACCTTGACGAGCGTGTCGTCTAGTTTGGAGCAGCTTTTGGCATCCGCGATGAGTCCCCGGGCCGTGCCGTTGAGTTCCTTGATGGCAGCCAGCAGCCTTACGCCACCCATCAGGCAGCTAAGGGTTTCGCTGCCCAGCACAGCCTCCAGTTCTGCCAGGTGCTCACGTTCCTCCACCAGGCACGACGTGAAGTTCGTAGCTGTCTGCAAACAGCCGCGTCCCAAGGTTCGAGAAGTAGCAGGAAATTAACAGCTTGTAAGCCCCTTATGCATTATTTCCCTTATGGTTCATTTACATTTAGGTATTGGACTGATTGATGAGTAGCAGTTCTCATCTATAAACTGCACTTGAATCAATTAATTCCAGAACAGCACACATTCACCATATTTACTTCTGAGAAAATCAATAATTTTTGTATATCTCTGAAAATATTTAGTTTATTACACCGATATTTTGTGTGCGGCTAGGTAACGTATGTGTATATAACCTTGTTTAATATAAGTGAAGTCAGATGAAACATTTAAGTACAAAAACATAAAAAGTCTGGTTTTGGTGCTGATTCTGGAAGTCACAGCCCAAATTAAGTTATCTAGGAAAAAATAAAATTTATTGTGAATTAAATGTGTGTACAATAGCGTGAATAATACATTCGCCATTCTAATCTGAGTCCCTGACTTCAGGCTTCACTTCCTGAATCAGCATGTTTCTTCTTTTGCGTTTCACATTCCTGCATCAGTTCTTAAGAATTCCCAGTGTCTACCTTAGGAGCTTTTATTGCTATGTCATCTTCATAAGTACAACAGATAAACATCCGATGATTAAGAATCTGTTTCTGTCAGAACTGAAATGAATTGGTGACCAGGCCACTAGCGGTATTGCTTACCATCACACAGTGCTTACGGCGCTCGATGATTTCACACGTCCCCGCTTTCGACTTCCATTGACGGTGACTAATATTTTATACAGGGTGATTCGGCAACCCCTACCCATGAGTTTTATGCAACTTGCAAGGCCTTCAAATACCACATGCAAGATTTTCATGTTTTCTTCAGCTTAGCGCAACCTATTGGTCCTACAGAAAAAAATGAACGGGACCATTTTGTAGGAAATTGGATGTAGCGAAGTGTTGTGTTGGATACGTTATCGCTAGAGGATGTAGTTTTCTAATTATTCAAGAAAAGAATACAGAAGTTACCTCCAAACCCGTGTTTCTTTAATAACTCAAAAACCATGGTTTCCAACAAAAACGCATCCTAAAACAAAATTTAACTACATCAAATTTTCTACATAAACTTCCTGTTTATTTTTTCTGTACAACATACCCATGACCAAATCGAAGGAGAATGAAAATTTGTATAATAATGAGGAGGGAAATGTCTACTTTGAAAAAAGAAAAAGAAGAAAAGGGAACTGCTTCTTCCATACATTCATTAGCTAGTGTTTTAATTTAACTCTTCAAACAGAGTGTTTCAGCAACTTTATACAGACCACAACCAGCTGCCTACATACTTGCAAACATAAACACAATATTTATTCTTGAGTACCCTTGAGTACACTGCACATAGAATGGCTACTACATTCTTTTATTTCAACTTTAAATATGTGGATATTTTCAGTTTCTTGTCATAAGCCAATACATAACCAATTATAACGTTTTGCACCAGAATAAATAAGCTCCATTCTGAAAACTAGAGATTTATATTTAATCTATATCAAAATTATATTTAATTCTAATATTGTGTTAGTGAATTTATGAATTCACCCTAAATTCACTTTTATCATCAACCAGAAATACCAGTATGGAGCATATGACTGACATGTAAGTATATGAAATCTTAGCTCCCTGAAGAGGCTTCTTCAAGATATTTACTTGTCAACTTGACAAAATGTTCTTATTTCAACTTCTGTAGCAATCATATTTTTTTTTTTTTTTTCATTTAAACTTCAACAAGTTGCAGATTATACCATAGGACAGAACTGAGTCAGACAAGTGCATGCAATGTAGTTGTAGTTGCAAATATGGAAAAACATTAGCTGTATAATGGAGTGACAATAAAAAATTTTTTTGTGCTGGACCTAGAATTGTGACAGATTTCTGGCTTATTGATAGCTGTCAGTTTACCATTAGCTACCTGTGTATTCTCCATGTATGTCGCCAACCTGCACTTGTACATCTGTTATGTATATTCCCGTACAGGAGAGATATTTTAATTGAAAGTCACTAGCCCAGTATTGGTGGATAAATAAAATACTGCAGTGGCTTTGTTGTTCTGAAGTACAATGCAATGTTCCTTTAGATGTGCATCCATGTGGAAAGGAATGGGCACACATTGGACAACCGTCAACTATATAACTGAATGACAATAATGAAAATTTGTGCTGGACCAGGACTCAAATGCGGATTTCCCACTTATCGCGAGTGGTCACCTTACCATTAGGCTATCTGAGCCAGACCCAAATTTCCGTATGTTGTCAATCATGCGTCTGTAACCAGCATTCATATGTTAATTATGTATATTGCCATACAAGAGTGACATTTTTAATTGAAAGACACTTGCTAATTGTTGGTGGATAGTTATAGTATTGCAGTGCCTGTGTTGTTCATAATTATGGTGCAATGTTCCTGAAATTGGAATGATCACATAGATAATATTTTGAGGGAGGCAAACCAAAGACTTAATTTTACTGGCAGAGAACTTAGAAGATGCAACAGGTCTACTAAGAAGATTGCCTACATTATAATTGTCCATCCTGTGCTAGGGTATGACTGTGCAGTATGGTACCCTTACCAGATGAGATTGACAGAGGACATTGAAAAAGCTCAGAGAGGGGCAGCTCATTTGGTATTATCAAAAAATAGGGGAGAGAGAGATGGACATGTTACATGACTGATGATGCCAGCCATTAAAACAATACTGTTTTTCAGGGCGGTGATATCTTTTCAGCAAAGTCCGTTTTTCCCATTCACTGTTACAGAGTGGAACGGTAGAGGAATAGTACAAGTGTTTTGATGAACCCTCTGCCAGGCACTTAAAGGTGACTTACAGAGCATTCGTGCAGGTGTAGCTCAAGGTGACACTACCTCAGAGGTGCAATGAGATTTATTGTTACTTCAACTGATGTTGCTAAATAAAATGATGTACTATCGTGTAGGAGATGTGATGAGATGAACGAAAATTTTGTCATACTCCCGTGTCATCTCTCACTACAGGACCGGTACATAGAGCTATCATCACTATCTGACTGCGTATGGGCTATTCTGATGTTGTGGTAGATAATTGCAGGTGGCCTTGTGATTGCGATTGAGTATGGAAACATAATAGCAGTGAGAGTCTTACTGTGAATGGTGTTTTGCACTATCGTCAATATCTTGGCTATTTGTGTGTCAAGTCATGGCAATACAACTGTTGTGCAAATCTTATGGACAAAAAGTTCATAATTTTCACAAGATGTGTCTCTGCCAAGTAACATGGTTCAATGAAATGTGGGCCATTCATAGAAAGAATTGCTACAGTGTATTAGAGAAGGTTACTGAAAGAAGTGCACAATGAGAACAGAAATAACTTCATTCAAAGTCGAATTACACTAAAGTGTCCGCATTTCATGATGGTCCCCTGGTATTACAAATGGCGGGACATGGGTCTTAACGGAATGTGTGATCACCACTGATGACAGTGCATGCTCTATTGCGTCCTCCTATGCTGACCATACGTTTGGTAAAAAGTTCTTGTGGCAGTGCGTTTGATTCATCTACCAGCAGGACTGACAGCTGTTGGATGGTCATTGGTGAATGTGGATATGCTGAAACACGTTTTCCTACTGGATCTCACATGTGCTCAATGAAATTTACGTCACGGGACAGGCCAGCCCATTTGCCAAATATCCTCCTACTCCAAGAGCACCTCCAACAGAGCTGTTCGATGCGGCTGGACATTATTACTCATCAGGAGCCCTGTACGAAACTTAAGTGCTTTCATAGTTTTAAATAATGACAGTATTTGGGATAAGAATGTAGTTGGGATACAGATGGTTTGTGAACTGATAAAAATTCTTTAAAAATAAACCAAAAAAGTGAAATAATAATCATAAATTTATGACGCACACTTTTCTATATATTTCCACACAGAAAATTTGAACGAAATTGTTTCCAGAGCTTTAGTATATCTAATTGTAAATGATATATTGTATAAGAATTTGAGCTTCATGAACTTTTTATTTTTCATTTTCCTTAAGGGATAAGAAAATGTTGGTTGATTTATTTTGTCCTGAAATGGCTACATGCGACTGCCTGTAAGTAAAGAATGGATATGGTAAATACGATTTGAAACTTTGTCCCCATAACTTGCTTATAGTGACAGCAAATGCAATTTTAATTCACTTCTTACCTGGTATTCACTAAGACCTCAATAAATTCTAACTGTATTTCAGGATTCTGATTGCATTTCGTACTTCATGTAAGCACGTTAGGCCATAGCAGCAATACATAAATCATAATTTATGTTGGCAGTGACTAATATTTTTGTCATTTCGAAAGGCATATTCGTATAGGAATGCCAACCTGTACAACGGGCAGAGATAATGGACTACTGCAGTGGTCACTGTTATAGTCTATGACACTGATGTATACAAATTATCCAGTTAATAAGACATAATTTGTAATAAGATAGGGCATGGGTGTGTGTGATGTCCTTAGATTAGTTAGGTTTAAGTAGTTCTAAGTTCTAGGGGACTTATGACCTAAGATGTTGAGTCCCATAGTGCTCAGTGCCATTTGAACCATTTTTTTTTTTTTGTAATAAGATAAAATGAAAAGTGAGTTTCTTGTTCGTGAGTAAGAGGTTAGCTTCACAAACTACAGGTATGATGCCGGACATCTATGATGCCCTTTTGCCTACGATAGTTCAAAATTTTCGACAAATAGTAAGTCTTAGCACAAAACCGGTATGCAGTATGAGAAACGATTAAAAATTTTCTAATGATGCCTCATTCATCTCTGTAAGATTAGCATGTCTTGAAGAAAAGGGATGTTGACTTGAGAAGTAATATATATGAATAAAACTGAAGCCAGTGCCGAATGCGCCTCTGGAAAGACAAACGTGGGGAACAAGTAAATATCACAATAACATTATGCCTTTGCCCACCATTAACACCTGCATCATGAAAACAATCATGTTAGACAATGTTCTAGGATGCATTAGCTATTACCACCTCTCACCACTTGGGGGAAGATTCAACTTCCCAGAAATAGTGTTTTGGTACAGCAGTGGATATCTACTATGTGATGTGCAATACCTGACATGTATTTACATTTCCCTAAAAGCTAAAAGTATCATTTTGCTACAATGGAAGAGTAAAAATAATGTGTTTCACTTTCTGACTTTCAGTAATAGAAAAAGATCAAAAAATGTTGTGTGAAAGAGCTGTTGGCTGTGGCCCAGCTCAAACACTGTGCTCTAGAGTTTGCCTATGTCACACCAGACTCTGGCCACCAATTGTGGAAGTCGGCTGATAGGGACCGATGGCCAGTCATGTGACTGTGACACGTCATTTACTGAACCAATGATGTATGCTGGTGCACTCGCTCTGCCAAGCATGAAATTATTTCCTTTTTATTTTGACTTTTCATGTGAAATATCTGTGATGAAGCGAATGAATACAGAGTGGTAACTTAACTGGTGTGGCCTTTCTCAGGCAGAATATGTCAAGAGGGATGTTTAAGTGTTAAGATTTCCATGGGAAAAAAGTCAGGATTATTAGTTTGTAGCTGTGTCTGTGATGACCACAGATAAATTCTTCTCTATTATAAGTTTCTTTTCTCAGGCATTATCTCTCAATCTAGGACTGTTATACTCTGAAGATGGCTTCGAAAACATGAAGCTCTGGAAACTTTGTCTGTATTGAGAGTTCTACCATAAAGAAATTGTGAGGTTGATGACGCATAACATACATTGCTACAGATAGGCTAAGTGGTTGGCAGTGAACGCCTTCAAGAATGCTGTTAAATTTCTGATGGAACAAGATGCTGAATGAAAGTGAATAAGCCAATGCATGTATCGTCGTGTAACTAATGCTCCAGTACAAAGCTAAAACAGATGCCCTACACTGATCTCAGTGAAGGTTGTTACGCGAACTATTAAACAATGATAAGTTACTCTCAATGAGTATTCTCATGTTGCTCAAATAATTTCTTTATTGTAAACAAAAATCAGTTTTAAATGCCAGGTAAACATTTCTGACTGTACTGATGTTAGCCTCACAATGATGTAATGTTTCTGTTGTGGTAACAGCAGAGCCACAGCGTCTCCAGCCAATAGGTGATGTCTTCTCTGTGCCCGTGACGTCAGCACGTGGTGCTCATAGTGTGTTGGCTGCGCTTATAGTATGCGGATGCCCACCACAATAGAAAAAGAAAACATCGTCGATGATTAGCTGCTGTTCTCATTGCCTGGAAGGTGGGTGTGCACCCTGATACTAATGACTTTGTCGCTGCTGACTGACCTGTCACAGGGGACATTAGGAGTGTCCAAGACAACCGAGCACACCTGTGGACAACAAAGACACTGATTTAAGTGCTGGTGCCTATGCCACATAAGAGAAATGTCAAATTTCAAGTTTTATGCCAAAACACATAGACCTTACACATAAAGAGTAGAGGGAGGTGCATATCACAAGGAACAGTTCATCAAAAGGAGTCAGTTTCCAAGTATGAAACAAATTTTATACCGGAAACAATTATAACATTTTAGAAGTTTCGCCTCTTTAGCTGTTACCACAGATTTCAAACGTATAAGCTACAGTTTCTACATTTTATAGTTATATTAGGGGCATCCTCACATTTTAATCTTGTCATGTGGCTTTATGGTTAATGATACTTTGACATAGGTAATGATATAAATTAATTTTTGCCTAGTGAAGTTACTAGTGCCTATATTTTGTTAATTTTTGTTTGTTTCATTGTGCTCATAATGTTTGTTACTATTTATACCATTAAGTTGCACCATAACATCCAAGAGTGTGACACTAGCTATGGATGAAACTGGCTAATCGCCTAACATCTTTCAGTACAATCTTCTCGTACTTCCAGCCATGTCAAGAAGTCATACTTCCATGTGTTTCTGGACAAGCTGCTATTAGCCCACTGTGAAGCAGTAACTGACTGTTGCCTGGTTGCTGTCCTCATCTTTACTTAGCCATGGAACCAGCTGCGGCTAAGGCCATCCACATAAGACTTTGAGGATATAGCCTTGGATACAACTCGCAGAAAGTCAAGTTGCTCTTACTACCTTTTCTACAACTCATTTGCTGTCTGTTTCTTTTACAGCAGAGCAATTCAAAGATGATGTCTTTAGATAGATGAATGATGTAACTAAGTACTGTAATAATTTACAAATTATCGAGGTCCAATTTTTGAAAGAATATTGGTCTACAGCAATTCAGTGATAACTGCTCATACACTTCTGGATCGAAGACTAGTTCAACCTGTCCAGGGCACAATGAAGGCAATCTGTAAGTACTGATGTGGGGTGGCTGTACAGTTGTTGTTGTGGGTATAAAACTTTTGTTACCATTCTGTGTTTGGTGAGAACTTGTAGCACCACTCCATGACAATTACGAGAATTATGAACGTTTTCTTGAAAGAGTCTAATATTCTCATGGCCCTTACAGTACAGTGCAAAATATAACACAGGAGCTGTGGGAAGGTGGAAGACTCGTGCCACTTATGATGATGTGCACGGCAGGCAACAGAATTTCAATCATTCTGATGACCAATTTTAAGTAGAAAACTGGCAAATAATAGTGAGGAACATAAATAAAGTGTATATAGCAGCTGCCACAGGTGACCTTGGTGGAGAGGAGGTGCACTCAGTGGGGGAACAAGATTGCTGAATAGCTTGGTTGGGCAGCTGATGGGAAGTTCTATTGAACTTTGTAAGAATGGAGACACTAATGAGTGGGGGAGACATTCCTGCACCACTGAGTGTATGTGAAGAGTCACCTGACTTGCACCCCAGTTATTATTATGACATAACTGACGGATTAAATGCTACTGGTACTATTGGGATAGTGTGACAGTTTGACAAAAAGCAACTGACTGGAACAGGAACAATAAGAAGTAAAAATTCGTTGATGTGGCAAGTGTGAGGACTTCAGGCTCTAGAACAGTATATGAAAGACTGCAAGGAAGCAAGCACTTCTGAACTGCAAGGGAGAGAATTCAAACAAGAATGTTCATTACAAAACACAGTAGTGCCTCTGGACAGCACTAATATGATTTATAAATTCGTATTTGATGGAGATGCCAAATATGACTGCCATCAAGGTTGGACAGCACTCATGCAGTGTGCTTTTAGACTCCCACACTCAATGGTGAATAGGAAGAGCAAAGATAGAAATTCGATGCCTGTGACTGAGTTGGGTAAAAACAAGGCAAAATAAAAGAGTTGTTTTGTGGGGGAGAGCTGGTGCCCATTTCAGCTGATGTCAATCCGATTGTAAAAGTAGCAGTAGGTGGCTTAGAAAGTGAGGTACTGGTTGACAGCTGTTCACAGATTTCAGTGACTTCACCTAGCAAAATGAACACAGTACTACTGCTGACCTATAACGTTAAAATTTTTGGTGCTACAGAGATGGTGTCCAAAACAATCCAACATGAAGTCAAACTACTCTTGCAGTTCAAAGTTGTGGTCACAGAATTGCACACGTTAGAGAATTCAGAAACTGTGTTAACATGATCATAGGTATCAATTCTTTAATATAAATTGTTGTGATGTAAATGTCGAGCAGTGTTGTATAATAATGTACATGCAGTGCTAATGTTGGTAATACGCACCTGTGTGTGGTTTTTCTGTATATTGTTGTTCTTGTTGTACGTACTTTGTGTTGAACCGGTACCTAATAAACCATGTGTATTTCCAAATATGCAAATATTTATTTTTCTAAGAAAATCTCAGCAGGTTATGGGCCCAGGTGTGTGTTAAAAGGACACTTGTACAAAAATAATAACGTAGCTCTATGCAAAAGGTTTTTAAAGTTATCTCCAAGAAGACGTTTTTGAAGTTGTTAATTCCATGCAACCACGATGGATTCAAGGAGAATTATCAACATCGGAGTTGTGGAAGACAAAACAAATTGGAACATTTGGAAATACAAAATAAGTATTTGTCTATGAGGAATTCCTGGTGCACTTGATGTTGTGGAAGGCAGGACAGTGAAACCTAGTATTATTTCTGAAAGTGCTACCGATGAACAAAGGGCGATCTATAAAAGTGCTTTAGAAGCTTTTAACAAAGCAGACAGCCACGCTCTACTTGTTTTGACTACAAATATGTTGGAAGAAACTTAGCAGAAAATAATGCATCTAAATACAGTGTATGAAGTGTGGACAGAATCACACAAAATATTTGATGGTGTCTCTGAAGACAAAGTTTACAACCTTTGTTTGGAGTTCTTTAGTTACAAAAAGGCTCCTGAAGATGATATTGTGACACATATTTCCTAACAGAAATATTTGTGGAGTGAAATGAAACCAGAAATGACCAAAGACATCGTAAATAATTCAGAAATGCCTGATTTGTTTTTGATTTGTAAAATATAAGGTACACTACCAGAAGACTATTTTTTGTTTAAATCTAGTTGGATGCTAACATCTAGAGATGACAGAACAGTTGATAATTTAACAAATAAATTGTGTGCATATGAAAAAGCTCTGAGTACAAAGGAGGGTGATTTTAGTAAACAAGAAGCCCTCACTACAGACTCATCAAGGCTGTCATTTCAGCAAGTAAATCCAACAGAGAAAAAGAAGAAAAAGAAATTAATATGTAATTACTGCAAGAAACCTAACCATACAATTAAAGTGTGCAGAAAGTGGGCAGCGGATGGCAAACCTCCAAAACCAGCTACCACAGATACAAATATGCTACTTCTTGCTATGACATCTTCTGTGATGAACTCTGAATGTAGAAATGATGACTGGTATATAGACAATGGTGCAACAAGTCATATTACAAATGACAGGAATTGTTTCAAAACATTTCAGCGTTTTCTAACAAAACAGTCAGTTACTACAGCTAATGGTGACATAATTGAAGCAATTGGAAAAAGGTTCAATAGACCTTGAAGCAGCAGTTGGAGGAAAATGGAACAGAACTACCTTGACAGATGTATGGTATGTACCTCAGATTCACAACAATCTATTCTCTGTTCTTGCAGTAAAGGATAAACATCCAGAAAGTAAATTCACATCAACTGCAGAAATTTGTCATCTTAAGATTAATAATGTTACTAGATTGGCAGTTGTCTGTGATTGCTTTGTAGGCCTTTTTAAACTTGCTGTAAGAAATGTGAAACCTAGCTCCCTCAGCGCAGTTAATACCACTAGCAGAGACAATACGTTGCAGCTTTATCATGAAACATTTGGAAACCAGAACAAGCCGCCATGTGAAGTCTGTACTTTGTAGCGAGTTAAATAATGAGGTGGAAATGGATAGTGAACTTTGTGAAGGCTGTATTTATGTCAAGGCTCTTCGTTTACCATTTGGTAACAGAAAGAGGACAGCAGAACCAGGTGAACTTATTCACGCTGATGTATGTGGTCCGTTTCAAGTACCTTCTGTGTCAGGGCACTGGTATTTTGTTCTTTTCAAAGATGATTGTACAAAGTTTACAGCAACATATTTCATACAAGAAAAGTTTAGAGTTGCAGAAAAGTTAAGGCAGTTCATAGCTGAAGCAAAAGCTGCTGGACATACCATCAAGGAACTTCTGAGTGATAATGGGAAAGAATTTGACAACAAACAAGCAAAAGAGATTCTTCACAAAGAGGGTGTAATTCAACGCCTCACAATGCCTTACACTCCAGAACAAAATGGGTGCAGTGAAAGAGAGAACTGCACAGTTGTGGAAACTGCCAGGGCCATAATGCATGCACATGCAAACATTCCACAGAAACTTTGGGCAGAGATGGTGAACACCACAACCTACATTCTAAACCGAAAAGGGCCTTCCAGTATTCCAGGAACATATTCATATGAATTGTGGTATGGAAGGAAGCCTAGCCTGAAACATCTGCAGGTGATAGGCTCCACTTGCTATGCTCATATTCCAAAACAACAGAGGAGGAACATGGACCGAAAAGCACTGAAATGTGTCCTTATTGGATATGATCACAATGAGGGTTACATAATTTATTGTGGAGAGGTGTGCAAACTCATTAGGTCACGAGATGTCATCTTCGAGGAGAGGCCACTGAAGAGTGAGAAAAGTTCAACTCTTCCAGTGAATGTTTTCAGTCATCAGGATCCAGTACCTCAGACTGAAGACCAATGGTATTGATAGTGAGAGTGAAGAGGATGGCAGTTCCTTGGATGTAGATGAAGACCCTCAGGAGGAAGATCAGGAAGACACAAGTGCAGAAGCTTTACCATGTCTGTGTGATCGGTTTACCCTCAGACCTCCACAAAAGTTTAATGATTATGTAATGAACCTCTCAATATCTTTCCAAGAACCAGAAACAGACAGCGATGCCATGAAGTCTGTTCAAAACGATTTCTGGAAGGAAGTTATGGATCCTGAAATAAAAGCTCTTCAAGAAAATGGAACGAGGGATGTGGTTGACCTACCATATGCAAAGATGTCCATTCCCAATAGATCGGTGTATAAAGTCAAACAAATGCTGATGGCTCAGTCAATAAATTCAAGACAAGATTGGTGATTAAGGGTTATTCGCAGCAGAGAGGAGTTGACTATGAGCAGACATTTAGAGCACATTCAGAGCACTGCTAAGTGTTGCTGCAAGGGAGAGCATTTATATTGATTTAAAAGAAACCATTTATATGCAACAACCTCAAGGATGTGATGATGGGTCTGGGAGAGTATGTTGCTTGAAGAAAAGTCCATACAGACTGAAACAGGCTCTGCATTGCTGGAATTAGAAGTACAGTAATCATCTCACTAAACTGGGCTTTCTGAGGAGTGAAGCTGATCCATGTCTTTTTGTGAGACAGTAAGGCTGTAAGAAAATATTCCTTGTGCTTTATGTTGATGATGGTCTGATTGCAGCTCACAGTGAACAGGAATTTGAAGACATTGTCAGTGATTTAAGAGAAGAGTTTAAAATTACTTCAGTGCCTGCATCATTTTTCTTAGGTCTGGAAATTGACCAACAAGAACGTGGAACTGTATGTGTAAGTCAGACTCATTACACAGGAAAACACCAGAGCATTTCAACATGAAGAACTGCAAGGCTGTAACTACACCCATTATAAATGACAATGATACAGAAGAAAGTCCTTGCAACTCTGAATTTCCATACAGTCAAGCTGCTGGAGTACTGATGTTTCTGATGTGTGGGAGATGTCCTGACTTTGCATATGCTGTCAGTGTTGTATCATGAAATCAACAGATTGTGATGTGGTGAAAGTTAAAAGAATCTTACAATACCTGAGAGGCACAACAAATTATGGACTTTTATATAAAAACAATTCTAGGAAGTAGGTTTTAGAGTGTTCTAGTGATGCTGACCACATTGGTGGTGATCTTGGCTCTGGGCTCTCAACATCTGGTGTCCTTTGTCTGTACTCTGGGGTACCCATCACCTGGGTTAGTCAAAGGCAATCTTCTGCTGCCATATCCGCAACTGAAGCTGAGGTTGTGGCTGCCAGTGAAGCTGCTCAGGAAATTGTCTGGATCAAGAAGCTTCTGACAGAATTGGACCAATTGGAGGCAACACCAGTTCTGGAGGTTGACAATGAAGCTGCTATCTGGCTTGCCCAGAATCCCAAGTTTCACTGAAGAACGAAGCATATTCATATAAGGCATTTCTTTGTTTGTGAACTATTTAGTGCTTATGAAATCATAGTTGCAAAAGTAGATACTGTAGAACAACTTGCTGATATACTAAAAAAGCCTCTGTTTTCGATTAGATATCAGTATTTATGTAATAAGATTAGACTTTGCAAGTTATTAAATAAGGGAGAGTGTTAATGTATTTTACATCTTTGGTGTTCTTTAATAACTAAAGTCAGTATTTCATGTTCAGTGGTTAGTAATATGCACCTGTGTGTGGTTTCTCTGTATGTTGTTGTTGTTGTTGTACGTGCTTTGTGTTGAACCAGTAACTAATAAACCATGTGTATTTCCAAGTATGCAAATATTCATTTTCTAACAAAATATCAGCATGCAGGAAAAGGCAGTCATCAGATCAGCGTAGTTAAACACTGTCAGAGTGAGCTAGAACTTGGACGGTCTGTTGAGCGCTGTTGGTAAGTGGGGTGTACTCAGCCCTTGTGAGGCAAACTGAGGAGCTACTTGTTGGAGAAGTAGCAGCTCCGGTCATGTAAACTGACTAACGGTCAGGAGTGCGATGTGCTGACCACATGCTCCTCCACATCCATATTCATTGATGCCTGTGGGCTGAGGATGACAAGGCGCCCATTTTGGTACCACTAGAACTTCATAGCACCTGTTCATGCTGAGTTTACTTAGGAAAAGGCAGTAGTAACACAATTTTTTTAGTAAAAGGAGCCATTTCTGGGAAATTTTGAACTTCCAAGTAGGACCAAAGGTTGTACCGAAAAAGAAGTATGAAATATAAGTTATATAAGTTTATATTGTTTTGGAGTTCAAAGGGAAGCAGAAAAAGGATGTAAGAGTTATCCTCTGGAAGGAGGACCAGAAACAGATCCCTGGAAAGTTGATGAAGGGATGGTGGATGAGGCACATTAAAAAGGGTATGAGGATTCCTGCTCTATGGGAAACTTCACAGTGAGGCGACTGTGCGTACTTGAGCTAGGTAGAACAATGCATTCTTTCCTTCTTCTATTCTCTTCCTCTTTTGTTTAATATATTGTTGATAATCTTCAGTATGTGCATATAGACAATTGAAGTGGGGAAGTCATTAAAATGGCAAGAGAATATGTGAAGTAAGTAAATGGTTGGATACAGGATGTCATGAAGATATCATGATAAATGTAAAATCCCAAAAGTAGAACAGTGTGAATAGAGTTTTGAAATACAGAGAAAATAACAAGGGGGACATGAAGTGAAAACAAGACAAAATTCTGGGTAAATCACAACATTGGAAGTAACACTCTGATATACAAGTATGAACAGTGTTTTTATGGTTTAAGTAAAATAGGTTACAAGAGGAATAAATATAATACAAATGTTACTTGGAACTAAAGTAACAGTGCGGAATGTGTAATATATACGATTGCAAGGATCTGATGTTAAGAAGATGAGTGATTTGTGTCACAGACAGGTGTGTGACCTGTATATTTTATGTGATTGGCTAAGGAAATAAGAGACTGAGCAGTGTGGAGCACCAGAATAGGTGGACTCAGGAGTGTAAATATAAAAAGATCTAGTGATTGAGTAAATGTAGCAAATGCATACAAGAAAGTATAATTTTCAGTCTATGAAAAACAAAAAAGTACATTAATGGACAGGGAAAAAAGTCTATGGAGTCATGAGTGGTATTCCTTGGACAGAGTAAATCATAATGAGCAATAATGGTAAGCTTCCATCACTAAAGTCATGACTAAAATTATTCTGAAAGTATTTGGAAAATGCAGCATAACAAATTAATCTGTGTGTAGTTAGAAAACAACCTTTGTTACATGGTGTGGAAAATGGTACCATTCAGGTGTCATTGTGAGGCTTATATTCTGAGATATATGAACCTAGCTCACATCTTGAGAAAGAGGGCTCTGGAGTAGCAATTGAAGTGGACCATGGTGTTGATGAGAAAGAAGGTGTCATGGCAGACATGGCGGACAGCAATACTCTCTTTTGTCCCATGCCTAGGGTTACATCTCAAGGTGGAGGATCATAATCACTTACCTCATATCTTATAGGTTAACACACCAGCACTAGCATGTGAAACTGTGTGGTGAAGTTAGATGCGAAGTGTTAAGTGGTACGACAAAGTAACTGTGATAACACTACATACATAGCATAAAGAGATACTCTTACTGAAATATGTTGTATTGGAATTAACTGGTGTTTCTATCAGTGCATGTTTTCTTAAAATATATGGTGTTAAATGTTGGGGGTGTTCTAAAAACTGGTAAGACTTGGTAAAGGAAATGAAAATGCCAGAATTGAAGGCTGTGAACAGTTGGGGCCAGGAGAAAATGTGAGAAAGTAAAATATACCTACATGATGTAGAAATAAAGGAAAGAGAAGTTTATCATGTACCGATATTCAGAGCTCATGGAAGTTTCAAAAACAATGTGAGAAGATTGAGACATGGCAGTGGTAGATTCTTCCACTTTGCATGCTCAGCAAACTCATAGCTAATCTCTTGATAAATTAAAATAATGAAGGAAAGTGATAAGTATATGCAGTCACAGGATGATGGACATACAATTTGATTACAGTAAGTTTTGTGAAAACATGCTTTGTGATTTGAGAGTTAGATCTCAAGATATATCAGTTTCAACTAAGCACTGACATTAGAATTTGTAGGACCACCTGAAGGCAAGAAGCTATCATTGTTGCATAGGGAGGAAAGGGAGGGGGAAGGGGGGACAAGGGCACCACGTCATGAGGGCTGGCAGGAGAGCATAGTTGCTGAAAGTTTCTGGAGAGCTGACATAAGGTTTCGCTAAGGCACAAACAATTAGTAAGACTGAATTTCTGAGGACAGATATCCCTTGGAAATTAGTGAACAGATGAGTCCAAGGAAAGGACAATCAAGGAAAGAAAAATAGTACATCCGAAAAATGCATTTTACGACAGTAAAAATGAAACGAAAATTTTTCAGAGAGTTTTGCTAAAGAGTATCCACTGGAGAAAACAATATAGGACACTGCAGTTTTCATAGACAAATAACTGATAAAGTAGCTTGTCTGCTGTCACAGCAGCCTCATATGTTCTAAGTAAGACAGACAGGCCATTGAATGGAAGAAAATGTCTTGGGGCTTGGCTGATGTCGGACCTACTTCAGACTGTAATCTGCCTTGGTTACATCATCCACATAGGCAGTCTTTTTAGTTGCCGTTTCAATGTTTATTTGTCCTGGTGGCAATATCTACAGACTTAGATGGAGGTAGTTTAAGAGAACAAAGCATATGGGAGGCCATACATCATGACTCAACCAACTGTCGGTCAGTGGGTTGAGACCTTCATTGGTATACTGGCTCATTGTTGTAACAGGATGTTGACAATGGCCGTGTGGTTGAGTCCAGGTTGTTAGTGTGATTTTTGTTCTGAAGAAATCATGTGATTTATTAAAGGCAGAGTCCAAAATGTTCCTAAGAGCCACATGGCACAACATCAAAGGGATTTTAAGGTTATCTGAGTATCTAAATACGACACAATGGGATTGTTTTGTATCCACATTAGTTTGTCTCCCAAACTCCCTGAATTCAGATAAGTACTGTTCTCAATTTTGCATAAATGTTGTGCATTCTTAATGTCAACATCATTGGCAAGTAAGGGGCCTCAACAAAATAGTTGATTTTATCAGATAGTCTGTTCTTTCTGTGTTGGTACACTGACCCTTTTCCGAGTGTTATTGTAGTCATGCAAGATTCAGTGATGTGTGCAGACTGGAGTGCAGCATAAAAAGAACTGCCTCATAGGTAGGGATTGTGTTGCTGGACTTAAGGCATGCAGTCTCTTAACGTAGGTCTATGATGAAATGAAATTCTGCACTCCTGTTAGATTGTCAATTACCGTCACATGCAAGTTGTTCCATATTATGTTACCGTACTGTGTATTGTCTTGGTTGTTTCTCTCTGTGCAGTCCAGTGTACTTATTTGTATTAACATCAAATTGATAAAATATGTTCACAAAATAACTGAGAGAAGGTCAGTTTTTAGTTCTTAACAAGCATGAAACAAAAATTTGTTTAATTCACATACTGTGTAAATTCTCTTATGTCTGTAAATAAGTAAAAATCTGTTCTTATTTTTAAACACACCCAGTGTTACATTAAACTTGTTGAAACTGCTGAAATTTTCCTGTTTGTAAAAGTTAACTTCTTGAAAACTAGCAGTCATAAAGCTTTGGGCAGCGGAAATGATAACAGTGGGATATGACAATGCCAAGCTCCAAATGGTGCGCTGGAGGCGATACCAGAGCAGCATGCTAGTTGTCAGCAGCCAACTGCTTTAAACTTGACCATATATGTCTTCTTGCCTCTATACACCCAAGATCCATATAGCATGTAGGAAGGTAGGAGATGAGGTACTGTTGGAAATGGACCTATGAGGGGCCATCATGAGTTGTGCTTGCATAGCTGAGTCAGTAGAGCACTTGCCCACAAATGGCAAAAGTTCCAGGTTCACGTACTGGTCTGGCACACAGCCTTACTCCACAGGAACTCTCAGATCAGTTCTTGCTCTCCTGCACAGTGAGAATTCATTATGTCCTCTCCAAGGCAGGCCATTCTCACATGTGTCATAAGGCCTATAACATCTATCCCTCAAATAATAGTTACCAATAGGTGCTGACATAAAGAAGAAATTGGTGCAGGAACAGCTCTTCATTGTGTCATTGTGCCCCTCATCAATAGTACTCCATGTCCCAATATATGAGGTATATATTATACAACTGTATGTTTTAAATGTAATCTCACTGTGTCACTACATTTACACAATTAAGGTTGCTGGGAACAAAACATGAGACAAACCTGAGCAGTGTACAATAAAAGCATATGGGTGATACAGCAAGAATGCATGTATGCATGTTGACATCAGCAAATACTACAGGACAACTTTGGCAGTTTCTTTACAAGCCTTTAAGATTTTCCACAGTAGATGCATTAGCTTTGCTGTGAATGTATTTATTGTAGAACATTTGACAAAGGCAACTGGAACAGCATGCAAAAGAAAATACTCTGTAATGAGTCACTAGATACCAATGATTGCTTATATCAAAACCTTCACTGGATAAAACTCACTGATCTTTGGAAACTTGTCAGCATAGACAGGATTCAAACCACCTAATTGTGTTTCATTGGAGAGCTGGTCACAGAGGCCATGATAATAATTAAGAATCTATTCTCTGCAAAATGGGTTTTTATTATTTCAGAGCCTCATTGCTCACTATTTTTTTAATGAGACAGAAATTAGCATCATCAACAATTTTACGAACATTGGTTGTTTGATTTTTATTAATGCACACCACTGCTGCATCTCTGAGGCTTTGCAGAAATGCAGTGTCTGCCATAGACAGAGGTCATATTGGATGTGGTATACAATGAAATTAGTTAAGGCTTTCACTTCTCTGAGAGACAGATGTGCTTGTCTTGCACTGAATGACTTTTGAAATTTCTTACATGGTTATGCATTCAGAGTTAGTGCCCTACACCGATGCTAACAGCATGCATCCCAGTAACAGCAATGCATTCATGTGTGAAGTCACATACAGTTGATAACCTATTAGTGTCATTTTGATCAGGGGCATGGAATTTGGGATTCTGGTCTGCTACTCATTTTGTTTACTTAGTAGCATTTCACTTGCAAGTGCTGGAATTTCCAACACTTAATGCAACATACAGAGCTGAGAGAGATCACGGAAAAACGATGTAGGATACACTAGATGCTGAAGAAAGATACCTTGAAACAAAGGCACATGCTTTTACTTGAGGTTGACAGATGAAGTGAATGTGTCATTGCTTACTAGGCCATTCATTCTTTTCATTGTGTTTATACATGCTGTACTGAAATAAAACTTTCACAGTTGTGAAACAACTTGAGGTGCTCATAAACAACAAAAGTAGATGAGAAATTGACACTGCACACTTATTGAAAATTACCTATCAAACTATTAAGTTCTATTTGTGCTTGCACAGGTTAAGATGAACATTAAAGATTAGCTGGAAAGCTTCTACTTTATGGGAAGAAACCATTGTTAATACCACAGTTCTCTTATTACTGCTTCTTGCTTTGAATTTACAGAATTCTAGTTATAATTATCACAGAACAAGTCTGCTTTCAAGTAACACTTTTAATCACTTTTTCGCAGAAGAAGCTGATTTGCACTGTGGTGTAGTGGTTATTATACTAAACTATTGAATGGGGGGTGCTGAGTTCAAAACTCACCTGCAGTATACCATTTTAATTTCTATATTCAGTTTGAGTACATTCTAGAAGTATCCACAAATGTCAAGAATCATCGTACTGGAATGTTCTATATATGTGTGTGTGTGCGAGTGTATACCTGTCCCTTTTTCCCCCTAAGGTAAGTCTTTCCGCTCCCGGGATTGGAATGACTCCTTACCCTCTTCCTTAAAACCCACATCCTTTTGTCTTTCCCTCTCCTTCCCTTTTTCCTGATGAAGCAACCGTGGGTTGTGAAAGCTTGAATTTTGTGCGTGTGTTTGTGTTTGTTAGTGTCTCTATCAACATACCAATGCTTTCATTTGGTAAGTTACATCGTATGTGTTTTGGCCAAAGGCTCTGAGCTCTTGTACGCGCAAGTGCTGAATAAATCTTCTTTAAGTGAAGTAAGTGTCCATCATTCATCTAAGTACACCTTCTTCTACATGACATTATTCTGATGGAGATGCTGGGTATTGGAACTTGTGACGACACAGTTGCTCCCATCAGGCCACCACAGAGCCACCGTTAATGTGGCGAGAAACCTGAGCCTGGGCCATATTCAACAGATTGCAATCTACCGGAGACAGAAGAAGAAGAGGATATTACAATGACAGCGACTGTGTGCCACCACATGAGACATCCTTCTGGGTTCTCTGGTGATGATGGCCAAGATCCAAACAAGTGGCTGAAGGTATATGAGCGTTTGGCCAAATTTAACAAATGGGATAACATTGTGTGTTTGGCTAACGTATTTTTCTACTTAGAGGGTACTGCCAAGCAGTGGTATGAGAACAACGAGGAGAAGTTAACAAGCTGCGAAGTATTCCGGGTGGAACTGCGCAAGTATTTCAGTGACACACAGTGACAGAAAGCCAAGGCTGATGATAAATTAAAGTGCAGGGCACAGCATCCACAAGAAACTACTGCATCCTACATTCAAGACAGCTTCAAGCTGTGTAAAATAGTGGATCCTAGAATGAAGGAGGAAGATAAGGTTGCACATATCATGAAGGGTGTTGCTGAGGACATGTATCAAGCCCTACTCCTGAAGGAGGTTTCGACAGCAGACGACTTTATAAAATGGTGCCAGTATATTGAGACAATGCATCAAAAAAGAATTACATGCAAGAAGTTTGAACGGCCAGATTAGCACTGTAGACTATCAACCAATAAGCCAGAGAGCATACCATGTGTCAGCAACTGAACGTCAAATAATTTGCGATGAGATAGAGAAAATGACGAAAAATGACTTCATTCAACCTTCGCAGAGCCCATGGTCATCACCAGTGGCCCTTGTCAGGAAGAAGGAGGGCAGTTGGTGCTTTTGTGTTGATTACAGGAAGCTTAATAAGATAACTAAAAAGAACGTTTACCCTCTTCCAAAAATTGATGATACACTAGATGGTCTGAAGGAGGCTAAGTTTTTCTCAACCATGGACATGTACCCGGGATACTGGCATATTGAAGTAGATAAGCCTGATCATCAGAAAACTGCATTCATCACCCCTGAGGGCCTGTATGGGTTTAAGGTAATGCCATTTGGTTTGTGTAATGCACCAGCAACTTTTGAATGGATGATGGATAACCTTCTACGTCACCTGAAGTGGACGATTTGTCTTTGTTATTTAGATGACATTATAGTGTACTCAGAGACATGTGATGAACATATCAAAAGACTGAGGGCTGTTCGTAAGTGTCTCCAACAAGGCAGACTGAAAGTCTGTCTTTGGAGCAAAATAAATCAAAATACTTGGACACCTAGTGTCAAACTACGGTGTGTGGCCAGACCCAGAAAAGGTGAAATCTATAATGGAATTTCCTATTCCTAAAAGTATTAGAAATGTGGGAAGCTTCCTCATATTATATTCTTATTACCATTGTTTTATCAAAGACTTTTGCATCAAAGCCAGGCCACTCCATGAGTTGTTAAAAGCTGATGCTAAATTTATCTGGGGTGGTGCTCAACAAGATTCTTTCAATGTGCTGTGAAAAGTTCTGAAGACTGACCCTGTAATTGGTCTGTATGATGAGAGAGCACCTACAGAACTACACACAGATGCCAGCGGTTATGGGCTTGGTGTTGTTCTGGTGCAAATTTCGGATGGAAAAGAAAAGGTTATAGCCTATACTTCTAGGGCACTTACAAAAACTGAGAGAAACTACTCAACTACAGAAAGAGAATGACTTGCTGTGATCTGGGCCATGTGCAAATTTTGACAGTATCCCTATGGAAGGCCATTCACAGTTGTTACACACCATCATTCATTTTGTTGGTTGACAGAATCGAACAGGACGACTCGCCAGGTGGGCACCATGTTGGGCACCATGTTTTCAAGAGTATGACATTACCGTAGTGTACAAAAGTGGAAGAAAACACCAAGATGCAGACTGCCTCTCAAGAAACCCTGTGCAAGACCATCAAGGCTTGGTGAAGATAGTGACTGTCTCACTACACTTCAGGATCTTTCTGCTTAGCAGAAGAAGGACGCCAATATATCTCAAATTACGCTTGCCCTAAATCAGTCAGAGGATGTGAAAGGACAATTTAAGGTAGTTAATGGATTACTTTGCAAGAAAAACTTTGATCTGTTTGGAAAGAGGTGGCTACCAGTGATTCCTGAACACATGTGCTCAGATGTTCTACAGAAATTCCATGACACACCTGAGGCTGGACATTTAGGATTTGTTAAGACATACGATAGAATCCGCAAGAGATTTTTCTGGCCAGGTTTATTTAGGAGTGTCCGTCACTATGTATCGTATTGCAGAGAGTGCCAGAGGAGAAAGGAAGTTCCTCAGAAACCATCTGGCCAACTCATACCAATTCCACCAGCCGAAACACCTTACCAGCATGTTGGGATTGACCTCCTTGGATGATTTCCAACGTCTGCTAGTGGAAATAGATGGATTATTGTTTGCACTGATTATCTGACACACTATAACATTACAAAAGCTGTGAAAACAGCTGAAGCATCCGAGGTAGCCAAATTCACTGTGGAAGACACTGTATTAAAACATGGTGACCCAAGGTCGTTAATTACAGATCGAGGGAAAGTTTTTCAATCGAATCTTGTGACAGAGATAAGCCATCAGTAACATTAATCATCACATGATGACTGCCTACCATCCGCAAACTAATGGGCTTACTGAATGCCTTAATAAGACCTTGGACAACATGCTATCAATGTTTGTTAATGTTGAGCAGAGCAGCTGGGAGGGGGTGCTACCTTTCGTGATGTTTGCCTACAACACCGCAAAACAAGACACCACAGGATTTACGCCATTTTTCCTGGTGCATGGGCGTGAGGCGACTATGACAATGGACATTGTGTTTCCATTACATCTTATGGTGTGGACGATGACCACATCAGCCAGGTGTTAACCAGAGCTGAGGAAGCTTGGCAGTTAGCTCAACTCTGCATGTTGCAGGCTCAAGAAAATGATCGCTGAAGGTATGATGTGAGCTACCGCCCTGTTGTCTACTAGCCTGGTGACCTCGTTTGGATCTTCACTCTGGTTCAGAAGATTGGTCTCTCTGAGAAGCTCCTCAGGCCCTAATTTGGACCTTATAATGTTGTAAGATAGTTGTCTGATGTTACTTATGAAGTTGAAGATTTTGACCCCGTCGCAAGATTAAGAAAGATCAGAGATACGGTCCAGGCCCTTCAAATTCCTACAAGGATCATGCTACCCAGGGTAAATTCAAAGTTATGGTGACAGGCAACAAGCAGAAACATGATGAACAGCAGAGTGGCAAAAGAAGTTCTAAGAAGATCACCGCCAGGGTAAGCATCAGTCATCGAGGGTCAGGGTGTGCAGTATCGATGACTCGTTCCCAGACTAGGACAACGTAACACAGAGATGCAGTTCTCTTAAGGAGGGAGCAATATCACAGAACAAGCTGAGTAGTACTGTGGTGTAGTGGTTATGATACTAAACTGTTGAAAGGAGGGTGCTGAGTTCATAACTCATCTAGATTGTACCATTTTAATTTCTATATTCGGTTAGAGTACATTCTAGAAGTATCCACAAACGTCAAGTATCACTGTACTGGAATGTTCTGTAGTTGTACATATACTGTATGTGTTCTAGCTGGAGGCAGTCCTCTCCCCACTCTTATATGTAGAAGTGCTGAATAAACCTTCATTAAGTGAAGTTAGAGTTCATCATTCATCTAAGTACACCTTCTTCTATATGACAGTATTGTTCTGAACAGAAGTTTTTAATCTACACAGTGGCAATGAGTCACTCAGTGATTTGCACCCCATAAAATTACCAAATGTTAATAACCAGAAAGTCGAAACTGATAGTAAATAATGAATTATTTATCAGCAGCTATCAGCAGTTTTGTGAGTATAATTTTTTTCAAAGGCAGTGCAAAAGTTACAGTACAGCTGGTGTATGACTGCCACACTAGTGGCTCTGCCTCAGGTAGGATAAGGTATGCCTGGGAAGATAATGGGAAGTTATGTGCTAGGTAAGAACTTAGAACTGATCTTGCACCTGGGTTTTTTGAAGGAACAGAATCCATTTGGAGATGGGTTGTATTTAAAGTTGAATAATGATGGAGCAAGATATTTTTAGCTGTGGTGGATGGTGGAATACCACTTTGGGAGGAGTGGGAAAGAATACAGGTAGAATGTATATCAATCCCAAAACCAAAGATGCACTTTTAATAATGTTAATTAACAACATATTTATATTTCAACAGTGCCAATGTCAGTTCCATGTTAAAATTAGGACGCAAAATAGAAATCTCACATTCAGTCTGTGTTGGGAAAAACCAAGTTACATCAACTGAATATTACAGCACCACACATTAGCATACGACCTGATACCAAATGTCTCACATCACTGTATACTTTACGTAAGTGTATTACAACAAATTATATCCATCATTGCAACAATAATGACACCTGTAGAGCTTTGATTAGCTAATTAAGTAACAGAGTGGTACTTTGAAAGTAATTTCTTGAGCAAATTTTAAACAAACAACATGGTTTCATATTTTGATACAACCTATTTATTTAATAAAGAAACAACTTAACAATAATACCAAGTAATGTATTTGAATCTTAAGGAAATGTTAACTACAACATCTGAACTTTAATTAAAAAGGAAATCATCATTATATATTTTCAGTTATCGTATCCAACATAAAACACTATTTTGTACAGAAAATCACAAAATCCAAGACAATCATTACTATTTATGGATATCAAGTAACACATTGGAGTTCATGAAAACATTATCAACAAAAGCCAATTTGTAATTAAGAATAAGATCAATATTTTATACTTTGCATTATTGGGTCAGAAATAAAAGATTATTTTACACTCTAAAATACAAAATTCACAATTTCAACCACAGAATATCTATCTGGCAATTTGTTTGATGTATAACTGTTGCAGCAAGAACTATTGTAATTAATTTTTTTAACTTTAAGTATTGTATTTGACTGTTTCAATAATTATTATTTTGTTTACTTGATTATTAAGAATATGTTTATATCTGTCAGCTGCAGAGGCAGGAGGTGAGAGATATTAGTTGTTGAGAGTTTTGTTATTTACTGTTGTGGAGTGGAGGAAATTCACAATAAATACCAAGGAGATGTAAAATGGTGTTAATTTTTAGAAAGCCTGGATTACAAAAATTATGATTATTCAGGCTGCAAAGAGAGATTTACACCCTGCATTCTACATGGAGGGTTGCTAAACATGGGATGAGTATTCCATTCTACTAAATTACTCATAGCAACAAATACTTGTTTGAAAGTTCATTGCTGGCCATATTTAGAGTGTAAAGATTCATGCTTGATTAGTAGATGGTATGCTATAAGTCCTAGATAAAGTCCTTGCAGTGGTGGTTCACTCTTGTCTCCCATTGGCTTGAAAAGGAGGCTCAAAGTTAGCATCTGCATCATATGAGTTACTATCACGAATCCTAAAACATTACAGAATTGGGTTTTTGTTGTTATGAAGGAGTATGTTTGAGTTTAGAAGCCTGATTGCCTCCTGGCTTGGTGTGGAAGACCAACACAGCAACAAGGTGGAGTTCCATACACTTGATCACTATAGGATGCTGAGTACGAAGCTAGGCTACTACAGGAAGTGGACTGAAATTCCTGAAAGGATTGTGGTGTTTGAGCCAGCTATAGATATGTGGCTGACTGGTGATACGTCACTTTCCGGTGACAATATATTATTTATGAAAATTACATATAGAAGTGGTAAAAGTAAAGTACATGATGAAATCAAACTGTGCATCTTGATGACTTGAGTTCAGTGGAGTACTGCATGATATGGCGAAAACTTTAATTTTTAATGGACTTAGATCTTTATAGGTAATGATTACAAAACTTTTTAAATTATACTACTGGTAAACCAAAAATACTACTATCATAAACAATATGTCATATAAGGGCTGAACTGCAAATTGAACATGTATTGATATTGTTTGTCTGAAACTTATCTGGGTCTAGAGTATCAATGATTTGATTAAAACCACTTAAATTGAACAGAATCTTATAATGTCAACATGCGTTACTCTGTGCCCTAACCCTTCATGTAAGTGTATTTGCAATCAGATATGCAACATATTTCTGTGCCAAATTAAGTTTATATTGTTTGATTAGGTTAGGCCTCTAATTAAATCAGCTATGATTCACATGCAGTGTGCTGTGAGAAAACCAAGAGCACCATATAAATGAGCAAGAAACTGTGCTAAGTTTTCATACGCAATGCTTATGTATGTAGAAACATTTTCTTGTGTTTGCTTGTTTTAAAAGTTTTTCATGATAGCACCATATCATTTTTTTTTTTTTTTTTCATTTCCAGTCTCGAGTCCATATGGATGAGCCTTATTCATCTTCTCCAGAGCTAAGTTATTTTTAATGAATTTTTGTCAAGAACCTCTGAGGAAATAGTTTGAGGAAAGGTTTGATGTGGCAGACAGATTCTTTAAAAAAGTAACAATGCTAGTCGCAGCAGTCAACCTGCTGTAAATCTAAATGTATTTATTTATTCAGTTTCAGAATCTGATACTTGCCCACAGGTAAAATGAATGCCATTCAATATCTCCTTTTGAGCTGAATAGAAACTGATGGGGAGGCTGAGATTTGGAATACAATGCTCCTACTGTTTCAGTGATGCAAAATATCAACCATCATTCCACTATTGCATCAAGAAAGACTTTCAGTCTTCAATGAACAGAAAAAAGGAAGTAACTGACCAGGGTGTCTGCTAAAAACCCAACCCTCCATTCACCCCAAATGATATTCTGCATATGCATGACTACTCTGGAATTCACACTTCAGTACTGGCTCAAAGCGTTCAGTTTACAACTTTCACACGCCATCTCTAATGTTTCACTACATAACAGTGCACGGGAAAATCGAACACTTAAATCTTTTCATGCGAGCTCTATTTTTATTATTTTGGTACAATGACCATTTCTCCCTCTGTTGGTGGGTGTCATCTAAATATTTTCACACATTGGAGAGAATGTTGTAGATTGAAATTTTGTCAAAAGATCTCAAATCAGTGAAAAATGCCTTTGTTTTAATGATTGCCAAGCCAACTCGCATATTATATCCATGACACTCTTTCCCTATTTTGCAATAATACAAAAGGAGCCACTCTTCTTTGAACTTCCTTGATGTCCTCCGTCAATACCATCTGGTAAGGATCCTATACTGCACAGCAGTACTCTTAGCAGAGGATGAACAAGCGTAGTTAGGCAGTCTCCTTAGCAGAGCTGTTGCATCCTCTAAGTGCTCTGCAGAAAAAATGCAGTCTTTGGTTTGTTGCGCACAACATTATCTATGTGATTATTACAATTTAAGTCATTTGTAAGTACTTAGTTAAATTGACAGCCTTCAATTTTGTCTCTTTTATAGTGTAACCGAAATTTAACTGATTCCTTTTAGTAATCATGTCAATACTTTTTATTACTTAGGGCCAATTGCTAGTTTTTGCACTGTAGAGATATTTTGTCTCAACCATTCTGCACTTGATTTTGGTCTTCTGATGACTTTACTAGACACTAAATGACATTATCATCTGCAAACAGCCCAAGAGGGCTACTCGGATTGTCTCCTAAACTGCTTGTAAAAATTGGGAACAGCAGAGGGCCTATGAGACTTCCTTGGAGAACACCAGAAATCACCACTGTTTCACACTATGACCTGCCATCAGTTAATCTGAACTACAATCTTTCTGACAGGAATTCACAAATTCAGTCACACAACAGAGACGATACTCCATAGGGACACAATTTGTTTAGACGCCACCTGTGAGGAACAGTATCAAAAGTCTATTGGAAATCTAGATATATGGAAACAACACTTGAGATTCCCTGTTGGTAGCATTCATTACTTTGTGAGAATAAAGACATAGTTGTGTTTATCAAGAACAGTATTTTCTGAATCTGTGCTCACTGTGTGTCAGCAGATTGTTTTCCTCACAGTAACCTTCAAATGCAGTATATGTTACAGAGTCCTACTGTAAATCTATGTCTGTGATATGGACCTGTAAGCCATTGGATTACTCCTTCCTTTCTTCAGTAATTGTGTGACCAACACAACTTTCCAATTTTTAGGAATGTATCTTTCGCGTTGTGAGCTATTTTACATGGTTGTTAAGTAAGGAGCTATTATATCAGCATACTCTGGAAGGAATCTTATTGCGATACAGTCTGGACCAGAAAACTTACTAAATGATTTAAGTTGTTTCGTTACACCGAGGATATCTACTACTAAGACACTCATGTTGGCAGCAGTTCTTAATTCGAATTCTAGAATATTAACCTCATCTTCTTTGGCAAAGAAATTTTGGAAAACTGTATTTAGTAACTTAGCTTTAGTGGTGCTTTCATCGGTAACATTACCATTGTTATCACAAAGTGAAAGTATTGATTGTATATTGTCATTGGTGAACTTAAAATGCGACTAGAATCTCTTTGGATTTTCTACCAGATTTTAAAACTGAGTTTTGTTGTGGGAACTATTAAAAGCATCTGCTGCTGAAGTCTGGATGAAATTCAAAGAGTTTGTAAAAGTTGGCCTAACTTGTGGGTTTTATGATTAAGGAAACTGATGTCTACATAGCAAGACATGGGTTCCAACAGCCCGTGCCCCTAATATGAATGACATGAAGTTACATTGGTTGACCTCTGTCTTTGTGGAAAACTGAGACTTTAGACATGAATCAGCATCATTAGTTGCTTATCTGATTCAGCAGACTATATGATTACAATTAATTATAGGTCTCATGACATACGAGCAGAAAATTAACCGGCAAATGAAGGAAATGAAAAAATGCAACCATGTAGAAATATTTGACAACTTCTAAAATGAGAATGTGTATTTTGGAGAAAACAGCTGTATATTGAAGTTAAATGACCCTACTCAACACTGGAAATAAGTCAAATCGATGAACAAAAATGTTAAGGGGTTGACACAACCAGCGTGCTCAGTTAATAAAAAGGGCATACCCAAAGCTGAGTTATGTCCATCCCTGTCATTATCAAATCGGATTTTCTCTTCCAAAGTGTGGCCTACTGAGGGCCATAAACCACAAGCACCTCATACTGATGGGCCTTCTTGCCCAAAAATGGTCCCATGCTCAACCACAGTTGAGTGCCCATACGTGGTTTACCAGTGCGTGGGAGCAGCCGCACTGATGGCTGATTGCAGTCCCCCACTGGAATCCCCTCCTGTTGCCAGAGAGGCAGGACTCTGTGTCTCTGCAGGGAGATCAGTGCATACATGGCAAATTCACATTGCGCCACAATAGTTAAACAGTAATGAAATCCTAAACTCAGATTGGAATGTATACCGCAGAGACAGGCTGGACAGTGAAGGGGGAGGCGTGTTTACAGTGATTAGAAGTGCAATAGTATCGAAGGAAATTGATGGAGATCCGAAATGTGAAATGATTTGGGTGAAGGTCACGGTTAGAGCCGGCTCAGACATGGTAATTGGATGCCTCTATAGGCCACCTGGCTCAGCAGTTGTTGTGGCTGAGCACCTGAAGGATAATTTGGAAGAAATTTCTTTAAGTGCTATATCTGAAAACTACCTTTAGCAGTTAAACAGAGAACTGACTTGTGGTGATAACATATTAGACCTTCTGGTGACAAACAGACCTGAACTATTTGAAACAATTAACGCAGAACAGGGAATCAGCGATCATAAAGCGGTTACGGCATCAATGATTTCAGCCGTAAATGGAAATATTAAAAAAGGTAGGAAGATTTTTCTGTTTAGCAAAAGTGACAAAAAGCAGATTAAATTGTACCTGATGGCTCAACACAAAAGTTTTGTCTCAAGTACAGATAGTGTTGAGGATCAGCGGACAAAGTTCAAAACCATCGTACAATATGCATTAGATGAGTATGTGCCAAGCAAGATCGTAAGAGATGGAAAAGAGCCACCGTGGTACAACAACCGAGTTAGAAAACTGCTGCGGAAGCAAAGGGAACTTCACAGCAAACATAAACATAGCCAAAGCCTTGCAGACAAACAAAAATTACGCGAAGCGAATTGTAGTGTGAGGTGGGCTATGGCGAGAGGCGTTCAATGAATTCGAAAGTAAAGTTCTATGTACTGACTTGGCAGAAAATCCTAAGAAATTTTGGTCTTATGTCAAAGCAGTAGGTGGATCAAAACAAAATGTCCAGACACTCTGTGACCAAAATGGTACTGAAACAGAGGATGACAGACTAAAGGCCGAAATACTAAATGTCTTTTTCCAAAGCTGTTTCACAGAGGAAGACTGCACTATAGTTCCTTCTCTAGATTGTCGTACAGATGACAAAATGGTAGATATAGAAATAGACGACAGAGGGATAGAGAAACAATTAGAATCGCTAAAAAGAGGAAAGGCCGCTGGACCTGATGGGATACCAGTTCGATTTTACACAGAGGACGTGAAGGAACTTGCCCCCCTTCTTGCAGCGGTGTACCGTAGGTCTCTAGAAGAGCGTAGCGTTCCAAAGGATTGGAAAAGGGCGCAGGTCATCCCCGTTTTCAAGAAGGGATGTCGAACAGATGTGCAGAACTATAGACCTATATCTCTAACGTCGATCAGTTGTGGAATTTTGGAACACATATTATGTTCGAGTATAATGACTTTTCTGGAGACTAGAAATCTACTCTGTAGGAATCAGCATGGGTTTCAAAAAAGACGGTCGTGTGAAACCCAGCTCACGCTATTCGTCCACGAGACTCAGAGGGCCATAGGCATGGGTTCACAGGTAGATGCCGTGTTTCTTGACTTCCACAAGGCATTCGATACAGTTCCCCCCAGTCGTTTAATGAACAAAGTAAGAGCATATGGACTATCAGACCAATTGTGTGATTGGATTGAAGAGTTCCTAGATAACAGAACGCAGCATGTCATTCTCAATGGAGAGAAGTCTTCCGAAGTGAGAGTGATTTCAGGTGTGCCGCAGGGGAGTGTCATAGGACCATTGCTATTCACAATATACAAAAATGACCTTATGGATGGCATCGGAAGTTCACTGAGGTTTTTTGCCGATGATGCTGTGGTGTATCGAGAGGTTGTAACAAAGGAAAATTGTACTGAAATACAGGAGGATCTGCAGCGAATTGACGCATGGTGCAGGGAATGGCAATTGAATCTCTCAATGTAGACAAGTGTAATGTCCTGCAAATACATAGAAAGATAGATCCCTTATCATTTAGCTATAAAATAGCAGGTCAGCAACTGGAAGCAGTTAATTCCATAAATTATCTGGGAGTACCCATTAGGAGTGATTTAAAATGGAATGATCATATAAAATTGATTGTCGGTAAAGCAGCAGATGCCAGACTGAGATTCATTGGAAGAATCTTAAGGAAATGCAATCCGAAAACAAAGGAAGTAGGTTACAGTACGCTTGTTCGCCCACTGCTTGAATACTGCTCAGCAGTGTGGGATCCATACCAGATAGGGTTGAAAGAAGAGATAGAGAAGATCCAAGCTATTTCAAAGAGTTATCAACACAGTAATGGCAAAAAGGTGCAACAATCAAATGATCTTACAAAACATAGAGGAGCAGGTATTAACTGCCAAAGTTTTACGTGTAGTCCATAGAGTTTCTACAACACTAGCATACTAGATTACACTCAAGACAAGTCTGTGAAATTTAACAGCATTTACAGTTTTCTATGTGCGAAAATATTTGTAAGGTTCTTGTAAGAAGTCTGTATGTTGTTTCTTGAAACCAGCTGCCACATGCATGGACAGATGACGGATTTTAATTTAGGATGCATGAGAGTGTATCATTCCCATCCCAATGTTTTTGTTGTAATCCAATGGAAAGGAAGGCAGATCAGAGTTTAACGGCCTGTCAACAGTGAGGTCATTGGAGAAGGAGCACAAGCTTGGACCACGAAATGATGGGAAGGAAATTAGCCATGGCCATTTCAAAGGAACCATCTTGGCATTTCCCGGAGTGATTTAGGGAAATGACAGAGAGCCTATACCTGGATGGCCGAAGGGAATTTGCACTGTCATTCTCCAGAATCCAAGTCCAGTATGCTAATCATGGAATCACCTCGTTTGGTGCTGCCAACATTTATAGTTTAATATATGATATGATACAAGATACATGTATACAGTATGACCTGCAGATGCTAAATTGTGTATGAAGTATTTTGATTAAAGGATTTACAAAAGAAACATAAAACAAGAATAGGGACTGTAAAAAAAGCTAAGACATGTAGTTCGCTCACAAAGGCGTCAGGCCCTCTCATGAAAAAAGGATCCCATGTGCATTGGCAAGTGAGTGCACTATACAGAGGTGACAGGCAAGACTGTGGTTTAGCCAGTGCCTGGGAGCAGCCGTACTGGGAAGATGATGTCACTAATGGCTCGATGTAGTCCCCAGTGCCAACTACTCCTCTTGCCAGACAGAGAGGACTGTACGTTTCTGTAAAGAGATCAGTGCACGTAGTGGGACTTCACTCTGTGCCTAGTAGCTATCCTGGGAAAGCTAGTGTCTAAGCTGTGTTAACCAGAAGTTTCAATAATCACCTACTCCATAAAACATTGCAGCTATCTCGTTGTATTTAACAGTTTACGTGGAACACTAGATAAGATGCAAAACTTGAAAGAGTTTTTGGACACTCAGTTCATTGCTTCCCAAACAGATGGTAGGATAGCATTGAGACAAATTTGTGTTCTTGTTCTGAATACAGAATGGAATCTGTCAAAATGTTGCTCACAGCAACAGGTATCTCCCAGACACCACAAACCAGCATATCTCATTCATGCTGGAAAGGGTCATGTGTTATGGGACATTGCATAATGTTAGTTCCATTCCATTCTCTTAGACAGATTGGAAAGATGTCCACTATTGCCTAGTAATAAGTCTTCCCCTGGCGCATCTCGCTGGTTTGTATGCCCAATCATTCGTTCTCATGCTAGCATAAAAGTGTTCTTCTGAGGTGCAAAGTGGTAGCACCTAATCTGTCTGGTTGCTGAAAAATAACTAAAATACATAATGTGGAACATCATATTTGTTGTAATCTGTCAAATTCAAATACAATCTTAATTATTTTAAAAGCTGTGAGAGAATAGCCATGGGGGATACTAATGCCATCTATGGATTTGGACATTCATCTCAGTCATGGCTAAGTTTGTGTGGTGTTTGTTTGTCTGAATTCGAAAGGGTCTAGTTCCTGCTCCATAATCTATGAAGACATGTCCAGTTGATATTCGAGGAACTAGATTAAATACAAATAACTTTTGGATCATCTTCATATTATAAGCGTGTTGGAACTTTCATAGAGGGAAGAGTGATGGCTCGCCAGCTCTGGCACTTAATGCTAAATGTATGGCTCGTTCTACAAGTGCATGTATCTTGCCTAATCCCCCGTCACAGACTCTGTGTAACATTGTTAGATAAGGTCTTTGTTGATCCAGAGTCACACAGTGGTGGTGCACCTGGGGTTGAAGAAAGGCTTTACAAAGCAATAAGAGGGAAAACATGACTGTACCTCTTGTCTTGCCACAGAGGAATTCAAAACACTCAGAAACTTAAATTTTTTTAAATGAGAATTTTACATTTATTAACTAGCTTTGTTTTTCATAAAATGTGGGTCTGAGGAATAGCACTAATACTTTGAAACTGAGAATGGTGTCTCCCAGACTCATATTCTGTACATTAAAAAGACGACGCATATGGTTAAAATTCATACACACCTATTCTTGGTAAGCCACGGCTACAAAATACTAACACAAATTCTTTACAGATGAATGGAAAAACTGGTAGAAGCCGACCTCGGGGAAGATCAGTTCGGATTCCATAGAAATGTTGGAACACATGAGGCAATACTGACCCTACGACTTATCTTAGAAAATAGATTAAGGAGAGGCAAACCTATGTTTCTGACATTTGTTGACTTAGAGAAATCTTTTGACAATTTGATGAAATACTCCCTTTCAAATTCTGAAGGTGGCAGAGGTAAAATACAGGGGTCAGATGGCTATTTACAATTTGTTCAGAAACCAGATGGCAGTTATAACAGTCGAGGGGCATGAAAGGGAAGCAGTGGTTGGGAAGGGAGTGAGACAGAGTTGTAGACTATCCCCAAAGTTATTCAATCTATATATTGAGCAAGCAGTAAAGGAAACAAAAGAAAAATTTGGAGTAGGAATTAAAATCTATGGAGAAGAAATAAAAACTCTGAGTTTCACCGATGACATTGTAATTCTGTCAGAGACAGGAAAGGACCTGGAAGAGCAGCTGAACAAAATGGTCTTGAAAGGGGGATATAAAATGAGCATCAACAAGAGCAAAATGAGGATATTGGAATGTAGTCAAATTAAATCGGGTGCTGCTGAGGGAAATACATTAGGTAATGAGACCCTTAAAGTAGTAAATGAGTTTTGCTATTTGGGGAGCAAAATAACTGATGAGGTCGAAGTGGAGAGGATATAAAATGTAGACTGGCAATGGAAAGGAAAGCGTTTCTGAAGAAGAGAAATTTGTTAAGATCGAGTATAGATTTAAGTGTCAGGAAGTCTTATCTGAAAGTATTTGTATGGACTGTAGCCATGTATGGAAGTGAAATGTTGACGATAAATAGTTTAGACAAGAAGAGAATAGAAACTTTCGAAATGTGGTGCTACAGAAGAATGCTGAAGATTAGATGGGTAGATCACATAACTAATGAGGAGTTATTCGATAGAATTGGAGAGAAGAGAAATTTGTGGCAGAACTAGACTAGAAGAAGAGATCGGTTGGTAGAAAATATTCTGAGGCATCTAGGGATCACCAGTTTAGTTTTGGAGGACAGCCTGGAAGGTAAAAATCATAGAGCGAGACCAAGAGATGAATACACTGAACAGATTCAGAAGGATGTAGGTTGCAGTACATACTGGGAGATGAAGAAGCTTGCATAGGATAGAGTAGCATGGAGAGCTGCATCTAGCCAGTCTCTGGACTGAAGACCACAACAACAACATTACTCTTGTTCCCCATGTAATTAAAATGAACTGATGGCTGGTTTTCCCGCAGAAGATCTGAATCATGTGGGCAGTGTGAGCAGACAATGAGGAACATGTGTTGCCGTCATTCAGCACTGCCACAGATCCGGATGTGCATGTCGTCTGACTGGTTCAGTCACGTTAGGAAAATGTTCGGCAGTATGATGCAGATAGTATAATAGAATGCTTCTTCAGTGTACAAAATTCATTGTGCCTATACCTATGTTTCATCTCAGCTACGATGTGAAGACAATTCTCTCTCTTGTGTTTATTATGTAATTTTACACCATATCTTCATGAATGAAGGGTCGAAAACTTCATTAAGTGAGAGTTTTTTTGTACCTAGCAGACAATAGCTATGAATACTAAGTTGATACACCATACAGAAACTTTTTTGTTTACTGCTGTGCTTTCTCCACTCCCAGTTTAATCCCACAGGATGCTACATTTCTGAGTAACCAGGATTTACTGTGAAGGCAATGAAAATTATCTGGATTAGAGTCTGGATTAAAATATATTTTGTAACTTCTTTGCTTCTGCATCTTTTTGAAATTATCTTTCATGTGTGTGACTTCTGTTAAAGTGTTTAGTTTCACTGATGTAACACATTAGAAAATTGGAGGCATCCACATCATGTCTTATGGTACATGTCCGCAAGTGCTTAGTATGTTGGTATCAGTGGGAAAAACTGCAAACACACACATCATTCTTTCACCTATTTGAAAGTCTGTGAAAATTATTCCACTTGTGTGAGAAACAGTTTCAGATGAATCAAGTCCTCGGTAAGATTTCAATATGGCTTAAGTGAAATAGTTCAACAGTTTGACAGATGGTTATGTGATGGTCTTACGTTGGTATTCACTCTCATGCCCAGCATGTATTATGTCTGATCACTGGGACTGTCATAAGTCTTCTAATCATCCACGTCTCCTATTGATGTATGTCATACAACTGTGACAGACCTTTGATGCTATGTGAAGTGTAGAATGTACAGAGCTTAATATGGAAACACTCCGAGGTATGCATATTTGAACACAAATGCAGATTGTAGTAAAGCCTGCAGATTACAATACTGTATTTGATCACGAACTGCACCTGTGCAATATCCTCAATTCATTACAAGATTCACAGCCTGGTGCATTATGTCAGAGCTAAATGAATTCAAATAGTGGAACATTGTTGGTGCTATTATTGTGGGTACTTGCACCTGTGCAATATCCTCAATTCATTACAAGATTCACAGCCTGGTGCATTATGTCAGTGCTAAATGAATTCAAATGGTGGAACATTGTTGGTGCTATTATGGTGGGTACTTCCGTAAACCAAAAGAGGTGATGTGTTTGGTGTTTCAAGAGGCACCATATCGAAGATATTTTGCACCGAATACAGGGAAAGTGGGCTCTAGTTGAGGCAGCTGAGACTGTGTGCGGAAGAACTAGCACAAAGAGGAGAAGTAGGGAAACCCCATGGTGGAACAACATATGTAAAGAGGCAGTACTTCGAAAGAACAAAGCCTTCAGAGAATGGTTCCAGACCCGAACAGAGGAAGCTAGGGTAAAATATAAGGAAAGCAAGAAAGCGGCACAGACCATAGTAAGGGCGGAGAAGAAGAAGTGGATGGAAAAATGGACAAGAATGTTAGAAGAGGACAGTGAAGGGAACAAAAAAGTACTTTACACCATGGTAAGAAATAAGAGGAATGACAGAAGCGAGTGCCTGAGGATCATGGATAATAATGGAAGAGTTGTGGAGGAAATGCATGAGCTCAAAAAGATTTGGAAGGAGTACTTTGAAGATCTGTTGAATGCTGCCAAGCAGGTAACTAACAGCGATGGAGAGCCTAAGGCAGCAGACGATTATAATAGTGGGGAAATTGATGATCTAACTTGGAATGAAGTGGAAGAAGCCATAAAGAGGATGAAAGGGGGCAAGGCACCAGGTTGGGACGAAGTAACAGTGGATATGATACAAGCAGCAGGAGAAGTAGGAACCCAGTGGCTATACAGAGTGCTGAGGGTGGTGTGGAAGGAGAACAGAATTCCTGAGGATTGGAAGAAAGGAATTATAGTCCCGATCTTCAAGAAAGGGGATAAAAGGAGATGTGAGAACTACAGAGGAATCACCCTGCTATGCCACTGTGGAAAAATCTATGAAAAGATGCTGGAGAAGAGAATAAGAAGCAGTATTGAAAGTAGACTGCAAGAGGAGCAGTACGGTTTCAGACCGGGAAGATCAACAACGGACCTCATATTTGCGGTAAGGCAACTGCAGGAAAGGCACTATGAGTACGGGAAGGACTTAATCATGGCCTTTTTGGATATTGAGAAGGCGTATGACAGTATCTGTAGGGACAAGCTCTGGGATGTGCTGAACGTAAAAGGGATAGATGAAGAGATTACACGAAAAGTCAGAAAAATGTATGAGGGAAGTGAGAGTTGTGTGAAAGTGGGGAGGGAACGTACTGCATGGTTCAAGCTGGAAAATGGGCTGCGACAGGGAAGTGCACTTTCACCTTTATTGTTTATTATTGTTATGGATGAAATCCTACAGCAAGTATCAGATGCAATTGGAGATCATAAAATGAAAGCAGTGCTTTTTGTCGATGACCTGATGTTATGGGGAAATTGCGTGAAGGAGGTGCAAGAGCAGTTAGATGCATGGGAGGTAACGGCAGCACAATATGGAATGCATTTCTCTGCAAAGAAAAGTGAAATAATCGTCACAACAAGGAAGAAGAATAGGCCAAATGTGGATATAACTTGTGGAGGGGAAAAACTACAAGTGGTAGAGAACTTCAAGTACCTGGGAAGCGTGATTGAAAGTAAGGGGGGAAACGCAATGGAAATAAATGAAAGATGCAGAAAAGCAGGGCAGTTCTACAAATGCATTAGGGGGCTTATTTGGAGCAAGGAGGTGCCACAGGAATCCAAGGGAATTATATACCGAACCTACTTTGTCCCCATATTGACATACGGAAGTGAGACATGGGTAATGCACAAAAGCGACAAAAGTAGAATACAGGCTAGTGAAATGAAGTTCCAGAGGAGCAGGTTGGATGTAACAAGACGAGACAGATTGCGAAATTTGTATGTGAGGGAAAGACTAAAGGAGGAACCAGTACAGGACAGGATAGAAAAATCAAGACTGCAGTGGTATGGACACATGAAGAGAATGGATGAGGGAAGAATTCCAAAGAGGATGTTTGATCTGCAACTGGAGGGGAAGAGGCCCAGAGGAAGACCAAGAGATAGATGGGTGAAGGGAGTGAAGGAATGTGTGATGAGAAGAGGAGAGAACTGGACAAAGGTGGAAGAGGGGGAATGGTGGAAAGACAGAACACGGTGGAGAGGCTTGTGTTCCCGACAGACCCAGCCAGTGGCTGGAAACTGTCCAAGATGATGATGATGACAGGGAAAGTGGAAAAACGCCCTCTGCTAAGTCACAACGTGGACAAAAGTGTGTGTTGAGTGATCGTGATGTATGGTGTTTGAAGAGGATTTTGAAGAAATATAAGAGCATACGAATTAGTGGGCAAGCTAGAATTTCAAAACCACTCATCAGTGATGCAAATGCCCGTAGCAGGAACACGTGGTGCCAAAGACATAATACCTGGATTATGGAGGAACGGATAAATGTCATTTTGTCTGGTGGCTCTCATTTCACGTTCTTTCCAACTTACCTGAGGAGCAAACATGATTGGCATTTGGTGATAATATGAGCAGCCGTATCATGGTATTTTAAGAGCCCTATGATTACTTTGCAAGGCCTCATTAATGCCACGGATTATGTGACTAGTATAGCTGATCAAGTACATCACACGGCTAATACCCTCAATAAAGCTACTTGTACTTTCCCGTCTATTCAGCTCAATCTCGCCTGTATAGCCTCTATATCCCCATTCAACACTTTCCTGGTATTTGCTGCATACCGTTCCAGGTCTGATGTCAACTCCCGCACTGTTCTAGTGACATTCAATATCCCCTGCTCCACGTTATCTATACGTGTCGTGTGCCAATCCACTTTCGATTTTGTCTCCTCCGCCAACTCCTGCACCTCCCTCACCATACTATTTAAGCTCTTTATATCTTCCTTGTCCACGGTTCCAAACACTGTTTTCAGCAATTTTCCCCCTGCATCGTTCGCAGGAAACGAGGGTTTGCGGGACCACTTCCATTACTTGTTGCAGCTGCCTTCTCAGCTTTTTGTATGAGAGCCTCAATTCCTGATACTCGTTCCATATGTCTTGAAACAACCCCTCCTTCTCCGTAGCCGCCTGTAGCACCGTAAACCTATCCTGTAGTGTCTGTACATCATTCCTCACTCCCCATATATTATACGTGAACACAATTGTCCACCTGCGGCTTGACAATACCACATCTAATTGTCTTGCAAACAAAATTCCCTTATCTAGTAGTGCTGTGTTGCAAGACACCAGGTCCCCTGTTCTCACTATTCGTGTAGTCCAGGACTGGTTTTATGAGCATGAGAATGAAACTTCCCTTGTCACCAAAGTCACTATATCTCAGTATTGTAGATGCCCCGGTGGTCCCGGTCACCTACGGTGGACTGGAGGCCAAGTGGTGACCTCCCCAGTTGTCAGGATTCTAGGAAATGACTGTGGACGCGTCAGAAACGCCAAAGAAACATTATTAATTCATGACACCTTTATTGCTGCCGAGTACAATGTGGCCCATGTAACACAGGCTGTCTGAGCTTGGTGATATCAACGACCTTCCCCGAGCCCTCGGAGCAATGACACCAGCTCCGGGCCACACCAGCCTGGCTAGGACAGCGCCGCGTGCTGTGACGTAGCTATGGAATGCCCTTACTTTGGCCGTGCGTGGCTGGCAGCGCCTGGCTGGCCGGCCGGCTCGGCGGCAGACAGCAGGTTGCTGCACGTAGTAGGATCCGGGTTGGAGTCCCAGTGCTGTCGGCACAAGAGGCATTCTCGTAGTGCAGAGTGCACTCTATCCCACCCCGTCTTCTTCCCTGCTCCTCCTGGTGGCTCGTCTGCGGTGGACGGGCGGAATGGGCTGCAATCCCCCAGTGTCATCGGCTCACCCGGTTGTGACAGCCTAGGCCCCGCACAATCTCGACGATGGCTCACTGATGTGCTCAGCATTGGCAGCGAGAGAGTCTGCCGCGATGTCTGCTAATCCTGGGTTGATGATTGACAGTGGCAACCTGTCGCCTCACGTCTGCTGCTGGATGGGCCACCCTTACTGCAACATCTCCTTAATAAAGATTAACATGTTGATCACCGAGCTGAGCGCTATGCAGCAACACAGTGCACATCTAATGGCAAGTCTAACTGCTATCAAAGCTGGCGTATTTAAAGGAAGCACGAGCGACGTTCTGACGTCATGCTCGTTTGTAGTGAATGCATTCGTTCCACTTATACTGCTGATTCATCTGTTGTACTGGCCCCTTAGGTGTTCTTGCGACAGAGTTACGTGTTTTCATGGCAGACTTACGCAAAGTTATGAAATGCAGTACAGCTGACGCTATACCTCTGTCTTACACTCTACGAAAATCTCTGTCTAACACAAACCCGCGTGCTAAGCAATTCTCTCTCGCCTGTTGTGTGTAACCCGGCCACTGCCCCTGCGTGACGACACATTCCGATACATGTGCAATCCTCTTACCTCTTGGCTAACCTACTGCCTCTGGCTCTTGGCATAGGCAACGAAACTTTGACAATGTTCCACGCTTCCAACTCTTTACTATTCCGCAACACTACACATCCCCCTCCTTTAAGAAAATTGGTCCCGAATTTTACAATTCTGGACTTACTGGTTGTGGACACCATACTTCCTTATTCTCAACAGGTAACTTACAACTACTCCTTCCACACTGTCAAACTTTTCTTATTCGCTAATAATTTATTTACACTTATACTGATTCCAATCTTATCATTGGTTATCTATTTACATTATGTTCCACTATTCCCAATCCATCCCATAGGTATTTGATGTACGGTTGTTATTTCAGAATGAGACATCTTTTTCCATATATAAAAGTAAGTTGCACAAATAAACACTAAAACTAAGATTATGCTTGTCGTTGACACACTAAATATAATTGTGTTTTGCTTACGTTTCTCCCGATATTGCTGCATGTGTGCAGTAGTTGATTAACTGAGATCTGCTCTTTTTCTGAGATAATCAGGCTATCTAAAGGTTGTAGCATTGTGGGATTCAAGGACTCATTAATAAATGTTAGGTTCTGGCAAGGCAATATGTGTGGTGGTTCCTCTGGATAATACAAGGTAGTCTGTGTCATGTTAATCATTGTTGTACCCACGAAAGTAGCTGGTAGGTGAAAATGCTTCCCCACTATTTCACATCCAGTGCCATTAATCAATAACCCACTGCCCTGAAATTCAAGCTTTGATATATCAGTCACTCTACCATTTCTGTAACAAGTGGCAACTACGGTCTCTAGTTCGAACACAGAGTAAATCCAATGTTCCCCAACTTTCTGAAATTTCGATCTCGAAAGTAACATCATCTTTTCGCATTCTAAGGTTCCCATATTCCCCAAGAACAACTGCATCTCACATGAATGATTGTGGGATGCCACCACCTTTGCTGGACAAATAAAAACACTTCCCCTGAAACAGTCTGTCAAATCTTCCGTAGACATTACCACATGAGCACTCCTCCGTCTTGACACTAGCAACACTTCCCGAGTTTGCACTTGCACCCACTTTCCAAGTGCACCCCATCTAATTGGATACAGGTGTACAGTATAACACTGGTACTGAGAATTGATACCCATCACTGGTATTTGCACTTCTACATGTATACTCGCCTGATCTGTAATTACTCTCACTTTAGACATGAAATACAATAACAGTAAATTCCGCTTCGCCGGAGGCACAACATGATGCACTCTTTCTGAGAATTCTTTCTGTGCTTTCAGCAACGCCTTCAGCAGCTGATCTGGACCTAACAAAGGGGCACTCAATTGCCCATGCACTGCGTGATGCATAGCTTCATATAACGCTTCCAATTCGACACGCGCATCATCCACCCTGTCTGCTAATGCCCTCAGTAAAGCTACTTATACTTTCCCGTCTATTCAGCTCAATCTCGCCTGTATAGCCTCTATATCCCCATTCAACACTTTCCTGGTATTTGCTGCATACCGTTCCAGGTCTGACGTCAACTCCTGCACTGTTCTAGTGACATTCAATATCCCCTGCTCCATGTTACCTATACGTGTCGTGTGCTAATCCACTTTCGACTTTGTCTCCTCCGCCAACTCCTGCACCTCCCTCACCGTACTATTTAAGCTCCTTATATCTTCCTCGTCCATGGTTCCAAACACTGTTTTCACCAATTTTCCCCCTGCAACCAACCACCCTCGTTTCCTGCGAACAAGGGTTTGCGGGACCACTTCCATTACTTGTTGCAGCTGCCTTCTCAGCTTTTTGTATGAGAGCCTCAATTCCTGATACTCGTTCCATATGTCTTGAAACAACCCCTCCTTCTTAGTGGCCGCCTGTAGCACCGTAAACCTATCCTGTAGTGTCCGTACATCATTCCTCACTCCCCATATATTATACGTGAACACAATTGTCCACCTGCGGCTTGACAATATCACATCTAATTGTCTTGCAAACAAAATTCCCTTATCTAGTGGTTGCACCTGCACCATCTCTCGTCTGCAACAGTGTAGCAATACCAGACTGACGAAAAGTTTTCCAGGCCACATCCTGGCATGGCACCTAAAGGAAAAGGAAGCCATGTCAATCGCTCCCTTCCTTACTACGTCTAAAACACACAAATGACAAGTAAAAACAACACATACCCTATTACCTAATAACAATAAATAAGACATGTTCCTCCCCAAGGACACTTAATCTACGTATCTCTAGACCTAAGTGTGTAAGGAACATTCCTTTGCTGTTCTTTTAGCTTCGGTAACCTCACACTCTTTGTTACTACTAGAGAAATCTGCGATAACGCATCCACTGTGCCCTTAAACGGCTTAATCCTACTCACATGAACTACTGACGACTTGGTTGGTAACTGCATCTTTACGTTCACTGGAGACACTATTTCATTTACCTGATACGGTCCAGAATATTTCGTCAAAAACTTCTTTGTTTTACCCTTCGGAACATAAGGATTAGCCAACAGTACCCACTGACCAATTCTGTATTGCAGCAGTTTACCTGTTCTTTGCCCAATACTCTCTTGTTTCTCCAAAGCTTTAGTATTAGCACGCCGTACCCTTTGCCAAATCTCTCTCAATTTCTTGGCGAAATTCTTCACTGACTCATCCTGTAAACCCACCCGCAGGTTGAGCACATCAAATGGTGATGGCATTTTCCGACCATAAATTACCTCATACGGAGAGAGCCCCATTCCTGTATGAACTTTCACATTATATGCGCTTGTCAAAAGATTTAAATATACATCCCAATCCATGTGTTCTGAATTTACGTAATGACTAATCATCTTAACTAACATCCTATGAACCCGTTCTGTTCGTCCATTCGACCGAGGATGAAATGGGCTTGTCCGCAATTCCTTAACTTTCAATAAACAGAATAACTGCTTCATCAGCTCCGACATAAAGTTACTACCCTGATCTGTAACTATAGTATCAGGCACACAATACTTTGGCAACCAGTTATTTACTAAGGCTTGCACAACAGCTCTTGCCTTCTGATCTGGAATAGCTACCATTACCAGGTATCGGGAAAAATGATACGTATCAATTACCCGCTTGGGTCTTGTTAAATCCTCCGATTATGTCTAATCCGATGAATGCGAACGGACGATCCGCTTCAGGTAGTCTCTGTAACTGAATTTTCTGGACTTAAATGTGCTCTCTGCCCACACAGTATACAATTTTGCACATACTGCTCTACATCATTGCGACGTGTCTTCCACCAAAACCTTTCAGCTACCAGTCTATCAGTCATTCTTTTAACACCATGACCCAACAATACATGGTTGTGCACTTGTTTCAACACTTCTTTCCTCAGTCACTCCGGTACTACGACACGTAGTCCGCACTTCGTCTTCCTGCAAAGCAACCCATCCTGCATTTCAAACTGCGGTCTTGTTAATGGATGTGCAATTTCCGCGAACCCCTTTACGTATCATCTGTAGTAATTACATAAACCGACATATTGCTGAACTTGTTTAGTGGTATGTGGTACTGTAAAACCACGCACAGCCAACATTAGATGAGGATCTGTTCTTATCCCATCCTGACTGATAATATGCCCAAGATAAGTCACTTGTGTCTGAGCAAACTGACATTTCTCAACATTAAGCGTAAAATGTGCCGCTCTTAGCCTACTAAATACTTCGTCCAGTCATTCCACATGCTCTTCTATATTACATGAAAAAGTAACAATATCATCGAGGTATACCATAGCAATCTTCGGTTTCAGTCCCCGAAGCACACCATCTAACAGACGCTGGAAAGTAGGCAGGAGCGTTTTTCAACCCAAATGGCATTCTACGATACTGAAAGTGACCAAGGCTTGTTGTAAAGGCCATCTTCGGTCTATCCTTGGGACTTACTTCTATCTGATGGTACCCACTCTTTAGATCTAGTGTCGAAAAATATTTACACCGACCTAGGTTATCCAATGTTTCCGTGATGTTCGGTATTGGATACGCATCTGTTACAGTTCGTGCGTTCAAAAAACGATAGTCACAACAAAACCTATACTTTTTAGTACCATCCAATGACTTCTTAGGAACTACCACTATGTTGGCAGACCACGGGCTTTCACTGTTCTTTATAATACCATCCCTTAGCTGTTGATTAATAAATTCTTCCACTAGTGGTTGTAGGTGTTTTGCTATCCTGTACGGTTTTCTATAGACCGGCAGACTATCACCAGTCAGTATATGGTGCTGTGTAACAGGAGTTGCTAGTAATGGGCCTTCTGAATTAAACAAATCTAATTACTCTAATAACAAAGCTTCCATAGCTTTCCGATCACCATTCTCCAAATGACGAATTTTATCACGTAGTACAGATGTCTTGATAGTATGCTTAACGTTATAATCACCTTGGGATTCACCTATATCCTCATTGTTGAGTATTTCCATACTTGCTACCACTAAACCCTTTGGGAGATCCATTTCATCTGCCCCAAAATTATCTACACTGACCGGGATCATCAGTTCCCCATTTATATCCGTTATGTGCGCAACGCTCCTCCTAATAAAACAATGCATTTCATCCAATGCTTCATCGCTCTGCAGTGGCTCCACCACACATAGTCTCTGCTGTGGTACATTGGTACCTACTGACAACCAAACTAACTTACCTGTATCTGAAGGCTCTTTGACTTGCATAATCATCTTTAATGCCCTTGTACGCGGTTCAATTGGTGACATCTTAGCAACGGATGCACCTCGCGATGTAGAAACAATTACAGCTGTTGTACCCATTGAAAACAAGTTCCCACTAAGTTCAACTGTACACTGTGAAAGACTAATTTTGGCATGGTGTTTATCAAGGAAGTCCAGTCCAAGAATCACTGAATAACCTTGTCCCACAGTTGGCAACACCTCCATTTGCTCTCCGAACTCTACAGTTCCAATCTTAAAAACGAGCAGTGTTGTACCCAATGATTGCAACTCATTATTCGCTACATTCCACGTAATTTATACCTAGGAGTACCTAGACTTCTCCTACACATGAGGTCTAGAATAGTAACAGATACATGTGCCCCTGTATCAATCAAACACTTACATCTGTTATTCCTTACAACACCCATCAAGCAACAATCCATCTCTGTACTAGTTTTCACCATACTTCAGCTTACCAGGAATGTCTTTCGATGGACAAAATACTCCCGTTCTCGTTTAACGCTTTTTCCTGTTTATTCTCGTTACCATTCTGCTTACTATGACACTCATTCGCCTTGTGACCGTAGCGTTTACAAGCATAGCACTGCGGCTGTCTGCATTGAGCCTTCACGTGACCTTTCCTGCCACAACAGTAACAATTCCTCTCCGACGCAAAGATGTGTTTATCATTTCGAACCCTTGTTGCAATGTCTATCTCCTGCAAATGCATTGCAATATCCAGTGCTGCAGCTAAATACCCAGAATTCTCCGTCCTAACCCTATGAGAAAATTCTGCGGGAATTCCCCTGAGGAATACATTGAGGGCTCTGTTTTCCGCCTCTTGTAGTAATACACGATCCACATCAGGACTACCCAATAATTCATAGGTCTGCAAATTAATTTTCCGTATCCTATCTGAAAAAGACTCCACTGTCTCATTGACCTTCTGTGTCAAATTAGCTAACTTCTCCCAAAAAAATCATGCACTATTCTGCTTATGATATCTTAGTCGTAACCCATCAGCCAACTCTTCAAACATGCTCACCTTACTAAGCGTCTCACGGTACATCACGAACGTATTGGCTTCCCCTGCAAGTCGCAAATTTGCCATACATAACGTAATTACGTCCGACCAATTGCTCATTGCAGTTGTTGCCAAAACATCGTTAATGAATGCTGTGACATTCTCTGTTGTTTTACCCGAGAAAGGTGTGATCAGGCTAGCTACTGAAGGATATATTGCAAGGTTGGACATTGCTACTGACTTGCAATCACTTGAACCCGTTTGCAACTCTTATGCCGAATGCAAGGTCTCCATTTGCGTCATTAATTCTACATGACGTAGCTTATGCTGCGCATTCTCTTCTAACAATTTTGAGACTTGCTCCGTAAGCTATACTCACTTCAGTACTAACAGATCTTGTTTCCGGCATGATCTGTGCAAATTACCAACAACTTACTCTATACTGAATTTACTGCTCAAAACAACAACTACACTAGCTACTCAACTCCTTGTCACAGTTGAGCACTACACACAAGAAGACAAACAAGACTCACAATACAAAACTAAATAAAATTAATCCTTCCACCTTGTTGTTGCCCAGCAACACTCTCTACAATTGTGTGCTGCATGACCAAACCCTCTAGAAATTGAACATTCTACTGGTACAAACTTTGTGCATGGCACCCCATGCCCCATTCAACTACACACAGTACATCTAACTGGTACCAAGTACGTTTCCCAACTGTTTCCCTTAAACTCAGATAAATTTGCTGTTTCTGCAGATCTCACAAAGTGCACTCCCAACAAAGAACGTGCATCCACAGTTATTAACAAAAATCGCCTCATGCACTTACCACAGCTGCAAAGTACTAACGCGCATTCTTTACAGACGAATCGAAAAACTGGTAGAAGCCGACCTCGGGGAAGATCAGTTTGGATTCCGTAGAAATGTTGGAACACGTGAGGCAATTCTAACCTTACGACTTACCTTAGAAGAAAGGTTAAGAAAAGGCAAACCTACGTTTCTAGCATTTGTAGACTTAGAGAAAGCTTTTGACAATGTTAACTGGAATACTCTCTTTCAAATTCTGAAGGTGGCAGGGGTAAAATACAGGGAGCGAAAGGCTATTTACAATTTGTACAGAAACCAGATGGCAGTTATAAGAGTCGAAGGGCATGAAAGGGAAGCAGTGGTTGGGAAAGGAGTGAGACAGGGTTGTAGCCTCTCCCCGATGTTATTCAATCTGTATATTGAGCAAGCAGTAAAGGAAACAAAAGAAAAATTTGGAGTAGGTATTAAAATTCATGAAGAAGAAGTAAAAACTTTGAGGTTCGCCGATGACATTGTAATTCTGTCAGAGACAGCAAAGGACTTGGAAGAGCAGTTGAACGGAATGGACAGTGTCTTGAAAGGAGGATATAAGATGAACATCAACAAAAGCAAAATGAGGATAATGGAATGTAGTCAAATTAAATCGGGTGATGCTGAGGGAATTAGATTAGGAAATGAGATACTTAAAGTAGTAAAGGAGTTTTGCTATTTGGGGAGCAAAATAACTGATGGTGGTCGAAGTAGAGAGGATATAAAATGTAGACTAGCAATGGGAAGGAAATCGTTTCTGAAAAAGAGAAATTTGTTAACATCGAGTCTAGATTTAAGTGTCAGGAAGTCGTTTCTGAAAGTATTTGTATGGAGTGTAGCCATATATGGAAGTGAAACATGGACGATAACTAGTTTGGACAAGAAGAGAATAGAAGCTTTCGAAATGTGGTGCTACAGAAGAATGCTGAAGATAAGGTGGGTAGATCACGTAACTAATGAGGAGGTATTGAATAGGATTGGGAAGAAGAGAAGTTTGTGGCACAACTTGACTAGAAGAAGAGATCGGTTGGTAGGACATGTTTTGGGGCATCAAGGGATCACAAATTTAGCATTGGAGGGCAGCGTGGAGAGTAAAAATCGTAGAGGGAGACCAAGAGATGAATACACTAAGCAGATTCAGAAGGATGTAGGTTGCAGTAGGTACTGGGAGCTGAAGGAGCTTGCACAGGATAGAGTAGCATGGAGAGCTGCATTAAACCAGTCCCAGGACTGAAGAACACAACAACAACAACAGGACTTACCACAAGTCTGCATAGAGTCGACAGTTCTGACCGTAACTCTGTGGTGTCAGTCCTGCAGCGGCAGTGTTGACGACTCCAGATACCTGATCTGTAGGCCAGTGCTGTAATGGATGGTTCGAACACTTCTGATACCAAATCTGTAGGCGGTGGGCGCAAGGACTTCTGACACCAAATCTGTAGGTGCCCATGTGGTCCCGGTCGCCTACGGTGGACTGGAGGCCGAGCGGTGACCTCTCCACTTGTCAGGATGCTAGGAAATGACTGTGGACACGTCAGAAATGCGAAACAAACATGATTAATTCATGACACCTTTATTCCTGCCAAGTACAATGTGGCCCATGTAACACAGGCTGGCTGAGCTTGGTGATATCAATGACCTTCCCCGAGTCCTCGGAGCGATGACACCAGCTCCGGGCTGCACCAGTCTTGCTAGCACAGCACCGCGTGCTGTGACGTAGCGATGGAATGCCCTTACTTTGGCCGTGTGTGGCTGGCGGCGCCCGGCTGGCACAAGAGGCATTCTCGCAGTGCGGAGTGCACTCTGTCCCACCCCATCTTCTTCCCTGCTCCTCCTGGTGGCTCGTCCACGGTGGATGGGTGGAATGGGCTGCATTCGCCCAGCGTCATCGGCTCACCTGGTTGTACCAGATGGCGGATGCGCAGGGCCTAGGCCCTGCACAATCTTGATGACGGCTCACTGATGTGGTCAGCATTGGCAGCGAGAGAGTCTGCCGCGATGTCTGCTAATTCTGGGTTGATGATTGACAGCAGCAGTAGAGAGGACCAGAGCTGGTACTGTCCCCTCACGTCTGCTGCTGGATGGGCTGCCCTTACTGCAACATCTCCTTAATAAAGATCAACGAAATAAATGTTAATTACCATGATTTTTTGTTACAATGTATTCATACGTTGATTTGAAAATGGTACTTCCTGCCGAAAGTAGTCGACAAAAAAGCATTGTTCAATGATAGCAACTTCTGGTGGTAACAGATTAGTACAGTGAGAACGCTTTATGAAAATAAATAAAAGGTTTTGTATTAAAAGGTGGTGACTGATCCTGTCCACTACTGATATTCAAAGATATCGGGACCGCGTCTCTTGGTAATGCTTACCCCAGCGGCCTTCCAGGCGGTGGCGGCATTATGCAATGAGGCTTTAAAGCCCTGTATGTGCATTGGTTCATGGTCTTGGCACTTCCACCGTATGCAAGAGTGAGTGAGTCTTGTGGGACAGCGGGGGAACTGTTCACATGTGAAGATGACACACGGTGATACCTCTAACGAAAGCTCTGCAGCAGAATTGATGGTAGATGTTCACAAGGTCATCTGCATGTGATGTGGAGTTCAAGCAGTACTTTGGAGTTTAAACTGAGCATTGTCTGGAAGGTGTTATGCTTGCCGGCTCAACTAATTCACCATCGAGATAATGAGCAGGTGTGTGTGCACACACTCAAATGAGCTGCCTGTTTCAGTTACAGGACAATGGGCGCAACGAGTGTGGCTAGTATCATCTGATAAATTGACACAATGTCATCATATTACCTGTGGGATTTCACAGTGGGAAGACAGAAGGATCATGCAGATGAATGATCAGTGAGTGTTACTGTTTGATACACAAATATTTGTAAGCCTTGTTATGAAAGTAAGCAACTGATTCATTTCACTTAAGGGGGTACACAAGAGTAGAAATTTTCTTTTTAGCCTAATTTCAATTTGCTTAAAATGTTCCCCAGAGAGTCTGTTTTTAAGATTCATTCGTATAAAATGTATCATAAATGTTAACATACGTTAAAACAGTGATTTATTGCATGGCCGTCTCGCACATCTGAGTGCTCATGTGCAACTGATGTAACACAGCAACAGTTACTGACGGAACAGGGGTCATGGTATTTGTAGATAGTGCCACATATGGCATTACTATCGACTAAAATACTGTTCTCAATGTGATTTCTCTTTGTAACATGGTTCATTTTGGTAAACAGTCTGAGAGCACGTAATTGTCCGTTGTCTGCTTAACTTGTCATTTTGCTCGTTTTTCTATACAAAGTAAAATGTGAGTGCCTGGAAATGACAAACAAAGTTAATTATACAGATAACAAAGGTTCTAAAAGTAATACCAATGATGCAAAAAACAGGATATGATTTTTGTAAGTGGATGCCAGTTAATTGATATAATGTGACAAAATGAGATTGTTTCTACATCAGTGGAAAAAAACCAACTTGTACATTGTCAATTAAAGTTTTGTTCAGTTTCATTATTAAAAAAGATATGTTGAAACTTTAAACACTTGTTTTTTTTAAAACAACATTTTCCACATTGGTTGGAGCTATAACTAGTGGAATATACATGCAATTACACCATACCTTTCCAGAGTGCCGTCAGTTAGTTTAAAACAATTTTCAAAAAGATATCCCTATGTATTGTGTACTATGTCAGTTTCAAAGTAGCTTTTGAAATTTTGTTCTAGGTTGGAATTTGTGGCATTCAGAGATCCTTTCATCGATGTTGTGCAGTGTCCTCTGGGCGCAAGTTTTTTCTTTAAAAATTCATTATACAATTTTAAGTCTGTACAAGAAAGGTCCAAAGAAAGTTTTATAATCTGTTTCTTATTTTATTTTTTTAAAAAAAACATGAATATAGGTTCCAAAATAGAGTGTCACCCTGCTCTAGCCCCTTAGGAGTCTCAAGGTGTTTGTGAGCATTCATTTTCGTTGTATATTGTGAGTGGTATATTCTATATCCAAGCAATTCCCTGATTTCTGCATTTTGGTTTTGGCTGAGTGGCGTTACGTTTTGGGTACTAATGTTGATGTTTATTGGTCTACTCTTTGTAACAAAATATTTCTCCTTTAAATTGTTTTGAAAGTTGATATAGATTGACAGTTATGCTCTTCATTAGGATTAGTGATTTGTTCCCTTTAGAGAGAGAGACAGAAAGAAAGAGATTATGGCTAACCTGTGATTCATGTCAAGCAAGGTGCTTCTGAAATGATGTTGTGACAAAGTTGTTTTAATCTTTTAATGCCTGGTAAAATCTTGTTGTTTAAGTCATAGTTAAGATTACCATTTTAATCAATGGGGCATCTGATTTAAGTGATATTTTGGTTCTGATACTTGGTTTTCAGATCACATTACTAAGAAAGTGTTCTCCTTTCCTTAGAGTGTAAAGCATTTACTGACTTCTTTCATTTTAAGACGTATCTTGTAACTGTTTTTTACATGTGTTTTAGATTACTGAAGAATGAGATTCTGTGTGTATCATAATTAACCTGTTTGAGACAGCCCACTGTGATTTTGGGAGGCTGGAATCTGAGGTTATTTGGAAGCTGTTATGAGCAGTTAGATTTTACTAAGGAATTTTTTTTATTTTAATGTTTATGTTGTACACATATTAAAGGGCAATTATTGTTATAAATTTTATTTTTGGGACATCCACAAGTGTTCTGAAACCTGTTCATGACAAATAAATCTGTCAAAGTTGTAAAATATTTTTATTGATCGAAGTCTTGCACGACAGAAGTCACAATACACTACCATGGTTTTGGGCACTTAGCTTCATCAGCAGCCATATCTGAAATACAGCAGTAGTAGGACACATCCACATCCATACAAAAAGTAGACAAATATCTACCATAGGTGAACTATCAAATAACATCCCAAACTGTGGCTGCAAAGAACCCCAAATTTTCATCATGGCCTTGGAAAATGCCTCTTGCAGGAAGATTGGGACCAGGAATGCAGGAAGTCAGAAGCAGGTACAGTACGCTTGTTTGATCCATGCGCCTACGGGAAGCAGACTACTTTGACATAAGGTTTCTTCTTGTATAATTAATTGATTTCATTACATAAACATCACAACTTCAGACTCTTAGCATATACGGGTTGTTGTTTCTTCGAATGTCTGAACATCGCATCTACATACTTTGGGATGACCTTAAATTCCAAACATTTGTTTTTAATCTTTGTTTCCATACATTTGACTAATTTATGACATAGATTGAGATACTCTTCCATAGCCCCATGGGTCGCACAGGTGCGCTGTTGTCAGCATTTGGCTGCATGCATTCCTGGTGACAATTTTGTGATAAGAGGAATTTTCTCAGGCCACAGTTGAAAGTTGGGGTTCTTCGAAGACACAATTTGGGATGTTATTTGATGGTCCACCTATGGTAGTTGTTTGTATACTAGTTCTTTGAGCATGGTCATGATGTTGCTCTACTGATAGATTTTCAGATACATCTGATGGTACGGCTAAGATCCTGAATCCATGGCAGTGTATAGTGTCTTCTGTCATGCAAGACGTTGATCAATAAAAATATTTTACAGGTACAGATGAATTGCTTATCATGAACATGAAATAATTGTTATCCTTCATTATTTTTTAAAGATGGCCATTTTAATTAGAGCTATCTGATGAAATAAAATTTTGTAAAATATTGTACATGTTATTTCTTGGTGAGTGCATCTGGCTCCTTCCATAACCAAGTTAAATGTTCTGTCTTGGAATAATTTGGAGGTAGCTAAAAGTAAGAAACCTTATATAAGAAAGAGGTGACCTGCAGTTGTAGGTAATAAATGAAATACAGTTTCAATCAGAACCACAAAAAATTCAGCCACTCTTAATACAAACGGTAGTTGCAAAGTGAAAATTATCAGCTAAAACAAATAAAATTAAGCAAGTTTTTGATTGTTTGCAAGGACTTGTCAGCATCTCCTTGATACAGTATCATGGCAATACTCTAGTGCAACCAAAAGAAAATAGCAACCATCTCCACTTTTATCACTGGGCTGCACCATGTTGGCTTGGCTCACCTAGCTGAATGACAAGATAGTGTGGCGCGTGGCTATCAGTATGGACCAGATCTGCAGACATCCAGGGGACAGTGTTGTACCTTGGCACTCTTTATAGATTTTCCCATCTATACAGCAATGTAATAGAAGTTCAATGTATTTCCTTATTCCATTTTGGTATGTTGGCATTCACCCTGTGCCTGTTGCAGTCTTTTTCCTGAAATTACAAAAATCACTCCAGAGAATAAGGTGACTCCAGTTGTGAAAATCTGTTCCCAGGTACTACATGGTCATGTACCTAGGAATAAATAATCTACTCAAATTTAATAGTCTTGCAGTCAAGAAAATCTTGTCTGTACTAATTTAATACATCGCAACCTGGCACCGGTTCCGTACCTTTCTTAGTGCAATCAGAATGTTAATATCATTGTGGGTTTGTTTGCTATACTATGAGTCTTTATAGCATAGATGAGAGGGAGAAAATCTACTTGGTTGGAGGGGGCTAGGTTACAGAAGACTGATAATTCTCTTGGATTTGGTAGGAATTTTTGCTGATGAGGCAAGATATTACGCTTTTTTTAACAAATTTATTGATATAATGAACACCTTTGCTCAGTGAGGTGTTGGACCAAAACCACTTATCAGAATGTCAGATGCTTTCAATAAGTATTAGAAAAGATCTCTCTCAGAGACAAGTGTTTGGCTGTCAGTCAGTCTGCTATCTGCTGGTCACTCGGTCTAACTAATCAATCAACACTGGGAACTGCATCACTGGTACTCACAGGCCATTTCACCCACTGTACAAGTGACAGGTACCAAGCAATAACTAGGTCCTGGTATTTGATGAAATTCCACTAGTCTAACTTTTTGAGAAAGCGAGAGACAGTCTCTGTTCAGCATTATTCCAATGAATGTTGTAACGTGCTACTTAGCTTACATTTGCTGTGTGTCCACCATAGTCTGTCACCATCTTCTCTACACTAGATGAAGTGTTTACAGCTCCATTGGGTGCTGGTGCAGAGCATCCCTGCCCCCTGGATGCTCTGTACTGACACTGAGAACCTCCCCACTCACAGCTACATGACTCTTTTATAACATTATTAATAGACTCTGATTGCACAAAGCCCTCTTTAATTTCTTTCTGGATCATTCCTTTGAAACCTTCCCATCACATGTGATCACCTTAGTGCTTGACTATCTCTCTACATTGTACTCGAGGTTCTTACATTATGTGTTGTGGAAAGTTCTGTATGATTCCATTAAGAATGACCCTCCACACCATTGGTAACATGTCAAGTGTTCTGCTTGCTCATGTGTTTGACCAGCCTCGAAAATGGAAATAGTGTGCAGCTCCTTTGAGGAGTATTATTTGCTCTCAATACACCATTCAGCTCTCCTCTATGATGCACACACGCTGTCTTGCATACGGTATCCAGCTCACTTCTGTTGTCATGATCTGACATGTAATAAAATTTATTAAACTTTTCCGAGGACACCACAAATAGCTTGTATTACATTATTATTACAGTGTACACCAATAACCACTAAGTGATACCAAATTAAGAAGTATTACCAGAAACCATTTTTGAGTCAAAAACTGTTTTAAATAGTCTATTGGCAATTAAAACAAATTTCCATTTTCAAGACAGGGAAAATTGTTATGAAATCAGAGGGACTCAGCTAGTTTACAGATATTTTGTGTTTCATTGTTGAAGACCTTCTGTTTCAGTTTACTATATAGTGTACGACTGACCAAGTATGGCTTCACTGCCCACACGTTATGTAAATAGTTTCAAAATTACACTGAATTTTACGAGCAACGAAAGTACGTAACTGAATAATTAAAATATGCTCCAAATAGCTTCAGTGTATTTCACAGCCCTTAATTAACAGATCTTGTAATACTGGCAAACGCTGCCCAACACATAGCCTCATGTCTCACTCCAACAGAAACTGTAGAAAATGATGGAAACTGATGATAGTGCTTTCTACTGCGTATACCTTCACATGATTCTAAAATCAGTCACAGTCGCCAACCAGTCAGGTGCACTATCCTCCAACTACAACTCTCTTCCCTCCTTGTATTGTCTATAATGTTGATACAGTAAGTGTTAAAAGGTGAAGATATTTGTGATACAAATTGCACCATGGCATCAGGATTGCCAGAACAAAAATTGCTAGGCACATTGCTTCCTACATAGCTGTGTAGTGCCACAGGCCTTTCATGATATAAGAGAGATAGCACACACTTATGCGGAGTGCAGCTCGTCTGAACTTCAGAGCACCAGACAGATAACTAGTTGCAGGAGACATTATGTTAACACTGTGTGATGCTTCCTCTAGACTTGATAATGTCCTCAATTCAGCACAGAAGAGAGTCAACAAGTTTTCTCAGTTATGCCGTGTCCATGTGAAACCCCTGATGGATTAGGTTCCGTAGAGCCAAGGGAATGGAGGAATATTGATCCCTACATTTCACCTTTTGATCCAGGCAGCCCCAGGCATTTTCAGTGGTACTAAGATCGAGTTATTTAGCTTCCCCCTCCCCCCGCCACCGCCCCCCCCCCCTCCATGTGTGATTTCATACTACATCTGCACCTGTGGTCCGGGGGTAGAGTCTTTGGTTAGTAAAAACGAATTCTCTCCCAGGTTTGAATCCCACCACTTCTTAAATTTTGATTAATAATAAGCATTGAACAATGAATCTTGTTCATATGAGCCCCTCACAAACTGACCATGATCCAAGACACCATTTACTCTGCAAATGTTGATATTGCACTCCTATTGGATCAATTGCCTGCAACTCGTTAACACCTGCACAAAGATAATGTCCTCAATTCGGCACAGAAGAGAGTCCCATTTGACAGTTCTCATTCGTAAATCAACATAGACTGCAGGCAATCAATGACAACTGAGAGAGTCGCACAAGTTGAATGCCATTGGAGTTGGTTGGCAGACCCTTGTGTTCACTTGAAGTCCCCACCAAGCATCACATCATCTTGTGAACCTGTGAAGAACAGTGTGATCTTCTCTGTGAAGCATGTTATGTCGGTCATGATGGCAACTAGAGTCAGGTGGTGCATAGATATTAATGATACACATGCCAAATAGAGTGAGGGTCATCCCCCATGTGGAGGGGAGGTATATGACGTCCTGTGCATGGAGCCCATCATGTAAGAGGATGGCAACACCGCTGCCAGTGTTGGAGGCAAGAGCAACATGGGTGGCGTACCCGGTGGGCACTTGGAAGTCGGTGACTGACACCTCCAGCAGGAGTGCAATATCGACATTCGCAGAGTAAATGGTGTCTCGAAACATGGTCAGTTTGTGAGGGGCTCATATGCAGAAGATTCATTGTTCAATGATGATTATTAATCAAAATTTAAGCAGTGGTGGGATTTGAACCTGGGAGAGAAATCATTTTTACTAACCAAAGACGCTAGCCCTGGACCACAAGAGCAGATGTAGTACACTGAAATCACACTTTGGGGTAGAGGAGGGTAGGGGGGGGGGGGGGGGGGAAGCTAAATAACTTGATCTTAGTACCACTGAAAATGTGCCTGGGGCTGGCTGGATCAAAAGATAAAATGTAGGGATCAATATCCCTGCATTCCTTTGGCTCTAAAGAACCTAATCCGTCAGGGGTTCCACCTGGACACAGCGTAAGTGAGAAAACTTGTTGACTTTCTTCCGTACTGAATTGAGGACATTATCAAGTCTAGAGGCGGTATCACACAGTGCAACAGTGCAATTGTTGATTGAGGCTAGATGCTTCCTCTAATTATTTTTTATATATTATTGAACTTATTGATAAATGATTATGAACTTTATTCGTTTTGCAGTGTTGTAACATTTCTGCTGGCGTGTACCCGGTTTGATTTGGATTCATTGGTCAGTCCACATATCGCAAGCATAGGTCCTAATATTTTTCATTATTTTCTCTTTTCGTGAACCATCATACCCTTACATTCTCTGGTTTATGTAGCTGATTAATTTTGTGCTATACTCATACTTGTGATAGAGTATGTTCTTCTGGGCAGTGTCCATTATTGTGAGTTTTTCGAGTTGGCTCACTCATCATAGACTTAGACTCTGAAATTTTTTCTTCTCTTTTGATTATTTTGAGGGTGTAACTTTATAGATGTAAACTTGCAATTTTTAATTCTAGTACTTCAAGTTGCCTCTGCACTTATTTCTAGTTTGGTGTTGTAATGTTGTAGTTTTGACTTTGTATCATTTGTTTTGGGACAGAATGTTCCATAGATCTGGAAATCTGAATGCTTTGTCCTCATATATGTATAGATTGTGACGTGTATAGTAGATATTTTTCTTATGTTTTGAGCAACTTCATGTGAATTTTGTCCACAATTTTGGAATTTGTTGCCATATGTTAATTTTACCACTTCACTACTCTGGTTTCACACTTATTTGGACTATAGACAAATTGTATGCAACAAGAACTCTGTTTATGGTAAGCAGAAATTTGTCAGATGCTATGCATTTCCTTATATACCTTTTGCAGTTTTTGTAAGCTAACCTATACTTACGTTCATAGGGAAATGACGATCATTCAACCTTAAATTTTCTTGTAATTTTGGAATTTAACTTTGAGAATCTGTATTCTACCTTTTGGCATCATTTTGTATACCATTTGGCAAACCTTACAGTAGGTCACAAAATATTGTAAACACATTGTTCCCGTATTATATGAGGGGCATGTTGTAATGGCACCTACTGCTGTAGATATACTTTTTCTCAACAGTAGTTGTTGATATCAGTATTATTTTTTGAATTTTGGACGGGCCAATAATATCTCAGCTGCTTTTCTGAAAACTTCCATATAATTTTATACACAGTACCACACTGTATTATAGTTCAAGCTAAAATTTATGAAAAGGAATTACTTTATAAAATATTTCAATTTTGATGATATAACTTGTAAGTACTAGTCCCGAATGTACAGTTAAAATTATTATTATTATCTTCCTTCACTTTCTCAGACGTTAAGTCCGGTTAAAGATGGAGTGACGCGGACCTTGATCAAGCATTACTTCCTTTTAACTGTACGGTATGTGTTATATTGCATTTAGGAACTTTCGGGTAATTGAACATGCATCAATAATTACGGATTTCTGTAGTTGTATATATATGTTTGGATGTAGCTGTATTGCATTGATGTACTGGTGGATATTGTGTGGTATGACTCCTGTAGTTGATAGTATAATTGGTATGATGTCAACTTTATCCTGATGCCACATGTCTTTGACTTCCTCAGCCAGTTGGATGTATTTTTCAATTTTTTCTCCTGTTTTCTTTTGTATATTTGTTGTATTGGGTATGGATATTTCGATTAGTTGTGTTAATTTCTTCTTTTTATTGGTGAGTATGATGTCAGGTTTGTTATGTGGCGTTGTTTCATCTGTTATAATGGTTCTGTTCCAGTATAATTTGTATTCATCATTCTCCAGTACATTTTGTGGTGTATACTTGTATGTAGGAACGTGTTGTTTTAAAAGTTTATGTTGTAAGGCAAGCTGTTGATGTATTATTTTTGTGACATTGTCATGTCTTCTGGGGTATTCTGTATTTGCTAGTATTGTACATCTGCTTGTGATGTGATCTACTGTTTCTATTTGTTGTTTACAAAGTCTGCATTTATCCGTTGTGGTATTGGGATCTTTAATAATATGCTTGCTGTAATACCTGGTGTTTATTGTTTGATCCTGTATTGCAATCATGAATCCTTCTGTCTCACTGTATATATTGCCTTTTCTTAGCCATGTGTTGGATGCGTCTTGATCGATGTGTGGCTGTGTCAAATGATACGGGTGCTTGCCATGAAGTGTTTTCTTTTTCCAATTTACTTTCTTCGTATCTGTTGATGTTATGCGATCTAAAGGGTTGTAGAAGTGGTTATGAAATTGCAGTGGTGTAGCCGATGTATTTATATGAGTGATTGCCTTGTGTATTTTGCTAGTTTCTGCTCGTTCTAGAAAGAATTTTCTTAAATTGTCTACCTGTCCATAATGTAGGTTTTTTATGTCGATAAATCCCCTTCCTCCTTCCTTTCTGCTTAATGTGAATCTTTCTGTTGCTGAATGTATGTGATGTATTCTATATTTGTGGCATTGTGATCGTGTAAGTGTATTGAGTGCTTCTAGGTCTGTGTTACTCCATTTCACTACTCCAAATGAGTAGGTCAATATTGGTATGGCATAAGTATTTATAGCTTTTGTCTAGTTTCTTGCTGTCAATTCTGTTTTCAGTATTTTTGTTAGTCTTTGTCTATATTTTTCTTTTAGTTCTTCTTTAATATTTGTATTATCTATTCCTATTTTTTGTCTGTATCCTAGATATTTATAGGCATCCGTTTTTTCCATCGCTTCTATGCAGTCGCTGTGGTTATCCAATATGTAATCTTCTTGTTTAGTGTGTTTTCCCTTGACTATGCTATTTTTCTTACATTTGTCTGTTCCAAAAGCCATACTTATATCATTGCTGAATCCTTCTGTTATCTTTAGTAATTGGTTGAGTTGTTGATTTGTTGCTGCCAGTAGTTTTAGATCATCCATGTATAGCAAATGTGTGATTTAGTGTGGGTATGTTCCAGTAATATTGTATCCATAATTTGTATTATTTAGCATGTTGGATAGTGGTTTCAGAGCAAGGCAGAACCAGAAAGGACTTAATGAGTCTCCTTGGTATATTCCACGCTTAATCTGTATTGGCTGTGATGTGATATTATTTGAATTTGTTTGGATATTATGTGTGGTTTTCCAATTTTTCATTACTATGTTTAGGAACTGTATCAATTTAGGATTTACTTTGTATATTTCCAATATTTGTAGTAACCATGAGTGGGGTACACTATCAAAAGCTTTTTGGTAATCAATGTATGCATAGTGTAGCGACCTTTGTTTAGTTTTAGCTTGATATGTCACCTCTGCATCTATTATCAGTTGCTCTTTACATCCTCATGCTCCTTTGCAACAGCCTTTTTGTTCTTCGTTTATAATTTTGTTCTGTGTTGTATGTGTCATTAATTTCTGTTTAATGACTGAAGTTAATATTTTGTATATTGTTGGTAGGCATGTTATGGGGCGATATTTAGCTGGGTTCGCTGTGTCTGCTTGATCTTTAGATTTCAGATATGTTATTCCGTGTGTAAGTGTATCAGGGAATGTGTATGGGTCTGCAATGTAACTGTTAAATAATTTAGTTAGATGTGAATGTGTTGAGGTGAACTTCTTTAACCAGAAATTTGCTATTTTATCATTTCCAGGGGCTTTCCAATTGTGAATAGAATTAATTGCTTGGGTGACTTCATGTTGCAAAATTATCACTTCAGGCATTTGTGGTATCATCTTGTATGTGTCTGTTTCTGCTTGTATCCATTGTGCATGCCTGTTATGTTGTACCGGGTTTGACCATATGTTGCTCCAGAAGTGTTCCATGTCTGTTATGTTTGGTGGATTGTTTATTTTAATGTGTGTGTTATCTATTGTCTGGTAAAATTTCTTTTGGTTTGTGTTGAATGTTTGGTTTTGTTTCCTTCTATTTTCACTTTTTTTGTATCTTCTGAGTCGTTTGGCTAATGCTTGTAATTTCTGCTTCTTTTCGTCTAATTGCTCTGTCACTTCTTGTTGTGAGATTTTACCTAACCTTTTTCGTTTTTTTTCCGAGATTTCATTTCTTATAAATTGTGTTAGCTGTCCGATGTCTTTAATCAGTTTTTCTATTTTGATCTGTAGCCTGTATTGCCATGCTGGTTTTGTGGGTTTCTTTTGTGTGTTGGTTGGTTCTGATCTCTGCCTAGTGTGTATATTTAGTGTAGTGAGTGCTCCTATATAAACCAGTAGTTGTAACTCTTCCATAGTTGTGTTTTCATTTATTTTGTTGTGTATGATTGTGTTGATAGTTTTTATTGTTGTTTCGACTTGTGGGTTATTTGGTGGTCTATGCAAGAATGGTCTAATGTCTGTATTTGTGTCTTTGTATTCTATATATGTTAGCTGAAATATTTCTTCTATATCTAACATCTGTGTCACTTCGTGTTCTATTTGTGCTTGTTCTGGTGGCTGTCTTAAGATTTCGTTTTCCTCTGATTGTTTAATTGGTGCATGTTATTATTATTATTATTATTATTATTATTATTATTATTATTATTATTTTAAACATTTGAAATTAGAAATTATTGGCACACTTAAAATTTCTATTATTAATTACACAATCCTGTACTATTTACTATGTTTATTTCTGGATTCATTTATGAAATAATAATTGAAATTAATAATGTAACAGAAACTAATAGAAACTCATTTGATAAGAAAAACTGTAAGCCCTTTGGAATATTTTTATTTCCACTCAGTGTGAGAGTCCTAAACATGTCTCTGAGGTGTGATCAGAAATATTTTTGTATATTTGCGTGAACAATGTAATTTTAGCATTGTTAACATGAAAAATCAAAATTATGTATGATATACTAAAATATGAGAAAATATATTTCCATAAAAAATGCAGCAACAATAATCCTAAGATTTATTTAGTTCAAACAAACTATGAGGACCTGTTGTGAAATATTCAGGTTCAACAATCAGACCCCCAGACAAGAAGAATGGGAGCCAACTCAATATTACACACTAAGTACACTATAAAGTTTATTGTAAGCTTTGCTCCTTTCAAACCATCATAAAAGACTTTGCTGGACATTGTTTAAAGTGGACAATAAATTGGAATCAGGAAGGAGGGGGGAGATTACAGGCTCCTCATGCTACTCTATCCTGTGCAAGTATCTTGATCTCTAAGGCCGGTATTACACTATCAAATTTCTTTGTCCAATATCTTTGTCAAAGATATTTGATGGTGTAATAGGGACTTTGTCAAATGTTGTCCAATATTTGATCAAATCTAGGACCTCGCTGTAGATTTGATCAAAGAAATCGCTTGTCTTCTGTTCACTGCAATGTGACTTGTTACCACATGGAGCACTAGCATCGCTGCACCGTTCTGTCGTCTGTAGTGTTTTTATAAACATTGACGGTAAATACAATTGGTGTATGCTGACAACTATAAAATTAATAGAGATGTATGAAGCTGATGAGGCGATTTACAACGTGAGGCACCCTCAATACAAAAATAGATTAAGAAGATTGGAGACCTGACCTGACGTGACCTGACCTAACCTAACCAAACATAACCCTCTCCTGTAGCAAGGAATCGGAGTGTTACAGTGAGCCTGTCTTCTGAAGATGTAGCAGTTCTTAAGTGAATATTGTGCTTTGTGATATGAGGATACACTTCACTGAGCACATACAGAAATGTATGCTCATCCATTCTTAAGTAATTGATGTATGACTTGACGTCTTCCACTGTAAGCTCACGTAGCAAGTTTTGTTGAATGCTTTTATCGTGTCGTCATAAAACCCACGGCTTCACCCAGATTAGATTAGTTTTTCGTTTCATAGATCTGTGCTGAGGAGATCCTCGTGGATGTGGAACATGTCAATTTTTTTAAAACCTGAAATAACGATACTAATAGTATGAATAAATACGTCATTTGTTTCTATTAAAAATTTCGTCAATGGAGTAGGAGTTGGCCACTAGTAAGTCTTTCAGGCTCCTTTAAAAATGATCTTTATTTGTAACTAAATTTTTTATGTTTGCCAAATTATTGAAGATGAGTGTTCCGCAGTAGTGGACCCCTTTTTGAACTAAAGTAAGTCCTTTTAAGTCCTTGTGCAGATCATTTTTGTTCCTGGTATTGTATGTATGAACTGAGTTGTTTGTTGGAAAAAGACATATATTATTTACGACAAATTTCATTAAGGAGTAAATATACTGCGAGGCAGTAGTTAGTATACTCAGTTCTTTGAAGAGGTTTCTGCAGGATGTCCGTGAATTTACTCCACAATTAATACATATTACACGCTTTTGGACTCTGAAAACTTTTGTTTGACTTGAGGATTTACCCCAAAATATTATCCCATGTGACATTATGGAATGAAAGTAGGCAAAGTATGCAAAAGCTTTTTCATTTTTATGTTGCCTATGTCTGCTAACACTCGAATTGCAAATACAGATTTGTTAAGGCGGTTCTGCAGTTCTGTGGTGTGCTCCTCCCAACTGAATTTATTATCAAGTTGTAATCCCAGGAATTTAAGACTGTCAACCTCGTATGTATGGTTCCTTCCCCCCCCCCCCCCCCCCCCCCACTTCTGTTCCGTATGTGCACACAATGCAATCGCTGTACATGCAACTGTTGCGGTTAATAACAGGTTGTTGGCAGCCATCTTGAACTTTGACGAAAAATTTGATGACAGTGTAATACCCCTTCTAGCGCTACGTCAAAGATCTTTGTCAAATATATTTGACAGAATATTTGATCACATCTTTGATCAAATCTTTGACAAAGAAATTTGATAGTGTAATACCGGCCTAAGTAACCGCTGCAACCTACATCCTTCTGAATCTGCTTAGTATATTCATCTGTTGGTCTCCCTATATGATTTTTACCCCCACAATTCCCTTCCATACTAAATTGAGGAGCCCTTGATTCCTCAGAACAAGTCGTACCAACTGATCCCTTCTCCTAGTTAAGTTGTTCCACAAATTCCTCTTCTCCTCAATTCTATTAGTACCTCTTCATTAGTTACATGATCTACCCATCTAATCTTCAGAATTTTTCTGTAGCACCACATTTTGAAAGCTTCTATTCTCATCTTGTATAAACTATTTATGGTGCATGTTTTACTTCCATACATGGCTACACTCCATACAAATACTTTCAGAAAGGACTTCCTCACACTTACATCTATACCAAATTTCTCTTCTTCAGAATCGCTTTCCTTGCCATATCCAGTCTACATTTTATATCCTCTCGACTCTGATTGTCCTCAGTTATTTTGCTTCTCAAATAGCAAAACTCATCTACTACTTTAATTGTCTCATTTCCAAATCTAATTCCCTCAGCATCACCTGATTTAATTCAACTACATTCCATTATCCTCATTTTGCTATTGTTGATGTTCATCTTATATTCTCCTTTCAAGACACTGTCCATTTCATTCAACTCCTCTTGCAGGTCCTTTTCTGTCTGTGACAGAATTACAATGCCATTGGTAAACATCAAAGTTTTTATTTCTTCTCTGTGGATTTTAATTCCTGCTCTGAATTTTTCTTTAGTTTCCTTCACTGCTTGCTCAATATACAGACTGAGTAACATCTGGGATAGGCTACAACTCTCTCTCACTCCCTTCTCTACCACTGCTTTGTTTTCATGCCCCTCAACTCTTATAACTGCCATCTGGTTTCTGAACAAATTGTAAATAGCCATTTGATCACTGAATTTTCCCCCTGTCACCTTCAGAATTTGAAAGGGATAATTCATCAACATTGTCAAAAGCTTTCTCTAAGTCAACAAATGCTAGAAATGTAGGTTTGCCTTTCCTTAGCTTATGTTTGAATGTAAGTCATAGGGTCAGTATTGCCCTGTGTGTTCCAACATTTCTATGGAATCCAAACTGATCGTCCCTTAGGTTGGCTTCTACCAGGTTTTTCCATTCATCTGTGAAGAATTTAAGTTAGTATTTTGCAATCGTGACTAATTAAACTCATAGTTCAGTAATTTTCACACCTGTCAATAATTGCTTTCCTTGGGATTGGAATTATTTTATTCTTCTTTAAGTATGAGTGAGGGTATTTCACCTGTCTCATACATCTTGCCCACCAGACAGAAGAGTTTGGTCATGGCTGGCACTCCCAAGGCTACCAGTAGTTCTAATGGAATGTTGTCTACTCCTGGGCCCTTGTTTCTACTTAGGTCTTTCGGTACTCTGTCAACTTCTTCACGCAGTATCATATCTTCCATCTCATCTTCATCTATGTCCTCTTCCATGTTCTTAATATTGTCCTCAAGTACATCATACTTGTATAGACCTTCTATGTACTTCTTCCACCTTTCAGCTTTCCCTTTTTTGCTTAGGACTTGTTTACCATTTGAGCTCTTGATATTCATACAGGTGGTTCCCTTTTCCCTAAAGGTCTCTCTAATTTCTCTGTAGGTAGCATCTATGTTACCCCTAGTGGTGTATGCTTCTACATAATTACATTTAATTTCTTCGTTCATCAATTAAATCCAGTATCTCTAGCCCTCATCCTTTCACCTACTTCATCCTCTACTGCCTTCACTATTTTATCTCTCAAAACTAGCCGTTCTTCTTCCATGGTATTCCTTTTCTCTGTTACTGTCAATTGTTCCATAACGCTCCCTCTGAAACTTTATACAACCTCTAGTTCCTACCTTTCTGCAGTTTCTTCAGTTTTAACCTTCTGTAATATCCAATAAACAGTGGTCAGAGTTGATGTCTGCCCCTGGAAATGTCTCAAAATTTAAAACCTGGTTCCTAAATCTCTATCTTACCATTATATAATCTATCTGACACTTTCCAGTACCTCCAGGTCTCTTCCACATATACAACCTTCTTTTATGACTCTTAAACCAAGTGTTACCAATGATTAAGTTACACTCTGTGCAAAATTCTACTAGGCAGCATCCTCTTTCATTCCTTACCCTCATTCCATATTCACCTACCACTTTTCCTGCTATCGAATTCCAGTCATCCATGACTATTAAATTTTCATCTCCCTTAACTTTTTGAACAATTTCTTTTATCTGATCATACATTTCTTCAATTTCTTCATCATCTGTGGAGGTAGTTGGCATATAAACTTGCACTACTGTGGTAGGCATGGGCTTCATGTGTATCTTGGCTACAAAAATGCATTCAACATGCTCTTCATAGTATCTTATCCATTTTCCTATTTTTTTTTTTTTTATTCATTATTGAACCTACTCCTGGATTATCCACATTTGATTCATAACCATGTATTCACCTGACCAGAAGTCTTGTTTCTCCTGCCACCAAACTTCACTAATTCCTATTATACCTAAATTTAACCTGTCTATTTCCCTTTTTAAATTTTCTAACCTACCTGCTCAATTAAGGGATCTGACATTCCAATCCATAGAATGCCAGTTTTGTTTCTCCTGATAATGACATCCTCCTGAGTAGTCCCTGCACAGAGATCCAAATGGGGGACTATTTTACCTCCAGAATATTTTACCCTATAGGATGCCATCATCATGTAAACACACAGTAAAGCTGCATGCCCTCGGGAAAAATTAGGACTGTACTTTCTCCTTGCTTTCAGCTGTTCACAGTACCAGCACAGCAAGGCCGTTTTGATTGATGTTACAAGGCCAGATCAGTCAATCATCCAGACTGTTGCCCTTGCAACTACTGAAAAGGCTGCTGCCCCTCTTCAGGAACCACACATTTGTTTAGCCTCTTAACAGATACACTTCCATTGTGGTTGCACCTATGGTACGGCTATCTGCATCACTGAGGCACACAAGCCTCTCCACCAAAGGCAAGGTCCATGTTTCATGGGTGTTACTGAATAATATCTGGGGAAAACTGGAAGTATCAAGAGAGAGAGGTGGTCAGGTGGCGGGTTGGGGTGGGGAAGAAAGAGTGAGTGAGAGAGAGAGAGAGAGAGAGAGAGAGAGAGAGAGAGAGAGAGAGAGAACTGTTTGGATTTTTACTACAATTACCATCGTTCTGTAAGTTAATTGTATCTGTTACTGAACAAATGACAGTCTCTTAAAATTTTTGAAGTTCAACCATTGTGTTGAAGAAGTAAGAACTCATTTGTGTTTTTAGGCTCTCGTGGCAGATGATAGTATGTGGTGCTGATGGCCATGGCCACCTGAAAATGGCAAGTTAGCTTCCTGAAATATTGGACCATTTGGATGATGCCACCTGGCTTAATACCTGAGATTTTGAGAGTTCATTTAACTAAATTGGCAACAGTGTGTACTGTGAAACACAGTGTGTATTATATCCATTTGCAGTGATCTGGAAAGTATTCTTATTACAATATGGAGAGAAAGATCACTCAAGTAGTATGCTGAATAGCAAATTACTCTTTTACAAGTCTCTAGAAATTCAGAGGTACAAATACTCTGGAAATAAGCCTCATTCTTAGCGAAGCTGGATGTCAGGGAGGACGTGGCAGTCTTAATATAATTTACTGAACAAAAACATTTTAACGTAAAATCTTTTAATGCAAAGGGCACAATTTTCAATATATAGTCAAAGGACAGTGATTAGTTTTGGTTGTTCTTCACAACCATCTTCAGATCATAACTTCGCAAGATGATGATAATAGACGTTGAAAACGCCCAGTGTCATTAATAAATATTGAATCACAGGACCATGATTTGCAACTGTTTAGCATGTGTTATAGTGAGAACAGTATAAGCAATGGTAACAAGAATTGTCAGCTATTCCATAGCCTAGCTAGCAAAGGAGTGATCCAGCATGGCATATAAAATAGTCATCTGCAGTGGGATTTTGGAACATATACTATGTTTATTTACTTATTTATTTCATGTTCCGTAGATCCAGTTAGTGAGTCAATCACAAGGACATGGAACATGTCAAATTTTACAGGTTTTGATTTAAACTTACAATAGATACAAGGGCAATTCAATGCCAAATTTTACATAATTTAAGTAAGATATGCTATAAATACAGCAATAGATACAATGTCAACTAGATAACATAACAACAATTTAACAGGAAAGGGAGTTTCAAATAAAGGTTATAAATAAGAGCACGAAGTTAAATCAGATATTAGGCCTACAAGAGTAAATACAGGTACAGCCAATCTGTTGCTACAAAAAGTGTGACAATGCTCAAATGCTCAATAAAATCAGTTGAACTGGTTCTAGACACAATAAGTTTAGTGATGGTATACATTTTCTTTCAAATGTTCACCCACAGTATAAAAAGATTTCTCTGTCAGGTAATCCTTGAGAACTTGTTTAAATTTTGGCAGTTCTGTATGAACACATTTGATATGTAGTGGGAGAGCATTGAACAGCTTAATGCTGGAGTAGTAAACTCCTTCTTGTACCAGATGAGATGTTTCATTTCGACATGTTGATTGTTTTTGTTTCTGGTGTTGTAGCCATGGAATTTACTGTTGTCTTGGTAGATAGAATAATTTTTGCACACAAAGGTCAGCAAGGAAAAAATGTACTGTGAGGCAGTTGTTAGGATACCTATCTTTTGAAACAAGTGCCTGCAGGAGTGTCTTTGATGGACCTCACACATTATTCTGATTGCTTTTTTTTGGATGGTGAAAACTTTTTTTGCAAGTGGTTGGTTCCCCAAGAATATGATAGCATTTGAGATCAATGAGCGGAAGTAGCCAAAGTAGGCAACCTTAATGGAGTAACTTCAGCCACTGAAGAAATTACCTGTAATGCAAATGTTGCTGAGCTAAGTTTTTTACATAGATGGAGAATGTGAACTGAGCAATTACATTTGCTGTCTATATAAGCACCCAGGAATTTTGTATCTTCAACTTTCTGTATTGGTTGATCTCTACATTTTATGTTAATTTCATTGAGATTACTTTGTGATGTACAGAACCTCATATAATGAGTTTTATTTGCATTGAGTGAGAAACCATTTGAGGAGAACCAATTTAAAATACGTTTGAACATTATGAATTGCCTCAAAGAACATGACTTATTAACATATAGCTACAATATATTCAGAAAATACTGTTCTTGTAAAATATAATTAGCTCTTTATTCTCATGAAGTAATGAGTGCTATCAACAGCAGATGTCAGATTGATTACATATATTTTAGATTTCCAGAAGGCTTTTGACACCATTCCTCACAAGTGACTTCTAACAAATTGTGTGCCTATTGAGTATTGCTTCAGTTGTGTGACTGGATTCTTGAGTTCCAGTCAGATAGACAACAGTTCATAGTGACTGACAGAAAGTCATTGAGTAAAACAGAAGTAATAACTGGCATTTCCCAAGGAAATGTGATACATCACCTGCTGTTCCTGATCTACATAAATGACTTATGAGTCAATCTGAGCAGCCCTTTTACATTTTTTGCAGAAGAAGCCATCATTTACCATCAGGTAAGGTCTTCAGCTGATGAAAACCAAATGTGTAATGATTTATACAATATATATCATGTAAAATGTGGTAACTGACTATAAATAATTAAAAAGTATGAAGTCATCCACATGGGTACTAAAAGAAGTCCGCTAAAGTTTGGTTACACAATAAGTCAGCATAATCTAAAGACCATAAATCCAACCTGATACTTAGCGATCAGAATTATAAATAACTTAAATTGGAAAAATCATGTAGATAATGTTTTAAAGAAAGCAAACCGCTGTGCGGGTTTAGCCGAGCGTTCTAAGGCCCTACAGTCATGGACTGTGCGGCTGGTCCCCGGTGGAGGTTCAAGTCCTTCCTCGGGCATGGGTGTGTGTGTTTGTCCTTAGGATAATTTAGTTTAAGTAGTGTGTAAGCTTAGGGAGTGATGACCTTAGCAGTTAAGTCCCACAAGATTTCACACACATTTTAACATTTGAGGAAAGCAAACCAAGAACAGCAGTTTATTGGCAGAACACTTAGGAAGTGCAACAAGTCTACAAAAGAGATTGTTTACACATGCTTGCCTGTCCTATTCTGGAGAACTGCTGTGTGGTGTGGGATCTACTCAGCTGGGACTCATGGAAGACATCAAAAAATTCAAGAAGGGCAGCTGATTCTGTATTATTGCAAAATAGAGGAGAGAGTGCTATGGGCATGATATGTGAATTGGGGTGCTTATCTTTAAAAGAAGGGCATTTTTCATTGTGGCAGGATCTTCTCATGAAATTTCAATCACCAACTTTCTCCTCCAATTGTGAAGATATTCTGTTGGTACCCACCTATATACAGAGAAGTGATTGCCATAATAAAATCAGAAAAATCATAGCTTGCTCTGAAAGATTTCAAAACTCCTTTTTCCCATGCACTAGTACCCTGACAGGATGTCCATTAGAGCTCGGAGGAAGGATAATCTTGGCAGACAAAGTAGGAAATTGATCCAACAACTTGTGCACTGACAGATGGACACACAGGAGAAACAGTGATGGACTGCAAACTAAGAGAAGAATGCAAATTATGTGTGCAGTGGCTGAAGATGGGTTCCACATGTAATTAAAGTGGTGTTACTTGAAGTGAATCACAAATACTACAAGAGAAATTATCAGATTTCAATGGTGTCACTAAAAGTTGAATTTGTTCAAACGTTTTGGTGCCACTAACTTTCGGCCATGACAAGTTAGTGCCATGCGACTGCAATCCAGCAGCTGCCTTTTGAGACACCAGCAGAATATATATGGCTTTTTTGTGTCAGAAAATGTCAATGAACAATGTGTTGAGAATCACAGAAACTGGAATTTGAAGAATCTACTTGATAAAATGATATGCAGTAAAAAAAATAGTTTTTGAGTAGCTTGTAACAATATCTTTCCACTATGTGTACTGAAAAATTATTAAAATACAAGTGAGGTAATTTTTGTGAGTTGGATATAAGTGTGTTTTTACTGAACTCACAAGCTGTACAGGATGGGAATTTCATGTTGTATGATAACATGCCAGATGAAAGAGTATACATTAATAAGAGCAATATTATTATTTATTATTATTCATATATGGACCCAAAAGGACCATGCGAGGTAGAATCAATCAATGTCACTTTTGATGGTTGGACTTTCTTTGTGTCCAAGTTTGTTTCATCCTTTCAGAATGAAGTCTTTTTCTTTCGTCAGACCATGGTGTTCCATTCCATTTTCTAATTTCCCTCTGACAAACTTTCCTATGGAATATCTTTTGTCTGAATGTTTTTCTATCTGTAACATCTCCCTGAGTTATACTGACTACTTTAAGATCATCCTTAATTGCAGTGATCCATTTAATTTGCTCAGTTTTGCCCTTACTTCTGTTTTTGTTGAGTTTTACTATTTGTTTTGTCATCCTAGTGCATCTCATTCCATTAATGTGCCCATAAAATTTAAATCTTCATTTTCTCATGTCACTATTTATGTCCGCGTATTCTTCTATTTCCTTATTACTTCTCAGCCTATGAGTTTCTCCATCAGTAATATTGGGGGCCTAATATTTTCCTAATAACCTTTCTTCTTTCTTTTAAATTTCTTCAATATCCATCTTTCTATTTAAAATTAAAGTTTCTGCTCCATAAGACATTCAGGTTTGATTACAATGGATTAATGCCTAAGTTCACTGAATTTAGAACGCGATTTTTTACTATAAATATGTTTTTAATGCCTCTAATGAGCATGTGATAGCAAATTTACACCCTGAATGCATAAATGTTCATACCACATGGTCTATGGGTAATACTTTTTTTGTAAATAAATTACACTGAAGGTACACCAATAAATCTGAATAACTAATAACAGAAGGCCATTTCCCAGCAGCTCAGTTTATTTCACAACTGGGGGAAAGTAAAGAACTGTGGTTAATGTGAACTGGCCTGACTGTATCCAGTTTCTGGTAGTGACAATATAATCTGCTCATAAGTGCACTTAAAGGTCTGAAAATTATGGTTACAAGAGAATGTCTTGGAGGCTAGATTCTAGCAAAACATATTAGATTATGAAAGGCTAAATATCAGGTGTATGCAATAGTTTGTATCAATGATGTAGCCATTAAAGGGCAGGGGAGAGTAGTTGCCCCTCTCTTCTTGCCTACAAAAAATCGCCACAAATGAAACCTGCACCATTCCTAACCTACCAGACAGATGCCACAATATTTCATGAATATTCATTAACAGAAAGTGTTCCCAGAATCATTTACTGTGATATCTCAAAACTATTTCATCATTTGTCCAAAAATTAACATTTACTATCTTTCTGCCCCCCCCCCCCCCCACCAAGCCTAAAACTCAGATTTTGAGTATACACTTGCTTTGTGTACTTCATGACAGAATCAATGAATGACTATGAGTAGCAACTGCAGACGCAAGCATGAGTTTTGTGGAAGTCCTGCAGTATCATGACCAGCACTGAGTCAACACTGCTGTGAAACAAGTGAGCAAAGAGTTGGACAGGGTGCTGTTAACTGAAATAAAATCTCATATGTGTGCAGTGCCTGTCACCACAATTGGGAGACAGGAATATTCTAAACATCAAACAATGTTGACATGTAGCCTTGGCCTGCTCAATCACCACGTATATCTCCAATCGAGCATCTATGGGAGATAATCAGATGACAACCAGCTTTATCCACAACCAGCATTAATTATCCCTGTATTGACTCTGACCAAGTACAACAGACATGGAACTCCATTCAACAAACTGATATCCAGAAGCTGCACAACAAAATGAATGCACGTTTGCATGTTTGCATTCAACATTCTGGCAGTTATGTTAGTTATTAATGTATCAACATTTCACATTTGCATTGGTTTTTCTCATGTTTATATTAACCTGTGATCCTGCAACATAATCACTTAAATATGTTTCCTAGAAAAGTGTATTCCTGAAATTTCATTACTCTACAGTTATTATTTCTTGGTGTTGGAACTTTTTATCCATCAGTTGACTGATACTACCAGTTCCACAAAACCTTATTTTATCTAGGAGGATACTGTGATTTACACAATCAAACATCTTAGACAGATCACGGAAAATGCCAACCTGTGATGTTATGTTGTATAATGTAAATAGGTCAGTGTGTTACTTTCTGTTGTGAGCTCTGCTTCTCCAAAAATAACTATTGTACACAGCCATTATTGAAAAGAAATTGTTTCACTACTATGGTGGACTCAAATTACTCCTTATTAGGGTATAACTTTCCAGCTGTTTATGGCAGCTTATGCTTCATAATGTTCATTTGACTGAAACTAGTAGTGAAGCGAATTGTGCAGATGAAGGTCCACGATGAATTTTAACAATTATTTTCCAGCTGAATATCCCCATCTGCAAACATACGTAGATTAAAAACATACCTGCTACCTGGGACTGATCATGCATAAACCCTCCATTTGAACCAACAATGATGTTATCCTGTTCTGTGGCCTGCTGTCCTGTCCCTCATTTCACTATGTTCCATATAGGACTACATTCCATATGGCTTATGTCTGTTGTTGGAATGATTTTTGATGTAAGGTGCACATTTATTATTTGAAACGACTTTCTTAGTCACCTTGCGTCATTTTTGGAGTATGCAACTACTGCAGGATCTTTACCTGTTCTTGCCAACAGATACATTTCCCTTTTCCTTTCACATTATGCTTTAATTTGGCTAGTAATCCAAGTTTCTTTACTTGGATGTTTAATCTCCTTTCTGATTATTTTACGAGGAAAGCTGTTTTCAAACAACTATATGACTTTATCATGGAATAAATTAAATTTTACTTCAGCATTTAATTCACTATAATTTTTATCCCAGGTCATGTGTTGTAAACTATTTGTGGCACCAATGAAATTAACACCAACATCGATATGCATTCATCTTTGGACTCTAAGCATTATCTTTGGCTGTTCTGCCATGTTCAGTTCAGTTATTTGTGATCCTTGTATGTGTTAAGGTTAATAAATGAACTATTGCTAAAAGGGTGTGATTATTCGTGCAACCAACCCGGTAATCCTCCTCACTGGTGACCCCGAGTTGCAACGTCTTCTGTTTTCGCCATTTTACTGTGTCTGCAAGCTCCGCGTCAGTTATTTTCATGTGTATTACATCGACACAGCATTTGAACAATGACTTCGGTCCAGCGCCTAACGCCGGAGTTTGTGATCAACATGCATCGTGTTGCAGGTGATGTACACCCACCAGGACTTCAACGCGATGCCTTTCACTCAATGATTCCGCCGATTTCACCAGACGTTTTTGAGCCTGCAACAATAGGTGAGGTTAGGAGTGCACATGACTCCAGCCATCAAACGCCTTTGTTCCCACCTCATGTGCCCTCCCTCATCGACTGTGCAGTTACCTCTTATGGATCTCCGTGCAGTGCGGGACCAATGCCAATTTCTGCAAATGCTTCGACGGACAACTTACTACCGCCAAGACAACGATTTGCCATGCCGCAATCTGTGCAGTACCACATGAATACCTGCTATGTGGCCGGAACTGCTTCGTTCACAGGTGTATCTCCTCAGCATCTGACCACGCCCGCGCCTGCCTTGGTTCAGCGTCAGCACATGCCATCCTACTTCGATACCTCGGCCTGCTACAGGAACAATAACTTGTTATCTGTGCCTGACCTCCACCTCCGTCCAACTGCTACGCATCAGTGTTTTGTGCCACGACATTCACCTTATCCGCACACCGTTTTGAGTGGAGTGACTATGAACAGTGAACATTCACACATTCCGTCCCACGTTCGACATCATTTCCCACACTGTGCTTCTGGACAGCCTGCACCTCCGCAGCCTCCCTGCAACACAGGTGGCCCCGGCTCTGATCATACGTCGACCTTTCCGTGGACTAACACGTGTTCTCAAACTTTGAACTTTTTCTCACCTGTCACCCTCGCGCCGGCTCCAGTCGAGCTTCCACTACTGTTCTCGGCACATCTCGGTGCCTCATCTGCATCAGTCTTCCACGATGCGTCAATCCAAACACACCCGCAACGTTTTGAGCTTCCGCAACTACAATTGACACATTACAGTGTCTCACCCATGTCGGCGTTCCGCATTGTGACGGATCACGCTCAACCACAATGCGTCACCTTCACGCTGCCACGTGACCAGCCATCGTCGTCACATCCCCTGGAGGCACACTCTCCTGGAATACTACAGCAACAACAGCTCAATTCAGGCAGTGCCCCGACAAATTCAATGCAACCTGTTCTTCCGAAAATTCTACAACACTTACCAATGCTGCCGCCATTTAATCCCGACAGAGCAACAACCTGGTTCAAAATTGTGGATTAAGTGTTCGACCATTACAAACTCAACGAGTCAACCATGCTTCTGTGCCTCATCACCCACCTGCATGACCAGGAGGACTAGATTGCTGACCTGGTCGACGCCCCGGACTCATCTACTTGGTACACTCTAGCCAAAAAGACAGTTCTACATCGGCTTGCACACTCAACTGAGGCAGCAATACGGCAAGTGCTCCACGTCGAGCAACTAGGCAATGACAAACCTTCCCAGCTCTGGAGATGGCTGCGTGCCATGGTCAGCGCCGATCTACACTCTGACACAGCTCTCCTCGCCATCTGGTCAGGTAAACTATTTCCTCACATCCCCTTTGCTCTGGCTCAAAGGTCTCCTGAACCTGTCGAGCAAAGAATGACAATTGCCGCAAGCTACATGATGCATCTCTGTTCTATTTCACCAGCCACTGCCTACTTGACAAGTCTCAGGTTCACGCTCATCGCCCTGCGGCCGGATGCAGCTGGGGCCGTACTGAGCCGACCATTCCACTCGCTCCGGGAAGCAGTAAACAAGCAACTGGGACGTCACTGGCTCTGCCCACGGTCACGCCCCCTCCTGCAACTGAACTGCCGCTGCCACCTAACCTCCGCCACTGCCACTGGCAATGAACTTTCCACAGGAAATGCAACCTCACTACCCGTACTGTTACTTCCACACACGGTTTGGTGAGGCGGCATGGAACTGCAAACTACCCTGCTACTTCCCAAACGCCAATTGCAGGTAGGTCCAGGTGCCACCTCCTGCGCACAACATGACATGCACCCCCTGGTGCTCCATTCTGTCCAGGAACGACCAGATAATTGTGGATGACTTTACATTAAAGACATCTCATCGGGATACCTTTTCCTAGTGGACACAGGCACCGATGTTTCGCTGCTGCCTACATCCTTAGTGTCGTAGAACATCTGCCCCCATCATACTTCACTGCAAGCCATGAATTCAACTAAACTACAATGCTCGGGTTCAACTTCCCACGTCGTCTCACTCTCCACAAACTGCAAACTTGAGTGGACTTTTTTAGTGTGTGAAATTGATGAACCTATCCTGGGCATTGACTTCTTGCAACACCACAAACTTTCACCATACCTAGTGCGAAACACCGTGTTTCATCATCCGTCCAAGACTCACTTCCCCTGTGCTCCGTTGAGCAATGCCCCCCCCCCCCCCCCCCCCCGCTACCCTTGCAACTGTGCTATCAAGACTGCCATAATGTGTACTGCCAGTTCCGCAGGGCCACACCCTCCTAACACGGCAGCGTTTGACACTCGGCCAGACATAAGTGCGCATGCGCGACAAACGTCACGTGTTCCCAAACCGACGGCCCCTACCCCGCCCCTTGTGGGCAGCACCTCAAACTATGCAACTTTGGCACCTGCGCGCCGCCATGCAACCACCACTGACAACACAAACAGTGCACCCGTGCCAAGCATTTCGCCCACGACTGTGCTGCCACAGGCCGCACCCATGGCAATGGACTCACTAACGGCCCACAAGCTCTACCGAGCTCACCCAACCATGGTGCCACTGCCTCGGGCCAGCGGCCATCTTGTCACGTTGACTCATGGGACACTTTGCTGCCTCGTCTCCCGTCAGAAACGCCGAGTGGCTCCGAACACCCCGATCACGCCTCGCCTGCCCCGCCCGCCACACATTGTAAACAAACCGCCTTCCGTGCCACCGGCAACATTTCCGTCATCACCAACGGCGCGGTTCACAAGCTTCGCCTCATGCCAGGACCCCCGATCTCCAGTAACCCATGTTGACTTTGTCCCGAGCCCCACTCCGACCTTAAAAAACATATTTCTGAACTACTAACCTCTGGCGTCATTGAACCCTCTGCCAGTAGCTGGTCTACGCCCATACATATGACACCCGAGAAAGACATGGTTCTGGCGCATGTGCAGAGACTACCGTCGACTAAACGCATGAACAATTATGGACACCTACCCCATACCCAACATTGCCAACTTTACCAGTTCCCTCGCAGGTGCGACCACATTCTCTGTCATTGATTGCAAATGGGCCTACCACCAGATCCCCATGGCACCTGAAGACATCAAGAAGACAGCAATCATCACCCCAATCGGTTTATTTCAGTTTTGATTCATGCCCTTTTGTCTGAAAAACGCAACCCAGACCTGGCAATGTTTCATCAAGGAAGTGCAATTCGACCTAAAATTCTGCTTTGCGTATCTTGATGACATTCTTGTGTTCAGCTCCTCCGTTGAGGACAACATTCGACATGTGCACACTGTTATGAACACACCCACACCAGCAGGCACCGAGACCAACTACGACAAATTGCAGCTACATCAACCTGCTGTCACTTTTCTTGGTTTTCGGGTCTCTCCCGACAGCATTTCACTGCCCCCTGAGAAAGTGCAAACAATGCTAAACCTACTGAGACCTTCGTCATTCAAAGAGATCCTACACTTTCTGGGGTCAGTTATTTATTATCGCCAACATCTACCTTGGGCTGTGGAGATTCAGGCTCCACTGACGGACACCTTGGCAGGCACCAACACTTCTGGATCTCGGCCCGTTCCATGGACCCCAGCTATGACTGACTCTTTCACTGCCCTCAAAAATCTTCTTGCCGAGGCCTGCACCATCGCGCATCCTCATCCCAATGCACAGCTTTTCATCACCACAGACGCAAGCGATACTGTCATTGGAGCTGTCCTTAGCCAGACAATCAACGGCCAGACTTTGCCTCTGCAGTTCTTCTCGTGCAAGCTCACCAATGCACAATGGAAATATTCCACATTTGACAGGGAGTTGCTCATGGTCTACGAAATGATTAAACCTTTTAAGACTGACATTAAAGGACGCCCTTTCTATGTTTTAACGGACCACAAACCCCTGGCTGCGGCCATTGCAAACCCGCCAGCTGACCCGCCTCCTCGCCGCTTCAGATATGTGGACTTCATATCCCAGTTCACCACTGATGTCAGACACATAAAGGGTGCTGACAATATAGTTGCTGATTTCCTTTCACGAGTCGATGCCGTCCATTCTGTGAACTGCCTAACCTCCAACCCGCCGACGAGGAAACACAAAACCTGATTTCAGACTCTACTTCTTCACTACACTTCATCCGCACCACCTTCCCTGGCATTTCTGGTGAGATGTGGTGCGACGACAGTACGGGCTAGTTATGCCCCCTCATCCCAACCACGTTCTGTTGAGCTGTCTTCAACGCATTGCATAATTTAGCCCACCCCAATGTTCGTGCGTCTGCCCGCCTCATAGCGGAGCGCTTTGTGTGGGGAAATGACAACAAGGACTGCCAGCAATGGCCACGCTCCTGCATCACCTGCCAACACTGCAAAGTACACAAGCACACTTCACCCTCCCTTGGCGCCTTTTCGATCCCTCCTGGGCGTTTCCAGCATATTCATATTGACATTGTCGGCCCTCTCTCCCCCTCTAACGGCTTTCATTATGTTCTCTCGTCTATCGACCAAACAACTCACTGGGTCGAGGCTGTTTCCCTCCCCAATATTATGGCAGAAACTGTTGCTTGAGCTTTCGTCAAGTCATGAGTATCACGTTTCGGATGTCCAGCTATCATCACGACTGACCAGGGCAGACAATTTGAGTCGGCCCTGTTCAACGGGATTTGTAACATTTGCGGCATCCAGCACATCCGTACCACAGCGTATCACCCGCAAAGTAACGGGCTAGTCAAGCGCTGGCACCGCACTTTCAAGGCGGCTCTTCGATGCCACAACTCTCTATGGACAGAGGCCCTTCCCCTTGTGCTACTCAGCAATAGCTGAGTTCATATATGGCCAGAACATTGTTCTCCCTGGCGAACTTGTGAGCCCTTCTGCTTCTCTCCCTCAGTCTGACTTACCTTCCTTTGTGGACTGCGTCAGACGCCACTTATTCAACCTCCATATTCCTCTGCCCACCAGCCATTCCTGCCCTAAGGTTCACGTCCTGAAATCTGTGGACAATTGCGAGTACATCATCCTCTGAGATGACACTGTCTGTGCTCCCCTCCAACCTCCATATACCGGCCTGTACCGAGTCCTCCGGCACTCAGCCAACACCTATGACATCCAGATGAAAGATCCAGCTGTTACAGTCTCTCTCAGCAGACTTAAGCCTGCTCATGTTGAGCCTTCTTCTAACCCCCTTCAGGCCACGACCACACCAATCACTGTCGTGGCTCACAACACTCCAACCACTCCCTCCACGTTGGACTTACACACTCCATCGAGTGGCTTCCAGCTCCAATTGTCGAGCTCTCCTCCAACCTCACCCTATACTCGTGTCTCACGCACTCCGCCAAGTGACCACATGCTCCCGAGCCTTCTTCTAACCCCCTTCAGGCCACGACCACACCAATCACTGTTGTGGCTCACAACGCTCCAACCACTCCCTCCACGTTGGACTTACACACTCCATCGAGTGGCTTCCAGCTCCAATTGTCGAGCTCTCCTCCAACCTCACCCTATACTCGTGTCTCACGCACTCCGCCGAGTGACCACATGCTCCCCACGTGAACTTACCTATGATCATGCCCTCGCCATTGGGCCCTTGGACCTCTCCACCGTCGCCTGTCTCACCCTGTCGAGGTTTCTCATGCCCCCCCCCCCCCCCCCCCCCTACGTCTTGAACGTGCCCTCGCTCAAGGTGCTGTCCCCCTTGACATAATCCACAACAAGTCAATATTACTGCACAATTATACACTGTTCGTCATGTGTTTCTCGTCATCCAGTGCTCAACAAAAAGACTGACAGCAAGTAATCTTTCAGCCAAAATGGCCTTCATCAGAAACAGACGACATATATGCACACAGACAATCATACAAATCCAACTCTCACACACATATGACCACAGTCTGGTTACTGAATCCAGACTGTCAGCTTCAGCAGCTAGGGTTCATGATCATGTGTGTGTGAGATGCTGTTCAGATGGGTGCTGGTTGGTGGTGCTATGATAATTATTTGGTGGCACCTGAAGATAAAATTTTAAGCTCCAAAATCAGTTGTGAAATAAATTAAGAACATTACTGGCAACTGGAGAGCTATAAATGTCGTTGCAATGATGGAGGAGGCACAAAAGATGACGAAGTTGTCTCCAAACAAAGAAGAACACAGGGCGAGGTAATATTATATTACTACTGTCAAGATTATATTATATTAAAATGTAAATGGACAGATAAAAAATCTACTCTCCAAGCAGTGGCAGGGAAATACATGCACAAAAAGATTTAACTTTCATGAGCTTTTTGAGGTAGTGGCTCCTTCTTCTGGCAGAAGAGTTGAAGGGGAAGAAAGAGGGGTGAAGGGAAAGGACTGGAGAGATTTAGGGAAAGGGGTACAGTTTAGAAAAGTCATCCAGAAACCTAGTTCTGGTTGACTTTTGTAAACTCGACGCCTTTCCTGTTTGCCTTACATAGCACCTGTTATCCTAGTTTTATTCCGGGCACCACTCTGTCTGGAAGGTGAATCTAGAGCAAGAAGTGATCACCAGTAAAAGTCATCAACCACTTTCCACTGAGCAGTGTGCATGTGGGATGGAGAGCAAACAGAAAGACAAAGAGGAATCAACGACACTAATGAATTGCTGCAGTGAATGCTCCACCCTCTTGCATTGCTGCAGTGAATGCTCCACCCTCTGTTCAGGGCTGTGTTGTTTACGAAAATACTCACTCCTTCTTCAGCCTTCTCTGTCCTAAGATCATATTTTTTGTGGTAGCCACAACCATGGAGTCCAATGGTGAAATATAGCTTAAAATGTACCTGTTGAAATCTTACACACTTTGGTCTTTCCTGAGCTAATGGTCATGGACCCACCACATGTGCCCAAAAGCAATTGATTTTCCACTTTAGTGTGAGAGCTGCCTTAGCAGTGAGGTTTTTCTGCTGTTTTCCCACTGTTATTCCTCCTTGGTGGGTAGTCTGCAACGAGGGTTGGTGAGAGGAACTTGCTGATCTCCAAGGCAGACATCGACATTGATACCAGCTAGCTGTTTTCCCATTGTTATTCCTCCTTTGTGGGGAGTCTGCAACGAGGGAGGCTGAGAGGACTTGCTGATCTCCAAGGCAGACATCGACATTGATACCACCTATGACATGGTCATCATCTGATCCGTCAGATAGGATGAAAATCACATAGCCTGATGGTTTTGGACCTGTTTTTTCCGGCCTGTTGTTTTTAATCCTCAGTTTCAAGTTTTGGGAAATTGGTAAGGCTGTTTTAACAGATTTTTTTCTGTTTCTCTCTGCCACGAAGGTGTATTATTCTTCCCACAATATGTTCTGCAGCCACCATTGTTTCAGTTGTAAGTGGAAGCTTCGAGGGTACATATATAACTGTAGGTTGGGCTCTGTTCAGCTGTCAGTGTCTGGTTGCCACTACAAGTCTTTTGTACAGGCTGGTACAGTTTTGAGATGAAGGACTTCACTGAAGTAGGTGGCTGTGTGGCCTTATGTCTTCTTCACCTCAAAGTATGAGATATGTTCTCCAGGTATATGTGTGCTGAGAGAAAGTGAAACTGAGGATACTGACAGCAGTACCTCAGCCAAAGTTTGGGCCTTCAAAATGAGTGGACATAGTTCACAATTAAGTGTACATGTGAAGAGCTTTCAGCTGAACAGTAAGCCATATAAAATTTAAAAAAAGTCAGCAAGAATTTAAGGAAAATAGTTATAAAATAAATCATCTTTGCTACAAAATTTCTATTATGTTAATATATATGTTTGTCTACAAAACAGTACAGTATCATGTAGTTTTAGTATACTGATGAGAAAATATTGTGGTATTGTACTACAAATATTCTCAATGTTTTGGACGTTATGTAATGTGGCTTCGATAGTTACGACGTAACAACATAGGTGCACGCTCTCGTAAGTTGGCACTATGAGAGAAGACTAACTATGCTGACCACAGCGCCATCTGGCAGATGCTGTGCAGCTCAGCGAGTGCCATCTTGATTTCTGGCCCTTTTTCATCAAGAGCAGATGGGCTGGAAATATCGCATCTACTACCAAATGGGCTAGCTTGCTATTGAGACTTTGTATTAGTTACATTCAATTAGAGTTTGGACAGCAATGAGTATTTGTTAGTTTTGAGATTATATAGAACAGTCATCCTAACTTCACAGGATTAGACATGGACTATGGCTTCACACCTACGTGCTCACCCTGTCCAAAGTTATGTATGCATTTGATATTTACTTGTGTTTTTGACTCTATTAAAAGTGTTAAAGTTACATGCAGTACCGAAGTGCTTCAGCTCTCCTGCTCCTACTCGCTTCCTTCACTCTCAGCCTATATTACAGAAGCAGTTCACAGGAGCAGACCCATGCATCGCCTATCCAGGAGGGATACAAAAAAGTGTCGATGAGTATGGGATTTTTTTTTTCTCCTCTTACCTATGTTTTTTGTTTGGCACTGCTTTATCTTTTTTGTGCTATCTCTGTGTGACTGAGTGAATGTGCAGTCCCACTCTTCGCTCTAAGAAATGATTTTGTGTCAATGATGGCTTCGCAACAGGAACAGGCTTCACTGTCCGATATTGTATGGTTTCAGGCTCAGCAAATGACGCCACTGCTTGCTGCTGTGAATGGACTTGTCACACTACAAACTGCAGCTGCCTTGGCACCTCTGATGCCCCTGCCTGTGCCACAGATGATACCTTCGGTGCCGCCATTCTGTGCCATCAATCCGAACTCTGGACGCTGGCCAGAATACATTGCCCAGCTTGAGGCTTAACTTGCCGCATACAACATACCAGGTACAGAGCAGCTTGCCTTTTTCATTGCCAATGTTGGTGTTATGTAATACCCTGCACTCATAAAATTGTTTCCCACCACCCTCCCAGAAACTAAAAATTTCGCCAAAGTGATAGCAGCTTTAAACTCCCACTTCTGTAACAGTGTAAATGTGGTGGCTGCACTCTACAAATTTTTCCGTCCCCTGCATGGTCCTACTCAGTCAAATAATTCGTGGTTAGCTGTGACTTTAATTGCTCCTGTGGACTCTCCTATGTGAATATCATGATTCGGGATGCTATAGTGCAGAATGTGGCGGATCACCGCATCCACGAAAAACTCCTAAGATTTAAAAACCCATCTTTGCAGGAAGTAGTAGACTTGTTAGACAGACAAGATACACTACATAGGGCTACTTCCACATTCGACATGACCTCAGGTGTGTGTACTGTTAGTGAGGCACAACACACGTCCTCCCGCCCTGCCCCGGCACAGGGAGCCACGCCGCGCTGCTTGTGCACAAGTAAACAATTTTCCAACCAGGCACCCATTAAGCAACTGAAATCTTATCTGAATTGCTTTCTTGCCCACCCTCAGGACAGTTGCCCATCCTATCATTCACAGTGTTATTTTTGCAATAAGAAAGGACATGTGCAAGGTGTGTGTAGTAAGAGACACACAAAATCTCAGAATGTTTCATGTTCGCGTGACTCATGTGGGCATCACTGCAATGGAAACTGCCGTGATCATAGTTCCCATCATCAGTCTTCTGCTTCACATGCTTCTACAGCTCGTAGTGTGCATGAACAAGTTTTGCCAGACACTTCCTCTCGCATCCAGCATGATGCGAATAAACTTTTTGTGGCTTTGAACATTTGTGGACGTTCTGTTTGTATATAGCTGGACACTGGTGCGTGTGTTTCTATACTCAACTGATCAATGTATGACCTGCTTGGTTTGTCCCGACTTCGTCGTTCGCGTTCCACACTGACTGCATTTCCTGAACAGGAAATCTCAATGCTAGGTGTGTGTAGTTTGCAAGCCATGTATTGTGCGATGACAATAACTGTGTCTTTTTATGTTCTCCACTCTAGTAATGCTCCGAACATGTTTGGCATGGACACATTTGAACTTTTTGGCCTTGTATTTCAGGACAATGTACTTTGCATCAAAGCTTGTGACCATGCAGACAGTGTGGCTACACTATGCGATGATTTTTCTGAATTCTTTTCTGAGGGCCTTGGTTATGCCAGAGACTTTGCAGTGCATATTGTAGTTAGAGACAATGCCATGCCTGTTTTCTGGCGTGCACGTCCGGTACCACATGCACAATGCGACGCTGTGGCTGCTAAACTTCAGCATTTGCAAGGCAGTGGTGTCCTTGAACCAGTTTCTGCTTTGCAATGGGCTTTGCCTATAGTGTGTGTGTCAAAAAACTAAATGGTCATCTCAGTACTTGTTCTGACTTTAAGTCTACAGTCAATCCCCAGACGGTGGTAGCTACAGTTCCCTTATCATGCCCTGAAGACATTTTTGTTAAGCTTGGTGCAGGTAAATTCTTTTCCACGATTGACTTGCGGGATGCATACTTTCAAATTCCGCTCAACGAACAGTCATGGCAATATTTTGTGATCAACACCCACCTTGGATAGTTCAGGTTTCGCCGCCTTCCGTTCAGTTGTACGTCAGCTGCTGCTTTTTTTCAGTTGTACTTGCAGCAGTTGTGCACCAGTGTCCCTGGTTGTTCCAATTATGTGGACGATATTGTCGTATCAGGTCACACCCGTGACGAACATCTGCAGAATTTGCGTGCCTTATTTACTGTACTTTTGCAGGCAGGACTCTAGTGTAACAGAAACAAGTGCAATTTTTTTAAAACCGAGATTCAGTATTTAGGACATATGATTAACGGACAGGGTATCCACCACTCACCATCACATCTCCATGCGATTAGGGACTTGCCAGTACCCAGGAACTTGAAAGAACTTGTCTGTGTTAGGCAGAATTACATATTATGTTTGGTTTGTACCAAATGCAGTGCACATTGCAGCACCTTTGCATTGCCTTCGGGGTAAGAACATTCTTTTTGTTTGGTCTTCAGACTGTGATGCTGCTTTCCACAACCTCAAATCTGCTCTGTTGAGTGATCGCTGTTTGATTCCTTCCGATCCCTGCTAACCAGTTGTTTTGGCTGCCGATGCATCTTCTCATGGCATCGGAGCAGTTCTGTTGCACCATATTACTTCTGTTGATCGCCCGGTCACTTTTGCGTCTAAATTGCTCAGTTCTGCCCAGCAAAACTATTCTCATATCGAGAAAGAGGCTTTAGCTATTGTATATGGAGTGACCAAGTTTCACGATTTATTGTACGATGTTCAATTTGGTCACCGACCATAAGCCTTTGCAATCGTTGTTTCACCTGTCAAAGGCAGTTCCAGCCCATACTGCACAAAAGTTGCAACGTTGGTCTTTGTTTTTGTCGAACTGCAATTACGAAATTTTGTTTTGGCCTAAGGCCAATGCTCTGTCTCATCTACCTGTCCGTCCTGATGAAGTGTTTGATTCTTCGGAATTGCCAAGCATGTTCATTGATTCGCAAGATTTCAATGATGGTTTTCCAGTGGATTTTCGTCGCATTGCTTCCATGACAGCTGCTGATGCTTCTCTGCAGATTGTTTTGCAGTATATTCGAACTCAATGGCCTCTGTCTGCTATGCGGATTAGTGATTGCAGTCGGAAATCCTGTGCTTACTGTACGTCATTGAGGTATAGTGCGGACGAAGCAATTAGTGTATCATCACTGCACTTCCGTCGGTGTTGATAACCAAATTGAGAATTTGCTTGCTAATTGTCGCTCTTGCACAGAGAACCAGTGTGCTCCCCGCCAGTGCTTCTTTGCAGGGCCGACTCCTACTGCACCTTGGCAGCATGTGCATATTGATTTTGCGGGTCCTTTCTGGGGCACCCACTGGTTGCTAGTCATTGATGCTTACAGCAACGTTGCTTTTGTTGTACCTATGTCTTGTACCACATCTGCCAGTACTATTCAGACCTTGACGTCTATTTCTTCCATTGAGGGCCTTCCTGAAGTCATTGTCTCCGACATTGGCCCGCAATTTGTGTCCTCTGAGTTTTAAGTGTTCTGCGCTGCTAATGGCATTCACCATCTGACCTCAGCCCCATTCCACCCCCAGTTGAATGGCAAGGTTGAACACTTTGTGCATACGTTTATGTCACAGATGAACAAGTTGTGTGCCACACGCTCTTGCAAGCCTGCGCTATGGACTTCCTTTGATTGATATCTCTCCCAGCTGCATGGCACCTGTTCCCCAGTGGAACCACTGTATGGCTGCACACATCGGTTGCTATTGCAGGTGTTGCACCCACCGCTGCACGCTCCGATTGCTTCGCCTTGTAATGGCTGGGCGCCACATGATTTGGTTTTCTATCATGTTTTCTCTGTCAGGCAGCACTGGGAGCAGGGGCGCGTTCTTCGTCAGCTTGGCCATGCCTTGTGTGTGATTTCTGGTCCCTCTGGCACTGTCAAGCAACGCCATAACCAGATCCATTTGTGACGTCCTCGGTTTTTTGCTGCTGGTTCTTTTCCAGCAGAATTGGATGCTCTGCAGCTTCCGTTGCAACAGCCCACAACTCAACCAACAGCGGCTCCGCTGCTCCTGCCTATGGTGCTGGCACCCCTGACTGCACCATTGGTCTGGTCTGTGGCACTGGGCGGGTGCCTCTCGTCACCGCCATGGCCCCCCCTCCAGCTGCCATCGCTGTCGTCTTACTTCGTGGTGCCTGAGTCGATGGATGCTGAGGCTTACGTCATGCCGCCACTGTCGCCCATGGAAGTTGTTGCTCTGACTCTTTGTCTGAGCATACCCAATGGTGGTGTGCGTCACAGGCAGGTTTTGCAAAGGACATTTTCCTCTGCCCCTCACAAGCAATTCAAGGATGCAGGTGGGAAGCCATCCCTGCAATTCAGCTGTCCGCCCCCTCAATTGTGCCGCTCCTGGGTCCCTCCCCCCATCGTCTGGAGCCCTATTCCATGACGGTGCACTGTTGCAGAAGTTTATAAATCAGTGTTGATGTAACACTGGTCTCAATGATGGACTGTGAAGGAGTGGGCTGGGTTTTGATCCTGTGGTGTTGTGCAACATTTCACGTATAAAGCAGTGGCCATGTTGATTGAGCTCCAAGGAAGCTCCAGAGCACTGCAATACAAGTGGTATGCCTAGGAGGGCGAAGAAATTAATTCTGTTTGTTGGTGTCAAAGTGTTCTAGTTTAAGTGTTTCATTATGTTCTTGGTTTTTGAATCTATTATGCTTGCAACTTGGAAGTAAATGAAGGTATTTTCTGACGAGATGTTTTTGGATAACTTACTTGGGGCAGAAATTATAACACTGTGTTTGCTTAATGTATTATTGAAATTTATGAGCCTAATCATTGCAAACCACACAAGGGTATTTAAAATTTTGATTATTTTACCACTGTTTTGCTGGATTGTAAAGTTTTGCTTTACAAAACTGGAGTGAGTTGTTTTAAGCATTTTAAAGACAGATAGAAGATCCAAGTTATTGGGGATGATTCTGAAAGGTCAAGGCATGTGTGTAATGACAATGGTAAAATAATTGTTATGTTACATAATTAATCATCTATTCAAAAAAGAATCCTCCTATATTGAAGTCTGACCCACTCAAGCAATCACCCTCCCATATCCTATTTTGTCCAAGGGGGTTTGAATTATGTGGATTTTAATCATTTGTAGACTGTCGAATTATCGAGGCAACTGTTTCTTAATATCTCTCCAGGGTTGCCACAAGTTTCCTCAAGTGAAATTCCCTGATATTTCTCTGATTTCCAGATAGGTTTTGCATTTTTCCCTGACAAATTTTGATCTCAAGAGTAAGGACAGATGTAAGTTGATAAAAAAAGTAAGGACTTCTGCATTTCTAAACTTCTGAACAAAAATGTTAAGTACTAACATCAACATCTTTTGTGATGAACTGTTTTTAGATGGAGAAAGCAAGCAAAATGGTATATATGTTTCATTAAGACCACTGATGTTATTTTACTTCAATAAAGCAAAACACATTTGATGACAACAATAGGCACTTTGCTGGAGTCGCAAGACAGATTTAAAATACCTTCTCTATTTCCCGAAATAACCTCAGAAAAACGTAAACCTCTTGAAGAAAATATGTAAGGTGGGGAAGAGTTGTGTAAACCAACATTATAAGTGCCTGCCAATAAAATGTTGCTTCTACTAAGTTTGTTATTGTCGGTTATTATCCACTGTGTTATGTCCATTATTCCAGAGGTATTGTGTGATTTCTTCTTGTTCTTCTTTTTTTTTCAAGAAATACATGGGTACATAGAATACAAACTGCAGTGACTGCCACAATTTTCTTTGTCTTATCATCCATACTTTCTAAAATATAAACTGCTTTAGAAGTGCCAAAATGTACTAGAATAAATAAAAAGTCTATAAAATGCTGCACTGTTCAATGTACTTGCATTGAGACAGTTGCAATTCCCGAAATCCATCGCCTGTGGCCTCTGGCCTGCTGAGGAACACCACAGTCCATGGTTAAACCATGAAAATCCATTGCATTCTGCCAGACACAGCCTGAAGACTGGCTTGATGCAGCTCTCCACATTACTCTATCTCACACAAGGCTCTGCATCTCTAAATAGCTACTGTACTCGCATCCTTTCGAACCTGAGTACTGTGTTCATCTCTTGGCCTCCCTCTATAAGGTACCCCTCGCACTTCCCTCTAATATTAAATTTGTGATACTCTGATGTGTCAGAATGTGTCCCATCAGCCAATCCCTTCTTCTAGTCATGCAGTGCCACAAACTTCTTTTTTCTCCAATTTTATTCAGTAATTCCTCATTGGTTACATGACCTACCCATCCAGTTTTGAGTATTCTTCTGTAGCACCACATTTCAAAAGCCTCTGTTTCTTCCTGTCTAAAGTGTTTATCATCCACATACATACAGAACTACACTCCATAGAAATACTTCCAGAAAAATACTTCCTAAAATTTAAATCTTTATTCAACATTAATAAATTTCTTTTCTTTAGAAACACTTTTCTTGCCACTGCCAATCCACATTTTTACATCCTCTCTCTTTGACCACCATTAGTTATTTTGCTGCTCAAACAGCAAAACTCATGTAATACTTTAAATGCCTCATTTCCTAATCTGATTCCATCTGCATCACCTGACTACATTCCCTCATCCTTGTTTTGCTTTTGTTAATGTTCATCTTTTAACCTTCTTTCAAGACACTGTCCATTCTATTCAACTGCTCTTCCAAGTTCTTTGCTGTCTCTGACAGATTTACAATCTCACTAGTAAACCTCAAAGTTTTTATTTCTTCTCCTTGGTCTTTAATCCTACTCCTCATTTTTCTTTGGTTTCTTTACTGATTACTAAATGTACAGATCGAACAATATCAGGGATAGGCTACAACCACATCTCTCTCTCTTCTCAACCACTGCTTCCCTTTCATGCCCCTTGACTCATAATCGACATATGGTTTCTGAACAAGTTGTAAATAACCTTTGGCTCCCTGTTTTTTAGCTGTGCTACTATCAAAATTTTATTCCAGTCAGCAGTGTCAAAAGCTTTCTTTAAGTTTATAAATGCTGTAAAGGTGGGTTTGCTTTTCCTTAATTTATCTTCTAAGAAATATCACAGAGTCAATATTGCCTCACATGTCCCTACATTTGTCTGGGATTCAAACAGATCTTCCCCAAGGTCAGCTTCTACCAGTTTTTTCATTCTTTGACAAATAATTCATGTTAGTATTTCACTCATTAAATGTACTGTTTGATAATATCCATACCTATCAACATCTGCTTTCTTTGGAATTAGAATATTATGCTCTTCTTCTTTTGTTAGGAGGGAAACAACTATTTTGAAAAAAGAAAAAAAAGGGGGAACTACGTTTCCCATACATTAATTAGCTGGTGTTTTAACACTTCAAACAGAGTATTTCAGCAACTTTATGCAGACCACAACCAGCTGCCTACATATTTGCAAGCATAAACACAATTTATATTACTCAGTACCCTTGAGTACACTGCACATAGAATGGCTACTAAATTCTTTTATTTTGACTTTAAATATTTGGATATTTTTAGTTTCCAGTCATAAGCCAATTTATAAACAATTATAACTTTTTGCACCAGAATAAATAAGCTCCATTCTGAATACTCGAGGTGGTATGTAATCTATATTAAAATTATATTTAATTCTAAATTGTGTTGCCGGCCGGTGTGGCTGAGCGTTTCTAGGTGCTTCAGTCTGGGACCGTGCAACCGCTACGGTCGCAGGTTCGAATCCGCCTCGGGCATGGATATGTGTGATGTCGTTAGGTTAGTTAGGTTTAAGTAGGTCTAAGTTCTAGGGGATTGATGACCTCACATGTTAAGTCCCATAGTGCTCAGAGCCATTTGAACCATTTTTTTCTAAATTGTGTTAGTGAATTTATGAATTCACCATAAATTCACTTTTATCATGAACCAGAAATACCAGTATGGAGTACATGTACTGTTATGTAAGTATATGAATTCTTAGCTCCCTGAAGAGGCTTCTTCAAGATATTTACTTGTCAACTTGTCAAAATGTTCTTATTTCAACTTCTGTGGCAATAATATTTCTTTTCATTTAAACTTCAACAAATTGCAGATTATACCATAGGACAGAACTGAGTCAGGCAAGTACATGAAATGTATTTGTAGTTGCAAATATGGACAAACATTAGCTGTATAATGGAGTGACAATGAAATTTTTTTGTGCTGGACCTAGACTTGCGGCAGATTTCTGTCTTACTAATAGCTGTCAGTTTACCATTAGGTTACCCGAGCATTTCCCACTTATCGGGAGTGATCACTTTACCATTAGGCTATCTGAGTGTGACCCACAGCCAGACCCAAATTTCCATATGTTGTCATTATGCCACACACAGCCAGACCCAAATTTCCATATGTTGTCAACCATGCATCTACAACCAGCATTCGTATGTTAATTATGTATATTGCCATACAGGGGTGACATTTTTAACTGAAAGTCGCTTGCTAAGTGTCGATGGATGGTTACAATATTGAAGTGCCTGTGTTGTTCATAATTATGCTGCAATGTTCCTGAAATCGGAACGATCACATAGATAATATTTTGGGGGAGGCAAACCAAAGACTTCATCTTACTGGTAGAGCACTTAAAATATGCAACAGGTCTACTAAGTAGATTGCCTGCATTATGCTTGCCCATCCTCTGTTATGGTATGATTGTGCAGTATGGTTCCCTTACCAGATGGGATTGACAAGAGGACATCGAAAAAGTTCAGAGAAGGGCAGCTCATTTGGTATTATCAAAAATTATGGGAGAGAGAGATGGACATGATACATGACTAATGATTCCATTCATTCAAACAAAACTGTTTTTCAGAGCAGTGATCTCTTTTCAGCTAAGTTCGTTTTTCCCTTTCACTGTTACAGAGTGGAATGGTAGAGGAATAGTGAAAGTGCTTTGATGAACCCTCTGCCAGGCACCTAAAGGTGGCTTACACAGTATTCATGTAGGTGTAGCTCAAGGTGACACTACCTCAAGAGATGCAACGAGATTTATTGTGGCTTCAACTGACATTGCTAAATAAAATTACGTAACATCATGTAGGAGGTATTTTATGTACAAAAATTAATTTTGAATGGTGATAATAACTGCAGATCAAGATGTGATTAGATGAACAAAAATTATGTCATACTCCTGTGTCATGTCTCACAACAGGACTTGTATGTAGAGCTATCATCACTATATGACTGTGTGTGGGCTATTCTCGGTGTTGTGTTAGATAATTGCAGATGGCCTTATGATTGCGATTGAGTAGAGAAACATAATAGCTGCGTAGAATCTTATTGTGAATCATGTTTTGCAGTATCTTCAATGTCATGGTTATTTGTGTATCAAATCATGGCAATATAGCTGTTGTGCAAACCCTATGGACAAAAAGTTCATAATTTTTGCTAGATATGTCTCTGCCAAGTAATATGGTTCAATGAAATGTGGGCCACTCATAGAAAGAATTGCTGCAGTGTGTTGAAGAAGGTCACTGAAACAAGTGTGCAACGAGAAGAACAGAAATAACAATTTCATTCAAAGTAGAATTACACTAAAGTGTCTGCATTTCATGATGGTCCCCAGGTTTACAAATAGCGGGACATGGTTCTTAAAGGAATGTGTGATCACCACTGATGACAGCAAGGTTGGTAATAAGTTTTTGTGGCAGGGTGTTTGATTCATCTGCCAGCAGGATTGACAGCTGTTGGATGGTCCTTGGTGAATGTGGATATGCTGCAATACATTTCCCTAATGGATCTCACACGTGCTCGATGGGATTTACGTCACGAGAACGGACAGGCCAGCCCATTCGCCAAATATCCTCTCACTGCAAGAGAACCTCCAACTGTGCTGTTCGATGCAGCTGGACATTATTATTCATCAGGGGCCCTGTACAAAACTTTAGCACTTTCATAATTTTAAATAATGACAGTATTTGGGATAAGAATGTAGTTGGGATAAGAATAGTTGTGTGAACTGAAAAAAAAAATTCTTTAAAAATAAACTGAAAAAGCGAAATAATAATCATAAATTTATGACGCACCATTTTCTACATATTTCCACACAGAAAATTTGAATGAAATTCCTTCCAGGGCTTTAGAATACCTCGTTGTAAACGATATGTCATATAAGAATTAGAGCTTCATGAACTTTATATTTTTGATTTTCCTTAAGGGATACGAAAATGTTAGTTGGTTTAGTTAGTCCTGAAATGGCAGCATGCAACTGCCTCTAAGTAAAGAATGGATATGGTAAATACGATCCTGTGTTTTTAAACTTTTGTCCCTGTAGTGACAGCGAATGCAATTTTAATTCGCTTCTTATCTGGTATTCACTAAGACCTCAATAAATTCTAACTGTATTTTGGGATTTTGATTGCATCTATTACTTCACGTAAGCAAGTTGGGGCGAAGCAACAATACGTAAATCACAATTTATGATGATTATGACTAATATCTTTGTCGTTTTGAAACGTATATTCATTTAGAAAAGTCAACTGTACGATGGGCAGAGATAATGGACTACTGCAGTGGTCACCGTTATTATCTGTGACACTGCTGTTTACAAATTATCCAGTTAATAAGAAGTTATTTGTAATAAGAAAATATGAAAACCGAGTCTCTTGTTCCTGAGTAAGAGGTTAGCTTCACAAAATACAGGTATGATGCTGGGCATCCATGATGCCCTTTTGCCTATGATAGCTCAAGATTTTCTAATGATGCCTCATTCATCTCTGTACGATAAGAATGTCTTGAAGAAGAGGGATGTTGACTTGAGAAATAATATATATGAATGAAACCGAAGCCAGTGCCAAATGCACCTCCAGAAAGGCAAACAAGGGAAACAAGTACAGTGTCGCAATAACATTGACAGGTGGGCGTGGAGGTCAGTTCGATCAAGTAACATTATGTGTTTGCCCACCATTAACACCTGCACCACAAAAACAATCATGTTCAACAATGTTCCTGGATGCATTACCTATTACTACCTCTTGCCACATTGGGGAAGATTCAACTTCCCAGAAATAGTGTTCTGGTACAGCAGTGGATATCTACTATGTGATGTGCAATACCTGACATGTATTTAAATTCCCCTGTAAGCTGAAAGTATCAATTTGCTACAATGGAAGAGTAAAAATGATGTATTTCACTTTCTGACTTTTAGTAACAGAAAAAGATCCAAAAATGTTGTTCAAAAGAGCTGTTGGCTGTGGTCCAGCTCAAAACACTGTGCTCTAGAGTTTACTTTGTCACACCAGACTCCAGCCACCAATCATGGAAGTCGGCTGATAGGGATAGATGTCCACTCAGGTGACTGCAACACGTCATTTCCTGAACCAATGATGTATGCTGGTGCACTAGCTCTGCCAAGCATGAAATTATTTCCTTTTTATTATGACTTTTCATGAGAAATATCTGTCATGAAATGAATGAACATATTGCAGTAACTAAATTGGTGTGGCCATTTCTCAGGCAGAGTATGTCATGAGAGATGTTTAAGTGTTAAGATTTCCATGGGAAAAAAGTCAGGATTATTAGTTTGTAGCTGTGTCTGTGACAACCACAGATAAATTCTTCTCTATTATAAGTTTGTTTTCTCAGGCATAATCTCTCGATCTGCGACTGTTATTCTCTGAAGATAGTTTCGGAAATATGAAGCTCTGGAAACCTGATCTCTATTGAGAGTTCTGCCATGAAGAAATTGCAAGGTTGGTGACGCATAACATACATTGCTACAGATAGGCTTAGTAGTTGGCAGTGAATGCGTTCAACAATGCTGACAGATTTCTGATGAAACAAGATGCTGAATGAAAGAGAATAGGCCAATGCATGTACCATTGTGTAAATAACGCTCTAGTACAAAGGTAAAACAGATGCCCTACACTGATCCCAGTGAAGGTTTTTTATGAGAACTATTAAAAAACAATAGTTACACTCAATGAGTATTCTCACGTTGCTCAAATAATTTGTTTATTGTAAACAAAAATCAGTTTTAAATGCCAGGCAAACATTACTGACTGTACTGATTTTAGCCTCACAATGACGTAACACTTCTGTTGTGGTAGCAGCAGAGCCACAGCGTCTCCATCCAACAGGTGGTGTCTTGTCAGTGTCCATGACGTCGGCACCTGGTGCTGCTAGTGTGTTGGCTGCACTTATAGTAGGCGGATGCCCACCACAATAGGAAAAAAATCCTCGGCGGTGATGAGCTGTCCCCGTTGCCTGGAAGGTGGGTGTCCACCCCAATACTAATGACTTTCTCACTGCTGGCTGACCTGTCACAGGGGACATTAGGCCTGTCCAAGACAACCGAGCACACATGTGGACAACAATGATGCTGATTTAAGTGCTGGTGCCTATGCCACACGAGAGAAATCTCAAATTTCAAGTTGTATGCCAAAACACATAGATCTTACACATAATGAGAAGATGGAGGTGCATATCACAAGGAAAAGTTCATAAAAAGGAGTCAGTTTCCAAGTCTGAAACAAATTTTAAACTGGAAACAATTATTACGTTTTAGAAGTTTCGCCTCTTTAGCTGTTACCACAGATTTCAAACATATAAGCTACAGTTTCTACGTTTCATAGTTATATGAGGGACTTACTCACATTTTAGTCTTGCCATGTGGCTTAGTGGTTAATGATACTTTGACAAAGGTAATGATATGATGTAATTTTTGCCTAGTGAAGTTACTAGTGCCTATATTTTGTTAATTTTTGTTTGTTTCAATGTGCTCATAATGTTTGTTACTGTTTATACCATTAAGTTGCACCATAATACCCAAGAGTGTGAAACTAGCTATGGATGAAACTGGCTAATCGCCTAACATCTTTCAGTACAACCTTCTCGTACTTCCAGCCATGTCAAGAAGTCATACTTCCATGTGTTTCTGGACAAGTGCTACTAGCCCCCTGTGAAGTGGTAACCAACTGTTGCCTGGTTGCTGTCCTCATCTTTATTTAGCCATGGAACCAGCTGCTGCTAAGGCCATCCACATAAGACTTTGAGGATACAGCCTGGGATACAACTTGCAGAAAGTCAAGTTGCTCTTACTACCTTTTCTACAACTCATTCACTGTCTGCTTCTTTTACAGCAGAGCAGTTCAAAGATGATGTCTTTAGACAGGTGAATCATTTACAAGTTATCAAGCTCCAATTTTTGAAAGAATATTGGTCTACAGCAATTCAGCAAGAACTGCTCATAGATTTCTGGACCGAAGACTAGTATCAACCTGGTCAGGGCACAATGAAGTCATTCTGTAAGCACTGATGTGGGGGTGGCTGTACAGTTGTTGCTGAGGGTATAAAACTTTTGTTACCATACTGTGTTTGGTGAGATCTTGTAGCACCACTCCATGACAATTATGAGAATTATGAACGTTTTCTCGAAAGAGTCTAATATTCTCATGGCCCTTACAGTATAGTGCAAAATATACCACAGCAAATGCAGGAAGGTGGAAGACTGGTGCCCCTTATGATGATGTGCATGACAGGCAACAGAATATCAATCATTGTGATGACCAGTTTTAAGTAATAGTGAAGAACATAAATTGAGTGTGGATAGCAGCTGCCACAGATTACCTTGGTGGCAAGGAGGTGCACTCAGTGAGGGAACAAGATTGCTGAATAGCTTGGTTGGGCAGTTGATAGGAAGTTCTAGTGAACTTGGTAGGAATGGAGACACTGATGAGTGGGGGAGACATTCCTGCACCACCGAGTGTGTGTGTGTGAAGAGCCACCGGACTTACACACCAGTTATTATTATGACACAAGTGACGAATTAAACACTGCTGGTACTACAGGGATGGTGTGACAGTTTGACAAAAAGCAATTGACTGGAACTGGAACAATAAGAAGTAAAAATTCATTGATGTGGCAAGTCTGGGAACTTCAGGCTGCAGAACAGTATATAAAAGACTGCAAGGAAGCAAGCACTTCTGAACTGCAAGTGAGAGAATTCAAACAAGCATGTTCATTACAAAACGCAAGAGTGCCTCCGGACGGAAGTAATATGATTTATAAATTCGTATGATTTATAAATTCGTATTTGATGGAGATTCCAAATATGAACTGCCATCTAGGTTGGACAGTGCTCATGCAGTGTGATTTTCGACTCCCAGGCTCAATGGTGAATAGGAAGAGCAAAGATAGAAATTCGATGCCTGTGACTGAGTTTGGTAAAAAAAAGCCAAATAAAAGAGTTGTTTTGTGGAGGAGAGTTGGTGCCCATTTCAGCTGATGTCAATCCAATTGTAAGAGTAGCAGTAGGTGGCTTAGAAAGTGAGGTATTGGTTGACAGCTGTTCACAGATTTCAGTGTCTTCACCCAGCAAAATGGACAAAGTACTACTGCTGATCTGTAATGTTAAAATTTATGATGCTACAGGGATGGTGTCCAAAAACGATCCAACATGAAGTCAAACTACTCTTGCAGTTCAAAGTTGTGGTCACAGAATTACACACATTAGAGAATTCAGAAACTCAGTGTCAACATGATCACAGGTATTAATTTTTTAATATGAATTGTTGTGATGTAAATTTCGAGTGGTGTTGTATAATAATGTACGTGCAGTGTTAATGTATTTTACATCTTTGGTGCTCTTTAACAACTAAATAATTAAAGTCAGTATTTTATGTTCAGTGGTTGGTAATACACACCTGTGTGTGGTTTTTCTGTATATTGTTGTTGTTGTTGTATGTGCTTTGTGTTCAACCGGTACCTCCATGTGTATTTCCAAATAGGAAAATATTCATTTTCTAACAAAATCTCAGCAGGTTATGGGCCCAGGTGCATGTTAAAAGGACACTTGTACGAAAATAATAACGTAGCTCTGTGGGAAAGGTTTGTAAAGTTATCTCCAAGAAGACGTCTTTGAAGTTGTTAATTCCACGCAACCAATGATGGATTCAATGAGAATTATCAACATCGGAGTTGTGGAAGGCAAAACAAATTGGAGCACTTGGAAATACAAAATAAGTATTTGTCTACAAGGAATTCCTGGTGCACTTGATCTTGTGGAAGGCAGTTTAGTGAAACCTAGTATTATTTCTGAAAGTGCTACGGTTGAACAAAGAGCGATCTACAAAAGTGCTTTAGAAACTTTTAACAAAGCAGACAGCAATGCTCTACTTGTTTTGACTACAAATATGTCGGAAAAAACTTTGCAGAACATAATGCGTCTAAATACAGCATGTGAAGTGTGGACAGAATTACACAAAATATTTGATGGTATTTCTGAAGACAAAATGTACAACCTTTGTTTGCAGTTCTTTAGTTACATAAAGGCTCCTGAAGATGATATTGTGACACACATTTCCAAACTGAAAAATTTGTGGAGTTAATTGAAACAGGAAATTACTAAAGATATTGTAAATAATTCAGAAATGCCTTATTTGTTTTTGATTTGTAAAATATTAGGTACACTACCAGAAGACTATTTTGCGTTTAAATCTAGTTGGATGCTAACATCTAGAGATGACAGAACAATTGATAATTTAACAAATCAATTGTGTGCACATGAAAAAGCTCTGAGTACAATGGAGGGTGATTTTAGTAAACAAGAAGTCCTCACTACAGACTCATCAAGGCTGTCATTCAGCAAGTAAATCCAATGGAGAAAAAGAAGTATAAGAAATTAATATGTAATTACTGCAAGAAACCGAACCATACAATTAAAGTGTGCAGAAAGTGGGCAGCAGATGGCAAACCTCCAAAACCAGCTACAACAGATACAAATATACTACTTCTTTCTGTGACATCTTCTGTGATGAACTCTGAATGTAGAAATGAGGACTGGTATACAGACAATGGTGCAACAAGTCATATTACAAATGACAGGAATTGTTTCAAAACATTTCAGCCTTTTCTAACAAAACACTCAGTTACTACAGCTAATGGGGACATAATTGAAGCAATTGGAAAAGGCTCAGTAGACTCTGAAGCAGCAGTTGGAGGAAAATGGAACAGAATTACCTTGACAGATGTATGGTATGTACCTCAGATTCACAAGAATTTATTCTCTGTTCTTGCAGCACAGGATAAACATCCAGAAAGTAAATTCACATCAAGTGCAGAATTTTGTCATCTTAAGATTGATAATGTCACTAGGTTGGTAAGTGACAGTGATTGCTTTGTAGGCCTTTTTAAACTTGCTGTAAGAAATGTGAAACCTAGCTCCCTCAGCAAAGTTAACACCACTAGCAGAGACAATACGTTGCAGCTTTATCACGAAAGATTTGGAAACCATACAAGCATGATGTGAAGTCTGTACTTTGTAGCGAATTAAATATTGAGGTGGAAATGGACAGTGAACTTTGTGAAGGCTGTATTTATGGCAAGACTCATCGTTTACCATTTGGCAACAGAAAGAGGACAGCAGAACCAGGTGAGCTTATTCACGCTGATGTATGTGTTCCGTTTCACGTACCTTCTGTGTCAGGGCACCGGTATTTTATTCTTTTCAAAGATGATTATACAAAGTTTAGGGCAACACATTTCATACAAGAAAAGTCTGGAGTTGCAGAAAAGTTAAGGCAGTTCATTGCTGAAGCAAAAGCTGCTGGACATACCATCAAGGAACTTCTGAGTGATAATGGGAAAGAATTTGACAACAAACAAGCAAAAGAGATTCTTCACAAAGAGGGTGTAATTCAATGCCTCACAATACCTTACACTCCAGAACAAAATGGGTGCAGTGAAGGAGAGAACTGCACAGTTGTGGAAACTGTCAGAGCCACAATGCATGCACATGCAAACACTCCACAGGAACTTTGGGCAGAGATGGTGAACACCACAACCTACATTCTATCTGAACAGGGCCTTCCAGTATTCCAGGAACATCTCCATATGAATTGTGGTATGGAAAGAAGCCAAGACTGAAACATCCGCAGGTGATAGGCTCCACTTGCTATGCTCATGTTCCAAAACAACAGAGAAGGAAGATGGACCGAAAACCACTGAAAGGTGTCCTCATTGGATATGATCACAATGAGGGTTACAGAATTTATTGTGGAGAGGTGTGCAAACTCATTAGGTCACGAGATGTCATCTTCGAGGAGAGGCCACTGAAGAGTGAGAAAAGTTCAACTCTTCCAGTGATTGTTTTCAATCATCAGGATCCAGCACCTCAGACTGAAGACCAATGGTATTGATAGTGAGAGTGAAGAGGATGGCAGTTCCTTGGATGTAGATGAAGACCCTCAGGAGGAAGATCAGGAAGCCACAAGTGGAGAAGCTTTACCATGTCTGCGTGATTGGTTAACCCTCAGACGTCCACAAAAATTTAATGATTATGTAATGAACCTCTCACTATCTTTCCAAGAACCAGAAACAGACAGCGATGCCATGAAGTTTGTTCAACACGATTTCTAGAAGGAAGCTATGGATTCTGAAATAAAAGCTCTTCAAGAAAATAGAATGTGGGTTGTGGTTGACCTACCATATCCAAAGAGGTCCATTCCTAATAGACGGGTGTATAAAGTCAAAACAAATGCTGAAGGCCCAGTCAATAAATTCAAGGCAAGATTGGTGATTAAGGGTTATTCGCAGCAGAAAGGAGCTGACTATGGCCAGACTTTCAGTTCTGTAGCTAGAGTGTCTACCATTTGAGCACTACTAAGTGTTGCTGCAAGTGAGAGCATGAAACTTTTACAAATTGATGTTTCAACGGCTTTTCTTTATGGTGATTTAAAAGAAACAATTTATATGCAACAACCTCAAGGATGTGACGATGGGTCTGGGAGAGCATGTCACTTGAAGAAAAGTCTATATGGACTGAAACAGGCTCCACATTGCAGGAATGAGAAGATCAGTAATCATCTCACTAAATTGGGCTTTCTGAGGAGTGAAGCTGATCCTTGTCTTTTCGTGAGACAGTAAGGCTGTAAGAAAATATTCCTTGTGCTTTATGTTGATGATGGTCTGATCGCAGCTCACAGTGAACAGGAACTTGAAGACATTGTCAGTGATTTAAGAGAAGAGTTTAAAATTACTTCAGTGCCTGCATCATTTTTCTTAGGTCTGGAAATTGACCAACAAGAACGTGGAACTGTATGTGTAAGTCAGACTCATTACACAGGAAAATACCAGAGCGTTTCAACATGAAGAACTGCAAGGCTGTAACTACACCCATTATAATTGACAATGATACAGAAGAAAGTGTTGCATCATGAAATCAACAGATTGTGATGTAGTGAAAGCTAAACGAATCTTACGATACTTGAGAGGCACAACAAATTATGGACTTTTATATAAAAACAATTCTAAGAAGCAGGTTTTAGAGTGTTCTAGTGATGCTGACCACATTGGAGGTGATCTTGGCTCTGGGCTCTCAACATATGGTGTCCTTTGTCTGTACTTTGGGACACCTATTTCCTGGATTAGTCAAAAGGCAATCTTCTGTTGCCATAGCCACAACTGAAGCTGAGGTTGTGGCTGCCAGTGACGCTGCTTGGGAAATTGTCTGGATCAAGAAGCTTCTGACAGAAATGGACCAATTGGAGGCAACACCAGTTCTGCAGGCTGACAACAAAACTGCTATCTGGCTTGCCCAGAAACCTGAGTTTCACTGAAGAATGAAGCATATTCATATAAGGCATTTCTTTGTCTGTGAACTAGTCAACGCTTATGAAATCACAGTTGCAAAGTAGACACTGTAGAACAACATGCTGATATACTAAAAAAGCCACTGTTTTACATTAGATATCAGTATTTATGTACTAAGATTAGACTTTCCAAGTTGTTAAATAAGGAAGATCGTTAATGTGTTTCACATCTTTGGTGTTCTTTAATAACTAAATAACTAAAGTCAGTATTTCATGTTCAGTGGTTGGTAATACGCACATGTGTGTGGTTTCTCTGTATGTTGTTGTTGTTGTATGTGCTTTGTGTTGAACCGGTACCTAATAAACCATGTGTATTTCCAAGTATGCAAATATTCGTTTTCTAACAAAATCTCAGCATGCAGTAAAAGGCAGTCATCAGATCAGCGAAGTTAAACGCTGTCAGACAGGGCTATGACTTGAATGGGTGACCATTCGGTCTACCGAGCGCTGTTGGTAAGTGGGGTGTACTCAGCCCTTGTGAGGTAAACTGAGGAGCTACTTGATGGAGGTGGCAGTTCCAGTCATGTAAACTGACTAACGGTCAGTGGTGTGATGTTCTGACCACATGCCCCTCCACATCCCCATTGACGCCTGTGGGCTGAGGATGACATGGCGCCCAGTCGGTACCGCTAGAACTTCATGGTGCCTGTCCATGCAGAGTTTAGTTAGGAAAAGGCAGTAGTAACACAATTTTTGTAGCAAAAGGAGCCATTTCTGGGCAATTTTGAACTTCCAAGTAGGACCAAAGGTTCTAACGAAAAAGAAATATGAAATATAAGTTTATATCGTTTTAGAGTTCAAAGGGAAGCAGAAAAAGGATGTAAGAGTTATCCTCTGGAAGGAGGACCAGAAACAGATGCGTGGGAAGTTGATGAAGGGATGGTAGATGAGGCACATTAAAAAGGGTACGAGGGTTCCTGCTCTATGGGAAACTTCACAGCGAGGCGACTGTGCGTACTTGAGCCGGGTAGAACAATGCATTCTTTCCTTGTTCTATTCTCTTCCCCTTTTGTTTAATCTATTGTTGGTAGTCTTCAGTATGTACATATAGACAACTGAGAAGTGAGGAAGTTATTGAAATGCAAGAGAATATGTGAAGTAAGTCAATGGTTGGATACAGGATGTCATGAAGATATCATGATAAACGTAAAATCCCGAAAGTAGAACAGTGTGAATAGGGTTTTGAAATACAGAGAAAATAACAAGGGGGACATGAAGTGAAAACAAGACAAAATTCTGGGCAAACCATGATATTGGAAGTAACGCTCTGTGATATACAAGTATGAACAGTGTTTTTATGTTTTAAGTTAAATAGGTTACAAGAGGAATAAATCTAATAGAAATGTAACTTGGAACTAAAGTAACAGTGCGGAATGTGTAATATACACGAGGGCAAGAATCTGATGTTAAGAAGATTAGTGATTTGTGTCACAAACAGGTGTGTGATCTGCATATTTTATGTATTTGGCTAAGGAAATAAGAGACTGAGCAGTGTGGAGCACCAGAATAGGTGGACTTAGAAGTATAAATATAAAAAGGTCCAATGATTTAGTAAATGTAGCAAATGCAATCAAGAAAGTATGATTTTCAGTGTATGAAAACCAAAAAAGTACAATAATGGACAGGGAAAAGTCTATGGAGTCATGAGTGGTATTCCTTGGACAGAGTAAATCATAATGAGTAATAATGGTAAGCTTCCATCACTGAAGTCATGACTAAAATTATTCTGAAAATATTTGGAAAAAGTAGTGTAACAAATTAATCTGTGTGTAGTTAGAATACAAACTTTGTTACATGGTGTGGAAAATGGTGGCCTTCAGGTGTTATTGTGAGGCTTTTATTCTGAGATTTATGAACCTATCTCACATTAGAGAAAGATGGCTCTGGAGTAGGGATTGGAGTGGACCATGGCGTTGATGAGGAAGAAGGTGTCATGGGAGACATGGTGGACAGCAATACTCTCTTTTGTCCCATGCCTAGGGTTAGATCTCAAGGTGGAGGATCATAATCACTTACCTCATATCTTATAGGTTAACACACCAGCACTAGCATGTGAAACTGTGTGGTGAAGTTAGATGTGAAGTGTTAAGTGGTACGACAAAGTAACTGTGATAACACTACATACATAGCATAAAGAGATACTCTTACTGAAATTTGTTGTATTAGAATTAACTTAAAAATTTTATATATGTATCCTCATGACAAATAAAATTATGTAACTATCAGTGCATGTTTTCTTTAAAATATATAGTGTTAAAAGTTGGGGGGGGGGGGGGGGGGGAAGTTCTAAAAACTGGTAAGACTTGCAAAGGACATGAAAAGGCCAGAATTGAATACTGTGACCAGTTGGGGGCAGGAGAAAATGTGAGAAAATGAAATATACCTGCATGACGTAGAAATAAAGAAAGTGAAGTTTATCATGTACCGATATTCAGTGCTCATGAATGTTTCAAAAACAATATGAGAAGGTTGAGACATGGCAGAGGTAGATTCTTGCATGCTCAGCACACTCATAGCTAATCTGTCGATAAATTAAAATAATGAAGGAGAGTGATTAGTATATGCAATCACAGGATGATGTACATACAATTTGATTAGAGAGGGCCTTGTGAAAACATGCTTTGTGATTTGAGTGTTAGATCTCAAGATATATCAGTTGCAACTAAGCACTGAAATTAGAATTTGTAGGACCACCTGAAGGGAGGAAGCTACCATTGTTGCATAGGGACGAAAGGGCGGGGGAAGGGGGGACAAGGGCACCATGTCATTAGGGCAGGCAGGAGAACATAGTTGCAGAAAGTTTCGGAGAGCTGACATAAGGTTTCGCTAAGGCACAAACAATTCGTAAGATTGAATTTTTGAAGGCAGATATCCCTTGGAAATCAGCGAACGGACGAGTCCAAGGAATGGACGACCAAGGAAAAAAAATACTACTTCCGAAAAAAGCATTTTAAGGCAATAAAAATGAAGTGAAAATTTTTCAGAGAGTGCTGCTAAAGAGTATCCACTGGAGAAACCAATATAGGACACTGCAGTTTCGATAGACAAATAATTGATAAAGTGGCTTGCCTGATGTCACAGCAGCCTCAAAAGTTCTAGGTAAGACAGACAGGCCATTGAATGGAAGAAAAGTCTTGGGGCCTGGCTGATGTCGGACCTACTTTGGACTGTAATCCGCCATGGTTACATCATATGCTTTCTATTTGTTCATTTCATATTAAATAAGACTAAATAGATACAATCACATAAGCAATCTTTTTAGTTGCCGTTTCAGTATTTATTTTTCCTGGTGGCAATATCTACAGACTTAGATGGAGGTAGTTTAAGTGAACAAAGCATATGGGAGGTCATACATCGTGACTCAATCAACTGTCGGTCAGTGGGTTGAGGGCTTCATTGCTATACTGGCTCATTGTTGTAACAAGATGTTGAAGATCGCTGTGTGGTTGAGTCTAGGTTGTTGGTGTGATTTTTGTTCTGAAGAAATCGTGTGATTTTATTGAAGGCAAAGTCCAAAACTTTCCTAAGAGCTACATGGCACAACATCAAAGAGATTTTAAGGTTATCTATGAGTAAATAAATATGACACAACGCGATTGTTTTGTATCCACATTAGTTTGTCTCCCAAACTCCCTGAACTCAGGTAAGTACTGTTGTCAATTTTGCACAAATGTTTTGCATTCTTACCGTCAACTTCATTGGCAAGTAAGGGGCCTCGAAAAAATAGTTGATTTTACCAGATAGTTTGTTCTTTCTCTGTTGGTGCACTGACCCTTTTCCAAGTGTTATTGTAGTCATCCAAGATTCAGTGATGTGTGCAGACCGGAGTGCAGCATAAAAAGAACTGCATCATAGGTAGGGATTGTGTGGCTGGACTTAAGGCATGCAGTCACTCAACATAGTTCTACGACAAAATGAAATCCTGCACTCCTGTTAGATCGTCGATTACCGTCACATGCAAGTTGTTCCGAATTACGTTATCGTGCTGTGTATTGCCTTGGTTCTTTCTCTCAGTGCAGTCCAATGTATTTATTTGTATTAACATCAAATTGATAAACTATGTTCACAAAATAACCGAGAGAAGGTCAACTATGTTACAGTTTAAGTTGAAATTTCAATGAATGTTGTTGATCAGTAGAACACAGGTAGCTAACACAAACAACAGTCGGAAGTTACCGGTAAATAATGGTTTGTGTCTATTAGTGTGGCTTTCACAAAGTGACAATCTGAGAGAGAAAAGGTTGTAATGAAATATTTCTATCTGTAACATCGCTAACTGTGGTGAAAAACGGACCAAATTTGTGAATGAGCAACTCTGTAGTTTTAGCCCGAACTGAAAAGTTAAGCAATGAGAAACAAAAAACGGAATGGTCTGCAGGTGCTTACTAAGATGTGTGATCGCATGTTAGTGTTAGAAATGTAGAATGGTGATATGGGAGGAAATAAGAATAGTCCAACATAGTTGGGAAGACGTTTGACACTAATCTGTGTGTGCTCTGGAGTCAACAAAAAGTCTTTCCCACCCAACACGTGTAAGTACACTGTGAATGAAAGCATTAAGTTTCATCAAACTGCACTGTTGTCGATGAAGGTAAATAAATAACCAAGTGTAAGATCACAAAAAAGTAGTAGATTGGAACATATACTCACCATTCTCCTTGTTCTCGAGGCTGAAGGCTGTTCTGCATGGTGTGCGGAATGCTGATTTCTCCAAGGTAAAATTAGCTCCTTCCTGGCCAACATTTCTGAGTAGTACTAGACACCGAAGGCCAATTTGTCTAGCTAGAAGTGTAGTTGCTGTTCTGGACCAAAATGCTCCTCACCGCCAAGTAGACCTGATTAGACAGTGAAGAAACTGGTTACATTTCATCAAAGTGTATATTTATAGATCATGGTAAAATTGCAAAAGAATATAAGAACACAGTATCACAACGGACTGAAACATGTACTCACAGTCCCATCTCTTGCGCTCGAGTTTGAAGACTGTTTTATCTAGTTAGCAGAATGGTTGCTACTCTGCGCCAAATTCAGCTCCTTTCTAGTCACCAGGCCTGAGTAGTACTTGGCTGTGAAGGCTGTTTTGTTAGCGAGCAGAATACCTGCTGCCCTGGACCAATATAGTCGCCCTCCAGCCAGCAGCTTTGAGTAGGCTGTGAACAAAAACGGCTACTTTTTATCAAAATGTACCCAAATCGTTAGAGGTAAAAAATATAAACAAGTGTGTGAACAAAATATCAAGCAGACTGGATCATGTACTCACCATTGTACTTCCTGTTGTCGAGTCTGAACACCATCTTGCCTGGTGACCGGAATGCTTCCTGCTGTGGGCTGAAATCAGCTTCTTCACGGACAATAGATCTGAGTAGTGGTTGGCTCTGAATGCCGTTTTGTCAAGTGTTCAGAACAGTTTCTGCTTTGGGCCAAAATCAGCACACTGCCAGCAAGCAGGCCTGAGTAACTGTGAACAAAAGAACTATGTTTCATTAAAATAAACCCCAGTTGATCAATGTGAAAAATATAAACCAGTGTAAGAAGACATTATCACAGGACACTGGATTGTGTACTCACCATTTTAGCTCCTTTGGTCGAGTTCGAAGGCCGTTTTGCATGGCGAGCAGAATTCTTGCTGCTCCACGCTATAATCAGATCCTTTACGGCCAACAGCCCTGACCAGTGCTTGGTCCTGAAGGGTATTTTGTTTAGACAGCACAACACTTGCTGCTCTGGGCCAGTATAGTCACTCTTCTGTCCAGCAGGAATGCGTAGACTGTGAGCAAAAAGGTTACATGTTATCAAGATGTACCCATATCGATAAGGGTAAAAAATATAAACAAGTGTGTGTACAAAATATCAAGCAGACTGGATCATATACTCACCATCCTACTTATTGTGCTCTAGTCTGAATGGCGTTTCGTGTGGTGAGCGGAATTCTTTCTGCTCTGGACTAAATCCAGCTTCTTCCCAGCCTACAGGTCTGAGTAGTGCTGGCCCTGAGGGCCGTATTGTGGAGTGTGCAGAACAGGTGTTCCTTGGGGCCAAAATTGGCACACTCCTGGCTACCATGCTTGAGAAGACTGTGAACAAAAGGGATAAAGTTTATCAAAATGTACCCAAATTGACAGAGCTAAAACAATATAAACAAGTTTATGAACGCAATATCACAGCAGTGTTGATTGTATACTAACCAGTCTACTTCTCATGCTCAACCTCTAGCGAGCAGAATGCTGGCTCCGCATGGGGCAAAACAAATTCCTGTATATCTGACATGCCTGAGTGCACTGTAAAGAAAAAGATTAACTTTCATGAAAATGCACCCTTGTTTACAAAGGTAAGAAATATAAACTGGTGTAAGAACACAATAAAATTTACAAAACTGATTAGTTAGTTGTGCAGTAAATTTAATCTCAACTGTTTACACCAAGAGAGCTGTAAGTTTACAGTGTAGAAAACATCGGGTAAAATGTTATTATGATCAAAACACAAATGTCGCGTGAGTATCTACAGCAAATAGCTTAGTTCTTGTGTTACATGCTGAGCAGTGGTGGAGCAATTTTGTAGTGTTTTGGAGAGTGGATTGTAAGCATTTTATCCATTGCTGTAAATTTTCTTTTATTTAATGCTGGTTAAGACAGTCATTCAGCCATCCAACACACCATTCAAGCAGTTCTATCTTTGCAGCATAAGTTCAGAAAATTTTCATCCCTCGACTACACTATCTCACACACACACACACACACACACACACACACACACACACACACACACAAACAAACACACATTAATTTCAGAGTTGCTGACTGCATAGGTCATCACAGTGGGTTTATTTTTTTTAGGAATAACTGTCTTATTTCCATATTGTCTGCAATGAGGATGCTCAATAATAGGTTCAAGGCAATGACATTGGTATCAGGCAGAAGCGGCGGGATAGTGGAAGGTCTCCTGTATCCCACATACAGAATCTGATGAAGTAGTATGCATGTTCCGTATTTCCGTCGCTGGTAGGCAAACACGATGTGGTTAATGTCATCTCACACTCTGTATTGCAATATATTGAGCCCACTCTCCTACTTATGTAAACATGTGGTTTAAATTGTTATTGCTTGAATTTTAGAAGTGCCAATGCTTCATAAGCACCTTGCAGTATAGTTCACCTAGTATACATGTGGAGTTGTCATATATCCACTGCCTTATAAAAAAAGAGTGAAACTCCCAGAAACCACGGTCAGATAACAATGTAACTCCGTCTATGTTCACACAATCCATGCATTTAAAACTTCCTGACAGATTAAAACTGCGTGCCGGACCAAGACTCGAAGTCTTGAAGTTTCATATTAGCACACACTCCTCTTCAGAGTGAAAATCTCATTCGGGATCCACATATTTCTAAAAAATTTGTGTAGCAATTCTCTAAGACAGAATGGTCACCAAACTGTGTTAGTGGTGTTCATGTTTGGTGTTGTACCAGAACTGGTAGGATATATAAGGAACGTGAACAGCTTCAAATGTTGAGTGCTCACTGTAAATGACATTGATATGCTGCGTACACATGAGAGACAGCATTACCAGCTCCTGACTGGACTGAAGGTAGCCTCACAATGGGCGTCCATTGGGTTGGATGGTCAAATAATGCAGTGTCAAGATGTCACATTGGTTTAAAATTGAACACACACACACACACACACACACACACACACACACACACACACACACACACACTCAGCAATAAATCATTGTTCTACGTTACCCTGATGACTATGGTCAACGAGTGTGGTGGCGGCATGGGGAGTGGTCTCATTCATCCACTGGTTTGGATAGACACAATTTGTTTGCACCTGGTCTCATATTGAGAGGAGCTATCAGATATCATTTCGGGTCATGGCTGGTAGAGATTAACTGAACTGTGATAGTACACTGGTTTGACATGGACATGCTGCACCATCATGCGTTATCTCTCATGTGACAGTATCATGTTGCATTTTTTTAACAGCACAATGCCTATCCACACATGGACGTATATCCTGTCTGCGTAACTGAGATACCCCTATGGCCTGCAAGATCCCTAGATCTATCTCTGATGGTGCATGATTTAGACCAGTTCGAACATCAACGACGTCGTCATTCCTGTATCCAGAATATCAAGTACGATTACAATCATTGTGGGTTGGGATGCCTCAGGAGAAACCCTTTCTAACCAATTTAGATCATGCATCCAGGCAGGAGGGATTTCAGCATCTTGCTGATAAATGAAGTAATTTTGACTCAGTGTGTTAATCACTGAAATAGCATCATGTATCCTCTCAACTCATGAAATTTCATTTTGTCTCCTCCGCCTTTTCTGGGCATTTCTCTATTTTAGTCAAACATTGCAACTCGGACTCCACTACAGCGATGTCCTCTGATAGAGGAAGATGTTATCCGTTTGTGTCTTAATGATTCATTTTATTTCGATTACAGATGACATGTTGTGGATCTCATCGTACTCTTGACTGCTCCTGGTAATCTCTTATTTCGCTAACCTCTCAACCATGTTAGGCCAATTAGGATGACTATTTATCCTATCTGCAAAAAGGAACAAAAATATTGTTTCAGGCCATTGGAGGAAGTATATCTGAAACAGTAAATTTTATCAGTGGTGTTAGTTCCTCTGTGGCGAATATTTATAGAAAGGGAACTAACAAGAACTTATTTGGAAATGAAAGTATTTGCATGTGTAAATGCAATTGGCTTCTTGCAGCATCAATTGACAGTGAAAGTAACATTTCAGAAGACATTTCTCTCCTTACATCTTTGCATTTTGAAAACTGACTTTTCATGAATATGAATTTTTCACTTTTATTCATTAATTACTTCTTCTTCTTTTGAGACTGGCTTTGTTCTGCATCATGCACAGGGTCAGCAGTGTTTAGTACAGAACTGGCATGGTTAATTTTATGGGATGGCTGGATTACTTTCCTGCCACCACCCCATAACCCCCGTCCCCCCTCCGGGATGGAATCAGTGTACCCCAGCTGCCTGCGACGTGAATAAACCATGAAACAGTGCGAGCAAGAGCATCCTAAAACTTCATCGTAAATATTTCAATTCTAGACAAAGGAGTGCACCTCTTGTGGGTTAATTTTAAGGGGTTGCCAGATTACTGGTCTGGGTGCATGTATTGGTTCAGTACAGAATTGTGTCATAAAACTGTTGATCCAGTCCTGACACAAGCTAGCTGGTCCACAGCTGATGTAACTGGTCCTTGATATCCTGGATCGTTTCACTGGGATGGAGATGGCATACGAGCTGATGTCTCATATATTCTATTGGGTACAGAGCTAATAGCTAAACATAACACAGAGCGCTGATAGGGACGCATGTTGCATGTGGATGATCGTTGTCCTCTTGAAAAATGGCGCCATGGTACTGTCTCATAGAAGGCACCACATGAAGATGCAGGATGTAAGTGACGTACTATTGTGCTGTCAGAGCTACCTTGGTCAATACCAGCCACGACCGGAAGTGATACCCGATTTTTCCCTCCACTGGAAGAATCACACAGCAATACTCTAAATGCAGCCTTTTGTGTTGTGGTGTTGATGCCAGCCCACACCTGGCATAGTAATCCCCTAGTCTGGCTGCTGGTTGTCTCTGACCAATGTTGCAGGATGACACAGAATGTAGAGGGAGTCCATTAATTGTTCTCAGATAGCAGACAAGGATATCTAAGGGTTACAATATGTTTCATGCACAATAAGGAGAATCTCCCTTGTGGTGTAATCATAAGTGTTTCATTGGAACCATGACGATGAGTATGCCTGCCCTCATATTCCCTGCCATGCAGGATTAGCCGAGCGGTCTAAGGTGCTGCAGTCATGGACTGTGCAGCTGGTCCTGGTGGAGTCCTCCCTCGGGCATGGGTGTGTGTGTTTCTCCTTAGGATAATTTAGGTTAAGTAGTGTGTAAGCTTAGGGACTGGTGACCTTAGCAGTTAAGTCCCATAAGATTTCACACACATTTTACTCACATTCATATTCCCTTGCAGTCCACCATCGGGCCTTTGTCACATCTGAATGTTTCAAAAACTTACACCTGCCATGAGGACACTTTGAATCTCTGTCAGGCGCTATAACTCCGTTTCACAACAGTTCACAGCGTCTCTGTGCCCTTCACAGTCATCACTTAATGTTGACGCTGTTTTGCCTCTTATAATTTTACCAGGCCTAGTAACAACACTAAATATGAACAACAGTAATGCATGTATGTATGTATGGTGTCTGTTCTTTCTAACATGTCCAAAAGAACAGACACCTCAAAATAATATCTTCTGTGGGGATGCACTTACTTGTCTGAATCCTTGTGCGACTCATGTGATGGGAGATAATGGACAGAGGACACTACATTTGTAGTGTGTGGCATGTAGGAATTTGGGCAGGGCAGGAGCTGTGCTCAGGTGCCTTAAGTGATTAAAGGAACTGCTATAGAGAAGTGGAGCATCCGGATTCGAGTTCTGGTCCAACACAAATTTTCACATGTCGCCATTGGATTTAATACAATGCCTGTATGTAGCTGTGTCTGTAAGATTTCTAACACTAGAGCACTCTGGTGGGCCATTCTACCAGTCACAGAGAACTGCCACTCTAATCATTTACTTACCATCGATGGTGTACAGGTATACAAAGTCACACTTGACATCCAGCCAAGTCTTCTGGGTGCTTCATTAATTAATTTATTTATTTTCAGGCAATATAATTTGTAGTCAGTTTGGAAGTGATTTTGTTAAATATGTGCTTTATCAGCTATCTGTCGACCTAACTGTTGATATCACAGTGGAAGAGTACTGCATTAAGATTCTACAGTTTGATGGAATGGTAGACATCACTGTCTTCCCAACTCCTTTGTCGCGCCCGCCCTGCACCGCCCCCCCCCCCCCCATTTTTCTGTGTCCCCTTCCTCTATTGGCTTCCCCCTCCCCCTGATTTGCCCAACCCCCCCACCCCCCCACCCCCGCCACTCCATACCCATATGCCATTGTACTCTATATTGCAGTATTTTCCGTGAGTGTTCAGTGTTGTACGTCCCCTTTTTAAAGTGTTGCGAACAGAAACCAGACTGTCACCATGTTTTTTAATTGTACCTGTCTGTTTCCTAAGCGTTTTTAATCAGCATCACTGACCTCTTTGTTTTTTATTTTTCTTCACAACTTTTTTGCCATGTACAAGTTTTAAACAGTCACCATTTTATCACCTCTTTATACTGTTATATCTTCTTATTATGTTTTTTAAATTTATCTGTAGGCTGCAGAGTGGCGTATTATGCTGCTGCCAGCCTGCCCCCCTTCTGGGGGGGGGGGATCAAAATACAATAAGGGAAGAAATAAATAAAGAATGAAAAAGAGGTAGACATCTCGCAGGAAATGAATTTTTGTCTTAAGAACCAGTTTCGAAATGGGTGTTCAATGTTGTCAATGTAGAAGCGAAATGCCCTAAGGAGAAACTTCAAAAGTGCATTTAAAAAGCTCAAAGTCAGTTCAAAGGTCTCTCAGCATTGTTGAATTTCTGTAGGTTAGTCATGGATCAATCATTACTCCCTGGAGAAAAAAAAAAGTGAACTTAAAACAGTAGTTTTGCAAAAATGGTGAATACCGTTTTGCTAATGATTGAAGTGGCAGAACTTCATTAAGGTTGACACAAAAATCATATGCTACTTAATGTGGGGCGGTTGACTATACTTTTGCTATCGCATTAACCAAAGCTCGTTTCTGATTTAATTCACTATGTGCTTGGGTCAAAACCGGAGCGCAAAAGAAGAACCTGCGACAATTTTATCATCTGCCAAACAATTTCTTTACTCAGAAAGAGGTATCGAGGAAATCTCATCAGAAGCGTTTGCTACAGTCAAATGACATGTTTCATCCACATTTGAACTTATTTGGCACAGAAAAGTGTAAGAATCTATCGAACCTTCACAGCTCCGTGAAGCCAACTACAGTTCTGAGACCTATAGCTATATACGATCATAGACTTTGGATGAAACTTCTGAAGTTCCTCAAAACGGGTTCCATAATTTTTGCATTCCCTGGCAAAATTCTGCAGATTGAAGCAAAGGCTAGGTCACAGGATTGGGCCCAAACAGCACATACAGTGCTTGCCTCACATGAACATTTGTGACATTTCCAGGGTGTGGTACAGGTGCGCAGGAAGTAGCGGCGCCTACTAAATTGCATACAAGAAGTTGCCCCACTTACCAGCGACAAGGCTCAGGCTGTCCACAGACATCTCTCTTGCAGCACCCTCCTCTGCTGCTGCTGCTGCTGCTGCTGCTGGTGGTGGTGGTGGTGGTGGTGGTGGTGCAGCAGGTGGCCCAGACCAATCTTCGTTCTTCGCTACCCGTTCATCAGACTTGCTGCAAGGACGAGAAACATGCTTCAGTATATGACCAGACTGCACATTGACTAACGTTTCTACAACTTCCACTACTATGGACACCCTGGTAATAAAAAAGAGAGTCATGCTCATTAGATTAGCACAGCTAACGAAAGCTCTTAGTGCTCTGCCCAATTTTGAAGAATGTCTTTGGCCTAGCTTGTTCTGAGTTTCCCTAAGGTTCTTCCACTCTAGTTCCAGGACTGTTTGCTGGCGTTATATCTTGAGGAACCATTCCTTAACAGTGGTTGGAATTTTTAACGCTTGCCTTCCAGATTACTTGTGTTGACACATGCTATTGAAGAAAAAAGTGAGTCACATGTGTGGCCTAGGATTTAGATGAAGTGGCGTTTGGACTGAGAGCTGTGTACATGAGGGACTCAATTTATTTTGTTTAACATCAACAGATTAGAAATACAGTTTCCTTAAGTAAGATATTTCTGTAGCCTATAAAGATCCCAACACTGGGCTCCAAACAACCAATAAAAAGTATCTTCCATCAAATAACCTTACCTTAGGACAATCGTACACAGCTAACAATGACAAAAATTTACAATGCTTGGCACATAACGAGTAATAATATGTGAGACAACTTCAGTAGCAAAAGACAGAATATAAAAACACTCTAGGACCTAACTAGGATCATAACACAAAACTGCGTATTTGTTTACTACCACCACTGTCACCATATAATACCACAACTAACTACACATTATGCTCTGTAAAAGTTCATTTGCAGCTGCAAGTGTTTTTTTTTTTTTTTTCAGAAACAATTTATCTAATAATGCAACGAATTGATTTTTGACATAGAACAGGTAACAAGATGAATTTCAAGCAGAATAGTCTCAACAAGAGAGTTATGTTCACAGCATAATTTAAGCTAACATTTTAGGATCAATACAATTAATCACACTCACATCATGTATTTAACAAACTGAAGTGCTCTCATTCACTGCACACACACCCACACATCTATGTGCAATCAATAACCAACCACACCTTGTCACACAACAACCAAAGACTTGCAAGTGGAATGCTTTTGCTATCAGATGTACCAAATGTACAGCTAGTATACCACATGATACACTGTACCAACCATAAAGTCACCAGCATGCAACTGCCAGCTGCAAAAGTTCTCAGTTAGTGCTCCTCTTGATATGCCGAAGCCAGGTTCTCTGCCTCAACTGGGATCACTGTCCATCTGGCTGTGAACAGGCACCAACCACTCCACCAAGTTGTTATGTCCACACAGTGGCCATGCCCCTCACAGACTGTTGTGACATTCAGGTGACAGAAGTGTAGTGCATCAAATTCTTGAGGCCCTCAGGAACAATTCTGCCCAGAACCTGCACATTCGTCTCCATGTAGCTGCCCAGTAACTCCAACATCTTCAGGTCCGCCCCACAATATGGACACATTGGCCACCATGACATTTTGGCCACTGGTTCTTCTCTGTAGGCTTGTTCGCCTCTTAAAAATTGGTGATCGTGCTGGAAGACATTGCTGGTTCCTCTAGTTGCAGCTGACTCATTATACCACCATACATGCTTGATACTAGCTCGACCACAGTGGCACTCACAGCAGTCACATATATGGGCTGTCTGCCACTTTGGGTCCACAGAATGACACTCCATTCAAACTTACTCTCTGGACACAGCAAAATAAATCATACCACTCGACTTGGCACCCATGGTTGGGATACACTGAACAGAAGAGCATACATGGCATAGGATCTGTGATATCAGTACATATGTCACCATTTAGCCAATGTTGTGAGGACACAGCACCGATTCAAGGAAAATCACTACCTCTACAGCCTTTCGTCGACATGTGAACACTGTATTTATACTGTAATTTGTTATTGTCAACTGTCGTGGCTTGTGACTGTGGATTGATGGATAATAATGCAGCGACTATTACCCATTTTAATGCTGGACGACAGCATCCTGCCAACAGCCATATTGCCATATCCCTGTGACAGACAATTCATCGCTCCACATGTGTACCTACACTCGCTGCACAAAACAAGCACTGAAATTGCTGTGGGCACAAGAAAAATGTTATGGTTCTATGTCCCCTTGATGCCAAGAGTGCTGCAGGTTGGGCACAAGGCTGGATTGGGAAAGGATGGGGATGGACAGGTAAGGAAACTGGTTGCTTTCTTTCTGAGGGAATCATCTAGAAATTTACCGTAAGCTATTTAGGGACATCACGGAAACCCCAAGACAGGTTTGTGAGGGATGGAGCTGGAACTTCTGTATTGTCAAATGCAAGTCCAGTGTCTGACCACAGCACCAGCTCGTTCAGTCCCAACTATCTTATCGAGAGGTGTGTAGTGTACTCTGAATTGCCGACAGTGGTCGAAGTGTTGGAGATTGGAAGAATATTTGCCCTATAAGCTTGGAAAATACACATCAGGAGTAACGTGTCACGATATAAGTTGGTGCACACCAATGGCAGTGATCAAATTCGTTCAAGCCACATGTTCAGTACGCAGGATGAAAAGAGGTGTTTGATGCACTGCTATCATCTTCTCCCGGCCATCAGTACCTTAACATACTGTTTGATTATAACTGCGTAAATCTGTTTCACCACCTTTAGCGCCCAGTGTTGACTTGTAGTTTCAGGAGTCCAATTCATTACTTTTGTCAGTTAAGTGTGAATGCTTTGAGGAACACTCCACACACATGAGGCCACTTGTGTAAGTTTTCATATCATATGACACTGGTCCTATTAAGTACACCTGGGAGAGCATCGAGCGAGATGTCTATGTCTTGGAGAAAACTCCAGCTGATCTACTCCAGTTGTGGTAGCAGTTCAACTTCACAGAACCTTCTCTCTGTTAGACGAAGCATTGTTTTTAAAGATACAATGACACTCTATCCAGCAGTGGGCTGGAGGACCGCAGGGCAGGTAGAGATCTGTATAGCTCATTTCCACGTAGGAGCTTTTCATTCCAAATAAAACTGTATGACGTATTTGTGTTTCTCTGGAAAATAAACCGGGGCCAAAAAGGCAAAAAGCTGTTAAAAATTTTATAAATGTTGCCTATATAGACGTTACATACAAGAAGATTCAGAGAATTTTGACACGCCTTTGGAACCAGCCTCTGCGGCTGTAGCGATGAACAAGATGTGTAGGCGTTCAGTCTATGACTTTTCCGTATAATTCCTAATGATACAAGATGTTTCCATAGGTTTCCATCAGACTGATGTTCAGACATACTCTCTGGTCACCAAACTATATGTCTGCGCCCTGGTTTCAATGCCCAGGCATTCTGCAGAGACATGTTGAATTACTGGGTACAAAAGTGTCAGTTGTGGTTCGTTGGTCATATTGTGACCTCATGTTTATTGCCCTCTGGTTTGATACTGGAGAAGAATAAGTTAGCTGTGATATCTGCTGTCACTTCCTCTTTCACCATCAAGGACACAAAGTCACCTCTACACTCTACACAGCTTCATTACAACCCTCTGCACTAGACAAATTCGTATGATACAGCACATACACAAGGATTGCTGCAAATGTATGTGAAGAAGATATCCCTTCCCAGTAGTGGCCTAACCACATTCTGGAGTCCTAAAGCCTACATCATCCTGGGACATATCATCATTTCTTTGACATCTGGTACAGTCAGGGACTTGGGGCCCCAGAGTAAGTCCACATACTCGTTTAATTTTGATGATGAAAGGAATGTAATCAAAAGAAATGTACTTTACCTGTGACCAGGCAAAGTACTTAGAAATATCTATGGATAATGTAAAGTAAAAGTAAAAAGCTAAAATGGGTCTTACCGATCCAGGACGATACAGGTCCACCAGAGGAACCTGAAACATGAGAAGTTTAAATATTAGACTATATACTGCAGTAAGCACAAGACAGTCAGAGTGTGTTGCAGTGGGTGCGACAAGTATTTCCGTGTCACTGTGTGTGTGAGCAGGCCTTGTGGCCAGCCTTGTTCTGTACGGCCCTGCTATCTGCTTCTGCTGTCTGCCGTCTGTGTTATGAGGAGCTCCTGCAGCAAAGAGGCTGCCACCTCTCTTGTCAGCGCCTGTTCATACACTGGGAAGGACTTCCACACCTCCAACTGTTTTGTCAAGTACAAAACTCAAACCACCCTTCCAGCTGTACCTTAACCATCATCCCTTCCGATTTATAAACGTTTACATATATTAAGGGCATTTAGTAATTAACAGAAGATTTGAAAATGAAAGTAAAATTTAATTGTAAAAGCTGTAGAAGTTGGCCTATATGTGAGACACATCAATACTGTGCATGAGAAAAATCTATAAACAGTTCAGCATACTGTATATTTGTATATTCAAGCACCTACCTACATCCTAAGATACCTATGGCAAAATAATTAACATTTATGTAGATCTCATTTCCCCAGGGATGAGTCTTATGTGACTTGTTCATCTCCCCCAGACAAACGTTATTTTAAATAAATTTTTGTCAGTAGCCTCAGAGGAACCAGTTTGGGAAAAGATTTGATCTTGGAGACAAATATTTATTTTATTCAAGGTAACAATTCAAGCCACAGCAGTCAGTGGGACTTAGGTTAAGTGTCTCTATTTCTTTATTCAACAGTTTTTGTAGGAACAGTTCCCCTTAGCATCTGATACTTCGCCACATGTGAAATGAATCCCAGTCAGTATCTCTTTTTCCGATGCGTGGAAATAAATAAGGGAGATTGATTATTTGGACAGCACTTTCAGGGATGCGCAATATCAACGATCCTTGCATTGTTGCTTCAAGGAAGGAAGACTATAGACTGAAGTTTGGTCGACTGAACGATATTTAGAGTCGGAACACTTTCTTCACTAAGCAGAAAAGAAGAAGTAAACTATCATTGTTTGCTAGAACCTTAACCCTCCATTCACCTCAAATGATATCCGACATATATATCTATATAAGTACTCTCCAATTCACACTGAGGTGCTTGACAGATGGTTCATCGAACCTCCTTCACACTATTTCTCTACCGTTCCACTCACTAACAGCACATGGTAAAAACAAACATTTCAATCTTTCTGTGCAAGCTCTGACGTCCTTATTTTATTACAATGATCATTTCTCCCTATCAGTGTGGGTGTTCACAAAATATTCTTGCACTCGGAGCAGAACACAGTTTATTGAAATGTCATGGGAAATTTTCACTGCAATGAATAATGCCATTGTTTTACTGGTTGTCACCCCAACTCAAAAGTTGTAGGCCAAGGGCCGTGTCTGTGCATTTTGTTAGTGTGGGTTGCCTACATCAGGGGCTAGTAGGCACTCAGGGTCAACCTGTTGTGGTGACAGGTCATTAACCTATTGTTTTGCTAACATGATCCTTCCTTTTGATTGACAGTTCCTTAACAGATTGTTCCCCACCTCTCCCTCTCCTTCTCGTCCCCTCTGAGCCTTCAGGAAACCTCCAACCCACCCCCTCCCCTCACTGATGTAGGTACACTTGCAGCTCTGAGTTATTTGAATAATCCCCTCTTGAGTCCCATAGTGCTCAGAGCCATTTTTGAACCAATAATCCCCTCTCATTCTTCTCAATATCATTGACTACTTAGTTAAACTGATCAATTAGTCCTACCTCTCTGGTAAACATCCCCATCCCTCCAGCCCCCCCCCCCCTCCCCACCCTTTCCATACCTGAAAATTGGTGGCTCTGCGATGGAGAGGAAGGAGCTCATAACAGGAAATTCAAGGGTATATTGTTTATTTATAAAAAATTCAGTTTGTGTGGTTGGATTTCTCTCGTTCGTTGTTCTCTGCTGTTAGGAAAGATGCAGGCCGTGCAAGAAGTAATCACATTGAAACTTTCTGGCAGATTAAAACTGTGTGCCGGACCGAGACTCGAACTCCCGAGTTCGAGTCTCGGTCCGGCACACAGTTTTAATCTACCAGGAAGTTTCATATCAGCGCACACTCCACTGCAGAGTGAAAATCTCATTCTGGAGTAATCACATTGATTGATTTACTTTTTTTATTCCGATTGTGCGAGGAATGTCATCATCAAACACTTATGACATGTAATTATACTGGTAAAAATCTTTCAAACACGAACCATGTGCTCTCCACTGGACTGCACGCAACGCCACCACACACACTGCCAGGAGTCAGGGTGTACTGGCAGCCCCACAAAGCAACGATGTGGCTATCAGCTGCCGGGCCATGTGCAGGTGTCTGTTTAGGTCCCACAAGCATGAGATGGTGGCAGCCCTTTTATACTTGACACATGAGAAATCCCTGTCGAAGCAATTGCTTTCCTACCCACCATGGCTGACGCATAGCTCTCATAGGTGCGGCTCACCCTTGTAGGTGCAGCTAAAAGGCTGACAGTGTTATACTGATGTCACATGTCTATGTAAATAACAGCCAAGTCTCCCTCTGCTTATGAAAATATCCCAGAATAACACAAGTTGCATTCTTTCTACCGATCCTAGTGGGACAGCCTGTTCATCATGTGTTACGCTGTCCTGCCTTCAAAATACGTCTCAGACATGGTAAATGTTCTCATCACTAAAAGCCTTCATTATGGCTGTGCGTAGTTGCGAAAACTCCGTTTATCATAAACCCATTCTTGTTGTTTGGGAAGAGAGCACTGTCTAAGCAAAGATGGGAAATTCAGAACAATTTCACAAACAGAATTCGAAGCTCTGACCTACAGTGGAGATGTCCTAATGCCACAATCCTGCCGGGGACGGATGGTATGCTTCATCCTGTCTTTGAACACTTGAACAAACAAGACATCACATTACTCTCTGAACTTTAAGTAGATACCTTGCCCCCATCTTGTTTGAACCAGTCTGTAGAGGCTATTGTGTCCCAGCACAAAGGAATTCTTGTGAATGAATGGAGCATTCTGGTTAGCTCTTCCTGAATTCAACCGCCAAATTACTGCCGGTGTGGCAGCACTGTTTGCCATTCTCTTCTGCAGACGAGACTTTCAGTGGCAAACCTATTTTGTACCGGTCGCCATATTGCACTGACAGCTAAATTCTTCATATAGGTACGAAAAGGGGCTCACTATACTTTCAGCTACCTAGTTTCAACAACTTTTCAAGGTCTTCAGCTACCCACTTTCCACATCTGAATTCATGCCCACAGATCATTGTATTTAGGAAATATCTTAGGATTTTTGGTAGATTAGCAAACAAGAGAAGCAGATATTCTTGTACTAAGTCTTTATTAACTTTAGCATACACTTTTAGATACAGAAAACAACTCTTTCCTTATTTTTGTTAGACGTAATTTTAATAGTGTCCAATTTGATTTTTAATTATTAAGTTAAATCCACATCTTAATTTCCCATCTGTGCTTAGACAGTGCTCTCTTCCCAAATAACAAGAATGCTCTTATGATAAATGGTGTTTTCGCAGCCATGCACAGACAAGATGAAAACTTTTAGTGGTGAGAATTTTTACCATTTCTGAGATGTATGTTGAAGGCAGTACAGCATAATGCATGACGAATGGGCTATCCCGTAAGGATCTCTAGCAACAATGCAACCTGTGTTATTCTGGGATATTTTCGTAAATGTTTTGTGAATACATTGCATCAGATTTCTAGAGTACATCCAGAGGGAGACTTGGCTGTTATTTACATAGACGTGTGACGTCAGTGTAACACTGACAACCTGTTAGCTGCATCCTGCGAGGGTGAGCCTCTATGCAAACATCTCGATCGGTACTGGACCCACAGCTATGAAAGCCATGCATCAGCTTTGGTGGCTAGGAAAACACTTGTTTCGACAGGAATTTCTCAGGTGTCAAGCGTGAAAGGGATGCCACAGCCTCATGCTTGCGGGTCATGAATGGACTCCTGCACGTGGCTCGGCAGCTGATGGCCGCGTTTGCAGGGGCTGCCAGTGCACCCTGACTCCTGGCAGTGCATGCGGTGGCATTCTGCGTGGTCCAGTGGATGCTTCATGCTTCGCGCTTGAAAAATTTTTACCAGTGTAATTACATGTCATAGGTGTTTCATGACAGTATTCCTTGCACGATTGGAAAAAAATGAGGAAAGCATTTGATGAAATACTTCCTACAAGACCTGCATGTTCCCAAACAGCAGAGAACAATGAGCAAGAGAAATCCAACCCCGCAAACAGAATTTCTTATAAATAAAGAATATACCCTTGAATTTCCTGTTATGAGATCATTTCTCTCCGCCGCAGAGCCATCAATTTCCAGCTGTGGGTGGAGCAGGGAGAGGGGGAAGGAGGGATGTGGGGGTTTACCAGAGGGGGAGAGGTTAATTAATTGATAAATTTAATTAAGTAGTCAGTCAATTGATAAGAATGAGAGGAGGCTATTCGAATAACTGGGAGCTAAAAGTGTACCTGCATCAGCGAGGGGAGGGGATGGGTTGGGGGTTTCCTGAGGGTTTTTGGGGAGGGCTCGGTGGAGGTGCCGGCAAACAATAGGTTAAGGGCCTGTGAATCAAGAGGAAGGAGCCTGTTAGCAGAACAGTAGGTTAATGACCTGTTAGTCATAGGAGAACAATCGGTTTGCCCCTGAGTGCATCCTTGCCCCTGATTTAGACAACCCGCATTAACCAAATGCACTGACGCCACCCTTCTCCTACTACTCTCGAATATCATATCCATGACACTCTCTCCCCTACTTTGCTATAATACGAAATGAGGTTCCCTTGTTTTAACTTTTTCAATATCCTCCATCAGTGCTATCTAGTACGGATCCAATACTGCAAAGCAATATTCGAACAGGAAGTGGACAGGTGCAGTGTATGCAGCCTCTTTACTAGACCTGTTTCGTCTTCTAAGTGTTCTGCCAATAAAACACAGTTTTTGGTTTGCCTTCCCCACTACATTGTCTATATGTTCATTCCAATTTAAGTTTTTCATAATTGCAATTCCTAGACCCGTAGTTGAATTCATACATCCAAAATTTAACAGATTCATTTTGGTAGTCATGTGGATGACCTCACACTTTTCTTTATTTAGGATCAATTGCCACTTTTTTCAGCATACACATATCTTGTATAAATCACTTTGCAAATAGTTTTGATCTTCTGATTACTTTATTAGACGCTAAATGAAGCACAATTTGCAAACACTCTAAGTCGGCTGCTGAGATCGTCTCTCAATCCTTTTATATAGATGAGGAACAGCAGATGGCCAGTAGGACCTCCTTGGGTGATGCCAGTTATCACTTCTGTTTTACTCGATAACTTTCCTTCAATTACTACGAATTGTGATATTTTTGATAATAAATGATGGATCCAGTCACAGAACAGATACGATACTCTACAGGCATGCAATTTGTTTAAAAACAGCTTGTGAGGAACTGTGTCAAAAGCCATTTGGGAATCTAGGAACATATAAACAACTTGAGGCTCCCTGTCGATAGCACTCACTATTTCATGAGAATAAAGATCTAGTTGTGCTTGTCAAGAATGGTATTTCCTGCATTTGTTCTGACAGATCGTTTTCCTCAAGGTAATTCATAATGTTGGAACGGAAATGAAATGAAATATCGTGTGGCTAAGGCCTCCTGCCGGGAAGATTGGTCACCTGGTGCAAGTCTTTTGATTTGACGCCACTTCAGCGACTTGCGCAGCAGGGAATCGAACCCGGGCCCCTTTGCACAGCATTCGGCCGCGCTGGCCACTACTTTTTTTCTTTGACCTTATTTTGTTCTGTATTGTTCGTTGAATTTGTGGCGGACGTCCGATGACACTCGTTCAGGTTGTTCGTTGATCCGATCACTCAATATTTTTATTACAATGGGCAGGTAGCTCTCTGACCAAACACGCTGAGCTACTGTGCTGGCCTCCACTCAGCTACTGAGGCGGATTTTCGAATGCAGTACATGTTATAAAATCCTACTTCAAATCGACGTCAGTGTTACGGGTCTGTAATCTGTCGGATTACTCTTACTTCCTTCCTGTGACCTGAGCAACTTTCCATCTTTTACGCATGGATCTTTCATGCAGCGACCGGATGTATACGATAGTAAAGTACAGAGCTTTTATACACTACTGGCCATTAAAATTGCTACACCAAGAAGAAATGCAGATGATAAACGGGTATTCATTGGACAAATATATTATACTAGAACTTACATGTGATTACATTTTCACGTAATTTGGGTGCAGAGATCCTGAGAAATCAGTACCCAGAACAACCACCTCTGGCCGTAATAACAGCCTTGATACGCCTGGGCATTGAGTCAAACAGAGCTTGGATGGCGTGTACAGGTACAGCTGCCCATGCAGCTTCAACACGACACCACATTTCATCAAGAGTAGTGACTGGCATATTGTGACGAGCCAGTTGCTCGGCCACCACTGACCTGACGTTTTCAATTGGTGAGAGATTTGGAGAATGTGCTGGCCAGGGCAGCAGTCAAACATTTTCTGTATCCAGAAAGGCCCGTACAGGACCTGCAACATGCGGTCGTGCATTATCCTGCTGAAATGTAGGGTTTCGCGGGAATCGAATGAAGGGTAGAGCCACGGGTTGTAACACATCTGAAATGTAACGTCCACTGTTCAAAGTGCCGTTAATGTAAACAAGAGGTGACCGAGACGTGTAACCAATGGCACCCCATACCATCACGCCGGGTGATACGCCAGTATGGTGATGACGAATACAAGCTTCCAATGTGCGTTCACCAATGTGCGCCAAACACAGATGCGACCATCATGATGCTGTAAACAGAACCTGGATTCATCCGAAAAAATGACATTTTGCCATTGGTGCACCCAGGTTCGTCGTTGAGTACACCATCGCAGGCGCTACTGTCTGTGATGCAGCGTCAAGGGTAACCTCAGCCATGGTCTCCAAGCTGATAGTCCATGCTGCTGCAAAAGTCGTCGAACTGTTTGTGCAGGTGGTTGTTGTCTTGCAAACGTCCCCATCTGTGGACTCAGGGATCGAGACGTGGCTGCATGATGCGTTACAGCGATGCGGATAAGATGCCAATCATCTCGACTACTAGTGATACGAGGCCATTGAGATCCAGCACGGCGTTCCGTATTACCCTCCTGAACCCACCGATTCCGTATTCTGCTAACAGCCATTGGATCTTGACCGACGCGAGCAGCAATGTCGCGATACGATAAACCGCAATCGCGATAGGCTACAATCCGACCTTTATCAAAGTCGTAAACGTGATGGTACGCATTTCTTCTCCTTACACGAGGCATCACAACAACGTTTCACCAGGCAACGCCGGTCAGCAGCTGTTTGTGTATGAGAAATCGGTTGGAAACTTTCCTCATGACAGCACGATGTAGGTGTCGCCACCGGCGCCCACCTTGTATGAATGCTCTGAAAAGCTAATAATTTGCATATCACAGCATCTTCTTTGTTGTGTTGGCAGAAGAGCCAACACCGAGTTACTAGTAGAGGCCGAAATGCACCCGTTTTAGCTCACGCAGGCTGGCGTGAAAAGGGAAGGACTATACTGACGTGAGGTCTGGAACATGATAAGGAATTAGAATTCAGAAAGCGGACGTAATTAGTTTGATACTTAACTTTAGTCCATTAATGATGAATGTCGCTTTTGACAGTACATGAGTCACAATATTATCTGTTCAGAAGACATAGTAACTGAATCTGGCGCCTTGCTAGGTCGTAGCAAATGACGTAGGTGAAGGCTATGCTAAACTGTCGTCTCTACAAATGAGAGCGTCTGTAGTCAGTGAACCATCGCTAGCAAAGTCGGCTGTATAACTGGGTCGAGTACTAGGGAGTCTCTCTAGACCTGCCGTGTGGTGGCGCTCGGTCTGCAATCACTGATAGTGGCGACACGCGAGTCCGACGTATACTACCGGACCGCGGCCGATTTAAAGGCTACCACCTAGCAAGTGTGGTGTCTGGCGGTGACACCACATTCTTCGTGTCGGTTAAATTTCGCTTCTGTAGCACGTCATCCTCGTGGTGTAGCAATTTTAATGGCCAGTAGTGTATTTTCACGTCTGTGCCTACAATCTATTGTGACGACGTCGGAGCATGAAAGTGCTCCGGCATACTTCTCAGTGTTTGCGTTTGTGGTATTTCCTGGCTTGTCACTAGAGGAGCAGAATACTCTTCGTCAGTGTAAATACTGGTATTCCGATACACTAAGGAAGCCATCTGTAACTGTGAGGGTGTTTTAGGTCTTACGACTACTGCGTCATGGAAACTGACATTGGAAGACTAGTGCTAAACATAGTTACAGAAGACAATGTGTTATCAGCGATGGGCAACATTATTTCGAACGATATAAATGAGTGTTATGTTCACCAGGACAATACAGGACTGAAAGATGTCAGTGTGGGAACAGATGTGGATGAAGACAGTGAACATTTGCACACTGGCGTGTAATACCGAAGAAACGAGGTGGGCTAGCAGTGGACCCGAAACAGGTGCTTACATATACCGTGGTAAGAAAACTGTTAACTAAGGAAATGGCGTCAGGGCCAACAATAAGTCGCAGCATAAAGTAACCAACATTGAGAGCACTAACTCTGTTGTAGCACGTGTACGAGAAACCAATCTTTTTGTCAGTGTAAAAACAACTGTCAACATTGACGATCAAAAACATCGAGACAGTTTGGGGGTTAAGGAAAAAGTCAATGTACCAATCCTAGGAGTTTTGATAACTTGTAGAAGCAACATACCGCAAGAATACACAAAAATAACGAAATTGGGAATCGACACAACGCCCACTAATATGTATTCACTCAAGAGAACTCTCAAGCTCCGAGTAATTCCGAGCGTAACCCGACTGCACCCCATGTCAGTAGGCAAACTAGTCCGAGAGACTATGCCCGGAATACAGGACGCCATTATCAGTATACTGTACTTACGCCAGTCTAATGCACCGTGGAATGTAATGCACCCCCCTAGTTAAAGTTGTAAACAAAGAGTTTGTTGGCTTATCACTAGTAGGCTCCGTTTATTTACACGTCAGTGGATGTATACATGAAGCATCAAAACAACAATTTTAAGCCACCACCCATTCTTAAGTGACACAGTCATTATTAAAAAATATGTCCTAAATTGATTACCTACATGACATACAAATAAATAGATCATAAATCACGGTCGTTACTCATCATTATCCACTAATGTCATCATTACCGGTATTCTCGGAGGAGTCTACATCAGAAGCAGTTTCATTTACTCTTTCCCCCGTCGTCCTCGTTCCAGAGCACACCATTTTCATGATCGTCCAGAGTATATAAAATGCAGCATTTCTCGAATGATTCTACTATCATTGGTGCTTCGATTTTTCTCCATGAGGCCGAAATCAAGCGTGTAATAATGTGGGGTGCAGCAATCTTAATTTTCCGTATCGGAGTCAGTTTACAGTTTGGTTCGCAAAACCATGTCTTGCACTCTTCCTGAAAGTAACCTCAGAAAACTTTACTTACACTAACGTTCAATGGTTTTAACACAAAAGTCATTCCTCCAGGAATAATAACAGATCACTGCCTAGACTGTGCATCTTCTTTTTTACGTCATCAGCAAGATGACCACGAAATGCGTATAGACATAGCATTAATTGTAGTTTGGAGTTCTCATACGCTTCGCAGCTAGTCAAGCGTTAGAATTTGTCACGTGTCCCTTCTCTTTATTTCGAAACCAATGACGTCAACAGGGAACAGCTTTTCATTTTTAGAAGCCTTGGGACTTGTTTTCCGCTTGTAGATTAAGAGAGGAGGAAGTTTTCGCCGATCTGCTGTGACTGCCAGCGTTATAGTTACGTGCTGTTTTTCACACCACGATGCTTTGATGGTAACGTCTTTTGTCCCCTTTCATCAGTCGTGTAATCATGTGGCATATTAAACCAAATTGGCGTATCAACAAAGTCGCCTGTTTGGCTCATCGAAACATTCCTTCGTTGCCGAAGTGTGGTGACATAGAGCTGAAATTCTTGATTTTTTTTCCCTCAAAATCTTGTGGAAGCTTTTGTTGTACGGCATCGTAGAGATAAGCCCGCCCCTTTCATAAAGCGATCAACCCATCCACGACTAGCCTGAAACTCTCACCTCGGTATATTAGGAACTGCAGCCACCTCCTTTTGCTTTGTTTCTTATGGCGTAATTAGTTTACAGATTGTCCATTTTTCCTCCTTCCACGGACGAATTCCAAAAATATTGGTTCAACGTCAGGATGTCTTCCACTGTGAGGACCAGTGAATTTCTTTCTAGTACTGGTAGTTGCAAATAATGCCAATTTCTAATTCTTCCAAAAGCAAACGTTACTCTCAGCTACATCGAACTCTCGTCCCGCCCTCCTGTTACCGTATTTTTAAGCATAAGGAATTACTTTACGCTCTATAGTAGTATTATACGATATTCTTCCGTGCTTGCCTTCCATTTCGTGACTACCTAATACGAACACACTACGCAGTAATAGCGCAATAAAAACGGAAGTTGAAAATTACAACAATGCATTGAGATGTAAGGAACCATACGTAAATTTCAATGATCTTGTCCCTGAACGACGGATTCAGGTTGGTACTCGAATGTAATGCACCGACGATTCTTATGCACAACCCAGTTTTGATTACTGCATATGGTAAACAAAAAGGTGTGCATTAGATTCGCGTAAATACAGTATCTGAGAAAGGTAGAAATCACAGTTCGGCGCAGTTGACTAACAGTGTTACAGTTATGGCAAGCCATAAGTCAATGGAAGATACAAGATGGACATAAGCAAAAGCAAAACGAGAATAATGGAATATAGTCGAATTAAATCGAGTGATGCTGAAGGTATCAGATTAGGAAATGAGATGCTTAAAGTAGTACACTCATGCTCATAAATTAAGGATAATTGCAGAATCTTGCGTCACACAACGTGGTACTACACAAAACTGACGCTAATAGCATAGGCACATAGGGGACACACACACGACACAGATCTGTAAGTCCAAGGTATTGCTGATAAGTTGAGAAAACTATCCCAAATTACATATGCTACACAACGCCACTGTTTCCCGTGCATGTACCCCGACATCAATATGAAATATGATCACCATGCAAACATACACAGGCTGCACAACAGGTTGGCATACTCTGGACCAGGTGGTCGAGCAGCTGCTGGGGTATAGACTCCCATTCTTGCACCAGTGCCTGTCGGAGTTCCCGAAGTGTCGTAGGTTTTTGAAGACATGCAGGTATAAGTCGACTAAGAGCATCCCAGACGTGCTCGATGGGGTTTAGGTCTGGAGAACAGGCACGCCACTCCATTCGCCTGGTATCTTCTGTTTCAAGGTACTCCTCCACGATGGCAGCTCGGTGGTTCCGTGCGTTATCATCCATCACGAGGAAGGTGGGACCCACTGCACCCCTGAAAAGGCTGACATACTCACGCAAAAAGATGTCCCAATAAACCTGACTTGTTACAGTTCCTCTGTCAAAGACATGCAGAGGTGTACGTGCACCAATCATAATCCCACCCCACACCATCAAAAGACGACCTCCAGACAGGTCCCTTTCAAGGACGTTAAGGGGTTGGTATCTGGTCCCTGGTTCATGCCAGATGAAAACCCGGCGAGAATCACTGTACCTGGACTCATCTATGAATATAACCTGGGACCACTGTTCCAATGACCACGTACTGTGTTCTTGAAACCAAGTTTTATGGGCTCTCCTGTGACCAGGGGTCAGTGGAATGCACCTTGCAGGTCTCTGGGCGAATAAACCATGTCTGTTCAGTCGTCTGTAGACTGTGTGTCTGGAGACAACTGTTCCAGTGGCTGCAGTAGGGTCCCGAGCATGGCTACCTGCAGTAATCCTTGGCCATCTGCTGGCACTGATGGTGGGATATCGGTCTCCTTGTGGTAGTGTCGTATACTGTGGACATCCCGTACTGTAGCGCCTGGACACGATTCCTGTCTGCCTGAGTTGTTGCCATAATCTTGATATCACACTTTGTGGCACACGGAGGGCCCATGCTACGACCTGCTGTGTTTGATCAGCCTCCAGTCGCCCTAGTATTCTACCCCTCATAACATCATCAATATCTGTTATTTGAGCTATTTTCAACACACAGTCACCATTAGCACGTCTGAAAACGTCTGCGCACTTATTCGCTGCACCGTACTCTGACATGCACCAACACACCTCTGCTTATGTGGACTGCTGCCAGCGCCATCGTGCGACGACCGCAGGTCAAATGCACCATATTGTCATACCCCGTGGTGATTTAAACCCGCAAACCGCCCACCAGAGCGTTGTTTCACCGCGTATCAGCATTATCCTTAATTTATAAGCACGAGTGTAGATGAGTTTTGCTATATGGGGAGTGTAATTATTGATGACGGTCAAGGTACAGAGGATACAAAATGTAGACTGGCTATGGCAAGGAAAGCGTTTCTGAATAAGAGAAATTTGTTAACATCGAGTATAGATTTAACTGTCAGGAAGTCTCTTCCGAAAATATTTGTATGGAGTGTAGCCTAGTATGGTAGTGAAACATGGAGGACAAATAGTTTAGACAAGAAGAGAATAGAAGCTTTCGAAATGTTGTTCTACAGAAGAATGCTGAAGATTAGATGGGTAGATCACGTAACTAATGAGAAGATACTACTGAATAGAACTGGGAAAAAGAGAAATTTATGGCACAACTTGACTAGAAGAAGGGATCAGTTGGTAGGACAAATTCTGAAGCATCAAGAGATCACCAGTTTAATATTGGAGGGAACCGTGGAAGGTAAAAATTGTAGGAGGAAACCAAGAGGAGAATATATTAAGCAGATTCAGAAGGATGTAGATTGCAGTAGTTACTCGGAGATGATGAAGCTTGTACAGGATAGAGTAGCATGGAGAGCTGCGTCAAACCAGTCTCTGGAGTGAAGACCACAACAACAACAACAATAACTTTCTTATTACCTGTAACTGCCAACAAACCAGCAGAGCTGGAAGAAGCTATTGTTCGTACTGACGTGGCAAATGATTCTGATGTAGAGGGTGGAGTTGCCTCCAGTTCCCGTAAGAGACAAGGGATGACAGAAGGGAAGAAACTGTTTCAGGTACTTGCAGCAAACATCAAGAAAAAGAAAATTCATCAAACCGTGAAGGAGATTACCCTGATAATCATTTTCTACTGTCATTATTAGATGATTTGAAATCTGTGGCAAAGCGTTTAAAGATGGACAATAATTTTAAAATAATGTCAGTTTTGTGGTAATACAGCAGGTCTTACAGTTCACTAGAAAACTGTAAGTTTCAGATCACTTCACACATACCAGTACCTATATATTCAAATACACCATAACTGTTCATGCTTTCAATCCATGTCCAAGTACATCAAATCACTTTCACCTATATCACCTGATTCATCAGTGACCACTGATTTATTCTCTGGGTAGCGTAGATTTTAGGAAGCTGTTTTAACGTATTTCATCGAAAAAAATTATTGTCGAATTTACTTTAAACATAAATTTATATGTAAAAAAGGCATTTTATTTCCTTGAAGTAATCATTCGTCTTTCATCTGATGATATACTATTTCTCATTTATGTACTTTCTTTTATTTTGTTAGCCCTCAGCACAGCACATAACTGATCAAAAGACGTCACAGACATTCTGCAGCAGTTAAAGCATTTTTTAGAGTTTTCTTTCAATTTCTTATAAATTATAAAAAAAAGTCCATGTTTTTCTCCAGTAGTTAACATAGGATGAATCCGGTACTTTGGATGATGTCGCTGATGCCTGTGTTTTCTTTTCAATAACAAAACGAAAAGCAACACTTTCTCATCAGCGTCCGTTTCATCGCTAAGTAGCAGAAGCATACAGACAGCTCTTGCCACAGAGCTTCTGCTGCGTGGTACAGTTGCATGTCTGGCAATTCGACCACGCTGCTCAAAAGTGCGGTAGTCGCCCATTGCTGCGATTGAACCGCGTGGCTGAAACGCCACAACGAAGTCGCCAGTGTGAAAGCAGCCATAGTCTGCGTCACAGTGACACAGACAATGGTCGCCAGATGTTGCCCAATAACATTGGCCAACAGTGTGGTCATAGTGCGTCTTATCTCCTCCGTCTGTTTTTCCCAAGGTCAAGAAGGTTAGGTTAGAATCTATTCTGTGTATGATGTGGGTTAGATTTTAATCTCTTAAGGTGGGGTGGATACAACGACGCCTCTGTGTTGTGGATACAAGGGCTGCGTAGCAGCTTCTGCTATTAAAGAGACACCGAATGCATGGGAATGAGCTTTCGTGAATCGTAAAGAACGTGGCAAGTACTATGCTTTCTGTCCTCAGTTATCGGAATAACCAGACAAGTTTTACGAATATATGAGATGACGGGAGAAACGTTGTTCTATACTCGAGATAATTCGTGGTGACCTTGAAAAGCTAGTTATAAACACTTTGTGTCGCTGTATTTATTTGAAGTTGTGCTGACGTACATCAATTAGTGATTGTCGTTTTACACACGAGTGAAAGACAAGTAAAAGGTGTAGCATAAAGTACTCTGAAAAACTGAAGCACTTAAAAGTGGAAATACTTACCGTACACTGCATTTTCAAACCACTTCATATTAACAGCATCACTAACCTACTGGCATGAAACGCCAGTAAGCAGTAATAATAATTTGTAGACAACTAATGACATCCTACCACAAGAAAGATCCAGTACGGTAGCTATGCGCATAAAACATACGCCACCCTCTTGACGTCAAAAAATACATTTTTGAGGTTATAATATATTCCTAAAATTTCCAATACCGATTTTACATATGAGGATTCGAATAAACCTGCGATTTTAGTCCATAGATTCCGAACTATGTGCCGATTATGATATTTTCATCCTCAGGATGCCACAAAGTCATTCTCTTTTGGCGGTTTCTCATGCTCCATAGCTCGTGTGCGAGGATATCGGCCGATTTGACCAAAGGAAACAAACTGATTTGAATTTCACCGATTGCCCTTCGAAATGTGTACATTCAGGAGAAGGGATCAGTTTTATGTGGTCGTGCACATAGTGGCGTACGTACTGATTTGGAAAGATCGGCCGTCTCCAGACGATGTCGGTCGTCGGCAGAATCCAGCGATATCGGAGCCGCTACGACTGCAGCCTTAATCCAAGTCCACTTCTTCAAACACTGTCCCATATGACCGTGTCTGGCTTGCGTACCAGATGCTACTTTTGCCCCTGCAATGCAGGCACCATAGACTCAGCCAGCCCCACAGTTTGTCCCACTCAACAACAAGTCAGAACCAGAGAACTCAATCAGCGGTCAGTGCTCAGAGGTTTGTACTACAATGTGCCTGTCCCTATATCCCTGACTGTACATAAACCATTCTGACCCATGTCATCTGTTAGCGCAAACATCATAGATAATTTATATCACAAGTGTATGTCTATCATTAGCATGGTGCAGTTGGGTGCAGTTCAAAAGGATTCGAAACATCATGTTGCGAGAGTGAGTGAGGCACATTCCGTTAATCTCCTACAAAATAATGGACAGTAATCATTTGGACAGAGTTATGTTATGGAACATTCATTTGGCCTGCTCTAATAGGGAAAATCTGGTTTATTTCCAAATGGAATATAAAATTCATATTATGGGATTGGCAGAAACTAGGATAAGAACAGTACATAACTTCTACACTGAAGTGGCAAAGAAACTGATACACCTGCCTAATATCGTGTAGGGCCCCCGAGAGCACGCCACAGTAGTGCCATAACACGATGGGGCATGAACTTGACTAATGTCTGGAGTAGTGCTGGAGAGAACTGACACCATGAATCCTGCAGGCCTTGGAGATCTCTTCTGAACAGCATGTTATAAGGCATCGCAGATTTCCTCAGTAATGTTCGTGTCTGGGGAGTTTGGCGGCCAGCGGAAGTGTTTAAACTCAGGAGAGCAGCTCTGTAGCGATTCTGGAAGTGTGGGATGTCACATCGTCCTGCTGAAATCGCCAAAGTGCGTCGGAATGCACAATGGACATGAGTTGATGCAGGTGATCAGACAGGATGCTTATGTATGAGTCACCTATCTGAGTCATATCTAGACATATCAGGGTACATATAACTCAAACTGCACACTCCCCACACCGTTACAGGGTCTCCACCAGCCTCTGCTGACAGGCTGGGTCCATTAATTCATGAAGTTGTCTCCATACCTGTACACGTCCATCCTCTCGATACAATTTCAAACGACACTCGTCCGACCAGGCAACACGTTTACAATCATCAACAGTCCAATGTCAGTGTTGACAGGCCAAGACAAGGCGTAAAGCTTTGTGTCGTGCGGTCATTAAGGGTGTATGAGTGTGCCTTTGGCTCCAAAAGCCCATATCGATGATGTTTCATTGAATTGTTCACACGCTGACACTTGTTGATGGCCCAACGCTGAAATCTGCAGCAGTTTGCGGAAGGGTTGCACTTCTATCATGTCGAATGATTCTCTTCAGTCATTGATCCTATTCTTGCAGGACCTTTTTGCAGTTGGAGCAATGTTGGGGATTTGATGTTTTCCGGATTCCTGATATTCATGGTACTCTCGTGAAACGGTCATATGGGAAAATTCCCACTTCATCGCTACCTCGAAGATGGTGTTTCCCATCACTCGTCCGCCAACTGTAGCACCACATTCAAACTCGATTAACTCTTGATAACCTGCCATTGTAGCAGCAGTAATCGATCTAACAATTGCGCCAGACACTTGTTCTCTTGGATAGGCGCTGCCGACCGCAATGCCGTATTCTGCCTATTTACATATCTCTGTATTTGAATATGTATACTTATATCAGTTTCTTTGGCACTTGATATAACGGAGATGAAGGTGCGTTCGGTAAGTAATGCAACACATTTTTTCGGCCGGTTTTGGTTGAAAAAATGCGGATTTTGTTGTGCAACTTCGTCGAATATTTCCACTTCAGCTCCTATAGTTTCATGAATTTGTGAATGGTGGCGGCACTATACATAGCCTTCGAAATAGTGTCTGTAATGCATGTGCATTCCAAGCAGAGAGCTGTCACTGATTTCTTTTTATGGAAAACCAGAGCACTGCAGATATTCATGGTCACATGCAGAATATCTATGGGGACCTGGAACAAAAGAACAGTGAGTCATTGGGTGTTGAGTCTGTTATCATAACAAGGTTGCGCAAACATGCCCAATCCCCTGCGTGCCAGCCGGCTGCAACTCCTGCAATGTTGGAATGTGCAGACACACTCATTTGAGGTGATCAATGGATAACAGTCAAACTCTCTGCACAACTGGATGGCTCTGTTGGTAGCCTAGTACTCTCGTCCTCCAGTTGGGGTACATAAAAGTGTGTGCTCTGTGGATTATTTGCTACCTAGCAGAAGACCATGAAGAGCAATGAAGGACGATTTGTGAGAAGTCACTTGCACGTTATGAGGCTGGGCATGACAGTTTTTCTCGAACATCATTGCAAGCAATGAAACATGGGCTCATCACTTTTAACTGGAAACGAAATGGTGACCCGTTGAGTGGTGCTACACCAGCTCTGCTCCGTAGAAAAATTTCAAAGTCTAACTTTCAACTGGTAAAGTCATGGTTACAGTCTTCTGTGCTGAATGAGTTATTCTAATTTATGTCCTCCAGTGCCACTCTGTGTAAGCTATACATGTTTTCCACTTTTTCTTTCAAATCTTTTGTTTTAAAATCCAACAGCACAGGTTTTGATTTTAAAGGTTGACTTTTCTGTTCATTCACTTTTTTTAATGGCATGGCTCTGTTTATGTCCTCAGTCAGAATTTCTGTGGACATGTTCTGTTTGTTGTTGATCCTAATGGTAGTAATAACTGATTCCCATGATTTCTGGCTTAAATTATGTCTTAGTGTAGCAATGTTGTTTGCAGACAGTATTTGCCTGTGCTCATACATTTTTCTTGGTTTGAATTTGGTGTTACATTTTAGGACCATTATTCAGCCTAAATGATCTGGGAGGTGACCATTTATGACATCTGTTGAGATGATGTGGTCATAATTTGTGATAGCATGATCAGTTAAACTACTATGTGTGTTAGCTATCCTGATGGATATTAATCCAAGAAGATCTTTAGCCCTGTAAGACAGGACACAATCTGTAAAACGTTTGCTTTCCTGACTGTCACGTAAATTGATGATGTTCAGATTTCCCGAAATGACAAGATGTACAGTTCTACTACCTGACATTAATTTACTTAAAACTCTATCAGTTGATTTCAGAAAAAGCATCAATAATTTCTGGATAGGGATGTATATACACCTATGACATAGAAAAGAACAGTGCAAAATGTGAGTTTAAGCATTGTGAAACCTTTGTCAACACAGAAATTGTTCCCCCATAGCACTTTTTCTGTGGTGGTTACAAACTTATAATTTCTTGGGTAGACGGCAACACCACCACTTTTATTATGTGTTCTACTGTAGAACATATCTAGTTTGTAGCCTTCTAAATTGCAATATTGGTTGTTGTCCACTGTTTACTGCTGATCCATAACTTATACTACATGTGAAGATAGTCCTGTGATAAATGATTCAAAAGCATCTTATTTTGTTTCCTAAACCCTGTACATTATAATGCAAAAGTGATAAATTAGATTAATAAGATGTTTAAAAATGATCTAAGGGGCTATTGAGCTCCAAGTATTAGCTCGAGATGAAAATGGTAAAATAGGCCTAAGCAATACCCAGAACTGTGAAATACTAAAAAAGCACTTTGAAAAGCTCTTGAACTGTGAAGAACTGTACTGTAAACTAGAATTCCTCGATCTTCAAAAAAACACAGAGGCGGATCCCCCACCTACAGCTGAAGAAATAAAAAGTACAATACATATTCCGAAAACTAGCAAAGCCTACGGAGAAAATAATCTCAACCAAAATTTATAACTAATCTTCAGGTCATGTTTGAAGAAATATGGGAAATTGAAAATATTTCAGAAGACTGGAATGTGGCTCTTATTCATCCTAAGCACAAGAAAGGTGATAAAGATAATGTGAATAACTCCATAGGTATACATCTGTAGCCAATGGGTTATAAGATATTTTCAACAATATTACTAATCCTCTTAGAGAAAATAGTTGTAGAATGGAAACAAAAACTAAAAGAATATAAGATGTCACCAGTAACTCTGGGGACTAAGAACAAAGGTATTAAAATTAACTATCTATCATTTGCAGATGATTTTGCCATTGTTTCTGGAAACCTAACAGATGCAGAAATACCAATCAATCTGTTAGAAGAAATAGCCAACAAAGTAGGTTTAAGAACTTCTCTAGAAATAATAAAATTTATGATAAATGTAAAAACTGCTCCAGAATTCTTTGTAGCAGATTTTGGACAGATAAAGAGGGTTAATAAATGCAAATACTTGGAAAAAATTATTCAATGAAATGGCTTAGAACAATTCGCTGCAAAAGAAAGAGTACATAAAATGCAGAGAGAGCATATGGTATAACAAGGAATATTTATGAAAAAACTATTTGTCTAAGAATTTGAAAATACAACACTACAACACAGTAGTGAAACGAAAATTTATTTATACAAGTGAATGTTTAATACTAAATAACAAATTACACAAACTTGAGGTCCTAGAAAGAAGAATGATTCAAAAAATACTTGGTCTGCTAAGAAATTCAGAGGTATGGAAATGAAGAAGTAATGAAGAAGTGTATCACAACATAGAAAATGTAACTGAAATACTACAGAAGATTCAATTGATATTTTTTGAGCATTTATAAAGAATGAACAACAACAGGTTAACCAAACAGATATTTAAATATATGTGGGACAAGAAGTCAATGATAGTCTGGATTCAAGAAGTTAGGAAAGATATGGAAAGAAACAGCATAAGTTAAAAGGATGCAACAGAAAGAGAGATTTTTAAGATGAAAGGATTCCAAGGCAGTTGGGAGAAGAAGATGGCTGAAAACGGTTTGAGAAGAGAAAAAGATACATAGTGAGGAGATGAAAGAATACTGTAGGAAGAAGAAAGAAGAACAAAGCAGGAAGCATTGGAATTGGTATGTGGTCCATATGTAAGCCAAAGAGAAAGAGAAATAAGAACAAGGAAACCAAGCTAGCAGGTCAAGTGAGCTTTTGTATCAAGAATATAGTAACAAAAGGAAATTCGAAATACAAAGATTCCCTGATGGAGAAAAATCAGAATAATTTAGTGACATGATAAATTTTATGTGCCACTTATTGCAGTTGCTGAGAAACTGCAAGCAAAACTTAAAAGTGAAAAGAAATGTATTGCAAAGTAATCAGTCTTTTCCTACCTTCAACAAATACATAGTAAAGCACAAAGCTAAAGAACTGTTAACAGAAAAGTCTAAACTTCAGGAAAAATACTGAGGTAATCTCAATGAAGAAAGTTTTTCTTCCCAAATTCTTTATTTTAGTGAATATTTGAAGAGTTTTCTAAAAGAAAGCTGCTAAACATTTCAGCAGTCAAACTATATGGCATTATGTATTGTGCTATGAGACCAAGAAGCTGCTGTGTTCAATTATATATTATTTATTACAATAGGCCTGTTTTGACATAATTGCCATTATCAGGTTATTGTACATCAGGTGGTCTTGAGGGCCATATGACATTGGTGTCTTATTTGCGGTCACTAATGTATAATTTTGCTCCTTTGACATTGGTGGAGCTACAGTAGGTGTTAAACTGCAAGTGGAGCAGTTATTTATGAGGTTTTACAATCATGAAATTTTATTTCATCAGTTAACATCATTATGACATAAACTTCCATAGTTGGAAATTTCAGAAATAACTGGTCCAGCTAGAGTTTAACATCTACTATAGCTCCACCAATGTCAAGGGAGCAAACTTATACAACAGTGACAGCAACCAAGACAGTGATATCATATGGACATCAAGACCATAATCTGATGGTGGCAATCATGCCAAAATTGCCCTGTTGTAATAAAACAATGTAATCAAACACACCAACATCTTGGTCTCATAATACAATATATAATGTCCTTATATGACATATATGATGCAGAAGGCCCAGATGGACATGAATTATATGAATTAATGGTTGAAAATGATCTTGGGGATGTTTTTCCAAAAGTGATGATTTCTTACCAAATTTACCCTGAAAACCAATTGTGAATTGTGTATCTGAAAGGGGATTCTCCAAATTAGCCCTTATCAAGAACAAATTATGTGTTATAGTGCAACAAGAATGCATTTTCACTCTCCCCTTGTTATCAGTTGAACATGAAGTGTCTAGTTCTCTTGACTTCCAGGATATGATAGAGGACTCTGCCAGGACAAAATATTCAGGAAAAGAAATTTTTCAGATACTCATTTTCTATTTATTGCATTTATATAATAGGGTAATGGTGTGTGATTTTTTTAAAAATGCAATTGCAAAGTTCTTTTAGGCATAATATCATCTCCTGATGGCATGGTTGATGTCATAAAAATATATGTATTCTTTTACTTTTCTTATTGTACTTTCACAGAAAGGAATTAGGCCTACATGAAGTAAGCAGGATCCATACATTTTTTCTAGCCCCAGGCCTCCACATGGGTTAACCCAGTCCTGATGTCCTCCCTCAAGGTGCAACAATCAACTGAAAAGTGTATTTTGCTACCCTCATGAAACTGAAGAAACGACTTCAATGTGTTTGCCACCATTAAAATGCCAATGGACTTCTCCTTCTCTGACAATGTGAGGCCTAACAGAAGTCTGTGAAAGCAAGAGGAGTTCACAAAATTTCATTGGACTGTTCTTCCTCATCCATCCTACAGCCCGGATCTCACACTTTCTGATTTCCATCTGTTTGGCTGAATGAAGGATGCAGTCTGCAGGAAGCAGTATGTGGATGATGGGGAGGTTTTTGATGCAGTAAGACATTGGCTAAGACGGTGACCAGTAGAGTGGTACCCCTCCCATTATGATGGTCTATGGCCATCACATGGAACAGAGACTATATTATAAAATAGGATTTTGTAGTCAAAAGATTGGGGAATAAAATGGTGTATTGAAATTGTGAATAAAACAACATGCTTTTAGAAAAAAAGTGTTGCATTATGTATTGAACACTCCTCATAATATGGTATGCATGAACAGAGAAGATGGTACATAACACAAGAGCCAATGGACAACAGAGGTCACTTTCTCCCCCCACCGCAATAACCTATTAAAATAAAGTTCCCTCTCCGTCTTCCTTAAGTGACCAATAAACTAACTACCTTTTAAAATTATGACGTAATGGCATGCGCAGTGAACACTAACAACAAAATGTAAAGGACACTGCATAGCTATAACGCACCATTAGACCCAGAAGAAGGCCGCTGCAATCGTGGCCGAAACGTTGGCTTTTCTATAGCAGCAGTAGTTTTACATTATGACGCGGTACCAAACCCAGAAAACTTTTATGTCGATGATATTAGTTCATCAGAAATTTTTTCAAAAATGTCTGTAAACCACTGGCTATTACACACATCTGTGCCTTCACCTAGGTCTCTTCTAGTCTCATCCTAAGAATAGTAAAACAGCTAAAACCATCAGACAGTGTAGATGGCATATTGTGTAATGTTCTAAAGAAAGTAATATACTGTGTTGTGTATCCCTTAACATATTTTATAAACAATATATTATCTTAATGAGCTAAAATTGCCTTACCGGATCTAACTCCCCCCCCCCCCCCCCCCCACTACCCTCTCCTTCATGGTAACCAACCCTTCCCTGACAACCTTAGTAAGGCCAATCACTTTGCCTCCTACCTCTCTGATATCTTTACCATCCCAGACGATCCCCAGTTTGATTACTTCCTCTTCCCAGATGTCCACGATCGAACTGACACCTCTGTCCCTCCCCTCGCTCCTGGTTTCCAGTACTTGGACAACATTGCACACAACAAAGTCAATGCCCCCATCACTACTCAGGATATCATCACTACGCTCCGCGTGAAATGCAACACTGCTCCCGGTCACGATCGTGTCACCTATCGCCACCTTCGTGAAGTTCCTGCCTCCTTCCTCTCCACCCTGGCCAGGCATCATAATGTGGTCATGTCCACTGGCTACCACCCCAACCTGTGGAAAACCTCCCATATCCTGATGTTCCTTAAACCCAACAAACCGCCATCCGCTGTCTCCTCCTACTGTCCCATCAGCCTTACCTCGGTCTTCAGCAAGGTCCTGGAATCCATCCTTACCCGACCCACCACCGCCTCCTTCCCATTACCCAGTGTGGCTTTCGGCCGTCCTTCTCTACCGATGACCTTCTCCTTCACCTCACTCATCTCCTCTATGAACAGCTCAACTCCCGTCACTCCACTATCTTCCTCTCCCTTGACCTTGAACGCACCTATGACTGGGTTTGTCATTCCGGTCTCCTCTTCAAGCTCCAACCCTTCACCCTTCCTATCAACTACGTCTGTCCTTTCTTTCCCAACGTCCTACCTACGTCACCATCCATAACACGGATTCTTACACCTTTTTCCCCTCGGCCGGTGTGCCCCAAGGTTCCATCCTTTCCCCTCTTCTATACCTTTTGTATACAGCGGACATGCCGCTGTCTACACCCCCCATCCACCTTCTCCAATACACCGATGACACCGCCTTCCTTGCCCTCGCCCCCACCCTGCAATGCTCCCAAAACCTTCTCCAATCCCATCTTGACCAGTTCACTGCTTGGTGCAACCAGTGGTTGCTGAAGGACAATCCTTCTAAGACCTAGGCGATCACTGTAGGCAAAACCACACCTTTCTTCCATCTCCTCGACTTCTACATCAACATTTATGGCCATACTATCGCCCTCACCCCCACCCTTAAGTACCTTGGCGTCACCCTTGACCATCGCCTCTCCTGGACCCCCCATCTCTGGACAATTCAAGCCAAGACACGCTCACGAGACTGTCTCCTCAAGCTCCTCACTGGCTGCACATGGGGTCTGGGCCCCTCCACCATCCTCCACACATGTAAGTCCCTCATCCGCCCTATCCTCTGCTACGCCAGTGTCGGTTGGTCACAGCCAGTGTGATCCCTGTCACCGTTGGATAAGCAGCTGCCAGCAGCAAGTCGTATACTCTAAGCTCACTTATTTGTTACATAGTTTAATTCTTAATTTCTTTGCGTGTTTTTGGGTACTTGCATTGTTTAATTCATAAATTTTGGGCGTATTATAGTATTTGAGAGTTGTAGCACCACGCTTTAGTAGCTGAATAGTGTAAATTCGCGTAGTCGTCTGTCTTCTGTTTTTGTTTTGAACGGCCAGTGTCGGTTGGTCACAGCCAGTGTGCTCCCTGCCGCCGTTGGATAAGCAGCTGCTAGCAGCAAGTCGTATACTCTTAGCTCACTTACTTGTTACATAGTTTAATTCTTAATTTCTTTGCGAGTTTTTGGGCACTTGCTTTGTTTAATTCATAAATTTCGGGCGTATTATAGTATTTGAGAGTTGTAGCATCGCACTTTAGTTCCTGAATAGTGTAAAATCTCCTTCTGCCGCCAAGCAGTATGTCAGCAGTGCGCAAGTAGCAGCATTACTGCATTTGCTAGGCACTCTTGTATTTTAAAAACTGTTTAAATTTTGTGTCGAACTGTTTGTGCTCTCTGTAGATTAGTTCAAACATTCTTTGCACAACAGTATTTAGCATGGATAGGGACTGTGACTGCTGTGTTCATATGTGGGCTGAGTTGGCATCCCTTCGCCCCCAGCTTCAGGCAGTGTTGGCTTTGGTCACACAGCTTTAGGCTGTTGCCAATGGTCATCACTGTGGGGGTCCGGATGGGGGTTTGTCAGGGACGGCCAGCACGCCCCACGCATCCCCCGATCAGACTATGGCTGTGGCTGCCCGTGATACTGCCCACATTGAGACTGACCCCTCACCCGTGGTAGAGTGGGAGGTCGTCTCGAGGTGTGGCAGGGGGCGAAAGACATTCTGAAGGGCTGAACGGAAGGCCTCTCCAGTTTGTCTGACGAACCGGTTTCAGGCTCTGTCTCAGGCTGATACTGATCTCCGGCCAGACATGGCTGCTTGACCTGTTCCAGAGGTTGCACCTCAGTCTGCAAGATCCAGGTGGTTGCAGAGGGTGGGGTTACTGGTAGTTGGGAGCTCCAACGTCAGACACGTAATGGGGCCCCTTAGGGATATGGCAGCAAGACAGGGGAAGGAAACCAATGTGCACTGCGTGTGCATACCGGGGGAGTCACTCCAGATGTGGAAAGGGTCCTTCCGGATGCCATGAAGGGTACAGGGTGCACCCATCTGCAAGTGGTCGCTCATGTCAGCACCAATGATGTGTGTCACTACGGATCAGAGGAAATACTCTCTGGCTTCCGATGGCTATCTGATTTGGTGAAGACTGCCAGTCTCACTAGCGGGATGAAAGCAGAGCTCACCATCTGCAGCATCGTTGACAGGACTGACTGCGGACCGTTGGTACAGAGCCGAGTGGAGGGTCTGAATCAGAGGCAGAGACGGTTCTGCGACCGTGTGGGCTGCAGATTCCTCGACTTGCGCCATAGGGTGGTGGGGTTTCAGGTTCCGTTGGATAGGTCAGGAGTCCACTACACACAGCAGGCGGCTACACAGGTAGCAGGGGTTGTGTGGCATGGACTGGGCGGTTTTTTAGATTAGATGGCCTTGGGCAAGTACAGAAAGGACAACAGCCTCAAAGGGTGCGAGGCAAAGTCAGGACATGCAAGGACCAAGCAGCAGTCGGTATTGCAACTGTAAACTGTCGAAGCTGCATTGGTAAAATACCAAAACTTCAAGCGCTGATAGAAAGCACTGAAGCTGAAATCGTTATAGGTATGGAAAGCTGGCTGAAGCCAGAGATAAATTCTGCCGAAATTTTTACAAAGGCACAGACGGTGCACGCAACTGGTGGTGGAGTGTTTGTCGCTGTTAGTAGTAGTTTATCCTGTAGTGAAGTAGAAGTGGATAGTTCCTGTGAATTATTATGGGTGGAGGTTACACTCAATAACTGAGCTAGGTTAATAATTGGCTCCTTTTACCGACCTCCCGACTCAAGCATTAATGGCAGAACAACTGAGAGAAAATCTGGAATACATTTCACATAAATTTTCTCAGAATGTTATAGTCTTAGGTGGAGATTTCAATTTACCAGATATAGACTGGGACACTCAGATGTTTAGGACGGGTGGTAGGGACAGTGCATCAAGTGACATTATACTGAGTGCACTATCCGAAAATTACCTCGAGCAATTAAACAGAGAACCGACTCGTGTAGATAACATCTTGGACTTACTGATAACAAACAGACCTGATCTTTTCGACTCTGTAAACACAGAACAGGGAATCAGTGATCATAAGGCCGTTGCAGCATTCCTGAATATGGAAGTAAGTAGGAATATAAACAAAGGGAGGAAGGTTTATCTGTTTAGCAAGAGTAATAGAAGGCAGATTTCAGACTACCTAACAAATCAAAATGAAAATTTCTCTTCCGACACTGACAATGTTGAGTGTTTATGGAAAAAGTTCAAGGCAATTATAAAATGCGTTTTAGACAGGTATGTGCCGAGTAAAACTGTGAGGGATGGGAAAAATCCATTGTGGTTCAACAGGAAACTACTGCGAAAGCAAAGAGAGCTTCACTGCAAGTTTAAACACAGCCAAAACCTCTCAGACAAACAGAAGCTAAACGATGTCAAAGTTAGTGTAAGGAGGGCTATGAGTGAAGCATTCAGTGGATTTGAAAGTAAAATTCTATGTACTGACTTGACAGAAAATCCTAGGAAGTTCTGGTCTTGCGTTGAATCAGTAAGTGGCTCGAAACAGCATATCCAGACACTCTGGGATGATGATGGCATTGAAACAGAGGATGACATGCGTAAAGCTGAAATACTAAACACCTTTCTCCAAAGCTGTTTCACAGAGGAAGACCGCATTTCAGTTCCCTCTCTAAATCCTCGTACAAACGAAAAAATGGTTGACATCGAAATAAGTGTCGAAGGAACAGAAAATCAACTAAAATCACTCAACAGAGGAAAGTCTACTGGACCTCATGGGATACCAATTTGATTCTACACCGAGTACGTGAAAGAACTTGCCCCCCTTCTAACAGCCGTGTACCACAAGTCTCTAGAGGAACTGAAGGTTCCAAATGATTGGAAAAGAGCATAGGTAGTCCCAGTCTTCAAGAAGGGTCATCGAGCAGATGCGCAAAACTATAGACCTATATCTCTGACATCGATCTGTTGTAGAATATTAGAACAATGTTTTTTGCTCGCGTATCAAGTCATTTCTGGAAACCCAGAATCTACTCTGTAGGAATCAACATGGATTCCCGAAACAGCGATCGTGTGAGACCCAACTTGCTTTATTTGTTCATGAGACCCAGAAAATATCAGATACAGACTCCCAGGTAGATGCCATTTTCCTTGACTTCCGGAAGGCGTTCGATACAGTTCTGCACTGTTGCCTGCTAAACAAAGTAAGAGCCTACAGAATATCAGACCAGCTGTGTGGCTGGACTGAAGAGTTTTTAGCAAACAGAACTCAACATGTTGTTCTCAATGGAGAGACGTCTACAGACGTTAAAGTAACATCTGGCGTGCCACCGGGGAGTGTTATGGGACCATTGCTTTTCACAATATATATAAATGACGTAGTAGATAGTGTTGGAAGTTCCATACGGCTTTTCGCAGATGATGCTGTAGTATACAGAGAAGTTGCAACATTAGAAAATTGCAGTGAAATGCAGGAAGATCTGTAGCGGATAGTCACTTGGTGCAGGGAGTGGCAACTGACCCTTAACATAGACAAATGTAATGTACTGTGAATTCATAGAAAGAAGGATCCTTTATTGTATGATAGCAGCTACTTCTGTAAAATATCTGGGAGTATGCGTGCGGAACGATTTGAAGTGGAATGATCAAATAAAATTAATTGTTAGTAAGGCGGCTGCCAGGTTGAGATTCATTGGGAGAGTCCTTAGAAAATGTAGTCCATCAACAAAGGAGGTGGCTTAAAAGACACTCGTGCGACCTATACTTGAGTATTGCTCATCAGTGTGGGATCCGTACCAGGTCGGGTTGACAGAAGAGAGAGAAGATCCAAAGAAGAGCGGCGCGTTTCGTCACAGAGTTATTTTCTAAGCCGGATAGCGTTACGGAGATGATTAGCAAACTGAAGCGGCAGACTCTGCAAGAGAGGCGCTCTGCATCACAGTGTAGCTTGCTGTCCAGGTTTCGAGAGGGTGCATTTCTGGATGAGGTATCGAATATATTGCTCCCCCCTACTTATACCTCCCGAGGAGATCACAAATGTAAAATTAGAGAGATTTGAGCACACACGGAGGCTTTCCGGCAGTCGTTCTTCCTGCAAACAATATGCGACTGGAACAGGAAAGGGAGGTAATGACAGTGGCACGTAAAGTGCCCTCTGCCACACACCGTTGAGTGGCTTGCGGAGTATAAACGTAGATGTAGATGTAGATGTATGCCCACCCTGCCTGGATCTCCGCCTTTCCTACCTTTTACAATTCCCTTCAAATCCTTGAACGTCCTGCTCTCTGCCTCACTTATCGCATCCGTCTCCCCTCCCCCACGCAGATCCTGTACGGCCTTATTCTGTCCCACACCTCCTCCTTTTCCTCAAATGGATGCGGATCCTCTACGCCTCCCGTAAACTTGATCCCCCTCACCCGCTTTTCTCTCCCATCCTCTCCCACCCCCTCCGCTGCCGCGCCTGTATTCCCACATCCCACCTGCTCTCCATCTCTCCAGTCTCCTTATCCTCTCCCTAGGTGGCTTCCACCAGCTCCCCGTCCCTGATGATGCCTTCATCCCCTCCATCTATCCCTCCTATCAACTTTGATCCTCCCCTTCCACTTCCTGTGTTTTTTTCCTTAGGACACCCTCTCTCTCTTCTCTCCCTCCTCCCTTCCTCCCCCAGGCTTCCCCTACCCCCTATACCTTCTTTCCTCCCCCCCATCTCCTCTGCCACTGGTATCTCCACTCTCCCCCCTCCCCTCCCTTTGTCGCCTTTTGGCAGGTCACCGAACTCGCAGATGTCACGTCAACATTAGTGCGCTTGAAGGTCATCTCCATCATTTGTGTGTGTGTACCGTCGTGTTTGTGCTTCAGTGTTTTTCGCCACCTACGCTCCATCATTCACGTATGTTGTCTTAATCATCAGTGTTTGTGTACAGTGCTAACAGTTTCTTTGTTTTTCTTTGCGTGTGAACGGCTTCGTGTTTTTTCGTTACTGCATCTACTGTTATTTGTCCACCGTTACGTTATGTGAACCATGGACCTCGCCGTTGGTGGGGAGTCTTGCGTGCCTCAGCGATACAGATAGCTGTACCGTAGGTGCAACCACAATGGAGGGGTACCTGTTGAGAGGCCAGACAAACGCGTGGTTCCTGAAGAGGGGCAGCAGCCTTTTCAGTAGTTGCAAGTGCAACAGTCTGGATGATTGACTGATCTGGCCTTGTAACACTAACCAAAATGGCCTTGCTTTGCTGTACTGTAAACGGCTGAAAGCAAGGGGAAACTACAGCCGTAATTTTTCCCGAGGGCATGCAGCTTTACTGTATGGTTAAATGATGATGGCGTCCTCTTGGGTAAAATATTCCGGAGGTAAAATAGTCCCCCATTCGGACCTCCGGGCGGGGACTACTCTGGAGGACGTCATTATCAGGAGAAAGAAAACTGGCATTCTACGGATCGGAGCGTGAAATGTCAGTTCCCTTAATCGGGCAGGTAGGTTAGAAAATTTAAAAAGGGAAATGGATAGGTTAAAGTTAGATACAGTGGGAATTAGTGAAGTTCAGTGGCAGGAGGAACAAGATTTTTGGTCAGGTGAATACAGGGTTATAAATACAAAATCAAATAGGGTAATGCAGGAGTAGGTTTAATAATGAATAAAAAAATAGGAGTGTGGGTAAGCTACTACAAACAGCATAGTGAATGCATTATTGTGGCCAAGATAGACATGAAGCCCACACCTACTACACTAGTACAAGTTTATATGCCAACTAGCTCTGCAGATGATGAAGAAATTGATGAAATGTATGATGAGAAAAAAGAAATTATTCAGGTAGTGAAGGGAGACGAAAATTTAATAGTCATGGGTGACTGGAATTCGATAGTAGGAAAAGGGAGAGAAGGAAACATAGTAGGTGAATATGGATTGGGGGAAATAAATGAAAGAGGAAGCCGTCTGGTAGAATTTTGCACAGAGCATAACTTAATCATAGCTAACACTTGGTTCAGGAATCATAAAAGAAGGCTGCACACATGGAAGAATCCTGGAAATACTAGAAGGTATCAGATAGATTAAAGAATGGTAAGACAGAGATTTAGGAACCAGGTATTAAATTGTAAGACATTTCCAGGGGCAGATGTGGACTCTGACCACAGTCTATTGGTTATGAACTGTAGATTAAAACTGAAGAAACTGCAGAAAGGTGGGAATTTAAGGAGATGGGACCTGGACAGACTGATTAAACCAGAGGTTGTACAGAGTTTCAGGGAGAGCATAAGGGAACAATTGTCACAAATGGTGGAAAGAAATACAGTAGAAGAAGAATGGGTGGCTCTGAGGGATGAAGTAGTGAAGGCAGCAGAGGATCAAGTAGGTAAAAAGATGAGGGCTAGTAGAAATCCTTGGATAACAGAAGAAATATTGAATTTAATTGATGAAAGGAGAAAATATAAAAATGCAATAAATGAAGCAGGCAAAAAGGAATACAAACGTCTCAAAAATGAGATCGACAGGAAGTGCAAAATGGCTAAGCAGGGATGGATGGCTAGAGAACAAATGTAAGGATGTAGAGGCTTATCTCACTAGGGGTAAGATAGATACTGTTTACAGGAAAATTAAAGAGACCTTTGAAGAAAAGAGAACCACTTGTATGAATATCAGTAGCTCAGGTGGAAACCCAGTTCTAAGCAAAGAAGGGAAAACAGAAAGGTGGAAGGAGTATATAGAGGGTCTATACAAGGGCGACGTACTTGAGGACAATATTCTGGAAATGGAAGAGAATTTAGATGAAGACAAATACTGCATGAAGAGTTTGACAGAGCACTGAAAGACCTGAGTTGAAACAAAGCCCCGGGAGTAGACAACATTCCATTAGAACTACTGATGGCCTTGGGAGAGCCAGTCCTGACAAAACTCTACCATCTGGTGAGCAAGATGTATGAGACAGGCGAAATACCCTCAGACTTCAAGAAGATTATAATAATTCCAATCCCAAAGAGAGCAGGTGTTGACAGATGTGAAAATTACCGAACTATCAGTTTAATAAGTCACAGCTGCAAAATACTAATGCGAATTCTTTACAGACGAATGGAAAAACTGGTAGAAGCCGACCTTGAGGAAGATCAGTTTGCATTTCGTAGAAATATTGGAACATGTGAGGCAATACTGACCTTACGACTTATCTTAGAAGAAAGATTAAGGAAAGGCAAACCTATGTTTCTAGCATTTGTAGACTTAGAGAAAGCTTTTGACAAAGTTGACTGGAATAAGGTGGCAGGGGTAAAATACAGGGAGCGAAAGGCTATTTACAATTTGTACAGAAACCAGATGGCAGTTATAAGAGACCAGGGACACGAAAGGGAAGCAGTGGTAGGGAAGGGAGTGAGACAGGGTTGTAGCCTCTCCCTGATGTTATTCAATCTGTATATTGAGCAAGCAGTAAAGGAAACAAAAGAAAAATTCGGAGTTGGTATTAAAATCCATGGAGAAGAATTAAAAACTTTGAGGTTCGCCGATGACATTGTAATTCTGTCAGAGACAACAAAGGACTTGGAAGAGCAGTTGAACGGAGTGGACAGTGTCTTGAAAAGAGGATATAAGATGAACATCAACAAAAGCAAAACGAGGATAATGGAATGTAGTCTAATTAAGTCGGGTGATACTGAGGGAATTAGATTAGGAAATGAGACACTTAAAGACGTAAAGGAGTTTTGCTATGTGAGGAGCAAAATAACTGATGATGGTCAAAGTAGAGAGGATATAAAATGTAGACTGGCAATGGCAAGGAAATCGTTTCTGAAGAAGAGAAATTTGTTAATATCGAGTATAGATTTAAGTGTCAGGAAGTTGTTTCTGAAAGTATTTGTATGGAGTGTGACCTTGTATGGAAGTGAAACATGGACGATAAATAGTTTGGACAGGAAGAGAATAGAAGCTTTCGAAATGTGGTGCTACAGAAGAATGCTGAAGATTAGATGGGTAGATCACATAACTAACGAGGAGACATTGCATATAATTGGAGAGAAGAGGAGTTTATGGCACAACTTGACAAGAAGAAGGGACCGATTGGTAGGACATGTTATGAGGCATCAAGGGATCACAAATTTAGCATTGGAGGGCAGCGTGGAGGGTAAAATCGTAGAGAGAGACCAAGAGATGAATACACTAAGCAGATTCAGAGGGATGTAGGTTGCAGTAAGTACTGAGAGATGAAGAAGCTTGCACAGGATAGAGTAGCATGGAGAGCTGCATCAAACCAGTCTCAGGACTGAAGACCACAACAACAACAACGTTATGTTCATTCTGTGTCTCCATTGTTTTCTCTTGTACTGCCTGTGGCTGAAGAGCGGCACACTGTTTTGCTGCCAGCCCACCTTGTATAAGGTGTAAAATTTCAATAAAGAAAAAAAAAAAAATAAGCTCAGCCTGCCAGTCTAACAATGCATACGTCTCAGGATATACCGCCTCGCATTAGACAGCGTATTTACTTTCATGTTTTCTTTACGAGTGGACGTGGTTGTCTTTTTTGGTTTTCTTGACTCTGTTGTCCATTCTTGTTGTTGTCGTGAGGTCCTTCATTGGTCACGTCTGTTCTCTCTCGTTGTGTTGTTATTCGCGGGCTGCTCCGCGGGTCCCACTGTGTTTCCGTCACTTCAACCCTGTGACTGTTCCAGTTGCCGTTACAACAAAGTCACTGAAAAAAGTTCTTAGTTCTGCCCAAGAGTCGATACCATGACGTCTGCACCTGTAGTGTGCTATTTAGCTACTGAAACTACAAATATAACAGTCCTGCATATTACTTTTGAACATATGTGGGATGCTACACTAATATGAAAGAAAAGTGTACAACACTTAAGCATGATAGCTGTAAACACACCGCTACTACAGGAAGAAATATTGGTGTTTAATGTCCCTTTGATGAGAGATGAAGAACCAGTTCCAGCTGAGGAAAGTTGAGGTTGGAAACTAGCAGAGGTCTTACTAGAGCAACAACACCAGAAAGTGTCTTAAAAGTTTAAATGTGGTTATGTGACGGGAAATTTAGCCACCTTCCCCCCCCCCCCCCCCCCCCCCCCCCAAATGCAATAATAGTTTGCTACCACTTCACCAGTAGTGGAACAAGGGTGGCGTCACCCCCCTCTGCATTGTTGCCAAATTTATTCAAAATGGCGGCGATAGATATGGCAACATTGTAATGACATCATGGTGGGAAGTTCAAATTTTTGTGGGAAAAGTACGTCAATTGAGCTACCTCCGTTAACCTAACCTTTTTCCCCTTCTCCCCCATAAAATGCTGTACCTAAGAAAATTGCTGGAAAAGTTTGGCAGGAAAATAGGCCACTTGGGCTACCTCCACTAACCTAAGTCATTGGACCACCACCTCTTCCTTGGAATTGCCGAGAAAAGGACTCATCCTGCACTGGGCTGCTGGAGAGGAAAGACTGTACTTTATTTATTTTCAGTGGGAAGTTGGAACAATTTATTTAGGGATGGATTTCACGGAGTTTATTTATTACACTGATGTGTTTGGGGTCACAATACACAGCATACAGAGCTGCAAACTACATATAAATCATGGAAATAATGCAGTATATTGATGTACAGACACACAACTCATAGATTGTCAAAGTAATGCATGTAAAACGCTCTGCAGACATGCTCACTAATTACAAACAGTTGAAATAATGCATTGCCCAGCCTACAGACCTGTTCACAAAATAATGCAACAGACACATTCACTACACATAAAATTGTCAATGCGTATATAGAACTCAGCCCACATGCTCACAACACTTAAACAGCTGAAAATAATGCAGTGCGCAACCACTCACTGCACGTGAAATCACTTTCAAACTATTGTTAAGAAATTCGACTGCAGTATATCAGTAAATTGTTCCCTACAGAGGTCCAATGCGCTTGTGCACCAGTATGGCCTGACCTGCAAAGTGACGATGTAACCATCAGCTGATGGGCCAATTGGTGTCCATTCGGGTCCTGCAAGCATTAGGTTCTGGCATCCCTTTCATAAATGACACTTGCGAAATTCCTGTCAAAACACATATTTACCTGGCCACTGTGGCTGATGCATAGCTGCAGGTCCAGTGCCGAGCAAGAGATGTTTGCATAGCAGTTCACATTCGCAGGTGCAGCTAGAAGATTGTCAGGGTTACACTGACATCAGGAGTCTATGTAAATAACAGCCAAATCTCCCTCTGGATGCACTATAGAAATCTGTTGCAGTGCTTTCAGTAACTGTTTATGAAAATATCCCACAATAGCACAGGGTGCATTCTTCCTAGTGATCCTAACGGGACATCTGTCCCACATACAAGACACCTCCGGCTACATACGTGTTTACCCAGCCACCGTGACTGAGGCATCACTGTGAGATGTTTCTCTAGCAGTTCACCCGTGCAGGCGCAGCTAAAAGATTGTCTGTGTCATACTGACATCTAATGTCTATGTAAATAACAGCCAACTCTCCCTCTTGACGTGCTATAGAAACCTTTTGAAGTGCTTCCCAGAATAACATAGGATACATTCTTCCTAGCAATTCTAACAGGGCAGCTGATCCATTACATATCAGTCCCTGCACGTAAATCGTAAAGTGTCACAGAAACAGTTAACAGTCGCTATTGTTGTAAGAGCTTTCGTGATGTCTGAGCTTGCCTGCATGGAAATTCTTGTTCTAACAGGACCTGGTTACGAAAATAGCTCGGAATAATACCAACTGCATTCTCACTGATGGTCCTAATGGCACATCACGTGTTCCCTTCCTGGAAATCGTGACGTCCTGATTTCAACATGTCTCAGAGACAGTAAACATTCTCACTGTTAAAAGCATTCATCATGCCTGTGCATGCTTTTGAAAACATTGTTAATCATAAAAGCATTCTTGTTATTTGGAAAGAGAGACAATGGTCGCATCAATCCCTTCCAGGAAATAGTGACATTCCATAAAAGCTTCTCATTATCTACCCATCCAAATGAAGCTCTCTCACTGGTCACCTCAGTCTATATATAAATCCACAACCAACCACACACCTCTGTGTGTGCGTGTGTTTTATTCTCCAAGATGAAGAGTGTAGCGGCAAGAGGCGTAGAGTTCTAGAGACAGGATTACCAACTGAGTAAATAAGTGGTATTTTGAGTGTAAATTTTTGTGTGTATGTTAAATTTGCTTTATTAATTCCGTCTCCTTGTTATAGTACAGCTCCAGGAATTTATCTTGGAGTGTGAGGAGAGACCAGAGGGGGCTGGACCTTGGCAGACTCTCAACGTCCAGCCATCCATGGTGGGTTCACAGCTAGCATTGCCATATGAGTATAATTTTCCTTGTAATTTGTTCTTGTATAGTAGTGATTCAAAATCTCCTTATTTCATACTTTTTTTTCAATTTATGCATCTTGCTTTTTGTTGTTGTGAGCAAGACAAACCAATTGCCTGATGCCGATTCTGACAAGGACAGTGATATGCCTGAATGGGACAGACAAAGGGTCATTGAACCAGAGGAGGATGTAATCTGGCCCTGCTAAATGATGATGATGATGATGATGATGATGATGATGACTTCTTTGAGGGTGTGGTGGAGATTTCCGATGAAGTGTTAATGCCTTGCAGCAAGAGTGAAAAATGTAATCACTCACTCTGCTTATAACCTTGAGATCGTCAGTATTCTTTCTTTCACTGTGCCAGCAGCGGTAAGCAATGTACTTAACTATTGTTTTTTTATTTCTTCTTTTACAGCAGTCCCATCTTCACAGCCACAACACAGTGTGGCACACATACCAATGGTGGCTAAATCTTCTTCATCCCCAAAGCGGCGCCCCGTAAGGCACGCATCACCTATAAGGATGCCGCTAGTTGCCGCGAGGGAACTGCAGCCACCGCTGCCCAAAACACCACCGCTCTGGCGTCCATGAGCCAAGCAACGAGCCACCACCCCTCAAGTTATTGGGTCAGTTCTGCAGCAGCAGCAGCAACAACAGCATTGAGAACCATCACCGCAGCCTGGCTGTTCCCATCAGTCTGACCTGGTAACACTGCAGCATCCTCCTCCATCATCATCATCATCATCATCATCATCATATGAGCCTTGTCAGAATCGGCGTAAAGGCAAATGGATTGGTGAAGACCGACTGGCCCCTCCCCAACACCATCATCAACAGGGTGGACTCAGAATGAAAATGCGGGGCATGTCAATTGCCGGGTGGTTTCGTAAATCCACCTTGAGTGCTATACTGGCCCGGTTTTCCGAGATGGAGGTCGGAGGGTCAGCTAAAGCACTCAGCTGAATACTACACCTGGACATCCATATAGATGTCTATGATCTGGTAAATGGAGGGTCAAGCTATATCAAGCTCCCTAAAGATATAGCTAACAAGAGAGCATGCAATAATGTTGAAAATAAAATCAACCAGGTTTGTTTCGCATGATCAGTCCTGGCTTGTGAGAGAAATTACAATTACATAGATCATCCTCAGTATCCCAGTACACACCATGTAGGTGATAATATTCGTGGGTGTTATAACTTTGATGGTATCGATTTCCCCATCAAGATGCAGGACATACATAAATTTGAGGCACAAAATACTGGAATATTGGTTCATGTTTATGGCCTGGAGAAGAAAAGCAAGTCAGATGAGCGAGACAAGCACATTGTTGCCAGGCCCTTCCATTTCTCAAAATTTGCAGGTGAGTGTGAGCTGCTTGTGAACATGCTGATCTTCTCTGAATGTGATAATTATCACTACGTTTGGATCAAAGACATGTCTCGACCCCTTTACAGCCAGTTGTCGAAAAAGTAACATAAAAAGTGTATTTTCTTAAGGTGTCTGAATTATTTCTCCTCAGACAAGTTATTAGTGGCGTACCTAGCAGACTGCATTTCCAATGGCCCGGTAGGTGCTATCACGCCTACTGAGGAAAACAAATTCAAAAAGTTTAAGAATGCTCACCGCCAGGAGCAATGCCTGTTTGTAGTGTATGTCAACTTTGAATGCCTCCTCGCTCCTGTGACGCACTGTGGAGGTAACCCTACAGCCTCACACGTCACATTTACAGAAAAACACGTACCATATTTGGCAGTGTATCAAACTGTATCGTCATATGATTCCAGTCTTAACTGCTACAAATGTTATGTCAGGGATAATCCTGAAGTTTGGCTGCTCACTGAGCTCAAAAAACTTTCAAGGGAAGTTGATAACCTTTACAGCGACAACATACCCATGACCAAATCGAAGGAGAATGAAAATTTGTATAATAATGAGGAGGAAAATGACTACTTCGAAAAAAGAAAAAGAGGAAATGGGAACGGCTTCTTCCATACATTAATTAGCTAGTATTTTAATTTAACTCTTCAAACAGAGCGTTTCAGCAACTTTATACAGACCACAACCAGCTGCCTACATACTTGCAAACATAAACACAATATATATTCTTGAGTACACTGCACATAGAATGGCTACTACATTCTTTTATTTCAACTTTAAATATTTGGATATTTTCAGTTTCTTGTCATAAGCCAATATATAACCAATTATAACGTTTTGCACCAGAATAAATAAGCTCCATTCTGAAAACTAGAGATTTATATTTAATCTATATCAAAATTATATTTAATTCTAATATTGTGTTAGTGAATTTATGAATTCACCCTAAATTCACTTTTATCATCAACCAGAAATACCAGTATGGAGCATATGACTGACATGTAAGTAAATGAAATCTTAGCTCCCTGAAGAGACTTCTTCAAGATATTTACTTGTCAACTTGACAAAATGTTCTTATTTCAACTTCTGTAGCAATCATATTTTTTTTTTTCATTTAAACTTCAACAAGTTGCAGATTATACCATAGGACAGAACTGAGTCAGACAAGTGCATGCAATGTAGTTGTAGTTGCAAATATGGAAAAACATTAGCTGTATAATGGAGTGACAACAAAAATTTTTTTGTGCTGGACCTAGAATTGTGGCAGATTTCTGGCTTATTGATAGCTGTCAGTTTACCATTAGCTACCTGTGTATTCTCCATGTATGTCGCCAACCTGCACTTGTACATCTGTTATGTATATTCCCGTACAGGAGAGATATTTTAATTGAAAGTCACTAGCCCAGTATTGGTGGATAAATAAAATACTGCAGTGGCTTTGTTGTTCTGAAGTGCAATGCAATGTTCCTTTAGATGTGCATCCATGTGGAAAGGAACAGGCACACATTGGACAACCGTCAATTGTATAACTGAATGACAATAATGAAAATTTGTGCTGGACCAGGACTCAAATGCGGATTTCCCACTTATCGCGAGTGGTCACCTTACCATTAGGCTATCTGAGCCAGACCCAAATTTCCGTATGTTGTCAATCATGCGTCTGTAACCAGCATTCATATGTTAATTATGTATATTGCCATACAAGAGTGACATTTTTAATTGAAAGACACTTGCTAATTGTTGGTGGATAGTTATAGTATTGCAGTGCGTGTGTTGTTCATAATTATGATGCAATGTTCCTGAAATTGGAATGATCACATAGATAATATTTTGAGGGAGGCAAAACAAAGACTTCATTTTACTGGCAGAGAACTTAGAAGATGCAACAGGTCTACTAAGGAGATTGCCTACATTATAATTGTCCATCCTGTGCTTGGGTATGACTGTGCAGTATGGTACCCTTACCAGATGGGATTGACAGAAGACACTGAAAAAGCTCAGAGAGGGGCAGCTCATTTGGTATTATCAAAAAATAGGGGAGAGAGAGATGGACATGTTACATGACTAATGATGCCAGCTATTAAAACAATACCGTTTTTCAGAGCAGTGATATCTTTTCAGCAAAGTCCGTTTTTCCCATTCACTGTTACAGAGTGGAACGGTAGAGGAATAGTAAAAGTGTTTTGATGAACCCTCTGCCAGGCACTTAAAGGTGACTTACAGAGTATTCATGCAGGTGTAGCTCAAGGTGACACTACCTCAGAGGTGCGATGAGATTTATTGTTACTTCAACTGATGTTGCTAAATAAAATGATGTACTATCGTGTAGGAGATGTGATGAGATGAACGAAAATTTTGTCATACTCCCGTGTCATCTCTCACTACAGGACCGGTACATAGAGCTATCATCACTATCTGACTGCGTATGGGCTATTCTGATGTTGTGGTAGATAATTGCAGGTGGCCTTGTGATTGTGATTGAGTATGGAAACATAATAGCAGTGTAGAATCTTACTGTGAATGGTGTTTTGCACTATCGTCAATATCTTGGCTATTTTTGTGTCAAGTCATGGCAATACAACTGTTGTGCAAACCTTATGGACAAAAAGTTCATGACTTTCACAAGATGTGTCTCTGCCAAGTAATATGGTTCAATGAAATGTGGGCCATTCATAGAAAGAATTGCTACAGTGTATTAGAGAAGGTTGCTGAAAGAAGTGCGCAATGAGAACAGAAATAACTTCATTCAAAGTCGAATTACACTAAAGTGTCCGCGTTTCATGATGGTCTCCTGGTATTACAAATGGCGGGACATGGGTCTTAATGGAATGTGTTATCACCACTGATGACAGTGCATGCTCTGTTGCATCCTCCTATGCTGACCATATGTTTGGTAATAAGTTCTTGTGGCAGTGCGTTTGATTCATCTACCAGCAGGACTGACAGCTGTTGGATGGTCATTGGTGAATGTCGATATGCTGAAATATGTTTTTCTACTGGATCTCTCACGTGCTCGATGAAATTTACGTCACGGGACAGGCCAGCCCATTTGCCAAATATCCTCCTACTCCAAGAGCACCTCCAACAGAGCTGTTCGATGCGGCTGGACATTATTACTCATCAGGAGCCTTGTACGAAACTTAAGTGCTTTCATAGTTTTAAATAATGACAGTATTTGGGATAAGAATGTAGTTGGGATACAGATGGTTTGTGAACTGATAAAAATTCTTTAAAAATAAACCAAAAAAGTGAAATAATAATCATAAATTTATGACACACACTTTTATATATATTTCCACACAGAAAATTTGAACGAAATTGTTTCCAGAGCTTTAGTATATCTAATTGTAAATGATATATCGTATAAGAATTTGAGCTTCATGAACTTTTTATTTTTCATTTTCCTTAAGGGATACGAAAATGTTGGTTGATTTAGTTTGTCCTGAAATGGCTACATGCGACTGCCTGTAAGTAAAGAATGGATATGGTAAATACGATTTGAAACTTTGTCCCCGTAACTTGCTTATAGTGACAGCAAATGCAATTTTAATTCGCTTCTTACCTGGTATTCACTAAGACCTCAATAAATTCTAACTGTATTTCAGGATTCTGATTGCATTTCGTACTTCATGTAAGCACGTTAGGCCATAGCAGCAATACGTAAATCATAATTTATGTTGGCAGTGGCTAATATTTTTGTCATTTCGACAGGCATATTCGTATAGGAATGTCAACCTGTACAACAGGCAGAGATAATGGACTACTGCAGTGGTCTCCGTTATAGTCTATGACACTGATGTATATAAATTATCCAGTTAATAAGAAGTAATTTGTAATAAGATAAAATGAAAAGTGAGTTTCTTGTTCGTGAGTAAGAGGTTAGCTTCACAAACTACAGGTATGATGCCGGACATCTATGATGCCCTTTTGCCTACGATAGTTCAAAATTTTCGACAAATAGTAAGTCTTAGCACAAAACCGGTATGCAGTATGAGAAACGATTAAAAATTTTCTAATGATGCCTCATTCATCTCTGTACGATTAGCATGTCTTGAAGAAAAGGGATGTTGACTTGAGAAGTAATATATATGAATAAAACTGAAGCCAGTGCCGAATGCACCTTTGGAAAGACAAACATGGGGAACAAGTATAATGTTGCCATAACATTATGCCTTTGCCCACCATTAACACCTGCACTATGAAAACAATCATGTTAGACAATGTTCCAGGATGCATTAGCTATTACCACCTCTCACCACTTGGGGGAAGATTCAACTTCCCAGAAATAGTGTTTTGGTACAGCAGTGGATATCTACTATGTGATGTGCAATACCTGACATGTATTTACATTCCCCTAAAAGCTAAAGGTATCATTTTGCTACAATGGAAGAGTAAAAATAATGTGTTTCACTTTCTGACTTTCAGTAATAGAAAAAGATCAAAAAACGTTGTGTGAAAGAGCTGTTGGCTGTGGTCCAGCTCAAAACACTGTGCTCTAGAGTTTTCCTATGTCACACCAGACTCTGGCCACCAATTGTGGAAGTTGGCTGATAGGGACCGATGGCCAGTCATGTGACTGTGACACGTCATTTACTGAACCAATGATTTATGCTGGTGCACTCGCTCTACCAAGCATGAAATTATTTCCTTTTTATCTTGACTTTTCATGTGAAATATCTGTGATGAAGCGAATGAATACAGTGTGGTAACTTAACTGGTGTGGCCTTTCTCAGGCAGAATATGTCAAGAGGGATGTTTAAGTGTTAAGATATCCATGGGAAAAAAGTCAGGATTATTAGTTTGTAGCTGTGTCTGTGACGACCACAGATAAATTCTTCTCTATTATAAGTTTCTTTTCTCAGGCATTATCTCTCGATCTAGGACTGTTATACTCTGAAGATGGCTTCGAAAACATGAAGCTCTGGAAACTTTGTCTGTATTGAGAGTTCTGCCATGAAGAAATTGTGAGGTTGATGACGCATAATATACATTGCTACAGATAGGCTAAGTGGTTCGCAGTGAACTCCTTCAAGAATGCTGTTAAATTTCTGATGGAACAAGATGCTGAATGAAAGTGAATAGGCCAATGCATGTATCGTCGTGTAACTAATGCTCTAGTACAAAGCTAAAACAGATGCCCTACACTGATCTCAGTGAAGGTTGTTACGCGAACTATTAAACAATGATACGTTACTCTCAATGAGTATTCTCATGTTGCTCAAATAATTTGTTTATTGTAAACAAAAATCAGTTTTAAATGCCAGGTAAACATTTCTGACTGTACTGATGTAGCCTCACAATGATGTAATGTTTCTGTTGTGGTAACAGCAGAGCCACAGCGTCTACAGCCAATAGGTGATGTCTTCTCTGTGCCCGTGACGTCGGCACGTGGTGCTGCTAGTGTGTTGGCTGCGCTTATAGTATGCGGATGCCCACCACAATAGAAAAAGAAAACATCGTCGATGATGAGCTGCTGTTCTCGTTGCCTGGAAGGTGGGTGTCCACCCCGATACTAATGAGTTTGTCGCTGCTGGCTGACCTGTCACAGGGGACATTAGGAGTGTCCAAGACAGCCGAGCACACCTGTGGACAACAAAGACACTGATTTAAGTGCTGGTGCCTATGCCACATAAGAGAAATGTCAAATTTCAAGTTTTATGCCAAAACACATAGACCTTACACATAAAGAGTAGAGGGAGGTGCATATCACAAGGAACAGTTCATCAAAAGGAGTCAGTTTCCAAGTATGAAACAAATTTTAAACTGGAAACAATTATTACATTTTAGAAGTTTCGCCTCTTTAGCTGTTACCACGGATTTCAAATGTATAAGCTACAGTTTCTACATTTTATAGTTATATTAGGAGCATCCTCACATTTTAATCTTGTCATGTGGCTTTATGGTTAATGATACTTTGACAAAGGTAATGATATAAATTAATTTTTGCCTAGTGAAGTTGCTAGTGCCTATATTTTGTTAATTTTTGTTTGTTTCATTGTGCTCATAATGTTTGTTACTGTTTATACCATTAAGCTGGACCATAATATATAAGAGTGTGAAACTAACTATGGATGAAACTGGCTAATCGCCTAACATCTTTCAGTACAATCTTCTCGTACTTCCAGCCATGTCAAGAAGTCATACTTCCATGTGTTTCTGGACAAGTTGCTATTAGCCCACTGTGAAGCAGTAACCGACTGTTGCCTGGTTGCTGTCCTCATCTTTACTTAGCCATGGAACCAGCTGCAGCTAAGGCCATCCACATAAGACTTTGAGGATATAGCCTTGGATACAACTCGCAGAAAGTCAAGTTGCTCTTACTACCTTTTCTACAACTCATTCGCTGTCTGTTTCTTTTACAGCAATTTACAAATTATCAAGGTCCAATCTTTGAAAGAATATTGGTCTACAGCAATTCAGTGAGAACTGCTCATACATTTCTGGATCGAAGACTAGTTCAACCTGTCCAGGGCACAATGAAGGCAATCTGTAAGTACTGATGTGGGGTGGCTGTACAGTTGTTGTTGTGGGTATAAAACTTTTGTTACCATTCTGTGTTTGGTGAGAACTTGTAGCACCACTCCATGACAATTACGAGAATTATGAACGTTTTCTTGAAAGAGTCTAATATTCTCATGGCCCTTACAGTACAGTGCAAAATATAACACAGGAGCTGCGGGAAGGTGGAAGACTCGTGCCACTTATGATGATGTGCACGGCAAGCAACAGAATTTCAATCATTCTGATGACCAGTTTTAAGTAGAAAACTGGCAAGTAATAGTGAGGAACATAAATAAAGTGTATATAGCAGCTGCCACAGGTGGCCTTGGTGGGGAGGAGGTGCACTCAGTGGGGGAACAAGATTGCTGAATAGCTTGGTTGGGCAGCTGATGGGAAGTTCTATTGAACTTTGTAAGAATGGAGACACTAATGAGTGGGGGAGACATTCCTGCACCACTGAGTGTGTGTGAAGAGTCACCTGACTTGCACCCCAGTTATTATTATGACATAACTGACGGATTAAATGCTGCTGGTACTATTGGGATAGTGTGACAGTTTGACAAAAAGCAACTGACTGGAACAGGAACAATAAGAAGTAAAAATTCGTTGATATGGCAAGTGTGAGGACTTCAGGCTCCAGAACAGTATATGAAATACTGCAAGGAAGCAAGCACTTCTGAACTGCAAGGGAGAGAATTCAAACAAGAATGTTCATTACGAAACACAAGAGTGCCTCTGGACAGCACTAATATGATTTATAAATTCGTATTTGATGGAGATGCCAAATATGACTGCCATCAAGGTTGGACAGCACTCATGCAGTGTGCTTTTAGACTCCCACACTCAATGGTGAATAGGAAGAGCAAAGATAGAAATTCGATGCCTGTGACTGAGTTGGGTAAAAAAAAAGGCCAAAATAAAAGAGTTGTTTTGTGGGGGGAGAGCTGGTGCCCATTTCAGCTGATGTCAATCCGATTGTAAAAGTAGCAGTAGGTGGCTTAGAAAGTGATGTACTGGTTGACAGCTGTTCACAGATTTCAGTGACTTCACCTAGCAAAATGAACACAGTACTACTGCTGACCTGTAACGTTAAAATTTTTGGTGCTACAGGGATGGTGTCCAAAAACAATCCAACATGAAGTCAAACTACTCTTGCAGTTCAAAGTTGTGGTCACAGAATTGCACACGTTAGAGAATTCAGAAACTGTGTTAACATGATCATAGGTATCAATTCTTTAATATAAATTGTTGTGATGTAAATGTCGAGCGGTGTTGTATAATAATGTACATGCAGTGCTAATGTTGGTAATACGCACCTGTGTGTGGTTTTTCTGTATATAGTTGATCTTGTTGTACGTACTTTGTGTTGAACCGGTACCTAATAAACCATATGTATTTCCAATCAACATCATCATCATCATCATCATTTAAGACTGATTATGCTTTTCAGCGTTCAGTCTGGAGCATAGCCCCCCTTATAAAATTCCTCCATGATCCCCTATTCAGTGCTAACATTGGTGCCTCTTCTGATGTTAAACCTATTACTTCAAAATCATTCTTAACCGAATCCAGGTACCTTCTCCTCGGTCTGCCCCGACTGCTCCTACACTCTACTGCTGAATCCATGAGTCTCTTGGGTAACCTTGCTTCTCCCATGCATGTAACATGACCCCACCATCTAAGCCTGTTCGCCCTGACTGCTACATCTATAGAGTTCATTCCCAGTTTTTCTTTGATTTCCTCATTGTGGACACCCTCCTGCCATTGTTCCCATCTACTAGTACCTGCAATCATCCTAGCTACTTTCATATCCGTAACCTCAACCTTGTTGATAAGGTAACCTGAATCCACCCAGCTTTCGCTCCCGTACAACAAAGTTGGTCGAAAGATTGAACGGTGCACAGATAACTTAGTCTTGGTACTGACTTCCTTCTTGTAGAAGAGAGTAGATCGTAGCTGAGCGCTCACTGCATTAGCTTTGCTACACCTCGCTTCCAGTTCTGTCACTATGTTGCCATCCTGTGAGAATATGCATCCTAAGTACTTGAAACCGTCCACCTGTTCTTTGTTCCTCCTATTTGGCACTCAATCCGTTTATATTTCTTTCCCACTGACATTACTTTCATTTTGGAGATGATAATCTTCATACCATAGTCCTTACATTTCTGATCTAGCTCTGAAATATTACTTTGCAAACTTTCAATCGAATCTGCCATCACAACTAAGTCATCCGCATATGCAAGACTGCTTATTTTGTGTTCACATATCTTAATCTCACCCAGCCAGTCTATTGTTTTCAACATATGATCCATAAATAATATGAACAACAGTGGAGACAGGTTGCAGCCTTGTCTTACCCCTGAAACTACTCTGAACCATGAACTCAATTTACCATCAACTCTAACTGCTGCCTGACTATCCATGTAAAGACCTTTAATTGCTTACAAAAGTTTGCCTCCTATTCCATAATCTTGTAGAACAGACAATAACTTCCTCCTAGGAACCCGGTCATATGCCTTTTCTAGATCTATAAAGCATAGATACAATTCCCTGTTCCACTCATAACACTTCTCCATTATTTGCCGTAAGCTAAAGATCTGGTCCTGACAACCTCTAAGAGGCCTAAACCCACACTGATTTTCATCCAATTGGTCCTCAACTAATACTCGCACTTTCCTTTCAACAATACCTGAGAAGATTTTACCCACAACGCTGATTAAAGAGATACCTCTATAGTTGTTACAATCTTTTCTGTTTCCATGTTTAAAGATTGGTGTGATTACTGCTTTTGTCCACTCTGATGGAACCTGTCCCGACTCCCAGGCCATTTCAATTATCCTGTGTAGCCATTTAAGACCTGACATTCCACTGTATTTGATGAGTTCCGACTTAATTTCATCCACCCCAGCTGCTTTATTGCACTGCAATCTATTGACCATTTTTTCCACTTCCTCAAATGTGATCCTATTTCCATCATCATTCCTATCCCATTCTACCTTGAAATCTGAAACATTACTGATCGCATTTTCACCTACATTGAGCAACTCTTCAAAATATTCCCTCCATCTGCCCAAGGCATCCACAGGATTCACCAGCAGTTTTCCTGACCTGTCCAAAGTACTTGTCATTTTCTTCTTACCTCCCTTTTGAAGACTGCTAATTACACTCCAGAATGGTTTTCCAGCAGCTTGACCCATAGCGTCCAACCTGTTTCCAAAGTCTTCCCATGATTTCTTCTTGGATGCTGCAATTATCTGTTTGGCTTTGTTTCTTTCTTCAACATAATTTTCTCTGTCTACCTGGGTTCTCGTTTGTAGCCATTTTTGATACGCCTTCTTTTTCCTTTTACTGGCTGCCTTGACTGTATCATTCCACCAAGCTGTTTGCTTCATCCTACTTTTACACACTACTGTTCCAAGACATTCTTTAGCCACTTCTAGTACTGTGTCCCTGTACCTTGTCCATTCCTTTTCCAATGACTGTAATTGACTACATTCAACTAACTGGTACCTTTCTGAGACCGCTGCTATGTACTTGTGCCTGATTTCCTTATCCTGAAGTTTCTCCACTCTTATCCTCCTACATATGGACCTGACCTCCTGCACTTTCAGCCTCACAATCCCAATTTCACTGCAGATTAAATAATGATCAGTGTCATCAAAGAATCCCCTGAATACACGTGTGTCCCTCACAGCCTTCCTGAATTCCTGATCTGTTATTATATAGTCAATGACAGATCTGGTTCCCCTGCCTTCCCAAGTATACCGGTGAATGTTCTTATGTTTAAAAAAGGAGTTTGTGATTACTAAGCCCATACTGGCACAGAAATCCAAGAGTTGTTTCCCGTTCCTGTTGGCCTCCATATCCTCTCCAAATTTACCCATAACCTTTTCATACCCTTCTGTTCGATTTCCAATCCTGGCGTTAAAATCACCCATGAGCAGAACACTGTCCTTGTCCTTTACTCTAACAACTACATCACTGACTGCCTCATAAAAACTATCCATCTTATCTTGATCTGTCCCTTCACAATGCGAATATACTGACACAATCCTAATTTCTTGCTAGACACTGTCAAATCTATCCACATCAGTCGTTCGTTTACATACCTTATTGCAACTACGCTGGGTTCCATTTCTTTCCTGATGTAAAGCCCTACACCCCATTGTGCTATTCCTGCTTTGACTCCTGACAGGTAGACCTTGTATTCTCCCACTTCCTCTTCTTTCTCACCCCTTACCCGAATGTCACTAACAGCTAAAACGTCCAGCCCCATCTTACTTGCAGCCTCTGCCAGCTCTACCTTCTTCCCAGAGTAGCCCCCATCTCATTACCATTTGTTTGCCAAGTTGTATCTTTGGAGTCCCTGGTTTGTCAGTTAGAGGTGGGACTCCGTCACCTCCAAAGGTCCGAGGCATTTTGCTCTGATTGTTGCCAGCATCATATTTAAAGTACCAGGGAAGCAGGTTGCTAGCCTTACTTGTCCCGAGTCCCATTGGGTTTTACCCCTAACGGCTGAGGGACTAACTGGTGGATTTAGTAGTCTTTGCTGTATGAGCACAAAGGTGACCACGACTCAGAATATGTCCGAGATGCCCAGCCTTATTCCAAAGTAACTGGTATCCCGACTGTCGGGACCACTTACTTGGCCACTCATACGTTCCCCGTGGTTCATGAACTAGGACATGACTACAGGAACCCACACCATGAACCACACGTATTTCCAAATATGCAAATATTTATTTTTCTAAGAAAATCTCAGCAGGTTATGGACCCAGGTGTGTGTTAAAAGGACACTTGTACAAAAATAATAACGTAGCTCTGTGCAAAAGGTTTTTAAAGTTATCTCCAAGAAGCCGTTTTTGAAGTTGTTAATTCCATGCAACCATGATGGATTCAATGAGAATTATCAACATCGGAGTTGTGGAAGGCAAAACAAATTGGGACATTTGGAAATACAAAATAAATATTTGTCTATGAGGAATTCCTGGTGCACTTGATGTTGTGGAAGGCAGGACAGTGAAACCTAGTATTATTTCAGAAAGTGCTACCGTTGAACAAAGGGCGATCTATAAAAGTGCTTTAGAAGCTTTTAACAAAGCAGACAGCAACGCTCTACTTGTTTTGACTACAAATATGTTGGAAAAAACTTAGCAGAAAATAATGCATCTAAATACAGCGTATTAAGTGTGGACAGAATCGCACAAAATATTTGATGGTGTCTCTGAAGACAAAGTGTACAACCTTTGTTTGGAGTTCTTTAGTTACAAAAAGGCCCCTGAAGATGATATTGTGACACATATTTCCAAACAGAAATATTTGTGGAGTGAATTGAAGAAGAAATGACCAAAGATATCGTAAATAATTCAGAAATGCCTGATTTGTTTTTGATTTGTAAAATATAAGGTACACTACCAGAAGACTATTTTTTGTTTAAATCTAGTTGGATGCTAACATCTAGAGATGACAGAACAATTGATAATTTAACAAATCAATTGTGTGCATACGAAAAAGCTCTGAGTACAAAGGAGGGTGATTTTAGTAAACAAGAAGCCCTCACTACAGACTCATCAAGGCTGTCATTTCAGCAAGTAAATCCAACAGAGAAAAAGAAATTAATATGTAATTACTGCATGAAATCTAACCATACAATTAAAGTGTGCAGAAAGTGGGCAGCGGATGGCAAACCTCCAAAACCAGCTACCACAGATACAAATATGCTACTTCTTGCTATGACATCTTCTGTGATGAACTCTGAATGTAGAAATGATGACTGGTATATAGACAAAGGTGCAACAAGTCATATTACAAATGACAGGAATTGTTTCAAAACATTTCAGCGTTTTCTAACAAAACAGTCAGTTACTACAGCTAATGGTGACATAATTGAAGCAATTGGAAAAAGGTTCAATAGACATTGAAGCAGCAGTTGGAGAAAAATGGAACAGAATTACCTTGACAAATGTATGGTATGTACCTCAGATTCACAACAATCTATTCTCTGTTCTTGCAGTAAAGGATAAACATCCAGAAAGTAAATTCACATCAACTGCAGAAATTTGTCATCTTAAGATTGATAATGTTACTAGATTGGCAGTTGTCTTTGATTGCTTTGTAGGCCTTTTTAAACTTGCTGTAAGAAATGTGAAACCTAGCTCCCTCAGCGCAGTTAATACCACTAGCAGAGACAATACGTTGCAGCTTTATCATGAAACATTTGGAAACCAGAACAAGCCGCCATGTGAAGTCTGTACTTTGTAGCGAGTTAAATAATGAGGTGGAAATGGACAGTGAACTTTGTGAAGGCTGTATTCATGTCAAGGCTCTTTGTTTACCATTTGGCAACAGAAAGAGGACAGCAGAACAAGGTGAGCTTATTCTCGCTGATGTATGTGGTCCATTTCAAGTACCTTCTGTGTCAGGGCACTGGTATTTTGTTCTTTTCAAAGATGATTATACAAAGTTTAGGGCAACATATTTCATGCAAGAAAAGTCTGGAGTTGCAGAAAAGTTAAGGCAGTTAATAGCTGAAGCAAAAGCTGCTGGACATACCATCAAGGAACTTCTGAATGATAATGGAAAAGAATTTGACAACAAACAAGCAAAAGAGATTCTTCACAAAGAGGGTGTAATTCAACGCCTCACAATGCCTTACACTCCAGAACAAAATGGGTGCAGTGAAAGAGATAACTGCACAGTTGTGGAAACTACCAGGGCCATAATGCATGCACATGCAAACATTCCACAGAAACTTTGGGCAGAGATGGTGAACACCACAACCTACATTCCAAACCGAAAAGGGCCTTCCAGTATTCCAGGAACATATCCATATGAATTGTGGTATGGAAGGAAGCCAAGCCTGAAACATCCGCAGGTGATAGGATCCACTTGCTATGCTCATATTCCAAAACAACAGAGGAGGAACATGGACCGAAAAGCACTGAAATGTGTCCTTATTGGATATGATCACAATGAGGGTTACATAATTTATTGTGGAGAGGTGTGCAAACTCATTAGGTCATGAGATGTCATCATCGAGGAGAGGCCACTGAAGAGTGAGAAAAGTTCAACTCTTCCAGTGAATGTTTTCAGTCATCAGGATCCAGTACCTCAGACTGAAGACCAATGGTATTGATAGTGAGAGTGAAGAGGGTGGCAGTTCCTTGGATGTAGATGAAGACCCTCAGGAGGAAGATCAGGAAGACACAAGTGCAGAAGCTTTACCATGTCTGTGTGATCGGTTAACCCTCAGACCTCCACAAAAGTTTAATGATTATGTAATGAACCTCTCAATATCTTTCCAAGAACCAGAAACATACAGCGATGCCATGAAGTTTGTTCAAAACGATTTCTGGAAGGAAGTTATGGATTCTGAAATTAAAGCTCTTCAAGAAAATAAAACGAGGGATGTGGTTGACCTACCATAGGCAAAGATGTCCATTCCTAATAGATCGGTGTATAAAGTCAAACAAATGCTGATGGCTCAGTCAATAAATCCAAGGCAAGATTGGTGATTAAGGGTTATTCGCAGCAGAGAGGAGTTGACTATGAGCAGACATTCAGAGCATGTTCAGAGCACTGCTAAGTGTTGCTGCAAGGGAGAGCATGAAACTTTTACAAATTGATGTTTCAACGGCTTTTCTTTATATTGATTTAAAAGAAACCATTTATATGCAACAACCTCAAGGATGTGATGATGGGTCTGGGAGAGTATGTTGCTTGAAGAAAAGTCCATACAGACTGAAACAGGCTCTGTGTTGCTGGAATTAGAAGTACAGTAATCATCTCACTAAACTGGGCTTTCTGAGGAGTGAAGCTGATCCTTGTCTTTTTGTGAGACAGTAAGGCTGTAAGAAAATATTCCTTGTGCTTTACGTTGATGATGGTCTGATTGCAGCTCACAGTGAACAGGAATTTGAAGAGATTGTCAGTGATTTAAGAGAAGAGTTTAAAATTACTTCAGTGCCTGCATCATTTTTCTTAGGTCTGGAAATTGACCAACAAGAACGTGGAACTGTATGTGCAAGTCAGACTCATTACACAGGAAAACACCAGAGCGTTTCAACATGAAGAACTGCAAGGCTGTAACTACACCCATTATAAATGACAATGATACAAAAGAAAGTCCTTGCAACTCTGAATTTCCATACAGCCAAGCTGTTGGAGTACTGATGTTTCTGATGTGTGGGAGACGTCCTGACATTGCATATGCTGTCAGTGTTGTATCATGAAATCAACAGATTGTGATGTAGTGAAAGTTAAAAGAATCTTACAATACCTGAGAGGCACAACAAATTATGGACTTTTATATAAAAACAATTCTAAGAAGCAGGTTTTAGAGTGTTCTAGTGATGCTGACCACATTGGAGGTGATCTTGGCTCTGGGCTCTCAACATATGGTGTCCTTTGTTTGTACTTTGGGGCATCTATTTCCTGGATTAGTCAAAGGCAATCTTCTGCTGCCATATCCACAACTGAAGCTGAGGTTGTGGCTGCCAGTGAAGCTGCTTGGGAAATTGTCTGGATCAAGAAGTTTCTGACAGAATTGGACCAATTGGAGGCAACACCAGTTCTGGAGGTTGACAATGAAGCTGCTATCTGGCTTGCCCAGAATCCCAAGTTTCACTGAAGAATGAAGCATATTCATATAAGGCATTTCTTTGTTTGTGAACTATTTAGTGCTTATGAAATCATAGTTGCAAAAGTAGATACTGTAGAACAACATGCTGATATACTAAAAAAGCCTCTGTTTTCGATTAGATATCAGTATTTATGTAATAAGATTAGACTTTGCAAGTTATTAAATAAGGGAGAGTGTTAATGTATTTTACATCTTTGGTGTTCTTTAATAACTAAAGTCAGTATTTCATGTTCAGTGGTTAGTAATATGCACCTGTGTGTGGTTTCTCTGTATGTTGTTGTTGTTGTACATGCTTTGTGTTGAACCAGTACCTAATAAACCATGTGTATTTCCAAGTATGCAAATATTCGTTTTCTAACAAAATATCAGCATGCAGGAAAAGGCAGTCATCAGATCAGCGTAGTTAAACACTGTCAGAGTGAGCTAGAACTTGGACGGTCTGTTGAGCGCTGTTGGTAAGTGGGGTGTATTCAGCCCTTGTGAGGCAAACTGAGGAGCTACTTGTTGGAGAAGTAGCAGCTCCGGTCATGTAAACTGACTAACGGTCAGGAGTGCGATGTGATGACCACATGCTCCTCCACATCCATATTCATTGATGCCTGTGGGCTGAGGATGACAAGGCGCCCATTTTGGTACCACTAGAACTTCATAGCACCTGTTCATGCTGAGTTTACTTAGGAAAAGGTAGTAGTAACACAATTTTTTTAGTAAAAGGAGCCATTTCTGGGAAATTTTGAACTTCCAAGTAGGACCAAAGGTTGTACCAAAAAAGAAGTATGAAATATAAGTTATATAAGTTTATATTGTTTTGGAGTTCAAAGGGAAGCAGAAAAAGGATGTAAGAGTTATCCTCTGGAAGGAGGACCAGAAACAGATCCGTGGAAAGTTGATGAAGGGATGGTGGATGAGGCACATTAAAAAGGGTATGAGGTTTCCTGCTCTATGGGAAACTTCACAGTGAGGCGACTGTGCGTACTTGAGCTGGGTAGAACAATGCATTCTTTCCTTCTTCTATTCTCTTCCTCTTTTGTTTAATATATTGTTGATAATCTTCAGTATGTGCATATAGACAATTGAAGTGGGGAAGTCATTAAAATGGCAAGAGAATATGTGAAGTAAGTCAATGGTTGGATACAGGATGTCATGAAGATATCATGATAAACGTAAAATCCCAAAAGTAGAACAGTGTGAATAGAGTTTTGAAATACAGAGAAAATAACAAGGGGGACATGAAGTGAAAACAAGACAGAATTCTGGGTAAATAACAACATTGGAAGTAACACTCTGATATACAAGTATGAACAGTGTTTTTATGGTTTAAGTAAAATAGGTTACAAGAGGAATAAATATAATACAAATGTTACTTGGAAGTAAAGTAACAGTGCGGAATGTGTAGTATATACGATTGCAAGGATGTGATGTTAAGAAGATGAGTGATTTGTGTCACAGACAGGTGTGTGACCTGTATATTTTATGTGATTGGCTAAGGAAATAAGAGACTGAGCAGTGTGGAGCACCAGAATAGGTGGACTCAGGAGTGTAAATATAAAAAGATCTAGTGATTGAGTAAGTCTAGCAAATGCAATCAAGAAAGTATCATTTTCAGTCTATGAAAAACAAAAAAGTACATTAATGGACAGGGAAAAAAGTCTATGGAGTCATGAGTGGTATTCCTTGGACAGAGTAAATCATAATGAGCAATAATGGTAAGCTTCCATCACTAACGTCATGACTAAAATTATTCTGAAAATATTTGGAAAAAGCAGCATAACAAATTAAACTGTGTGTAGTTAGAAAACAACCTTTGTTACATGGTGTGGAAAATGGTACCATTCAGGTGTCATTGTGAGGCTTATATTCTAAGATATATGAACCTAGCTCACATCTTGAGAAAGAGGGCTCTGGAGTAGCAATTGAAGTGGACCATGGTGTTGATGAGAAAGAAGGTGTCATGGCAGACATGGTGGACAGCAATACTCTCTTTTGTCCCATGCCTAGGGTTAGATCTCAAGGTGGAGGACCATAATCACTTACCTCATATCTTATAGGTTAACACACCAGCACTAGCATGTGAAACTGTGTGGTGAAGTTAGATGTGAAGTGTTAAGTGGTACGACAAAGTAACTGTGATAACTCTACATACATAGCATAAAGAGATACTCTTACTGAAATTTGTTGTATTAGAATTAACTGGTGTTACTATCAGTGCATGTTTTCTTAAAATATATAGTGTTAAATGTTGGGGGGTGTTCTAAAGACTGGTAAGACTTGGTAAAGGAAATGAAAATGCCAGAATTGAAGGCTGTGAACAGTTGGGGCCAGGAGAAAATGTGAGAAAGTAAAATATACCTACACGATGTAGAAATAAAGGAAAGAGAAGTTATTCATGTACCGATATTCAGAGCTCATGGAAGTTTCAAAAACAATGTGAGAAGATTGAGACATGGCAGTGGTAGATTCTTCCACTTTGCATGCTCAGCAAACTCATAGCTAATCTCTCGATAAATTAAAATAATGAAGGAGAGTGATAAGTATATGCAGTCACAGGATGATGGACATACAATTTGATTACAGTAAGTTTTGTGAAAACATGCTTTGTGATTTGAGAGTTAGATCTCAAGATATATCAGTTTCAACTAAGCACTGACATTAGAATTTGTAGGACCACCTGAAGGCAAGAAGCTACCATTGTTGCATAGGGTGGAAAGGGAGGTGGAAGGGGGGACAAGGGCACCACGTCATTAGGGCTGGCAGGAGAGCATAGTTGCTGAAAGTTTCTGGAGAGCTGACATAAGGTTTCGCTAAGGCACAAACAATTAGTAAGACTGAATTTCTGAGGACAGATATCCCTTGGAAATTAGTGAACAGATGAGTCCAGGGAAAGGACAACCAAGGAAAGAAAAATAGTACATCCGAAAAATGCATTTTAAGACAGTAAAAATGAAACGAAAATTTTTCAGAGAGTTTTGCTAAAGAGTATCCACTGGAGAAAACAATATAAGACACTGCAGTTTTGATAGACAAATAATTGATAAATTAGCTTGTCTGCTGTCACAGCAGCCTCATATGTTCTAAGTAAGACAGACAGGCCATTGAATGGAAGAAAATGTCTTGGGGCTTGGCTGATGTCGGACCTACTTCAGACTGTAATCTGCCTTGGTTACATCATCCACATAGGCAGTCTTTTTAGTCGCCATTTCAATATTTATTTTTCCTGGTGGCAATATCTACAGACTTAGATGGAGGTAGTTTAAGTGAACAAAGCATATGGGAGGTCATACATCATGACTCAACCAACTGTCGGTCAGTGGGTAGAGACCTTCATTGGTATACTGGCGCATTGTTGTAACAGGATGTTGATGATGGCCGTGTGGTTGAGTCCAGGTTGTTAGTGTGATTTTTGTTCTGAAGAAATCATGTGATTTATTAAAGGCAGAGTCCAAAATGTTCCTAAGAGCCACATGGCACAACATCAAAGGGATTATCTATGAGTAACTAAATACGACACAATGGGATTGTTTTGTATCCACATTAGTTTGTCTCCCAAACTCCCTGAATTCAGATAAGTACTGTTCTCAATTTTGGATAAATGTTGTGCATTCTTAATGTCAACCTCATTGGCAAGTAAGGGGCCTCAACAAAAAAGTTAATTTTATCAGATAGTCTGTTCTTTCTGTGTTGGTACACTGACCCTTTTCCGAGTGTTATTGTAGTCATGCAAGATTCAGTGATGTGTGCAGACTGGAGTGCAGCATAAAAAGAACTGCCTCATAAGTAGGGATTGTGTAGCTGGACTTAAGGCATGCAGTCTCTTAACGTAGGTCTATGATAAAATGAAATTCTGCACTCCTGTTAGATTGTCAATTACCATCACATGCAAGTTGTTCCATATTATGTTACCGTACTGTGTATTGCCTTGGTTGTTTCTCTCTGTGCAGTCCAGTGTACTTATTTGTATTAACATCAAATTGATAAAATATGTTCACAAAATAACCGAGAGAAGGTCAGTTTTAAGTTCTTAACAAGCATGAAACAAAAATTTGTTTAATTCACATACTGTGTAAATTCTCTTATGTCTGTAAATAAGTAAAAATCTGTTCTTATTTTTAAACACACCCAGTGTTACATTAAACTTGTTGGAACTGGTGAAATTTTCCTGATTGTAAAAGTTAACTTCTTGAAAACTAGCAGTCATAAAGCTTTGGGCAGCGGAAATGATAACAGTGGGATATGACAATGCCAAGCTCCAAATGGTGCGCTGGAGGCGATACCAGTGCAGCATGCTAGTTGTCAGCAGCCAACTGCTTTAAACTTGACCATATATGCCTTCTTGCCTCTATACACCCAAGATCCATATAGCATGTAGGAAAGTAGGAGATGAGGTACTGTTGGAAATGGACCTATGAGGGGCCATCATGAGTTGTGCTTGCATAGCTGAGTCAGTAGAGCACTTGCCCACAAATGACAAAAGTTCCAGGTTCACGTACTGGTCTGGCACACAGCCTTACTCCACAGGAACTCTCAGATCAGTTCTTGCTCTCCTGCACAGTGAGAATTCATTATGTCCTCTCCAAGGCAGGCCTTTCTCACATGTGTCATAAGGCCTATAACCTCTATCCCTCAAATAATAGTTACCAATAGGTGCTGACGTAAAGAAGAAATTGGTGCAGGATCAGCTCTTCATTGTGTCATTGTGCCCCTCATCAATAGTACTCCATGTCCCAATATATTAGGTATATATTATACAACTGTATGTTTTAAATGTAATCTCACTGTGTCACTACATTTACACAATTAAGGTTGCTGGGAACAAAACATGAGACAAACCTGAGCAGTATACAATAAAAGCATATGGGTGATACAGCAAGAATGCATGTATGCATGTTGACATCAGCAAATACTACAGGATAACTTTGGCAGTTTCTTTACAAGCCTTTAAGATTTTCCACAGTAGATGCATTAGCTTTGCTGTGAATGTATTTATTGTAGAACATTTGACAAAGGCAACTGGAACAGCATGCAAAAGAAAATACTCTGTAATGAGTCACTGGATACCAATGATTGCTTATATCAAAACACTCACTGGATAAAACTCATTGATCTTTGGAAACTTGTCAGCTTAGACAGTATTCAAACCACCTAATTGTGTTTCATTGGAGAGCTGGTCACAGAGGCCATGATAATAATTAAGAATCTATTCTCTGCAAAATGGGTTTTTATTATTTCAGAGCCTCATTGCTCACTATTTTTTTAATGAGACAGAAATTAGCATCATCAACAATTTTACAAACATTGATTGTTTGATATTTATTAATGCACACCACTGCTGCTTCTCTGAGGCTTTGCAGAAATCCAGTGTCTGCCATAGACAGAGGTCATATTGGATGTGGTATACAATGAAATTAGTTAAGGCTTTCACTTCTCTGAGAGACAGATGTGCTTGTCTTGCACTGAATGACTTTTGAAATTTCTTACATGGTTATGCATTCAGAGTTAATGCCCTACACCGATGCTAACAGCATGCATCCCAGTAACAGCAATGCATTCATGTGTGAAGTCACATAAAGTTGATAACCTATTAGTGTCATTTTGATCAGGGGTATGGAATTTGGGATTCTGGTCTGCTACTCATTTTGTTTACTTAGTAGCATTTCACTTGCAAGTGCTGGAATTTTCAACACTTAATGCAACATACAGAGCTGAGAGAGATCATGGAAAAACAATGTAGAATACACTAGATGCTGAAGAAAGATACCTTGAAACAAAGGCAAATGCTTTTACTTGAGGTTGACAGATGAAGTGAATGTGTCATTGCTTACTAGGCCATTCATTCTTTTCATTGTGTTTATACATTCTGTACTGAAATAAAACTTTCACAGTTGTGAAACAACTTGAGGTGCTCATAAACAACAAAAGTACATGAGAAATTGACACTGCACACTTATTGAAAATTACCTATCAAACTATTAAGTTCTATTTGTGCTTGCACAGGTTAAGATGAACATTAAAGATTAGCTGGAAAGCTTCTACTTTATGGGAAGAAACCACTGTTAATACCATAGTTCTCTTATTACTGCTTCTTGCTTTGAATTTACAGAATTCTAGTTATAATTACACAGAACAAGTCTGCTTTCAAGTAACACTTTTAATCACTTTTTCGCAGAAGAAGCTGACTTGCACTGTGGTGTAGTGGTTATTATACTAAACTATTGAATGGGGGGTGCTGAGTTCAAAACTCACCTGCAGTATACCATTTTAATTTCTATATTCAGTTTGAGTACATTCTAGAAGTATCCACAAATGTCAAGAATCATCGTACTGGAATGTTATATATATATATATATGTGTGTGTGTGTGTGTGTGTGTGTGTGTGCGAGTGTATACCTGTCCCTTTTTCCCCCTAAGGTAAGTCTTTCCACTCCCGGGATTGGAATGACTCCTTACCCTCTTCCTAAAAACCCACATCCTTTTGTCTTTCCCTCTCCTTCCCTCTTTCCTGATGAAGCAACAGTGGGTTGTGAAAGCTTGAATTTTGTGTGTGTGTTTGTGTTTGTTAGTGTCTCTATCAACATACCAATGCCTTCATTTGGTAAGTTACATCGTATGTGTTTTGGCCAAAGGCTCTGTGCTCTTGTACGTGCAAGTGCTGAATAAATCTTCTTTAAGTGAAGTAAGTGTCCATCATTCATCTAAGTACACCTTCTTCTACATGACATTATTCTGGTGGAGATGCTGGGTATTGTGACGACACAGTTGCTCCCATCAGGCCACAACAGAGCCACCGTTAACGTGGCGAGAAACCTGAGTTTGGGCCATATTCAACAGATTGCAATCTACCGGAGACAGAAGAAGAAGAGGATATTACAATGACAGTGACTGTGTGCCACAACATGAGACATCCTTCTGGGTTCTCTGGTGATGATGGCCAAGATCCAAACGAGTGGCTGAAGGTATATGAGCGTTTGGCCAAATTTAACAAATGGGATAACACCGTGTGTTTGGCTAACGTATTTTTCTACTTGGAGGGTACTGCCAAGCAGTGGTATGAGAACAACGAGGAGAAGTTAACAAGCTGCGAAGTATTCCAGGTGGAACTGCGCAAGTATTTCAGTGACACACAGTGACAGAAAGGCAAGGCTGATGATAAATTAAAGTGCAGGGCACAGCATCCACAAGAAACTACTGTATCCTACATTCAAGACAGCTTCGAGCTGTGTAAAATAGTGGATCCTAGAATGAAGGAGGAAGATAAGGTTGCACATATCATGAAGGGTGTTGCTGAGGACATGTATCAAGCCCTACTCCTGAAGGAGGTTTCGACAGCAGACAACTTTATAAAATGGTGCCAGTATATTGAGACAATGCATCAAAAAAGAATTACATGCAAGAAGTTTGAACGGCCAGATTAGCACTGTAGACTATCAACCAATAAGCCAGAGAGCATACCATGTGTCAGCAACTGAATGTCAAATAATTTGCGATGAGATAGAGAAAATGACGAAAAATGACTTCATTCAACCTTCGCAGAGCCCATGGTCATCACCAATGGCCCTTGTCAGGAAGAAGGATGGCAGTTGGTGCTTTAGTGTTGATTACAGGAAGCTTAATAAGATAACTAAAAAGAACCTTTACCCTCTTCCACAAATTGATGATACACTAGATGGTCTGAAGGAGGCTAAGTTTTTCTCAACCATGGACATGTACCTGGGATACTGGCATATTGAAGTAGATGAGGCTGATCATCAGAAAACTGCATTCATCACCCCTGAGGGCCTGTATGGGTTTAAGGTAATGCCATTTGGTTTGTGTAATGCATCAGCAACTTTTGAATGGATGATGGATAATCTTCTACGTCACCTGAAGTGGACGATTTGTCTTTGTTATTTAGATGACATTATAGTATACTCAGAGACATGTGATGAACATATCAAAAGACTGAGGGCTGTTCGTGAGTGTCTCCAACAAGGCAGACTGAAAGTCTGTCTTTGGAGCAAAATAAATCAAAATACTTGGACACCTAGTGTCAAACTACGGTGTGTGGCCAGACCCAGAAAAGGTGAAATCTATAATGGAATTTCCTATTCCTAAAAGTATTAGAAATGTGGGAAGCTTCCTCATATTATATTCTTATTACCATTGTTTTATCAAAGACTTTTGTATCAAAGCCAGGCCACTCCATGAGTTGTTAAAAGCTGATGCTAAATTTATCTGGGGTGGTGCTCAACAAGATTCTTTCAATGTGCTGTGAAAAGCTCTGAAGACTGACCCTGTAATTGTTCTGTATGATGAGAGAGCACCTACAGAACTACACACAGATGCCAGCGGTTATGGGCTTGGTGTTGTTCTGGTGCAAATTTCGGATGGAAAAGAGAAGGTTATAGCCTATACTTCTAGGGCACTTACAAAAGCTGAGAGAAACTACTCAACTACAGAAAGAGAATGACTTGCTGTGATCTGGGCCATGTGCAAATTTTGACAGTATCCCTATGGAAGGCCATTCACAGTTGTTACACACCATCATTCATTTTGTTGGTTGACAGAATCGAACAGGACGACTCGCCAGGTGGGCACCATGTTTTCAAGAGTATGACATTACCGTAGTGTACAAAAGTGGAAGAAAACACCAAGATGCAGACTGCCTCTCAAGAAACCCTGTGCAAGACCATCAAGGCTTGGTGAAGATAGTGACTGTCTCACTACACTTCAGGATCTCTCTGCTTAGTAGAAGGAGGACGCCAATATATCTCAAATTATGCTTGCCCTAAATCAGTCAGAGGATGTGAAAGGACAATTTAAGGTAGTTAATGGATTACTTTGCAAGAAAAACTTTGATCCGTTTGGAAAGAGGTGGCTACCAGTGGTTCCTGAACACATGTGCTCAGATGTTCTACAGAAATTCCATGACACACCTGAGGCTGGACATTTAGGATTTGTTAAGACATATGATAGAATCCGCAAGAGATTTTTCTGGCCAGATTTATTTAGGAGTGTCCGTCACTATGTATCGTATTGCAGAGAGTGCCAGAGGAGAAAGGAAGTTCCTCAGAAACCATCTGGCCAACTCATACCAATTCCACCAGCCGAAACACCTTACCAGCATGTTGGGATTGACCTCCTTGGATGATTTCCAACGTCTGCTAGTGGAAGTAGATGGATTATTGTTTGCACTGATTATCTGACACACTATAACATTACAAAAGCTGTGAAAACAGCTGAAGCATCCGAGGTAGCCAAATTCATTGTGGAAGACACTGTATTAAAACATGGTGACCCAAGGTCGTTAATTACAGATCGAGGGAAAGTTTTTCAATCGAATCTTGTGACAGAGATAAGCTGTCAGTAACATTAATCATCACATCCGCAAACTAATGGGCTTACTGAATGCCTTAATAAGACCTTGGACAACATGCTATCAATGTTTGTTAATGTTGAGCAGAGCAACTGGGAGGGGGTGCTACCTTTCATGATGTTTGCCTACAACACCGCAAAACAAGACACCACAGGATTTACGCCATTTTTCCTGGTGCATGGGCGTGAGGCGACTATGACAATGGACACTGTGTTTCCATTACATCTTATGGTGTGGACGATGACCACATCAGCCACGTGTTAACCAGAACTGAGGAAGCTTGGCAGTTAGCTCAACTCTGCATATTGCAGGCTCAAGAAAATGATCGCTGAAGGTATGATGTGAGCTACCGCCCTGTTGTCTACCAGCCTAGTGACCTCGTTTGGATCTTCACTCCGGTTCAGAAGATTGGTCTCTCTGAGAAGCTCCTCAGGCCCTAATTTGGACCTTATAATGTTGTAAGACAGTTGTCTGATGTTACTTATGAAGTTGAAGATTTTGACCCCGACACAAGATTAAGAAATATCAGAGGTACGGTCCAGGCCCTTCAAATGAAGCCCTACAAGGATCATGCTACCCAGGGTAAATTCAAAGTTCTGGTGACAGGCAACAAGCAGAAACATGATGAACAGCAGAGTGGCAAAAGAAGTTCTAAGAAGATCACCGCCAGGGTAAGCATCAGTCATCGAAGGTCGGGGTGTGCAGTATCGATGACTCGTTCCCGGACTAGGACAACGTAACACAAAGATGCAATTCTCTTAAGGAGGGAGCAATATCACAGAACAAGCTGAGTAGTACTGTGGTGTAGTGGTTATGATACTAAACTGCTGAAAGGAGGGTGCTGAGTTCATAACTCATCTGGATTGTACCATTTTAATTTCTATATTCGGTTAGAGTACATTCTAGAAGTATCCACAAATGTCAAGTATCACTGTACTGGAATGTTCTGTAGTTGTACATATACTGTATGTGTTCTAGCTGGAGGCAGTCCTCTCCCCACTCTTATATGTGGAAGTGCTGAATAAACCTTCATTAAGAGAAGTTAGAGTTCATCATTCATCTAAGTTCACCTTCTTTTATATGACAGTATTGTTCTGAACAGAAGTTTTTAATCTACACAGTGGCAATGACTCACTCAGTGATTTGCACCCCACAAAATTACCAAATGTTAATTATGTGATATGTGAAGATAACCAGAAAGTCAAAACTGATAGTAAATAATGAATTATTTATCAGTAGCTCTCAGCAGTTTTGTGAGTATAATTTTTTTCAAAGGCAGTGCAAAAGTTACAGTATAGCTGGTGTATGACTGCCACACTAGTGGCTCTGCCTCAGGTAGGATAAGGTATGCCTGGGAAGATAATGGGAAGTTATGTGCTAGGTAAGAACTTAGAACTGATCTTGCACCTGGGTTTTTTGAAGAAACAGAATCCATTTGGAGATGGGTTGTATTTAAAGTAGAATAATGATGGAGCAAGATATTTTCTAGCTGTGGTGGATGGTGGAATACCACTTTGGGAGGAGTGGGGAAGAATACAGGTAGAATGTATATCAATCCCGAAACCAAAGATGCACTTTTAATAATGTTAATCAACAACATATTTATATTTCAACAGTGCCAATGTCAGTTCCATGCTAAAATTAGGACGCAAAATAGAAATCTCACATTCAGTCTGTGTTGGGAAAAACCAAGTTACATCAACTGAATATTACAGCACCACACATTAGCATACGACCTGATACCAAATGTCTCACATCACTGTATACTTTACGTAAGTGTATTACAACAAATTATATCCATCATTGCAACAATAATGACACCTGTAAAGCTTTGATTAGCTAATTAAGTAACAGAGTGGTACTTCGAAAGTAATTTCTTGAACAAATTTTAAACAAACAACATAGTTTCATATTTTGATACAACCTATTTATTTAATAAAGAAACAACTTAACGTTAATACCAAGTAATGTATTTGAATCTTAAGGAAATGTTAACTACAACATCTGAATTTTAATTAAAAAGTAAATCATCATTATATATTTTCAGTTATCGTATCCAACATAAAACACTATTTTGTACAGAAAATCACAAAATCCAAAACAATCATTACTATTTACGGATATCAAGCAACACATTGGAGTTCATGAAAACATTATTAACAAAAGCCAATTTGTAATTAAGAATAAGATCAATATTTTATATTTTGCATTATTGGGTCAGAAATAAAAGATTAAAATAATTCACAATTTCAGCCACAGAATATCTATCTGGCAATTTGTTTGATGTATAACTGTTGCAGCAAGAACTATTGTAATTAATTATTTTAGCTTTAAGTATTGTATTTGACTGTTTCAATAATTACTATTTTGTTTACTTGATTATTAAGAATATGTTTATATCTGTCAGCTGCAGAGGCAGGAGGAGAGAGATATTAGTTGTTGAGAGTTTTGTTATTTACTGTTGTGGAGTGGAGGAAATTCACAATAAATACCAAGGAGATGTAAAATGGTGTTAATTTTTAGAAAGCCTGGATTACAAAAATTATGATTATTCAGGCTGCAAAGAGAGATTTACACCCTGCATTCTACATGGAGGGTTGCCAAACATGGGATGAGTATTCCATTCTACTAAATTACTCATAGCAACAAATACTTGTTTGAAAGTTCATTGCTGGCCATATTTAGAGTGTAAAGATTCATGCTTGATTAGTAGATGGTATGCTATAAGTCCTAGATAAAGTCCTTGTAGTGGTGGTTCAATCTTGTCTCCAATTGACTTGAAAAGGAGGCTCAAAGTTAGCATCTGCATCATATGAGTTACTATCACGAATCCTAAAACAATACAGAATTGGGTTTTTGTTGTTATGAAGGAGTATGTTTGAGTTTAGAAGCCTGACTGCCTCCTGGCTTGGTGTGGAAGACCAACACAGGAACAAGGTGGAGTTCCATACACTTGATCACTATAGGATGCTGAGTACGAAGCTAGGCTACTACAGGAAGTGGACTGAAATTCCTGAAAGGATTGTGGTGTTTGAGCCAGCTATAGATATGTGGCTGACTGGTGAAATGTCACTTTCCAGTGACAATATATTATTTATGAAAATTACATACAGAAGTGGTAAAAATAAAGTACATGAGGAAATCAAACTGTGCATCTTGATGACTTGAGTTCAGTGGAGTACTGCATGATATGGCAAAAACTTTAATTTTTAATGGACTTAGATCTTTATAGGTAATGATTACAAAACTTTTTAAATTATACTACTGGTAAACCAAAAATACTACTATTATAAACAATATGTCATATAAGGGCTGAACTGCAAATTGAACATGTATTGACATTGTTTGTCTGAAACTTATCTGGGTCTAGAGTATCAATGATTTGATTAAAACCACTTAAATTGAACAGAATCTTATAATGTCAACATGTGTTACTCTGTGCCCTAACCGTTCATGTAAGTGTATTTGCAATCAGATATGCAACATATTTCTGTGCCAAATTAAGTTTATATTGTTTGATTAGGTTAGGCCTCTAATTAAATCAGCTATGATTCACATGCGGTGTGCTGTGAGAAAACCAAGAGCACCATATAAATGAGCAAGAAACTGTGCTAAGTTTTCATATGCAGTGCTTATGTATGTAGAAACATTTGCTTGTGTTTGCTTGTTTTAAAAGTTTTTCATGATAGCACCATATCATTTTTTTTTTTTTTTTTTTCATATCCAGTGTAAAAAATAGTCTCGAGTCCATATGGATGAGCCTTATTCATCTTCTCCAGAGCTAAGTTATTTTAAATGAATTTTTGTCAAGAACCTCTGAGGAAATAGTTTGAGGAAAGGTTTGATGTGGCAGACAGATTCTTTAAAAAAGTAACAATGCTAGTCGCAGCAGTCAACCTGCTGTAAATCTAAATATATTTATTTATTCAGTTTCAGAGTCTGATACTTGCCCACAGGTAAAATGAATGCCATTCAATATCTCCTTTTGAGCTGAATAGAAACTGATGGGGAGGCTGAGATTTGGAATACAATGCTCCTACTGTTTCAGTGATGCAAAATATCAACCATCATTCCACTATTGCATCAAGAAAGACTTAAAAAAGGAAGTAACTGACCAGGGTGTCTGCTAAAAACCCAACCCTCCATTCACCCCAAATGATATTCTGCATATGCATGACTACTCTGGAATTCACACTTCAGTACTTGCTCAAAGCGTTCAGTTTACAACTTTCACACGCCATCTCTAATGTTTCACTATATAACAGTGCATGGGAAAATCGAACACTTAAATCTTTTCATGCGAGCTCTATTTTTCTTATTTTGGTACAATGATCATTTCTCCCTCTGTTGGTGGGTGTCATCTAAATATTTTCACACATTGGAGAGAATGTTGTAGATTGAAATTTTGTCAAAAGATCTCAAATCAGTGAAAAATGCCTTTGTTTTAACGATTGCCAAGCCAACTCGCATATTATACCCATGACACTCTTTCCCCTATTTTGCAATAATACAAAAGGAGCCACTCTTCTTTGAACTCCTTGATGTCCTCCATCAATACCATCTGGTAAGGATCCTATACTGCACAGCAGTACTCTTAGCAGAGGATGAACAAGCATAGTTAGGCAGTCTCCTTAGCAGAGCTGTTGCATCCTCTAAGTGCTCTGCAGATAAAATGCAGTCTTTGGTTTGTTCCTCACAACATTATCTATGTGATTATTACAATTTAAGTCATTTGTAAGTACTTAGTTAAATTGACAGCCTTCAATTTTGTCTCTTTTATAGTGTAACCGAAATTTAACTGATTTCTTTTAGTAATCATGTCAATACTTTTTATTACTTAGGGCCAATTGCTAGTTTTTGCACTGTAGAGATATTTTGTCTCAACCATTCTGCACTTGATTTTGATCTTCTGACGGCTTTACTAGACACTAAATGACACTATCACCTGCAAACAGCCCAAGAGTGCTGCTCGGATTGTCTCCTAAACTGCCTGTAAGAATTAGGAACAGCAGAGGGCCTATGAGACTTCCTTGGAGAACACCAGAAATCACCACTGTTTCACACTATGACCTGCCATCAGTTAAATTGAACTACAATCTTTCTGACAGGAATTCACAAATCCAGTCACACAACAGAGACGATACTCCATAGGGACACAATTTGTTTAGACGCCACCTGTGAGGAACAGTATCAAAAGTCTATTGGAAATCTAGATATATGGAAACAACACTTGAGATTCCCTGTTGGTAGCATTCATTACTTTGTGAGAATAAAGACATAGTTGTGTTTATCAAGAACGGTATTTTCTGAATCTGTGCTCACTGTGTGTCAGCAGATTGTTTTCCTCACAGTAACCTTCAAATGCAGTATATGTTACAGAGTCCTACTGTAAATCTATGTCTGTGATACGGACCTGTAAGCCATTGGATTACTCCTTCCTTTCTTCAGTAATAGTGTGACCTACACAACTTTCCAGTTTTTAGGAATGTATCTTTCGCATTGTGAGCTATTTTACATGGTTGTTAAGTAAGGAGCTATTATATCAGCATACTCTGGCAGAAATCTTATTGAGATACAGTCTGGACCAGAAAACTTATTAAATGATTTAAGTTGCTTCATTACACCGAGGATATCTACTTCTAAGACACTCATGTTGGCAGCAGTTCTTAATTCGAATTCTAGAATATTTACCTCATCTTCTTTGGCAAAGAAATTTTGGAAAACTGTATTTAGTAACTTAGCTTTAGTGGTGCTTTCATCGGTAACATTACCATTGTTATCACAAAGTGAAAGTATTGATTGTATATTGTCACTGGTGAACTTAAAATGCGACTAGAATCTCTTTGGATTTTCTACCAGATTTTAAAACTGAGTTTTGTTGTGGGAACTATTAAAAGCATCTGCTGCTGAAGTCTGGATGAAATTCAAAGAGTTTGTAAAAGTTGGCCAAACTTGTGGGTTTTATGATTAAGGAAACTGATGTCTACATAGCAAGACATGGGTTCCAACAGCCCGTGCTCCTTATATGAATGACATGAAGTTACATCGGTTGACCTCTGTCTTTGTGGAAAACTGAGACTTTAGACATGAATCAGCATCATTAGTTGCTTATCTGATTCAGCAGACTATATGATTACAATTAATTATAGATCTCATGACATACGAGTAGAAAATTAACCGGCAAATGAAGGAAATGAAAAAATGCAACCATGTAGAAATATTTGACAACTTCTAAAATGAGAATGTGTATTTTGGAGAAAATAGCTGTATATTGAAGTTAAATGACCCTACCCAACACTGGAAATAAGTCAAATCGATGAACGAAAATGTTAAGGGGTTGACACAACCAGCGTGCTCAGCTAATAAAAAGGGCATACCCAAAGCTGAGTTATGAACATCCCTGTCATTATCAAATCAGATTTTCTCTTCCAAAGTGTGGCCTACTGAGGGCCATAAACCACAAGCACCTCATACTGATGGGCCTTCTTGCCCAAAAATGGTCCCATGCTCAAACACAGTTGAGTGCCCATACATGGTTTACCAGTGCGTGGGAGCAGCTGCACTGATGGCTGATTGCAGTCCCCCACTGGAATCCCCTCCTGTTGCCAGAGAGGCAGGACTCTGTGTCTCTGCAGGGCCACAATAGTTAAACAGTAATGAAATCCTAAACTCAGATTGGAATGTATACCGCAGAGACAGGCTGGACAGTGAAGGGGGAGGCGTGTTTATAGTGATTAGAAGTGCAATAGTATCGAAGGAAATTGACGGAGATCCGAAATGTGAAATGATTTGGGTGAAGGTCACAGTTAGAGCAGGCTCAGACATGGTAATTGGATGCCTCTATAGGCCCCCTGGCTCAACAGTTGTTGTGGCTGAGCACCTGAAGGATAATTTGGAAAATATTTTGAGTAGATTTCCCCACCATGTTATAGTTCTGGGTGGAGATTTTAATTTGTGGGATATAGACTGGGAAGCTCAAACGTTCATAACGGGTGGCAGAGACAAAGAATCCAGTGAAATTTCTTTAAGTGCTATATCTGAAAACTACCTTGAGCAGTTAAACAGAGAACCGACTCGTGGTGATAACATATTAGACCTTCTGGTGACAAACAGACCCGAACTATTTGAAACAGTTAACGCAGAACAGGGGATCAGCGATCATAAAGCGGTTACAGCATCGATGATTTCAGCCGTAAATGGAAATATTAAAAAAGGTAGGAAGATTTTTCTGTTTAGCAAAAGTGACAAAAAGCAGATTACATTGTACCTGATGGCTCAACACAAAAGTTTTGTCTCAAGTACAGATAGTGTTGAGGATCAGCGGACAAAGTTCAAAACCATCGTACAATATGCGTTAGATGAGTATGTGCCCAGCAAGATCGTAAGAGATGGAAAAGAGCCACAGTGGTACAACAACCAAGTTAGAAAACTGCTGCGGAAGCAAAGGGAACTTCACAGCAAACATAAACATAGCCAAAGCCTTGCAGACAAACAAAAATTACGCGAAGCGAAATGTAGTGTGATGAGGGCTATGGCGAGAGGCGTTCAATGAATTCAAAAGTAAAGTTCTATGTACTGACTTGGCAGAAAATCCTAAGAAATTTTGGTCTTGTGTCAAAGCAGTAGGTGGATCAAAACAAAATGTCCAGACACTCTGTGACCAAAATGGTACTGAAACAGAGGATGACAGACTAAAGGCCGAAATACTAAATGTCTTTTTCCAAAGGTGTTTCACAGAGGAAGACTGCACTGTAGTTCCTTCTCTAGATTGTCGTACAGATGACAAAATGGTAGATATAGAAATAGACGACAGAGGGATAGAGAAACAATTAAAATCGCTCAAAAGAGGAAAGGCCGCTGGACCTGATGGGATACCAGTTCGATTTTACACAGAGGACGTGAAGGAACTTGCCCCCCTTCTTGCAGCGGTGTACCGTAGGTCTCTAGAAGAGCGTAGCATTCCAAAGGATTGGAAAAGGGCGCAAGTCATCCCCGTTTTCAAGAAGGGACGTCGAACAGATGTGCAGAACTATAGACCTATATCTCTAACATCGATCAGTTGTGGAATTTTGGAACACATCCTATGTTCGAGTGTAATGACTTTTCTGGAGACTAGAAATCTACTCTGTAGGAATCAGCATGGGTTTCAAAAAAAACGGTCGTGTGAAACCCAGCTCACGCTATTCGCCCACGAGACTCAGAGGGCCATAGGCATGGGTTCACAGGTAGATGCTGTGTTTCTTGACTTCCACAAGGCATTCGATACAGTTCCCCCCAGTCATTTAATGAACAAAGTAAGAGCATATGGACTATCAGACCAATTGTGTGATTGGATTGAAGAGTTCCTAGATAACAGAACGCAGCATGTCATTCTCAATGGAGAGAAGTCTTCCGAAGTAAGAGTGAATTCAGGTGTGCCGCAGGGGAGTGTCATAGGACCGTTGCTATTCACAATATACAAAAATGACCTTATGGATGGCATCGGAAGTTCACTGAGGCTTTTTGCAGATGATGCTGTGGTGTATCGAGAGGTTGTAACAAAGGAAAATTGTACTGAAATACAGGAGGATCTGCAGCGGATTGACGCATGGTGCAGGGAATGGCAATTGAATCTCTCAATGTAGACAAGTGTAATGTACTGCGAATACATAGAAAGATAGATCCCTTATCATTTAGCTATAAAATAGCAGGTCAGCAACTGGAAGCAGTTAATTCCATAAATTATCTGGGAGTACGCATTAGGAGTGATTTAAAATGGAATGATCATATAAAATTGATCGTCGGTAAAGCAGATGGCAGACTGAGATTCATTGGAAGAATCCTAAGGAAATGCAATCCGAAAACAAAGGAAGTAGGTTACAGTTCGCTTGTTCGCCCACTGCTTGAATACTGCTCAGCAGTATGGGATCCATACCAGATAGGGTTGATAGAAGAGATAGAGAAGATCCAAGCAATTTCAAAGACTTATCAACACAGTAATGGCAAAAAGGTGCAACAATCCAATGATCTTACAAAACATAGAGGAGCAGGCATTAACTGCCGAAGTTTTACGTGTAGTCCATAGAGTTTCTACAACACTAGCATGCTAGACTACTCTGAAGATAAGTCTGTGAAATTTAGCAGCATTTACAGTTTTCTATGTGCGAAAATATTTGTAAGGTTCTTGTAAGAAGTCTGTATGTTGTTTCTTGAAACCAGCTGCCACATGCAAGGGCAGATGACGGATTTTAATTTAGGATGCATCAGAGTGTATCATTCCCATCCAAATGTTTTTGTTTTAATCCAATGGAAAGGAAGGCAGATCAGAATTTAATGGCCTGTCAACAGTGAGGTCATTGGAGAAGGAGCACAAGCTTGGACCACGAAATGATGGCAAGGAAATTAGCCAAGTCCTTTTCAAAGGAACCATCCCGGCATTTCCTGGAGCAATTTAGGGAAATGAGAGAGAGCCTAAACCTGGATGGCCGAAGGAAATTTGGACCGTCATCCTCCAGAATGCAAGTCCAATGTGCTGATCACGGCACAATCTCATTTGGCAATGCCAGCATTTATAGTTTAATATATGATATGATATGAGATACATGTATACAGTATTACCTGCACATGCTAAATAGTGTATGAAGTATTTTGATTAAAGGATTTACAAAAGAAACGTAAAACAAGAATAGGGACTGTAAAAAAAGCTAAGACATGTAGTTCGCTCACAAAGGCGTCAGGCCCTCTCATCAAAAAAGGATCCCACGCACATTGGCAAGTGAGTGCACTATACAGAAGTGACAGGCAAGGCTGTGGTTTTGCCAGTGCCTGGGAGCAGCCGTACTGGGAAGATGATGTCACTAATGGCTCGATGTAGTCCCCAGTGCCAACTACTCCTCTTGCCAGAGAGGACTCTATGTTTCTGTAGAGAGATCAGTGCACATGTGGGACTTCACACCGTGCCATAGTAGCTATCCTGGGAAAGCTAGTGTCTAAGCTGTGTTAACCAGAAGTTTCAATAATCACCTACTCCATAAAACATTGCAGCTATCAGTTGTATTTAACTATTTACGTGGGACACTAGATAAGATGCAAAACTTGAAAAGAGTTATTGGACACTCAGTTCATTGCTTCCCAAAACAGATGGTAGGATAACATTGAGACAAATTTGTGTTCTTGTTCTGAATACAGAATGGAATCTGTCAAAATGTTGCTCACAGAAACAGGTATGTCACAGACACCACAAACCGGCGTATCTCATTCATGCTGGAAAGGGTCATGTGCTATGGGACGCTGCATAATGTTAGTTCCATTCCATTCTCTTAGACAGATTGGAAAGATGTCCACTATTGCCTAGTAACAAGTCTTCCCCTGGAACATCTTGCTGGTTTGTATGCCCTATCATTCGTTCTTGTGCTAGCATAAAAGTGTTCTTCTGAGGTACGATATGGCAGCATGTAATCTGTCTGGTTGCTGAAAAATAACTGAAATACATGATGTGGAACATCATATTTGTTGTACTCTGTCAAATTCAAATACAATGTTAATTATTTTAAAAGCCATGAGAGAATAGCCATGGGGGTTATTCATGCCATCTCTGGATTTGGACGTTCATCTCCATCATGCCTAAGTTTGTGTGGTGTCTGTTTGACTGAATTTGAAAGGGTCTAGTTCCTGCTCCATAATCTATGAAGGCATGTCCAGCTGATATTCAAGGAACTAGATTAAATACAAATAACTGATGGAACATCATATTATAAGCGTGTTGGAACTTTCAAAGAGCAGAGAGTGATGGCTCGCCAGCTCTGGTACTTAATGCTAAATGTATGGCTAGTTCTTCAAGCACGTGTATCTCACCAAATGCCCCATCATAGATTCTATGTAACGTTGTTAGATATGGTCTATGTTGATCCAGAGTCACACAGTGGTGGTGCACCTGGGGGTGAAGAAAGGCTGTACAAAGCAATAAAAGGGAAAACATGACTGTACCCCTTGTCTTGCCACAGAGGAATTCAAAACACTCAGAACCTTAACTTTTTTAAGAATTTTAAGTTTATTAACTAGCTTGGTTTCTCATAAAATGTGGAACTGAGGAATAGCTCTTATACTCTGAAACTGAGAACGGTGTCTCCCAGACTCATATCCTGTACATTATAAAGACGACGCATATAGTTAAAATTCATACACACCTATTCTTAGTGGAGAACTAAAACCCTGTAGCTTCCATCACCAAAGTCTTTTGTCTCCTCAGCTTGAATTATATTTGATAGGTAGCGCCTGAAAGAGAGGAGCCAGGGGGGAGGATTGTTCAGTTTTCCACAACTATAGGCAATATCTGCAAAACAGAAATCAGAGTTTTCTATTACATATTGTTTTATAAAATCCGGAAAAAATCATGGTGTTAAAGCCATCACCATCTAATGGTTTCTGCTGCAGTCTTTTATTGAATTTTGAAACACTGATGAACGCAATTTTTCTTACTGATGAAATCTGCGATGCTATGTTATTTTAATCTCAAGTGTAATCTCACATTGACGACTTTGTGATGCTACCTCAATAGCAAATTCTAAGTGATCAGTTGCCATGATATTTTAAACTATAGATCCATTTCATATGATCAGTGAAAAATTTTATTTTTGTTATCGTTAGAAGTGGCTATGTTGGTTTGAGTCTAGTCTCAAACTTGAGAGCCAATTGTCTAGAAAATATCACAAAAAATCCAGAATAAAGATTTAATATGAGATTCTCTCACATACATTTTATGTTTTGTTATTACTCTTGCATGAATATCAAGAACCCGGATGGAAACCCAGATCTAAGCAAAGAACGGAAAGCAGAAAGGTGGAAGGAGTACATAGAAGGTCAATACAAGGGTGATGTTCTTGAGGACAATATTATGGAAATGGAAGAGGATGTAGATGAAGATGAAATGGGAGATATGATACTGTGTGAAGAATTTGACAGAGCACCGAAAGACCTAAATCAAAACAAGGCCCTGGGAGTAGACAACATTCCATTAGAACTACTGATAGCCTTGAGAGAGCCACCCCTGACAAACCTCTACCATCTGGTAAGCAACATGTATGAGACAGGCGAAATACCTTCAGACTTCAAGAAGAATATAATAATTCCAACCTCAAAGAAAGCAGTTATTGACAGATGTGAAAATTACTGAACTATCCGTTTAATAAGCCATGGCTGCAAAATACTAACATGAATTCTTTACAGATGAATGGAGAAACTGGTATAAGCCATACTGTTGGAACACGTGGGGCAATACTGACCCTACAACTTATCTCAGAAAATAGATTAAGGAAAGACAAACCTACATTTCTGACATTTGTAGGCTGAGGGAAAGCTTTTGACAATGTTGACTGGAATAGTCTCTTTCAAATTATGAAGGTGGCAGGGGTAAAACACAGGGAGCAAAAGGCTATTTACAATTTTTACAGAAACTTGATGGCAGTTATAAGAGTCGAGGGGCATGAAATGGAAGCAGTGGTTGGGAAGGGAAATGAGACAGGGTTGTAGCATATCCCTGATGTTATTCAATCTGTATACTGAGCAAGCAGTAAAGGAAACAAATGAAAAATTTGGAGTAGGAATTAAAATCTATGGAGAAGAAATAAAAACTCTGAGTTTCACCGATGATACTGTAATTCTGTCAGAGACAGCAAAGGATCTGGAAGAGCAGCTGAACAGAATGGACAGTGCCTTGAAAGGAGGACATAAAATGAACATCAACAAAGGCAAAACGAGGATAATGGAATGTAATCGAATTAAATCGGGTGATGCTGAGGGAATTATATTAGGAAATGAGACACTTAAAGTAGTAAATTAGTTTTACTATTTGGGGAGAAAAATAACTGATGATAGTCAAGGTGGGGAGGATATAAAATGTAGACTGGCAATGGAAAGGAAAGTGTTTCTGAAGAAGAGAAATTTGTTAACATTGAGTATAGATTTAAGTGTCAGGAAATCGTTTCTGAACGTATTTGTATGGAGTGTAGCCATGCATGGAAGTGAAATGTGGATGATAAATAGTTTAGACAAGAAGAGAATAGAAGCTTTAAAAAGGTGGTGCTACAGAAGAATGCTGAAGATTAGATGGGTAGATCACATAACTAATGAGGAGGTATTGGGGGAGAAGAGAAATTTGTGGCAAGAACTTGAGTAGAAGAATGGATCAGTTGGTAGGACGTATTCTGAGGCATCAAGGGATCACCAATTTAGTATTGGAGGGCAGTGTGGAGGGTAAAAATCATAGAGGGAGACCAAGAGATGAATACACTAAACAGATTCAGAAGGATGTAGGTTGCAGTACATACTGGGAGATGAAGAAGCTTGCACAAGATAGAGAAGCATGGAGAGCTGCATCAAACCAGTCTCTCGATTGAAGATCACAACAACAACATTACTCTTGTTCCCCATGTAATTAAAGTGAACTGACAGCTGGTTTTCCCATGGAAAGTTCTGAATCGTGGGGGCAGTGTGAGTGGATAATGAGGAACATGTGCTGCCATCATTTAGCACTGCCACAGATCGGGATGTGCACACCGTCTGTTCTGACTGGTTCAATCACATTAGGAAAATGTTCAGCAGTATGATGCAGATAGTATAATAGAATTCTTCTTCAGTCTATAAGATTCACTGTGCCTGTACCTATGTTTCATCACAGCTATGATGCAGAGACAATTCTCCCTGTTTTGTTTCTTATATAATTTTACACCGTATCGTCATGAATGAAGGGTCGAAAACCTCATTAAGTGAGAGTTTTTTGTACTTAAGCGGATGACAACTACGAATACCAAGTGGATGCACCATACAGAAACTTTTTATGTTTACTGCTGTACTTTCTCCCCTCCCAGTTTTAATCCCACAGGATGCTACATTTCTGAGTAACCAGGATTTACTGTGAAGGCAATGAAAATTGTCTGGACTAGAGTCTGGATTAAATTATATTTTGTAACTTCTTTGCTTCTGCATCTTTTTGAAATAATCTTTCATGTCTGTGATTTCTGTTAAAGTGTTTAGTTTCACTGTTGTAACACATTACAAAAGTGAAGGCATCCACATCATGACTTATGGTACAGGTCTGCAAGCGCTTAGCATGTTGGTATCATTGGGAAAAACTGCAAACACACATATCATTCTTTCACCTTTTTGACAGTCTGTGAAAATTATTCCACTTGTGTAAGAAACAGTTTCTGACGAATCAAGTCCTTGGTAAGATTTCAGTATGGCTTAAGTGAAATAGTACAACAGTTTGACAGACTGTTATGTGATGATCTTACGTTGGTATTCACTCTCATGCCCAGCATGTATTATGTCTGATCACTGGGACTGTTGTAAGTCTTCTAATCATCCACATTTCCTACTGATGTACATCATACAACTGTGACAGACCTTTGATGCTATGTGGCGTGTAGAATGTACAGAGCTTAATATGGAAACACTTCAAGGTATGCATATTTGAACACAAATGCAGATTGTAGTAAAGCCTGCAGACTGCAATACTGTATTTGATCACGAACTGCACCTGTGCAATATCCTCCATTCATTACAAGATTCACAGTCTGGTGCATTATGTCAGAGCTAACTAAATTCAAATGTGGTAACATTGTTGGTGCTGTTATGTTGGGTACTTCCATAACCAAAGGAGGTGAAGTGTTTGGTGTTTCGAGAGGCACCGTATCAAAGATATTTTGTACCGAATACAGGGAAAGTGAAAAAACGCCTTCTGCTAAGTCACAACGTGGACAAAAGTGTGTGGCGAGTGATCATGATGTGTGGTCTTTGAAGGGGATTTTGAAGAAAAATAAGAGGATGACAGCTGCAAAGTCAATGCAAAACTGAATGTCACCCTCACGAACTCTGACAGCATAAAAACAACATGATGGAAGTTACATAAGCAGGGAATTGGAGGGCAAGCTAGAATTTCAAAACCACTCATAAGTGATGCAAATGCCCGTAGCATGAACATTTGGTGTCAAAGACATAATACCTGGATTATGGAGCAACGGATAAATGTCATTTTGTCTGGTGACTCAGATTTCACATTCTTTCCAACTTGGCTGAGTTTACTTCCCAAGAATGAACATGATGGGCATATGGTGATGATATGAGCAGCCATATTATGGTATTTCGAGAGCCCTATAATTACTTTGCAAGGTCTCGTTACTGCCATGGATTATGTGACCAGTTTGGCTGATCAGGTCCAAAAAATGTTCAAATGTGTGTGAAATCTTATGGGACTTAGCTGCTAAGGTCATCAGTCCCTAAGCTTACACACTACTTAACCTAAATTATCCTACAGACAAACACACACACCCATGCCCGAGGGAGGACTCGAACCTCTGCCGGAACCAGCCGCCAGGTCCATGACTGTTGCGCCTTAGACCGCACAACTAATCCCGTTCAGCTGATCAGGTCCATCACATGGCAAAATGAGTGATGCTGTGTTGCAAGACAACAGCGCCCCTGTTCTCACTGTTTGTCTAGTCCAGGACTGGTTTTATGAGCATGAGAATGAAACTTCTCTTGCCACCAAAGCCACCAGATCTCAGTATTATTGAGACTTCGGGGTCGATTTTTGAGAGAAGGAAGTTTGATTGCTATCCACAGCTATAACGATTTCCTGAATTTGCCACAATTTTGCAGGAAGGATGTTATAATATTTCCTTGATACCCATACAGGACCTGTGTTTGTCCATTCCAAGATGAATGGAAATTTCTTTCGAATGCCACCAGTTTTCTGACACTGGTGTGGTAATGTGTTGTATTTTCAGTATTTTCATATTTTTGTTCACCTCTGTACAATACAGAAAGTCTTGATGTAAATTTTCTTGACCAAAATAAATGTTAATTACCACGATGTTTTTATTACAATGTATTCATACGTTGACTTGAAAATGGTACTTCCTGCAGAAAGTAGTCGACAAAAATGCATTGTTCACTGCAAGCAACTTCTGGCGGTAACATGTATTTCTAGGAATAGATTAGTGCAGTGGAGAATGCTTTACAAAAAGAAATAAAAGGTTTTGTATTAAAAGGTGGTGACTGAGCCTGTCCACTACTGATATTCAAAGATATCAGGACTGCGTCGCTTGGTAATGTTTACCCCAGCGGCCTTCTAGGCGGGGTGGCAAGGCATGTGATGAGGCTTTAAAGTCCTGTATGTGCATTGGCTCGTGGTCTTGGCACCTCCACAGAATGCAAAGGTGAGTGAATCTTTGAGTCTTGTGGGACAGCGAGGGAACTGTTCACATGTGAAGCTGACACACGGTGATACCTCTAAAGCTCGGCAGCAGCATTCATGGTAGATGTTCACAAGGTCATCTGCATGCGACGTGGAGTTCAAGCAGTACTTTCGAGTTTAAACTGAGCATTGTCTGGAAGGTGTTATGCTTGCCGGCTCAACTAATTCACCATCGAGATAATGAGCAGGTGTGTGCGCGCACGCTTGAATGAGCTGCCTGCTTCAGTTACAGGACAATGGGCACAATGAGTGCAGCTAATATCATCTGATAAATTGGCAGAATGTCATCATATTGCCTGTGGGATTTCACAGTGAGAAGATGGAAGGATCATGCAGATGAATAATCAGTGAGCATTACAGTTTGATATGGAAATATTTGTCAGCCTTGATATGAAAGTACGCAACTGATTCAGTTCATTTAAGGGGGTACACAAGAGTAGAAATTTTCTTTTTAGCCTAATTTCAATTTGCTTAAAATGTTCCCCAGAGAGTCTGTTTTTAAGATTCATTCATATAAAATGTATCATAAATGTTAACATACGTTAAAACAGTGATTTATTGCATGGCCGTCTCGCCCATCCGAGTACTTAGCAACTGATGTAACACAGCAATAGTTACTGATGGAACAGGGGTCATGGTAGTTGTAGATAGTGCCACATATGGCATTAGTATCGACTAAAATACTGTTCTCAATGTGATTTTTCTTTGTAAAATGGTTCGTTTTGGTAAAAAGTCTGAGAGCACGTACTTGTCTATTATCTGCTTAACTTGTCATTTTGCTTGTTTTTGTATACAATGTAAAATGTGAGTGCCCGTAAATGACAACAAAGTTAATTATACAGATAACAAAGGTTCTAAAAGTAATACTAATAGTGCAAAAAAAAAAAAGGTTATGATTTTTGTAAGTGGATGGCAGTTAATCGATATAATTTGGCAAAATGAGATTGTTTCGACATCAGCAGAAAAAAAGCCAACTTGTACAATGTTTTGTTCAGTTTCATTATTAAAAAAGATATGTTGAAACTTTAAACACTTGTTTTTTTTAAAACAACATTTTTCAAGTTGGTTGGAGCTATAACTAATGGAATATACATGCAATTACACTATACCTTTTTGTAACTTGTCAGTAGTTTTTTCTACTGTAGTGCATACGATATTTGAGATATTTTTAATTTTGATTTTTGGTTCACATTTAATGACTTTTTTTTTTAAAGAATTGACTTTTATTTCAAGGTGCTGTCATTTAGTTTAAAAAAAATTTTTAAAAATATCCCTATGTATTACATACTACGTCAGTTTCAAAGTAGCTGTTGAAAATTTGTTCTAGGTTGAAATTTGTGGCATTCAGGGCACCTTTTACTAATGTTGTGCTGCGTCCTCTGAGTGCAAGTTTGTTTTCTTTAAAAATGCATTACACAATTTTAAGGCTGTACAATAAAGGTCCAAAGAAAGTTATATAATCTGTTTGTTATTTTATTTTTAAAAAATCATGATTATAGGTTCCAAAATAGTGTGTCACCCTGATCTAGCCCTTAGGTGTCTCAAAGTATTTGTGAGCATTCAGTTTGGTTGTATATTGTGAGTGGTATGTTCTATATCCAGATAAATCCCTGTTTTTTGCATTTTGGTTTTGGCTGGGTGGTGTTAAGTTTGGTGTATGAATGTTGATGTTCATTGGTCCACTCTTTGTAACAAAATATACATATATGAAGAGGCTCTTTGCCTTGCTAAGCATTTCTCCTTTAAACTGTTTTGAAAGACGATATAGTTTACAGTTCTGCTCTTTGTTAAGATCAGTGATTTGTTGCCTTTAGAGAGAGGGACAGAAAGAAAGAGATTTTGGCTAACCTGTGATTCAAGTCTAGCAAGGTGTTTCTGAAATGATGTGACAAAGTTGTTTTAATCTTTTAATGCCTGGTAAAATCTTGTTGTTTAAGTCATAGTTAAGATTTGCATTTTATTCAGTGGGGCATCTGATTTAAGAGATGTTTTGGTTCTGATACTTGGTTTTCAGATCACATTACTAAGAAAGTGTTCTCCTTTTCTTATACGAGGTGCATTCAAGTTCTAAGGCCTCCGATTTTTTTTCTCCGGACTGGAAAGAGATAGAAACATGCGCATTGTTTTAAAATGAGGCCGCATTCATTGTCAATACATCCTAGAGATGGCAGCACCGTACAGCAGATGGAATTTTACCACCAGCGGCGAGAATGAGAACTGTTTAAATACTTAAAATGGCGATGTTTTCCTTACTTGAACAGCATGCAATCATTCGTTTTCTGAATTTGCATGGTGTGAAACCAATTGAAATTCATCGACAGTTGAAGGAGACGTGGTGATGGAGTTATGGATGTGTCAAAAGTGTGTTCGTGGGTGCGACAGTTTAATGAAGGCAGAACATCGTGTGACAACAAACCGAAACAACCTCGGGCTCGCACAAGCCGGTCTGACGACATGATCGAGAAAGTGGAGAGATTTGTTTTGGGGGATCGCCGAATGACTGTTGAACAGATCGCCTCCAGAGTTGGCATTTCTATGGGTTCTGTGCACACAATCCTGCATGACGACCTGAAAATGCGAAAAGTGTCATCCATGTCGGTGCCACGAATGCTGACGGACGACCACATGGCTGCCCGTGTGGCATGTTGCCAAGCAATGTTGATGCGCAGCGACAGCATGAATGGGACTTTCTTTTCGTCGGTTGTGACAATGGATGAGACGTGGATGCCATTTTTCAATCCAGAAACAAAGCGCCAGTCAGCTCAATGGAAGCACACAGATTCACCGGCACCAAAAAAATTTCGGGTAACCGCCAGTGCTGAAAAAATGATGGTGTCCATGTTCTGGGACAGCGAGGGCGTAATCCTTACCCATTGTGTTCCAAAGGACACTACGGTAACAGGTGCATCCTACGAAAATGTTTTGAAGAACAAATTCCTTCCTGCACTGCAACAAAAACGTCCGGGAAGGGCTGCGCGTGTGCTGTTTCACCAAGACAATGCACCCGCACATCGAGCTAACGTTACGCAACAGTTTCTTCGTGATAACAACTTTGAAGTGATTCCTCATGCTCCCTACTCACCTGACCTGGCTCCTAGTGACTTTTGGCTTTTTCCAACAATGAAAGACACTCTCCGTGGCCGCACATTCACCAGCCTTGCTGCTATTGCCTCAGCGATTTTCCAGTGGTCAAAACAGACTCCTAAAGGCCTTCGCCGCTGCCATGGAATCATGGCGTCAGCGTTGTGAAAAATGTGTACGTCTGCAGGGCGATTACGTTGAGAAGTAACGCCAGTTTCATCGATTTCGGGTGAGTAGTTAATTAGAAAAAAAATCGGAGGCCTTAGAACTTGAATGCACCTTGTAGTGTAAAGCACATACTGACTTCTTTCATTTTAAGACATATATTGCAACTGGTTCTTACATGTGTTTTAGATTACTGAAGAATGAGATTCTGTGTGTATCATAATTAACCTGTTTGAGACAGCCCACTGTGATTTTGTGAGGCTGGAATCTGAGGTTATTTGGAAGCTATTATGAGCAGTTAGATTTTACAAAGGAATTGTATTTAATTTAATGTTTACATTGTGCACATATTAAAGGGCAATTACTGTTATAAATTTTTATTTTTGGGACATCCACAAGTGTTCTGCAACATGTTCATGACAAACAAATCTGTCAAAGTTGTAAAATATTTTTATTGATCGAAGTCTTGCATGATGGAAGTCACTGTACACTACCATGGTGTTGGGCTCTTAGCTTCATCAGCAGCCGTATCTGAAATACAGCAGTAGCAGGACATGTCCATGTCCATACAACAAGTAGATAAATATCTACTATAGGAGGACCACCAAATAATATCCCAAAGTGTGGCTGCAAAGTGCCCCAACTTTTAATCATGGCCTTGGAAAATGCCTCTTGCAGGAAAATTGTGACCAGGAATGCAGGCAATCAAATTCAGGTACACAGAGTTTGTATGACCCATTCGCGTACTGGAAGCAGAGTACATTGACATAAGGTTTCTTTTTGTATAATTAATTGATTTCCTTACATAAACGTCAAACCTTCAGACTCTTAGCATACACTGGTTGCTGTTTCTTCGAATGTCTGAACATCGCATCTACATACTTGGGGATGACCTCAAATTCCAAATTTTTTTTTTTTTAAACTTTGTTTCCGTACATTTGACTAATTTATAACATAGATTGAAATACTCTTCCCATAGCCCCATGGGTCACACAGGTGCGCTGTTGTCAACATTTGGCTTCATGCATTCCTGGTGACAATTTTGTGACAAGAGGAATTTTCTCAGGCTGCAGTTCTTCGTAGGCACAATTTGGGATGTTATTTGATGGTCCACCTACTAGTTCTTTGGGCATGGGCATGATGTTGTTCTACTGATAGATTTTCTGATACATCTGATGGTAGGGCTAACACCCCGAATCCATGGCAGTGTATAGTGTCTTCTGTCATGCAAGACATTGATCAATAAAAATATTTTACAGGTATGGATGAATTGCTTATCATGAACATGAAATAATTGTTATCCCTCATTATTTTTTTAAGTTGACCACTTTAATTAGAGCTATTTGATGAAATAAAATTTTGTAAAATATTGTACATGTTATTTCTTGGTGAATGCATCTGGCTCCTTCCACAACTGAGTTAAATGTTCTATCTTGGGATAATTTTGAGATAGCTAACAGTAAGAAACCTTGTATTAGAAGGTGGTCACCTGCAGTTGTAAATGACAAATGAAATACAGTTTCAATCAGAACCACAAAAAATTCGGCCACCCTTAATACAAACAGTAGTTGCAAATTGAAAATTATCAGCTAAAACAAATAAAATTAAGCAATTAAGTTTTTGATTGTTTGCAAGGACTTGTCAGCATCTCCGTGATGCAGTATCATGGCAATACTGTAGTGCAACCAAAAGAAAATAGTACCCATCTCCACTTTTATCACTGGGCTGCACCATGTTGGCTTGGCTCACCTAACTGAATGATAAGGTAGTGTGGCATGTGGCTATCAGTATGGAACAGATCTGGAGACATCCAGGAGACAGTGTTGTACCTTGGCACAATTTATAGATTTTCCCATCTATCCAGCACTGTAATAGAAGTTCAGTGTATTTCCTTATTTCATTTTGGTATGTTGGCATTCACCCTGTGCCTGTTGCAGTCTTTTTTCTGAAATTACAAAAATCACTCCATAGAATAAGGTCACTCCAGTTGTGAAAATCTGTTCCCAGGTACTACATGGTCATGTACCTAGGAATAAATAATCTACTCAAATTTAATAGTCTTTCAGTCAAGAAAATCTTGTCTGTACTAATTTAATACATCGCAACCTGGCACAGGTTCCTTACCTTTCTTGGTGCAATCAGAATGTTAATATCATTGTGTGTTAGTTTGCTGTATTATGAACCTTTAGAGCAGAGATGAGAGGGAGAAAATCTCCTGGGTTGTAGGGGGCTAGGTTACAGAAGATTGATAATTCTCGTGGATTTGGTAGGAATTTTTGCTGCAGAGGCAAGATATTACTCTTTTTTAACCAATTTGTTGTTATAACGAACACATTTGCTCACTGAGGTGTTGGACCAAAACCACTTATCAGAATGTCAGATGCTTTCAATAATTATTAGAAAGGATCTCTCTCAGAGACAAGTGTTTGGTTGTCACTCAGTCTGCTAACTGCTGGCCACTCGGTCTAACTAATCAACACTGGGAACTGCATCACTAGTACTTACAGGCCATTTCACCCACTGTACAAGTGACAGGTACCAAGCAATAACTTGGTCCTGGTATTTGATGAAATTCCACTAGTCTAACTTTTTGGGACAGAGAGAGAGAGAGAGTGTCTCTGTTCAGCACTATTCCAATGAATGTTGTACAGCGCTACTTAACTTATATTTGCTGTGTGTTCACCAGAGTCTGTCACTATCTTCTCTTACACTAGATGAAGTGTTTACCGGTGCTGGTACAGAGCATCCCTGCCCCCTGAATGCTCTGTACTGACACTGAGAACCTCCCTACTCACTGCTGCATGACTCTTTTATAACGTTATTAACTGACTCTGATTGCACACAGCTCTCTTTAATTTCTTTCTGGATCATTCCTTTGAAACCTTCCCATGACATGTGATCTCCTTAGTTCTTGACTGTCTCTCTATATCGTACGCGAGGTTCTTCCATTACGTGTTGTGGAAAGTTCTGTACGATTCCATTGACAATGACCCTCTGCACCGTTGGTAAGATGTCAAGTATTCTGCTTGTTCACGTGTTTGACCAGCCTCAAAAAAGCAAATAGTGTGCAGCTCCTTTGTGGAGTATTATTTGCTCTCGATATACCATTCAGCTCTCCTCTATGATGCACGCAGGCTGTCTTGCATACGGTATCCAGCTCACTTCTCTTGTTATGATCTGACATGTAATATAATTTATTAAACTCTTCTAAGGTCACCACAAATAGCTTGTATTACATTATTATTATAGTGTACACCAATAACCACTAAGTGATACCAAATTAAGAAGTATTATCGGAAACCATTTTCAAGTCAAAAACTATTTTAAATAGAGCCTATTGGCAGTTAAAACGTATTTCCATTTTCAAGACAGGGAAAATTGTTATGAAATCAGAGGGAATCAGCTAGTTTACAAATATTTTGTGTTTCATTGTTGAAAAACTTCTTCTGTTTCAGTTTACTATATAGTGTATGACTGACCAAGTATGGCTTCACTGCCTACACATTACGTAACTAGTTTCAAAATTACACTGAATTTTACGAGCAATGAAAGTATGTAACTGATTAATTAAAATACACTCCAAATAGCTTAAATGTATTTCACAGCCCTTAATGTGCAGATCTTGTAATACTGGCAAATGCTGCTCAAACATAGCCTCATGTCTCACTCCAACAAAAACTGTAGAAAATGATGGAAACTGCTGATAGTGCTTCCTACTGTGTATACCTTCACATGATTCTAAAATCAGTCACAGTCACCGACCAGTCGGGTGCACTATCCTTCAGCTACAACTCTCTTCCCTCCTTGTATTGTCTATAGTGTTGATATAGTAAGTGACAAAAGGTGAAGAGATTTGTGATACAAATTGCACCATGGCATCAGGATTGTCAGAACAAAAATCACTAGGCACATTGCTTCCAACGTAGCTGTGTAGTGTCACAGGCCAATCATGATATAAGGGAGATAGCCACACACATATGTGGAGTGCAGCTCAACTGAACTTCAGAGCACCAGGCAGATAACTAGTCCCAGGAGACATTATGTTAACACTGTGTGATACTGCCTTGATAATGTCCTCAATTCAGCACAGAAGAGAGTCAACAAGTTTTCTCAGTTACGCCATGTCCAGGTGAAACCCCTGACGGATTAGGTTCCATAGAGCCAAGGGTATGCAGGGATATTGATCCCTTCGTTTTACCTTTTTTATCCAGCCAGCCCCAGGCATTTTCAGTGGTACTAAGATTGAGTTATTTAGCTTTCACCTGGACACGCCGTAAGTGAGAAAAGTTGTTGACTCTTTTCCGTGCTGAATTGGGGACATTATCAAGCCTAGAAGTGGTATCACACAGTGCAACTGTTGATTGAGGCTAGCTGCCTCCTCTAATTATTCTTTACATATTATTGAACTTATTGATATATGATTATGAACTTTATTAATTTTATAGTGTTGTAACATTCCTGCCGGTGTGTACCCGGTTTGGTTTGGATACATGGGTCAGTCCACACATTGTAGGCATAAGCCCTAATATTTTTCATTATTTTCTCTTCTCATGAGCCAACATATCCTTACATACTCTGGTTTATGTAGCTGATTAATTTTGTGCTATAGTCCTACTTGTGATCAAGTATATTCTTCTGGGCAGTACCCATCATTGAGAGTTTTTGAGCTGGCTCACTCATCATACACTTAGACTCTGAAATTTTTTCTTCTCTTTTGATGATTTTGAAGGTGTAACTTCATAGATGTAAACTTGCAATTTTTAATTCTAGTACATCAAGTTGTCTCTGCACTTATTTCTATAGTTTAGTGTTGCAATGTTGTAGTTTTGTCTTTGTTTAATTTGTTATGGGACAGAATGTTCCATAGATCTGAAAATCTGAATGCTATGTCCTTACATAAGTATAGATTGTGACGTGCATAGTAGATATTTTTGTTATGTTTTGCGCAACTTCATGTGAATTTTGGACACAATTTTGGAAATTGTCGCCATATGTTAATTTTACCATTTCACTACTCAGGTTTCACACTTATTTGGACTATAGACAAATTGTATGCAACAAGAACTCTGTTTATTGTAAGCAGAAATTTGTCAGATGCCTTTTGCAGTTTTTTGTAAGCTAACCTATACTTGTGTTCATAGGGAAGTGATGATCATTCAACCTTACATTTTCTTGTAATTTCAGAATTTAACTTTGAGAATCTGTATTCTACCTTTTGGCATTATTTTGCGCACCATTTGGCAAACCTTACAGTAGGTCACAAAATATTGTAAACACATTATTTCCATATTATATCAGGGGGATGTTGTAATGGCAACTACTGCTGTAGATATACTTTTCCTCAACAGTAGTTGTTGATATAAGTATTATTTTTTGAATTTTGGACAGGTCAATAATATCTCAGCTGCTTTTCTGAAAACTTCCATATAATTTTATACACAGTAGCATACCATATGTTATAGTTCAAGATAAAATTTAAGAAAAGGAATTACTTAACAAAATATTTTAGTTTTGATGTTATAACCTGTAAGTACAGTTGAAATTATTTTCTTTGAAACATGCGAAATTACGAATTATTGGCACACTTAAAATTTGTATTATTAATTACACAATCCTGTACTGTTTAGTATGTTTATTTCTGGATTCATTTATGATATAATAATTGAAATTAATAATGTAACAGAAACTAATAGAAATTCATTTGATAAGAAAAACTGTAAGCCCTTTGGAATATTTTTATTTCCACTCAGTGTGAGAGTCCTAAACATGTCTCTGAGGTGCAATCAGATGTATTTTTGCGCGAACAATGTAATTCCAGCTCTGTTAACATGAAAAATAAAAATACTGTATGGTATACTAAAATATGAGAAAATATATTTACATAAAAAAGCAGCAACAACAATCTTCAGATTTATTTAATTCAAACAAACCTTGAGGACCTGATGTGATTTTTTCAGTTTCAACAATCAGAACCCTAGAAAAGAACAACTGGAGCCAACTCAACATGACAAGCTAAGTAAACTAGAAAGTTTATTGTAAGCTTTGCTCCTCTCAAACCATCATAAAAGACTTTGATGGACATTGTTTAATGTTGAAAATAAATTGGAATCAGGAAGGAGGCAGGGGGGGGGGGGGGGGGGGGGGAGATTAAAGGCTCCCCATGCTACTCTATCCTGTGCAAGTATCTTGATCTCTAAGTAACTGCTGCAACCTACATCCTTCTATCCTTCTGAATCTGCTTAGTATATTCATCTTTTGGTCTCCCTATATGATTTTTACCCTCCACACTTCCCTTCAATACTACATTGAGGAGACCTTGATGCCTTAGAACAAGTCCTACCAACTGATCCATTCTCCTAGTCAAGTTGTGCCACAAATTCCTCTTATCCTCAATTCTATTCAGTACCTCTTCATTAGTTACACGATCTACCCATCTAACCTTCAGCATTTTTCTGTAGTACTACATTTTGAAAGCTTCTATTCTCATCTTGTATAAACTATTTATTGCCCATGTTTCACTTCCATACACGGCTATACCCCATACAAATACTTTCAGAAAGGACTTCCTCACTCTTATATCTATACCAAATTTCTCTTCTTCAGAACGCTTTCCTTGCCATGTCCAGTCTACATTTTATATCCTCTCTACTTTGATCGTCCTCAGTTATTTTGCTTCACAAATAGCAAAACTCATCTAATACTTTAAGTGGCTCATTTCCTTATTCAATTCCCTCAGCATCACCTGATTTAATTCAACTACATTCCATTATCCTCATTTTGTTATTGCTGATGTTCATCTTACATTCTCCTTTCAAGACACTGTCCATTTTGTTCAAATGCTCTTCCAGATCCTTTTCTGTCTGTGACAGAATTACAGTGTCATTGGTAAACGTCAAAGATTTTATTTCTTCTCCGTGGATTTTAATTCCTACTCTGAATTTTTCTTTAGTTTCCTTCACTGCTTTCTCAATATACAGACTGAATAACATGAGGGATAGGCTACAACCCTCTCTCACTCCTTCTCTACCACTATTTTGTTTTCATGCTCCTCAACTCTTATAACTGCCATCTGATTTCTGAACAAATTGTAAATAGCCATTTGATCTCTGTATTTCACCCCTGCCACCTTCAGAATTTGAAAGGGAGTATATTTCATCAACATTGTCAAAAGCTTTCTCCAAGTTAGCAAATGCTAGAAATGTAAGTTTGCTTTCCTTAGCTTATGTTCTAAAGTATGTCATAGGGTCAGTATTGCCTTGTGTGTTCCAACATTTCTATGGAATCTAAACTGATCTTCCCTTATGTTGGCTTCTAACTGTTTTTCCATTCATCTGTGAAGAATTTGTGTTAGTATTTTGCAATCATGACTTATTAAACTGATATTCAGTAATTTTCACACCTGTCAACACTTGCTTTCCTTGGGATTGGAATTATTTTATTCTTCCTGAAGTGTGAGGGTATTTCGCCTGTCTCATACATCTTGCCCACCAGATAGAAAAGCTTGGTCATGGCTGGCTCTCCCAAGGCTATCAGTAGTTCTAACAGAATGCTGTCCACTCCTGGGTCCTTGTTTCTCCTTAGGTCTTTCAGTACTCTGTCAAATTCTTCACGCAGTATCATATCTCCCCTCTCATCTTCATCTATGTCCTCTTCTGTGTCCTTAATAGTGTCCTCAAGTACATCATCCTTGTATAGACCCTCTATGTACTTCTTCCACTTTTCAGCTTTCCCTTTTTTGCTTAGGACTTGTTTACCATCTGAGCTCTTGATATTCATACAGGTGGTTCCCTTTTCCCTAAAGGTCTCTCTAATTTCTCCATAGGTAGCATCAATGTTACCCCTAGTGATATATGCTTCTACATAATTACATTTGTCCTCTAGCCATTCCCACTTAGCCATTTAGCATTTCCTGTTGATCTCATTTTAGAGACATTTGTATTCCTTTTGGCCTGTTTCATTTACTACATTTTATAGTTTCTCCTTTCATCAATTTAATTCAGTACCTCTAGCCCTCATCCTCTTACCTACTTCATCCTCTGCTGCCATCACTATTTTATCTGTCAAAAGTAGCCATTCTTCTTTCATGGTATTCCTTTCCTCTGTTCTTGTCAATTGTTCCCTAATGCTCCCTCTGAAACTTCATACAACCTCTAGTTCCTACCTTTCTGCAGTCTCTTCAGTTTTAACCTTTAGTTATAACCAATAAACTGTGGTCAGAGTTGACATCTGCCCCTGGAAATGTCTCACAATTTAAAACCTGGTTCCTAAATCTCTATCTTACCATTATATAATCTATCTGACACTTTCTAGTGCCTCCAGGTCTCTTCCACATATACAACCTTCTTTTGTGACTCTTAAACAAAGTGTTAGCAATGATTAAGTTACACTCTGTGCAAAATTCTACTAGACAGCTTCTTCTTTCATTCCTTACCCTCAGTCCATATTCACCTACAACTTGTCCTACTGTCAAATTCCAGTCATCCATGACTATTAAATTTTTATCTCCCTTAACTACTTGAATAATGTCTTTTATCTCATCATACATTTCTTCAATTTCTTCATCATCTGTGGAGGTAGTTGGCATATAACTGGATTACCCATATTTGATTTATAACCATGTATTCACCTAACCTGAAGTCTTTTTTCTCCAGCCACCAAACTTCACTAATTCCTATTATATCTAACTTTAACCTATCCATTTCCCTTTTTACATTTTCTTACCTACCTTCCCAATTAAGGGATCTTACATTCCATGCTCCAATCCATAGAATGCCAGTTTTGTTTCTCCTGATAACGACATCCTCTTGAGTAGTCCCTGCCTGGAGATCTGAATGGGAGACTTTTTTACTCTAGAATATTTTACCCAATAGGATGCCGTCATCATTTAACCACACAGTAAAGCTGCATGCTCTCTGGAAAAATTAGGACTGTACTTTCTCCTTGCTTTCAGCTGTTTACAGTACCAGCACAGCAAGGCTGTTTTGGTTGATGTTACAAGGCCAGATCAGTCAATCATCCACACTGCTGCCCTTGCTACTACTGAAAAGGCTGCTGCCCCTCTTCAGGAACCACGCATTTGTCTGGCCTCTTAACAGATACTGTTCCATTGTGGTTGCACGTACGGTATGGCTATCTGCATCACTGAGGCATGCAAGCCTCCCCACCAACGGCAAGTTCCATGTTTCATGGGGGTTACTGAATCATATCTGGGGAAAACTGGAAGTATCAAGAGAGAGGTGGTCAGGTGGCTGTGGTTGGGGTGGGGAAGAGAGAGAGAAAAAGAGAGAAAGAGAGAGAGAGAGAGAGAGAGAGAGAGAGAGAGAGAGAGATAAAATTGTTTGGATTTTTACTACAATTACCATTGTTCAGTAAGTTAATTCTACCTGTTGCTGAACAAATGACAGCGTCCTAAATTTTTTAAAGTTCAACCATGGCACTGAAGAAGCAAGAATTCATTTGTGTTTTTAGGCTTTCCTGGCAGATGATAGTATGTGGTGCGGATGGCCATGGCTACCTGAAAATGGACAGTTAGCATCCTGAAATATTGGACCATTTGGATGATGGCACCTGGTTTAATACCTGGGATTCTGAGAGTTTATTTAACTAAAATGTCAACAGTGTGTACTGTGAAACACATTGTGTATTATATCCATTTGCAGTGATCTGGAAAGTATTCTTATTACAATATGGAGAAAAAGATCTCTCAAGTAGTACGCTGAATAGCAAAGTACTCTGTTACAAGTCTTTAGAAATTCAGAGGTACTAATAACAAAACACTCTGGAAATAAACCTAATTATTAGTGAAGCTAGATGTCAGGGAGGAGGTGGCAGTCTTAATATAATTTACTGAACAAAAAATTTTAATGTAAAATCTTTTAACGCATAGACCACAATTTTCAATACATAGTTAAAGGACAGTGACTAGTTTTGGTTGTTCTTCACGAACATCTCAGATCATAACTTCACAAGATGATGATAATAGAGGTTGAAAACGCCCAGTGTCACTAACAAAAATTTGCATCGCAGGCCCATGATATGCAACTGTATAGCATGTGTTATAGTGAGAGCAGTACAAGCAAGGGTAACAAGAATTGTCAGCTGTTCCATAGCCTATCTAGCAGAGGAGTGATCCAGCATGGCATATAAAATAGTCATCTGCAGTGGTATTTTGGAACATATACTACGTTTGAACATTATGAATTACCTCAAATAACATGACTTATTAACAAATAGCTACAATATATTCAGAAAATACTGTTCTTGTAAAATATAATTAGCTCTTTATTCTCATGAGGTAATGAGTGCTATCAATAGCAGATGTCAGACTTATGACATATATTTTAGATTTCTAGAAGGCTTTTGACACCATTCCTCACAATTGTCTTCTAAACAAATTCTATGCCTAATGAGTATTGCTTTCATTGTGTGAACTCGGTACATGAGTTCCAGTCAGAAAGATAACAGTTCATAGTAACTGACAGAAAGTCATCGAGTAAATCAGAAGTAATAACTGGCATTTCCCAAGGAAATGTGATAGATCTTCTGCTGTTCCTGATCTACATAAATGACGTACGAGACAATCTGAGCAGCCCTCTTAGATTGTTTGCAGATGATGCTGTCATTTACCATCAGTAAGGTCATCAGCTGATGAAAACCAAATGTGTAATGATTTATACAAGACATCTATATCATGTAAAAAGTGGTAACTGACTCATAATAATAAAAAAGTATGAAGTCACCCACGTGGGTACTAAAAGACATCTGCTAAATTTTGATTACACAATTGTTGTTGTTGTTGTTGTGGTCTTCAGTCCTGAGACTGGTTTGATGCAGCTCTCCATGCTACTCTATCCTGTGCAAGCCTCTTCATCTTCCAGTACCTACTGCAAACTACATCCTTCTGAATCTGCTTAGTGTATTCATCTCTTGGTCTCCCTCTATGATTTTTACCCTCCACGCTGCCCTCCAATACTAAATTGGTGATCCCTTGATGCCTCAGAACATGTCCTACCAACCGATCCCTTCTTCTGGTCAAGTTGTGCCACAAACTTCTCCCCAAATCCTATTCAATACTTCCTCATTATTTATGTGATCTACCCATCTAATCTTCAGCATTCTTCTGTAGCACCACATTTCGAAAGCTTCTATTCTCTTCTTGTCCAAACTATTTATTGTCCATGTTTCACTTCCATACATGGCTACACTCCATACAAATACTTTACAAAATGACTTCCTGACACTTAAATCTATACTCGATGTTAACAAATTTCTCTTCTTCAGAAACGCTTTCCTTGCCACTGCCAGTCTACATTTTAATTCCTCTCTACTTCGACCATCATCAGTTATTTTGTTCCCCAAATAGCAAAACTCCTTTACTACTTTAAGTGTCTCATTTCCTAATCTAATTCCCTCAGCATCACCCGATTTAATTCAACTACATTCCATTATCCTCGTTTTGCTTTTGTTGATGTTCATCTTATATCCTCCTTTCAAGACACTGTCCATTCCATTCAACTGCTCTCCCAAGTCCTTTGCTGTCTCTGACAATGTCATCGGCGAACCTCAAAGTTTTTATTTCTTCTCCATGGATTTTAATACCTACTCCGAATTTTTCTTTTGTTTCCTTTACTGCTTGCTCAATATACAGATTGAATAACATCAGGGAGATGCTACAACCCTGTCTTACTCCCTTCCCAACCACTGCTTCCCTTGCATGTCCCTCGACTCTTATAACTGCCATCTTGTTTCTGTACAAATTGTAAATAGCCTTTCGCTCCCTGTATTTTACCCCTGCCACCTTTAGAATTTGAAAGAGAGTATTCCAGTCAACATTGTCAAACGCTTTCTCTAAGTCTACAAATGCTAGAAACGTAGGTTTGCCTTTCCTTAATCTTTCTTCTCAGATAAGTCGTAAGGTCAGTATTGCCTCACGTGTTCCAGTGTTTCTACGGAATCCAAACTGATCTTCCCCGAGGTCGGCTTCTACTAGTTTTTCCATTCGTCTGTAAAGAATTCATGTTAGTAATTTGCAGCTGTGACTTATTAAACTGATAGTTCGGTAATTTTCACATTTGTCAACACCTGCTTTCTTTGGGATTGGAATTATTATATTCTTCTTGAAGTCTGAGGGTATTTTGCCTGTTTCATACATCTTGCACACCAGATGGTAGAGTTTTGTCAGGACTGGCTCTCCCAAGGCCGTCAGTAGTTCCAATGGAATGTTGTCTACTCCCGGGGCCTTGTTTCGACTCAGGTCTTTCAGTGCTCTGTCAAACTCTTCACGCAGTATCGTATCTCCCATTTCATCTTCATCTACATCCTCTTCCATTTCCATAATATTGTCCTCAAGTACATCGCCCTTGTATAGACCCTCTATATACTCCTTCCACCTTTCTGCTTTCCCTTCTTTGCTTAGAACTGGGTTTCCATCTGAGCTCTTGATATTCATACAAGTGGTTCTCTTATCTCCAAAGGTCTCTTTAATTTTCCTGTAGGCAGTATCTATCTTACCCCTAGAGAGATAAGCCTCTACATCCTTACATTTGTCCTCTAGCCATCCCTGCTTAGCCATTTTGCACTTCCTGTCGATATCATTTTTGAGACGTTTGTATTCCTTTTTGCCTGCTTCATTTACTGCATTTTTATATTTTCTCCTTTCATCAATTAAATTCAATATTTCTTCTGTTACCCAAGGATTTCTACTAGCCCTCGTCCTTTTACCTACTTGATCCTCTGCTGCCTTCACTACTTCATCCCTCAAAGCTACCCATTCTTCTTCTACTGTATTTCTTTCCCCCATTCCTGTCAATTGTTCCCTTATGCTCTCCCTGAAACTCTGTACAACCTCTGGTTCTTTCAGTTTATCCAGGTCCCATCTCCTTAAATTCCCACCTTTTTGCAGTTTCTTCAGTTTTAATCTAAAGGTCATAACCAATAGATTGTGGTCAGAGTCCACATCTGCCCCTGGAAATGTCTTACAATTTAAAACCTGGTTCCTAAATCTCTGTCTTACCATTATATAATCTATCTGATACCTTTTAGTATCTCCAGGGTTCTTCCATGTATACAACCTTCTTTCATGATTCTTAAACCAAGTGTTAGCTATGATTATGTTGTGCTCTGTGCAAAATTCTACCAGGCGGCTTCCTCTTTCATTTCTTAGCCCCAATCCATATTCACCTACTACGTTTCCTTCTCTCCCTTTTCCTACACTCGAATTCCAGTCAGCCATGACTATTAAATTTTCGTCTCCCTTCACTATCTGAATAATTTCTTTTATTTCATCATACATTTCTTCAATTTCTTCGTCATCTGCAGAGCTAGTTGGCATATAAACTTGTACTACTGTAGTAGGTGTGGGCTTCGTATCTATCTTGGCCACTATAATGCGTTCACTATGCTGTTTGTGGTAGCTTACCCGCATTCCTATTTTCCAATTCATTATTAAACATACTCCTGCATTACCCCTATTTGATTTGGTGTTTATAACCCTGTAGTCACCTGACCAGAAGTCTTGTTCCTCCTGCCACCGAACTTCACTAATTCCCACTATATCTAACTTTAACCTCTCCATTTCCCTTTTTAAATTTTCTAACCTACCTGCCCGATTAAGGGACCTGACATTCCACGCTCCGATCCGTAGAACGCCAGTTTTCTTTCTCCTGATAACGACATCCTCTTGAGTAGTCTCTACCCGGAGATCCGAATGGGCGACTATTTTACCTCCGGAATATTTTACCCAAGAGGACGCCATCATCATTTAATCATACAGTAAAGCTGCATGCCCTCGGGAAAAATTACGGCTGTAGTTTCCCCTTGCTTTCAGCCGTTCGCAGTACCAGCACAGCAAGGCCGTTTTGGTTATTGTTACAAGGCCAGATCAGTCAATCATCCAGACTGTTGCCCTTGCAACTACTGAAAAGGCTGCTGCCCGTCTTCAGGAACCATATGTTTGTCTGGCCTCTCAACAGATACCCCTCCGTTGTGGTTGCACCTACGGTACGGCTATCTGTATCGCTGAGGCACGCAAGCCTCCCCACCAACGGCAAGGTCCATGGTTCATTACACGATAAGCAACAGAAATCTAAAGACCATAAATTCAACTAAATACTTAGAGATCACAATTACAAATAACTTAAATTGGAACAATCACATAGACAATGTTGAGAAGAGAGCAAACCAAGAACTGCAGCAGTTTATTGGCAGAACACTTAGGAAGTGCAACAGGTGTACGAGACTGGTTACACATGCTTGCCTGTCCACTTCTGGAGTACTGATGTGTGGTGTGGGATCTACATCAGCTGGGACTGGTGGAAGACATCAAAAAAATTCAAGAAGGGCAGCTGAGTTTGTATTATTGCAAAATAGAGGAGAGAGTGCTATTGACATATGTCAACTGGGTTGGTTATCATTAAAAGAAGGGCATTGTTTACTGTGTCAGGATCTTCTCATGAAATTTCTTTCTTTTGAATTACTTCAGTATCCCTCTTTCCATTTAAAATTAAAGTTTCTGATCCATAAGACATTTAGGTTTGATTACAGTGGTTAAAAGCCTAAGTTCACTGAATTTAAAAAGCGATTTATTATTATAAATATGTTTTTCATGCCTCAAATGAGCATGTATAGCAAATTTATGCCCTGAATGCATAAATGTTCATACCATATGGTCGATGGGTAATACTTTTTTGAAAATAAATTGCATTGAAGATAAACCAATAAAACTGAATAACTAATAACAGAAGGCCATTTCCCAGCAGCTCAGTTCATTTCGCAAGTGGAGGAAAGTAAATAACTGTGGTTAATGTAAACTCGCCTGACTGTATTCAGTTTCTGGCAGTGACAATGTAATCTGGTCATAAGAGCACTTAAAGGGCTGAAAATTATGGTTACAAAAGAATGTCTTGAAGGCTAGATTCAAGCTAAACATATTAGATTAAGAAAGGCTAAATATCAGGTGTATGCAATACTTTGTATCAAAGATGTAGCCATTAAGGGGCAGGGGAAGGTAGTTGCCCCTCTCTTCTTGCCTACAAAAAAGCACCACAAATCAAACTTGCACCATTCCTAACCAAGCAGACAGATGCCACAACATGTTGTGAATATTCATTGCGGTGTGGGGGAGTAGCCATGTATGTGAAAAACGTTATCCCATTTGAGTCAATTGATGTTTCAAAGTACTGCACTGAAAAGGTGTTTGAATGTTGTGCAGGTGTGGTTAAATTTAGTGGAGCTAAACTTCTTACTGTTGTTATTTATAGATCCCCAGACTCCGATTACACAACATTTTTGCTAAAGCTAGAGGAGATTCTTGGTTCACTTTATAGGAAATACAAAAAGTTAGTTATAGTGATTGTGCAAGGAAAAGGATGCTGGTAGACCTCCTTAATTCATATAATCTTATGCAAACCGTATTCTTTCCAACGAGAGTGCAAGGGAACAGTAGAACAACCATAGACAATATTTTTGTTCATTCGTCATTATTAGAAGGGCATTCTGTTACCAAAAAGGTGAATGGCCTTTCAGATCATGATGCACAAATTTTAAGTCTAAAAGATTTTTGTGCTGCAACACATGTTAAATATAGTTACCAACTTTTTAGGAAAGCTGATCCAGTTGCTGTACAGACTTTTGTAAACCTTATCAAGGAACAAGAGTGGCAAGATGTTTATAGTGCTGATACAGTAGACGATAAATATAATGCTTTCCTCAAGACTTTTCTCGTGCTCTTTGAAAGTTGCTTTCCGTTAGAACGTTCAAAACAGGGTACTAGCACAAACAGGCAGCCTGGGTGGCTGACTAAAGGGATAAGAATATCTTGTAGAACGAAGTGGCAATTATATCAAAACGTTAGAAACAGTCAAAATCTAAATGCAGCAGTCCATTACAAACAGTATTGTAAGGTGCTTAAAAAAGTTATTAGGAAGGCAAAAAGTATGTGGTATGCAGATAGAATAGCTAAGTCTCAGGATAAAATTAAAACCATATGGTCAGTCGTAAAGGAAGTGGCTGGTCTGCAGAGACAGGTCGAGAATATAGAATCAGTGCATAGTGGGGATGTCCGTGTTACTGATAAGTTGCATATATGTACAGTACTTAATAATCACTTTCTGAATATAGCAGGTGAACTAAATAGAAACCTAGTCCCAACAGGGAATCATATAGCGCTCTTACAAGGGAACCTCCCCATCGCACCCCCCTCAGATTTAATTATACGTTGGCACAGTAGATAGGCCTTGAAAAACTGAACACAGATCAAGCGAGAAAACAGGAAGAAGTTGTGTGGAACTATGAAAAAAATTAGTAAAATATACAAACTGAGTAGTCCTTGCGAAGATAAGCAACATCAAGGAGGCTGAAAGTCAAGCAGCGCCGTGGTCCCGTGGTTAGCGAGAGCAGCTACGAAACGAGAGGTGTTAGGTTCAAGTCTTCCCTCGAGTGAAAAATTTAATTTTTTATTTTCAGTTTATGTGACAAACTCTTACGTTTTCATCACTTTTTTGGGAGTGATTATCACATCCACAAGAAAACCTAAATCGTGCAAGGTAGAAGAATCTTTTTACCCATTCGCCAAGTGTACAATTAGGTGGGTCGACAACATATTCCTGTCATGTGATGCACATGCCGTCACCAGTGTCGTATAGAATATATCAGACGTGTTTTCCCGTGGAGGAATCGGTTGACCTATGACCTTGCGATCAAATGTTTTTGGTTCCCATTGGAGAGGCACGTCCTTTCGTCTACTAATCGCACGATTTTGCGGTGCGGCCTCAAAACACAGACACTAAACTTATTGCAGTGAACAGAGACGTCAATGAACGAACGGACAGATCGTAACTTTGCGAAAATAAAGGAAATAAAATTTTCAGTCGAGGGAAAACTTGAACCCAAGACCTCTCGTTCCGCAGCTACTCACGCTAACCACGGGACCACGGCGCTCCTTAGCTTAAGGCCTCCTTGATATTGTTTACCTTTCACATGGACTACTCAGTTTGTATTTTTACTAATTTTTTTCACGGTTCCACACAACTTCTTCCTGTTTCCTCGATTGATCTGTGTACAGTTTTCCAAGGCCTATCCACTGTGCCAACTTATAACTAAATCTGTGGGGGGTGCGATGGGGAGGTTCCCTTGTTAGAAAAAAGTGTTCCGAGACTGTTACCTGAAATGCTCCTCCATGATACTGACAAGAGGGAGATTGAGTTAACAATTAAATCACTAAAGACCAAGTACTCTCATGGATATGACGGGGTATCTAGCAGACTACTGAAGTATTGTTCCACATATGTTAGCTCAGTACTTAGCCATATCTGTAACTTTTCCTTTAGGAGTGGTCGGTTTCCTGACCGATTAAAGTACTCCTTAGTGAAGCCACTTTCCTATCGAAGTCCAGGCTTAGATCATTACATTAATCACTGTGTTGTCGTATTACCCTGTAAATTTCTGTTCTTTGCCACGCTGAATGTCATTTGGTAGGTATAATTTAAAAAGAAAGCAGATGTGGAAATTGCAATAGGCCTGACAATCTTAAATTCAGTTCTGTTCCTTCGTAATTTAACGTATTTTTCACTTTGTTGACATGACAGCTGGCTTGTTTATATCATCCCTGCATACATCTATGGGACACCAAAGGAAATAAGGTAAGTTTCTTGCAAATGTGAACATTTAAAATTTGCATTTGACTTGAAAATGCAACGAGTACAAATCGGTGCCTCTAAACTATCAATCATTGTTTTTGGAGTTCTGGGTTTATCAATTATCGACACAAACACAATGAAAGTGAATAGAAATGGATTACAAAAGCACGCTTTTCATAGCACATACGTCTCTTCTCGGTCATTCTAAGTGTATAAACAAAAATGAATTACAGTACTGAGGCAAGAAGCGTAATATTTTTACGTATTACTGTATCGAATACGCATTTAAGACCAGAAAAACGTTTGAAGTTGCGTTCCTTATGCTGTGTGGTTCACTAAAACCGAGTAACATTTACTATATAAAACAAATATCACGTGCACACGACATAAATAACGAACAAGAAGCAATTGTAAACACTCGTCTGCTAATGTTTTGGGGGATCCAAGATGGCGGCAGGCCCCGCCCACTGCCTTCAAAACAACGTACAGCGCAAGTCTGTAGCGCCATCTCCCCTTATTCTACCACCATGATATTTACTCTATGTCGTTTCGAAACGTATATTCGTTGAGAAAAGTCAACCTGTACGACGGGCAGAGATAATGACTACTGCAGTGGTCACCGTTATTATCAGTGACACTGCTGTATACAAATTATCTAGTTAATAAGGAGTTATTTGTAATAAGATAATATGAAAAGTGAGTCTCTTGTTCGTGAGTAAGAGGTTAGCTTCACAAAATACAGGTATGATGCCGGGCATCCATGATGCCCTTTTGCCTATGATAGTTCAAAATCTTCGACAAACAGTAAGTTTTAGCGCAAACTCGGTATGCAGTATGAGAAACAATTAAACATTTTCTAACGATGCCTCGTTCATCTCTGTGCGATTAGAATGTCTTGAAGAGGGATGTTGAGTTGTGAAATAATACATACGAATGAAACTGAAGCCAGTGCCGAATGCACCTCCGGAAAGACAAACGAGGGAAACAAGTACAGTGTCGCAATAACGATGACAGGTGGGTGCGGAGGTCAGTTCGATCAAGTAACATTATGCCTTTGCCTACCATTAACACCTACACCACGAAAACAATCATGTTCGACAGTGTTCCTGAATGTATTAACAATTACTAGGCTACCTCTCGCCACATGGGGGAAGATCCAGCTTCCCAGAAATAGTGTTTTGGTACAGGAGTCGATATTTACTATGTGATGCGCAATACTTGACATGTATTTACATTCCCCTGTAAGCTAAAAGTATCAGTTTGCTGCAATGGAAGAGTAAAAATAATGTATTTCACTTTCTGACTTTCAGTAATAGAAAAAGATCCAAAAATGTTGTGTGAAAGAGCTGTTGGCTGTGGTCCAGCTCAAATCATTGTGCTCTAGAGTTTAGTTTGTCACACCAGACTCCGGCCACCAATCATGGAAGTCGGCTGATAGGGACCAATGTCCACTCAGGTGACTGCAACACGTCATTTACTGAACCAATGATGTATGCTGGTGCACTCGCTCTGCCAAGCATGAAATTATTTCCTTTTTATTATGACTTACCACGTGAAATATATGTGACGAAACGAATGAACACAGTGCAGTAACTAAATTGGCGTGCCCATTTCTCAGGCAGAGTATGTCATGAGGGATGTTTAAGAGTTAAGATTTCCATGGGAAAAAAGTCAGGATTATTAGTGTGTAGCTGTGTCTGTGACAACCGCAGATAAACCCTTCTCTATTATAAGTTTCTTTTCTCAGGCATTATCTTTTGATCTGGGTCTCTTATACTCTGAAGATGGCTTTGGAAACATGAAGCTCTGGAAACGTGATCTGTATTGAGAGTTGTGCCATGAAGAAATTGCAAGGTTGGTGATGCATAACATACAATTGCTACAGATAGGCTAAGTGGTTGACAGTGAATGCATTCAACAATGCTGTTACATTTCTGATGGAACAAGATGCTGAATGAAAGTGAATAGGCCAATGCATGTACCGTTGTGTAACTAACGCTCTAGTATAAAGGTAACAATAGTTACACTCAATGAGTATTCTCATGTTGCTCAAATAATTTGTTTATTGCAAACAAAAATCAGTTTTAAACGCCAGGCAAACATTTCTGACTGTACTGATGTTAGCCTCACAATGTCATAACACTTCTGTTGTGATAGCAGCAGTACCACAGCGTCTCCAGCCAATAGGTGGTGTCTTGTCAGCGTCCATGACGACGGCACATGGTGCTGCTAGTGTGTTGGCTTCGCTTACAGTAGTCAGATGCCCACCACAATAGAAAAAGAAAACATCGTCGGTGTTGAGCTGTCCCCGTTGCCTGGAAGGTGGGTGTGCACCCCGATAATAATGACTTGGCGCTGCTGGCTGACCTGTCACAGGGGACATTAGGCCTGTCCAAGACAACCGAGCACACCTGTGGACAACAATGACGCTGATTTAAGTGCTGGTGTCTATGCCACACGAGAGAAATGTCATATTTCAAGTTGTATGCCAAAACACATAGACCTTACACATAAAGAGTAGAGGGAAGTGCATATCACAAGGAACAGTTCATCAAAAGGAGTCAGTTTCCAATCTTGAAACAAATATTAAACTGGAAACAATTATTATATTCCAGAAGTTTCGCCTCTTTAGCTGTTACCACGGATTTCAAACGTATAAGCTACAGTTTCTAGGTTTTATAGTTATATTAGGGACATCCTCACATTTTAATCTTGTCATGTGGCTTTGTGGTCAATGATACTTTGACAAATTTTTGCCTAGTGAAGTTACTAGTGCCTATATTTTGTTAATTTTTGTTTGTTTCAATGTGCTCATAAAGTTTGTTACTGTTTATACCATTAAGTTGCACCATGACATCCAAGGATGTGAAACTAGCTATGGATGAAACTGGCTAATCGCCCAACATCTTTCAGTACAATCTTCTCGTACTTCCAGCCACATCAAGAAGTCATACTTCCATGTGTTTCTGGACAAGTTGCTATTAGCCCACTGTGAAGCAGTAACCGACTGTTGCCTGGTTGCTGTCCTCATTTTTATTTAGCCATGGAACCAGCTGCTGTTAAGCCCATCCACATAGGACTTTGAGGATATAGCCTTGGATACAACTCGCGGAGAGTCAAGTTGCTCTTACTACCTTTTCTACAACTCATTTGCTGTCTGTTTCTTTTACAGCAGAGCAATTCAAAGATGATGTCTTTAGACAGGTGAATGATGTAACTAAGTACTGTAATCATTTACAAGTTCTCAAGGTCCAATTTTTGAAAGAATATTGGTCTACAGCAATTCAGCAAGAACTGCTCATAGATTTCTGGACCGAAGACTAGTACCAATCTGGTCAGGGAACAATGGAGGCATTCTGTAAGTACTGATGGGGAGGTGGCTGTGCAGTTGTTGCTGTGGGTATAAGACTTTTGTTACCATTCTGTGTTTGGTGAGAACTTGTAGCACCACTCCACGACAATTACGAGAATTATGAACGTTCTCTCGAAAGAGTCTAATATTCTCATGGCCGTTACATTATAGTGCAAAATATAACACAGCAGCTGCGGGAAGGTGGAAGACTGGTGCCACTTATGATGATGTGCACAACAGGCAACAGAATAGCAATCATTCTGATGACCAGTTTTAAGTAGAAAACTGGCAAGTAATAGTGAGGAACATAAATAAAGTGTGCATAGCAGCTGCCACAAGTGACCTTGGTGGCGAGGAGGTGCACTCAGTGGGGGAACAATATTGCTGAATAGCTTGGTTGGGCAGCTGATGGGAAGTTCTATTGAACTTTGTAAGAATGGAGACACTAATGAGTGGGGGAGACATTCCTGCACCACTGAGTGTGTGTGAAGAGTCACCTGACGCAACAACAGTTATTATTATGACATATCTGACGAATTAAACGCTGTTGGTACTATTGGGATAGTGTGACAGTTTGATAAAAAGCAACTGACTGGAACAGGAACAATAAGAAATAAAAATTCGTTGATGTAGGAAGTGTGGGGACTTCTTGCTCCAGAACAGTATATAGAAGACTGCAAAGAAGCAAGCACTTCTGGACTGCAAGCGAGAGAATTCAAACAAGCTTGTTCATTATAAAACGCAGGAGTGCCTCTGGACGAAACTAATATGATTTATAAATTCGTATTTGATGGAGATTCCAAATATGAACTGCCATCAAGGTTGGACAGCACTCATGCAGTGTGTTTTAGACTCCCAGGCAGATTGGTGCATAGGAAGAGCAAAAACAGAAATTGGATGCATGTGACCGAGTTTGGTAAAAAAAAAAAAAAAAGCCAAAATAAAGGAGTTGTTTTGTGGAAGAGAGCTGATGCCCGTTTCAGCTGATGTCAATCCGATTGCAAAAGGAGCAGTAGGTGGCTTAGAAAGTGAGGTATTGGTTGACTGCTGTTCACACATTTCAGTGTCTTCACCCAGCAAAATGGACACAGTACTACCACAGTCTAATATAACAGTCGCGACACTCACTGCTGTAAAAGTTGTTGCCGTTTGACAGATGGAGCGACACTAGCGCTCCAAGCGGTAGGTAAGGTGAACGTCAGACGCGTCGTAAGCATGATGTTTGTTTACATCCATTTCCTAAGTAATTTCCGCATTATTTGAGTTATTTTCTTGCCTCCAAGGGTTTGTGTGGTATCAGAAGGCATATATGTTTCTAAAAATGATTCTAAAATAAGCGCCAGCACGGACAAAAATCATGAATAGAGTGGCAAGCTACAACACATTCGTGAAGAAACACTTGTGACATTGGACAGAATTGCAGCTTACCACGTTCATATCAAAAGAATATAAACACACAGATTCACATGTCAGAAGCACAGACATGTACCTCTACTTGCAAAAACGATCGACAGCTCGTTTATCGTTCTGTAGGCCTACTGCGTTTGTTTGTCATTTTCGCCTGTTGCCACAAGTACGACCTTCATCTTTTTATTATTCTAAGTGGGACAAGCAACTGCCAAATAGTGGGAAGAATATGCTGAAAACAGTATAATGAGCTGATTACACTACATTTCACGAAAAACCAAATATTTGTATAATTTTCAAACAATCTGTCAGTGAAGAAGGTGCTGACAAAATAATGTCATCACACGTTTCTCTTTCAATGGCATGCTAATCTGGCTTAACAACAAGTCAAGGGCATCTTTTTTTAAATATCGGGATCCTATAGTCTTTAACATTCGTTTGTCCTTGTTCACTTGCTCCTTCTGATACAATTTCTGTCGCTGTCTGTAGGCACTTTCCTTGTCCCGTAATAGTTTCGCTCGAAGTCTAGCGATTTGCACATTCTGACACTTCACACGCTTTTGCAAGACACGAACAGCTGCACTTAATCTAACCACTTCATCGTCAAAGCAGGTCTATGTTGACGATTCACACGAATCTGGCACTGATACATGGTGAGCTGAACCAGCTGCTTCTGTGTCATAGGACTGTTTTACTGCTTTAGATTGACTGTCGAATCTTTGTGGCAGTTTCCTCTTCATCGTCAGCTGAGGTGGCTTATTTGGAATGTCAAACAGGGTGGGTACTGCATTCCACACGAGTTTGTTGTTGTCTGCGTTCATGAACTGGTTTTGTTCGAAATGTAGCGAACAAAACCTAATATTACTATACAGGTACACTGGGTCTTTCTTCATGAGGTCTTCTCGCCTGCTATTAACAAGCCATTTTCTGCTCCTAAAACGAAACATTCATCATTTATACACATATAGTTTGCAAGTGAATCCTGACGATACAGTTTAGTAACATGATGGTTATACCTCTCAGGATCCTTAGGAAACCTAAAAAAAGACAGCTTTGGTGTCTTCTTTCTGTTGTTGGTGCAATTTATTGCGCTACAAACGCTCCCGCCAGTAAAAGCCATTGTAAAAATCAAAATAAACAACCACTATTCTCCTTCACGATCGCGCCGAACTCACAGTGTAACCTACCAGCCGCTTGGGGCGCTGCTGGCGCTGTAGGCAACAAAATCGAGGCGAAGTGTCGCGACTGTTATATTAGACTGTGGTACTACTGCTGTTCTGCAACGTCAAATTTTTGTTGCTACAGGAATGGTGTCCAAAAACAGTCCAACATGAAATCAAACTACTCTTGCATTTCAAAGTTGTGGTCACAGAATTACACAAGTTAGAGAATTCAGAAACTCAGTGTCAACATGATCACAAGTATCGATTTTTTTAATATGAGTTGTTGTGATGCAATTGTCGAGTGGTGTTTTATAATAATGTACGTACAGTGTTAACGTATTTGGCGCTCTTTAACAACTAAATAACGAAAGACGGTATTTTATGTTCAGTAGCAGTAGTAATACGCACCTGCGTGTGGTTTTTCTGTATATGTATAGTTGTTGTTTATGTTGTACATGCTTTGTGTTGAACCGGTACCTAATAAACCATCTGTATTTCCAAATACGCAAATATTCGTTTTCTAACAAAATCCCAGCGGGTTATGGGCCCAGGTGCGTGTTAAAAGGACACTTGTACGAAAATAATGACGTAGCTCTGTGCAAAATGTTTTTAAAGTTATCTACAAGAAGACGTTTTTGAAGTTGTTAATTCCACGCAACCATCGAAGGATTCAACAAGAATTATCAACATCGGAGTTGCGGAAGGCAAAACAAATTGCAACACTTGCAAATACATAATAAGTATTTGTCTACGAGGAATTCCTGTTTTGACTGCAAATATGTCGGAAAAAACTTTGCAGAAAATAATGCGCCTAAATACTGCGAGTGAAGTGTGGACAGAATTACACAAAATATTTGATGGTGTCTCTGAAGACAAAGTTTACAACCTTTGTCTGCAGTTCTTTAGTTACAAAAAGGCTCCTGAAGACGATATTGCCGACACATACTTCCAAACTGAAAAATTTGTGAAGTGAAATGAAACAGGAAATTACTAAAGATATCGTAAATAATTCAAAAAAGCCTGATTTGTTTTTTATTTGTAAAATATTAGGCACTCTACCAGGAGACTATTTATCGTTTAAATCTAGTTGGACGCTAACCGGAACGTCTAGAGATGACATAACAATTGATAATTTAACAAATCAATTGTGTGCATATGAGAAAGCTCTGAGGACAAAGGAAGATGATTTTAGTAAACAAGAAGCCCTCACTACAGACTCATTAAGTCTGTCATTTCAGCAAGTAAATCCAATGGAGAAAAAGAAATTAATATGTAATTACTGCAACAAGCCCAACCATATAATTAAAGTGTGCTGAAAGCTGGCAGTGGATGGCAAATCTCCAAAACCAGCTACCACAGATACAAATATGCTACTTCTTTCTGTGACATCTTCTGTGATGAACTCTGAATGTAGAAATGAGGACTGGTATATAGACAATGGTGCAACAAGTCATATTACATATGATAGGAATTGTTTCAAAACATTTCAGCCTTTTCTAACAAAACTCTCAGTTACTATAGCTAATGGTGACATTATTGAAGCTATTGGAAAAGGTTCAATAGACAATGAAGCAGCAGTTGGAGGAAACTGGAACAGAATTACCTTAACAGATGTATGGTATGTACCTCAGATTCACAAGAATTTATTCTCTGTTCTTGCAGCACAGGATAAACGTCCAGAAAGTGTATTCACATCAAGCGCAGAAATTTGTCATCTTAAGATTGATAATGTCACTATACCCCCGCCGGCGAAACATTGCACTTGACAGTTCGCTTTTTGTCTATTTAGGTTGGCTACACTGTAATAGCGATGTTGCAACAGCAGCCTCCATACACACAGCAGACGATACAGTTTTCCGTCCCGTCTCGTAAATGCAAGCGATTGAGCAATTACAGTGCATATAAAAACTCGTTTTTAGTTGTACTACGACAGGAAGTAAACAACCGTATAACAATACATGTAAAAGCATAACTGCGCACCCTTTCGATAACGGAGCAAAGAAATACAAAAAAACAAGCATCTGACGACTGGTACTTTCAAATCAATAATGTACGTAGTTTACAAAATAAATAACAGAGATTGCAATAAATAACCAATATTAGTAATTTATCACTCACCAATTTACAGCGATAATGGCGCAATTCCATCCAGCTCGCCATCGTCACTGTTGTCCGACTCATCGCCAAAACCGTCTTCATCGTCGTCATCAGCAAGACAAATCATTAATTGTTCATGGCCACTGATAATTCCTTCTATTGTCTGTGCTGCTCGTATAAGCGTCTCGACGTGCTCTACTTTTTTTCTCCATGAGGCTGCATCCACAGTCACAAGAGCTTCACGCAACAGCTTTTCCACCTCTGTTATGTAAAGGACTTGTTGTTGTTCCTTACATACATTTTTACATCACTCCATATTAACTCAATAGGGTTGAAATGGCAGTGATATGGTGGCAGCCTTATTACAGTATGACCCTGCTCCTTGGCAATTTCGTCTACTACATATGTAGGTGTCGTAGGCTTATTTTCTTTAACAAGAGAATACAACAGAACCTTTGTCATACTCATATCCGCTGCAATATTTCGAGCCTGTAACCACTGCACCATAACTTCTTTCCGATCATTTGTGGTTGGGGCTTTGTTCTGTATCACCGAATGATATAGAGCATTGTCCATTACAATTGTTGTAGGGACAGGAAATTGTTTTAAAAGGTTCCTGAACCACTCAACAAATCGTGTGTGATCCATATCTTCATGGTAATCACCAGTCTTTTTCGATCTAAAAACTAAAAGTGCGTCAGGGACAAAACCACTGGAGGAGTCTGCATGAACCACAATTAATCTAGCTCCTCTTCCCGTCGGCTGATGGCCGCTACTGCTGGGTGTGTTATCCGTCCAACATTTACTGACAGCTTCCCTGGCATTAACCCACGTTTCGTCTAGCCAAATTATGGAATGAATGTCTCTGCCCACAAGTTTGTGCAAGAAAATACTACGAGCGGTAACAATATGTGCCCTCTCTAACAGTACTTTGCGTCCGTCTAGCGTTTTGTAACGGAAACCCATATTTTTTAGCACTATTTTTAGTGATGTTTTACCACCCCTGAAGAGTTCACTTTCTTTTAAAGAGATTAATAACTTAGCTACAGTCGGATACTCTTTTCTGCTGTAGTAAGCATAAACATGCCTACGAATTGCATCAGTCTGGAAAGAATCTGAATCTGTGATAGGACTAGGCCGCTTTTTCTTCTTTCCCGGGTTGATAAAAATGTATTATTTGATCCAGACAGCTCGGAATCATTACGGCTCACTTCAGTATCTTCCAAGTTTTGTAGTAATACTCCCTTACTTACTACGGTTCTTGCACTAATACCAAGAGTTTTCGACGTACGTTCCACCACTTTGTCGGCAGGAATTGATGGCTGTCCATGAATGCTTACGTAGTTCTTCTCCTGCTCGTAAAACTCACGAGTTCTGCGTAATAACTCCAGTGCCTGGCTGTTTAGCGGCACCCCTCGACGCAAAGGATTGTCACTAAGTGAACGAAGTCTTTTCGGTGGCATTTTCCAAGTATGTACACTCACAACGTAACAAAAGTCACAACGATATAGCACACAGTACAAAGAAAACACGCGGTAAACAACATACAATTCACGTTGTATACACATTCACTAAACAAAGCCGGCAACGCGGGAACTTTGACGTCACAGCACGTGAGTAACAGCTGTGCTCACTGCGCTGTGATTGGCTGGCGCCCCACGTTGAACGCCTAGCGCCTATCATTCTTCACTTGTTACTCTGTTACGCTGCCAACTTCATGCGCAAACGTCAAGTGCAATGTTTCAGCGGCCCGGGTATAGATTGGTAGGTGACAGTGATCGCTTTGTAGGCCTTTTTAAACTTGCTGTAAGAAATGTGAAACCTAGCTCCCTCAGCGAAGTTAACACCACTAGCAGAGACAATACGCTGCAGCTTTATCACGAAAGATTCGGAAACTATACAAGCGCGATGTGAAGTCTGCACTTTGTAGCGAATTAAATATTGAGGTGGAAATGGACAGTGAACTTTGTGAAGGCTGTATTTATGGCAAGGCTCATCGTTTACCATTTGGCAACAGAAAGAGGACAGCAGAACCAGATGAGCTTATTCACGCTGATGTATGTGTTCCGTTTCAAGTACCTTCTGTGTCAGGGCACCGGTACTTTATTCTTTTCGAAGATGATTATACAAAGTTTAGGGCAACACATTTCATACAAGAAAAGTCTGGAGTTGCAGAAAAGTTAAGGCAGTTCATAGCTGAAGCAAAAGCTCCTGGGCATACCACCAAGGAACTTCTGAGTGGTCATGGGAAAGAATTTGACAACAAACAAGCAAAAGAGATTCTTCACAAAGAGGGTGTAATTCAACGCCTCACAATGCCTTACACTCCAGAACAAAATGGGTGCAGTGAAAGAGAGAACTGCACAGTTGTGGAAACTGCCAGAGCCATAATGCATGCACATTCAAACATTCCACAGGAACTTTGGGCAGAGATGGTGAACACCACAACCTACATTCTATCTGAACAGGGCCTTCCAGTATTCCAGGAACAGCTCCATATGAATTGTGGTATGGAAAGAAGCCAAGACTGAAACATCCGCAGGTGATAGGCTCCACTTGCTATGCTCATATTCCAAAACAACAGAGGAGGAACATGGACCGAAAAGCACTGAAAGGTGTCTTCATTGGATATGATCACAATGAGGGTTACATAATTTATTGTGGAGAGGTGTGCAAACTCATTAGGTCACGAGATGTCATCTTTGAGGAGAGGCCACTGAAGAATGAGAAAAGTTCAACTCTTCCAGTGAATGTTTTCAATCATCAGGATCCAGCACCTCAGACTGAAGACCAATGGTATTGATAGTGAAAGTGAAGAGGATGGCAGTTCCTCGGATGTGGATGAAGACCCTCAGGAGGAAGATCAGGAAGCCACAAGTGGAGAAGCTTTACCATGTCTGCGTGATTGGTTAACCCTCAGACCTCCACAAAAATTTAATGATTATGTAATGTACCTCTCACTATCTTTCCAAGAACCAGAAACAGACAGCGATGCCATGAAGTCTGTTCATCACGATTTCTAGAAGGAAGCTATGGATTCTGAAATAAAAGCTCTTCAAGAAAATAGAACGTGGGTTGTGGTTGACCTACCATATGCAAAGAGGTCCATTCCTAATAGATGGGTGTATAAAGTCAAAACAAATGCTGATGGCTCAGTCAATAAATTCAAGGCAAGATTGGTGATTAAGGGTAATTCGCAGCAGAAAGGAGCTGACTATGGCCAGACTTTCAGTCCTGTGGCTAGAGTGTCTACCATTCGAGCACTATTAAGTGTTGCTGCAAGTGAGAGCATGAAACTTTTACAAATTGATGTTTCAACTGCTTTTCTTTATGATGATTTAAAAGAAACCATTTATATGCAACAACCTCAAGGATGTGATGATGGGTCTGGGAGAGCATGTCACTTGAAGAAAAGTCTATATGGACTGAAACAGGCTCCGCATTGCTGGAATGAGAAGTTCAGTAATCATCTCACTAAATTGGGCTTTCTGAGGAGTGAAGCTGATCCTTGTCTTTTCGTGAGACAGTAAGGCTGTAAGAAAATATTCCTTGGGCTTTATGTTGATGACGGTCTGATTGCAGCTCACAGTGAACAGGAATTTGAAGACATTGTCAGTGATTTAAGAGAAGAGTTTAAAATTACTTCAGTGCCTGCATCATTTTTCTTAGGTCTGGAAATTGACCAACAAGAATGTGGAACTGTATGTGTAAGTCAGACTCATTACACAGGAAAATACCAGAGTGTTTCAACATGAAGAACTGCAAGGCTGTAACTACACCCATTATAATTGACAGTGATACAGAAGAAAATCCTCGTAACTCTGAATTTCCATACAGCCAAGCTGTTGGAGCACTGATGTTTCTGATGTGTGGGAGACGTCCTGACATTGCGTATGCTGCCAGTGTTGTATCATGAAATCAACAGATTGTGATGTAGTGAAAGCTAAACGAATCTTACGATACTTGAGAGACACAACAAATTATGGACTTTTATATAAAAACAATTCTAAGAAGCAGGTTTTAGAGTGTTCTAGTGATGCTGACCACATTGGAGGTGATCTTGGCTCTGGGCTCTCAACATATGGTGTCCTTTGTCTGTACTTTGGGGCGCCTATTTCCTGGATTAGTCAAAGGCAATCTTCTGTTGCCATAGCCACAACTGAAGCTGAGTTTGTGACTGCCAGTGAAGCTGGTTGGGAAATTGTCTGGATCAAGAAGCTTCTGACAGAAATGGACCAATTGGAGGCAACACCAGTTCTGCAGGCTGACAACAAAACTGCTATCTGGCTTGCCCAGAATCCTGAGTTTCACTGAAGAATGAAGCATATTCATATAAGGCATTTCTTTGTCCGTGAACTAGTCGACGCTTATGAAATCACAGTTGCAAAAGTAGACACTGTATAACAACTTGCTGATATACTAAAAAAGCCACTGTTTTACATTAGATATCAGTATTTATGTAATAAGAGTAGACTTCGCAAGTTATTAAATAAGGAAGAGCGTTAATGTGTTTCACATCTTTGGTGTTCTTTAATAGCTAAATAACTAAAGTCAGTATTTCATGTTCAGTGGTTTGTAATACGCACCTGTGTGTGGTTTCTCTGTATGTTGTTGTTGTTGTTGTATGTGCTTTGTGTTGAACCAGTACCTAATAAACCATGTGTATTTCCAAGTATGCAAATATTCGTTTTCTAACAAAACCTCAGCATGCAGTAAAAGGCAGTCATCAGATCAGCGAAGTTAAACGCTGTCAGACAGGGCTATGACTTGAATGGGGGACCATTCGGTCTGCCGAGCACTGTTGGTAAGTGGGGTGTACTCAGCCCTTGTGAGGTAAACTGAGGAGCTACTTGATGGAGAAGTGGCAGCTCCAGTCATGTAAACTGACTAACGGTCAGTGGTGTGATGTGCTGACCACATGCCCCTCCACATCCGCATTCAGTGACGCCTGTGGGCTGAGGATGACATGGCGCCCAGTCGGTACCGCTAGAACTTCATGGTGCCTGTTCACGCAGAGTCTAGTTAGGAAAAGGCAGTAGTAACACAATTTTTGTAGCAAAAGGAGCCATTTCTGGGAAATTTTGGACTTCCAAGTAAGACCAAAGGTTCTAACGGAAAAGAAGTATGAAATATAAGTTTATATCGTTTTAGAGTTCAAAGGGAAGCAGAAAAAGGATGTAAGAGTTATCCTCTGGAAGGAGGACCAGAAACAGATGCGTGGAAAGTTGACGAAGGGATGGTAGATGAGGCACATTAAAAAGGGTATGAGGGTTGATGCTCTATGGGAAACTTCACAGCGAGGCGACTGTGCGTACTTGAGCTGGGTAGAACAATGCATTCTTTCCTTGTTCCATTCTCTTCCCCTTTTGTTTAATCTATTGCAGGTAGTCTTCAGTATGTACATATAGACAACTGAGAAGTGAGGAAGTTACTGAAATGCAAGAGAATATGTGAAGTAAGTCAATGGTTGGATACAGGATGTCATGAAGATATCATGATAAACGTAAAATCCTGAAACTAGAACAGTGTGAATAGAGTTTTGAAATACAGAGAAAATAACAAGGGGGACATGAAGTGAAAACAAGACAAAATTCTGGGTAAACCATGATATTGGAAGTAACGCTCTGTGATATACAAGTATGAAAAGTGTCTTTATGTTTTAAGTTAAATAGGTTACAAGAGGAATAAATATAATAGAACTGTAACTTGGAACTAAGGTAACAGTGCGGAATGTGTAATATACACGAGGGCAAGAATCTGATGTTAAGAAGATTAGTGATTTGTGTCACAAACAGGTGTGTGATCTGTATATTTTATGTAATTGGCTAAGGAAATAAGAGACTGGGCAGTGTGGAGCACCAGAAAAGGTGGACTTAGAAGTATAAATATAAAAAGGTACAATGATTTAGTAAATGTAGCAAATGCAATCAAGAAAGTATGATTTTCAGTGTACGAAAACCAAAAAAGTACAATAATGGACAGGGAAAAGTCTATGGAGTCATGAGTGGTATTCCTTGGACAGAGTAAATCATAATGAGTAATAATGGTAAGCTTCCATCACTGAAGTCATGACTAAAATTATTCTGAAAATATTTGGAAAAAGTAGTGTAACAAATTAATCTGTGTGTAGTTAGATTACAAACTTTGTTACATGGTGTGGAAAATGGTGGCCTTCAGGTGTCATTGTGAGGCTTATATTCTGAGATTTATGAACCTATCTCACATTAGAGAAAGATGACTCTGGAGTAGGGATTGGAGTGGACCATGGTGTTGATGAGGAAGAAGGTGTCATGGGAGACATGGTGGACAGCAATACTCTCTTTTGTCCCATGCCTAAGGTTAGATTTCAAGGTGGAGGATCATAATCACTTACCCCATATCTTATAGGTTAACACACCAGCACTAGCATGTGAAACTGTGTGGTGAAGTTAGATGTGAAGTGTTAAGTGGTACGACAAAGTAACTGTGATAACACTACATACATAGCATAAAGAGATACTCTTACTGAAATTTGTTGTATTAGAATTAACTTAAAAATTTTATATATGTATCCTCATGACAAATAAAATGATGTAACTATCAGTGCATGTTTCTTTAAAATATATAGTGTTAAAAGTTGGGGGTGGGGGTGGGGGGAGTTCTAAAAACTGGTAAGACTTGCAAAGGACATGTAAAGGCCAGAATTGAATGCTGTGACCAGTTGGGGGCAGGAGAAAATGTGAGAAAATGAAATATACCTACATGTCGTAGAAATAAAGGAAAGTGAAGTTTATCATGTACCGATATTCAGTGCTCATGAATGTTTCAAAAACAATATGAGAAGGTTGAGACATGGCAGAGGTAGATTCTTGCATGCTCAGCACACTCATAGCTAATCTGTAGATAAATTAAAATAATGAAGGAGAGTGATTAGTATATGCAATCACAGGATGATGTACATACAATTTGATTAGAGAGGGCCTTGTGAAAACATGCTTTGTGATTTGAGCGTTAGATCTCAAGATATATCAGTTTCAACTAAGCACTGAAATTAGAATTTGTAGGACCACCTGAAAGGAAGAAGGTACCATTGTTGCATAGGGAGGAAAGGGAGGGAGAAGGGGGGACAAGGGCACCATGTCATTAGGGCAGGCAGGAGAGCATAGTTGCAGAAAGTTTCGGAGAGCTGACACAAGGTTTCGCTAAGGCACAAACAATTCGTAAGACTGAATTTTTGAGGGCAGATATCCCTTGGAAATCAGCGAACGGACGAGTCCAAGGAATGGACGACAAAGGAAAAAAAATACTACTTCCGAAAAACGCATTTTAAGACAATAAAAATGAAGTGAAAATTTTTCAGAGAGTGCTGCTAAAGAGTATCCACTGGGGAAACCAATATGGGACACTGCAGTTTTGATAGACAAATAATTGATAAAGTGGCTTGCCTGATGTCACAGCAGCCTCAAAAGTACTAAGTAAGACAGACAGGCCATTGAATGGAAGAAAACGCCTTGGGACCTGGCTGATGTCGGACCTACTTCGGACTATAATCCGCCATGGTTACATCATATGCTTTCTATTTGCCCATTTCATATTAAATAAGACTAAATAGATTCAATCACATAGGCAATCTTTTTAGTTGCCGTTTCAATATTTATTTTTCCTGGTGGCAATATATACAGACTTAGATGGAGGTAGTTTAAGTGAACAAAGCATATGGGAGGTCATACATCATGACTCAACCAACTGTCGGTCAGTGGGTTGAGGGCTTCATTGGTATACTGGCTCATTGTTGTAACAAGATGTCGAAGATGGCCGTGTGGTTGAGCCTAGGTTGTTGGTGTGATTTTTGTTCTGAAGAAATCGTGTGAAGGCAGAGTCCAAAACTTTCCTAAGAGCTACATGGCACAACATCAAAGGGATTTTAAGGTTATCTACGAGTAAATAAATATGACACAATGGGATTGTTTTGTATCCACATAAGTTTCTCTCCCAACTTAAGGCTCGCAGTCACTCAACGTAGTTCTACGACAATGAAATCCTGCACTCCTGTTAGATCGTCGGTTACCGTCACATGCAAGTTGTTCCGAAATACGTTACCGTGCTGTGTATTGCCTTGGTTCTTTCTCTCAGTGCAGTCCAATGTATTTATTTGTATTAACATCAAATTGATAAACTATGTTCACAAAATAACCGAGAGAAGGTCAACTTTGTTACAGTTTAAGTTGAAATTTCAATGAATGTTGATCAGTAGAACACAGGTAGCTAACACAAACAACAGTCAGAAGTTACCGGTAAATAACGGTTTGTGTCTATTAGTGCGGCTTTCACAAAGTGACAATCTGAGAGAGAAAAGGTTGTAATGAAATATTTCTATCTGTAACATCGCTAACTGTGGTGAAAAACGGACCAAATTTGTGAATGAGCAACTCTGTAGGTTTAGCCCGAACTGAAAAGTTAAGCAATGAGAAACAAAAAACGGAATGGTCTACAGGTGCTTACTAAGATGTGTGATCGCATGTTAGTGTTAGAAATGTAGAATGGTGATATGGGAGGAAATAAGAATAGTCCAACGTAGTTGGGAAGACGTTGACACTAATCTGTGTGTGCTCTGGAGTCAACAAAAAGTCTTTCCCACCCAACACGTCTAAGTACACTGTGAATGAAAGCATTAAGTTTCATCAAACTGCACTGTTGTCGATGAAGGTAAATAAATCACCAAGTGTAAGATCGCAAAATCGTAGTAGATTGGAACATATACTCACCATTCTCCTTGTTCTCGAGGCTGAAGGACGTTCTGCATGGTGTGCGGAATGCTGATTTCTGCAAGGTAAAATTAGCTCCTTCCCGGCCAACATTTCTGAGTAGTAGTAGACACCGAAGGCCAATTTGTCTAGCTAGAAGGGTAGTTGCTGTTCTGGACCAAAATGCTCCTCGCCGCCAAGTAGGCCTGATTAGACAGTGAAGAAACTGGTTACATTCCATAAAAGTGTATATTTATAGATCATGGTAAAATTGCAGAAGAATATAAGAACACAGTATCACAACGGACTGAAACATGTACTCACAGTCCCATCTCTTGCGCTCGAGTTTGAAGACTGTTTTATCTAGTGAGCAGAATGGTTGCTACTCTGCGCCAAATTCAGCTCCTTTCTAGTCACCAGGCCTGAGTAGTACTTGGCCATGAAGGCTGTTTTGTTAGCGAGCAGAATACCTGCTGCCCTGGACCAATATAGTCGCCCTCCAGCCAGCAGGCTTGAGTAGACTGTGAACAAAAACGGTTACTTTTTATCAAAATGTACCCACGTAGTTAGAGGTAAAAAATATAAACAAGTGTGTGAACAAAATATCAAGCAGACTGGATCATGTACTCACCATCCTACTTCCTGTTGTCGAGTCTGAACACAATCACAATCTTGCCTGGTGACCAGAATGCTTCCTGCTGTGGGCTGAAATCAGCTTCTTCACGGACAATAGATCTGAGTAGTGGTTGGCTCTGAATGCCGTTTTGTCAAGTGTTCAGAACAGTTTCTGCTTTGGGCCAAAATCAGCACACTGCCAGCAAACAGGCCTGAGTAACTGTGAACAACAAAACTATGTTTCAATAAAAAAAAAACCCAGTTGATCAATGTGAAAAATATAAACCAGTGTAAGAACACATTATCACAGGACACTGGATTGTATAATCACCATTTTAGCTCCTTTGGTCAATTTCGAAGGCCGTTTTGCATGGCGAGCAGAATTATTGCTGCTCCACGCTATAGTCAGATCCTTTCAGGCCAACAGCCCAGACCAGTGCTTGGTCCTGAAGGGTGTTTTGTTTAGACAGCACAACACTTGCTGCTCTGGGCCAGTATAGTCACTCTTCTGTCCAGCAGGAATGCGTAGACTGTGAACAAAAGGTTACATGTTATCAAGATGTACCCATATCGATAGGGGCAAAAAATATAAACAAGTGTGTGTACAAAATATCAAGCAGACTGGATCATATACTCACCATCCTACTTATTGTGCTATAGTCTGAATGGCGTTTCGTGTGGTGAGCGGAATGCTTGCTGCTCTGGACTAAATCCAGCTTCTTCCCGGCCTACAGGTCTCAGTAGTGCTGGCCCTGCGGGCCGTATTGTGGAGTGTGCAGAACAGGTGTTCCTTGGGGCCAAAATTGGCACACTCCCGGCTAACATGCTTGAGAAGACTTGCTGCTCCACGCTATAGTCAGATCCTTTCAGGCCAACAGCCCAGACCAGTGCTTGGTCCTGAAGGGTGTTTTGTTTAGACAGCACAACACTTGCTGCTCTGGGCCAGTATAGTCACTCTTCTGTCCAGCAGGAATGCGTAGACTGTGAACAAAAAGGTTACATGTTATCAAGATGTACCCGTATCGATAGAAGTAATAAATATAAACAAGTGTGTGTACAAAATATCAAGCAGACTGGATCATATACTCACCATCCTACTTATTGTGCTCTAGTCTGAATGGCATTTCGTGTGGTGAGCGGAATGCTTGCTGCTCTGGACTAAATCCAGCTTCTTCCCGGCCTACAGGTCTGAGTAGTGCTGGCCCTGCGGGCCGTATTGTGGAGTGTGCAGAACAGGTGTTCCTTGGGGCCAAAATTGGCACACTTCCGGCTAACATGCTTGAGAAGACTTGCTGCTCCACGCTATAGTCAGATCCTTTCAGGCCAACAGCCCAGACCAGTGCTTGGTCCTGAAGGGTGTTTTGTTTAGACAGCACAACACTTGCTGCTCTGGGCCAGTATAGTCACTCTTCTGTCCAGCAGGAATGCGTAGACTGTGAACAAAAAGGTTACATGTTATCAAGATGTACCCATATCGATAGGGGTAAAAAATATAAACAAGTGTATGTACAAAATATCAAGCAGACTGGATCATATACTCACCATCCTACTTAATGTGCTCTAGTCTGAATGTCGTTTCGTGTGGTGAGCGGAATGCTTGCTGCTCTGGACTAAATCCAGCCTCTTGCCAGCCTACAGGTCTGAGTAGTGCTGGCCCTGCGGGCCGTATTGTGGAGTGTGCAGAACAGGTGTTCCTTGGGGCCAAAATTGGCACACTCCCGGCCAACATGCTTGAGAAGACTTGCTGCTCCACGCTATAGTCAGATCCTTTCAGGCCAACAGCCCAGACCAGTGCTTGGTCCTGAAGGGTGTTTTGTTTAGACAGCACAACACTTGCTGCTCTGGGCCAGTATAGACACTCTTCTGTCCAGCAGGGACGCGTAGACTGTGAACAAAAAGGTTACATGTTATCAAGATGTACCCGTATCGATAGGGGTAAAAAATATAAACAAGTGTGTGTACAAAATATCAAGCAGACTGGATCATATACTCACCATCCTACTTATTGTGCTCTAGTCTGAATGGCGTTTCGTGTGGTGAGCGGAATGCTTGCTGCTCTGGACTAAATCCAGCTTCTTCCCGGCCTACAGGTCTCAGTAGTGCTGGCCCTGCGGGCCGTCTTGTGGAGTGTGCAGAACAGGTGTTCCTTGGGGACAAAATTGGCACACTCCTGGCTAACATGCTTGAGAAGACTTGCTGCTCCATGCTATAGTCAGATCCCTTCAGGCCAACAGCCCAGACCAGTGCTTGGTCCTGAAGGGTGTTTTGTTTAGACAGCACAACACTTGCTGCTCTGGGCCAGTATAGTCACTCTTCTGTCCAGCAGGAATGCATAGACTGTGAACAAAAAGGTTACATGTTATCAAGATGTACCCGTATCGATAGGGGTAAAAAATATAAACAACTGTGTGTACAAAATATCAAGAAGACTGGATCATATACTCACCATCCTACTTATTGTGCTCTAGTCTGAATGGCGTTTCGTGTGGTGAGCGGAATGCTTGCTGCTCTGGGCTAAATCCAGCTTCATCCCGGCCTACAGGTCTGAGTAGTGCTGGCCCTGTGGGCCGTATTGTGGAGTGTGCAGAACAGGTGTTCCTTGGGGCCAAAATTGGCACACTACTGGCTAACATGCTTGAGAAGACTTGCTGCTCCACGCTATAGTCAGATCCTTTCAGGCCAACAGCCCAGACCAGTGCTTGGTCCTGAAGGGTGTTTTGTTTAGACAGTACAACACTTGCTGCTCTGGGCCGGTATAGTCACTCTTCTGTCCAGCAGGAATGCGTAGACTGTGAACAAAAAGGTTACATGTTATCAAGATGGTCCCATATCGATAGGGGTAAAAAATATAAACAAGTGTGTGTACAAAATATCAAGCAGACTGGATCATATACTCACCATCCTACTTAATGTGCTCTAGTCTGAATGGCGTTTCGTGTGGTGAGCGGAATGCTTGCTGCTCTGGACTATATCCAGCTTCTTCCCGGCCTACAGGTCTGAGTAGTGCTGGCCCTGTGGGCCGTATTGTGGAGTGTGCAGAACAGGTGTTCCTTGGGGCCAAAATTGGCACACTCCCGGCTAACATGCTTGAGAAGACTTGCTGCTCCACGCTATAGTCAGATCCTTTCAGGCCAACAGCCCAGACCAGTGCTTGGTCCTGAAGGGTGTTTTGTGTAGACAGCACAACACTTGCTGCTCTGGGCCAGTATAGTCACTCTTCTGTCCAGCAGGAATGCAAAGACTGTGAACAAAAAGATTACATGTTATCAAGATGTACCCATATCGATAGGGGTAAAAAATATAAACAAGTGTGTGTACAAAATATCAAGCAGACTGGATAATATACTCACCATCCTACTTAATGTGCTCTAGTCTGAATGGCGTTTCGTGTGGTGAGTGGAATGCTTGCTGCTCTGGACTAAATCCAGCTTCTTCCCGGCCTACAGTTCTGAGTAGTGCAGGCCCTGCGGGCCGTATTGTGGAGTGTGCAGAACAGGTGTTCATTGGGGCCAAAATTGGCACACTCCCGGCTAACATGCTTGAGAAGACTGCGAACAAAAGGGATAAAGTTTATCAAAATGTACCCAAATTGACAGAGCTAAAACAATATAAACAAGTTTATGAACGCAATATCACAGCAGTGTTGATTGTATACTAACCAGTCTACTTCTCATGCTCAACCTCCAGCGAGCAGAATGCTGGCTCCGCATCGGGCAAAACAAATTCCTGTATATCTGACATGCCTGAGTGCACTGTAAAGAAAAAGATTAACTTTCATGAAAATGCACCCTTGTTTACAAAGGTAAGAAATATAAACTGGTGTAAGAACACAATAAAATTTACAAAACTGATTAGTTAGCTGTGCAGTAAATTTAATCTCAACTGTTTACACCAAGAGAGCTGTAAGTTTACAGTGTAGAAAACATCAGGTAAAATGTTATTATGATCAAAACACAAATGTCGCGTGAGTATCTACAGCAAATAGCTTAGTTCTTGTGTTACATGCTGAGCATTGGTGGAGCAATTTTGTAGTGTTTTATCTTTGCAGCATAAGTTCAGAAAATTTTCATCCCTCGACTACACTATCTCACACACACACACACACACACACACACACACACACACACACACACACAAACACACATTAATTTCAGAGTTGCTGACTGCATAGGTCATCACAGTGGGTTTATTTTTTTTTTTGAGGAATAACTGTCTTATTTCCATATTGTCTGCAATGAGGATGCTCGATAATAGGTTCAAGGCAATGACATTGGTATCAGGCAGAAGCGGTGAGATGGTGGAAGGTCTCTTGTATCCCACACACAGAATCTGATGAAGTAGTATGCATGTTCCGTATTTCCGTCGCTGGTAGGCAAATACGATGTGGTTAACGTCATCTCACACTCTGTATTGCGATATAGTGAGCCCACTCTCCTAGTTATGTAAACATGTGGTTTAAATTGTTATTGCTTGAATTTTAGAAGTGCCAACTCTTCATAAGCACCTTGCACTATAGTTCACCTAGTATACATGTGGAGTTGTCGTATATCCACTGCCTTATAAAAAAAGAGTGAAACTCCCAGAAACCATGGTCAGATAACAATGTAACTGTGTCTATGTTCACACAATCCATGCATTTAAAACTTCCTGACAGATTAAAACTGTGTGCCGGACGAAGACTCGAAGTCTTGAAGTTTCATATTAGCGCACACTCCTCTGCAGAGTGAAAATCTCATTCGGAATACACGTATTTCTAAAAAATTTGTGTAGCAATTCTCTAAGACAGAATGGCCACCAAACTGTGTTAGTGGTGTTCATGTTTGGTGTTGTACCAGAACTGGTAGGATATATAAGGAACGTGAACAGCTTCAAATGTTGAGTGGTCACTGTAAATGACATTGATATGCTGCGTACACATGAGAGACAGCATTACCAGCTCCTGACTGGACTGAAGGTAACCTCACAATGGGCGTCCATTGGGTTGGATGGTCAAATAATGCAGTGTCAAGATGTCACATTGGTTTAAAATTGAACACACACACACACACACACACACACACACACACACACACACACACACACATGCGTAGGCTACTGTTTACACTACAACACAAATGGATCCATCTGGAGTGATGCCATGACTGGGAAGTACAGACTGCTCACGAATGGCTTTGCACTGAGTTCAGCAATAAATCGTTGTTCTACGTTACCCTGACGACTATGGTCAACGAGTGTGGTGGCGGCATGGGGAGTGGTCCCATTCATCCACTGGTTTGGATAGACACAATTTGTTTGCACCTGGTCTCATATTGAGAGGAGCTATCAGATATCATTTCAGGTCATGGCTGGTAGAGATTAACTGAACTGTGATAGCACACTGGTTTGACATGGACATGCTGCACTATCATGCATTATCTCTCATGTGACAGTATCATGTTGCATTTTTTTAACAGCACAATGCCTATCTACACATGGACATATATCCTGTCTGCGTAACTGAGATGCCCCTATGGCCTGCAAGATCCCTAGATCTATCTCTGATGGTGCATGATTTAGACCAGTTCGAACGTCAACGACGTCGTCATTCCTGTATCCAGAATATCAAGTTCGATTACAATTGTTGTGGGTTGGGATACCTCAGGAGAAACCCTTACTAACCAATTTAGATCATGCATCCAGGCAGGAGGGATTTCAGCATCTTGCTGATAAATGAAGTAATTTTGACTGAAATAGCATCATGTATCCTCTCAACTCATGAAATTTCATTTTGTCTCCTCCGCCTTTTCTGGGCATTTCTCTATTTTAGTCAAACAGTGCAACTTGGACTCCACTACACTGATAGAGGAAGATGTTATCCGCTTGTGACTTAATGCTTCATTTTATTTCGATTACAGATGACATGTTCTGGATCTCATCCTACTCTTGACTGCTCCTGATAATCTCTTATTTCGCTAACCTCTCAACCATGTTAGTCCAATTAGGATGACTATTTATCCTACCTGCAAAAAGGGACAAAAATATTGTTTCGGGCCATTGGAGGAAGTGTATCTAAAACAGTAAATTTTATCAATGGTGTTAGTTCCTCTGTGATGAATATTTATAGAAAGGGAACTAACAAGAACTTATTTGGAAATGAAAGTATTTGCATGTGTAAATGCAATTGGCTTCTTGCAGCATCAATTGACAGTGAAAGTAACATTTCAGAAGACGTTTCTATCCTTACATCTTTTCATTTTGACAACTGACTTTTCATGAATATGAATTTTTCACTTTTATTCATTAATTACTTCTTCTTCTTTTGAGACTGCCTTTGTTCTGCATCATGCACAGGGTTGGCAGTGTTTAGTACAGAACTGTCATGGTTAATTTTATGGGATGGCTGGATTACTTTCCTGCCACCACCCCATAACCCCCTCTCCCCCCTCCGGGATGGAATCAGTGTACCCCAGCTGCCTGCGATGAGAGTAAACCATGAAACAGTGCGAGCAAGAGCATCCTAAGACTTCGCCGTAAATATCTCAACTCTAGACAAAGGAGTGCACCTCTTGTGGGTTAATTTTAAGGGGTTGCCAGATTACTGGACTGGGTGCATGTATTGGTTCAGTACAGAATTGTGTCATAAAACTGTTGACCCAGTCCTGACACAAGCTAGCTAGTCCACAGCTGATGTAACTGGTCCTTGATATCCTGGATAGTTTCACTGGGATTGAGACGGCGTACGAGCTGATGTCTCATATATTCTAGTGGGTACAGAGCTAATAACTAAACATAACACAGAGAGCTGATGGGGACGCATGTTGCATGTGGACGATCGTTGTCCTCTTGAAAAATGGCGCCATGATACTGTCTCATAGAAGGCACCATATGAAAATGCAGGATGTAAGTGACATACTATTGTGCTGTCAGAGTTCCCTTGGTAAATACCAGCCATGACCGGAAGTGATACCCGATTTTTCCCTACACTGGAAGAATCATACAGTAATACTCCAAATGCAGCCTTTTGTGTTGTAGTGTTAATGCCAGCCCACACATGGCATAGTAATCCCCTAGTCTGGCTGCTGGTTGTCTCTGACCAATGTTGCAGGATGACACAGAATGTAGAGGGAGTCCATTAACTGTTCTCAGATAGCAGACAAGGATATCTAAGGGTTACAATATGTTTCGTGCACAATAAGGAGAATCTCCCTTGTGGTGTAATCATAAGTGTTTCATTGGAATCATGATGATGAGTATGCCTGCCCTCATATTCCCTGCCATGCAGGATTAGCCGAGCGGTCTAAGGCGCTGCAGTCATGGACTGTGTGGCTGGTCCTGGTGGAGGTGGGAGTCCTCCCTCGGGCATGGGTGTGTGTGTTTCTCCTTAGGATAAGTTAGGTTAAGTAGTGTGTAAGCTTAGGGACAGATGACCTTAGCAGTTAAGTCCCATAAGATTTCACACACATTTTATTCACATTCATATATATCCTTGCAGTCCACCACCGGGCCACTGTCACATCTGAATGTTTCAAAAACTTACACCTGCCATGAGGACTCTTTGAATCTCTGTCAGGCGCTATAACTCCGTTTCACATCAGTTCACAGAGTCTCTGTGCCCTTCACAGTCATCACTTAATGTTGACACTGTTTTGCCTCTTATAATTTTACCAGGCCTAGTAACAACACTAAATATGAACAACAGTAATGCAAGTATGTATGTACGGTGTCTGTTCTTTCTAACATATCCAAAAGAACAGACACCTCAAAATAATATCTTCTGTGGGGATGCACTTACTTGTCTGAATACTTGTGCGACTCATGTGATGGGAGATAATGGACAGAGGACAATACATCTGTAGTGTGTGGCATGTAGGAATTTGGGCAGGGCAGGAGCTGCGCTCAGGTGCCTTAAGTGATTAAAGGAACTGCTATAGAGAAGTGGAGCATCCGGATTCGAGTTCTGGTCCAACACAAATTTTCACATGTCGCCATTGGATTTAATACAATGCCTGTATGTAGCTATGTCTGTAAGATTTCTAACACTAGGGCACTCTGGTGGGCCATTCTACCAGTCACAGAGAACTGCCACTCTAATCGTTTACTTACCATCGATGGTGTACAGGTATACAAAGTCACACTTGACATCCAGCCAAGTCTTCTGGGTGCTTCATTAATTAATTTATTTATTTTCAGGCAATATAATTTGTAGTCAGTTTGGAAGTGATTTTGTTAAATATGTGCTTTGTCAACTATCTGTCGACCTAACTGTTGATATCGCAGTGGAAGAGTACTGCATTAAGATTCTACAGTTTGATGGAATGGTAGACATCACTGTCTTCCCAACTCCTTTGTCGCGCCCACCCTGCTCCGCCCCCCCCCTCCCTTTTTCTGTGCCCTCTTCCTCTATTGGCTTCCCCCTCCCCCTTATTTGCCCCCCCCCCCCCGACCCCCACCACTCCCTACCCATATGCCATTGTACTCTATAGTGCAGTATTTTCCGTGAGTGTTCAGTGTTGTACGTCCCCTTTTTAAAGTGTTGCGAACAGAAACCAGACTGTCACCATGTTTTTTAATTGTGCCTGTCTGTTTCCTAAGCGTTTTTAATCAGCCTCACTGACCTCTTTGCTTTTTATTTTTCTTCACAACTTTTTTGCCATGTACAAGTTTTAAACAGTCACCATTTTATCACCTCTTTATACTGTTATATCATCTAATTATGTTTTTTAAATTTATCTGTAGGCTGCAGAGCGGCGTATTATGCTGCTGCCAGCCTGCCCCCCCTTCTGGGGGGAGGGGGGGAATCAAAATACAATAAAGGAAGAAATAAATAAAGAAAGAAAAAAAGGTAGACATCTCGCAGGAAATGAATTTTTATCTTAAGAACCAGTTTCGAAATGGGTGTTCAATGTTGCGAATGTAGAAGCGAAATGCCCTAAGGAGAAACTTCAAAAGTGCATTTAAAAAGCTCAAAGTCAGTTCACAGGTCTCTCAGCAAAGATGAATTTCTGTAGGATAGCCATGGATCAATCACTACTCCCTGGAGAAAAAAAAAGTGAACTTAAAACAGTAGTTTTGCGAAAATGGTGAATACCGTTTTGCTAATGATTGAAGTGGCAGAACTTCATTAAGATTGGCACAAAAATCATATGCTACTTAATGTGGGGTGGTTGACTATACTTTTGCTATCGCATTAACCAAAGCTCATTTCTGATTTAATTCACTATGTGCTTGGGTCAAAACCGAAGCACAAAATAAGAACCTGCGAAAATTTTATCATCTGCCGAATAAGTTCTTTACTCAGACAGAGGTATCGAGGAAACCTCATCAGAAGCGTTTGCTACAGTCAAATGACATGTTTCATCCACATTTAAACTTATTCGGCACAGAAAAGTGTAAGAATCTATCTAACCTTCACAGCTCCATGAAGCCAACTAGAGTTCTGAGACCTATAGCTATATACGATCATAGACTTTGGATGAAACTTCTGAAGTTCCTCAAAACGGTTTCCATAATTTTTGCATTCGCTGGCAAAATTCTGCAGACTGAAGCAAAGGCTAGGTCACAGGATTGGGTCTAAACAGTACAGTGCTTGCCTCACATGAACGTTTGTGACTTTTCCAGGGTGTGGTACAGGTGCGCAGGAAGTAGCGGCGCCTACTAAATTGCATACAAGAAGTTGCCCCACTTACCAGCGACAAGGCTCAGGCTGTCCACGGACATCTCTCTTGCAGCACCCTCCTCGGCTGCTGCTGCTGCTGCTGCTGGTGGTGGTGGTGGTGGTGGTGCAGCAGGTGGCCCAGACCAATCTTCGTTCTTCGCTACCCGTTCATCAGACTTGCTGCAAGGACGAGAAACATGCTTCAGTATATGACCAGACTGCACATTGACTAACGTTTCTACAACTTCCACTACTATGGACACCCTGGTAATAAAAAAGAGAGTCATGCTCATTAGATTAGCACAGCTAACGAAAGCTCTTAGTGCTCTGCCTAATTTTGAAGAATGTCTTTGGCCTAGCTTGTTCTCAGACTAGTTTCCCTAAGGTTCTTCCACTCTAGTTCTAGGACTGTTTGCTAGCGTTATATCTTGACGAACCATTCCTTAACAGTGGTTGGAATTTTTAACGCTTGCCTTCCAGATTACTCGTGTTGACACATGCTATTGAAGAAAAAAGTGAGTCACATGTGTGGCCTAGGATTTAGATGAAGTGGCGTTGGACTGAGAGCTGTGTACGTGTGGGACTCAATTTATTTTGTTTAACATCAACAGACTAGAAATACAGTTTCCTTAAGTAAGATATTTCTGTAGCCTATAAAGATCCCAACACTGGGCTCCAAACAACCAATAAAAAGTATCTTCCATCAAATAACCTTACCTTAGGACAATCGTACACAGCTAACAATGACAAAAATTTACAATGCTTGGAACATAACGAGTAATAATATGTGAGACAACTTCAGTAGCAAAAGACAGAATATAAAAACACACTATTACCTAACTAGGATCATAACATAAAACTGCGTATTTGTTTACTACCAACACTGTCACCATATAATACCACAACGAACTACACATTATGCTCTGTAAAAGTTCATTTGCACAGCAGCTCTCTCAACAAGAGAGTTATGTTCACAGCATAATTTAAGCTGACATTTTAGGATCAAAACAATTAATCACACTCACATCATGTAGTTAACAAACTAAAGTGCTCTCACTCACTGCACACACACACACACACACTTCTATGTGCAATCAATAACCAACCACACCTTGTCACACAACAACCACAGACTTGCAAGTGGAACGCTTTTGCTACCAGATGTACCCAATGTACAGCTAGTATACCACATGATACACTGTACCAACCATAAAGTCACCAGCATGCAACTGTCAGCTGCAAAAGTTCTCAGTTAGTGCTCCTCTTGATATGCCGAAGCCAGGTTCTCTGCCTCAACTGGGATCACTGTCCATCTGGCTGTGAACAGGCACCAACCACTCCACCAAGTTGTTGTGTCCACACAGCGACCATGCCCCTCACAGACTGTAGTGACATTCAGGTGACAGAAGTGTAGTGCATCAAATTCTTGAGTTCCTCAGGAACAATTCTGCCCAGAACCTGCACATTCGTCTCCATGTAGCTGCTCAGTAACTCCAACATCTTCAGGTCCACCCCACGGTATGGACACATTGCCCACCATGACATTTTGGCCGCCGGTTCTTCGCTGTAGGCTTATTCGCCTCATAAAAATTGGTGATTGTGCTGGAAGACATTGCTGGTTCCTCTAGTTGCAGCTGACTCATTGTACCACCATACATGCTCGATACTAGCTCGACCACAGTGGCACTCACAGCAGTCACATATCTGGGCTGTCTGCCATCTTGGGTCCACAGAATGACACTCCATTCAAACTTATTCTCTGGACACAGCAAAATAAATCATACCACTCGTCTTGGCACCCATGGTTGGGATACACTGAACAGAAGAGCATACATGGCATAGGATCTGTGATATCAGTACATATGTCACCATTTAGCCAATGTTGTGAGGACACAGCACCGATTCAAGAAAAATCACTACCTCTACAGCCTTTCGTCGACATGTGAACACTGTATTTATACTGTAATTTGTTATTGTCAACTGTCGTGGCTTGTGACTTTGGATTGATGGATAATAATGCAGCGACTATTAGCCATTTTAATGCTGGACGACAGCATCCTGCCAACAGCCATATCGCCATATCCCTGTGGCAGACAATTCATCGCTCCACATGTGTACCTACACTCGCTGCACAAAACAAGCACCGAAATTGCTGTGGGCACAAGAAAAATGTTATGGTTCTATGTCCCCTTGATGCTAAGAGTGCTGCAGGTTGGGCACAAGGCTGGATTGGGAAAGGATGGGGATGGACAGGTAAGGAAACTGGTTGCTTTCTTTCTGAGGGAATCATCTAGAAATTTACCGTAAGCTATTTAGGGACATCACAGAAACCCCAAGACAGGTTTGTGAGGGATGGAGCTGGAACTTCTGTATTGTCAAACGCAAGTCCAGTGTCTGACCACAGCACCACCTCGCTCAGTCCCAACTATCTTATCAAGAGGTGTGAAGTGTACTCTGAATTGCCGACAGTGGTCGAAGTGTTGGAGATCGGAAGAATATTTGCCCTATAAGCTTGGAAAATACACATCAGGAGTAATGTGTCACGATATAAGTTGGTGCACGCCAATGGCAGTGATCAAATTCGTTCAAGCCACATGTTCAGTACGCAGGATGAAAAGAGGTGTTTGATGCACTACTATCATCTTCTCCCGCCCATCAGTACCTTAACCTACTGTTTGATTATAAGTGCGTAAATCTGTTTCACCACCTTTAGCGCCCAGTGTTCACTTGTAGTTTCAGGAGTCCAATTCATTACTTTTGTCAGTTAAGTGTGAATGCTTTGAGGAACACTCCCCACACATGAGGCCACTTGTGTAAGTTTTCATATCATATGACACTGGTCCTATTAAGTACACCTGGGAGAGCATCGAGCGAGATGTCTATGTCTTGGAGATAACTCCAGCTGATCTACTCCAGTTGTGGTAGCAGTTCGACTTCGCAGAATCTTCTCTCTGTTAGACGAAGCATTGTTTTTAAAGATACAATGACACTCCATCCAGCAGTGGGCGGGAGGACCACAGGGCAGGTAGAGATCTGTATAGCTCATTTCCACGTAGGAGCTTTTCATTCCAAATAAAACTGTATGACGTATTTGTGTTTCTGTGGAAAATAAACCGAGGCCAAAAAGACAAAAAGTTGTTAATAATTTTATAAATGTTGCCTATATAGACGTTACGTACATGAAGATTCAGAGAATTTGGACACGCCTTTGGAACCAGCCTCTGCGGCTGTAGCTATGAACAGGATGTGTAGGCGTTCAGTCTATGACTTTTCCGTATAATTCCTAGTGATACGAGATGTTTCCATAGGTTTCCATCAGACTGATGTTCAGACATAGTCTTGCATACTCTCTGGTCACCAGACTATATGTCTGCGCCCTGGTTTCAATGCCCAGGCATTCTGCAGAGACATGTTGAATTACTGGGTACAAAAGTGTCAGTTGTGGTTCGTTGGTCATATTGTGACATCATGTTTATTGCCCTCTGGTTTGATACTGGAGAAGAAGGAGTTAGCTGTGATATCTGCTGTCACTTCCTCTTTCACCATCAAGGACACAAAGTCACCTCTACACTCTACACAGCTTCATTACAACCCTCTGCACTAGACAAATTCATATGATACAGCACTTGTATATACACAAGGATTGCTGCAAATGTATGTGAAGAAGATATCCCTTCCCAGTAGTGGCCTAAACCACATTCTGGAGTCCTGAAGCCTACATCATCCTGGGACATATCATCATTTCTTTGACATCTGGTACAGTCAGGGATTTGGGGCCCCAGAGTAAATCCACATACTCGTTTAATTTTGATGATGAAAGGAATGTAATCAAAAGGAATGTACTTTACCTGTGACCAGGCAAAGTACTTAGAAATATCTATGGATAATGTAAAGTAAAAGTAAAAAGCTAAAATGGGTCTTACCGATCCAGGACGATACAGGTCCACCAGAGGAACCTGAAACATGAGAAGTTTAAATATTAGACTGTATACTGCAGTAAACGCAAGACAGTCAGAGTGTGTTACAGTGCGTGCGACAAGTGTTTCCGTGTCACTGTCTGTATGAGCAGGCTGTGTGGCCAGCCTTGTTCTGGTACGGCCCTGCTATCTGCTTCTGCTGTCTGCCGTCTGTGTTATGAGGAGCTCCTGCAGCAAAGAGGCTGCCACCTCTCTTGTCAGCGCCTGTTCATACACTGGGAAGGACTTCCACACCTCCAACTGTTTTGTCAAGTCCAAAACTCAAACCACTCTTCCAGCTGTACCTTAACCATCGTCCCTTCCGATTTATAAACGTTTACATATTTTAAGGGCTTTTAGTAATTAACAGAAGATTTGAAAATGAAAGTAAAATTTAATTGTAAAAGCTGTAGAAGTTGGCCTATATGTGAGACACGTTAATACTACGCATGAGAAAAATCTAAAACAGTTCAGCATACTGTATATTTGTATATTTAAGCACCTACCTACATCCTAAGATACCTATGGCAAAATAATTAACATTTATGTAGATCTCGTTTCCCCAGGGTTGTGTCTTATGTGACTTGTTCATCTCTCCCAGACAAACGTTATTTTAAATAAGTTTTTGTCAGTAACCTCGTAGGAACCAGTTTGGGAAAAGATTTGATCTTGGAGACAGATATTTATTTTATTCAAGGTAACAATTCAAGCCACAGCAGTCAGTGGGACTTAGGTTAAGTGTCTTTATTTCTTTATTCAACAGTTTTTGTAGGAACAGTTCCCCTTAGCATCTGATACTTCGCCACATGTGAAATGAATCCCAGTCAGTATCTCTTTTTCCGATGCGTGGAAATAAATAAGGGAGATTGATTATTTGGACAGCACTTTCAGGGATGCGCAATATCAACGATCCTTCCATTGTTGCTTCAAGGAAGGAAGACTATAGACTGAAGTTTGGTCGACTGAACGATATTTAGAGTCGGAACACTTTCTTCACTAAACAGAAAAGAAGAAGTAAACTATCATTGTTTACTAGAACCTTAACCCTCTATTCACCTCAAATGACATCCGACATATATATCTATATAACTGCTCTCCAATTCACACTGAAGTGCTTGACAGATGGTTCATCGAACCTCCTTCACACTATTTCTCTACCGTTCCACTCACTAAGAGCACATGGTAAAAACGAACATTTCAATCTTTCTGTGCAAGCTCTGACGTCCTTATTTTATTACAATGATCATTTCTGCCTATGAATGTGGGTGTTCACAAAATATTCTCGCACTTGTAGCAGAACACAGTATATTGAAATGTCATGGGAAATTTTCACTGCAATGAAAAATGCTATTGTTTTACTGGTTGTCACCCCAACTCAAAAATAGTAGGCCAAGAGCCGTGTCTGTGCATTTTGTTAGTGTGGATTGCCTGCATCAGAGGCTAGTAGGCACTCAGGATCAACCTGTTGTACTGACAGGTCATTAGCCTAGTGTTTTACTAACATGATCCTTCCTATTGATTGACAGTTCCTTAACAGATTGTTCCCCACCTCTCCCTCTCCTCCCCTCTGAGCCCTCAGGAAACCTCCAACACACCCCCTCCCCTCACTGAGACAGGTACACTTGCAGCTCTGAGTTATTTGAATAGTCCCCTCTCATTCTTCTCAATATCATTGACTACTTAGTTAAACTGATCAATTAGTCCTACCTCTCTGGTAAACATCCCCATCCCTCCAGCCCCCCCCCCCCCTCCCCACCCTTCCCCTACCGGAAATTGGTGGCTCTGCGATGGAGAGGAAGGACCTCATAACAGGAAATTCAAGGGTATATTGTTTATTTATAAAAAAATCAGTTTGTGCGGTTGGATTTCTCTCGTTCGTTGTTCTCTGCTGTTAGGAAAGATGCAGGCCGTGCAAGAAGTAATCACATTGAAACTTCCTGGCAGATTAAAACTATGTGCCGGACCGAGACTCGAACTCCCGAGTTCGAGTCTCGGTCCGGCACACAGTTTTAATCTACCAGGAAGTTTTGTATCAGCGCACACTTCACTGCAGAGTGAAAATCTCATTCTGGAGTAATCACATTGATTGATTTACTTTTTTTATTCCGATTGTGCGAGGAATGTCATCATCAAACACTTATGACACGTAATTATACTGGTAAAAATCTTTCAAACACGAACCATGTGCTGTCTACTGGACTGCACACAACGCCACCACACACACTGCCAAGAGTCAGGGTGTACTGGCAGCCCCACAAAGCAACGATGTGGCTATCAGCTGCCGGGCCATGTGCAGGTGTCTGTTTAGGTCCCACAAGCATGAGATGGTGGCAGCCCTTTTATACTTGACACATGAGAAATCCCTGTCGAAGCAATTGCTTTCCTACCCACCACGGCTGACGCATAGCTCTCATAGGTGCGGCTCACCCTTGCAGGTGCAGCTAAAAGGCTGACAGTGTTATACTGACGTCACATGTCTATGTAAATAACAGCCAAGTCTCCCTCTGTTTATGAAAATATCCCAGAATAACACAAGTTGCATTCTTTCTACCGATCCTAATGGGACAGCCTGTTCATCATGTGTTACGCTGCCCTGCCTTCAAAATACGTCTCAGACATGGTAAACGTTCTCACCACTAAAAGCCTTCATTACGGCTGTGCGTAGTTGCGAAAACTCCGTTTATTATAAACGCATTCTTGTTGTTTGGGAAGAGAGCACTGTCTAAGCAAAGATGGGAAATTCAGAACAATTTCACAAACAGAATTCGAAGCTCTGACCTACAGTGGAGTTGTCCTAACGCCACAATCCTGCCAGGGATGGATGGTATGCTTCATCCTGTCTTTGAACACTTGAACAAACAAGACATCACATTACTCTCAGAACTTTAAGTAGATACCTTGCCCCCATCTCGTTTGAACCAGTCTGTAGAGGCTAGTGTGTCCCAGCACAAAGGAATTCTTGTGAATGAATGGAGCATTCTGGTTAGCTCTTCCTGAATTCAACCGCCAAATTACTGCCGGTGTGGCAGCACTGTTTGCCATTCTCTTCTGGAGACGAGACTTTCAGTGGCAAACCTGTTTTGTACAGGGCGCCATATTGCATTGACAGCTAAATTCTTCATATAGGTACGAAAAGGGGCTCACTATACTTTCAGCTACCTAGTTTCAACTACTTTTCAAGGTCATCAGCTACCCACTTTCCACATCTGAAATACATGCCCATGGATTATTGTATTTAGGAGATATCTTTGGATTTTTGGTAGATTAGCGAACAAGAGAAGCAGATATTCTTGTACCAAATCTTCATTCACTTTAGCATACACTTTTAGATACAGAAAACAACTCTTTCCTTATTTTTATTAGATGTAGTTTTAATGGTGTCCAATTTGATTTTTAATTATTAAGTTAAATCCACATCTGAATTTCCCATCTGTTCTTTGACAGTGCTCTCTTCCCAAATAACAAGAATGCTTTTATGATAAATGATTTTTTCGCAACCATGCACAGACATGATGAAGGCTTTCAGCGGTGAGAATGTTTACCATTTCTGAGATATTTGTTGAAGGCAGTACATCGTAACACGTGACGAATGGGCTATCCTGTAAGGATCTCTAGGAACAATGCAACCTGTGTTGTTCTGGGATATTTTCGTAAAAGTTTTCTGAATACATTGCATCAGATTTCTAGAGTATATCCAGAGGGAGACTTGGGTGTTATTTACATAGGCGTGTGACGTCAGTGTAACACTGACAACCTGTTAGCTGCATCTGTGAGGGTGAGCCTCTATGCAAACATCTCGATCGGTACTGGACCTGCAGCTATGAAAGCCATGCATCAGCTTTGGTGGCTAGGAAAACACTTGTTTCGACAGGAATTTCTCAGGTGTCAAGTGTGAAAGGGATGCCACAGCCTCACGCTTACGGATCATGAATGGACTCCTGCACGTGGCTCGGCAGCTGATGGCCGCGTTTGCAGGGGCTGCCAGTGAACCCTGACTGCTGGCAGTGCGTGCGGTGGCATTCTGCGTGGTCCAGTGGATGCTTCATGCTTCGCGATTGAAAAATTTTTACCAGTGTAATTACATGTCGTAAGTGTTTCATGACAGTATTCCTTGCATGATTGGAAAAAAAATGAGGAAAGCATTTGATGAAATACTTCCTACAAGACCTGCATGTTCCCAAACAGCAGAGAACAATGAGCAAGAGAAATCCAACCCCGCAAACAGAATTTCTTATAAATAAAGAATATACCCTTGAATTTCCTGTTATGAGATCGTTTCTCTCTGCCGCAGAGCCATCAATTTCCAGCTGTGGGTGGAGCAGGGAGAGGGGGAAGGAGGGATGTGGGGGTTTACCAGAGGGGGAGAGGTTAATTAATTGATCAATTTAATTAAGTAGTCAGTCAATTGATAAGAATGAGAGGAGGCTATTCGAATAACTGGGAGCTAAAAGTGTACCTGCATCAGCGAGGTTCAAATGGCTCTGAGCACTATGCGACTTAACTTCTGAGGTCATCAGTCGCCTAGAACTTAGAACGAATTAAACCTAACTAACCTAAGGACAGCACACAATCCATGCCCGAGGCAGGATTCGAACCTGCGACCGTAGCGGTCGCTCGGCTCAAGACTGTAGCGCCTAGAACTGCACGGCCACTCTGGCCGGCCGAGGGGGAGGGGATGGGTTGGGGGTTTCCTGAGGGTTTTTGGGGAGGACTCGGTGGAGGTGCCGGGAAACAATAGGTTAAGGGCCTGTGAATCAAAAGGAAGGATCCTGTTAGCAGAACAGTAGGTTAGTGACCTGTTAGTCATAGGAGAACAATCAGTTTGCCCCTGAGTGCATCCTTGCCCCTGATTTAGACAAACCGCATTAACCAAATGCACTGACGCCACCCTTCTCCTACTATTCTCGAATATCATATCCATGACACTCTCTCCCCTACTTTGCGATAGTACGAAATGAGGTTCCCTTGTTTTGACTTTTCCAATATCCTCCATCAGTGCTATCTAGTACGAATCCAATACTGCAAAGCAATATTCGTACAGGGGTGGACAGGTGGAGTGTATGCAGCCTCTTTACTAGACCTGTTTCGTCTTCTAAGTGTTCTGCCCAGAAAACACAGTTTTTGGTTTGCCTTCCCCACTACATTGTCTATATGATCATTCCAATTTAAGTTTTTCATAATTGCATTTCCTAGACCCGTAGTTGAATTCACAGTAACATCGTGCATCCAAAATTTAACAGATTCATTTTGGTAGTCATGTGGATGACCTCACACTTTTCTTTATTTAGGATCAATTGCCACTTTTTTCAGCATACAGATATCTTGTATAAATCACTTTGCAAATAGTTTTGTTCCTTTGATTACTTTACTTGACGTTAAATGAAGCACAATCTGCAAACAATCTAAGAGGGCTGCTGAGATCGTCTCTTAATCCTTTTATATAGATAGGGAACAGCAGATGGCCTGTAAGACCTCCTTGGGTGATCCCAGATATCACTTCTGTTTTACTCGATCACTTTCCATCAATTACTACGAATTGTGATATTTGTGATAGTAAATGATGAATCCAGTCACAGAACAGATACGATACTCTACAGGCACGCAATTTGTTTAAAAACAGCTTGTGAGGAACTGTGTCAAAAGCCATTTGGGAATCTAGGAATATACACTCCTGGAAATTGAAATAAGAACACCGTGAATTCATTGTCCCAGGAAGGGGAAACTTTATTGACACATTCCTGGGGTCAGATACATCACATGATCACACCGACAGAACCACAGGCACATAGACACAGGCAACAGAGCATGCACAACGTCGGCACTAGTACAGTGTATATCCACCTTTCGCAGCAATGCAGGCTGCTATTCTCCCATGGAGACGATCGTAGAGATGCTGGATGTAGTCCTGTGGAACGGCTTGCCATGCCATTTCCACCTGGCGCCTCACTTGGACCAGCGTTCGTGCTGGACGTGCAGACAGCGTGAGACGACGCTTCATCCAGTCCCAAACATGCTCAATGGGGGACAGATCCGGAGATCTTGCTGGCCAGGGTAGTTGACGTACACCTTCTAGAGCACGTTGGGTGGCACGGGATACATGCGGACGTGCATTGTCCTGTTGGAACAGCAAGTTCCCTTGCCGGTCTAGGAATGGTAGAACGATGGGTTCGATGACGGTTTGGATGTACCGTGCACTATTCAGTGTCCCCTCGACGATCACCAGTGGTGTACGGCCAGTGTAGGAGATCGCTCCCCACACCACGATGCCGGGTGTTGGCCCTGTGTGCCTCGGTCGTATGCAGTCCTGATTGTGGCGCTCACCTGCACGGCGCCAAACACGCATACGACCATCATTGACACCAAGGCAGAAGCGACTCTCATCGCTGAAGACGACACGTCTCCATTCGTCCCTCCATTCACGCCTGTCGCAACACCACTGGAGGCGGGCTGCACGATGTTGGGGCGTGAGCGGAAGACGGCCTAACGGAGTGCGGGACCGTAGCCCAGCTTCATGGAGACGGTTGCGAATGGTCCTCGCCGATACCCCAGGAGCAACAGTGTCCCTAATTTGCTGCGAAGTGGCGGTGCGGTCCCCTACGGCACTGCGTAGGATCCTACGGTCTTGGCGTGCATCCGTGCGTCGCTGCGGTCCGGTCCCGGGTCGACGGGCACGTGCACCTTCCGCCGACCACTGGCGACAACATCGATGTACTGTGGAGACCTCACGCCCCACGTGTTGAGCAATTCGGCGGTACGTCCACCCGGCCTCCCGCATGCCCACTATACGCCCTCGCTCAAAGTCCGTCAACTGCACATACGGTTCACGTCCACGCTGTCGCGGCATGCTACCAGTGTTAAAGACTGCGATGGAGCTCCGTATGCCACGGCAAACTGGCTGACACTGACGGCGGCGGTGCACAAATGCTGCGCAGCTAGCGCCATTCGACGGCCAACACCGCGGTTCCTGGTGTGTCCGCTGTGCCGTGCGTGTGATCATTGCTTGTACAGCCCTCTCGCAGTGTCCCGAGCAAGTATGGTGGGTCTGACACACCGGTGTCAATGTGTTCTTTTTTCCATTTCCAGGAGTGTAGAAACAACTTGAGGCTCCCTGTCAATAGCACTCACTATTTCGCGAGAATAAAGATCTAGTTGTGCTTGTCAAGAATGGTATTTCCTGCATCTGTTCTGACAGATCGTTTTACTCGAGGTAATTCATAATGTTGGAACGAAAATTAAGTGAAATATCGTGTGGCTAGGGCCTCCTGTCGGGAAGACTGGTCGCCTGGTGCAAGTATTTTGATTTGACGCCACTTCAGCGACTTGTGCGTCGATAGGGATGATGTGATGATGAAGACAACACAACACCCAGGCCCTGAGTGGAGAAAATCTCGTACCCAGCAGGGAATCGAGCCCGGGCCCCTTTGCACAGCATTCGGCCGCGCTGGCCACTATTTTTTTTCGTTATCTTATTTTGTTCTGTATTGTTCGTTGAATTTGTTCGTGGCGGACGTACGATGACACTCGTTCAGCTTGTTCGTTGATCCGTTCACTCAGTTTTTTTATTACAGAGGGTAGGTAAACGCTCTGACCGAACATGCTGAGCTACCATACCGGCGTCCACTCAGCTACCGAGGCGGATTTTCGAATGCAGTACATGTTATAAAATCCTACTTCAAATCAACGTCAGTGATACAGATCTGTAGTTCGTCGGATTACTCCTACTTCTTTCCTGTGACCTGAGCAACTTTCCATCTTTTAGGCACGGATCTTTCGTGCAGCGAGCGGATGTATATGATAGTGAAGTACGGAGCTTTTATACACTACTGGCCATTAAAATTGCTACACCAAGAAGAAATGCAGATGATAAACGGGTATTCATTGGACACATATATTATACTAGAACTGACATGTGATTACATTTTCACGCAATTTGGGTGCATAGATCCTGAGAAATCAGTACCCAGAACAACCACCTCTGGCAGTAATAACGGCCTTGATACGTCTGGGGATTGAGTCAATCAGAGCTTGGATGGCGTGTACAGGTACAGCTGCCCATGCAGCTTCAACACGATACCACAGTTCATCAAGAGTAGTGACTGGCGTATTGTGGCGAGCCATTTGCTCGGCCACCATTGACCAGCCGTTTTCAAATGGTGAGAGATCTGCAGAATGTGCTGGCGAGGGCAGCAGTCGAACATTTCCTGTATCCAGAAAGGCCCGTACAGGACCTGCAACATGCGGTCGTGCATTATCCTGCTGAAATGTTGGGTTTCTCAGGGATCGAATGAAGAGTAGAGCCAAGGGTCGTAGCACATCTGAAATGTAACGTCCACTGTTGAAAGTGCCGTAAATGCGAACAAGAGGTGACCGAGACGTGTAACCAATAGCACCCCATACCATCACGCTGGGTGATACGCCAGTATGGCGATGACAAATACAAGCTTCCAATGTGCGTTCACCGCGATGTCGCCAAACGCGGATGCCACCATCATGAGGTTGTAAACAGAACTTAGATTCATCCGAAAAAATGACGTTTTGCCATTCGTGCTCCCAGGTTCGTAGTTGAGTACACCATCGCAGACGCTCCTGTCTGTGATGCAGCGTCAAGGGTAACCGCAGTCATGGTCTCCGAGCTGATAGTCCTTGCTGCTGCAAAAGTCGTCGAACTGTTTGTTGCAGATGGTTGTTGTCTTGCAAACGTCCCCATCTGTTGACTCAGGGATCGAGACGTGGCTGCACGATCCGTTACAGCCATTCGTATAAGATGCCTGTCATCTCGGCTGCTAGTGATCTAGTGATACGAGGCCGTTGGGATCCAGCACGGCGTTCCGTATTACCCTGCTGAACCCACCGATTCCATATTCTGCTAATAGTCATTGGATCTCGAGCAACGCAAGCAGCAATGTCGCGGTACGATAAACCGCAATCGCGATAGGCTACTATCCGACCTTTATCAAAGTCGGAAACGTGATGGTACGCATTTCTCCTCCTTACACGAGGCATCACAGCAACGTTTCACCAGGCAACGCCGGTCAGCTGCTGTTTGTGTATGAGAAATCGGTTTGAAACTTTCCTCATGTCAGCACGTTGTAGGTGTCGCCACCGGCGCAAACCTTGTGTGAATGCTCTGAGAAGCTAATCATTTGCATATCACAGCATCTTCTTCGTGTCGGTTAAATTTCGCGTCTGTAGCACGTCATCTTCGTGGTGTAGCTATTTTAATGGCCAGTAGTGTATCAGCATATCCTGGAGGTAATCTAAATAGTACATAATCTGGACCGGAAGGCTTGCCTTTATTAAATGAATTCAGTAGCTACGCCACTTGTTCGCTACTCATGTTGGCAGCAGGTCTTGAGTGAAATTCTGGAATTTTTACTTTGTCTTCTTTGGGGAAGGAATATCGGGGAACCATGTATAGTAACTCCGCTTTAGTGGCGCTGTCGCCGGTAACATTACAATCGCTATGGCGAAGTGGAAGTATTGATTGTGTCTTTAAGCTGGTGTGCTTAACGTATGACCAGAATCTCTTTGGATTTTTTGCCATATTTTGAAGCAGAGTTTCGCTGTGAAAACTATTAATATCGTCTCCAAGTCCGCGATAAATTCCGAGCTTCAGTAAAATTTCGTCAAGCTCGAGGATTTTTCGGTTAATGAAACTCAAGTCTGCATAGCGAGACACGGTTTCCAATGCTCGTCTCCCTAAACACGAACGACAGGTAGTGTAATCGATTCTTCTCTATTTTATGGAAAACTGAGACTGTGTATGTGAACTGGCATCATTAGTTGCTTATCTGAATCTGTGTATGGTTAAATTAAATTACGCGTAGAAAATTAATCATGAATAGAAGGGAATGAAAAATTGTAACCACTTAGAAACGTTTGACAACTTCTAAAATAAGAATGTGTGTTTCGAAAAAAGAGCTTAATATTGAAGTTAAGTGTTCCCTCCCAATTCTGGAAACAAGACGGGATGATGAACGAAAACGTTGATACAAGCTATGTACTTAGCTAATGTAGATGGCTTGCCTGATGTCAAATTATGACCCTCGCTCTTGAGCAAATCGGGTTCTCTCTTCCCAAGCGTGGACTACTGAGGGTCGTACATCACAAGCTCCGCGTGCTGGTGTGCCTTGGCACCGAAAAAGGATCCCACTCGCAGAGGATAGTGAGTGCCCTATACAGAGGTGACAGACAATGACGTGGTTTTGTCTGAGTGTATGCAAACAGCCGCACTAGAAGATTATATAACTGATGGCTGACTAGCCCCTCAGTGCCAGCTACTCCTCTTGCCAGAGAGGCATGACTTGCATTTCTGCAGAGAATGTAGACGAACTTCACACTGTGCCACAGTAGCTATCCTGGGAAAGATACTGTCTGATCTTCGTTAATCAGGAGTTTCCGTTATGCTGTTATCAATACAATTGAAACCTCGGTTTGAAAGCTAGTCTAAAAAATATAACCATCAAATAATTTTGTTTTTCGTCACAGCTATACACTATTCCAATTTCCTATTTTTTTCTTTGTTATTTTTTTTTTTCGTCAAACGAAAGTCATGGTTTCTTGTGGCGTCCCCCCATGAATTCCTCTTCTCTTCCAGCCTCTTCATCTCAGAATAGCACTTGCACCATATCTCCTCAATTATTTGCTGGATTTATTACACTCTCTGTCTTCCTCTACGTTTTACCCTCTACACCTCGCCCTGGTAACAGGGAAGTTACTCCCTGATGCCTCAACACATGTCCTGTCATTTGGTCCCTTGATGGTGTCAGTGTTTTCCATGTGTTGTTTTCTTCACTGATTCTGGAGAAAATCAGTTCATTCCGTATCTAGTCAGTTCATTTAATTTTCAACACCGTTATATAATGAGCCGTATGGGCACGATCTTCAGTCGATTAGCCCCTCGTCGATTATCTTTGTCTGGATAACTTTGGAGATACGCGGCTTGCGCCATCGGTGGGGACAGAAGCTGCGAAGCAGGAAGGTTTTGGGCAGTGTGTATGTGTGGTGTGTGGAGCGAGTTGGCCGGGATCGCGAGAGGTTTGGAGTTCTGGATGGAGCACGAGAGAACGTATCGGCTCCTGTGAAAGCACCGAGTCTTATTTTGACTGTCGTTTATCAACTGCCCTGCGAAGCGGTTTCTGAGCGGTTCGACGCTAGTGAAGGCGGTCCGGTGTCTTGGACGCTAAAGGGGTGGAAGGACGGCAACCATCTCGTTCAAGATAAGTAACTTCCATATTTGTCCTTACCTCTGACTCCTCCCCTTCCCCCCCCCCCCCACTTTCCCTGTCCTGTGGACTTTATGCTACCACCACTCATAATTAATAACAGCTGTATAAAAGTAATTTGGTCCAAAACTGCTCAGTGAATTTTGGCTTATCGTAGATGCCTACTGAGCGTCCGTTAATTTTTTTAAAATTATGTGTTTTGTTGTCTATTAAACGACAGTGAGTTCATAATTTATAGTAGTTGTTTAATAATCATTTACTTAAAATATGATCAGTGAATTTTCGTTAACAGTAGCTGCCTATTCAGTGATTGTTAACTGGTTTAAAATCCTGTTCCTTGTGTGTGTTCAGAAAGACAGTGGGTTATAATTAATAACAGCTGTTTATAAGTCATTTGCTTAAGATCTGATCAGTGAATTTTGGCCAACTGTAGCTGTTTATCCAGTGACTGTTAACTATTTTTAAGCCCGCATCTCGTGGTCGTGCGGTAGCGTTCTCGCTTCCCACGCCCGGGTTCCCGGGTTCGATTCCCGGCGGGGTCAGGGATTTTCTCTACCTCGTGATGGCTGGGTGTTGTGTGCTGTCCTTAGGTTAGTTAGGTTTAAGTAGTTCTAAGTTCCAGGGGAATTATGACCACAGCAGGTGAGTCCCATAGTGCTCAGAGCCATTTGAACCATTTTTTTTAACTATTTTTAAAATTCTGCATTTGCTGTCTGCTGAATGATAGTGGATTCATAATTAATAACTGCTGATTAAAAATCATTTGCTTAAAATCTGATCAGAAAATTATAGTTAACTGTATGTAACTATTCATTGACTGTTAATTGTGTATAAAATTCTGTATCCTTGCTGTCTACTGAGCGACAGGGGGTACATATTTGCTGCTGTACTTAAAAAAACTGCTGAGTGAATTTTGATAACTGTAGTTAGTTTTGCCGGCCGGAGTGTCCGTGCGGTTCTGGGCGCTACAGTCTGGAACCGGGCGACCGCTACGGTCGCAGGTTCGAATCCTGCCTCGGACATGGATGTGTGTGATGTCCTTAGGTTAGTTAGGTTTAATTAGTTCTAAGTTCTAGGCGACTGATGACCGTAGAAGTGAAGTCGCATAGTGCTCAGAGCCATTTTTTTGTAGTTAGTTGTTTTAAAATTCTGTACTTTTGGCGTATAGTTAATGACTGGTGGCTCGTAATTGGTGGCATTTTTCTAAAGCCTCCTCAGTCAATTTCGTTGTTGATTGTGTTTTTAAACTTGTTTGACTTTAATAAAATAAAGTTATGTATTAAAGATGATGAACGCTGAAGCAGTTATATGGGGTCCCCATCCTTCCATTACGGTGATCCGATCCCAAATCTTCCCAGCCGAATTCCTAGTTATCATTCGTACAGTCTCAGAAATGCCTTCCCCACAATAACGCTGATGTTTGATACGAACAGGCTTCTCTTGGACAGGATTACCCTCTTCGCCTGTGCTGGCCTGCTTTCCATGCTTTGTTTGCTTCGTCCATTACGTGTGGTTTTGCTTCCAAGGTAGAAGAAATCCTTAACTTAGTTTACTACGTGGTCTCAATTTTGATGTTAGATTAGTCACTAAACTCATTTCTGCCACTCCACATTACGTTCGTCTTTCTTCGTTTCACACTCAATCTGCATTCTGTAATCAATTGACTGTGTCTCAAATTAAACAGATCCCTTAATTCTTTGTCGCTTTCACTGAGTATAACAACGCCATAAGCGAATCTCGCCACTGATATTCTCTCAACCTGAATTTTAATCCAACTCTTGAAACTTTCTCTTACTACTGTCATTGCTTCTTCGGTGTATAAATTATCGCCATTACTGTCTAACTGCCTTAGTGTGTAACAAGACCTGTCATTTGAATTACCTCAAATCGACTGTACAAATCCGTAACTATTACACCACATCATTGAATAGGACGTCATACAAATTCAGTAACCAGTAAAGCTGAAATTTCTTGCTGGTTGATAACCAAACTAATGTTAGTTATGTATAGCTTGTTTTTAATTTATGTAATCTAGAAAGTGGAAGAAGAATTTTGAAGTGGGCCATATCCAGTTCTTTCTTTTATGTTTCTAACTGCATCCAAGAATGCACAAGCCATCTACAACATATATAAACACAACGAAACAACTTTCGCTTTCAGAATTCTTAAAAAAAAGTGCAAGGGCGTTTCTGTCACCAGATAGCGCAAGGCACCGTCAGAAAGTGGATCGACAGCCCATAGAGTAACTATGGCACTTGCCGACTACATTATACTCAAGGCTAGTCTGCAAAATTTAGCAGCATCTACGGTTTTCTGTCTTCGAGAATTTTTGCAGTGTTCTTTTAAGAAGTCCGTGTGTTGTTTCTTGGAACCATCTGTTACATTGATGATGGATGTTTTTGGTGTCATAAGAAAAGGAAGGAATGTTAGAATTTAACGTCCCGCTAACAATGAGGTCGCTGGGAAAGGAGCACACGCTTAGGTGCGAAAAGGAAATCGGCCGTACCGTTTGCAAAGGAACAGCCCCGGCATTTGTCTGTAGCGATTGTAGAGATTTAGAAAAATCACGAAAAACCTAAACCTGGATGGCGGGACGTGTATTTGAGTTGTCGTTCTTCTGGGTGCGAATCCAGTCCGTTAATAACTACGCCACCGTGTTCGATGCTGTCGGACACTTATGGTTTAATAACATGATACGATAGGAGACGCGTACGTACAATCTGACATGCAGATGATAAAAGCGACGGCGTGTTGAAAAGTAATGCCTCCGAATATTTTATTATGTCTCAGTATCCATTGAGGTATTACGTGTCAACTTTCCCGCTTTGCTGACACTGTTAACAACATGGTCTCTCGTTGGAAGGAATATGTTAGTCACTAGGGTGGCTATCTTGACAAACAGGTATGTAGACATGAAGGTAGGGATTGAAAGGGTTGCAAAAGAAACGTAAAAAAGAATCGGAAGTGTACAAAAAAGCTAAGAAATATGGTTCGTTCGCTAAGGAGGTGTACCTATTAATCAGCTACTCCGAAGAACGTTACAGAATTCTAGTTCTTCTTATCAGTTTAGGTGGGAGGACAGGACACACATAAAAATTTAACAGGTTTTGCACATTAAATTCATTGCTTCCCAGAACAGAGGGTAGTATACTATCGAGACAAATTTGTGCTCTTCTTCTGGATACACAACGGAATCAATCAAACCAGTGAATCCTATCCATAACGAAGACGACCATGCGATATGCAGCAGGCCTTTTTCACAGTCTTGTTAGTTCCATTCCTTTCCCTCAGAGTAATTGGAATGGTGTCCACCATTTCCTCGTAATAAAGCTTTACCTGTCGTAACTCTTTTATTTCTATCCCCAAGCACTCATTCACGCCTTGGCATATAGAAGCTCTTTTAAGGGTGTGAGATGGTAGCATGTAACGTAGTGAAACACTGCAGCACCACATTACCCTCACAGGTATTCCTGACTGCACTGTCTGGGTTCTCAGAAATAACTGATACTTGTTTCCAGTGATGCTGGATCCCAAAATGTCTCATTGCCACTCCATAATCCATGAAGACATGTCAAGATGATGTTTGGAAACTAGATTAAATTCTAATGACTGAAGGAATTTATATTATAAGCTGAGTACCCAGCGTGTCCTGGGTATGTATTTTTTTCCCCTCTCTTCCTTTAGTCCATCCCCTCCTTTCCCCTCCCTCTGTCCATCACCTCCACCCCTCTCTTTGTCCACCCCCCCCCCCCCCCCGTCACCCAATCACTGTCCATCTCCTCCTCCTCCATATCTGTTTCCATCATCTCTTTGCACCATGCTGTCTGTCCATCTTCTCCTGCTCCATTCTCTCTCCACGTCATCCATCTCAACCCCCCGCCACACACACACACACACACACACACACACACACACACACATACACAGTTTTTGCATGTAGATCGTAACTGACATATGTAACAAACTAGTTGATGTAGTTTCAGGTCTTTAGAATGAAATTTTTACCATTGGATTTAACCACGCACACACATGTCAAAAGTATTTCACAGATAGATATTTAACATATATCACACGTGTTTGTACACATTTTTCGCCTCTACCTCTAGCTAATTTCGCTCTGCAGTTTCATTTTCACTCAGTTCAATACTTACGATGTCGTATCCCCTGAACTAGGTCCTGTACAGTAATAAAATATTGCAGGTACATTCAGCGGTGTATGTGGCTACAGTCTGTGAAATGTAATGTGAACAGAGCTGTTTTTGTGGTCTTCAGTCCACAGACTGGTTTGATGCAGTCTCCACGCTACTCTATCCTGTGCGGGCTTCATCTCCAAGTACCTACTGCAACCTACATCCTTCTGAATCTACTTCATGTATTCATCTCTTGGTCTCCCTCTACGATTTTTACCCTCCACGCTTCCCTCTAATACTAAATTGGTGATCCCTTGAAGCCTCGGGACGTGTCCTACCAACCGATCCCTTCTTGTAGTCAAGTTGTGCCCCAAATTTCGCTTCTCCCCAATTCTATTCAGTATCTCCTCATTAGTTACATGATCTACCCATCTAATCTTCAGCATTCTTCTGTAGCACCACATTTCGAAAGCTTCTATTCTCGTCTTATACAAACTATTTATTGTCCACGTTTCACTTCCATACATGGCTACACTCCACAGAAATACTTTCAGAAACGGATTACTGACACTTAGATCTATACTTGATGTTAATCAATTTCTCTTCTTCAGAAACAGTTTCCTTGTCATTGCCAGTCTACATTTCATATCCTGTCTACTTCGACCATCATAACTTATTCTGATCCCCAAGCAGCAAAACTCCTTTACTACTTTAAGTGTCTCATTTCCTAATCTAATTTCCTCAGCAGCACCCGATTTAATTCAACTACATTCCATTATCCTCGTTTCGCTTTTGTTGATGTTAGACACAGTGCGCTCCGTTCAACTGCTCTTCCAGATCCTTTGTTGTCTCTGACAGAATTACAATGTCATCAGGAAACCTTAAGGTTTTTATTTCTTCTTCATGGATTTTAATTCCTACTCCGAATTTTTCTTTTGTTTCCTTTACTACTTGCTCACTATACAGACTGAATAGCATTGGGGATAGGCTATAACCCTGTCTCATTCCGTTCCCAACCACTGCTTCCCTTTCATGCCCCTTGACTGTTACAACTGCCATCTGGTTTCTGTACAAATTGTAAGTAGCCTTTCGCTCCCCATGTTTGACTCCTGCCACCTTCAGAATTTTAAAGAGGGAATTCCAGTCAACATCGTCAAAAGCTTTCTCTAAGTCTACAAATGCTAGAAACGTAGGTTTGCCTTTCCTTAATCTATCTTGTAAGATAAGTCGTAGGGTCAGTATTGCCTCAAATATTCCAACGTTTCTACGGAACCCAAACTGATATTCCCCGACGTCGGCTTCTACCAGTTCTTCCATTCGTCTGTAAAGAATTTGTGTTAGTATTTTGTAGCCGTGACTTGAAGTCTGAGGATATTTCGCCTGTTTCATACATCTTGCTCACCAGATGGTAGAGTTTTGTCAGTGCTGGTTCTCCCAAGGCTCTCAGTAGTTCTAATCGAATGTTGTCTACTCCCGGGACCTTGCTTCGACTTAGCTGTTCCAGTGCTCTGTCAAACTCATCACGCAATACCATATCTCCCATTTCATCTTCATCTACGTCCTCTTCCACTTTCATAATATTGTCCTCAAGTACATCGCCCTTGTATAGACCCTTTGTATACTCCTTCCATCTTTCTGATTTCCCTTCTTTGCTAGGAACTGGTTTTACATCTGAACTCTTGATATTAATACAGGTGGTTCTCTTTTTTTTTAAAGGTCTTTTTAATTTTCCTGCAGCCAGTATCTATCTTACCCCTAGTGATATATGCCTCTACATTTTACATTTGTCCTCTAGCCATCCCTGTTTAGCCATTTTGCACTTCCTGTATATTTCAGTTTTGAGACGTTTGTACTTCTTTTCGCCTGCTTCATTTACTGCATTTTTCTATTTTCTCTTTTCATCAATTAAATTCAGTATCTCTTCTTTTACCCAAGGAATTCGAGTAGCTCTCGTCCTTTTACCTAGTGTTCTTGTCAATCGTTCCCTAACGCTATCTCTGAAACTCTCTCCAACCTCTGATTCTTTCAGTTTATCCAGCTCTCATCTTCTTGAACTCCTACCTTTTTGCAGTTTCTTCAGTTTCAATCTACAGTTCATAACCAATAAATTGTGGTCAGAATCCACGTCTGCACCTGCAAATGTCTCGCAATTTAAAATCTGTTTCCTAAATCTCTGTCTTACCATTATATAATCTATTTGAAACCTTTCTGTGTCTCTAGGCCTCTTGCACGTATAGAACCTTCTTTCATGACACTTGAAAGAAGTGTTAGCTATGATTAGGTTATGTTCTCTGCAAAATTCTACAGGCGGCTTCCTCTTTCATTCCTTACCCCCATTCCATATTCACCTACTACTTTTCCTTCTCTTCCTTTTCCTACTATCGAATTTCAGTCCCCCAAGACTATTAAATTTTCGTCTCCCTTCACTATCGGAATAGTTTGAATGTAGTTAGAAGCCAGAAATAAAAAAAATAAAACGTCGCGCATGACGCGCCAGTTTTTCGTGCGTCTCAGTATTCGACGTCATATCTCCTGAACTAAATGACACAATTTTGATGGTACGACCTGTGGTACATGTGGATACAGTTAGTAATAAAGATGCGATAAATTAAAATGTAATGCTTCATGCAGCAGTCTTATTGCACGAACAGCGAAAATGTAGTAAGAGACAAACGTTTTTCACTTCATCGTCAGCAAGAAAATATTTCGTAAAGATATGAAATTATAAATAAAGTTTGTTGCAAGTCTGTAAGTGTTCTCATTCTCAAATTCTGGATGACAAAAGTAACTGGCATTGAGTTGAGATGGGTTCCTCTGGTTTTGCACCCCCACCCCTTTTATACGTAGGAGGTACTTACCTCCACAGAAAATCTTTCCAGAGAGAAAGTGATATGTGTAACAAGTTTCGTTTTAATCCGACCAGTGGTATAGGAAGAGTATATTGAATATACGTTCGTACACATATACGTGCATCTGTTTTTATAGTAAGTATTGACTGCACCCTCAGGATCTCTCGTATGTTGTAGAGTGATGGCTCACAAGCTTCGGCAGCTAATGCTGTGCCTGGCTTGTTTTACAGGCGCCTAATGTCTCATAGCGGGGTGTTTATAACACTGTTAGATAAAATATTGCTGGTCGATAGATCACGTACCGGAGGTCCAACTGGGACCGAGGAAAGGCTTTGTAAAACGAAAAGAGGGAAGACCTGTCTTACCCGTTGTCCTGTAACGGAGGCACTACGAAATATTTGGAACCTTTAACGTTTTCGTTTTCATGGTGTTTGGAGCGATAACTAACTAGATTTCTCGTCAGATCAGAGTCTGAGCAGTCGCAATGATACTTTACAGCTGAGAATGGTGTCTCCCAAGTACCAATGTAAGTAAATTAACAAGATGACACAAAATTAAAATTAACACCTACACTCTTCTCACTGGAGAATGAAAGCCCTGTGGCATTCGACGCCAAAGTTTTTCCTCTACTCAGTTTCAGTTACGTTTTATGGGTAATTCCCGAGAGACCGGAGACAAACGAGAAGATCGTGCAGTCGTCCACAACTATACAGCGATATTCGGAGAACATAAATGAGAGCTTTCTGTTATTTATTGTTTTATAAAGCCTGAAAAAGAGTATGGTGTTAAGACCATTGCCATGAAATGATTTCTGCTACAATTTTTATCGAATTTCGAAATAACGATTAACACAGTTTTTCTTGCTGCCTACAGATGACACTTTCGGTGACAGCTGTGTCATATTATACTCGAGTGTACTCTCACACTGACCTCTTTGTGACAGTGCACCAGCAGTAGATTCTAACATAATGTTCAGTGACCACGATGTTTTATATTTAGTTCCTTTTCGACTATTAAAGATTTGATTCCCGAAATCGTTAGAAGCGAGTACGTTGATCTGAGTTTATTTTCAAAAGTTAAGGCGAACTGACTAGAAAAAAAACACATAAAATGTAAAGATCTTACACATGTTATGTACATTTTTCTGTTATTACTGTTGTCCCCCATGCACTTCTAGTGCTGATTTTCCCTGCAGAAAGTTCTGAATTATCTGGGCAGTGCGGGCGAACAATGACGAACGAGTTACTACCGTTCAGCGCTGCCGATCCAAATGTCCACTACGACTGTTCCGAATTCAGCAGCGTTAGCAAATCGTTTGGCGGTACGATACAGGTGTTAGAATAGATGCTTCTCACACTTCGAAATCTATCGAGAGACTGCCCATGTTCCGTCTGAGATATGATGCGAAAAAATTCCATGTCTTGTGCTTGTGATATTTTACACTCAAAAAATGGCTCTGAGCACTATGGGACTTAACTACTGAGGTCATCAGTCCCCTAGAACTTAGAACTACGTAAACCTAACTAACCTAAGAACATCACACACATCCATGCCCGAGGCAGGATTCGAACCTGCGACCGTAGCGTATTTTACACTGACGCGGTGTGAAATGAGTGTGGAAAACGTTATTAAGTAAAAGTTTTTTTTTGTACCTAGAGGACGACAGCTGGAAATACTGAGCGGATGCAGCCTACCGAACCGTTTTATCATTATTCCTCCACGTTCTCCCTTCCGTTTTCTAATACCCAAGGACGTTACATTTGTTAGGACAAATATTTACTTTGATGGCAACGAAAATAGTCTGGAATTAAATTTTATTTCATAAATTCTTCGCTTCAGGGTCTTGTTTTGGAATTATCTATCTTGATTGTTCGACGAGGCGACTCTGTCATTTCGGTTAATGTGTTTTTCAAGGATGTATCGCATTAGAAAATCGAAAATATTTACATCATCATGTCTTATGCTACAGATCAGCGTAATGGTATGAGTGAAAAATGGAAAAGCAGACGACGTTCTGTCGTCTCTTCGACAGACGGTGAAAACCATTGCCACGAGTGTGAGATATAGTTTTTGATGAATCAAGTCCTTGGTAACATTTCAGTGCAGTCCAATTGTGAGATATTGCTACGTGAGACTGTTACATCAGTATTCATTCTCATGCTCAGCATGTATTATGTCTGATCCCTGAGCATGTCATACGACTAAGTCTTATCATCGTCCATGTCTTCTATGGATGTACGTCGTACAACCTGACAGGCCTGTGTTGTTGTGCGATGTGTGTAATATACAGGGGTTGGACAAAAATATCTGAAGAGATCGAGAAATAACTGTTTGAAAGTAAACGCAGATGCTAGTAAAGCCTGGAGATTTGCCATGTTGTATTTGGCCACGAACGGCGCCAGCGCAATTTCCTCAACATTTTTCGTCAATGTGTCAGACGTGGCCAGAACAGTGTTCGATGTAGTTGTGAGTACGTTACGTGAGGGCTAAGTGAATTCGAACATGGGCAAATTGTTGGTGCTTGAATGGTTCGGTCATTCGTAACCGAGATTTTTGGTGTTTCAAGAGGCACCGTATCGAAAATTTATACCGCATAAAGGGAAAGCGTAAAACATCAGCCGCTAAGCCATAACAAGGACAAAAGTATGTGTGTGTATAGAGTGATCGTGAAGGAGGGTCATTGAAGGTGATTTCAACGAAAATTAAGAGGACGACAGACGCCAAAGTCACTACAGAACTGAATGTCGTATTCGCGAACCCTGTCAGCAACAAAACATCACGAAGGGAACTCTAAAAGTTCGGAATTGCAGGGCGAGATATAATTCCAAAACCACTCACCAGAGATTCAAATGTCCGTAACAAGTAAATGTGGTGCTAAAGGCATAATACCTGGTGTATAGAGCAAGTGAAGTGTGCCGTTTGGTCGGTTGAGTCTTGTTTCACACTGTTTCCAACTTCTAGTCGAGTTAACATCGCAACGGCAGTTCATGCCCGAGGTTCGGTGGTATTCCAAGGGCCCAATTGGTACTCTGCAAGATCGTATTACTGCCAGGGATTGTGTGACTACTGTGGCTGATCAGGTCCATCCAGTAGTACGATGTTTGTACCCCAGAGGTGATGTTGCGTTTCAAGAGGATAGGGATCTGTTCACACAGCCCGCATCGTCCACGACTAGTTTTGTGAGCACGAGGATGAATTTTCGTATCTCCTCTGGCCACAACAGACATCAGGTCTCAGTATTATTGGGTCTTTGTAGTCTGTTTTGGAGAGAACAGTGCGTGAACGCTAGCCACCTCCATCGTCATTACCTGAAATTGGCACAATTTTCCAGAAAGTATGGTATAACTTTTCCTTGCAAACCACGCAGGACCTGTATTTGTCCAATCCGAGACTATTCGAATTTGTTTTGAATGCCAACGGTTTTCTACGCCATAGCTGTCATGGCAATGTTGTGTTTTTGGTGTTTCCATATTTTTGTGCACCCCCTGCATAACAGCAGTAGAGAAAGTTTTGATGTTAATTTTCTTCACCAAAACAACTGTAATCTATCAAGATCTGTTTATTGCAACGTGTTTTTACTTCAACTTGAAAACTGTACTTGTGGTGATAACATGTGTTTCTTGGAATTTTTTAGCGCAATGGTGCAAGTTTTAAGAAAGTAAAAAGTTTTGATGGCATTCAATACTATATGAAAAAATAAGCACTATTTCAGTCGGAACAACAAAGAGTTCTGCAACACTGAATTCGAAGTTTAGTCATGAAATTAAAAGTTCATTTAGAACAAATAAAGTTACGTACTCAGCTTTTTGATTATTTACAACGACTTGTCTGCCATCCTGGTAGAAACTGCAGTACCGTAGCACTTAACTAGAATAACCAAAAGAAAATGGCACCCATTTCCACTTTTATCAGTAGGCTGCGCAATATTAATTGGCAACTTGCTCTAAATGTTCGGAAATGTAAGATAAGATTTCAACGTTGTGCACAGATTAACTAGTTGCTCTAAATGTTCAGAAATGGAAAAGTTTGCACTTCACAAAACGAAAAAAGTATTGCCCTATGACTATAATATCAATGAGTCACCGTTGGAATCGTCCAACTCATACAAATACCTGAGTGTAATACTTGGAAGGGATATGAACTCGAATTATCACATAGGTTCAGTCGTGGGTAAAGCATGTCGTAGACCTGGAAGATTCTTGAAGACAGACGCAAACTATCCCGAGAAAGTCTATTAACAAAGTTTCAAGACCCGGCTTTAAATGATTTCTCTGGGGTATACTGCAACTCCTTACGTATGCATATGGGTGGTGAGGATAAGATTAGAATAATTACTGCATACTGAGAGGCATTCAAACAGCCATTCTTTCTGCGCTCCATACGTGAAAGAAACAGGAACAACTCTTAATTACGAGTTACAGTGGGACGTACCCTCTGCCATCCACCTCACGGTGGTTTGCAGAGTACAGATGTAGATGTAGATGTTGATTTCGCTCACGTAGCGGCGTGACACGGTACTGCGGCGCGTGGCTATCAGTGTGAACCAGACCTGTAGGCAGCCCTGTAATAGGAGTTTAATGTATTTTCGTACTCATTTTGAAACGTTCGCATTCACCTTATGCTTGCTGCAGTCTGTTTCTGAAGCTACAAAAACTGCTCAGGGAAAGTAACGGTTTTCCAAAATTGAAAAACCAAATGCGAAAAACTGTTCCATGATAAAACACGGTTATCTATCTAGGAACAAACATTATAGACAAATTTAAAAGTCTTGCACTCGAGAAAATCCTGTCAGTACTGTGTGTAATAGTCTGTGTGTTCGATTGTTGCTCTTCTACATACCAAGAATCAGTAAGTGATATGAGAAGTGATTTCAAAAACTACTTACAAGTGAAAAACATTTTGAAGCAGAACCTACTGGAAATAAAAGCAAATTTCCGTTCTGAAGACAGGGAAAATTGTTAAGATATTAAATAGGCACAATTAAAAATAACACTTGTGTCATGGGAGAAAACTTCCTGCCATTTCAAGACCAACGAAATGTGGCTCAATCGTCCACGTGTTATGCAACTAGTATAAAAAATATACTGAATTTTACTTGCAATAAAATTCTGTAACTAAATAATTAACAATATGCTGCATATTGATTCAAAGTGTTACACGGCGTTTAAATATTCTGAACTCATAATACTAACGCCGCACAACAGAAAATCTCATGTCTCTTTAACAACAAAAACTGCAGAAAATGGAATGGCGGAAGTTGCTTACGGCGCTTTCTATTGCGTATTCCTTCATGCGATTCTAAAATCACTCGGTAAACTAAAACGCCGACCAGGAAACAATGTGTGTTCGTAGATGCTCTGTCATCCAGACACAACACTCTCCTCTACTTTCGCAGAATAAATTAATTATCTACTTTTATTTTTTCGAAACGACCATTAAAACTCTATGGCTACCTGCGACTAAATCATCTTTAAAACTCGATGTGCACGAAACTGGAATGTAAACATCGAAGAAAATATAGTACTGCAGATATACTCTTCGCATGATGCATTGTGAAGCTGTTATGCAACAAACATTCTAACCAGATGCGGAAAATACGTTACACGGATTGTAGAAGGAATAGCGCTAAATATGGAAACGTGTGGCTAGAAAACTGCGAGACTTCACTTCTAATCGTTTCGAATCCTTGTTAATTTCGACGCACATACACAAATCATCTTTGAAGTTTCTTACACACCCGACTTATTACTACACAAATCATCTTTGAAGTTTCTTACATATTCGATTTATTACTAATTTCACGTGTCTAGAAAACCAGGAACGTATCCATAGCAGCAACCGTCGTTAAGAAATCTACTCCAAAATGTGGAAGATGCTTTGTGGAGCCTACTTCTACTGTTCATCTGTCGCTGATGCCGAAATTGTCAAGTTAAGTTTAAGAACTGAGCTACTGGCGTCTCAAGCATAGCGCTGAAGCAACTTACCACCCAATCACGTTATACATCACGAAAAGAGCAATCGCGACCGCGCTGGCAATCTCCATTTCGGCGATTCTGTACCAACTATGACGTTTCCTCGGTTGCACCTCTTCGAAAGAAGCTATTGTTGACACTGAATAATAAGCTTATCTCTCCGCTACGTACCGTATTAATACCACATTGTGAATCAGTAGCTATGAATAAATGTAATAGGATGTGGTATTCGTTAGGTAGTCCATTCGAGCACGAAATGGCTATATTGATGAATGCACAAAAGAACATAACGGAAACTGACCCAAAATGGTTGCGACCTTTTCACTACTAGCTTTTCTGCAGCGTCATAAATAAAGGATGACAGCCTGTGAAACTGTTCAAACGAAAATTATTAAAATTATAAATTATACTCGCGTCACTAATACAGTTTCGGATTTTCATTCTAACGCACTCAAATTGTTCAGACACGTGGGAAGTCTCTCACCTTCTCTTGCAAGAAGTCATGTCAGGTCCAGATGAGGACGTAGACTCAGGAGTGCAATATTGCAAAAATTAGCAGGCTCGCTCGCGTTCTCTGACTCAAATAGATGATTGTACGCAGTTTCCTCCCATCACTGTAAGGTATGCTGGAGAGATAAGACACGACATTTGTATCCGTGAACCGCATGTTTCCCACCTGCGTTTGGGTATCTCCGTTCAGCTATTTCGTATTTCTGTAATCATGCCTCGTGGACGATGGAAGTGTACTATAGATATAGTTAATAGATCTCATTATGACATTAAATATAACACAGTATATATCTACATTTGTTCTGTAACGTGGTTTGGCTTTCCCAAGCTTTTGACTATTTTCTTGCGTCAGGTCACTCACATTCAGTAGATCATGAATAGGTATTGCATTAGACCACTCTGTTATATTACATAAGAGTATGAAGTAACGTGGATATCTGAAAAGTGAGGATAGACTATCAATACGAATCGCTTCTTTATTCGTTGAGCGATCAGAAGATTAACCTACCCCTACACTTGACACTACAGAATTGACTGGAGGTAATGCCATATAATGTGCTGAAGTGAATGAAACGCCTAATATACGCTTTTCAGTAAACTTGAAGAGGAAATAATATTACATGAAATATTACGCAGGAAGAGTACTACAATCATTCCAGACTTACAGAAAAAATACATCTAAACATTTCTATAAATAGAATACGCATTTATTGAAAGATGCATTTCGCGGGCGTGGTTGTCTGATAGTTGTATTTACTACCCATGTGCGTCGCAACGGAGCTGCTGGAGAATGTAGAACCCCAGCAAGTAAAATTATCACAGGAACAAAAGTCGATGCACTGGTCGTATCAATTGATAGAGGAGACACGGGAGCGAAGTTAGCCTTTAGTGCAGCCTTTATGAGGTGCTGAGCCTAGGAAATTCATGAATGGTCATTTTAGAGAGTCAAGATTAAGGACGAGAAAACCTATAGAATTAAGTTGAACATATTCCAGAACTGCATATTTGTAAATACTTATTAGGAGGAGTATCGAAAAAACTTACAGGAAATCACTCACTCTGTAAAAATCGTGACGTGGACGGAACTGTCAGCGATGTGACAGTAGCAGCTTCATATAGGGCATTAAACTCTGAAATCAGTAATGAATCGAAACATTTTTATTGGAATCAATTTGATATAGTAATGATATAACGTTCCTTCCTACGAAGCCATGCATTGGCACAGGCCTTTCGTGACGTCCTGCTGACGGCCACGCACTTGTGCTCTGTGCAGCTCAGCAGAGCTTGAGAACATCAGGTAGATAACTAGTCACTGCAGGAAACGTCACGCTAAAACCGTGTGACTCCGCCTCTACTCTTAGAAATGCCCTCAAAACAGTGTGGAAGAGGATCAACAAGTGTCCGCAGTTACGTCTTGTCCTGCTGAAAACTCTCATTGATCAGATTCCGTACAGGTACCAAAATGCAGGAATGTTGATTAGTACGCTTAATCTGTTAATCCAAATAGTCCCAGACATTTCAATGGTGTTGATATCGCGTTATTTAGCGGACCAGTTGAGGAGTAGTGGGGTATCTGAGAGTTCATCAAAACAGGGCAGTACCGCACACATTCAGCCCTATGAACACAGCTGTTGTCTTGGAAGATAAGAAAGTCGGCAGTACACTCAACACGGTACTTTCCTAGGCTCATGGATCTGTCAGAAATGGTATGTACCATATCGGTGCATGCCGAATTCATTGAACGCAGTAGATGCAATACAACTAAGTACTCGGCTAGTGCCGCCAGGGTAGTGCACGAAATGACAATGTACGGTCGAGAATTCAAAATAGAGAACAGACGTCAATGGCTGGGAAAACAAGTCGAAACTGCAATCCAAAACAGAACCATATAATCACTGTGTAGCTACATTCAAGACTGGAGGTTGAAGGCAGGCGAAGCTGAAGGCGGACAGGCACGACTAAACCGCCTGCCAAAGGCTGAGGCAGCGCAGATACAGGCGGCTGGTCGCTGGTGATTGGTCACCGGCGAGAGGCGTGGAGCGGCTTGCAGCGTTCCTCTCTCACCGTTGAACACAGCATTCAGCGCTGCTCTGCTGAGCGTGCTAGCCGTATTCCATTGCCATCGTCTGACACGGTGGATACAGCAGCACGCCATTGCCTCCCTCTGACTTTTAACTGGCTCGATCCGAGATTGGTGTTGTTGTCCTTGGTGGTGGCTCAAATGGCTCTGAGCACTATGGGACTCAACTGCTGACGTCATTAGTCCCCTAGAACTTAGAACTAGTTAAACCTAACTAACCTAAGGACATCACAGACATCCATGCCCGAGGCAGGATTCGAACCTGCGACCATAGCGGTCTTGCGGTTCCAGACTGCAGCGCCTTTAACCGCACGGCCACTTCGGCCGGCTCCTTGGTGGTGGTGTTTGGGGAGGGGTGAGAGGGGATGTACCTACAACGAGAACTTCGAACGGCAGTGCACCTTGTCATTTTTCAAATTAGCAAATAATTTCCAGAGATGTAAGAAGCGGGAAGTCGCAGAAAAAAGTTCCTAGTACTGGCCTAGGGTTGAACTCCTGACATCCGCATTTCATGACTGTTATTTAGCCACTGAAACTACTGATGTAGCACTGTTTCGCATGTTAGTTTTAAACGTATGTGTCATGTTACAAAAACATGAAAGAAATGTTTACAACACTTAAGCGTGACAGCTGTAGATACAGCGCTACCACAGGAAGTAACATCAGTGTTTAAGGTCCTGTTGATGACAGAGCCATTACAGATCAAGAACGTGCTCCAACTGGGGAAAGTTGAGAGTGGAAACTGGCTGACGTCTTACTAGGGCAACCATCCCAGAATTTACATTAATGTTTTATACGTAGTCCTCATAAATCTAAATGTGCTTGTATGAATGGTAAATTTAGCCCCCTCCCCCCCGAATGCGATTTCAGTGTATTACAACTACACCCAACACGTCCATTATTACAAAACGAGATTTGGTCGCAACATCTAGATGAGGACGCATTTCTCTATGAGAAGATACAGAACTGTGGTAACAATGTCAAAACAAAGCCACTGAAGTTAAGGAGGAAGAAAGCATTCAACTAAAATACCTTCCTGTCTGCCGAGGAAATTGAAAGTATTAGTAACCAAACTTCAGATATGAATGATATGCAGAGAAAGTGAAACAAAGTAAAGGATTTATTTAAGTAGACAGTGACCCCAATATTTTAATTAGTTTGAATGCATGGAAACCCACATTAGTGGAACAGAAAGTACAATCTGCAGTTGAATCTGTAGTTGCTACACCAGGCTTGTTGTGCAGTGCCATGGAAAACTAAATAGCAATTATGTATCATAATGAAATACATAAGTATACAATTATCATAAACCTGCCCATGAAAAATATTTATACTGTACCCACAATATAAATACAGAACTGATAAATCATTTCTCCACTTCCAACGAATTGGGCTTAGTAGTAAAAATATCCATAGGTACAATACACTTAAGCTTCATGTTAATAAGTGTGGGAAGGTGAATGGATCCTCAAAGAAATTTTTAAGCTACAGTGAATTTTCACAGGAAGATTTCAACTTTCAATGTAGCATAGCTAATAAAAGTAGAATACGATAAAGATACTCAATATATTCTAGTTTTAAGTTTTACTGCAGCAAGCGTATGACTTGGAAAGATTTCTTTTTGCTTCAGAGTAGCACTCGCTACCTATGTCCTCAATTATTTGCTGGATGTATTCCAATATTTGTCTTCCTCTACAGTTTTTATCCTTTAACACTATGAAAATTACCCCCTCATGTCTTAACAGACTTCCTATCATCCCATCTCTTCTTCTTGTCAGTGTTTTGCATACAGACACCAAAAAAAGTTTTGCATCACCCCGGTTCCCAGAACTCCTGAAGAGAGACGTCGATTGTGGATACTGTATCACAGACACAGTCCCTTTGACTGTTGAGAGATGTCACTAATCCCTGCCAAAGATGTAAACAACCATGCATGAGCAGTGCCTATTAGACTTAGGGGGTCCGACAGCCGATCAATTCCAGTCGTTCCACCAGGAAGGATGTACACGGCTCAAGTTCTCTGTCGTTCAACCATGCCTAGATGATCAATATCACAGTTCAGTTGGATCTGCATTGTTACTTTGTGCCAGGAAGGGCTCTCAACAAGGGAAGTGTTCAGGCATCTCAGAGTCAACCAAAGCGATGTTATTTGGACGTGGAGGCGAAACAGACAGACAGAAACTGTCGATGACATGCCTCCCTCAGGCCACCAAAGGGCTACTACCGCAGTGGATGACTGCTACATATGGATTATGGCTTGGAGAAACCCTGACAGCAATGCCACCATGTTGAATAATGCCATAGGACATCGTGTTACGACTCAAATTGCGTGCAATAGGCTGCATGATGCACAACTTCACTCCCAAAATCCATGGCTATGTCTGTCTTTGAAACCACAACACCATGCAGTGCAGTACATGTGGGCCCAACAACATGCCAAATGGACTACTCAGGATTGGCATCACGTACTCTTTACCGATGAGTGTCACATATGTCTTCAACTGGACGATCATTGGAGATGTGTTTGGAGGCAACCCGGACAAGCTGAACGCCTGAGGCACACTGTCCAGTGAGTGCAGTAAGGTGGAGGATCCCTGCTGTTATGGTGTGGCATCATGTGTGGCCAACGTACACCACTGGTGGTCATGGATGGTGCTGTAATGGCTGTACGATACTTGAATGCCATCCTCCGACCGACAGTGCAACCATATTGGATGTTTATGGATGACATGACCCATGAACCACTCTCAGGGATCTACACCAAACTGCATTGAGGAGTGGGAAAATCTGGACCAACAGTTCCTTGATGAACCTGAGAATAGTATGCCATGAAGAATACAGGCATGCATCAATGCAAGAGGACATGCTGTTGGGTATTAGAGGTACCGGTGTTTGCAACAACCTGGACCACCTCCTGTGAAGGTCTCATTGTATGCTAGTACAACATGTAATGTGTGGTTCCAGGAGAAATAAAAATAGTGAAAATTATGTTTATGTTGATCTCTATTCCAGTTTTCTGTACAGGCTCCAGAACTCTTGGAACCGAGGTGATGGAAACCTTTTTTTGATGTGTATGTATTCCTTTCCTCATTGATTCTGGGGAGAACCCCCTCACTCTGCACCTCAGGAATCCACTTAATTTTCAACATTCTTCTGTACCACCACATCTTCAATGTTTTGCCTCTTTCCAGTTCTTGTTTTACCACTGCCCCTGTTCATTATCATATAATGCTGCACTCCAAACATACATAACAGAAATTTCTTCTTCAGGTTAAGACCTATGTTTGATACCAGTAGACTTCTCTTGGCCAGAAATGCCCTTTTTACCAGTGCTAGTCTGCTTTTTATGTCTTTGTTGCTCTGTCCCTCATGGGTTATGTTGCTTCCTAGGCAGCAGAATTCCGTAACTTCATCTACTTCATGATCCCTAGTTCTGATGTTAAATTTCTAGCTCTTCTCATTTCTGCTTCTTCTCATTACTTTTGTTTTACTCTGTCTTACTCTCAATTCATATTCAGCACTCACTGGACTATTTATTTCTTTCAACATATCCTGTAATTCTTCTTCATTTTCACTGAGGATGGCAAAATCATCAATGAATCTTATCATTGATATCCTTTAGCTTCAATTTTAATGCCACTCTTGGACCTTTATTATATTTACATCATTGCTTCTTCGAATATATGGACAGATTATTGACCTATAAATGCATGTTATGTAAATTACCACATTATTTACAGTTTGTTGGAAGAGCAACGTATATGAATAGTGGATCCTGTATAACAACTTGCATTATAGTTGCTTTAATTAGTTCCCAGAGGAGAAGCTAGCTTAGAAATTTGTTATATATATATATATATATATATATATATATATTGTTTCATATATCAAAAGTAATAGACCTTCATTTAAAAATGGTAAATTAGTACTGGTTAATGATTACCATGAGAGTTCAAGTATAAAGAAAGAAATGAGTAAGTTTAATCCAAGACACCGTGGACCTTTTACAATACAGTACCTCCAAAAGCAGTCTTTTTGGTAGACCCCGAAACAGGGCAAGAAAAAGGACTTTACATCCCTCTCTTACTGCCCTATCTCACAGCATGAAATAGAGAGGGAAAACCTGTTATCAGAGTATAAAGAATAAACATTATGGCAATTACAGCATGTATTCAGAGGTAACGGTGATAGGTGATAAGGGGTAAAATGCAAAAGACAGATTGTCAGCGACATTTATTTTCTTTGAAACATGGATGGATGAGAAGGTCATGGGTATTACGTTGTGACACATTTATTAATAATGTCAGTTTAATATTGAGAGGAGGAAGTATGCCGACAATACGACAGAGAGCAGGGAGCAACGTATTAACAACAAGGTGAGAATGAAACAGCAGGTAGCACAAACTGTTTTGGTGAGGCCTCAGTATATGGCATTAGCATTATCAGCACCAACAAAATGTGGATTACTTGTTTAACAGGTGAGGAAAAAAATTAATGCAAAAAATCTTGCATTATCTCAGAAGTATGTGCCTGTGCCCAAATGGTTTGTGTAAGTATAAGAAAACCACAATACTTAGGGATGTATTATGTCTTTTAATGTAAGACAGAAAAACTGAAGAACTATTAAGTAAATGTTAGTTGTTTCCTATGTTGCAATAAAAAAAGATTAAATATAAACTGACAGCCAATGAAGAAGATTATGTCTTTTAATGTAAGACAGAAAAACTGAAGAACTATTAAGTAAATGTTAGTTGTTTCCTATGTTGCAATAAAAAAAGATTAAATATAAACTGACAGCCAATGAAGAAGATTATGTCTTTTAATGGAAGACAGAAAAACTGAAGAACTATTAAGTAAATGTTAAATGTTACCTATGTAGCAATAAAAAAAAGATTAAATAGAAACTGACAGCAAGTGAAGAAGTGTTCTTACCAGGATCTAGGTATCTATAATTTAACATGTGTAGCTAGTATTTGTCCATATAATTGAAAGAAAATAAATAACTTGTCAGAATATCTCATTTTTTCCTTTTTTAAGTGACTGGGGTGTAACCATGTGAATAATACAGAACAAAGAACAATATCATTACCTAGTAAGAAGGAATGAGTTTTTGGTTAACAGTCCTTAAAGACAATTGCATGTGAGTGAAGGCTTTTTATAAAATGCTCCAATGACATACTGTTATATGTGAGTTATGGCATTGTGAAAAGCATAAAGAAAAGATGTAAGGAAAGGAGGCAGAAAAAAAATGTTTTAATTATACAGGTAAAAGTCACTTGGCTACAGAGGAACTTGATGTTGGAAGTCGTAGAAGTAAGGGCCATAAGCTGTGTGTACAATTTCAAATTTGAAGATGGATGGACCCAATGGGAGGGAAGAAAGATAGATGGGTTATGCTAGAGTGATGGTTTAGTCCTTGGTCAGGTGAACCCAGAGAAGGAATTACCTGTATCATGGATGTATTGGATAGTAAAACCAACAGCGTTAATACAAATGAAAGCTGTGAAAAAAGCAATCGACCAGTGCCCCAAAGAATGATACACAGTGAAAACAAGAGACAGAATGTATTAATTCTTTCTGACAGTCATGGTCATCACTGTGCAAAAATTATGATCAGTACTCAAAATCAAAAACACCACATCTCTTTTTTTATAAAATCTAATGCACAGTTAAAGGACGTGGTTTGTAACATAGATGGTAAGATGAAAGAATATATGAAAAATGACAGTGTCATCATTCTAGGTGGGACAAACGACATCCTAAATAAATTTCAGGATTTCAAATGTGCCTTAACAGATTCTCTTCATAAGATAATCCACACAAAAGCTATCTTGTGCACAATTACGTACAGATACGATGTACCAAAACTGAACAACAGAATCTATGCTGCAAACGAATTCTCAATTAGCACTGCATAAAATTATGAGCATGTAATGGTAATGGATGTCAATACATTCCTCAGCAGAAGAGATTATACAAAGCATGGACTTAATTTGTAACTGGAAAGCAAAGAGAAATTATGTAGACATTTACAGCAGCAAAAATGGACTTATCCAACTCGATAGTTATGAAAGATAAATGAGGAGCCGCAAAAAAAAAAAACTGTACTACACCTTCTTCACTCAAAGAAGGCACAGCGAAACAAAACTATCATTGACTAAACCAGGCTGTGGCACTGGCAAGAACATCTAACCCAAGAAAAGCAACTGAACCAAGTTCCACACCTGAAGATATTCAAGATACAACAAGAAGAACAGGGCACTGGAAACCAGAATCAGTACCCACAGGAGACCCACTAAGGACATCAGCAGAACCAGTCTCAAAAGTATCACCAAGGACATCTAATTTTACATGTATCAGTGGACACCAACAATCAGCTACTACCATCCCAGCAACAGGAGGAAGTTTAGCAATTCCAGTGAGAAGAAATGTAAGGCAACCATATCATTTACAAGATTTTTTATTCCCAAAAAGCCTCAAGACCAAATTAGGATAACAAGTGCTCCTATCAACACCACCTCCAGTAGCAGTCCTTGCAGCAAAAACAGAAATCATCTCAACAATGACCACACAAGAAAAATGACCAAAGAGATGGAGACTGCCCCTTTTCAACATCAGGTGAACTTTAGGTTCGCATGAGAGCTTCTGTAAAGTTTGGGAGGTAGGAGACGAGATACTGGCAGAAGTAAAGCTGAGAGTTTGGGGTATGAATCGTGCTTGGGTAGCTCAGTTGGTAGAGCACTTGCCCGCGAAAGGCTTCCAAATCTGCATCACCTATATACTTCTCAACTCATTGTTCATTATTGATCTCCACCTTTCTCATGAGTCAATTATATTCCTTGTTGATGTATAAAGCACTAACTACCAACATAAAATATTCCTTTTGACAGTTGTCACCGTTTTCCTATAAAAAAAGCACCTTCTTTATGGCCTTTGGACTTGTGGACGTCACAGTCAGAGTGGAACGCAGTAATTATCCCCAAATGTGTATCTTGACCAGTAGATTCAGAAATTGATTTTTTATGAGATTTCTTCTCACACCAGCAACAGCTGAACAAGTTCCACCAATAACTGCAATAGCTTCTTCAGTATCCACACCTTCTGTATACAGGACAGACTCTTTCAAATTTCATATTGTGTGTGTGTGTGTGTGTGTGTGTGTGAGTGTGTAAGAGTAGAAGCTCAAAAGGTACTGTGATTTTCTTATGTTCAAAGTGTGTCTATGCACCACTGAAATGGTAAAATGCTCTGGCATGTGTTATAACTGAACCAACAACTTCACTAATGATTTGTCATCTTACATTGTTCATGAACTTTTGCCTTGACTGTTTTCATATGGTCACCTTCTTGTAGTTTCCTTGTGATCACAGTGGAGAGTTTCTAGATATTAACTACCTAAACAATGTTTTTACATAGATGGCTTTCATCTGATTGTGATGAAGGGGTGAAACATGTTTTTTTTCAAGATGAATAACGTGTACCATCACAGAACCCCCAATGAGATGAAAGATATCATTTAAATTAACTAATTAATGAATTAAATATCTGCTATAACATCGTGCTTCTTAGTAAATTATTGCACAGTGATGACCACAACTGTCAGAAAGAATTAATACATTCTGTCTCTTGTTTTCACTGCGTATCATTTTTTGCGGCACTGGTCGATCGCTTCTTTTACAGTTTTCATTTGTATTAACGCTGTTGGTTTTTACTATCCAATACATCCATAAAATGATACAGGTAATTCATTCTGTGGGTTCGCCTGACCAAGGACTAAACCATCACTCTAACATGCCCATCTATCTTTCCTCCCTCCCATTGGGTCCATCCATCTTCAAATTTGAAATTGTACACACAGCTTATGGCCCTTACTTCTACAACTTCCAACATCAAGCTCCTCTGTAGCCAAGTGACTTTTACCTGTCTAATTAAAACATATTTTTTCTGCCTCCTTTCCTTATGTCTTTTCTTTATGCTTTTCACAATGCCATAACTTACATATAACAGCATGTCATTGGAGTATTTTATAAAAAGCCTTCACTCACATGCAATTGTCTTTAAGGGCTGTTAATCAAAAACTCATTTCTTCTTACTAGGTTATGATATTGTTCTTCGTTCTTTATCATTCACATGGTTACATCCCAGTCACTTAAAAAAGAAAACAATGAGATATTCAGACAAGTGTACTTTCAATTTCATTATTTTTTTACTTTCAATTACATGGACAAATACTTGCTACATATGTTAAAGTATAGATACCTAGATCCTGGTAAGAACACTTCTTCATTGGCTGTCAGTTTCTGTTTAATCTTTTGTTATTGCAACATAGGTAAAATTTAACATTTACTTAATAGTTCTTCAGTTTTTCTGTCTTACATTAAAAGACATAATCTTCTTCATTGGCTGTCAGTTTATATTTAATGTTTTCTTATTGCAACATAGGAAACAACTAACATTTACTTAATAGTTCTTCAGTTTTTCTGTCTTACATTAAAAGACATAATACATCCCTAAGTATTGTGGTTTTCTTATACTTACGCAAACTATTTGGGTACTGGCACATACTTCTAAGAAATGTAAGATTTTTTACATTAATTTTTTTCCTCACCTGTTAAACAAGTAATCCACATTTTGTTGGTGCTGATAATGCTAATGCCATATACTGAGGCCTCACCAAAACAGTTTGTGCTACCTGCTGTTTCATTCTCACCTTGTTGTTGATACGTTGCTCCCTGCTCTCTGTCGTATTGTCGGCATACTTCCTCCTCTCAATATTAAACTGACATTATTAATAAATGTGACACAACATAATACCTATGACCTACCCATCCATCCACGCTTCAAAGAAAATAAATGTCGCTGACAATCTGTCTTTTGCATTTTACCCCTTACCATCTATCACCATTACCTCTGAATACATGCTGTAATTGCCATAATGTTTATTCCTTATACTCTGATAACAGGTTTTCCCTCTCTTTTTCATGCTGTGAGATAGGGCAGTAAGAGAGGGATGTAAATTATAGACAGCAGGATAGTTTAGGAGGACAAAACTGCTTCGCAGAAAACTAGGTATGTAGTAGGGAAGCAACCAGCTCGGCACCTGGTGGTTGTCAACCACTTAATCTGCAAAGGTAGCAGATTCTCCAGAAAGTTTAAATTTAGTTATAGTGTCAGTGTTGTAAAGTCCATTTTCTTGCCCTGTTTTGGGGTCTACCAAAAAGACTGCTTTTGGAGGTAGTGTATTGTAACAGGTCCATTTTTAAATGAAGGTATATTACTTTTGATATATGAAACTATATATATATATATAAAACAAATTTCAAAGCTAGCTTCTCCTCTGGGAACTAATTAAAGCAACTATAATGCAAGTTGTTATACAGGATCCACTATTCATATACGTTGCTCTTCCAACAAACTGTAAATAATGTGGTTAATTTACATAACATGCATTTATAGGTCAATAATCTGTCCATATATTCGAAGAAGCAATGATGTAAATATAATAAAGGTCCAAGAGTGGCATTAAAATTGAAGCTAAAGGATATCAATGATAAGATTCATTGATGATTTTGCCATCCTCAGTGAAAATGAAGAAGAATTACAGGATATGTTGAAAGAAATAAATAGTCCAGTGAGTGCTGAATATGAATTGAGAGTAAGACAAAGTAAAACAAAAGTAATGAGAAGAAGCAGAAATGAGAAGAGCTAGAAATTTAACATCAGAACTAGGGATCATGAAGTAGATGAAGTTACGGAATTCTGCTGCCTAGGAAGCAACATAACCCATGAGGGACAGAGCAACAAAGACATAAAAAGCAGACTAGCACTGGTAAAAAGGGCATTTCTGGCCAAGAGAAGTCTACTGGTATCAAACATAGGTCTTAACCTGAAGAAGAAATTTCTGTTATGTATGTTTGGAGTGCAGCATTATATGATAATGAACAGGGGCAGTGGTAAAACAAGAACTGGAAAGAGGCAAAACATTGAAGATGTGGTGGTACAGAAGAATGTTGAAAATTAAGTGGATTCCTGAGGTGCAGAGTGAGGGGGTTCTCCCCAGAATCAATGAGGAAAGGAATACATACACATCAAAAAAAGGTTTCCATCACCTCGGTTCCAAGAGTTCTGGAGCCTGTACAGAAAACATAATTTTCACTCTTTTTATTTCTCCTGAAACCACACATTACATGTTGTACTAGCATACAATGAGACCTTCACAGGAGGTGGTCCAGGTTGTTGCAAACACCGGTACCTCTAATACCCAACAGCATGTCCTCTTGCATTGATGCATGCCTGTATTCTTCATGGCATACTATTCTCAGGTTCATCAAGGAACTGTTGGTCCAGATTTTCCCACTCCTCAATGCAGTTTGGTGTAGATCCCTGAAAGTGGTTCATGGGTCATGTCATCCATAAACATCCAATATGGTTGCACTGTCGGTCGGAGGATGGCATTCATGTATCGTACAGTCGTTATGGCACCTTCCATGACCACCAGTGGTGTACGTTGGCCACACATGATGCCACACCAAAACAGCAGGGATCCTCCACCTTACTGCACTCACTGGACAGTGTGCCTCAGGCGTTCAGCCTGTCCAGGTTGCCTCCAAACACGTCTCCAATGATTGTCCAGTTGAAGACATGTGACACTCATCGGTAAAGAGTACGTGATGCCAATCCTGAGTAGTCCATTTGGCATGTTGTTGGGCCCACATGTACTGCACTGCATGTTGTTGTGGTTTCAAAGACAGACCTAGCCATGGATTTTGGGAGTGAAGTTGTGCATCATGCAGCGTATTGCACGCAATTTGAGTCGTAACACGATGTCCTATGGCATTATTCAACATGGTGGCATTGCTGTCAGGGATTCTCCAAGCCATAATCCATATGTAGCAGTCATCCACTGCGGTAGTAGCCCTTTGGTGGCCTGAGGGAGGCATGTCATCGACAGTTTCTGTCTGTCTGTTTCGCCTCCACGTCCAAATAACATCGCTTTGGTTGACTATGAGATGCCTGAACACTTCCCTTGTTGAGAGCCCTTCCTGGCACAAAGTAACAATGCAGACCCAACTGAACTGTGGTATTGATCATCTAGGCATGGTTGAACGACAGAGAACTTGAGCCGCGTACATCGTTTCTGGTGCAACGTCTGGAATTGATCAGCTGTTGGACCTCCTATGTCTAATAGGCACTGCTCATGCATGGATGTTTACATCTTTGGGAAGGATTAATGACATTTCTCAACAGTCAAAGGGACTGTGTCTGTGATACAGTATCCACAATCGACGTCTCTCTTCAGGAGTTCTGGGAACCGGGGTGATGCAAAACTTTTTTTGATGTCTGTATGTAAAACACTGACAAGAAGAAGAGATGGGATGATAGGAAGTCTGTTAAGACACAAGGGAGTAATTTTCATGGTAGTAAAGGATAAAAACTGTAGAGGAAGACAAATATTGGAATACATCTAGCAAATAATTGAGGGCATACGTGGCGAGTGCTACTCTGAAGCAAAAAGAAATCTTTCCAAGTCATATGCTTGCTGCAGTAAAACTTAAAACTAGAGTATATTGAGTATCTTTATCATATTCTACTTTTATTAGCTATGCTACATTGAAAGTTGAAATCTTCCTGTGAAAATTCACTGTAGCTTAAAAATTTCTTTGAGGATTCATTCACCTTCCCACACTTATTAACATGAAGCTTAAGTGTATTGTACCTATGGATATTTTTACTACTACACCCATTTTGTTGGAAGTGGAGAAATGATTTATCAGTTCTGTATTTATATTGTTGCTACAGTATAAATATTGTTCATAGGCAAGTTTATGATAATTGTGTACTTATGTATTTCACTATGATACATAACTGCTATTTAGTTTTCCATGGCACTGCTCAGCAAACTTGGTGTAGCAACTACAGATTCAACTGTAGACTGTACTTTCTGTTCCACTAATGTGGGTTTCCATGCATTCAAACTAGTTAAAATATTGGGCTCACTGTCTACTTAAATAAACCCTTTACTTTGTTTGACTTTCTCTGCATATCATTCATATCTGAAATTAGATTACTAATACTTTCAATTTCCTGGGCAGACAGTTCGTCTATATGTTTCCTCTAATCATTTAACTCTTGAAATCGCTATCAAACCTCCTTACTTACGCAGTTGAATTTTGTCTGGTTCAGTTCATAGCTCAATAGGTAATTTGCCTAGGGTCATGTCTATATGGGAAATTTTGCTATTTGAAGAGTCTATTTTTGCACCTAACTCCTCTCCTTGTGTTTTTAAAATTTTTAATATTGTTCAACAGCTTATCTAGCTGTGCCAACTATATCAGTTTTTCTAAAATTTTGGCCAAAGTGTTTTCCATGTCACTTCTGGTAAGCAGCATCTAATAACAATAACAACCTCTGTTCTTAGGGCCTTATTAGTCTGTGATTTTGTTTTGAAACACATACAAAGAGTCAGTCAGACATGTATGTGCAACACTTAATGAACAAATCACTGCAAAAAACAAAAATTCTCTGGGTGCTTGTACAGCTCACCTAATGAGTTACACTGCTAACTGCACCACTGCTGATGTCTTGTGTGTGTGCAGCAGTGTCTTGATGAGGCGCTATGTAGTCATTGCCATAGTCCACTGACCAGTTGACACCCTGCAAAGCAAAACTGTGCTGCTGTTGCTTCAGTTGGCTGCTGCGAAGTTGCTCCTGGAAGTCAGGTTGCCCACATAGACTTAGAATCAGAATTCAAATGTCTTCCATTTCATTGACTTAATATTTCTTGAGAAACTTGATGAAGACTTCTTCAACACATAAGGATCTGTTGCTGTTGACCAAGTTGATATGGTCAACCAATCTCCTTTACCCTGTTTGTTGTGACAGTTCACACTTCCATGGCTTTTACTGAATCGAAAATTACTCCTTCTTCATATTTTGACTACTTTGGATGAAGCTACAGTATGTGTTCATTTCCATTTTCTCTGTTGTTTATTTATGGTTGCTCTAGGCAATGTCATGGGTTCTTTGAATATTTCTTCAAAATTATCTTTTATTATCACAAGAGATGTCGCATTTCAGTGCCTCTTATATGTGTCTTTCACCTTGGGTACCAAAATGAAGTGTTAAAAAGTAAGTCTTATAGTGGTTATAAGAATGAACTATTAAAAGTCTCTATCTATGTGTTTTTCACCCTCCTTTTGTCTTAATTTCTTTGTCTAGATGTTATTCACATGTTCACTATTTCTCCTTATTTTCATTTATTGTGTATGTACAACATAAAAGCGGAAATAAGTGGAAACAAGAAGAATTAGTGAACTAGTGAATAACATATAGACAAACAAATTAACACCAAAGTAGGGTGAGACTGGGTGCTGCAATGAAAGAGAGAGAGAAATTGGAGAA